>NC_083722.1:18615000-19865000 GCF_028564815.1 Eubalaena glacialis | reverse complement strand
GGGGGAGGACACTATTTAAAAAAAAAAAAAGCTCTCAGTCAAGATATAGGCTGTAGAGAGCACACGTGTTTATTTGGTTATTAACTATGGCTAACTTTGTGTGACAGACCGTGCTCAGAAATGTACACGCATTGTCTTACAGGCATTGAGACCCTGTCTCGATCCTCACAAATCTTTGAAGTAGATACTGTTTTTATCTCCATTGGACTCAGGTGTCTCTGGCTTAACCACTATGCAAAACTGCCTCCCCTCACATCTCACCTGGACTGCTGCAGACAACTAGGACCTCATGCATCGGGAGGAAGATGGGTGTGTAGCCTTTTATGATGCCATGGGATCAGAAATATAGCTGCCATGGCCCCAGTAATCCTGCAGGTTGGATGACTGCAGTAGATCGGCAAGAACTTCTACGGCTCAGCCCAGTCTGACACAGCAGACTCCTCAGTTCAGCATAAAAACGGTCTTAAATGGACATGCGCTCATGTAATCATCTGCCCCTTTTCTGTATGGCCTGCAGGGTACTGTCTCTGCCCTGCACCTCAGGCATTCACATGAGTTTATATGACTCATGCTACCACAGCATCCCCGCCCCCCGCCACCCTTGACCTGCAGGCTCAAATTCCATCAGAGAGAGATATGCTTCAGGTGACAAACACAGTCTCTCCTTTCCTCACTTAGCTTTTCAGTAAAGACATTGAGAAGGGATCCCTAATAGTCAACAGCAATGAAGGAGACAGTCCCTAATAGGAAGCTCTGCCCAGAACCCAGAATTATTCTTAGGCCTTGAGGTTTCCAATCTTTCTGGTCTTTAAGAGTCACCGCCTCACTGGCACTGCTGCTGATTGCTGAGCGGCACACACAGGGCCTCTGCTAATGGATAAAGAAACATATGTCTCTGGCTCTGTAAGGGTGTCTGTAACGGGCCTCAAGGAGTGTGGCACATGGCATGAGAAAACCTGCATGTATGTAAAAACGTGAGTCAACCAAGGAGACGGAATGCGGAAGACCGTATGTATGCACAAAAGCACAGAGAACATAATATTAGTGGATGAGAATTTTGTGTATTTGTAAAGGAGGCTGTTTTCAAAGCAATTTGCCCTGATGATGGACACAGCTGATTTCATATGTGACACAGTACAGATACCAGAGGAAGTGTGTCTGAGGATGATGTAAAAATGCACCTGCATATAAGCAGGAAAAGAGGTAAAGAGTAAGATAGAAGGTGGCAGTGTGATGGAGTGGCAACGGCAAGAAAAATAGTTGGAAATTATGTTAAGGGGCCATAAAAGGGCATAAGCTATTCAAGAATTGTGGTTCAGCCATGCTGCTGTATCAGCCCAACATTTCAGTTTTATAATAAGTGTATGTTTTAGTAGCTTAATTACACAGGTGACTAGACCAATAGTTAAGAGCACTAGCTCTGGAGCCAGACTTAGGCAAGATCCTTTTTTTTTTTTTTTTTTAATTATTTTTGGCTGCATTGGGTCTTTGTTGCTGCGCGGGCTTTCTCTAGTTGCAGGGAGCGTGAGCTACTCTTCCTTTGAGGTGCGCGGGCTTCTCATAGCAGTGGCTTCTCTTGTTGCGGAGCACGGGCTGTAGACGTGTGGGCTCAGTAGTTGTGGCTCGCGGGCTCTAGAGCACAGGCTCAGTAGTTGTGGCGCACGGGCTTAGTCACACAGGCTTAGTTGCTCCGTGGCATGTGGGATCTTCCGGGACCAAGGCTCAAACCCGTGTCCCCGGCATTAGCAGACAGATTCTTAACCACTGCGCCACCAGGGAAGCCCCTTAGGCAAGATCCTTAACTGAGGTTTCCTAAGCTGTAAAGTGGAGATGATAGCACTACCCTCCTAGAGTTTTATAAAGATTAAGATAAAACTCAAATTAAGTTAGAACGGGGCCTGGCATATCATAGGTGATTAAAACATTTTAATTCTCATCCTTATCAAAGTTGTGACTCAAACACAACCATCAAACTGAAAGTTGGTTTGGATAGTTTCACATGGAATTGCTTAAAACTGCCCAGTTGGAATTGTTTCTGTTGCCAAGGTCAAGGATGACTTAATTACTAAATTCAGGCTTTTCAGCCTGTCCCTTACTTGACCTCTCAGCATTCTGCAACATCTAAACTGTTTTCTGGCCTTTCCTGAACTCCCACGTTCACACCTCCGGATTCTTTTCCTCCTCCACTAGCCACTCCACATGCCCTTTGCTGGCTCTTATTCTGCAATGCCCACCAGAAGTCAGAGGGTCAACTAATCACTCAGACTCACAAGCCCACCAAAGGCTACGCTTGGTGCCAGTTTCACTCAGGATACAGGACAGTTTCTCTAAGGTTAGGTACTATAATACAATGTTAACACACAGGCAGGGAGCGGACAACTTGGGTTTAGATCCCCCTTACTAGCTGTGAGGCCTTAGAAAAGTTAAGCTTCTATTTTCTCATGTGTAAAATGGGGATAATAATAGTACCTGCCTCATCAGGTTGTCGTGAGGATTAAACGAAATAATGTAGGTAAAATGTTTAGTGCAGCGTCTGGCTCAGAGTGCTCAATAAATGTTAGTTATTACTGAAAATGCCAGAACTGTGAAGATGACTCCAGCCTGCTTGCTTCTCAGAACTTTCACTCGGCTTCTTTTTAGAGGCCTGAACAACCCTGAAGGTGCTTTTCTGAAGATGAATATGATCCTATCAGATCCCCTGCCTTCTACTCTGCAGTTCAGTTCCTTTCTGAGCATGCCCCAATGTACCTGACTGATTGTAAAAGTCCCAGCTACCAGATAAACGGCAAAGTCCCCTGATATGAGCGCTCAAGATGTATGTAGCAACTCTACAGGAGGGGAATAGTGATAAATCTAATGAGTGATGTAAGCCATAACCAATTTAAGGTAGTTAGATAAAAGGCCTTCTCAGGGCAAGTACCCCAGTATATAGAACTGCCCCAAACCCTGGAGTCATCACTCCTCTTTCCCTCCTATCTCACTATCCAACTCATCAGCAAAGCCTGTCAGCTCTAGCTTCAAACAAATCCAGAATGCCAATCACCTTCCCAGCCCCCATCACCTACTCATTATACTTCCACTCGAATCCAAGCCGTCATTTCTCTCCAGTTGTTACAGAAGCCTCCCAAATTATCTCCCTACTTCTGCCCTTGCCCGCCTTTTGTCCATTCTCAGTCTTAGAAACAAGAGTGCTCCTTTTAAAATGCAAGTCAGGTTATATGACTCTTCTGTTCAAAATTCTCTAATGGAACTCCATTCCACTCAGAGTAAAAACCAAAGTCCTTACACAGTGAAGCCATACATGGTTAGCTCATCTCCAAATCGTCCCTTCCTAGTCTCCTTGGGAATCCTCTTGAAACACTGCAAGCACACAGTGTGATAAAGTCCCAGGGCCTTTATATTTGCTGTTCCCCTGCCTGGATCAATCTTCCCCTTGGAGTATCTATTACGTGCTCAGATCTTTACTATTTCAGTGACATCTTCCAAGATGACAGTATTTAAAACAACTTTCAAAAAAATTATTCCACAGGAATACATATTTCAGGGAAAAATACTCTCCTGTCCCAATATTGCCTATCATTGCTCTTTGCTTTATTTTCTTTTATAGCACTTATTACCATCTAACATACTATATATTTTATTTACTTATTTTGTTCAGTGTTTGATTTACCACAGTACAACGTAAGTTCCATGAGTGGTAGGGTTTTTGTCAGTTTTGTTCACTGGTATATCCCTGGTGCCGAGAATGGTGCCTGGCACATAGTAGATACTCAAATGTTTGTTGAATGAATGAATACATTCAAATCTGAAGGTCAACTAAGAGCATTCTACAACAATATGCCCAACATTTAGTAGCTTCAGCAACTGATTGAACAAACCATAGGGAGTATCTTCTACGTGAAAGGCATTCTTACTAGGCACTGACAAATGCTTATTAAGCATCTGCTATGGACTTGCTCCCAAAGAGCTCTCAGTGAGGAGAGGGAAGACAGAAAAATCAACAGATATTTTCAATAATGAATAGTGAGTCCTATGATAAAAGTTATCATAGGAAAGTTCTGGAGATGGATGGTGGTGATGGTTGTAAACCATGTGAATGCAATAATTACTATTGAATACTTTAATATGGTTAAGATGGTGAACTTTATGTTATGTGTATTTTACTACAATTTTAAAAAGGGGGTATACAACATCAATGTTTTCTTAAATTATTTATTCATAGGACTCTTTTTTCTCAGGGCACATCTGATGGGGCTGTTCCTTGGAACCCACTTTTTCTCCTCTCCCAGATGATAAACTCCTAGAGGGCGAGGAATTGTGATTGGCATTTCTTTATAACCTAGAGTACTTAGTTTGTTGACTGATTTAAAAGTGATCTTATAGCAAGAACAGGACACTTTCTTTTTTTGGCTTAAAACAAAGTCATTTATTAGATTTTGATTCTGTCAGTTGGCAATTTAGGCTGGGCTCGGCCAGCCAGTTCTGTCGGGCTTGCCTGGACTCACTCTTGTTTCTACAGGCAGCTGGCAGATTGCTAGGAGCTGGTTGACTTAGATGGCATAATTCACATGTATGGTGCTTGGTGCTGGCAGTTGGCTGGAGTGATGGGAGTGACAGACCACATGTAGGACATTTATTTTGCGTGTTGGTTTTTCTGTATCAATGTTTTATAAAAGATAGGTTTTGTGGGTATTTATAAACACTGATAAAACAGAGGTTTTAAAAAGAGAACAGGCTTAAATAAACAAGTTCTAATGTATGATCTCATGCACTGACTTGACATCTGTACCAGGACTAATTTTGCAATTTGCCTTTTTCAACAGATCATTTTGAGAGGAACAGAAAGTCACCATCATTTATCAGATTCTATATGCCAGGTCAAAACATCTGTCCAAAAAACAAAATCCCCACTGGAATATTATCAGCCAAATTTTCAAGTGTTATTCTACTTGATTCATTGACTTTGTGGGAGTGGGTAATGGAGCAAACTTGACACAGTAGTACTGTACATCTCACTTGCTTCTTACACCCAGAAACATTATTCCTTCTCACCTTTGCAAAAGCAATGAGGTATAGAGAACAAGTGTGTCTGAGAGACCATATACATCTTTACTCCAATTTAGTTTTAACAATATTCTTGCATTTTAAAATCCTGCACTTAAAAGTGAGCATTTCTTGCCTTGAAAAATCTCTGGTGTCATATTTAAATCACCAAAGGGACAATTCTTTGACATAAAATAATTTTGTCAGTCAAGGTCCAGTGACGCGCGAAAACCACACTAGTTATATTAAGAGACTTTAAAGAATTGTTGGGACTTCCCTGGTGGCACAGTGGTTAAGAATCCGCCTGCCAAAGCAGGGGACACGGGTTCGAGCCCTGGTCCGGGAAGATCCCACATGCCGCGGAGCAACTAAGCCCATGCGCCACAATTACTGAGCCTGCGCTCTAGAGCCTGCGAGCCACAACTACTGAGCCCACGTGCCACAACTACTGAAGCCCGCGCGCCTAGAGCCCGTGCTCTGCAACAAGAGAAGCCACTGCAATGAGAAACCCGTGCACCGCAAAACGAAGAGTAGCCCCCACTCGCTGCAACTAGAGACCCAGTGCAGCCAAAAGATAAACTAATTAATTAAAAAAGAAGAATTATTAACCAGAGATTTAGAGAAAGACCATATTCTGTTACACGCCAACACATGTAGAAATCGCATGATTTGAACAACCAACTCAAACTTCAGTGCAAAGACATGGTTTATATATTCTTATAAAGAACAAGAAAGTAGCAATTTATCTAGTTTTGACCTAGGACAAAATGAATAAGAGGATGGTTTAAGTCAAGTGTTCAAAACCTCAGCACTGTTGACGTTTGGAGTGGGTGATTCTCTGTCGTGGGGACGGGGGAGGGAACCTGTGCAGTGTGGGATGTTCAGCAGCATCCCTGGCCTCTAGCCACTAGATGCCAGTCCCACCCCTCCCACCACACTCCAGTTGTGATGATCAAAAATGTCTCCAGACACTGTCAAATGTCCCATGGGAAGCAAAACCACCCTCAAATGAGAACCACTGGTCTAGATGACGTTACCTTAAAATTTACGGTAAAAGAAACGATGTTCACGACTGGATTTATAGATCACTAAGCATAAACCTGTACTTTAGCCTGAGCAACTCTTCCCACACGAAAAGTAGACAACTACAAAATCCATTTTTGATAAAATTAACAAATACAGAGCACCTACTATGATACTGACCTGTGCAGTTAACATGGTAGCCACTAGTCACCTGTCAGTATTGAGCACTTGAAACATGGCTAGTATGAATTGAGATGTGCTGTAAGTGTAAAATTCACACGGGATTTCAAAAATTAAGTACAAAAAGTTAGTACTCTTTTCTACTGATTACATGTTAAATATTTTGGATATAATGAGTTACTTAAAATATTTTACTAAAATTTCACTTCTTTTTAAAATGTTCATAATATTGTAATAACAATTATATAATGTTACGATTATAAAATACCTCATTCAAAATGGAGTTGGGAAGCCCTGAAGGGGGAACTTTCCCCCACTTACCACTCCTCCCAGCTTACTTTATAAACCCCAGCGGGAAAAAGGAAGATTTTCTCCCCGTCCAGCAACAACCCAGCTGCTGAGAAACCTCTGCAACTCAACCAATGAGACGACCACAGCCCCGGCTCTCCTCTCCTCCAGCGAACTTGTTCAAGACAGCTCCTCTCCTCGCTATAAAAGAACAGTTGAGGACTTGCCTATGGTTGGCCACAGTTTGCATGTCCCAAAGTGCAATTCCTCTGCTATTTTTGCTGGCTAAGCCATTTTGCTGGCTAAGCCACTTACGTTTTCGTTTTAAAGACAGATCAATGTAGGCACACC
The DNA here is from genome assembly GCF_028564815.1 of Eubalaena glacialis. Lineage (NCBI taxonomy): Eukaryota > Metazoa > Chordata > Mammalia > Artiodactyla > Balaenidae > Eubalaena > Eubalaena glacialis. The sequence continues at coordinate 19,858,115 of NC_083722.1, read as the reverse complement.
TAGCACATAACTGTGCTCCATTAAAGTAGTAATTATTATTACTAAGGTGAATTTAGGAACGCAGTCCAACAGAATCTAGCCAGAGACAATTTATTCAGCGCTCACCACGAACCAAGCATGGTGCTTTCTTTCCCCTCATTAGAAACCGCGCCTTCGCCTCTAATACCTTTTCCAAACTTCTGTCAAAACCGAGAGCCTTGCCTGAGAACTTTATCGCCTCCAGCAGGCTCTTTGCCTTACAGCTCATCGTGGACCGTTCGCCGGCTCCCAGGCCCCACTCAAGAATGATTCTTGGAAGGGCAGGGAAGCCCGGAAGTTCGCAAAAGAACAAGGACAGAAAGGGCGAAGGGTTTGCAGCCTTCTGGGCCCGCGACGCGCTCCAAGTCCGCACACGCGCGCCCCCGCGGCCACGGTGCCACCGCGGCTCGCGCACTGACGTTCCGCGCCTCGTTGTGACCTCGCGCGCACGCGCTGTTTAGCCCTCGCCAGCCCGGGCCGGCTTTCCTGCTGCGCAGGCGCGCTATCGTCCTCCGAAAGCGGAGTGCGTTTCCGCAAGAGGCGGTTGATGCGCGAGCGCTGGGGCGCTGGGCGCCTGCGCAGGGCTGCAGGCGTCTCCCCGCTCGGCCCGGGTTAGAGGGAGGTGAGTAGGCGGCGAGCCCATGGAGCGGAAGGGCGGTCCGGACGGTGCCCCGGAGGCTGAGCGGGAGGAGGGGGAGCCCGAGGTGAAGAAGCGGAGACTTCTGTGTGTGGAGTTTGCCTCGGTCGCGAGTTGCGACGCCGCCGTGGCTCAGTGCTACCTGGCCGAGAACGACTGGGAGATGGAAGTACGCTTTCGCTGCTTCTCTCTTTCCCGCTCTTTACTTTGGTCCGTGCAGCGCACACGTCCCATCTCTGTGTCTTTGTTTTGCAGAGAGCGCTGGACTCCTACTTCGAGCCGGCCGTGGAGGAGAGCGCTTTAAAAAGCCATCTTGAGACCACCTCGGAGCCCGAGTTCTGGTGAGTGATGACGGGGCGGGGACCACTCCGGGCGGAGGCAGTTTGTACCAGGTTGCGTTGGGCATCCTGGGACCTGCAGTCGAGTTGGACGGGCGGGTTTGAGTAGAGGCACGTCTCGCCTCTGAATAGCCGGAGGCGGAGGGTTTTTGTTGGTGCGTGGGATGGAGACGCGTCCCAGCAGCGGGGCTGACGCTTCTCTCCCGAAGTCCAGGCTGTCACTTGGAAGGTACTTTGGAGTCGGGGGGTGGGGGGTGGGGGAATATCTGAAAAATGTAATTTTTTGACTACAGTTTTAGGAAATATGTAAGCAAGAGTTTCGAAACAAATGAATGAGGCAAAATCCTCTACTGAGGAATGGTAACTTGGAAGTTTTCTTGCTTCTTATATTGTTGTTGTTTATTTATTCTCTGCCGCCCGGCCAGGATAATAGTTTTTATAAACTGCACATCCGCCCCTATTATTCCAGTGCTCCCTCCCCAATTCATGCACTTCTGCTCTTAAAGTCCAGGTGCCTTACAGGTCCCTCCACGGTTTGACCATATTTCTGGGTTCGTTTCTTTTCACACTCTCTTTCCTACCCTACAAAACTTCCAGGCATACCAAACTTTCCCTTTCTCCAGTGGGCCATTTTTTCTTGCCTTTCAACCTTTGTAAAGATATTTATCATCTCTGCCTAGAACCCTTTTCTTCCTCCTTCCTTGCTAAGTAACATTTATCTTAAGAGTCCAGCTTAGACATGACTTGTCTTCAAGAAGCTTTTCCTGATTTCCCAAGTCTGGGTAAGGTTCTCCTCTTAAGTAATTCTATATAGTATCATGCATGACAACTTAGTTCACATTATAATCGCTATTTAGTATTTTATATCTCCCACTAGACTACACATTTGGTGAAGACAGTATCTGTTTCATACATTGTTGATTTCCCAAAGTCTCAAACAATATTTGGCATGTAATAAGCTCTCAATAAGTATGAATTGAATATATAAAGTTCTCCCAGCTGTATGGGCAGCCTCTACAGTTAACTGTTCATAGTAGATACTTCTTTCTTCCTGTGAACTTTTCAGCTGCACTGTCTTATAGATGTGATAAGATCATTTCATTAGGCTCCTTTCTCCGTCTGCCTGGCCTGTTGTTGAGGAATTGTCTACCCATCCACAGTGACATATCTCTGGCTCCCATGTTGTATTAGCTAAAGTCAGTTAGATTAGTAGGTGTTCATCTAGCCCGTGCTGGCCAGTCAGATCCTCTCTCCTGGGCTTAGAACCAAGAGTGTTTAGTGAATCTTCCTGTCAAGCTGGGACTGTACATGTTAACTCAGTACCTGTGGGGGACCCATACCCATACTCTTTTGTTCATGGGGAAGCTGAGAATGCTAGTCTGCAGAGAGACAGTGAAACTGAGGGAAGTTGAGTAAGATGGAGAGAGAGCCTTGATCGAACTTCCATAGGCATAGCTGTGTTCCTGTACTTGGCTCTGGGACATGATTCTGTTTCCTTGTGAATTCTTTTGTTTTACTCAGACTAGCCTGTGTTAGTGTCTGTTAGTTGTATCCTAAATTGTAGTCAGTAAAGAAGTTGGAACAAAGGAGGTGGAGTCCCTGAAATCGTCCCTCAAAAAAAATGTGGGTGGAGCTGAGTAATGGTGGGGTGGAGGACCATTAGGAGTCTCCTAGCCCAGAATCACGAATTGGCAGAAAACAAGCAAAGTGATTGATGAGGCTGTGGTCTGTTGTCTCTTGGAACTCAGATCAAATGCCAGTGAGAGTGAGGCTTTATCTATAGAATAGAATAAGAATCCACACTGATATAAATACATTTGTCCAGGAGTGAAGGGAACACTTTCCCTCACAGTAGAATTCCAACTACTAAATGTTGAAGGCATGTTAGAGTTAGAAAAAAAATCACCATTTGGGAACTATCTTGATAGTAATTATCTCAGACAGGAATCATCAATGGACACTAAAACTAAGGGACTTCCCTGGTGGCACAGTGGTTAAGAATCCGCGTGCCAATGCAGGGGACACGGGTTTGATCCCTGGTCCGGGAAGATGCCACATCCCACCGAACAACTAATCCCGTGCGCCACAACTACTGAACCTGCTTGCTGCAACTACTGAGCCCGTGTGCTGCAACTACTGAAGCCCGCACGCCTAGAGCCCATGCTCCACAACAAGAGAAGCCATTGCAATGAGAAGCCTGCGCACCACAACAAAGAGTAGCCCCCGCTCGCCGCAACTAGAGAAAGCCTGTGCGCAGCAATGAAGACCCAACGCAGCCAAAAATAAAAATAAATTAAAAAAAAAAACAAACTAATAGGTAAAAGTTGATGAGAAACAAGACATTTACATAGTCTCAAAGTACCTACCCGCAAAATACTTATTACATGGGGGGAAATCATAACTCTGCAGTGCAGAAACCAAGGGATCAAAGTTAACGTGACCAGTACTGGGGACAAATCCAATACTGTTGGATCAGGCCTCCTGACCTGATGCACTGAGGAGAACACCCTATCACTTCTGTGTCATTCCTGCCAAAAAATACACATCCTCAGAAAACATCAGACAAACCCAACCTGAAGGACATTCTACAAAATAAATGGGCTGTATTCTTCAAAAACATCAAGGTCAGGAGAGACAAAGACTGAAGAACTATTCTGGATCAAAGGAGCTTGAAAGAGACATGCCATCTCAATGCGACATGTGATCCTGGATTAGGACATTACTGGCACAATTGGCAAAGTTTGAATAGATCTTTAAATTATATAATAACATTGTATCAATGATAATTTTCTGATTTTTGATAATTGTACTAAGGTATGTATGTCCTTATTTTTAGGAAATGCATTCAAAAGTATTTATGCAAGTGTTTCAGAATAAAAAGAGTAAAGCAAGTAAATGTTAAATAAGTAAAATGTTAACATTTATCTGTATGAGTGGTGAGTAGAATTCTTTTTATTGTTTTTTGAGAGTCTGAAATTATTTCATAAGAAGTTTAAAAGTTAACTAGACTTATCATGGTGATCATTTTGCAATGTATACAAATATTGAATCATTATATTGTGTACCTGAAACTAATATAACATTATCTGTTAATTATACCTCAATAAAAAAAATTTTCCAGGAGTTCCCTGGCGGGCCAGTGGTTAGGACTTGGCGCTTTCACTGCTGTGGCCCAGGTTCATTTCCTGGTTAGGGAACTAAGATCCCAAAAGCTGCGTGGTGTGGCCAAAAAAAATTTTCTTAATTAAAAAATAAAATTTTTTTAAAGAAGTTAAAATATTGGCATTACATTTATTAAAATTATAAATACAAAACCCTAGTTCTTAAATTTACGTATATTTTATAAATGCTTAGCAGTTGCCTTTTAATAATGTTTGTCCCTCCATTCAAGTGTCTGGGCCTTGGTGGGAAAGGTGGGGTCAGGCAGACTTGTGGGCTGGAGCCCATACGCATGGTCTCTCCAGCATGGCAGTCTCAGAGTAGTCAGATTTCTCATGTAGCAGCTCAGGGTTCTTGTTGGACAGAGTGTGCCAAAAGGCTTGCGTGAAAGCTACAAGGTTTCTTATGGCCAAGCCTCAGAAATCCCAGAATAATCCTTTTCACTATATTCTATTGGTCAAGCAAGTTACTAAGGTCCAGATTCAAGGGGAAGGGTATTAGTTGGACTTCACCTCTCAGTGAGGGGAATAACAAAGAATTGCAGCCATTATTTACGTGGCACAATGAGATCTTATTTCAAATGTGATTTAAAATGAATCCAGATAAATGTGGAAATCTTACATTACTCAGTCTGATTTGGGGTCATAGTTTATCAAATCATTTTAGTGACTTATGTCATTGAGGGATATTGAGTTGGTTCTAAGTAAGCAGACATTTGGATAACACAGTAAGAATCTATTTTTCCTCACTCATCAGACTTTTGCTGTTCTATAGGCAGATACTTTTAGGACTCTTAAAATTTATTTACCTGTAAAATGAGGGCTACAGAGACTCACAAAATAATTTTTTAAATTAATCAGTTTATAGATTATTTACAAAGTTGTGTTTCATTCTTATCTTGCCAGTGTTGACCTAACCAAGGAAGAAACAAGTGATTCCATTAGTTCTAAAACCAGCACATCTGAAAATGTTCAGCAAGAAGATGGCAGCATGTTCTCTTTCATTACCTGGAATATTGATGGATTGGACCTCAACAATCTGCCAGAGAGGGCTCGAGGGGTGTGTTCCTATTTAACTTTGTAAGTATTATTACATCTGTTTCATGGTAACGTGATAATGTGTCTTACCTGCCTACAAGGAGGGTAACAGTTCAAGGTTATGGGCTTTGGAATCGGTCCTGACTTCAGAGTCCAGCTCTCAGAGGAAACGTGTGAAAGAATTGGGAGTGACTGCCTCTGGGAGCAGGATTGTGGCTTGGGGTACAGAGGGAACACTAATTTTTGTTCACAGCCTTCTAGTACTATTTTATTTACTAAACTTTGTGTATAATTATTGCTATGAAAAGAAAATTACCAAAATGATCCGTATCTGCCACACACTAGCTCTGTGACCTTGTGGAACCACTTGTAAGCCACTTCAGTTCTCCAGAGCTCAGTTTTCTTCATCATGGATAATAACTGTTTCAAGAGGATTGAAGAAGACAATAACACTTAAAGCATCTGTTAAGAGTGAGGACCATTGTAGGCTCTTAATATTATTGGTTTCTAGTGTCAATGATTCCTTTTCTTCTAACTTTGAAAGGTTGTCATGTATATGTTTTTTTTAAAAATTTTGTCTTTACAGTATTATGTGTTAAATAGCACAGGTCTTTCTCATTTTATAGTTATCAAAGGTCAGCATAAATATTGAATATTAGGTGTCCTAGAGGACTATAATTTTGTGTTTCTTTTATGCTGTGGCATTTTCCTAATCTAGGTAGCTGCAAATGAAATGGTATACCTCATATTTTTCATAAATTGATGTGTTTAATTAGGTACAGCCCAGATGTGGTATTTCTACAGGAAGTTATTCCCCCATATTCTGCCTACCTAAAGAAGAAAGCAAGTAGTTACGAGATAATTACAGGTAACAGTTTTCCTGTTATTTAACTTGTCTTTTTCTTTGAAAAACAAGGTGACAGATAAACCAAAGTTAGACAGTTGGAACATAGACAGGAAAAAGCACAAATAAAGTAAGTTTGAGAAAAAGAAGTCAGACACAGGATACTAAAAAAATCGTAGGAGAATATGTTACGTATGTGGAAAAATGGTTGAAATGGATGATTTTTCAGGAAAATATAAATTGCCAAAATTTGAGGCACTAAGGAGCTTTTTGGTGAAATCAAATTGTTAGAAAATGTTTAAGTGTGGTGATTGCATTGTGGTTATGCTTTTTCAAAAAGTCTTTATTTCTTTTTATTTATTTTGTTCTTTTTCTACCTTTTTGCCCTGAATATTTTAGTTTTTGATTTTTCATCTATTTTGTTTTTACTAAGTGCATTTAATATACCACTTTGGCTTCATTTCATGACTTTTGGCTAAATCTCATGTTTTCTTTGACTTTCACTTTTACCTAGTGTATGATTTTAATTTTGATTTACTTTTTAATCCAAAATTGCTGAAGAGAGAGCTCTCTCTATCTGCCTTTCTCTCTCTCTCTCTCTGCGGGACAACTTTTCTGCATTCTCTTGGGGATTCCTTTTGCCTGTCTTCTGTTTTGGTTATCTTGTTTTCTGAATCCCATGCTTTCTTCCTTGGTTTACTTCCTCATTTTATTGGCGCACATTCTCTAGTCACTTTTCTAAGAAGTAGCACATGGGGAGTGAAGTTTTTGAATCCCAGCCTATTTGGAAATGCCAGTGTTTTATTCTCATAGTTCCTTGATAGTTTGGCTGGACAAAGATTTCTAGGTAGAAAGTCATTTTCCCACAGAATTTTGAAGGCATGATTTCAGTGTTTTCTAGTTTCCATTATTGATGATTAGAAGTCTGATGCCATTCTAATTCTTGATCTTTCTTCCCCCCCTTCCCCCTCTGAAAGCTTTGAGGCTCTTCTTTTTAACTCCAGTGTTTTGGGGGTCTTTTTTTCATTTATTATGCCAAACACTTGGTAGGACCTTTCAATCTGGAGGTTTGTGACCTTCAGTTCTGGAAAATTCTTTTTTCTGTCTCTCCTTTCCTCCCTCCCTCTCCGCCTCCTTTCCTCCTGCTGGACTCCCCACCTGCCATCTTTCTAGTCTGCTGCCCTCCTCCCTGCCCCTCCCTTTCTTCCTCCCTTCTCTTCCTGTTCCTCTTTTCCTGGTTCCCCTCCGTTCTGATAAACCAGTTACCACTTCTCCACCTGCTTTGTTCTCTGAAAACCTTGGAAGCTTTCATTCATTGCCCCTCCATTTCTGTTCTTTTCTTCTTGAAAGTTTATACCTTTCTAAATTTTTTATTCACTTACTGTGATTTTTCTGGTGCTTCCCGAGTGAAAAGTAACTGCATGTCAAGTTGCCTCAGTTTAAGTCTCATCTACTCTGCCTTTCAGAAATTTTTCAAATTTTTATGTTTCGTATTAGCACTGTTAACTGTTTTGGGCACTTATGTAAATTCATTATTATTTTTGTATTTCTTCCATACTTCCAGTTACACTTTTATATTTTTTCCATACTTACAGTTACAGAGGGACTTGGTTGACCATCTTCAACTATTTTGAAATAATAGTTTACTTTTAAGATTTATATCCATTTAAATATCTATACCTGCTTGTTATAAAATTTTCAGTAGGGGAGCTTGGGATAAACTGCAGATACCCCTGATCTCTCAGCCTAAATTCTTTTCTGCAAGCATTTGAAGGTCATGAAAAAGGATATTTCACAGCTATAATGTTGAAGAAATCGAGATTGAAATTTAAAAGCCAAGAGATTATTCCTTTTCCAAATACAAAAATGATGAGAAACCTTTTGTGTGTGCATGTAAGTAATTTTTTTTAATTGTTTTTTTTTAAAAAAGAGTGAACTATTTTTTTCATAGTTCCATGATGGTGTCCTTTTTAAAAAACCATTGTCTTTAGAAAAATATTTACTCCTCACTTATAGGTTCTTTTAAATAGTCTTAAAGAACTTTATAAATTAAATTTTTACATACATTTCAAATATAGACAAATTGTAAAAATAAAATCCTTGATTCATTAGATGTTTTCTTAATATATAAGAGTTTGCTAACATTCCACAGTTGCTTCTTAAAGTAGTTTTTTTTTTTTATTAAATCCACTATACTTGGTACTTTATTGTACTCTGTGAGTCTTACAAAAATGAGTCAAATAGATCTTGGTCTCATAGAGCTCATAGATTAGCAGGGGAGAGATTGTATGTATAGTACCTAAAATAAACGAAAGGCATAAATGCCATGGGAGAGGTATAATGATATGCCATGGAAGTGTAGAGAAAGGAAAGATGATTTTCAGCTACATTGTTTAGTGAAAGTTTCATGATGGAAGTTGTGTTTGAATTGGGCCCTGAAAAATATGTAAAATGTAGACATTAAGAACAGTGCAGGTGGCAGAACCAGCATGAGCAAACTTTTGCAAATTGCCAATAGCAGGGTATGTATATGTGAAAGAGGGCGTGTATAGCTGTGAACGAGCCTTCTATTCAGTTGGATGTAGAGGGCACAAAGCGGGTAGTGTGACGACAGGTTGGTAAAGTAGGTTGGATCCAGATTATAGGAGATCATGAATGCCCAATGTGAAAGAATTTGAACTGGACCCTGCAGGCAATCAGTTTAAATAATGACAGATCTTACATTGCTGGTATCTTAATTGCAAATGGTAAGTGATTCTCATTCATTCATTTAACTGACATTATTTTGAGTTACCTATGTGCCAGGCTCTCGGTAACAGTAATAAATAAAAGAGCCATCTTTGCTTTCAAATGACTCAGGGCTTTGTAGGAGAGAGATAATTGTGCTGCAGTTCGATCTAGGGGACTTTATAAACAGTCTACACAGTGCTGTAGGAGGATAGGGGAGGGAGCCACTGATGCCTGGGATGCTGGGGAAGGGCTCACAGTGGAGTTGACATTCGAGGGAGGTTTTGAAGTATTAGTGGGTACTTGCTCAGTATTCTTTGGGAGTATTCTTTGACCTTTAAGGATAAGCACGGTGCTGATTATATAGTTTCACTTCAGTAAATATTGATATATACCCATCAGTTGAATAGTTACTGATTCTGTGAACAAAGTTCAGTGTTAATTGTTAGTGGATCATTTTAACAACTCTATTTATCTTGTTGCAGGTGAGTGTGTCAGGAAATGAACTTTGCCTTATGACTTCTCATTTGGAGAGCACCAGAGGGCATGCTAAGGAACGAATGAATCAGTTGAAAATAGTTTTAAAGAAAATGCAAGAGGCTCCAGAGTCAGCTACAGTTATATTTGCAGGAGATACAAATTTAAGGGATCATGAAGTGAGTGATGAAGTCATTTCACTGTTTATGGGCAGATTAATGCTGTGGAAACTAATTTAGGTTTCTTTTGACTAAAGCTATTAAAACTAGGACTTTCATCTGTTCATAATGTATAAGTGACCTTGCACATGCAATTCAGCAAATGATTATTTAGCCTGTGCTACTTGCCTAGCACAGGGGAAGCAGAGGCAGAAGGGGCTGTTACATTATTGGGTGAAAACATATATATGGTATATGAAACAGACAACACAAAACAATATATATTGATTAACAAGAGGGGTATAGAGAAAATAATGATTAGAAGAATTTAGAAAAGGTCGTTTATTTGCAGTTTCTTAGTTGTAAGGTAAGAAGAACAGAAAGATTTGACCAATGTAGTTGTCCCTAACTCTTTTCCTTCTGGATTTTCTTTTTTCAACCTTTTTTACCTTCATGACATTGGTTTTGGCAGTGATTTCTTGGATATGACACCAAAAGCACAGACAACAAAAGAAAAAATAGATAAGGTAGACTTCATCAAAATTTAAAACTTTTGTGCATCAAAGGGTATTATCAATGGAGTGAAAAGGCAACCCATGGAATGGTAGAAAATATTCACAAATCATATATCTGATGAGATATTCAGAATATTCAGAATATACAAAGACCTCCTACAATTTAAAAAAAAAAAACACAGAAAAAAAAAATAACCTCATTAAAAACTGGGCACGGGACTTCCCTGGTGGTCCAGTGGTTAAGAATCTGCCTTCCAATGCAGGGGACACAGGTTCCATCCCTGGTTGGGGAACTAAGATCCCACATGCAGCAGGGCAACTAAGCCCACACGCTGCAACTACTGAGCCCACGTGCTGTGGAGCCCACACACCACAACTAGAGAGCCCGTACGCCACAACTAGAGTGCCCACGTGCCGCAGCTTTGGTGCCCACATGCTCTGGAGCCCACGCACCACAACTAGAGAGAAGCCAGCACGCCACAATGAAGGATCCCGTGTGCCACAACTAAGACTCGACGCAGCCAAAAATAAATACAATTTAAAAAAAAAAAATGGGCAAAAGATTTAGACATTTCTTGAAAGAAGATATACAAATGGCCAGTTAGTTCATGAAAAGATGTTAAACATCATTGGTCATGAGAGAAATGCAAATCAAAACCATGATGAGATACCACTTCACATCCATTAGTATGACTATTATAAAAAAACAAAACAACAGAAAATAACAAGTGTTTGCAAGGATATGAAGAAATTGGAACCCCTGTGCACTGCTTCTGGGAATGTAAAATGGTGCAGCTGCTGTGGAATATGGTGTAAGGATTCCTCCAGAAATTAAACAGACTTTCCATATGATCCAGCAAGTCCGCTTCTGGGTGAATACAAGCAAGCAAAAGCAGAGCCTCGAAGAGATAGGTGTACACTTGGGTTGGTAGCATTATTCTCAGTAGCTAAAATATGGAAGCAACCTAAGTGTAAGTGTCCATTGACAGATGAATAAACAAAATGCATATATTGATACATGAAATGGAATTTTTTTTTTTTTTTTTTTTAATTTATGGCTGTGTTGGGTCTTCGTTTCTGTGCGAGGGCTTTCTCTAGTTGTGGCAAGTGGGGGCCACTCTTCATCGCGGTGCGCAGGCCTCTCACTATCGCGGCCTCTCTTATTGCGGAGCACGGGCTCCAGACGCGCAGGCTCAGTAATTGTGGCTCACGGGCCTAGTTGCTCCATGGCATGTGGGATCTTCCCAGACCAGGGCTCGAACCCGTGTCCCCTGCATTGGCAGGCAGACTCTCAACCACTGCGTCACCAGGGAAGCCCTGAAATAGAATATTATTCAGCCTTAAAAAGGAAGGCAATATTGACACATGCTATAACGTAAATGAATGAACCCTGAAGACATTATGCTAAGTGAAATAAGCCAGTAACAAAAGGACAAATGTTCATGATTCCTCTTACATGAGTTTCCTAAAGTAGTCAAATTCATACAGACAGGAAGGAGAGTGGTGGTTGCCAGGGGCTGGGGGGAGGGTGGAATGGGGAGTTCGTGTTTAATGGGTAGAGTTTCAGTTTGGGACATTGAAAAGGTTCTGGAGGTGGATGGTGGTGATGGTTGCACAATCATGTGAATGTACTTAATGCCACAGAACTGTAATGTTAAAGTCGAAATTTTATGTGTACTTCACCACGATAAAAAATATTTTTAAATCCTAGAGTGTGAATGGGAGGAAAAGTTAATGTTGTTAGTAAATTTCAAATAAAACTGAAGGTATTTGACATTATTGGATCATATAAATGGTATACTTCTAAATTTATAGATTAGAGTAACAGTTTTGCCTTCTTTACACTTAATGTTCATTTTTTTAAACTACTAATAGCAATAACTGAGACCATGGATTTTCAGTCTTCTGAGTTTCATTTGACTCCCAAAGTTAGGAAGCTACTTGTGGCAGAAGAGAAGGGGCAAATTTCAGACCTCTCTGTCTCTCTTGATATTTTTATATTACCTACTTATTACCATGCAGTAAAATAATTTTATAATATATCTAGTTGTATCTAGTTTTGCATTTGTGCATTAATAAGTAATCTGTGGCATTCTGATTTGAAAAGTTGCACCTAGTTGTGGTAATGGTGAAGACCTTTTTAATAAAAGGGAAAAAAGACTGAAAAGAGTTTTCTTTCTTTTTCTTTTTAGGTTACCAAATGTGGTGGTTTACCCAACAACATTTCGGATGTCTGGGAGTTTTTGGGCAAACCTAAGCATTGCCAGTATACATGGGATACACAAATGAACTCTAATCTTGGAATAGCTGCTACTTGTAAGCTTCGTTTTGATCGAATATTTTTTAGAGCAGCAGCGGAAGGCGGCCACATTATTCCCCGAAGTTTGGACCTCCTTGGGTTGGAAAAACTGGACTGTGGTAGATTTCCTAGTGATCACTGGGGGCTTCTGTGCAACTTGGATGTAATATTGTGAACTGCTTTTCAAATACGAGTTTTAAATGTTCGGAGCAATTTTGTTCTGTGTTTTCGCAAATATAATTGCTACCTGTCTGGAAAGGTAGTTTAATGTGGAGGAATTAATATACCAGATCATTGTAACAAAAGAAAAAATGCCTGTGATTTTATTTTGTGAATTGTGTCCTCAGATTTCAGAACTAAATCTTAATGTTTATTTAAATGAAAGCATACCTGTGTTCAGAACATGAGGCCTCTTAATGAAAGGTCACAAAGGCTATCCGCTATTACAAACTCTGGCTCCTAATAGTGCTCACAGCTGCTGGCTGGATCTGCATTTAAATAGATTGCAGCTGTCCTACATCAGACTTTTTGTCAGCTAACAGTGCCTAATTGGTAAGCTAGAAATGAACTCATGATTTAAAATCCCTTAATTTTTAAAAATTCATGTTTGTAGTTAATGTCATCAACAGAGGCAAAGTTAGGCTTGATCATGATTAAAGTCACTTTTATAGAGGCATTGGACTTTTTTTCTAAGAGAAGAGTAAATGTGTAAAAAGAATTAGCCTTTTAGTTTTGCTACTTGTAAAACTGAATTTTTTTCAAGACGTGAATGAGGAGCACTTCTACATGTGCTTTAAGGAAAGATTTTTTTCCCATAAGAGAATGTACTTTAAATAAAGAATTCTGCTTGCTTATAGTTTGTTTTAGTATGTTTTTGTGCTCATGATGGGATTGAAGTTTTTACCTGCTTCCTGTTTCTGGCTCCACTGCTACTGTTTCACCTTTGTGTGGAAGAAAACAGCTTTCCGCGTTGCTTCTCACTCTGCCAAGTATTGCCAAGAATATATTGACTTCCTCAGGATACAAAAATGAAAGCTGGCGGTAATAATTAGAATGAGAAGTGGCAGAAACTTATTTTCATCAGGGGTGTCAAAATTAACAACTGAAACACCTAAAAAAAGACAAGCTGTATTTATATATAACATATGCTTTGTCATAATGGAAAAGTTTTATATGTTAATCATAATTTTAATCATTAAAAATGAGTATTAATGCTAATATTTTAGCATGTATTACGGAAGCAATAGTTCATTTTTGTGGGAAAAGGATGTTTTTGGCATAAATTGCTTATTCACTTGGAAGCATAATTAAGTTAGAACTCTACCACACTTCAAATTACAAAAAAAAAAAGAAATCTAGATGAGTGAAAGGCTAAATATAAAAAAATAAAATATGTAGTAGTGTGTATTAGATTAAATAATTATCAAATTGTTTTAAAACTGGAAGGAGTATCGTTTTCTTTTTATGACTCAGAGCATCCAAGTGAAATACCTTACCATTTACTCCTTATAGTGACAAAATCTAAGAAACAAGTTATCAGTGAAGTGAATAGGAACAAAACTACTTTTGGTCTGCTTTCGATGGGCAATAGTTCTCAAATAATGCAAGAATTAAGAAACTACTAATATGCAGTATCTTGAACTTTTTACTTTGAATTTCAAGTTTTCTCAGTATAGTAGCTTTGTGTACCTTATCCCCCTTCTTGGTGAAATTCCAACTCAGAATGTTATATATCAATATGCTAAGCACCATCTTTGCCACTGGTAGGGAATGTACTTGAATCTTGCTAGGCCTGTTTCTCCCACCTTCAAAAAAAGATAGTTCCTTGTCTTTTATTGTGCAGTTTAGTAAGAACAAATGTCCCAAACAAGAACATATAAAAAGCAGACGAGGGCTTCCCTGGTGGCGCAGTGGTTGAGAGTCTGCCTGCCAATGCAGGGGACACGGGTTCGAGCCCTGGTCTGGGAAGATCCCACATGCCGCGGAGCAACTAGGCCTGTGAGCCACAATTACTGAGCCTGCGCGTCTGGAGCTTGTGCTCCGCAACAAGAGAGGCCGCGATAGTGAGAGGCCCGCGCACCGCGATGAAGAATGGCCCCCACTTGCCGTAACTAGAGAAAGCCCTCGCACAGAAACGAAGACCCAATACAGCCATAAATAAATAAATAAATAAATAAATAAATGGATCATCACATTTAAAAAAAAAAAAAAAGACGAAGTCAGAAAAGCTGTACTAAAAATACATCATTTTATCCTTAGTATTTACTATAGTGTCTGGCATGTAGCAGGAGCTCAATAAACGCTGAAATGTAATGAAAGACAGTGCCTTCACATTTGTGTCCTAGGGAGGCAGACTAACATTTTCATAAGTCAGTACCAAAATAATTATATGTATTATATATATCAAAATAGATAATTCATTGTAATGGCTCTGAGTTGAGAAGTCTAGGCTAAGCTTATATATATGTAAGTATGTATATATGTAAAGACTTTAAGCCCATATATTAATGACTTAATTTTTATTTAAAGACTGCTGGGAATAGGCTTGTTGTCTGAGTACATCAGATTTATTGATGTGGTGAGAAAGGTCACTCTGGGGGTACAGTGGAATGCCACTGTGAGAATAGAAAGGATGGAAGTGTCTTGTAAGGTTTGGGTTCCCTTTGAAGGAGGGTCTTGGAATCAGATTGGTACTGTTGCTTACTCTTTCAGAGGCAGGTTAGGAGAAGCAGGGACTAACTATGGACTGGGTGCTGTCATGAGGCAAGGAGAATTCAGCAGTGGGGTATCACCAGTTACGGATGGAAATAGCAAAGCAAAGGGGGCGTCTGTGGTAGGAAAGCAGTAGTCATTCAAAGGGGGTTGTTATGTCATTTTACAGCTGCTGCATGACTTTGGGGGAAATATTTCCTGTTAGTTTTGCTTCTGGCTTAATCTGTGCCTGTCCTCCCAGCCCGATAATTGGCAGGGTTGCCTTTTTCTTTTTAGTCCAAACTGATTTTGACTCTTTCAGTCCCAAGCAGTTTTTATTCTTCAAATGTGCATTTTCTTTTAATCCCCACAGTCATCCTAAAGGAATGCTATTACCATCTCTATTTTATAACTGACAAAACAGGTTTAGCAAGTAACTCATCCAAGGCCCAGCCATAGCCAGGGAGTAGCCTAGTAGGGGCTTGTTCATCAAGTCTAAGCACTGTACTGTAGTCATGGGGATGTGCAAGGAATGCCTTGGCTTCCTTTTGTGCCCTATGTTACCATACCTAGATGCATGAATCTTTCTTACAAGAAAACAGTATAAATACAAGGAAGAGTCTTCCACAGGAGTTTTCTATTGTTCAGATGATCACCTTCCCATAGATGCAAATGTAATCTAAATACTTTGGGCACCTGGTTAACCTATAAAGCGTGGGGTTGATCTGGGCCCCTCCTAACACCTATTTCCATCCTCATTCAGAAAGCAACACGTGCTCAAAACATAGTAGGGCCTAAAGAGGCTCCCGCTGGAGGAGTGGGACTTGTGCGTGTGGGGTGACTTTGCTTCGGGGGAGACATTTGCAAAGGGTTTTTGACCCAAGTAGTGTCCTCGCGCCTCCCTAGAGCCACCCTGGCCCGCGGCATTTGGAAGAGGCACTCATCCCCCAGGCCGTTTAGGACCACGGTGTCCGTCAAAGTGTTGGTAAAGGAAAGGAGGTGGGGCATGCAGGCCGCCCTGCTGTCCGAAAGCCTTCTGCTTGGTCGCCTGCGGGGTGGGAGTCCTTCGCCTGGGTACCCATCTTTAGAGCCCGAGCTGGGAGTCGGGAGCTAGGCCAGGACTGCTGCCCGCCCATCCCTAGGGGCGCGTGTGCGCGTGCGCGTGCGCGCGCGTCGCCGTGGTAACGGCGCAGCGGAAAGGCGCTGAATCACGGGCGCGCGCTTTCCCAGCTCTAGCAGAAGCTGATGCGGGGGGCGGGCGGGGGTGCCCTCCTGGTTGCATCCTGCCTAGACCGGGGCTGACCCCGTCGGGCCTGGCTGGCCTGGCGCAGAGGAGCGGTGGCCAGGATCTCTGTCACTACTGGAGGTAAGAGCGCAGCAGTAGCCTGCCTCATCCTGTCTCCGGTTTGGGCAAGAGTCTCTCCTTGGGGGCTTTATCCTGGGGAAGAGAAAGCGAGGGTTTGGCTTGGATGGGGCGGTACCTCCTCCCTGACAACAGATGCGCGTGCCGGTGTGTAAAAGTGTGTGTGTGTGTGTGTGTAGGGCCGGGAGACGAAGAAGAGGAGCAGGTGGGACGGCAGGTGATGCTCCTAGCCAGCTGCACCGAATAGGGCTAGCTTTAGTGCGGCCAGCAGCGCCTCGATGCAGTATCCCACTTCCCAACCCGTCTGCCGATTGATGGGAAGGGAGGGCAGCAAGTAGGCAGGTTATGCCAAAGAAAAATAAAATCAAGAGGCCCTGAGTTAGGAGGTGACTTTCTTAAGGTTCTTCTGAACATCTAGGAAAGGACTTTTCTTGATTGCTGCACCGATTGATTGTTTCTTAGTAGGGTGGAGTCGAGGAAATTTGCATCTTTTCCCAATCTCATGAATTGCATTTCTTAGACCTGTAGAATCGGTTTTCTTTAAACTTCGTTTGGTAATAGATATGTGATCTTTGCTATTATTTGCTAAATTCATTTTGTCTCTGTATCTTACCATAATCTGAAGCTTGAAACCTTTGAATGGCTTTTTTTCTCTTTCCCTTTGAACTTCCTCCACAGAATGGATATGAATCACGATATTATTAATCAAGAGCATAAACCTAAGATTATGAAAGTCATCATTCTTTCGATCATTCATTCTCTTAAGTATATGGAGAGAGAAAAGAATATGATATACCCACTCATATCCATTTTTATTGTTAGATTTCTCATCTAAACATTTTTGTTTGTGGGTTAAATGTTAGTGGTTTTTCCAGTGCTTAAATAGAAAAATTGAATGATATTTTTGATGATAATAATAGAAAAAGTAAATTTTAGACAACCCCCCCAAAAAGAACAAGAATTTTTGTTAGTGTTTATTTCTTTATTCCTGAAATGCATGTTCAATGTCCATATGTTTCAAATTGTTTATTATAAGAAGACCACAATCATTGAGACTCCCGAGATTATGCCAAATGTAAAATTTTATTTTGTGCTTATCATTTTACATAATTTTTCGTACAGATGAGGAAATCTGGAAATATCAGTTCAGCTATAGACCTAGGCGTCATACAGAAAGCTGAATTCCTCTGTAATTTGAAAAAGAAAAATATAATTATATATCAAGACTTTTTAGAACCACAGGTGATAGAAAGATTCATCACACCTTTGCCATATAAAATGCCAAGTCAGGGAATTAATTTCCTTTCAGAATAACAACAATAATTCAGCCAAACTCTTTATGTATTAAAAATAGTCAAAAGAGAGCTTCAGTAATTTATTAATGTACAAGAATGGATTTGCTGTTAAATTTTCTTGACTTAATTTTTTTTCTAGCCAAACAGATAAGCAGCATTCTCTTTAAATAAATCTGTAGGACCAGGCATGACTGTTTCTGGGGCCGTGATGTATTAATAGATTGCCAGATCAGATGGCCTGGGTTTGGTCATGGCTCTGCCACTTAGTGGCTGTGTTACATTTGGCAAATTCCTTAATTCGTCTTAGCCTCAGTTTTTTCATCTGTAAAATAGGGATAATAATAGGACCAACTTAATGAAATTCCTATAAGAACTAAATAAAACAATATGTATAAGAGCTCTTTGCTCATTGCCTGGTATGCAACTAACTTCAATAAAAGTTAGTTGTTATTGTTATTCTTTTTTTTATAAACTTATTTATTTATTGGCTGCATTTGGTCTTCATTGCTGCAGGGGCTACTCTTCGTTCCCATGGGCAGGCTTCTCATTGCAGTGGCTTCTCTTATTGAGGAGCACGGGCTCTAGGCACATGCACTTCAGTAGTTGTGGCACGCGGGCTCAGTAGTTGTGTCTCATGGGCTCTAGAGCGCAGGCTCGGTAGTTGTGGTGCACGGGCTTAGTTGCTCCACAGCATGTGGGATCTTCCCGGACCAGGGATGGAACCCGTATCCTCTGAATTGGCAGGCGGATTCTTAACCGCTGCGCCACCAGAGAAGTCCCATTATTGTTATTCTTGACATAAGTTTTCTTTTCAGGAAATATTTTCTATGTCTTCAAAATAATTTCTCACTAAAAATACAGTTATTTTGATGTGACCAAAACTTGTTCTGGTTTATAATGTCAAATCATCATAAAATGCATAAATTTTTCCTTGTAGCATCTTTGCAACAATAATAAATATAATAATTACAATCTTAGAGGCACGTCAATTCCAGGTAATTATATTTGATACCCTAAGGAAGGAGCTTTGCTTTAGTAGGCCTGGAATAATTGCTGGGTTATTGTTCTATGTTTTTTAAAATCTGTATTTTTAGATACTATTTATGTGAATTCCATAGTGAGAAAATTTCTTATTTATTTCTATTAAGCAGTAAATATGGTTGGACCAAAATAACATCTATTTTTGCATCATTTGACAGAGTCTTTTAACCAGAGGTGTTTGAATTTCAAAGTAAGTCTTCTTAAATGACGCACAGGTAGATAAAGACATGGTACTGGAGTTTTAACTCTAATCCTTTCCAAATAACCTTGGTAGAATATGTTACCTGTTGGAAAGTGTTACTATGTCCAACCTGCTGTGCGTTCTTTTCCTTAAGTTCAAATAAGCAAGGGACTCTAGTAAACATCTGTTTAAGGAATGTAGCTAGAGTAACAGGATAACTCCGACCTCAAAGTGAATTTTCAAAGTTGGTTTTATTGCATGCTGTAATGTAAAGCACCAGAATTATTAAGTATCGAGGGCAAATTAACTCCAGTGTTGCCACCTACAAATTTTACTACTTTTTTTTTTTTTTTTAATAAATTTATTTATTTATTTTTGGCTGCGTTGGGTCTTCATTGCTGTGTGCAGGCTTTCTCTAGTTGTGGCGAGTGGGGGCTACTCTTTGTTGTGCTGCATGGGCTTCTCATTGCGGTGGCTTCTCTTGTTGCGGAGCACGGGCTCTAGGCACACGGGCTTCAGTAGTTGTGGCTTGCGGGCTTTCTAGAGCGCAGGCTCAGTAGTTGTGGCGCACAGGCTTAGTTGCTCCGCGGCATGTGGGATCTTCCCGGACCAGGGCTCGAACCTGTGTCCCCTGCATTGGCAGGCAGATTCTTAACCACTGCGCCACCAGGGAAGTCCCGCCACCTACAAATTTTAAATGTTACAGTGTGTAGAATGTTTTTTCATGTGGTGGTGGGGAAGTAGGGCTGGCTCCTCTCTAGGATAACAATCCTGTTATTCTAACATTGTGATTATCAGCGTATCTTACCATTTTTTTTTTCTATCCTCCTCATTAAAATGAAGTGTAAGACAGTGGAGGATTACTGGACTGAATGTCAATATTATGACATAGTATGAGTGTGTTTCATGTTTGGTAATTGCAATCATTGTTGCTTTTGTTGTGGTCATCCATGTACAATGCTTGGTGTCAGTCTATTTATCTCTTGTAAAAATAAAATACAGTGTGTGTGGGAAAAAAAAAAAAAAAATGAAGTGTAGGATGTCTTCTGGTCAATATAACATAGTTGCCTGTCTTCAAAATTTTTTCAAAAGAATCTCTTAAGATGACTTATCTTCAATAAAATTATTGGCTTTACCATCTCTCTCGGTATATTTGTACTTATCAGGAGGTTGAAATATTTTATTAATTTAGTATCTTCAGCTTCCTTGTCTTAAAGCTTCAAGACATTCAAATTCTAGGTGCCAAATGCTCAACACTTTATTGTCGTGTGGGAAAAGCTTCTTTGCAGACACGTACGTGTTTAGGAGTACGCTACTAGCAGCTAACTAGTCTTCACTCGTTTATATCAGGCTTTCCTAACTACTCCTATGCCGCAACTGCTCCTCCCCAAATCAGGAGAAACTTTTTCTGACCTCGTTTTACTAGACCTCTTCCACCCAGTTGACCATTCTCACTTTCTTGAAACAAGAACCTCTCTTGGTTCACAAGTTCCATCCTTCAGTCCCCTCCTAGGGTTACTCTCTAAAGCAGATATATGAACATGTCACACCTCTGCTTCAAA
The DNA here is from genome assembly GCF_028564815.1 of Eubalaena glacialis. NCBI lineage: Eukaryota > Metazoa > Chordata > Mammalia > Artiodactyla > Balaenidae > Eubalaena > Eubalaena glacialis. The sequence goes on along the minus strand of NC_083722.1, from coordinate 19,837,773 downwards.
ATCTTCAATGTCATGTCCATCAGTGGATGAATGGATAAACAAAATGTGGTCCTTACATACAATGGAATATTATTCAGTCTGGAAAAGGAAGGACATTGTAACACATGCTACAACAGGAATGAATCTTGAAGATGTTATGCTAAGTGACATAAGCCAAATACAAAATGACAGTATTGTATGACTCCACTTATATGAAGCATCTAGAATAGTCAAATTCATAAGGATAGAAAGTAGAATAGTGATTACCAGGAACTGCCAGAGCAGGTAATGTTATGGTTCAATGGGTACAGAGTTTCAGTTTGGAATGATGAAAAGTTCTGGAGATAAACAGTGGTGGTGATGGTTGCACAAGAATGAATGCACTGAATGTCACTGAATTATACATTTAAACATGGTTAAAATGGCAGATTTTATGTTATATATATTTTATCACAATAACAAAAAAAATTTTTTTAATCTTCAATGTCTCCCCACTGCCTACTAAATGAAGTGCCAACCTCTTAGTGCGACCTGGACAGTATTTACTATTTCTTCTTGGTTTACGTTTTCATCCTCTTATCACATCATTTCCCGCACATATTCTACATTCCAGCCATATGGAACCACTCAAAATATGCCATCCCTCGCAGGATCCCACGCTTTCTCTGTGTAGTCAGTCCCTACAGCCTAGAATGCCTTTCTTTCTTCGAGAAGCAACCACTCATCCCTCAGGATAGAGCTTACGTGTAACATTTCTGAAGTCTTCCCTCGAGTCCTCAGTTCCTCTTGCTTTGATGGTAGTCTAGCTCGTGGCTGTGCCTCCACAATGTCCCTTATCTCATTACTGTATCCTATGAGCTTCTATAGAGCAGGGACGTTTTATTTTTAAAATGCATATTTTCTTTAAAAAAAAACACTGAAGTTAATGTTTCCATTCTTCTCCTACTACATAAGACCTTAGTATACTTTAATCTGCCCCTCATCTTTCACTTCACTATTGTTTAGCACTTTTTTTGGATAATATTTTTATTATTATTTCCAACACTGTTAGTCAATTTCTACCTTACTGATGCTTCTTCTGTCCATCTGTGCAGTTTTCCTTTCATAGCTCTTTTAGTGAGGATCTACAGGTAGGTATACTCTGTGTTTATGTAAAAAACAAACAAACAAACAAAAAACCCTTATTTTATTGTTACTCTTGAATGACAGTTTAGTGAGTATAAAGTTCTAGGTTGGCAGTTTTTGTCCTTCAGGACTTTTGAAGATGCTATTTCTATTATCTTCTGGCATCTACTTTTTGCTGATAAATCATGTTGTCAGTCTAATTCTTGCCCCTGTTAAGATAATCTGTCTCTTGTCTCTGGTTCTTTATAAAATGTAATCTTTGTCTTTGGAATTCTGCAGTTTCATTTCAGTGAGAATAGGAATAGAATTATTTTAACCTCAGTACTTCTTGTACTTCCTGGATATGAAGATTTTTGTCTTTCTTTGGTTCTGGAAACTTCTTGGCCATTATCTCTTTACATTTTGTCTCTTCCCAGTGCTTTTTATTCTTTCCTTTTGGAGTCATCAGAAGATGTATATTGGACCAGTTTTTACTTCAGGACTCTTATTCTTGCCTTTATATTTTCAATTTTTTATTTCTTTGAATTGCATTTTGGGTTACTTCCTCATACAATATAGCTTTCATTTCAGTTCATTGAATTTTTTTTTCAAGTTCATTGAATTTTAAAATCCAGTGGCTTTATTTCTAACAACACAACTTCTGATTTGGATCTTTTAAACTATGCCCTTAAAAAAAAATCTTACTAGGGCTTCCCTGGTGGCGCAGTGGTTAAGGATCCACCTGCCAATGCAGGGGACACGGGTTCGAGCCCTGGTCCGGGAAGATCTCACATGCCGCAGAGCAACTAAGCCCATGAGCCACAACTGCTGAGCCTGCGCTCTAGAGCTTGCGAGCCACAACTACTGAGCCCACGCACCACAACTACTGAAGCCCGTGCGCCTAGAGCCCGTGCTCCGCAACAAGAGCAGCCACCACAATGAGAAGCCCACGCACTGCAACAAAGCGTAGCCCCTGCTCGCCGCAACTAGAGAAAGCCCGCATGCAGCAACGAAGACCCAACACAGCCATAAATAAATAAACAAACAAATAAATAAATAGCTTACTGTACTGTTACTTTATTATGATTTTTGTCTCCTCTCTTCACCTTAATGTGTTTCACCACTTCAAACATACTTATTTTGTAGTGTCTCTTAGGTGTACTTTTACTTCTTTTTCTTGCTCCAATTTTTTACGTCTGCCACCTCTCCTTTGTACTGGTTTGCTCCCTAGCTTGTGTTACTTTTGTTTTTAGGGTGGTTCATCTTCAGTGGGGATTGTTTTTCTGGTAGAGTTCTATGTGCTCTGTGTTGAGGACTGTTCTAGACAGATTTTGCATTGCTTCTGCATAGGAGCTTAGCTATGTGTTAATAAAAAAAAGTTTTGTTGTTGTTGTTATATATACATATGCTCCATTTAGCCTGGAAATGGAAGTTATAAATTAGTTCTATAAGGGTTGTTAAAAGAAAGTCCCCGTAAAGAGGCACATCTTGGCAATCCTTCCTCTTTTTGCTTTCAGTCTCATCATGACATGCCTCTGGTTTCTTCTAGCCCCTATCTAGGATGCATTAGTCCTCCTAGGCTGCAGTGGTCTTTGTGAGGCTCCTCATAATATTTTATAACGTCAATAGATGTTCAGCTACTTTGCTGCTGCATTAGTCTTTGATAATATCTAATTCCTTAATTGACCCAAATTATTTTTGTCCCTGCGTTTGAAACTAATATTGTATTTTCCCTCCTTCTCTTTCTTTTTTATAACTATTCCCATTTGGTTTTTGTTTGTCTTTTGAACATTCAAGTAGATTTTCCTTCTAGTTAGGAATATATAGTTATCATAATGGCATTTCTTAAAAAGTAATTCCCATCCCTTTGTTTTGTTACTCCTAGTTTGTTACAGAGTAAGTCCTAATAAAAAGTCAGTTTGTTACCGAGTCCAAGCACACTCTGCTCGTTCGTGGCAAGACAGGCCAATAAATCGGAGACAAGGTGCTGAAGCAAGGAATACGACTTTATTCGGAAAGTGGGCAGACCGAGAAATGGCCGACTAAAGTCTCAAAATAGCCATCTTATCGGGGTTTGGATGCCAGTTACTTTTATAGCACAGAGATGGGGAGGAGATGAGGAAGTAAAGTAAAAAGGCCATAAGTTTTGCAGATATCTCCTGGAATGGCCAGGCTCCTGGAGGGGATGTGTTAATTTCTTCTTTCTTGTAGCCATCCACAGGTGGACAAGGTCCGGATATTTCCCTGAACAAAGGCACTTTGGTTTAACCTTCAGGCAGAGGGGCGGGGTTCCCCGAGGCAGGCCATTATGTACAGACAGTATCCTTTCAGTGAACAAAAGCAGCAGAAAGCAAGTTAAAGTAAAAGAAACAGATCCAACATGTAGTCAGATTTGGTTCTTCCCTGTTACAATTTTAGTTTATATATTTTAGATGATTTTTGCTTTATAATGAGTATGAGAATCTACCATTGTCTTTTATTCTCATTCCCCAAATATCCTTGCATATTTGTGCCTGTTTATTTTTTACAAATGGATTTTGTTAAGTACTTTAAAGCATTCTGTTGAGTTTTAATTCATTTTGTTTCTTTGTTAACCTAATATATTGTGATCTTTAATACCTATTGTCTTTCCAGGTTTTATAAGGTTTCCCTCCCCCATTATTGATATCTCCCATTATCTCTCCCAGTACAGTTTTATTATTGTATTTAAAGATATTCTCTGTCACATTGTAAGTCTTTTTGCATTTTTGTAATGCTTCTGGCCATGCCTAGGAATGGGATCTCTCATTAGTGCTCTTTCTATCTGTATATTTGTCTGTTTTATACAGAGATGCTGTTGCTTCAAAGAACTTTGCTGATCTTCACCAGCCTGCTTGTATTAATCCTAGTGCTGATGTTTCTTTCATTAATTTGATGAGTTTAATGATAAGGAAACATCTTGTGTTACTCTTTCCACCATCTCCTTAATAATCTGATTATTTTATTTATTTTTTGGCTGTGCCACGCAACATGTGGGATCTTAGTTCCCTGACCAGGGATCGAACCCATGCCCCCTGCATTGGAAGCGCGAAGTCTTAACCACTGGACCGCAAGGGAAGTCCGATTTAATCTGATTCTTAGAACATTATTAAAGGAGGGATTTGGCACTTTTTTTTGGCTTGTATTTTCTCCTATTTGTTCCCTGGTCCGCCCTTTGGAGCTTCACAGAATCTGTTCACTCCCCATTCCACATGAATGTCCTTCCTGTGTTTAAAAACCAATGCTGGATCATGTTTCCCTTAATTCTGCTTGATCTCCTAATAGGAAGTCATCTTATACTGTAATTGTAAAGCATTATCTCTGTTGCCAGTAAATTCCTGGGTAATCCTCTGTGTTGATTAGCACAGGTTTTCTAGAACTTATTTTACTTTATCAGCTTTCAGTGGAGAAATTCAGAGCATAGATTTCACTACTGAAAAATTGCCAAGTTTTTACCTTCTTGGCGAGGCACCTAACTACATGTATTGTCTGAGTTTCCTCTGCCTTACCTCCTTGTTTTGTTGGTGAGGATTTGGGGGCTTGAGAGCTCCTTGTAGATGCAGGAGCAGTGGGTCTACACCTCTTCTACAGGTACTTTCTGAGCTGCTTTCTTTTCAAGACTACTCTCCAGGCTCAGGCAGGTCAGGGGTGAAGGAGTGTGACTCATTAAATGTTTATCAATTGCCTTGGCAAGGGAAAGTGCTGAAAGTGAGAAAGATCAGGAGGAAGCAACCCTGACTCAGTTTCATCCTTTATATTCCTTACCCACTGAAACTTAGAGGCTTGTTTTGGAGAAACCAGAAACTAACTTCTGATTAGTGAGCCGCAGAATTTCAACTGATTCAACCAGAATATTCTATGTACCTGTTGGGGATGACACATATCTATCTTACCTCTCTCAGATTCTTTTTTTTTTTTTTTTTCATATAATGGATTCAATTAGAGAGCTTGTTTTTTTTAATGAAAGCTTATTTATTTATTTATTTATTTATTTATTTATTTATCTATTTTTGGCTGTGTTGGGTCTTCGTTTCTGTGCGAGGGCTTTCTCTAGTTGCGGCGAGCGGGGACCACTCTTCATCGCGGTGCGCGGGCCTCTCACTGTCGCGGCCTCTCTTGTTGCAGAGCACAAGCTCCAGATGCGCAGGCTCAGTAGTTGTGGCTCACGGGCCTAGTTGCTCCGTGGCATGTGGGATCTTCCCAGACCAGGGCGCGAACCCGTGTCCCCTGCATTAGCAGGCAGATTCTCAAGCACTGCGCCACCAGGGAAGCCCTCTCTCAGATTCTTAATGGGAGCTTCAGATAATATGAAGTATGTAAAATTGCCTTGTGAATAAAAGGACTATTATAAATGGCTATTATGTTGATGATGGTGATGATGATTATTACAAACCATTTTAAAAATGTTGTTACTAATAGGATAGATTATTAACTGACAATATTCTACCTTCTTTCATTTTGTCCCTTTTCCTTCATAGGGAATAAGTGAATAATTATTTCCTTAATGCCAGAAAGTTAAATTCTAAAGGCGAACTCTTTTTTTTTTTTTAATTGAAGTATAGTTGATTTACAATATTGTGTTAGTTTAAGGTGTACAGCAAAGTGGTTCAGATCTTTTTTTTTTTCAGTTCTTTTCCATTATAGTTTAATACAAGATATTGAGTATAATTCTCTGTGCTATACAGTAAATCTTTGTTGTTTAAAGGAGAACTCTTTGACCAGCTAATCATAGGCCTGCTGATAAATGGAATTGAAAGACTGAACAGTCTCAGAATTTATGAACAGTTTGCCTGATTCAGAAGTTTGGTAATCACCAGCTGTCTTCAGAATTTGATGCAAAGCAGATTCACTGTCATTGACACACAGGACGTCTGGCATCTGAACTTGGACATCACAGAGCACAAACTGGGTTTTCCCCCAAAGTCTCTGGCAGACGGTGTCTGCACTCTCTCTGGCCTTTCCCTGTGCATGTTTTCTAAAGGTGATGATTTAGTTATTAGAGCACAGGACAAAGCATTTATTTAGGTAGCAGTGTTGACCCCATTAGTAAGAATTAAATTTAAGGAGAAGGAAAAGTGCTGAGCCAATTGAAAGCTAAGCTATTCCCATAATTAGGGAGACTGTTTAAAACCCCATGATGTACACTTAAGGTTTCACCTTCTGAAATTTTTCCTCTTAGTTTAGGAACAGTATCTCCAGGAATATAAAACTCTGGTGTTATTTATAATACAAGGACCATGAGACAGTGTGTTCATTTGCAGCAGTTTAGAAAAGATGGTAAAATGTATACCCTAGGAATCAGTACATAAAGAAAATAAATATAAATGTCTCTTACCTTTCCTTCCTCCTCACATACGACCTTTCACTGAATGCTATCCACCCGACCTTTGAGTTGTTCTCTTACCTGTTTCATCTGGTTACTTCCAGGAAATCACCACTCACCACTTCCTTTCTAACATTGCTTTGACTCTCGTTGAGTGCAGGATGCTCAGATGGTAACCCATGGCCTGCCGTCACCCCTGCGGTTAAAGGCTGCCTCGGCAAAGACAGTTTTTGTCACAGTAGTGGCTGATAAAGCAAGGAATGCAGAATAATAAAAGACAAGAGAACATCTCTGGCAGCCCCCAGGGGCTAAGCTGAAATAGCACAATACAGCTCACCTTGTTTGAGTTCACTGGCTCTGAAAAGCAGGAGTTTACCAACCAAGTTTTTTTAGCCAGTAAACCACAAACAGGACAAATTATAAGCACAGTCTGTTTTGAGTAGCCTGCAGAAAAATGCTGTCCGGAAGATCCATTGGGATCTTTGAAATTAGGCCCCCTTAGAGCTGTTTTCATTTACCTCAGACAGGCAAGCTGCAACTTGCTTTTTTTTCTGAGCCTGTAGAAGCATTTCACTGCAGCATTATTGATAAGAGCCAAATATCAGAAACAACCTAATGGCCTAGCAATTAGGAAATGGTGAAGTCAGTTATAATAATCACCTCAATGGGATGTTGCAAAATAACAAGAAAGAATAATGAAGAAGAAAGTATCAATAGCAATGAAGGATACTTTTGTGATAGAATGTTAAATGAAAATGAGACCCTGTTTCTCTAAGAGTGTAGCTTTGCTGAAGTATACTGGCTGGTTTACTGGCTAACAAAACTTGGTTGGTGAACTCCTGCTTTTCAGAGCCAGTGAACATGCTTTATAGCATGTTCCCACTAGCTATCTAGTATGATTTGATCATAATGTTTTTAGTGTACATTTTTGTCATTCTAGTTAAAGAACAAGTTATTTCATTCACTCAACCTCCATCCGGCCAGTGTGCCAGAGCTTGGGGCACAGACAGCAACCAGTAAAAGGCAGTTCTTCTGGGGTTTTGCACTATATCATTTTAAAAATCATACTTTTCCCCTTGATCAGAAATGTTATCGCAGAAATAATGCAGCACCTGAGGAACAGCAGAGTTTCATCACAAAGTTCATCTTTCATAGCTCATTCTGGCTTTTCATTTCAAAAACTAGCAGCAGCCACAATAAACCATCACCATTCAACGTCTATAACTTCTGGCTACAACGTACCTTGTTCTGGATTGGAGATTTCAAATATTCTGAAGTCCTTTGTCACTAATTCTACCTTGGTTCTGGCTTGGCTGGTTTCCTTTGGACAGAGATGAAAGAAAATCCCCAGTGTCTGAAGACCTGAGTTATTCTTTCTTCTCACTGTAAAATGGTTGGCTTTTTTTTTTTTTTTTTCATCCTTAAACTTAGAGAATGCTCTCTGTTTTAGGTACTCCACGGAGTCAATAATGGGACAAGGTGGGAAAATTTCAGAAAGCCCTTCTGTTGAAAAATATAAAGGATGGTGTTATGGGTTGCATGTGTCCTCCCCAAAAGATATGGTGAAGTCCTAGCTCCTGGTACCAGTGAATGGGACATTATTTGGAAATAGGGTCTTTGCAGGTGTAATTGAGTTAAGCTGAGGCCTTTAATCCAATATGACCAGTGTCCTCATAAGAAGAGGGAAATTTGGACACAGAGGCAGCCAGGGAGAATGTCATGTGACAACAGAGGCAGAGATTGGAGTGATGCAGCTGCAAGCCAAGGAATGCCAATGACCGAGGCAAAGAAGGATCCTACCTGGAGTTTCAGGGGGAGCCTAGGCCTGCTGACACCTTGACTTCAGACATCTATCCTCTAGAACTGTGAGAGAATAAATTTCTAATGTTTTAAGCCACCCAGTTTGCTGTGCTTTGTTATAGCAGCCCTAGGAAACTAACACAGATGGTAAAAGCAAGGATTATATTCCATATTTTTTAAAATTTATTTTTATTTTTTAAGCTATTTCTATTTATTTATTTATTTATTTGGCTGCATCGGGTCTTAGTCGCAGCATGCAGGCTCTTCGTTTTGGTGCACAGGCTTCTCTCTCGTCGTGCGGCTTGGGCTCCAGAACGCGTGGGCTCTTTAGTTTGCAGCACACAGGCTCAGTAGTTGTGGCGTGTGGGCTTAGTTGCCCAGCGACATGTGGGATCTTAGTTCCCCGACCAGGGATCAAACCCACGTCCTCTGCATTGGAAGGTGGATTCTTCACCCCTGGACCACCAGGGAAGTCCCAGGATTATATTCAATAGGAAAGCACTTTGATGAGCACCGAGGGAGCACAGAAATGGATAAGGCATTGTGGACCTGTTCAGGCTTTTAAGACCCTAGAGGACAATGATGCTTCAGAGCTTTTGTATGAGTCAAACACAACATATTAAAATTAAAACAATTTAAAGAAGAGAACTTACAGGCTAGAAAATAGGAACACATAGGTTACTTAGAAAACTTTTTGCATTGAAAGCAAAAGAATTTAAAAGTGGGAAAATTCAGAAAAGATTTGATGATTAAGTATGTTTGTACGTTTTTTTTTTTTAAGTATTTGTTTATTTATTTATTTATGGCTGTGTTGGGTCTTCGTTTCTGTGCGAGGGCTTTCTCTAGTTGTGGCAAGCGGGGGCCACTCTTCATCGCGGTGCGCGGGCCTCTCACTATCGCGGCCTCTCTTGTTGCAGAGCACAGGCTCCAGACGCACAGGCTCAGTAATTGTGGCTCACGGGCCCAGTTGCTCTGCGGCATGTGGGATCTTCCCAGACCAGGGCTCGAACCCGTGTCCCCTGCATTGGCAGGCAGATTCTCAACCACTGCGCCACCAGGGAAGCTCTGTTTGTACATTTTAAGTGCTAAGAACAACCTGGGCCTGGCACATAGGAAGCACTCAATATATATTACCTGCTAGTATCATCAGCTGTTATTTCACCTGTTCATTCAGTTTTTATTTTAGGAATCCTATCTGAACTTCCAAGAACTTTCTCTTCTTCTCTGATTGTTTTTCTCCTCTTTTGTAGCAACTATTTTTATTTTATGGAGGATGTACCCTCTCAAGTCTTTCTGAGGATATTACTTACCATGTTTAAAGTTTTTCTTTGTCCTTTTCACTGACCTCCTGTTTGTTTATCATGGTCCTTCTCTTCAATGCATTGTTCTCCTATTTCTCAAATGTAGGGCATTGTTTGATTGCCCGGTCTTGTTGATTTCTGAAGACTCTACTGAGGAGGGTGTGGCTGCTTTCCTCCCGAGCTGTCCATTCACTGCCTGAGTCGGGGGTTAACTATGGTGTCTGAGTCTGTGTGAAGGCAGGGTCCGGGCAGGTTTCCCTCTGGTGTGGGTGGGTAGGGGCGCCCCAGGTGGCCACAGGGAGGAGAGCTCTGCTCTAGAGGTGCAGTGCTTTGGAATGGAGTATGTTTCCTTCCAGGACAGTCTTCAGATTCTCTTGACTCTCCTTTTTTTCAGAGGCCCGCTGCTGCCACTGAAGCCCCATGAGGACAAATCTCTATCTCTTGAGAGAGAAGTTTTCCGGCATAAGCTTGAGATCTGTCTTTTAGTGCATCACCCAAAGTGCTGTACGTTGGCCCATCCTGTTTCTACATTCCTGGGCTCAGGGCTTAGAGCTTCTCTGGTGTCCCCTGAAGGTCCTGTGCTTTTTCAATTTCTAGGGAGTGGGTTTCCTCTCTCTCCATCAGTTCCATGCCGTCTGCTTTCTATCTTCCAGGGAGTTTTTTGGAATTTCTGGTCTATCAGTAGTTCTCATTCATATTTTTCTGCCGTTGTGTTGTATTTTCTTCCATCTGTTCATATGTCCTGCCTATCTTTCTCCTTTATTTATTTAATTTATTTATTTTTGATATTTATTTATTTATTTATTCGGTTGCACCAGGTCTTAGTTGAGGCACGCGGGCTCTTTAGTTGTGGCATGCAAACTCTTAGTTGCGGCATGCATGTGGGATCTAGTTCCCCGACCAGGGATCGAACCCAGGCCCCCTGAATTGGGAGCATGGAGTCTTATCCACTGCACCACCAGGGAAGTCCCTCCTCTTTATTTTTATTTTTTATTTTTCAATGAGAACATAGGAAAGAGGGGAAATAGATGTATGGATATGTCCAGTCTGCCATCTTGAACTAGAAAGTTTTCTTTTTATTCTCAGCTTGCCAAAGTCCCATTAATGAAGCTCATTTCCCCACAGGAAGATTAATGTGAATATATTTGCTGTGCAGGCTGGGTCTCTGGACAGTCCTTGGAATAATGGTGACCCTTGTCTCCAGGATCTGCCTGTTCAGAGAACTCAACCGCTTCGAACAGCAAGGGTGGAACCATCCCTCTTTAAGGAACACCTAGGGACTTGGTCTATTACTATAGCATCCTGCTTGTCTCAAGCTTTGAGGATAAAGTAGGTGTGTTAAGTAGCTATGATTAGAGAACCGTAAGACAAGCACCTACCCCAAAATATCTCCTATACTGCCATCTGTCAAAAGTACCTAAAATAGCCTTTGGTCATGAGGAATCTCTGTGTGACAATGCTAGTATCCTCATAAAGAATACGAGCTTAAGGCTTAAACAAGTAATAACAGCCAACGTCTTTGCCTGGAAGCTTGGGTTTATAGAAGCCTGAAGGGAGGGGACTGATGGACAGGAAGGGGAGAACCCGACCAAGACTCCCTAAAAGGGGAGAGAGGCATAATTATGGGCTTCTTCGTTGTCCTGTGTGCCCACGCTGGCTGATATCATGTTGCTTCTGTTTCTTGCTTTGAAATGAAATACTAAAGAGAATTGGCAGCAGGAAGGTAAGGCCTTTGCCTGCACAGGCACAAGGGATAGCAGTTCTTTAGGGATAGGTTGAGGATAGAAAAACACAATTATAGATTGTCAGCATTCCCTTCAGGGCAAAAACCGAAGAGGCCCTCATGTATGGAATCTTCCTAGCTAAGATTAAAGCCAAGCTCTGAAGGGCTGCAGCCCTGCTTACAAAAATTGACTTTTAAAAAAGTTCTGAAGTAAAATTGCATATTTTTTCGTGTCTCAATGTCAAGTTCAAGAAACCTGACTCTCCTACTCCCCTCCAATGTTGATAAAATATATTGAAAATAAATTTCTAATTTTTTCCCCCAGTGGTAAATTATTAACCAAGGATATACAGAACAGGATTTTAAATCAATTAATCTGGTAGTGTTCGAATTAGCAGCAATCAGAATCCACTTAATTACAGTTTTTGTCAGTTGAGCCTTTTAATCAGCCCAGAGCTATATTTGGTTTGCCCTGGCTGAAGCAGCCAGGGAGTTGCTACCGTGTGATTTGCACCCCTGCTAACAGCAAAATGTGGCACTGTCAAATCAGAAGGCCTCCCTGTGGGTCCATCTGACTAGATGAGAGATGTTGTTTATGGAACCGTTTGAAGATGGGCCAGTCCCTTCACATACACACATCTCCCTTCTCCTACTCAAGTTCACCACTCAGGCAATTCTTCCCCCTCTTTTTCCTTTCCTTTCCTTTCCTTTATACTTCCTCCCTTGGTGTTTAAGCAGTTCTGTGGCTTTCAATACCAACTCTATGGCTCCCCATTTATACCTCCAGCTCCTCTCTCCTCTGAACTCCAGACATGTTTATCTGGTGCCCTGTTCAACACTCCACTCGGATGTCTTGGGTTGGTGCCCATTTCGGGTCATGGCAACCCCATTCTTCCGGTTGCTCAGTCATCCTGATCACTTGTCTTTGTCTCATACCCTACATCCCATCCAACAGCAAATCCTCAGGCTCTTCCTGCAAAATAAATCAGGAATCTGACTCCTTCTCAAGACCCTCACTGTTACCACCTTGGGGCAAGACGCCATGCCCCCACCCAGATAACTGCACGGGCTTCTAACTTAGCTCTCTGCCTTCTACACGCTCGTCAACACCAAAGCCAGCAGCTGAGGGAGCTAATCCTGCAACAATTCCCATCTCAGAGGCAAAGCCAAAGATCCCTTGTATTGACCTACAAACCAGCGTGGCCTCCATTGCCTTCGTAACATTGCCTCCTGGTGCCTTCCCATTTTCTAGCCATGCTGACCTTCTTGCTGTTCCTGGAATACAGGGCACATTCCCTCTTCCAAGCCTTTGCATTTCGTGTCCCCTCTACCTGGAACTCTTCTTTCAGACATCCACATGTTTCATTCTCTCATCTCTTTTAAGACTTGGCTCAAACAGGACCTTCTAAGCTCATGAATTCTTCAGCAGTGTCTCATCTGCTCTTTAACACATCTGTTGAGCTTTTGATAAGCAAAAAATGTTATCTTGTTATTTTTACACCTGTGCTTAGTTATTTTTCAAATCTGCCAGGGTCTTTGTGTATGTGTGTGTGTGTGTGTGTGTGTGTGTGCAAATCTTATACATTACTTTTTCTTTTCTTTAAATATTTTAAGCATCTTATTTTATATTTGTATGCCATGATTTCATTATTTGAAAAGCTCGGGGACCTGATTCTCTTGTCTTTCTTTTCTATTACCTTTCTTCATGGTGCCTGTGTATTTTGTAATTTGGAATTCTAAGCTCATGTTTGTCTGGGTTCTCTCCAGGGGTTGAAGAGAGTTCTTCCAGAAAGGATTTATCATTGCCTCTGCCAGGTATGTGTGGGAATTACCAACCCAGGACCACTTAAAGGTAATTTCTCCCCTTGGGATTAATTGGACTAAACTTGTAATGAAAAATGGAGCAAACCTGTGGTTGTCAATTCTCAAAGGAGAATTATTTCTTTCCACAGAGCACAGTGGCCAGATTTTTTTTGTTTTTTCTAGTTCATCCTTTCACCCACAAGGATGCATCTCTAAAAGGTTCCTGGTTTTATGAGGCACCTTAGTTCCAACACCTCATCTCGAATGCACCCAAGGCTCTAACTTCTGTCTGTGTTGTAGCCATGAAACTCGCGTCTCTAGGTTCTAGAGATCAGCAGATATCTCATGCAGCTGCTGCCTCAGCATCAGCTTTCCAGCTTTCTAGCTGTTTGTTTTCAGCCTTGGGGGATTTTGCTTGTGTTCTTGTGAATGCAGTTATATATTTAAAAGGTGTTTGTTATATTTTCCCCAGTAATTTCAATATTTTGCTGTGTTGCTATTTTGCTAGACACAGAAATCCAGACTTTCCCCATGCATGTGTAATACTGTTTTCTTTTTAAAATCTGCATTTTTCATGTAGTACTGGACCATAGACTTCATAGTAATAATACATGGATGTTATACATCCACGGGATATACAATAATATTTAATTATACCCTAATATTGGATATTATTGCTTTTATAAATTAGAAGAAAACCCAATTAGCTTTTTTTTTTTCTTTTAATGGAGAGAGACACATAAGGCAGTACAGAATAGTGGAAAGAACATGTTCTCTGGTGTCAGACGTACCTGGATTGGGTTCCAGTTCTTGGACATTTTAGCTTTTCTGAGCCTCAGTTTCATAATTTATGCAATAATAATATGCAATTGGAGGGGTTACAGAGGATTAAAATGAGTGCATGTAAAGTGCCAGGGACATTATGAAATAAATGGAATTTTTACAAATGTTGATGTACTTTTCATACAATGTTATATTTGTGGTGATAATGTAGCCTTGGGATGTGTCCCGAGGGGATGGAGCAATGACTGAAGCTTGGAGGTTATGTTCGGGAAGCTGAGGAAGGCTTCTTAGAACTGGCTTTTGAGCTGGCTATAGGCAGGGTAGGGGAGGCTGGTCGATGCTGGAAAGAAGACTGGGAAGAGGAGGACATGGAGAGTCATGTGATGAGTTTGCTCTCCTTTCTCAAGGTGTCTGTTCTGGCATATTTCAGGGATTTGTAATACTGTCTCCAGTCGTCATCTGAACCGTCTGTGTAAGATGCACGCAGTCACCGTAGTCCCAGGAGGCCTGCCTGAGGCCACGGGATGCTTCCTACTTGGTTGACTTGAGTTTATTGGTCACAGCTACTACAGTGACTTTTTTTTTTTTTTAATAAATTTATTTTTTTATTTTTGGCTGCATTGGCTCTTCGTTGCTGTGCGCGGGCTTTCTCTGGCTGCGGTGAGCGGGGGCTACCCTTCGTTGTGGTGCGCAGCTTTCTCATTGTGGTGGCTTCTCTTGTTGTGGAGCACGGGCTCTAGGCGCGCGGGCTCAGTAATTGTGGCTCACGGGCTCTAGAGCACAGGCTCAGTAGCCGTGGCGCACAGGCTTAGTCGCTCCTCAGCATGTGGGATCTTCCCGAACTTAACCACATGACCCCACTATGCTTCAGGGGGTGTTGGGAAATGTAGTCTTTTAGTTAAGTACCCTCGTGCCCCAAATAATTATCTGAATCTTATTACTAAGGAATAAGGGGAGGACACGCACTGAATAGACACCAGCAGTCTTTGAGCCTCACTTTTCCTGCATCCTTGACGCTCATCCCTTTCTTGTCCAGGACAAGATGTGCGCCATCATTCCTTGCTGAATACATTTCTGTGCTTTGCTCTTCTCGGAGCTCAGCCCATTCCTAGGGCTCATTCGCTCTCTAACACCATCCCTGAGCCTTACGTCATCTCTGAGTCAGTGATGTCATCACCATCATCCAAAGAGAAAGAACAGTTGGGGTGAGGCTTCCGGGATGGTCACGGATGACAGGAAGCTCAGAGATGGGGTGATGTTCAAGAACAAGATTAGGCCAGAAATATCAGGAATCAGAAATAACCGTTTTACATACAGCTTGGTAATTTTTTTTTTTTTTAATAAATTTATTTATTTATTTATTTATTTTTGGCTGTGTTGGGTCTTCGTTTCTGTGCGAGGGCTTTCTCTGGTTGCGGCGAGCGGGGGCCACCCTTCATCGTGGTGCGCGGGCCTCTCGCTGTCGCGGCCTCTCTTGTTGCGGAGCACAGGCTCCAGACGCGCAGGCTCAGTAGTTGTGGCTCACGGGCCCAGTTGCTCTGCGGCATGTGGGATCTTCCCAGACCAGGGCTTGAACCCGTGTTCCCTGCATTGGCAGGCAGATTCTCAACCACTGCGCCACCAGGGAAGCCCCGGTAACTTTTTTTTTATTTTTTAAATGCTATGTTAGAACAACCATGGCAAAATACCTAAGCCTTCTTTAAAAATGAAAATATAATTGTATTTTATTAATACAAAGGTAAGGTGTATTCATTGTATTAAAAAAATAGAAAATACAGATAAGAGAGGAAGGAAAAAAGGAAGAGAAAAAAAATCATCAGAAGGGAGAAAAAAATTACTTTCACCTTGGGAGGGGCATTTCTTTCAGATCTTCACGTGTATAAAGTTGATCCATACAGAGTTTATGTAAGGATCTATGCATCTGTACTATTTATAACGTTTTGAACTTGTTAAGCCTTATTTTAAAAGCCCTATTTTACCGCTCAGATTCAGCTCTATCTTTGAAATTTTTAGGAAGCTAGTGAGGCTTTCTATGTGAATTCTTTAATATTTTTCTTTCCCTTTAATGAGAACATGAAACAACGGGAAGGTAGGCAGAGGCAAGCAGCAGGAGAGGGCACGATTCTGTCAAGAGAATCAGGCAATTCAGAGATTGAATAATAAGGAAAGAGGGGAGGTCTTCTTAAGTAACCCAGAGCCGAATGCTCTTACTTCCGAGAACCGTAGAGGAGGACTGGGGCAGCTACAGGGCAAGTCTGAGGTCCAGAGTCTCAAGACTGACTCGAAAACTCTGTTTCCTTTTGTGTAAAATGGGAATAATAAGAACTCCTACCTCAGAGAGAGTTATTATCAGGATCAGAAGGGAAAATATATGTCAAAACATGATTTAACTCATGAGGTACTCTATATCAGCGATCCCCAACCTTTTCGGCACCAGGGACTGGTTTTGTGGAAGGCAGTTTTTCCATGGATTGGGGGGAGGGTGGTGGATGGTTCAGGTGGTAATGTGAGCGATGGGGAGCGATGGGCAGCGATGGGCAGCGGCAGATGAAGCTTCCCTTGCTCGCCCACCGCTCACCTCCTGCCGTGCGGCCCGGTTCCTAACAGGCTGCGGACCGCTACCAATCCACGGCCTGGGGTTTGGGGACCCCTGCTCTATATGTATTAAAAAAAAACCAAAACCTAGGGACTTCCCTGGCAGTCCTGTGGTTGGGACTTCGCCTTCCAATGCGGGGGGTGTGGGTTCGACCCCTGGTCGGGGAGCTGGGATCCCACATGCCTCGCGGCCAAAGAGCCAAAACATAAAGCAGAGGCAATGTTGTGACAAATTCGATAAACACTCAAAACATGGTCCACATCAAAAAAATCTTTAAAAAAAAAAAAGCCCCTGTAAACTTAGAGCTAAAAAGATTTTTGATAACATGAAATCCATACGCCTTTTAATGTTGAGGAAATGGAGATCCATTGTTTGCTTATATTAATGTACCGAATAAAGGAACCTTACAGATGATGTTGAGAATAGGAAATGCTTTTGTTGCTGAGCACTGTAAGTTTGCACTCAGATAATTGCTTTCCAGAGCTTTCCAGGTACAATATGTTTGTGAAGGTACATTGCACAAGGGCGTCTGCCAAAGGGTCAAGGGTTTGGAAACCTGGCCCACAGCCCATTTACTGGGCTGTGTGCCTTTGGAGCAGTGTCTGCCCAGAGATGCACCTTTTATTAATTCGGCTGAAGGTACCCTGTGGTATGGCAGGGGCCCAGTCTTTATCCGTGGGGTTCCTGACCAACTGCCCCCGACTGACAGCACCTTTGCTACTGTGGGCAGCGTCTTGGCAGCTGGCTGAAAGCCATCACGGGAGGGCCAGTTGCTCTTCTCCTGCCTTTTAGGTAGGGCGTGGTCAATTACTGCAGACAGGAGATGGCCAATCTTTTCTTCTATCCACTTCCCATCCCAAACCACACTTTTTTTGCTGCAGGGCAAGGAAGTTATTAGTGGCAAACTGTTTGCACCAGCAGGCGGTCCCTCTCTGGGTTGTTAGGCATGAAGCTTACGGGACGCTTACTGAACGTTCACATTCTCCCCTTTACCTTATTGGAAACTCGTGTTCTGATGGCCCCTGTTATCCTGACACAGAGAAATGTTATACCCGCCTCCTGAATTTACCTTCGGTCACCTTCACTCTGGTTCCTTTCCAGTCTCTTGACCTAACTCGGCTCAATAACACAGAACCCCTGGAGGCCTCTTTTGAACTCCCCCGGGCACTGATGCTTGCAGGCTGGGCAGCAACCTTGTTCCAAGTGGTCAACGACAGAGCCACCAGCGCAGTTCAGTGGGAGGCCTTCTTGTGATTTGAGTTGTTTCTTGAGGAAGACTCAAAGCAAGGTCCAGCAGTTCCCAAGCCCTCCTCATAGGATGCTGGGTTTGACTGTTTTAATAGGCTCCTTGTTCTTTCTGGTTGCCTCTGATAAAGCTGATTCACCTATCAGGACCTACAAAGTGGAAGCTGCCCCCGTGGCCCGGTCCACATCACAAATCTAAACCACAGTCAGCCTGATCTCAAGCGGCCTTGGCCAGCAGCGGCTTGAAGCAGGATCTCAGTTCCCCGACCAGAGATTGAAGCCAGGCTGTGGCAGTGAGAGCACTGAATCCTAACCACTAGACCGTGAGGGCCAGTGGCTAGTGACAAGGCCCTGGCTTGTCTACTTTGTAGAAATGAATTTCAACAAAGGGATGGAAAGTAGTGAAACAAGTAAAGTGTTTATTAGGAGGGAAAAAAAAAAGTACATGTGAATAGACACACATGGGTGGGCTCAGAGAGACAGTTGTGCCTTCGTGGTAGTTTAAATCACTTATATGGGGCATTTCTTCTGGGTTTCCTCTGGCCAGTCATCTTGCTTTGCCTGGCTCTGAGTCCGTATTTGGTTATAACTCAGGGTCCTCCCCTGTGTGCGTCTGCATCTCTTAGCCAAGATGGATTCCAGGTCAGAGGCCTGTGGAAAGGTTGACATCACCTATTATGGGGTGGGAACCCCTCCCTTTTGGCCCCCGAGGAGCCTTTCTGCACAGGTGTAGTCAGGAAGGTCTCCTTGACCTCCAGAATGAGGACTATGTGGTCTCTTTATCTCTTATCTGGGCAGGACTCAGCTCCTCTTCTGCTCCTGCTATCATCTCCAGCTGCTCAGCCTGGGGCCCATCTATCTCCTGCCTCAAGCTGCACTTATGGGAAACGCCTGTCAAGGAACCCTCAGATACACCAATCGCAATCCTGCAGCTCCGCTTAGCTAGCTCACCTTACCCTAGAAAGTAGGACCTCCTTGCCTTGTAAGGAAATCCCCGACCTCCTAGCCAGTCATGCCCTTTTTCCACGTTGCCACTTCTAATGTTCTATAAAACTCACTCTTGCCCAAAATCCCTCAGGACGAGTGGTCCACTGCTTATGACATCCTGTACTCTCCCAGTCCGTGGATTGTTTTCCCTTGAACAAAGGACAGCCAACTCATCACTAAATTGTTTGTTTTGTCATTTGATACCCCTCACCTCCCCTAGATTACCACATCATTTTTTCCCCCAAATTTTGTGTATTTTAATAACATATATATGGAAAAATACACAATATATTGGTAAAGAGGAAAAAAAATCACCCGAACTTCAATGTATGAACCTAAGTACTGTTCAGTGTGTGAACCCAAGACTGAGTCCCTTCCGGTCTTTCTCCAGCGATCATAGCTTTTCTGGTTGTAACCATAGCAAAATGGAAATTTGTGTCTCTGGTGGATCTTTGTCATTGTGTTTGAACACAGGGTATCCAAAAAAAAAAACAAAACTCTGGCTAATTTCTGCAATATAAGGAATTTATTTAAACAACATTAGTTTCTGGGGAACTGGGAAAACAAGGCTGGAAACTACACAGCCAGGAATGTGACAGACCTAGTCCAAGGAAGATGCTACGCTGTTGTCACTGGGCACAGACATCTCACCTGCAGGGCCGGCAGTGCTAATGCTGGGGTCTCAACACAAGCCTGGAATCACTTCTGCTGCTCCTCTGGAAATTAAATGTTACTGTATGACACTTCCACCACCACGCCACTGGGTGGAATCTTGCACTCCCTGTAACCTCAAGTCACCAGTTTCTGAGGGTGTCTGGTTGTTCCAGGACAGCACTTTGGGTTCAGAGGATGTCATGAAAGCGAGGATGTGGCATTTTCAGCTACTATAACGGGAGGAAGACCCTGTCTGTTATGGAATCCTCCACGTCATTCTTAAATGACTAGCTGGGAGGCCTCTGCTGGGGTGTCCCACTCCTTGTCATCCCTAGTTCACGTGTAAATTCCTAAATGTACTGAGATGCTTCTGGAAAGGGGGCGGGAAGAGGGAAGGTGATGAGTCTTGTTCTCTCCCAAAAGAACAAGTGTAAGCTGTGTGGGTGGGGGGGGAACAAGGAATGGGCGGGGAGAGAGTGGTGTGCACTGGGACTAAACTCTAGTTCACCGTAACATACCAACTTGTAACTCACAGCAAGGCTCTGGCACACTCACTAGGAAGCCCTTATCTAGGTGTGCTTACTCCTGGAAGCCTTGGTACATATTTGAAATAACAAATACTTGGAGTCCAGACCTCCTCGTACTGGTTCTTCTTCAGCCTTGAGCAAATCAGTGAACTTTTTTGAGCGTCAATTTCATCATCTTCATGCTATCGAAAGCATAGATTATAATATTGCCTGGGTTGTTGTGAAGATCACATTGAAGAAAGTGCCAGGCAAAAATAAAATGCTAATATTACTCTAGTTCATTGAATCTAAGATGCTAATGATTGGAAGAGCCATCATTATTTTAAACACCATGAAGGAAGAAAGAAATCCTGTCAGTTATACCATAGCACATCACTTTCTTATCCTGTAAACTATTTCTACACATTGAAAGAGATTTTGGGGGGTTGCTTCGGCAGATTTTTATCCTGAGTCTTTCTTGTGCATATATAAAAAGGAAATATAAGTGAATATACATTAAGGTATGTTTAAATTTCCTGACAATATTTGTCCATTTCTGCTGAATCACTTGTCAAGGCATTTAGTGAGGTCTGTGTATTTTCTGCACAATTTTGCCTCTGTGTCGTCATGAGCATTGGGGATGCAGCAGTTCTGAAAGGAGTGCTTCACATTGCCTTCTTTCAAGCCTCTGACACCAGTTCTGCATAGTCTACATGTGTGTACAAGCAATGGCATTATCTTCTGCCCAGTGTTTGGCCAACTTAAGACATCCCAATTTCAGAGATGGTAAAGCATGAAAATATTTACATGTTAGAATTGATGAAATATAGTAGTATGATTGATTCTATTTCATTCCCTAGGTTTGGCTTATAAAGGGAGAAAGCATGAGAAGCCCTTTGCCCATTCTTAGGAACTGTACTTGCTATTTGAACAAACTTCAGTGGATGGTTTGCCTGTGATATGGTTGTCAGGGTGGGGGAAATTTCCCCCTTCCCCTCTTGGTCCTTTTGGCTGGTCAAATAATTAAAATGACATGAGGCAGATTAACAAGAGAAAACCAAATTTAATTGCTTACGTACAGGAAATCCACATAATGTGAGAGATTCCAGGTAAAATGAGAGTCAGTAAAATGAGGTATATATGTCATCCTGGACCAAGGAGAAGGGGATAGGGGTCTGGGACTTCAAAGGGAAGGAAGGCAATTCATAGGAAGATGAAAAAGAGCACATGTTTGGTAAACAAATGTTTGCTGCATCATACAGAGACAGAAGAACACAGAGAGGAATTTTAACAAACAGACTTTGCTAGGTTCCTCCCTGTCTACCACACCTAGTTCACATTATACTGTATTTATTTATGGTGAGAGGTCCCTTCCTGGAACAGGTCTTCTATCTAAATCCTTTTGGGCAGTTAGGGGGAAGGTCAAAGATTCTTCCTGAATCCTTTAGACCTTGACTGGTTCCAGCTTGAAATAATCCACATGCCAAAGTGGCACATCTTGGCGTGTCCCGCCCTGAACCCCACTATGGCCCTGGGATGTAAACAAGACAGACTTCCCATTGCCATGAATAAATAATAGAAATAACTTTGTATGTTTCTGCATTTACCTGTTCTTTTCTTCCTTCCTGTCTCTTTTCTGTTTTTCCTTTGAAGTTCTTGAGGCTGAATCTGGCTCCTAAGAAACATCAAAGGAAGCCTGCACCAAAGACCTCTCAGGGCCATCTCAGAAGCCAGCTTCCACCCACCATGTGGGGCAAAATGGCTCCCCCCACAGGTGCGCTCTCTTCATTGCTGCTGCTGGTGACCCTTACAGGTAGGAAACCATTACCCTGGAGACACCACCAGACATCACACTTGGACTTCCTATCTTTGGCTTAAGTAACTCAGATCAACCTGAGGAGATGAAGGTGCTGTGTGTTTGCTTTCCAATAGACTTATTTCACGTATAAAAAGGCAGACCTCATGCATAAGTGGTTTCTGGAAACAGGCATTTAAATTTTTTATCATGACTATTTTGGGGAAAATAAAATCACATTTCATATATACTAGGAAAACTTCATGTATTTATTTAAAAGAATTGCATAGCAGATCTTTCTTGGAAAGCAAATGACAGACATTTTTTTTTTTATCGTAAATCTTTATTTCCATATAGTCTGTTTGCTTATTGTGGACACACCATGGCATAAAATCATTGGTGAGCATCAGTTCTGATGATTCATGCCTCAACTAGGCCAGGCAAGGCAGCCAAGCCCCTTTGAACTTACCAAAGACTGAGGATGGAGATATGGCCAGGGAAACTGGTTTTATATCCGGGGTTTGTCCAAGTATGGTAAAACCATGCTGAGGCTTCCCTGAGAGTGACCCTGGTTAAAATTTGGTTTCCTGGGCCCCATCCAGACCTACTGAATCAGAACTTCTACTGGGTGTGACTCAGGAGTCTGAAGCATCTAAATTTTTATAAGCACAGTTTTAGATCATACAAGGGCCACTTCAGGAAACACTACAATCGGGAAAGCCTTATCATTTCCTGCAGATTACTCTCCCCACGCCATCCATCCATCTTATTAGACTCACCACTGCTTAGTATGCAAGGCAAGATGTTCCTTTATTCCACACTTAGTGTACTCTATACTCTGGAAAATGCTGTCATTAATGTTTGAGCCTTCTTTTCTCTCTCTCTCTCTCTCTCTCAAATCCCCACTTTTTCACTGCTTTTTGTCTTTTTCTTATGAGGTGTTTTTCATTAATTCAAAGTTCCTGAGTTACTGAGCCCAAATAATGTTATTTAGGGTTTGTCTGTCTTTTCTCTCTATCCTCTTTACCTTTGACAAGATGCTAACCGATGATTTTATTGATTTGTCAACAATCATGGAGTGCCTACTGTGTTCATGGATTGGGCTGGCAATTTGTAGAGGGGACAAACATGTGAGTGTTTCTGATCTCTTCAAGAACGTTCTTGAGTGAGTCTAATAGATTCTAAAGTAATTATGGCAACTTGGCCCAAAGGGAGAATGGTTTAGTTGTTGGGAAACCCACCTTTTCAAACTTCTTTATTTCGTGTTCAGATCTCTGCTTAAGGTATGTATATCTAAACAGCCCATTCAGGTGATTTTTTTTTTTTTTAATAAATTTATTTATTTATTTATTTATTTATTTATTTTTGGCTGCGTTGGGTCTTCGTTGCTGTGTGCGGGCTTTTCTCTAGCTGGAGCGAGCGGGGGCTACTCTTCGTTGCGGTGCGCGGGCTTCTCGTTGCGGTGGCTTTTCTTGTTGCAGAGCACAGGCTCTAGGCACACGGGCTTCTGTAGTTGTGGCACATGGGCTCAGTAGTTGTGGCTCACGGGCTCTAGAGCACAGGCTCAGTAGTTGTGGCGCACGGGCTTAGTTGCTCCGCGGCATGTGGGATCTTCCCAGACCAGAGCTCGAACCTGTGTCCCCTGCATTGGCAGGCAGATTCTTAACCACTGCGCCACCAGGGAAGTCCTCAGGTGATTTTTTGCAGAACAAAATGATGATCTGTCCCAGAGGTATTGGGTTGGCCAAAAAGTTCCTTTGGGTTTTAAGTAAAAATAAAAGACACATTTTTCATTTTCACCAAGAAAATGGTATTCACCATTTTGTTCCACTACCTTTTGCCATTTTTCAGGCAACTTCATAATTCCATCTTCCCAAAACTTCTTATTTTTTTGAGCAAAGAACTGTTCCAGGTGCCTTTTACAGTCTTCCAGGGAATTGAAATTTTTTCTGTTAAGAGAATTTTGTAAAGAATGAAATAAATGGAAATCCGAAGTTGCAATGTCTGGTGAATATGGTGGATGAATCAGAACTTCCCAGGTAAGCTGTAACAGTTTTTGCCTGGTCATCCAAGAAACATGCGGTCTTGTGTTATCCTCATGGAAGATTATGCGTTTTCTGTTGACTAATTCCAGACTCTTTCATGGAGTGCTGCTTTCAGTTGGTCTAATTGGGAGCAGTACTTGTTGGAATTAATCGTTTGGTTTTCTGGAAGGAGCTCATAATAGAGGACTCCCTTCCAATCCCACCATATACACAACATCACCTACTTTGGATGAAGACCAGCGTTTGGTGGGGTTGGCGGTGGTTCATTTCGCTTGCCCCACGATCTCTTCTGTTCCACATTATTGTACAGTATCCACTTCTCATCGTCCGTCACAATTTGTTTTAAAAATGGAACGTTTTCGTTACGTTTTAGTAGAGAATCACCTGCAGAAATACGGTCAAGAAGGTTTCTTTCACTTAACTTCTGTGGAACCCAAACATCAAAGCAATGAACATAACCAAGCTGGTACAAATGATTTTCAACACTTGATTTGGATATTTTGAGTATGTCGGCTATCTCCCATGTGGTATAACATTGACTGTTCTCAATTAATGTCTTGATTTGATTGCTATCAACTTCAACTGGTCTACCGGAACATGGAGCATCATCCAGTGAGAAATCTCCAGCACGAAGCTTCGCAAACCACTTTTTTTTTTTTTTTTAAACATCTTTATTGAAGTATAATTGCTTTACAATGGTGTGCTAGCTTCTGCTTTACAACAAAGTGAATCAGTTACACATATACATATGTTGCCATATCTCTTCCCTCTTGCATCTCCCTCCCTCCCACCCTCCCTATCCCACCCCTCCCACCCCTCGCAAACCACTTTTGACACGTTCAATCAGTCACAGCACCTTCTCCATGCACTGCACACATCTTTTTATGTGTTTCAGTTGCATTTTTACCTTTCTTGAAATAATAAAGCATAATATGCCGAAAATGTTGCTTTTTTCTTCCATCTTCAATATTAAAATGGCTACACAAAAATTCACCAATTTTGATAAGACTTTTTAAAATGCACACTGATATGACAGCTGTCACAATTGAATCTAACAAAATTGTTTCAAATGAAGTTAAAGACAACTAAGTGCTACTACAGCCATCTTATGGAAAAAAACCAAACGAACTTTTTGGCCAACCCAATAAATGGCGATCTCCACCTTCAACCTGATGGAAAACTGCTTTAAGCTTTGTGTTGAAGGTTCCTGCCATGCTTCTCACCCACGTGTAACAATTTGCTTATTCCAGGATCACAGCCTTTTCCCTGTATAATGGTTTCTGTGACACAGTTTTATAAGTTGGCTTTTAAGCTTCTGGTGGCCAGAGCCAGAAATGAAACATGATAGTTCTTATGAATCATATTGCCCAAAAGGAGAGGACCCAACAGTTGTTCAAGGGAAATAAAATATATCCTGCCATTTGTGTTTGAAAGAAATGTCTAGTTTGAGTCTTCATTTAAAGGCCCCTTCATTTAAAGGAATGTAGTGATATCTTTACAAATAAGGACACTATTTTTGAGAGTAGAGCTGGGAGTTGGAGATTACCTGCCTATTTTATACGCTTCATCGTCTCTTGACCTCAATTAGAAATGCTATTTTGTTATGTTCAGCAGAATTATTTTTTTCCCCCTCTCCGTATCTGAGACTAAGCTTTTCTTTAGAAAATAAAAGGCTAAAACTATAAAGGTGATTTTTTTAAAAAGTAGATTTGGTTTGAGAAAATGTCATTTCAGTTGAATTAAAGTAGTTTGTTGCTAGCTTATTCATTGGGAAAGATGTATATTTATTATATCTAATTCTTATTGAATTGGACCAATTAGATTTTCCTGTAGAGTCAGTGTTAGTCACTGAATGATTCTTAAAAATTTATAACAATGGTGATATGTATACAGGTAAAAAAAAATAAGATGATTCTTATACTGTATTTAACCATTTCTCTTACCTCCAGTTAGAAGTAATCTCTGACTGTCCTTATGAAAAATGTAACAGTTATTAAGAGAATGATCAGTGATGGGCCCTCACTAGAAAAGAGATCCTTTGCTGTTCTGAGTTCTGCAGAACGGTGCTCATCAAACTATATGTGGTGAGGGACTGATTTGTTTTTATTTCCAATCTACCACCGACAGATTCTTTGGTAAAAAATCAACAAACAATTTCTACTGAAAGAAAAATGCACAGTGTAAAAGTTGTGGGTTTCAGTTTTATCCAGGGACCTTCCTGAAGACTATAGCCCAGGAAACAGTCTCTCAGTAGCTCTAAGGGAACTGTTCTGAAGAGATAGGAGAAGCCCATATATGTATGATTTGGGGCTAGAGAATATGTGCAGTCAAGCACACATTTTAGTAACCGATTACTGCTAGTCACAAGGAACAGATATCTCAGCTGATGATTTTAGTGCTTTTCTATGTATGGGAAGATACAAGAATCTGGGCTCATTAAAATTCTTCCTAAGATATGCATCTAACTATCTATGGGGCCTGTTTTTCCAAAGCACAGAGCGCCTTATCCTGTTTCTCATCCTGAATTCATTTCTGGGTGTACTGTCAGTGACTGCGGTGGGTAATGACTTCATCCTTGTAGAACTGGAGGGTGGGCAGCATTCTTTGTTTTACAAAATAAACAAAAAAGCAGAAAAGTGATTTTTGTCCTTGGATGTCAGGGAATGACACATTGCTACAGAGGTTCCTAAAAGCCCCAGTTGCCCTTATTCTTTATGGACTGGTCACAGAGTTTGTGGCCTGCTCCACTGTGTCTGCAGATCACACTTACGTAGCACGACTCTCCTGCCTGCTGTATTTGCCAGTGGGCAACATTTGTAGTTCATGGTTCAGACTGTGCTTAAAGCTAGTTGTTATAGACCTATATTTAGGACAAGTTTTTCTCTCCTTTGATATGTCATCAGAATTGATCTATCATCAGAATAACCTGAGATGTTTAAAAATTCAATTAACAACAACATGACATTGTTCCTAAAGTAAACCTTTATAGCTGGCTTTTGGGTGAGGAGCAAAATATTATAGTGTAAAAGCAATACACACGTAGGAAAGAATGCCTCTCTTCGCTAAGTGGAGTAACATTATATAAAGAGAGAGGATGGACGGTTAGTTGGACGGGTCGAAGAACCTATGGATGGATGGGTGGGGGTGAAAGGATGGGAGGACAGATGTATGGATGGGGCTGTTGATGGATGGGCTCTAAAGCAGTGGACTTTCTATAGGAGATGCTGGTGGTTTATTTGCTTGCCAGAAGTGATATGCCTCGCTTCCTCATTGGAGACTGCGTGTTTGTAGGTTGTGCCTGTACGCAGTGCAGTGAGGGGAGGACGTATTCCAATGCCATCATTTCTCCTAACTTGGAAACTAGCAAAATCATGCCAGTGCCTCAAACCACCCCCGTGGTAGACTGCACATCCGCCTGCTGTGACCTGTACAGCTGTGACCTGGCCTGGTGGTTTGAGGGCCGCTGCTACCTGGTGAGCTGCCCTCACAAAGAGAACTGCGAGCCCAAAAAGATGGGCTCCATCAGGTCTTACCTGACCTTTGTGCTCAGGCCTGCCCAGAGGCCCGCACAGCTGCTGGACTACGGGGAGGTGATGCTGAACAGGGGTGCCCCGTCAGGAATCTGGGGGGACTCACCCGAGGATATCAGAAAGGATTTGGCCTTCCTGGGCAAAGATCGGGG
The DNA here is from genome assembly GCF_028564815.1 of Eubalaena glacialis. NCBI lineage: Eukaryota > Metazoa > Chordata > Mammalia > Artiodactyla > Balaenidae > Eubalaena > Eubalaena glacialis. The sequence goes on along the minus strand of NC_083722.1, from coordinate 19,810,429 downwards.
CCTGGAGGAGACGTCTGAGTACTCAGATGACTACAGAGAGCTGGAGCAGAGCCTCTTCCAGCCCATCAGCAAGCAGGAGCCCCGAGGAAGTGCCGAGTACACGGATTGGGGCTTGCCGGCCGGTGGCAAGGGAGGTTTCAACTCCTCTGCTGGAGACAGCCCAGCAACACCAGCGGAGAAGCAGCAGGAGGGCCCAGAGCTCCACAAGCTGAATGAGTCGGCATGGACCCCGGCCCCAAAACCCTCCCCCGGGGGAAGGTTTTTGCTTCCCTTGGTCACTACTCCACCTTCAGGAAAGGAACTGGAGAAAGAGACTTTTCAGCTCCAGGAGCAATCCAGCAACAGCTCTGGAAAAGAGGTGGGTGTGGCTGGTGTGTGTAGGAGAGGGTGGGAGGGGCTGAGTTCACTTTCAGAGCCCGGCCCTCATTAGGACACACCTCACACGAAGCTTCCTTTTGGGGGCACCTGTTAAGGTATCATCTAAAAAGATTACTCTCAGAACCTTCCAAACAAAACACCCTCTTCCTCTGTTGTGCGCTCGTGACCAGACTGTTTAAAAGAGCAACTATTTCTTCTGCCTTCACAAGTCAGCCACCTAATGATGATTTAGTGCTTCTCCTTAGAGATGCCTCTACTGGTATCTCAGATGAATGAGGTTTTATAGAAGTTTCTGGAGCCAGCCCATATACACAATGCGTGTAGCCAGAGGCTTTGCAAATCTCTCGTGGTAGGTTTTGTAGGAGCAGAAAAAAATTTCCTCCTTTCCTTCTAAGTTTTTTGGTTGGGGTAATAATTAAATTGACATAAGATAGATTAACAGGAGAAAAACAAATTTACTCTTGTATGTATTGGAGACCCCATAAAAATATGAGAGGTGACCAAAGCAGGAAGGCTTTGTATCTTTTAAACAAAGAAGCAGTCTGTGAAGAATTGACAAGCCAGAGAGGATTAGGCTTGGGGTAATAAATTGGTGACAAAGTATCTGTTAAAGATAAGTATCTGTTAAAAAATAAACTGAAGCATATTAACATTTTTAAGAGTTTGAGCAAAAATGCATTCAAATCAGGCAGCATCCAGTATAGCAGATGTAAAGGAGCTCCGAGGAGCTGTACAAAATGAAAAACTTTTTTAGGCAGGAGTGGAAACAAGGAATATAAGGCAAAAAAGTGGGTTGGTTATTACAAGGTTACTTTCCTTTAAGGGATAGTAGGGGTTTATCAAGCAGATTACCTCAAAATTATTCCTGATTGACTGGTTTAAGATTCCATTTCTGGGAGAGCTGAAACTGTAATTAAGTCTTGGTTTGGGGGCTTAACATAAACGACTCTATTTGGGGCCTGTTGCTTTAACACGAGGTTTGTTTCGACAGCCTTCTCAGCCCTAAATTTCCTCTCTATGGTGATAAGGATCCCTTCTATCCTCCTGGTACAGTGTTTTATTTTCCACGAAAGTACATATTTTCCCCTATAGTCACAATTAAATTTTTTTGAGCTGCATTAAGTTGTAGATAATCCTTGAAAGGAAGGGTACCTTTTGCATGGGAGATTTGTCTCTTGCTTTCAGGGGGGACAAAGGAGGGTCAGAGTGTCCTTCTTGCACTGGCTGTTTCTCAAGTACCTTTCTTTCAGAATGATCAGCATGCCAAAGTGCTACATTTTAGAGTGACATTCTGACCCCCTACAGTTTCCTCAAGACCCAACAGGTTCTGAGGTTGCTAGAAACTCACCAGTGATAAGAATCAGTTGGATAGGAGGAGCAAGATACTAAGGAGAGAACATAAGCTGTACAGAACTTTCCATGAAAAACACAGGTGAAAAGAATGGGCACCTTTGGGAGAGCAGACACACCCAAAACAGAGGGAAGGTTCAAGTGCTAACAGCAGAAGGTCAGGGAGATAGAGAAGGAGGCTGCGCTGTGGGGAGAGTAGTTGGGAGCTCAGAGACTGCTCATTTGGGAAACACCAGGACAAGGTGAGGATGTAGTGAGTGTGTTGATCAGGAGAAGCCGAATGCAGGTGGCAGTAAAGTGACAAAAGGACAGGTCATGGGAGAATTTAATGTATTTCAAGATACAATAGAGCAAATCAGAATGTAAAGGGACATAAACCAATTAAGATTTTTTTTTTTTAAAAAGGAAAATATTATTTAAGATATCAGTGCTTAGGTTAGAATAAGTGAAGAAAGCTGGATTGAATTGACTAGACATTATAATCTCAACCATTAAAACTTGCTAAACATTCTTTTAAGCAGTGAGATTATCAGTTTTTTTTCCTGCTTTGATGTATTCTTCGTTTCAAAGTTTTCATATTTTTCTGTCCTTGTACTTGTCTTAAACATTCTTAAGACTTTCAATTAAAAAATAAAGTATCAAAGATTAACGGTGTTCTTTTCCCCCATCCCTGAGTATTAACACATTTTACCTTCTTTTATGTGGCTAAGTGAACTGCAAAAAAGAGTAGCTGTGTTTTCAGTAAATACCAGCACCCCCCTCTCTAGTTAACATTTGAGTTACAGCTTTTCTTTCTGTGGATTTCACACTTCAACTTCCCCTTTGGGTCTCCTATCTTCTTAGCCTGAGTTTTACTTATCTGGCTTCAACTCCAGTCACTGGCAGTTGAAGCTCAGAAGAGCATTTTATTATCATATTGTGAGATTTTTCCCCCGGCACATAATATTTAATTTAAAACTTTAAGTTGGATAACCCTATAACCATAATCTTAAATTATAAATTATGTACAGTGGTTGATATGAATAGAGATCATTTACTCTAGAAACCTGTTCATTGTTGAATTATCTGATTGTCTTCAATTATTGCTACTCTAAGTATTTTCTCTCTTTTTATCTTGAATGTTTTCTGTATGTGTATGTTTGCCTATAATAATTCTCCAACCCAGAGTTGCCTTACGTTTTAGCAGGTAGCAGAGAATGTTTAAAAGAGATGGTCTAGAGTTCCAGTGGTTTGCAATGTTAGACATGGTATTTCAAATGCTACTGAATCTAATTTTTGAAAAAGTCAATGACATGGTGTTGTCTTAAAGAGTTCAACCTTTGTTTTTCCCCCATAACAACTTATCCTTGTAATTGATCTCCTAGGTCCTAATGCCTTCCCATAATCCTTCTCCAACCAGCCTGGAGTTCAGCCCAGCCACCGTGGAGAAAAGCCCAGCTCTCACAGTCACCCCATGGAGCACAGAGCATAGCATTTCAACCCTTCCCACTAGCACCCTCCCCACTGAGTCCACCCCATCTCAGCAACCTGTATCTGCTCCCAGGACAGGTAATTTAAAAAATATAACTGGAAGAAATGTGCTGAAGACACGCTGTGGAATATAGTAGTGACAACTTCGAAAGTTTACTCATTCCCTCCAGGCACGTTTTTGAGCATCTATCGTGTGCCAGAAATGATGCTAGGCGCTGGGAATAAAAAGATGAATAGATATTGTCTTTTCCCTCCTTGACTCTATAGTCTAGAGGATGAGGCTGACAGACAAATAGATGGTTTGATACAGTACAGTAAGTGCTTTGAGAGGCTACTATGGGAGCAGAAAAGGAGCAGCCCGGCTGACCGGCTCAGAGGGGCCACAGAAGCCTTTCCAGAGGTGGTAATGCTAGGACAGATGAGCCAGCAAAAATGGAGTCAGCATGCTGTTCGGGTCGAGGGAGTGACATGTGTAATAACAATAATGAGAATTACATTTACTGAGCACTTACCAGGGCCAGGCACCACGCTCGGCATTTCCCGCCCATCCTCTCTTTCACTGCCTGTGCCAGGGAACAGAGGGACAAGAGCTCAAGGGGCATTTTGGGAAGAACGATAAGGAGTTCAGTATGGCTGCCACTGATCATGTAAACGGAGTGGAAATGGCAAGGTCTGAGTCTAGAGTGGTGAGCAGGGCAGTATTTTGAAGGATCCTGAGTTCTGTGCTAAGGAATTTGTGCTTTACTGGATGAGTAGAGAGAATCCCTGAATGATTTGAAGCAGGAAAGTGAAATGATCAGATTGATATCAAGAAAATAGTATGGGGTTGACCTGAGGCAAGAGGATCCATTAAAAAAACTGTAGTGAGTGGTTGCAGGGATGGAGGGAAGGAACCAGATTCAAGCGATATTAGAAGGGCAGAATCATTAGAATTTGGTAAGTGGTTGAAGGTCACGATGAAGGTAAAAGGACTCTAAGATATTTGGACACATGGAACTGAAAATTAGATGAGTGGTTGGGCTGAAGATAAAGGACTAGGTGTCATCGGTGTAGAGGTGATAGTTGAAGACCCTCCAGGGAGAGCCGCGGGGTGGGCTGGGGAGAGGCCTGAGGGGTGGAACTTTGGAGCTGTCATTGTATTAGGAGCCGGGAGAGCCGAAGGAGCCTATAGAGCTGACTGAGTGGCCGTGACAGAGAGGTAGAGAAGGAGGAGAGCGCGGACTGAGAGGAGAGAGGAGAGGGTTCCACGTTGGAAGAAGTGATGAAGGGGCCGTGTGTTACAGGAGGATTGAAAAGCTCCCATTAGGTTTAATCCTAAAGAAGTTACTAGAGACTTTTGTCATGTTTCCTGAGCCTTTCTGTGGGTAATGCACTTTGAGGATTACCCTCTCTTCTTTGGTTATTTACTTTGATCCTGAGCTTCAGTAGAGAGAAGGACAATGGTGGAGGAGCTGTATAGTATATGGAAAAGGAAACTGGCCTGGGAATTAGCATCCTTGAGTTCTAGTAGCACCTATTGCATAGAGTAGTTAGAGGATGAAATGAATTGATAATCTTCAGGTCCTTGGAACAGAGCCTATCAGAGTTTAATCTTGTAGATAAGTGGCTGTTGAAATAAATACGTTTAAATTAGTTAGATATTGGTGGATCTATTACTAATGATCCACATAGCCTCAAGCAACTTATATTGCCTCTCCAGGGCTCAATTTCTTTATCTGTAAAATGATGGGTTTGGACCAATATCCCTTTTAGGTCCACAATTGCTGATTTTTCTTGAAAGGAGTCAGTGAAAGTGACAGGGAAGAAGAGCCAGAGAGGGCAGCGAAGCCTCTGCAGCTGGTCTAGGAAGGCACTCGAGGGACTGAGTACAGACTGAGAGAAGTAGATTTAAATGAGCCACATCTCCATCTAACATCTCCAAGCAGCTGGGACCTCTAGAGAGCACGCAGCGTTTTAAAAAATCTTTGCTTTTCTCTATGTGATATCTTGACTTATCTCAATTGTATTTTACAAGGGAGACTAATGTCCAGTTGAGTCAAGCCAATTGAACTTATCGATATAATCCTGGTTATAGAGCAAGGAAACAAGCATTGTTCTGAATGCTGATTTAGTGACTAAGTGCTTCTGATGAGAGTGGATGTGCCTGCTGCTTGAGCTAAAATAGCCTTTTTATATTGAGGTTGACTGGCTTTTCTCTTGGAAAGGTTCCAAGAGCAAGACCATTGCAGTAATTCATGGGGTTACTATCAGAACCGAGTGGCGTGTGATTAATGATACAGAAACACTTATGATTACACTCCATCTTTTTAAGACTAAAAATAGCACATACCAGGGGGTCAAGCAAAGCTGGAAGCAAGAGAGAAAATAGACCCAATCCGCAGTACACTACCTGTTTTCACGCAACTCTTGTCACCGACACCTTGCTCAGTCGATCTGAAGCATTATTTTCTCCACAGTGCCTACTCACGTTGACAGTTTTAAATTCATGAAATCTACCCTGCAACATAATATAGGGCACAGTTCAGTTACTAGCCAGAGGGAAAAAAGTATCTTAGATAAAATCGCATGAAGAACTATTACAAAAATATGTGTTATTTTATTTTATGGATACTAAAAACAAATCTATCATAGGGCAGTAATTTAACATCATTGAAGTATATGATGAAACGTACTATTTCTAATTAACTTTTAGTGAAAGAACTCATGGTGTCTGCTGGTGATAACCTAATAATAACTTTGCCGGAAAATGAAGTTGAACTGAAGGCGTCTGTTGTGCCAGCGCCACCTGCAGGTGAGAGTTTGACTTTCCTCTGGGACCAGTAGGGGCCCATTAGCTGGTGTGTCCTTAAGGTGTCTTTACTGGTTATTTACAACTTGGATTCATTTTCACAACATAGTGAATGTCACTCTCGAGTGGATGACAAGGCTTTGATGATCATAAGCTTTAAAGTTTATTGAAATAGTTTAAAATGGAGTGAGAGGATAGGAATTAAATACAGAACATTTCCTTTAATTGGTCAGGATAAAAAGTCATACATTTCTGATGATGCAAAGCAGAGTGATATCTTAGAACAGGAGAGGTTTCCATATACCAGCTTTTGACTTGTAATAACCCACAGAGCCTGGGAAAATTCCACTGTCAGGTGAGGGAGGTAGCACGTGCACAAAGGTTTGTTTGCAGATATTGTAGTGGCAACACGTCTCTCAGGTTCTCAGGATCCTCACACCAGTTGTTCAAAAAATGTTGTTTCAAATGCTCTTTCTTCTGCTCATCCAGCACTCTGCTCTTCAGCAAACATTTGACCTCTTCCTGTGACCTGTCAAATGCATTCTTTCTTAAAGTGTATTCATTTTTAAGGTGTTTGAATATTTCTCATTCAGGTTAGTTCCTTTATTCATTTTTCCCTATCACACATGGATCAAAATTTAAGCATAGATGATAATATGTGGCATTTGTCATTTACTCCTTTCAGCTGAGGTAACTCGTGCTTTAACTCTTACTAGAATCACAAGGTGGAAGACAGCTTCATCTTAATATAAAGAGATTTAATCTGTTCTTATGGCCTTATATAAACTCCTACGACAGATGGAATGAATTTAAATCTCCTTGCCTTTTATTAAAAGGAGAAAAGTACAGTGGATTATACTATGTTAAAATTTATATGTATAGTCAAGTGTAGCAGTCTGGAAGGAAAGTCATCAAATGCTAACAATGAAATTAGGGCAATTTTTAAAAAACTTTCTATATTTTCTAAATTTTTATAAGTTGTATGTTCTTATAATAACAAAGAAATTTTACATTAAAAAGATATAGATACCTTATTGTTCCTTACTTGGATGATAGTTGAAAGTTGAGTGCAGTATATCTAAAGTAATTTCTGCTAGTAGATTGAAGACTGTCATTTTCCTCCCTCTGCCCAGATTATAGGGACTTCTAAGAGTTTATAACTACTCATATTTTTCTTTGCTCGCTCTCAGAAACAACCTACAACTATGAATGGAGTTTAATAAGCCACCCTGAAGACTACCAAGGTGAAATAAAACAAAGACACACACAAACTCTTAATGTCTCTCAGGTAAGTAACTGGTAACCGGTAGTAACTGACAGCGTACCTTAGAATTCAGGTAACACCTTCTTAGCTGTTGAACCTAGAAGTCTCTCTTACGATTAAGATTAAAAGAAGAATATAAATGAATCAAGTTTCAAGCATGTAGGTAGACAGGTAGATTTAAATAAAGGGGCTTTCGGGATCTTTTCTTTATTTGACTTACTTGGCATAGCAGCCCAGGGAAGAGAGGCTGGCGCAGGCTGGTATGGGTCTCTGTAGTGAGGTTAAAGCCTGTGTTCCAACTCTTGCTCCCTTTGCAGTGTTAGAGACATTCTGGTCATCTCTGATTCTTAGTCAGGCACATTTCTAGGATTGCCAAAAATTCCATTCCAGTTCACATATGGTTTGACTACCAAATATTGCTCCAAGATATAAGCCCTCACAAGAAGAAATGTTCCCTCTTCTTGGCCCATAGATGATTATGTTCTCTTCATTTCTGATACTGCACAGCTACTGGTGCAACATGAGTTAGCCCCTATGCCACTGAGCGCTGTTTCTCAAAGTCTGGTACCCAGACCATTGACAGCTGACCCACCAGAGCTACTTGGTAAAAATGCATGATTCCCATACACTCAAGTTTGAGAACTGCCACCCTCGGTTGGTCCATGTCACATATGCCTCTGTAAGCCCCGTGAACATCTGTAACTAAGCTGAAGGCCTTCCTGGGTGATCTTCGGTGTTCCAGAGTATAGGCTTCAGACATGTGGCAGTGTGTCCACGGGTCCCGAGCCCCTTCTCTATGCTGATTCCAGGAGGACGGCTTCTGGAATATTTAAGGATTTTCTAGGCAGTGGACCCATCCTGTTGTTTGCATGTTTATCAGTATAACTTTTCTTTATCTTGCAGTTGTCAGTAGGACTTTATGCCTTCAAAGTAGCAGTTTCTAGTGAAAATGCCTTTGGAGAGGGATTTGTAAATGTCACCGTTAAGCCAGGTAAGCCTGTGTAAGAGGACAGCCTCCTGTTGTACAGGTTTATCTCAATTTTTGGTGCCTGAATAGCATGGTAATATACTTTTTTAGTTTTACATTAGGCTCCATTGTAGAGAAAACATGCAAAGAGTATATGGTTTTTGTCTTTCTTCTTTCTGCATAATTCTTAGTACTTGCTTGACACTGCTGTGTAAGGTTGCAAGGTTATTGCTTGCTGTTCTTAGGTGTGCCAGTAGCCTCCCCCGTCTGACATTTGCTGCGTTCACCCTGCTACCTCCATTCCCCATGACTCAGCTTGTCCTTAGGTGACGGGAGCAACTCAGGGCTCAGGGGAAATGTATGCCATGGGCTTTCAAGCCCCCTGGTCCTTTCAGGCCACCGCTAGTCCATAGGTCAGTGCACTGGTGTGAATTAGAAATAGTGGCCCTTTGTCTGGGTGGGCACAGCCCTGGCTCAGTGCATGGAGCATGGGCCTTGAGCCTCTGCCACCCCCTCCTCTGGGCACAAGGGATGTGGGCCAGCTCAGTGCCAACCTCACCTCCAGCCTCTTCCCCAGGGGCTGACAGCTCCCCATTTTGCACATTCTGTCTGGTTATTCTTAGAGCTAAACGTGGTTGGCGGGGGCGGGGCTTCAAAGAGTCAAGAGCCAGCTAATCATAGGAGCTGGAACCATACTCCGTTGCTTCTCTTTTGCAGTTGCTGCTCAGGTTCTGTGACCAACCCCTGGCTTGTTATTACATGTGTTCATTGAGCCTGGGCTTTCATACAGAAATCTAAACCTGCAGACATGCTCCTAAAGTGTATAGGGAGGTTCCAAAACATTAAAAGTACTTTCCATAGTTGAGGCCTGCAGGATAAACACCTTCTGGACAGGATATTGATAACCAATTTTTGAAAATCAGATGGTTTATTTGGGTGGTGACAACTTGGGCTCAGCCCGTGTCCTTTTTTCTGTCACACAGCCGGAAGAGTCAACCTGCCTCCCGTGGCAGTTGTTTCTCCCGAGAGACAGGAGCTCACTCTTCCTCTGACGTCGGCCCTCATCGATGGCAGCCGTGGGTATCCTGCCATTCTTCAGGGGGTTTTGCCCTCTGCACTATGAGACGTAATGGGAAGTCTCTATTGAGGCTGTGAGGACTTATGGGCTAACTCACCAATAGATGAGCATCTATCTGTATTTTCAAGTCCTTCAGCTCCTTTAGCACAACTTCTCTGTCTTAGGCTGAATTTCCCTTCAGTTATGTCTCATTTGTCTATGAAAAAATTCTTTAGGGTCTAGCTATTTGATCGGAATTAAAGCAAGAATCTCCTTTCGATGTAGTATATGTGATGAGCAGTTGGAAATCACTTTTTTAAAAAATTATTATTTATTTTATCTATTTATTTATTTTGGCTGGGTTGGGTCTTTGTTGCTGTGCATGGACTTTCTCTAGTTGTGGCGAGCGGGGGCTACTCTTCGTTGCAGTGCGCGGGCTTCTCATTGAGGTGGCTTCTCTTGTTGTGGAGCCCGGGCTCCAGGCGCGCAGGCTTCAGTAGTTGTGGCGCACGGGCTTAGTTACTCCGCGGCATGTGGGATCTTCTTGGACCACGTCTCCTGCACTGGCAGGTGGATTCTTAACCACTGCACCACCAGGAAAGTCCCTGAAGCATGTTTTAAATGAAAATATTTACATGAGAAAATACATTACATTTTGATTCCTCTAATTCAGTGTGGTTTAGTTACAGGAAACTGTTCAGGATTATTAACCTGTTGCATGAACTTTTCTTTCCTTAAATGAATTAGATAAAACTGGCTCCCTTCCAGGTCTAAACTTCTGTGATTCTACTTAGTACATTTTGTTTGCTGTCTTTTAAAGTAGAAATAGGAGGTTTTCATGTAGGGTACTACCTTTCTCTGGATTTACACTTAACGATTAGGGTAGTAAAAGGTGTTTTGTAATTATATAGAAGCATCTCAATTCTTTATGAATCTGTCAGTTCAGATACCTATTTGAATTATCAGTAAGATATCGTGTGCTGTAGTTGAAGGGAATTAAAAAAAACAAAACAGTAGTGTCTGTCACTTTGCTTTTTAAATTCACAACTGAGTGGAAACACCCTCACTCAAATCTGGTGGAAATCCAGGAGAAAAATCATGATGATAATTTAGAGAGAAGAAGTAATCCTCCTTCTAACACATAATATATGGCCATTGAAATCTGTGCAATTATATAATTTCATATAAAATCAAATGTAAACCCCAATAATATAAATTACAAAATTTATGTTTTAATATTCTTGTATTTAATTCTAGTTTTCATTTATTTGTCAATCTTTCTAGACAGTACAGATGATACTAAAATAGTGAGTTATCACTGGGAAGAAGTTAATGGGCCCTTCCAAGAAGAGAAGACCTCAGCTGATACCCCCATCTTACAGCTGTCTAACCTTGTTCCTGGAAACTATACTTTCAGGCAAGTGGGTTCGCTTTCCAGCACTGATAATTTGACTATTTCCGATAGATGCCGATAGAACATTGTGCTTTTGATCAGGAGGCAGGGCAGATTTGGTTTCCTCTGGGGTTTTGGTTGTCAGCCACTTTATACTCTGATACCATCATCAATAATATAAATTACAAGTGTGTATTTATTGGAAACCTTTGGATTTGGTTGTCAGGAATAGTTTGGGACGGCATCTATTTTGCTGTGTTGAGATATGTGAAAGAAAGTTTCTATCTTCAGAGTCAAAGTGAGGTAGATTTATATGATTTACCTGTTTCTTTATCTTTTTACAACTTTTAAAGATATAACTGAAATATAATAAACCGAACATATTTAAGGTATAAAATTTGATGAGTTTTGACATTTGCATACACCTGTCACACCATTGTCACAATCAAGATAATAAACATTTCCATCATCCCCAAAAGTTTTCTCATGCCCCTTTGCAATCCATCCCTCTCTCCATTCCTGTCCTTGGGCAACCACTGACCTGCTTTCCTCCACTTTAAATTATCTTGCACTTTCTAGAATTTCATATAAATGGAATTGTACAGTATGTGCTCTTTTGTGCCTGGCTTCTTTCACTCAGCAAATGATTTTTGAGATTCATTCATGGTGTTGTCTCTATTGATAGTGTGTTCCTTTTTGTTGCTGAGTACTATTCCAATGTATGGATATACCACAATTTATCCTTTCATCTAGTATGGACATTGGGTTGTTTACAACTTTGAACTATTACAAATAAAGCTGCCATGAACATTTGTGTACAAGTCTGTGTGGACATGTATTTTCATTTTTGTGGAGTAAATACCCAAGAGTGGAAAGGCTAGGTTCTACGGTGAGCTTATGTTTAATATTTTAGGAAATTGCCAAACTCTTTCCCAAAGTGGGTGTATTATTTTATTTTCCCACCTGTAGTGGATGAGAGTTCCAGAATCCACATCCTCACCAACACTTGGTGTAATCAGTCTTTTTAATTGTATCTAATTTGATGGGTGGTTGTATCTCATTACGGTTTTAACTTGCATTTTCCTGTTGACTAATGATATTAAACATATTTTAGGTGTTTACTGGCCATTCATATAACTTCTTTTGTGAAGTCTCCATTCAGATCTTTTTCCGGTTTTAAAAATTACGTCTTACTTAGTTGTAAGATTTTTATACATTCTGAAACAAGTTCTTTATTTTATATATGTGTTGTGGATATTTCCCAGTATATGACGTTTTGTTCTCTTAATGGTATCTTTTAAAGAGCAAAAGTTTTACATTTTGATTGTCTAATTTATCATTTGTTTCTTTTATGTTTCATGCTTTTTGTGTTCTATCTAAGTAACCTTTGTTTAATCCCAAGATTGCAAAGATCCTGTTTTTTTTCTCTAAGTTTTATAGGTCTAGGTTTTATTTTTAGATTTGTGATGTATTTTGAGTTATTTTTATGTATTGTGTGAGATTTTTGAATGTTAAATCAACCTTGCATTCATGGGATAAACCCTATTTGATCATGATATTCTTTTTATGTAGCATGGGATTCAACTTGATAATATTTTTGTAAGGATTTTTATGTCTATCTTCATGAAAGATTTGGCCTGTGCCTTCTTCTCTCTTTCTCTCTCTCTGTCTCTCTCTCTGCGTCGTCACAAGGTTTTGATATGAGGATTATACTGGCCTAATAAAACAAATTGACCAGTGATCCATCCTCCTTTATTTTCTGAAATACTTATGAACAACTGGTGGTATTTCTTCCTTGAAAGTTTTATAGAATTCACCAGTAAAATCATCTGGGCCTGGAATTTTCTTTTGGGGAAAGTTTTGATAACAAATTCAATTTCTTTAATAGATGTAAGCCTATTTAGATTTTCTGGGTTTTTAAAAAATTTTTCTTTTTTATTTTATTTTATTTTCTTTAATTTTTATTTTATATTGGAGTATAGTTGATTAACAATGATGTGTTATCTGTTTTTTTCTTGTGTCAGTTTTTAGTAAGTTGTATTTTTCAAGAAATTCATCCATTCCTTCTAAATTATCTTATTTTTGGCATAAAGTTGTTCATAGTATTTTCATGTTATCCTTTCATGTCTGTAGGATTTGTACTGATAACCTCTTTTTCATTTCCAATATTGGTGATTTGTGTTCTTTTTCTCTTGATAAGTCTAATTAAGGGGTTTGTTAATTTTGTTTATCTTCTCAAGCAACCCTAACTAGAACTGTTTTAATTATATTTGCCTGTTTTCTAATTTGTTCTTTTCTGCTCTTTACTATTTCCTTACTTCTATTTGCTTTTGATTTACTTTGTTCTTTTTCTTCTAACTTCTTAGAGTAGAGTCTTGGTTCATTCATACTAGAGCTTCCTTAAAAGCTTATAAATCTTTCACAGGTATAATTTTCCTCTAAGTGCTGCTTAGCTGCACCCCACACATTTTAGCTTATTATATTTTTAAGACCTCATATACTGCTTTAAGAATCTGATGATTTCAGAGAAGGAGCCCATACATATGTATTTATGAATCCTCAGAAGTCTAGCCAAGTTAAGAAACTCAAGCATCTGACTGGATTTATCTTTGACTAAAAAGTCCACAGAGGTGCTCTAAAGTGCTTTAGATTTTACACATGTTGTAAAAACTTCTGTTTTGGTTTATCGGAAATCTCAGCTTAAGAAGCAGTTTACTCCATTAGGATAGCTATTATTTAAAAAATGGAAAATAACAAGTGTTGGTGAGGCCATGGAGAAATGCGAATCCTTGTGCATTGCTGGTAGGGATGGAAAATGGTAGAGCTGCTGTGGAAAACAGTTTGGCAATTCCTCAAAAAGTTAAACATAGAATTGCCATATCTGCAATCTCACTTTAGATATATACCTCAAAGAACTGAGAGCAGAGACTCAAATAGATGCTCGTACACTATCTTCGTCCAGTCAGGCTACTATAACAAAAATAACCATAGACTGGGTGGCTTTTAAATGACAGAAATTTATTTCTCATACTTCTGGAAACTGGGAAGTCCAAGATCAAGGTGCTGGTCGATTCGGTGTCTGGTGAAGGCCCTCTTCACATGGTTTTTAGACAGCCTTCTTTTCACTGTGTCCTCACATGGCAGAAGGGGTAAGAGAGCTCTCTGAGGTCTCTTTTATAAGAGTACTAATCCCATTCAGGAGGCCTCTGCCCTCATGACCTAACCACCGGTGGAAGGCCCCACCTCCAAATACCAGTCACATTAGGGATTAGGTTTCAACATATGAGTTTTGGGGGAACAGAAAACATTCAGTCTATGGCATACTCCCGTGTTAATAGAACAACACAAATGTCCGTCAACCGATGAATGAGTAAACAAAATGAGGTATGCACATACAGAGAAATATTATTCACCTTAAAAAAATGAACTTCTGAGGCATGCTACAGCATGGATGAACTTTGAAGACATTTGGTTAATTGAATGAAGCCACTCACAAAAGGTCAAATATTGTATGATTCCGCTTAGTTAAGGTGCCTAGAGTAGTCAAATTCATAGGATAGAAAGCAGAATAGTGATTGCCATGGGGTGGTGGTAGGGGAGAAAAGGGGAGTTAGTGTTTAATGGGTACAAAGTTTCAGTTTGGGATGATGAAAAAGTTCTGGAGATGGATAGTGGTAATGGTTATACAATAATGTAAATGTACTTAATGCCACTGAATTGTGCACTTAAAAATGGTTAAAATGGTAAGTTATATATACTTTACCCCAATTAAAAAAAAAAGAAATTTACCTAGTTCTGAAAGCTTATTTTATTATTGAGTGGATTTCCGGGAATCTATAGGCCTTGTAGGGGTAGAGTGAGTAGCCACATGGGGCATCCAGTGCTCAAGTGTGGGTTTTTTTTTTTAAACTTTATTTTTTTAAGAGCAGTTTTAGGTTTACAATAAAATTGAAAGATACAGAAATTTCCCATATGTCCCCTGCTCCCCACATGCTCAGTCTCCCTGTTATCAACATCAGTCACCAGAATGGTTCATTTTTTACCAAGGATTAACCTACATTGACACATCATAACCACCAAAAGTCTATAGTTTACCTTAGGGTTCATTCTTGGTGTACGTTCTATATGTTTGGGCAAATGTATCCTGGCAGATATCTATCATTATAGTATCATACAGAGTATTTTCACTGCCCTAAAAATCCTCTGTGCTCTGCCTATTCATCCCTCTCCTTTTCCCCCTCCTCTGGTAACAACTGACCTTTTTACTGTCTTCATAGTTTTGCCTCTTTCAGAATATCATACAGTTGGAAGTATATAGTAAGTGGCCTTCTCAGATTGGCTTCTTTCATGTAGTAATATGCATTTAAGATTTTTCCGTGTTTTTTATGGCTTGATAGCTCATTTCTTTATAGTGGTGAGTAATATTTCATTGTCTGGATGCACCACAGTTTATTTATTCATTCACCTACTGAGGGACATCTTGCTTGCTTCCAAGTTTTGGCAATTGTCAATAAAGCTGCCATAAACATTCATGTGCAGACTTTTGTGTGGACAGAAGTTTTCAACCCCTTTGGGTAAATACCAAGAAGCATGATTGTATGGTAAGAGTATGCTTGGTTTTTTGTGGGTTTTTTTGGTGGCCTGTTTTGTGGCTTATTAAACATACATTGTACATTTGGTTTGGCCATTGAGGAGGAGAATGCATTTAAAAGTCAAAATAGAGTAGCTTTTGTTTGTTTATCCAAGGTAAAACTAGGTGGCCATTGTGGATGTGATTTCAGACATGTTTGTGTATTGCTGAGAACTTGAATTTTCTGAACTGTATGGGATTTAAGGACACCACCAGTCATTCTCAAAACAGTATCTGCTAGTAGCTTCCAGCTGCAACCTTATTGTCTGAAAGTCACCTCTTATAGAGTATGTTTAGTTTTGTAAGAAATTGCCAAACTGTCTTCCAAAGTGGCTGTACCATTTTGCATTCCCACCAGTAATGAATGAGAGTTCCTGTTGTTCCACATCCTCACCAGCATTTGGTGTTGCCAGAGTTTCAGATTTTGGCCATAGTATAGGTGTGTAGTGGTATCTCATTGTTGTTTTAATTTGCATTTCCCTGATACTGTATGATGTGGAGCATCTTTTCATATGCTTATCTGCCATATTCTTTGCTGAGTTGTCATGTATTTATTTTTAGTTTACCACACTGGCCGCCACAGCTTGATCCAGAAGAAATATAGGTTTCAAGAGACAAGTAACAATGCAGGTGTTTAAAAAAATGATATTTTCTTCTTATAATAAGAATAATGCATGTTTGCTATAAAAATAAAAAACAGAATGTATCTAGAAGCAGAAAGAAGGAAATTAAATACCTCGCATAATTCCACTACCTAGGAATAAACATCCTTAAGAGTATAGTACTTATATTTATGGTCCTTTTTCTATACACATAAACTTAAAACTTTTTTCTTACTTGGATCAAAATGTATAAGATGTTTTACAAGCTACCTTCTATATTTTCTTCTAAAGTTTAAAAATTTTGTCTTTCATGTTTAAATTTTATCCATCTAGAATTGATTGCATGTCTACTGTGGTTAGATCCAATTTTATTTGTTCCCACATGGATAATCAGCCTATTGTCCCATTACTGTTTATTGCCTAGTCTGTCCTTTCCCAATCTGCAAGACCACATCTCTTCTATATCAAATTGTCATGTATGAGTGGATCTGATTTTGGATTCCCATTAATTATGGATATCTGTGTCATTAAATATTCTGCAACATCATGTTTGATGCTGTGCTGATACATTTTAGAAAATTAATTTAGCCTCATTATTCAATGTTTGGGGGAACATTCTTATAGTTAAATTTTGGAGTGCAAGTAAAATTTCTGGGTCAGAGGCCTGTATGTTTTTAAGGAGTTTGATATATGTTGCCAAATTATTGTCTACTTCTTATCTGAGGGTTTTGCTAAGGTAAACTTGTGGAAACTTTATGACATAAAAGTCTAAGGGAACTTCAGAAAAGTTATTTTTAAAAGTCTTTCTATAACACTTTACTTATTTATTGGGGTAAAATTTATATACAGTGAAATACCACTTTATGAGGTTCTTTTGATTAATTTTAATTTAATGACTCTTTACCCGTCTCATTGAGACAGGCCTACTTTGTTTTTTTTTTTTGTTCTTTGTTTGCTTGTTTTAGTTCCCCAACCAGGGATCAAACCTGTGCCCCCTGCATTGGGAGCACAGAGTCTTAACCACTGGACGGCCAGGGAAGTCCCAAGGCAGGCCTACTGCTAACCCCATTTTACTAGGAAGAAATTCCCTTTGGGGCCCAGAATGTGTCCTGACTCAGCCTGGTTGAGGAGGAAGGACCTTAGGTGTTTGGTTTGCTGTCCGAGCGAGAACTGGAGTTTGGACCTTGGTTGTATGGAGTATGTAGGATAGAGGCCCAGAATACGGGGGCCCCCTGTACAGGTACCTTACCTACAAATAAGGCCTGTGTTCTTTCCAGAGCTTCATTCTCATATTCCTATTTACACCTGTTACACGTGCATTGCTGCTCCAAACTAAATCTTGGCCCCAGAAGAATGAAGTGACCTTATTTCACTGATCCAGTTGCCACATCACCAATGAGTTCACTACAGGAGGGTCAGTGCAGCTCTCTGTGTTGTTTGTGTAGGCAGAGTATCGTTTGTATTTCAAAGTGCTTAATCCTAAAATTGCTTTGCAAGGAGTGTCCTGAAAACACTTAATATTAAGTCCTCTAGAAAAGAATGAGAAAATTAAAAAACTTTGTAGCTGAAAATTCAGGAGTGATTTGCTGTCTCTACATGCTCAGGCCTGAAGGCAGGACTTAAAGCTGATACATTTTGAGTCTCGGGTGGTAGAGAGAGGCTTCTGTGTTGGCTGAGGATGGTTTCTTCATCCAGCATCTCAAAGAATAATGAGAAACCCATATAAAATAAAACTCTATCATGGGAATATATTACTAGCTAAAAATAAAGAAAATCAACAGCAACAAAGAAAAAATATAGCCTCGGGTCTCTGTTCTTTCCTCAGCTTCATCCTCAAATTTCTATTTACACCTGCTCTCAGTTGTTCTGAGAAATGTACCATAGGCAGACTAAATTGACCACTTGCCTTGAGATTTGGCATATTCATGCAGTGTAATAGCTTCCTCTCCTTTTCGTAGATTGACTGTTACAGACTCAGATGGAGCCATTAGCTCCACAACAGCAGCCCTAATAGTCAACAGTGCTGTGGACCATCCACCAGTTGCCAATGCGGGACCAAATCAGACCATAACTTTGCCCCAAAACTCCATCACTTTGAATGGAAACCAGAGCAGTGATGATCACCAGATTGTCCTCTATGAGTGGTCCCTGGGGCCCGGGAGTGAGAACAAAGAGGTGACCATGCAGGTGAGTTCTCCATCCTGCCTTCAGACTTTTATTTGTCTATCTATGTGTTCATCTGTCCATCCATCCATCCATCCATCCATCCATCCATCCATCCAACTCTCTATCTATCTATCTATCTATCTAAAATATTGGTACAAGGGGGCAGCTAAATTCAGAAAATATGTTTTATAAAGTTGTCTGATACATTACAACTACTAGAAGAACAGCTAAACTCACAAATCTTCCAAATTTATGTCACTTTCCTTCACCCACTCTATATAAGCCCAGGATAGCAACTAAGCAGCTCCTATGCAGACAACTTGACCTTGAGCTGAGTTAGGGAAAAGTCTGACCCAACATTTGCTACAGAAATATTATTTTAGTATTAGGATAAACCTTAGGAATGATCTAATCTAAACCTCATTATCAGGAAATTCCTTTTTATTTTGTTTCCCCTATTTTTAGAAACTGCATGTTACCTTTTCTGGATCCAGTGGTCTCTTGTTGAGATCTTTTTGTATTTACCTTTTGATTTGTTCAGATTGCGAATATATCTGTCTAAAGGCATAATAACCTTGAAACATTGCTGTATTTGTATGCGTGAGTATCTGTGAGCTGTTTGCTTATTCTACTTCTGGTGATGGCCAGAACTAACCAGCTTGGTATTTTTGAAGTTATGTTATTATTTCAGAGTTGAATGGAAGAAAGATAGTACCTTACATTACCACCTTCCTCTTCTCCTTCAAACTCCATCTCACCAGTCCAAGACAAATTTCTCATTAGTGTTTATGGTGAAGTCAGACATTCCATGAAAACTGACCTACTTTACTTTTCGATATTTCTGGAAAGTGCTTTGTGATGATGATGAATTAAAAATGACCGGTTGGATGCATGGGTCTTGAAAGAGCCGTGAGTCCTCGAGATACCCTTGGAGAGCACTTGGTATAGAGTTCGTCTCTACCTAAGAGTTGTGGCAAATGCTATGTTTGCTTCTGTTGGGTTAAGAATTCGCATTTGGTGGGGTTTGGATACAAACAGGAAGATGGGTATTTTGTATTTTCTCAGTTAAAAAATATTCCAAATTTTCTTTCCCTAATTACTGGGAAGTATGTGCCCAGAGCTAATGCCCCAGTGCATCCAAGTCTAATGGACATGTATCCAAAGGAAGTCACTAGTGCTGGGCTGCAGACCTAGCCTCGCTGCTCTGAACACCTGCCCATCTGCTGCAGACACTCTCAGATTATCCACAGTAACAGTGTCACTGCCTTGTGATTGATTGATAAGATGTCAAAAGGGGTGATGCTTTTTATGAATTGGGGCAATCGCAAAGATCAGCTCTTAAACCAGCCTCTCTTACACTAGTCTAAAAATCGTCAAGGCAAGCTGCAGAGGCTATGCTCTGTGCTGGGGAGGTCACTGAAGGTCACTGAAGCCTGTGCAGCTACCTGAATCATGGCTGCTTTGAGGCTCTCAGTGCATTAATCTGCTCAGTTCGCATTTGCCACAAGATTCCTTTTTATTGTGTGCATAAGCATTCATGTAACCATATTAATTTTGAGGCACATATTACTAGGAAATTATACTTTATAGAGCTCTTCAGAAAAAAAGTACTTTGCTCTATTGAGTCATAGTAGGGAAAAGCCCTTTTTTTAAGTTCTTAAAAGAATGCATTTCAAATTTCAGAAGTTCCCTTTGTGATAACACACTTGATTTTCTATCCATTTTTTTTTCAATTTTTCCACTAAAACTCTAAAACACACACCCACAGGGACTTCCCAGGTGACACAGTGGTTAAGAGTCCGCCTGCCTGGCTTCCCTGGTGGTGCAGTGGTTGGGAGTCTGCCTGCCAGTGTGGGGGACGCGGGTTCGAGCCCTGGTCTGGGAGGATCCCACATGCCGCAGAGCAACTAGGCCCGTGAGCCACAACTACTGAGCCTGCGCGTCTGGAGCCTGTGCTCCGCAACAAGAGAGGCCGCGATAGTGAGAGGCCCGCGCACCGCGATGAGGGGTGGCCCCCACTCGCCGCAACTAGGGAAAGCCCTCGCACAGAAACGAGGACCCAACACAGCCAAAAATAAATAAATTTATTAAAAAAAAAAAAAAGAAAGAAAGAAAGAATCCGCCTGCCAATGCAGGGGACACGGGTCATTCCCTGGTCCGGGAAGATCCCACATGCCGCGGAGCAACTAAGCCCGTGAACCACAACTACTGAGCCTGTGCTCTGGAGCCCACATGCCACAGCTACTGAGCCCACATGCCACAGCTAAGCCCGCGCGCCTACAGCCCGTGCTCCGCAACAAGAGAAGCCACCGCAATGAGAAGCCCGCGCACGGCAACGAAGACTAGCCACCGCTCACCACAACTAGAGAAAGCCTGCGCGCAGCAACGAAGACCCAACGCAGCCAAAAATAAATAAATAAATAAATAAAACACAGATACATTTATCTTTAGACAATCTTGGGATCTGTGAAAGTAAATAAATTATAATAGGACTTAAAGTTAAAAATCCTTTTCAGGATGCCATGAACTTCAAACATAAGCAATAACTGGAAATATTACCAACAACAGAGCAGCAACAAAATGAAAGGGTATTAACCTGTAGGCAATAAGTAGCTAACTACTATATACTCAACTGAAAAAATGCCTTATTGAAAAGTTTTGTTGTCCTAGCATTTAAAAAATTTATTTTTACAACAAGGACTTACTGTATAGCACAGGGAACTATATATTCAATATCTTGTAATAACCTATAATGGAAAAGAATCTGAAAAAGAATATATATATATATATATATATACACACACACATATATATATAACTTAATCACTTTGCTATACAGCTGAAACATTTTAAATCAACTATACTTCAGTAAAAATTTTAAAAAAAGAAATACATGCAAAAAATTCAATTCAAAAGATAACAATAAATGGAGAAAAATAACAAAATTTATTTTTGATTATAAAAGTAATACATTAATTACTTCCTGTGGTTAAAAACAAACTCAAATTCTGATAAAGTGAAAATACACCTTGACCTCATCCAAGTCCCTTTACTCAAGATAATTACTTTTCTGAGTTTAATGTGTGTGCATACAGAATCTCCTCTGTGTTTGCATATGTGTATATGTGCATGTAGCAAATATCTATCATGCTGTATCCATTGTTTCACAGATTTCTTTTTTTGCTTCGTAATATGTCTTTGACATCTTTCCACTTTATTCTTTATAAATCTACTTTATTCTTTTAAACTTCTTTTTTTTTCAGCTAGCATCCCACAGTGGATTGTGGTGGGTTTGGCCATTCCCCTGTTGATGATTGTTTAGATTGTTTCCATTATTTTTTGGTGTCATAGGCAATGCCTCAGTCAGCACCTATGGGCTAGTCTCCATAATTACACACGTGGGCATTTCTCTAGTGTAGATACTCAGTAGAAATGCTGGGTTGAAGAGCATGTTCTTTTAACATTTGAATGGATGCTGCCAGATTGGCTTCCAAAAAGGCCATATTAATTTATATTCTTTCAAGAGCATCTGAGGATATACAATGGACTTTAGATCCCATTTTCCTGGGACATGCACATTTTTTTTTAAAACAGGATCTCCACATTTAGTAAAATCACTAGTTTTTCGTTATGTCATGCTAATTACTTGTGCTTCTTTAATATTATTTTTTCTTTTTCATTTTTGTATTTGCTATTACTTAGGGAGTAGAGACACCGTACCTTCATTTGTCTGCAATGAAGGAAGGAGATTATACATTTCAGCTGATGGTAACAGATTCTTCAAGGCAGCAATCCACAGCTGTGGTCACTGTGATTGTCCAGCCTGGTAGGTGAGATGGGAAAGGGATTTAGCCTCAGAGATTAAAACAGAAATGACATCTGGGCTTCTGGGCTTCAGACCAGCCGAATTTGGTACAAATTCTCTAGATCTTTGAACTATCAAGAAATCAGGGCTGCAGGAGCTGAATCTTAATATCAAGGCAATTTGCTTTTGTGGTTCTGAATTATGTCCTGGCTGTATCTCCAAACAATGGCACGAGGGACAAAATGAGAGCTATCTCCAGAGTCACTTTGGGCTCTGATGCCATGCCCCACTCTGCTGCAAAGCTCTAGGGCATTCTTGAAGAGGCTGGTAGTTATGTGTGGCTTGATACTCAGATGGCTTGTGGCCAGACATTGGGGAATTAACTACAGTTCCACTCCATGACTTTTAAGGTCTTTTAAAGAAACCAAAGGTGTACATATTAGGGAACAGTATTTCTTGCTGCCTGTAACCCTCATCTCAAACTTAGAATTTTTAACTCCTGGGTCAGCTAGGAGACTGCAGCGTTTCACCCCAGGATTCCCAAAGGACAGGGCATGCTCTAGTAGCTGCCTGAGCTGAATATGAGTAATTTGCTTAAATCAAGAAATCAGGGGA
This sequence comes from Eubalaena glacialis, assembly GCF_028564815.1. Lineage (NCBI taxonomy): Eukaryota > Metazoa > Chordata > Mammalia > Artiodactyla > Balaenidae > Eubalaena > Eubalaena glacialis. Next base: position 19,787,944 of record NC_083722.1, on the reverse strand, counting down.
TGGCAGACTGAATGCAAAGAGATAATATTTCTTCACACTGTTTCTATAATTCTAGAAAACAACAGGCCTCCGATGGCTGTCGCCGGCCCGGATCAGGAGCTGGTCTTCCCAGTGGAAAGCACCACCCTGGATGGGAGCAGGAGCAGTGATGACCATGGCATTGTTTTCTACCACTGGGAGCATGTCAGGTAGTCAGCCCATCTCATCACTGAGTGCTGGGTTCACACCCTGGATGAGTGCTAATATTACCCCTGCTCTGGAGGGTCTACATTAAACAATCAGCTTGAGATTGTTGAGGAGTCAGTATTTAAGCACATTTCTAGAAGTGGCCAGGGAACTATTGATTAGATTCTGTATCAGGTGTGGATGGACAAGATGGACGTTCCTTGACAGTGGAGAGAGGTGGAGCTGGGGCAGGTGGACAGGGCAGTCTTGGTGTGAGGTGAGCTTCATGACAGAAGAGGTGCAGGGGAACCTGGGTGGGGTCCTCACGAGGCCCCCCAGTCTACACTCACTCAAACCACGCGCAGTGACTGTAGACAACAGAAGTGCAGAGTTCAAGGGGATTCCTTTATCCTCCAACATTTTCTGTGCTATATATGCTTAATCTCATGGAATCCTAGGTCAGTTCTTAAGAGGTAAATGATAATATTATTCCCATTTTAAAGGTGAAGAAACTGAGGCTTGCAGAGATGAGTGAGTCACAGGGTCTCCGGTTGCCCAGATAGTAAGAGCAAGAGTTGAGGCTCAATCCTGGGTCTTCCTGACTACAAAGCCCACGATCTTCACGACTCCGCTGTATTGAATAATTCCTCTTTTAGGAGATCAATTACCTGGCTCATTCTCTCCTCCTCCACACTCTCTCGAAAGATAACTGAGGATTTCAGCTGATTTTATTCAAAGGAGAAACAAGAATAGTTTATAAGGCTCCATTCTGATCATTTCACTGACAGTTCAATTTTAAAAAACCGAAGACTCCAAAATCCTCTTCCCAGGAATCCAGCAGCCTCTGTCTGAAATAGGCTTTAACTTGTGACTCTTACATAGAACTAGAGAATCTAAATGAATAAAAAATTATCTTAGAATTCTCTAGATGGTATATATTATTGCTGTGAAAAGAAGCATTTATAAGGACACAAACAACATACCTGCCGTCGTCAGAATCCCATGCCCCCTGCCTTTTGTTAATGACTGTCCTGTTTCATAGAGGCCCCAGCGCAGTGGAGATGGAAAACATCGACAAAGCTATAGCCACAGTAAGCGGTCTTCAGGTGGGTACCTACCACTTCCGTTTAGCGGTGAAAGACCAGCAGGGACTAAGCAGCACGACCACCCTCAGCGTGACCGTGAGGAAGGGTGAGTCAAGGCAGAGGGCAGGTGGATCTGCCGGTGGAGGAGGTTGGGCCCCTTCTGCTTCTCAGTCTCACAGACCCTAAGCCAGGCCATGGTTATCCGGAAACGTTAGTGTTTGCTTATTGGCTATAGCAGATACCGAACTCTGCTTGGCCAAGCAAAGGTCACTCTTCTTCCGTCCACGTCCACAGCATTTCCTTTTGTTTGTGGAGTGTGTGTCCTAGTAGCTTCATTCTCCTTCTGCGACTACTGGCAACTAAAGCCCCATGTACTGGTGACCACGTGATGCTTTGCTTTCTCTCTTCCTTGGAAATCTAAGAGCAGAGATGGTTTCAAATTCCATGTTGTTTCTTAATATGAAATGTGTGGTCCAGTCTTATGACATCCTGCTTTATGTACTTGTCTCTTTTTTCTTTTCCATTTGACCGTGAGCTGGTTGAAGACCTTTGTTTCAGATATTTCTGTCTCTTCCATGTGGCACAGTGCTAGACTCATGGCAAATCAAAGATGTTGGTTACTTCAGTGAATGAATAAATGATTATGATGTATTGAAGATCAGAGGTGTAAAAGAGCATGGCTGGATGGGAAAATCCATTCCCCAGTATTATGGACCAGCAAGAGTGTCAGTTCATTGGGGAGGGTGGCTGAGACAAAGGCAGAAGCTCAGCCTTGAGGGATTGTATGTGTCATGTGTCATGCTGAGGAGTTTGGACTTTATTTGCTGGGCAGTTGGGAAAGGATGAAACAATTTTATCAGCACAGTGACATCGATTTGAGTTTTTTTCAAACATTTTATTATGGAAGTTTTCAGCCATATATAATAGTAGAGAGAGTATGGGGACACGTGCATAAAAGGGGGTGGTTGTTGTAAGTTCCAGTTTTGAAGCTCGATAGGGTCTAGATATTGTTTTTTATAGAAGGATTTTGGGGCTTACTCAATTTACTGCCAGTCTATTTCTATTCTTTCTAGCCTTTCCCTGTATCGACAATGGAATTAAGCCTCCTCAGTGCCAGATTCTCCCCACTGCCCTGAATCTTCCTTCTTCAATTTACTTAGACAAGCAAGATTTGGCACTGTTAGAAACAAAAATATTTCTGTGGCCAGATAGTGTGGACCAGTACAAAATAATCCATAGCATATTCTAAACCAAAATATTTTCATTTTCCAGACCCTGAACATAAGTAAGATCATGATTTCTCTTTTTTAAAAAGAGAAAAAACTGTAATGATAATAGAAAACTCTCCAGCATATAGGCTGCCAAATTACAACTAGCTAAGTGCAAAAAGAACTTTAAGAAAGTCTGTATATTATTTAATGGGTATTTGGGGCAGGAAATGATGCTTTCTGGATATTTTAAATCTACATATCTGCAAGATGGAATAGTCATGGATAGTTTGTGATACACTTCTATCACAAGTGTTTTAAATCAATTTCTTTGCTTTCATTTCTGCTATATTTGACTTAGAAAATAATAGTCCTCCCAGAGCCCAGGCTGGTGGCAGACATGTTCTTGTGCTTCCCAATAACTCCATTACTTTGGATGGTTCAAGGTCTACTGATGACCAAGGAATTGTGTCCTATCTGTGGATCCGGGATGGCCAGAGTCCAGCAGCTGGAGTGAGTACTTGAAGAGAATTGCCCCTGGACCACTAATCATTACATCTGTATTAGCTTGCTAGGGCTGCATAGCAAAATAGCATAGACGGGGTGGCTTAAACAACAGATATTTGTGTTCTTCCAGTTCTGGAGGCTGCGAAGTCCAAGATCAAGGTGCTAGCCAGTTTGGTTCCAGATGAGAGCTCTCTTCATGGTTCTCAGACAGCTGCCTTCTTGCTGTGTCCTCACAGGGGTGGGGCAGGGGTTGGGGGCGGCGGGAGAGAGAGAGGAGAGAGGGGACGGGAGGGGGAGAGAGAGGGCTCTTGGGTGTTTCTTCTTATAAGGACACTAATCCTATGGGATCAGGACCCCACCCTATGACCTCATTTTAACCTTAATTACCTCTTAATAGACCTTATCTCAAACATTGGGGGATTAGGGCTTCAACAGATGAGGGAACACAGCTAACTCCATAGCAATGTCTCTGTTATGACCTCATCTCCCTTTCCATGGTCCCCACTAAGGTGTTTATGCTTCTAGGTTTCTTCTGAGGGCTGGAGGCAGCAGGCTGCTGTTCAGTTTAAACAAATCTGAAGTCCCTTCCGACTTTTTCCTTGCCCAGACTTTGCATAGGGTCAGAAACCATAGCCTGGAGGGACTTTGAAGCCACGTCTTCTCATGGGACCCATTCTGCTCCTTAGCTTCCCCGTTGTTTCTATTTTGGTCCAAATGGATTCTTTCCGTTTCCTCAACATTGTACCAGATAGGTCAATAGATCGAGGATTGCTATTCCCATTTCCTAAGTACAGACAATGAGATGCAGGGATGGAAAGTGACTTGGCCAAGGTCAACTAACTCATCCTTAATCAAACCAGATAGACCTAGGTTTTTAGCTCCTGGCAGGCCTTTTTCCCCATTAGAGATCACTCTCCCTCTTAGGCTGTAAATTTAGGTACATCTTCATTCCTGCTGTTGCTAAGGACTTGAGAGATGCAAATTTACTCTTGGAGATGTACTGAAGGAGTGGTCCCAGGGAAAGAACTGAAAATGCTTTATAATTTCTAAAGTAACTCTGGAATGAATACTGTTCAGCCAGATGGTGGGTTAGCATCTAAGTGTAATTATAACAGCTCTCTGATCCGAGCCCTTGTTACCATTTGTTACCACCCTCTTCTGTTAGCAAGTTCAGAGCGAGGGTCTGGGAGATTCTTCTCGAATTCTTTGAGCAGAGATGTTGCTACTCAGGCTCTTGGGTCATTTGAGAAGGTGAACCTGATACACCATGAGGAAACCCAAGATGAGAGCATTGTAAAACTATCTTTGAAAATAAGACCCAGAAAACTCTTCAAAGAGAGTGCTTCACCCTCCAGGTCTCTGCCCTAATTTCAGTGGTTTCCCCCTGTCGGGTGGAATTTGGTAATTCCTAGAGAGCCCTTGGGAAGCAGCTCAGCTCACAAAGTCCTGTCTGAGGACTGTGCCTCCTGGTGCTTTAAAAGTGGAAGAGACGCTGAGGATTACCCGGACCTTCACTAACCCACCACCTTGCTTCCTCTTCAGCCTGCCCCTTAGAATCATGCATGTGTGACAAAGACGGCACCCCGAGGTTTGGGATCAACAGAGGCCCAGGTTGGGAGCTGACTACTGAATCATGAATTGGGTTATTTCTCAGGATGTCATGGATGGCTCTGACCACAGCACGGCCCTGCAGCTCACCAACCTGGTGGAAGGGGTCTACACTTTCCACCTGCGAGTCGCTGACAGTCAGGGCGCCTCGGACATGGACACTGCCACCGTGGAAGTGCGGCCAGGTGCGCTCACAGGCTTCCGGGCCTGGGTTTGTGGGGCTGGTCTCTGAGCGGGGGTGGGGGGAGGGGTCAGCCTTTGGGGCTCCTTGCAGGTGACAGTGGAACCCAGTGTGGGAAGCTGGGCCCACTTTGAGGTTTTCTCTGCCTGTGGTTATCGATCCCCAAACAGATCCAGCCTCCTAACTCATTAGGGAGAATTGGATCTGGCAGCAGTACCTCCTGGTCACTTTGGTTTTCCTGCCAGAAGACAAAGACCTAATGTGAGGTGGACACGAGGCCTTCATTCCTGGGAGTGCGAAGAGGGCAGCTCCAGCAAGGTGGCCACACTGACCCCCGGCATAAACTGGCCCGGACCCGCAGCGCTCAGAGACATAGTTCTCTTACCAGGCCCGAGGAGGTGTGTGAGGTCCCAGAATTTCACGTGAGCCCAGAGGCAGATTAGGCACACCTCCTTATCATCTGGAGAAAAATTAATAGACAGCAAGCTGATATAAAAGAAGGAAGAAGTACTCTCGGATAGTGGCCCCTGTGGTACTTGGAAGAATTGACCTGAGCCCTAGAACCTAAGCGTAGAAATTACACAGGGGTCATTTAAAGCTCTTTAACTATTGTGCGGGCCTTGCTCCTCCTATTATCAAGCCTGGGGTTTCCAGGTGGAAAGCCCATGTCTTCTCATTTCCCCAGACCCAAAGAAGAGCGGCCTGGTGGAGCTGATCCTGCAGGTTGGCGCTGGGCAGCTGGCGGAACAGCAGAAGGACACCCTTGTGGGGCAGCTGGCGGTGCTGCTGAATGTGCTGGACTCAGACATCAAGGTTCAGAAGATTCAGGCCCACTCAGATCTCAGGTAAGAACTGCACAGTCCAGCCTGAAGCTCGTCATTTCCTCTCTTGTTCTGTGTCTTTGCACGCAAGTTTATCCCATTCATATTCTTTTTTTTTCTCCAAGGGAAGCAGGAAGGACAACATCATTATAGGTCCTTCCCACAAGTCTCGGTAAATGTTTGTTGATTGAGAATGTTCAGAATGAAGGCATAGGGAACGTCAGAGGGAGCTGGGTTTTAGTTCTGGTATCATCAGAGCGCGTGCGCACGGTCTGGGGCGCGCACGGGGGATGCCTCACAGCCAGACTTCATCCCTGCCCCGTGTTTAGGGGCTGAGACTTCTCTCAGTGTGAGAGGATTATGGGTTACCATTGCTGTTTTCTGAGGGTCTGTAAGGTTCAACCTCTTCCTTGATTTCTTATAAGATTTACAATTTTAATTGAGTTTTTAAAAAACTCTCATCCAACCTATGAACAGTGAAGTGGGATGGGGAGAGAGAGAGAGACAGAGAGACAGAATATGGGGATAAAAACCTACTATTCATAGTAAATCCACCTGCCGGTTATTGTCAGCTATTCTGTTTAGGTTTGCTTTTCAGATAACTGAAATTTACTTACAAAAATAATAAATTAAAAATACTAGTTATTTTTTTATGGAACTCTTTCTAAAATGGATCATACATTGCCCTTTCTTATATCAAACACTGAACCAAACACATCTGAAAATCAATAAAACCAAAAGTTGTTTCTTTGAAAGATCCACAAAATTGATAAAGCTTTAGCTAGAATGACCAAGAAAAAGAGAGAAGACTCAAACTGCTGACATCTGGAATGAAAAGGGATATCACTACCAACCTTATAGAAATGAAAAGAATTATACTATGAACAATTATTTGTCAACAAATTAATTAACCTAAATTAAATGGACAAAGTTCTAGAAAGTCACAACTATAAAAACTGACTCAAGAAGAAATAATACATTTTAATAGACCAAAGTAAGTGAAGAGATTGAATCAAAAAACTTCCCACAAAAACTAGGACCAGATGGCTTCACTAGTGAATTCTACAAAATGTTTAAAGATTTAGCACCACGGTCACAAACTCTTCCAAAACATAGAAGAGGAGGGAACACTTCCCAACTCATTCTATGAGGCCAGTTTTACTCTGATAGCAAAACTAGACAAAGATATCTCTCTCTCTCTCTCTCTCTCTCTCCCTCTCCCACACACACACACACACACAATTACAGACCAATATGCCTTATGAATATAGAAGCAAAAAAATTCAACAAAATGTTATCTGCATCCAGCAACATATTATTTTATTTATTTATTTTACTGAGCTATAATTGACATATAACATTGTGTAAATTTAAGGTGTACAACATGTTGATTTTGTACATTTATATATTGCAATTGATTACCACCTAGAGTTAGCTAACACCTCTATCATGTCACAAAATTATCATTTCTTTTTTGTGGTGGGATCTAGTGCATGTGCAAGAGATCTAGTCTCTTAGCAACTTTGACTTTATAATACAGTATTGTTGTCTATAATCACTGTGCTGTGCATTAGATCTCCAGGACTTATTTATCTATTGGTTGCAAGTTTCTACCCTTAAACATCTCCCCAATTCCTCATCCCCTACCCTCAGCCCTGGTAACCACCATTCTACTCTCTGTTTTTATGAGTTCGGCTTATTTAGATTCCACATATAACTGATATATAGTGTTTGTCTTTCTCTGTCTGGCTTATTTCACTTAGCATAATGCCCTCAAGGTCCATTCATGTTGTTGCAAATGGCAGGATTTCCTTCTTTCTCATGGCTGAATAATATTCCATTATGTATATATGCCACATTTTCCTTATCCATTCATCCACTGATGGACACTTAGGTTATTTCCATATCTTGGCTATTGTGAATAATGCTGCACTAAACATGGGAGTGCATATATCTCTTCGATATCCTGTTTTCATTTCCTTTGGACATATGCCCAGGAGTGGAATTGCTGGATCCATCCAGAAATATTTAAAAGGATTATACACTATGGCCAAGTGGGATTTATACCAGCAATGCAAGGGTGAGTAAACACATGAAAATCAGTAATATAGTAAACCATATTAATAAAGGACAAAAACCGTATGATCATCCTAATAGACATGAAAAAGCATTTGACAAAACTTTTTTGATAAAAACACTTGTAGGTTGAATGGTGTCTCCCCAAAAGATATGTTCTGCCCTAACCCCTAGGACCTGTGAATGTGTTCTTATTTGAAATTGTTGTTGCAGATGGAATTAGTTAAGATGAGGTCATACTGGAGTAGGGTGGACCCGTAATCCAACGTGACTGTGTCCTTGTAAGAAAAGAGACACAGAGACAGACACACAGGGAGCCTGCCATGTGATACTGGAGGTAGAGATTGGAGTGATGTCTCTACAAGCCACAGAACGCCAAGGATTGCCAGCAACAGCAGAAGCTAAGAGAAAGGCATGGAGCAGATTCTCCCCTAGAGCCTTCAGAGAGGATAGTCCTACCAACACCTTGATTTTAGAATTCTAGCCTCTAACACTGTGGGAGAATAAATTTCTGTTGTGTTAAGCCACCCAGTTTGTGGTACATTTTTATGGCAACATTTGGAAACTAATACAGATTTGAATAAAATCTCTCCAAAGAAAATATACAAATGCCAATAAGCACATGAAAAGATGCTCAGCATCACTAGCTATTAGGGAAATGCAAAATCACATTGAGATACCACTTCACACCCACCAGGATGGCTGTAATCCAGAAGACAGACCATAACAAATGTTGGCAAGTATATGGAAAAATTGGAACACTCATACATAGCTGGTGGGAATGTAAATGGTGTAGCCACTGGGGAAAACAGTTTGTCAGTTCCTCAAAATGCTAAATGTAGAGCTACCATACGACCCAGTAATTCTGCTCCTGGGTATATAACCAAGAGAAATGATAAACATATGTCCATACGAAATCTGGCACGTGGGAGACTCAAGAGGGAGGAGATATGGGGATATATGTATATGTATAGCTGATTCACTTTGTTATAAAGCAGAAACTAACACACCATTGTAAAGCAATTATACTCCAATAAAGATGTTAAAAAAAAAAAAAAAAAAGAAATCTGGCACGTGAACATTCACAGTGGCATTATTCATATAGCCAAAAAGTAGATACAATCCAAATGTCATCGACTGATGAGTGGATAAATAAAATGAGATATATTCATACAATGGCATAATATTTGGCAATTCAAAGGAGGGGGAAATACTGATATATGCTACAACTTGGATGAGCTTTGAAAACATTATGCTAAGTGAAAGAAGCCAGATGCAAAATGCCTCATATATATTCCATTTATATCAAAAGCCCAGAATAATTAAACCTACAGAGACAGAAAGTAGATTAGTGGTTGGCAGGAGCTGGGGGGCGGCATGGGGCTGGCTGTTAATGAGTGTGGAGTTTCTGTGATGATGGAAATGTTCTGGAATTAGATGGTGGTGATGGTTGCACAACTTTGTGAATATACTAAAGGCCACTGAAGTGTACACTTCAGAAGGGTGACTTTTGGGAGTTCCCTGGTGGCCTAGTGGTTAGGATTCTGGGCTTTCACTGGCTTGGCCCCAGGTTCAATCACTGGTTTGGGAACTGAGATCCTGCAAGCTGCACAGCACCGCCAAAAAAAAAAAAAAAGGGTGACTTTATTGTAAGTGTATTATATCTCAGCAAAAAGGTAAAAATGAAGATGTGTCTGAAAGTTCTCATTCTGTGGTGGTTATGTCTGTTTGCACACACATATACATTGCTCCTTTTATCCAAAGGTCTATCTATCATCAGCTGAGCTCTGGGACCAAAGAACCTTTATTTGTGAATAGAAACCGATCAATCCCTTGGCCCTCAGAATACACCCCTATGTCCTTGCCAAGCGGCAGAGCTGTGGCCGTCTGTCTTCTCAGCCCCACAGGTCAGATGGCTGGAGTGGATGTGTCACATTGGTCACTGCATAACCGTGTGGCTGGCCTCTGTCTCTGTCTCCTCTGCAGCACCGTGATTGTGTTTTATGTACAGACTGGGCCACCTTTCAAGGTCCTCAAAGCTGCGGAAGTGGCCCGAAATCTGCACAGGCGGCTCTCAAAGGAAAAGGCTGATTTCTTGCTTTTCAAAGTCTTGAGGATTGACACAGCAGGTATGTCCCCTATCAGAAATATTCTTTTTTATTTTTATTTTTAAAGTTCAAGTAATGTAATTACCTAATTGTTGTATAGTCAGAATTGGATTCCACTGGACTAGACATCCCATCCAATTAAATGCAATGGGAGTCGTATAGAAACATAAGTAACTACCCAGGTTAAAGGAAAAGATTTTTCGGAGGAGGTGAAATATGATTTGGTTCCTATATGGCGGGACAGTAGCCAGGTCTCATAGTCTTTTTTGACTTAAGTAGGAATGAAGTTCAATATTTCATTGTCTTTCCAATTTCTCCATGTCAACCCCTACGGGAATATTCTAAAAGAATCAGATTTGCTGATCGTGGCTATGTTTTACTGGCACAGAAAGAGGACATGTGGTCATCTTTGCTTTAGCATCCAGGGATTTGTTTTGCATTTATTTCTCCAGCTGGTTTCCTGCAACATACATTTGCCAACTATGCTTTGTCTTTGAGAGAAACTGGAGAAAAACAACAGTTATGGTCTGTTTTTAAAACCATACTCTTTCATACTGGTCATTGTCAGAGATTTCATACTTAGATGGTCAGAACAGTATTAAAAGACAGGTAAGTGTTATTGGTTGGAAAAGCCATGTTTATATAATTTATTGACCTGGGACTTCGTGCCTTAGGTTGTGAACATGGTGTTATGTAGACTCTTGGAAATTTAAGATAGCTTTTAAGTGCCTTCCAGTGGTACCACTTTTCTTAGTGGCTTGCCTGCCGCCTTTTCCTGGCACCAAACTCATTCATATGTGTGGATGGAAATGTGGTCTTTATCCCAGGTCTCTGTCCCCACCTTCCAAGGAACATGATTCCCTTATTATGTTAAAGGGGTCATTTCAATAGACACTGGAGACTGTGGTACCATTTGAGGAGTAAAATTTAATTTGTTTCAGATGTATACCTATCCACAATTGATTTTCTTTGTAATATGGAGTAAATTAATTTTTTAAGAACTCCTTTTTTTCTAGCTACAAAAGTAATATTTATTTATTGTAGGAAATTTGGAATATCCAAGAAGACAAAAAAATTAGAATAATCCTTTAGATTCTAGAGTCTAGAATTCCCACCATCTGAAGATAACTTTTGTTAATATTTTGATGTTTTTCCTTCTAGTTCCCCCATCTCTAGAAACACGTAATACAATCAGGATAATTTGATATATAATTTTTTAATCTGGTATTTAACTTAAAATCATATTATGATCATTTTCTCAAATCTTTTAAAATTCATCCCCCAATAACATATTCATGACCTCACAGTACTCCATCCTAGATATGTTCCGCAACTTATACAACCAATCCTCTACTCACAGACCTCAGGTTGATTTTAAATAATGCTGCAATGTAGATAAATCTTTGTGCACATCCCCAGTCATTTTCACTGGATAAATTCTTAGAATTTCTCTTTCTTAAGCCAAAGGGTGCTACGTTTCTGCTACATGATGAAGGCTTTTGTTTCACAGTGCAGGTGTTGGCATATTTCTGCCATTTGCTTCCAGATGAGACTGTCGATTTGAGAGACTTTCCCTGGAACCCCTGTTCATAGTGTAGGAGTCTCTTGATTCAACGAGATGCCTCTGTTCAGGGTCTATGCTATGAAAAGACACAGCTGAAGCCAGGGAGCCCCTTTTCTCCATGGTGACCTCTGCCCCACTCGCCTCCTTGCAGGGTGCCTCCTGAAGTGTTCTGGCCATGGTCACTGTGACCCCATCACAAAGCGCTGCATTTGCTCGCAGTTGTGGATGGAGAACCTGATCCAGCGTTATATCCAGGATGGGGAAAGCAACTGTGGTGAGTCCTGGTGTGGTGGAGGCTTTGGGTGAGGAGCCTTCAGACAAATCATTCTGAACTGTCAGAAAGATCTGCCTAGCTTTGCAGCTGTAAATTCAACCCTTTTCTCACCCGAAGCCAAGCGAACGAGCTCACGTGGTGATGGGTTAAGATCCTCCCACAGTTCACCTTGGGGGTGTGTTTAAGGCTTTTCATAAAACTTCCCGATGAGGAGATTCACCTTGGCAGAGCAGATTTGGCTAACCATCGCTGGCATTGCTAAGAAGGTTGCTTTGGGCTACCTGGTCCCCATTTCCAGATTGCACCTGCCTTGGCTTGAGCTGAGTGTGACCTTCTGGTGAAGTGGTCCCTGGTGTGGACCTGGCTGGAATCAGATGAACAAGAAAACTGGTCCATTCTTCCAGGCTGTCTGCCCAAGCAGGCACCAGAAATTGGAACCACCGCCTCAGCTGGCCAAGCTGGTGCCCTTAAGTCTCTTCTGAGGAGGGAATTGTATTTCAATGCCAGTCTATTCCTAAGAGTAATTTTGTTTTCTTGGGGATGTAGATGGACATAATTGGCCGAAAAATTAGGACGAGCTGACTGCCAAATTATGTTCCCACTCTCTACTACATAAAAATTTGAAAATAGCCAGCCCTTGGATTGTTATTCCAAGGAGCATGTATAACATTTAATAGAGGTAAACCTTTTGTCTTTGCTCCATTGGTTTCTCTCTTCCTGAGTTGCTGGTGCAGAACTTTTTTTTTTTTTTATAAATTTATTTATTTTTGGCTGTGTTGGGTCTTTGTTGCTGCACACAGGCTTTTCTCTAGTTGCGGTGAGTGGGGGCTACTCTTCGTTGCGGTGCGCAGGCTTCTTATTGTCGAGGGGTCTCTTGTTGCGGAGCACGGGCTCTAGGCGCACAGGCTTCAGTAGTTGTGGCACGTGGGCTCAGTAGTTGTGGTGCACGGGCTTAGTTGCTCCGCAGCATGTGGGATCTTCCTGGACCAGGGCTTGAACCCGTGTCCCCTGCATTGACAGGCGGATTCTTAACCACTGCGCCACCAGGGAAGCCCTGGTGCAGAACTTTTTACCCTGGATTTCCACAAGGATGTGGGGGAAGTGGAGATCAGGTAGCTTCTGAGCGGCTGTCTGGCTCTGTGAAAAGCGTCTTCATGTCATAGGCGACCATACAAATACTTTACTTGCTTTATTCAAACCAGGCCAGAACTAGTTTTGAGGTTCTGTGATTCTGGAATGAATATTTTGATGTGACTTTCATGGGTGTTTAAGAGGCCTTACCTCTTAACTGATGAATTTATTTTTTTCAGATTATTCTGTTCTCAGGTCAGTGTGAAATATGTGCTCCATGAGGTCCCTGAACCAGTTGGATGAAAGTCGGGTGGTTTTAAGTTGTTCTTGATTTATTTGTATTTCACCTTGCTTAGGCTCTTGACCAGCCTGGCGAGGTGGTAGCAGCACCACAGATGGCTTTGCTTGTAAGGACTCAGAAATATTCATTGTGAGTCATTGAAATAAAGCTGTTTTGCAAATGGTATGTAACATGTCCACTCTGGTTTTCTTGTTTTTCAGAGTGGAGTGTATTCTATGTGACAACATTGGCTGTAACTCTTGTCGTGCTAACAGGGGGTTTAACTTGGCTTTGCATCTGCTGCTGCAAGAGGTACCTGGCACGCTTACTTACATCTTTGAAATAAAGACACAACATTGAAGGTGATGTGACAGTTTTAGCGGCTTTTGCTTGGGTTTGTGAAGCTGCTGAACTGTTTGACAGTCACTCTTTTTATGAAGAGAAACTCGACTTTAAAAGTACTTTATAATGCATTCTCCCCCACGAGGCTTATGTGCCTAGTTAAATAGAATAATAACTAGAGACAGCTTTTTTTCATTGCAGCTCTCATATTTTCTAGAAGATTCAGTGATTCTGTATCAAATCTAATGCTCTTTTCTATCAGTCTCGCATTATGTTCACTAGAACAGTACCTAAGTGGCCTGACTAATCCACCCTCGGTAGAGAAAGGAGTTGTAGAAGTAGACTGATCCACGTGGTAGATTTACATTATTTTACGTATGTGAAGCAACAATCTAATCTACCTGAATTCTATTTCATAAATGCAAAACTTTAAGCGAAGTGAATACTATCACCAAAGAGAGGTTTTGCTTTAGATTTTTTCCCATGGAGCTGACCGCTGAGAAGCCCCAGAGCTGCCTAATTGTCCGAACCTTCCATAACCGCATGCTTGACCCTCTATAAGGAGATTTGTAGGAACAGTGATTACTCAAGTCCTTAGAAGACAGCATTGGGTCCACTTTCCTATGTGGAACTCTATAAATGCTCTCCAAAGAAGACATGATAAAAAGAAATAATGGTTATACCATAATAATAGTTATTTTTCAGAGATCACTTATCAATTTTTTTAGTTTTATTTGTGGTTATTTTCCCAAAGGTAGGACTGGTGAAAGAGAGCACAGGCACTTGGAGGCCTCCATCCCATTAAGTTTTCCCAGAACCATCTGGGCTGATGGTCACCCTGCTGTGCTTGGCTTTAAAAATTCTGCAGCTTTGTGACATTTGTATCAAGTAGATGAGGATGATGATGATGAGAGTGATTGACTGTGAGCATTTATTAAGTATTTGCCATTGTGATGAATGGTTCTAAGTGCTTTCTGTGTATTATCTTATTTAGTCCTCCTATCCACCATATGAGAAAGGGACTATTCTTACTCCCATTTTACAGGTGGGAACATGGAATCACAGAGGTAACAAAAAAATGATCTCAAAGTCACCCTGATAGTAAACCCAGGGTTAGAGGCCCATGCTGTTAATCACCAAGCTATCAGAAAATTGCCTTTGTTTGTTCTCTACATATCTTACCATAGTGTTGATGTGTATTTTCAAATTATCCCCTGAAGCATAGGATGAGGTACATAGGATCAGCCCAGTTGTTTTTAGGTGTTGACTGAGTTATTGCTTATTCCTTTGGGGGAATTTATTATAATTTCTGTTGGGTTTTTTTTCTGATTGCCAGTTACATCATCTTTTCATTCCTGCCTCTTTGGACATCTCAGGATACTATAGGTTCAGGGGGAAACTTGCTGATCCAGGTTTTTACGAGGAAGGAATGACTCATGGAGAAAAGCTTGCTAGGCCAACACACAGGTATTGAGAGTCTCTGGGAAGGTCCCTGGCACCTCAGCCTGAGGATTAGGTGAGAGCCTGCAGCTAGGAGGGTGATAGCAGTAGGGCCGTTCTTACTCTGACATGTGTTTCTTCAAGATGCATGATGTATCCCAGACTCACCAAACTCAGATCTGGCTGTGTATGCATATCCTTAATAAAAGATGCCGATTCATAGAACGTAATAGATTCTAAAGGCAAAACATTTCCTTTGGTGTCCTCCATGTGTTTTAAATCCTGGATCCTAGATACCCTTTCTGAGAATCTGAGTTGACCTTTTCTTTGTTCTTTTCAGACGAAAAAGGACTAAAATAAGGAAAAAAACAAAGTACACAATCCTGGATAACATGGATGACCAGGAAAGAATGGAGCTGAGGCCCAAATATGGTAAGGCAGCCTCCAAGATGATTTCCTGGTGCCTTTCCATTATTTGATCCAGGTGTCTGAGAGTCACCGTAGGTGAAGGGAGAACAGCAGGCTGGAGTGGGCGCTTTAACCGGGGAGGAAGAGTGAGGCTGGGATTCTGTGAAGAAAATCAACCTACTTCAATCCCGGGGATATGCTACCTGCGAGGCGATAGTTGTATTATACATGCAATGAAATCTTGGCAAAGTGCTTTGAGGCATGAATGGGTGAGGGATAGGAAATGCCTATTATTGATCGAACCAAATGACCCCAGGAATAAGACTGCTTTTCAAACAGGTGTCCCCAGTGCCTGGCTTTTCTCTACTCATGGTTGGAGGGTGGGGCCTGTGATGCTGTTTCACCCTGGCTCATCTCTGAATGCTGTTCCCTTTAGGTCTGCCACACACAAAATGCTGCAAAATAACATTTGGACTTCAAAACCAAACATTTTTCAGCATCTGCATTAGCTAATCAGCCATGTGTATAGATGGACACAAAAGCTTTTACAAAAAATTGACTTTGTTCACAGCATGAATTGGTCCCCATGCTGAAAGCTACCTCTTGACCTCAGTTAACTCTCTGATTCTCACTTATTAACTCTTGGAGACTAAAGGAACCTTCTCTGGCCCTCTGAGGCTGCTTAGCACTGATTCTATGGACTTGTCATAATTCTGGATTGATGACTAAATTGATTCTTACAGAGGGCCGTAATCACTTTCGAAGTTGTGAGATGCAGAACGTTGTCCACGGCAAATGTCGTGTATCTACCCTCTGCACAGACCCTGAGTTAGGCCCTGGAGATGGGGAGGAGAATGAAGCACAGGGCCTGCCTTGGGGTGCTCAGAGCCCAGGGGAGGATAATTACACCAGAGTCAGGGTCCTACAGAAGCCGGACAATGCCCTGTAGGAACATAGGGGCCAGAATGACTGAGCATGTATGGAGAGTGTGGTTCGGGCCTTTGGCAGGGGAAGCTTCTCAGGAAATCCACATAATAGCGTGCATTTATCAACTGCTCACCATCTGTATTACATAATTAATATCAGAGGTGTTATAAAGAGACTTTGTACCTAAGAGCTCAAAGTGCTTTTGGGTGCATTGTCTCACCCACCTGCCTCCTAAAATACACTCCCCCCTTCTGACAGTCTTGTTTCTACTCACAGTGCCCCCGTGCTCCTCATTACCAGGCTCTAAACCTGGGACACTGGTGCTTGGTCCAGGATGCCTTGTCCCCACTCCAGCCACTCCGTCTTGCCTAATCTCTTGCCCTCTTCCCTCATCGTTCTCACCACCACCCTAGTTCAGACCCTTGTGATCTCACCTGTGGACTAATAGTAACAACAGTAATAGTTAGCAGGTACTTAGTGTTTACTATGTAGGAGGTACCATTCTATGCACTTTACCACTGAATTCCGATCCTGCCAACAGCTCTATGATTATACCCATTTTACAGAAAGGGAAACTGAGGCACAGAAAAGTTTAGCAACTTGCCCAAGTAACAGAGCTAGTAGGCGCCAAAGGCAGGTGGGACAGGCCGTCTGCTCCAGAGCCTGGGCTCCCTTCCTCCATGCTGTGCTGCTCTGTGTGTGTGGCTGGCTCTCCAGTTACTCCTCTTTCTTCCTTCTGTCCTGCCACTGGGTTTTAGTAATATCTTAAAACAGCATTTTAATCATGTCACTCCTTTGCTAGTAGGACAAAATCCAAGCTTCATGGCTTCCCTTGGATTCATGTGCTTTTCTATGAGGTCCCAGCCTCTGTTTTTTGTTTTTTTTTTGCATTTCCTATGTGAATCATTTGCTCCAGACTGCTTTCTGCAAATATTTCTGGATGCGTCCGCATACTCCATGCTCCTCCACTGTCCTCCTGTCCAAACCCTTCACTCTCTTCAAATCCCATCCTGTGTGAACCATCCCTGAAGCTTATAAGTGTGTGCTTATCTCTTCTTGATTCATGTAAAATTTATTTTTAAAACTTTCTTGCCTGTCATGAACCCTCATCACGTCTTTGTCTTACATCCTTAGCTAGACACTATAAATTCTTTGAGAGCAGGGGTCACATACCTATCTCTTCTCTTATTTTAACTCCCAGCAATCAAATATTCTACTAAACATATTTGATGGGAACAAGTGGTAAAATCATAATGGTTTTCATTTATTGAGTGCTTACTAAGTGATAAATGCCGGCAAGAGCTTTACATGCACGAGTTCACTTAACCCCCACCATAAACCCGTGGAGTAGATGCTTTGTTATCTCCTAATTTAATAGATGAGGAGACTGAAAGCCCAGAGAGGTTAGGTATCTTGCCCAGGGTCACACAGCTGGTGAGTGACAAAGCTTGGGCTCAAGCTCAGCAGTGATTCCAAAGCCCCTGTTAATACTCACTAGGAAACCCCAGTCGCCTGCTGCGTTGTGAGTGATCGTTTTGCATGTGCAGCGCGCATGGCTGCGTGCATGGGACCAGAATGATGGACAGCTGAGAGGGAAAATGCCCTTCCCCCCAAGATGCATCTGTCTGCTTCTCCCTAGGTATTAAGCACCGAAGCACAGAACACAACTCCAGCCTGATGGTGTCTGAGTCTGAGTTTGACAGTGATCAGGACACAATCTTCAGCCGAGAGAGGATGGAGCGAGGGAATCCAAAGGTTTCCATGAATGGATCCATCAGAAACGGAGCTTGCTTCAGCTATTGCTCAAAGGACAGATAATGGAGCGGTTGTGAAATGGAAGGACGCCCACAGGAATCCTTTAATCCAGGACAGTCAATGGGAGTTAAAAACAAAACTAACTCTTGTTAGAATAGCATGTTCCCATCCTTTCACACTGGGCTGGAGGTGTGTCCCCGTATTTTAAAAGACCTGTCTTCCTGGGGTTTTTGAGACACAAACCAAAACAAAAACATTGCTCTTTTAACTGAGATGCTTGTCAATGGGAATAAAGGTTGGGTAAGACGCTAAGGTATATACTTAAAAGAGTTTTGTGTTTTTGTAGCTGGCACAGTGTTACGTTCCTATGTTAAGAGAAGGATTAACCTGTTTGTATCTGCAGACCCTTGCGGAAGATGAGTTCAACATGATGTAAAGAGGGCCAATTTCTCTTAGGACCTGTGATTGCCTTTAAAGACGACTTTCCAAGCGTGGTTTCTGTCGTAGGACCATTGGAGTCCGAGGGCTGTGTGTCTATATATATATATAAAGATACTTTATCTGAGGAATGGGTTGTCCTCTGTCCAGCAAGTTTTCTGTGCTGAAGAGACACCCATACAGAGCCCAGCTCTCCTGTTTTCGCTCCTTCCCTACGGCCAACCGCCATTTCTGTGCTCTCTCTAGAGAGCAGCTCTTGGAAGTTCAAGAGCTAAATAAGAATTGTATTCTGAGGACTGGAGGCAACAGAGAGGGAGGTGAGGTTTGCTCACTTGTAGGTTGAAGGTTGAAGGTAGCATTTTAGCATGTTTCACCTTTTCTTTCTCTGAGAAAAACAAGCCACACCAAGGCCTCTCTCAGCCCCAGTTTACATGAAACACAGGAAAAGTGATTATTAATTCCTTAGACATTTATTGAGTCTGTGCTATAGGCCATGCATTTGGACCTCTATCAGTAGGAAGAAAGACTCAGCAACTTTGTAATATATACAGTCGGGCCTCTGTGTCCATGGATGCAGGACCCATAGGGATGTGGGCCCCATGGATGCAGAGGTGGGAGAGTGGGGGAGGGCCGACTGTATTCCCAAACTCTGAAATACAATCAGTCTTAATGAGGATGTGTGCTTATGATACTCGGCCCCTACAGGTACTTTCCCTAATAACTTGACATAGATATCCACTTCATATGTTTAAAAATATATTTATTAAACCATTTTCTACTAAATATCTTATTTTAAATATATGAAAAAGAAATTAAAGCATCCCCAACTACAGAGCAGCACCCCAGAGCAAGGACTTGGAGTTAATTGTAGCCTGACAAGTTGGTTAGCTGATGATCGTTCCCCATCCGCCCATGGTCCTGAGGCTGGAGGCCTGGGTGGTGCCCTTGGCATTCTTTGTGGAGAGATTAGAATGAGAGGTGGGGCCCGTCACAGACAAGCGTGACCACACCTAAGCAATATTCTGTTGCACAAGCTTCTGTCACACGAGGGGAAAACTAGGATTGCTTTGCTATGACTAAGTGGAGAAGCAAAGTGATTAAACTGTCAGGTTTAAATCATCAGGACAGGACAATAGAGAAAACAGTTCCCATGGGCCTTTGAAAAAAATTAAGCTTTCCGGTGCTTTTGTTCTTGCTGCTAATATTCATCCTCATGAGACCGTCTTATTTTTAATTATTCTACTTTATAGGGAATGGCAAAAAAAAAGTAAAAAGCACAGGAGTGTGATTTTATTTTTAAAATAATTTCTCTGCTTATGTCTACACTTTCTGTATAGCCAGCCAGTTCAATACTATCAATGGTGTTAGAAGGAAAATGTGATGCTTTTTACATGAATATTTAGCTTCATACACTTAAAATCTGCCCTACCCAGTGGCCAGGGTTATGTTATTTTTGTGCACAACTGGAAATTTCTGGCACAGAGGATGGCAGCCTCAATATGAGGTCAGTAGAGCACAGTGATGGAGAAGGGAGTGATCATCTGTTAAGTGCTATGTACATAATACACGTATTTTACATACTCCATTAATCCTTACAGTTATCCTGGAAAAGTAGATATTATTCTCATGTTGCACATAATGAAGGCCCAGTGAGTTTAAGTAACTTGCTCAAGGTCACGGCCAATTAGTGGTGGATCTAGGAATCGAATGCAAATTTTGTAAGCTGCAAAGTCCGTGCTTTCCACCCTCCTCCCCTACACAAAGAACTCCCACCTCCAAGTGTTGGAGGGCAAATTCTGGTGGACCTTTTGGACCACTTGGAAGTTCTGTTCCTAGGACCAAGGATTCCCTTTGTGAAGAAAGCAAAAGACAAAGGGAGAGAAGCCTGCCTCATCTCTTCTGTTGGATCATCCCCAGGGCCACCCCTCCA
Organism: Eubalaena glacialis; assembly: GCF_028564815.1. Classification (NCBI taxonomy): domain Eukaryota; kingdom Metazoa; phylum Chordata; class Mammalia; order Artiodactyla; family Balaenidae; genus Eubalaena; species Eubalaena glacialis. Next base: position 19,767,756 of record NC_083722.1, on the reverse strand, counting down.
GGTCACTTCTCCTTTTCTGTCTCCAGCCCGGCTAGTCTGATCTTTCCACCACAGATGGATCTTGAATCTATGGTGGAGCAGAAATAAAGACCACACCAGTGATCAGAAAGTGGGTCCTCTCTTGTCATCAGAGGAGCAGAGCGCGAGGTGGAATGGCAGCCAACATTCTTCTCTTGTGCACTTTGCATTAAGGGCCTTGGGAAGATGAAGCTCACTAGGAGCTCAGGATAGATGAGAAAAGCAGGGCCCGAGAATGTGGGAGAGGGCATTGGTAGGGCTCACAGGCTGACAAGATTCTTAGCTGCTTTGGCTGAAGTCTTGGTTTTATTTTTCTTAATGTTACCTTTTTCCCATGTATTGACAACGTATCATTTCCAATATAACACTATTAAACATATATGCTAATCTGAATAAAGGTGTCTGTATTCTCTGTAACGCCTCCTTGTTGTTGTGGAGGATGGGAATACTTATTCTTTACGCTTCTGTGTGGAGGGATTTCCCTGGAGTAGGAGGCAGCAGGCTGGCCCACGACCTGTTTTTGTGCAGCCGGTGAGCTAAGAATGGTGTTTACATTTTCAAATGGTTGAAAAAAAATATCATATTCTGTGACACATGAAACTCACATGGAATTCAGATGTCAGTGTCCATAAATAAAGTCTTACTGGAACACAGGCACACTCATTCATTCCTTTGTGCTACAACAATAGAGGTGAGTAGCTTCAACAGAGACTGTGTCCCAAGCCTAAAATATCTACTCTCTGAACCCTTACAGAAAAAATTTGCTGGAGCCTAGAGTAGCACCCCTGGCTCCCTCCTCCCCATGGGGGACAGGATTTGGGGAGGCACTGAGAGTGCTCAGTGCTGCCTGTCTTCTCTCCCCTGCTTAGATTCGGCTGCCTGCCGGCTGCCAAAACAGTACATTCCCCTGGTTTCTCTGACATTAATGGGTAGTCTACCCTTTGCTGGGAAATGCCTTCAGCTGGGGGAGGTGCAAGTTAGATTATGGGGTGTGTGTGCTTAAACTACAGCCCCTAATCTAGTTTCCATCATCCCTGTGACTCTTGCATGGAAAAATTGGTGAAATTGGTATAAAGATCGTATGAACGGTATGTACTTCCTGGTTTTGATATTGTGTTAGTTATGTAAGATGTTAAGCTCTGGGGGAAGCTAGGTGAAGGGTACACAGGAATCTATTACTTTTGCAACTTCCTGTGAACTTATAATTACACTGTGCCCTCTGTATCCGCGGATGCAGAACCGTGGATTCGAAGGGCCGATTGTACAGTGCTATTTTACATCAGGGACTTGAGCATGGGTGGATTTTGGGATCCATGGGGGTACTGGAACCAATCTCCCACGGCTACTGAGGGACGACTGTATTTAAAAATAAAAAGTCAAAAGATTTTGAGGGGAAACATACAGATCCATGATTAATCGCGAAACACTAGAAGCGTTTCCATTAGTCGGGAACAAGTTTTTTAAAGAGGCAAAACCATCATTTCTCCTACTAAATGGTCCATAGAGCCTCCCTTTTTGAGATGAGCTTAGCGAACAGCCAAGCTTCCTTTATTTGAAGCCTACATGGTGAGAGTTACTACCTCTGTTCTCCTGAAGACGAGCCCAGAGTTGCAGTGCTGAGTCTTAGCACAACAGGAAAAAGCACATAGCCTTATATAATCTGACAGAACATCTGAAAAACGTCCTTGTCCACTAAACCACTGGGACAGTGGTGGTGTCTGTGGTCTAAATTGTGGCTACTCCTTCCTGGTTAGCGGATAAAAGGGATGGATTATAGGTAAATTTAAAGACCACCAATTTCCAAATCCATTTCCACTCATTTATAAATAGCGCACAAATAGAATATCCCTGTAGCCTTTCAACACTCAGACCATGCAGGACCTGTTCTTTTTCCAGACAGGTTTCCCACACTTGATAAATGAAAACCACAGTAATTTGCTTTTAAAATTTGTTGCAAGTTAAATCAGAGATAAAGCAGCTCTAACAGGTGAAAATTTACTGATAGAAATAGTAGGAAGATGAAAATACACTTGCTTCTAAGCAGAGGCCTAGGCCAAGCATTGAACAAACCCACAAATTGAGAGTATAAAAAATGAACAGAAACTTCAATTAAATAGAGTCGGGCGACCAGAAGGGGGAGCTCTCACACCCTGTGATGATAGTAAAGCCCAACAGGAAGAAGGAAGACTTCTCTTTCCTGGTAAGGACTCAGCCAATGAAAAGTCATGAAGTTTTTAATTATAACCCTCCCAACTTCCCTTTCCTCCCTATAATAGTGTTCTTCTTCCCTTGCTGGGCAGGGGCTTGCAAGCGGCTTGCCATGGCTGTGGGCACTGTTTTGCAATTCTCTGCCAATACCGAATAAACCCATCTTTGCTGGAGAAATATCTGGGAGTCTGTTTGTTTCAGTCAACAAGAGGTAAGTGGATCGTTTCTCCTGGTAACAGTAATTTTAAAAATCAAAAGCAGGTTAAGAGAAATGCATGCAATAAGTGGAATGACAAAGGGAGATGTGTATTCTTTCTTCCAGAGAAAACCTTACCTTTGTTCAAGGCCTACTGATACAATTTGGATTCAATGAGGCCACGTGAAATTTCTTAGAATATAAATGAACACTGGATGAAAATATAAGATATGCTGTTTAAATAATTAACAGTGATTATATCTGAATGGCAGGGTTTCAGAAATGTCTTCCTCATACATTTCTGTATCCAAAAAAACCCAACCTTTGAAAAAAGTACATAATGGATAACAGTAGCACATGTAGAGGAGAGAAGCTGGTGAATTTGAGAAAGCTGGAGGCTACTCCTTTCTTAGGCAACCACACCTGCAAACCAGGTAAATTTTCTATTTAGTGCAGCAAACATTTAATGAGCACAAACCATATGACAGGCCTGTTACCAAGTCTAAGCTTGTACTGCGCACTGCACAACAGGCCAATAATCAAGAGACAAGGAATAACGACTTTATTCGGAAAGCCAGCAAACCGAGAAGAACATGCCCCAAAGAACCATCTTGCCTGAGTTAGAATGCAGGCTTCTTTTATACTAAAAGGGGAGGGAGTAAAGTCAAACATTTCCTGGTTCGGGTCGGCCTCTGTAGGGGATGTGTTCATTTCTTCCTCCCTGCAGTCATTCAAAGGTGGGCCTGGTCAGGATGTTTCCTGTGAGCTAAACAAAGGTATTTTAGCTTAATGCTCATTACCTGGGAAGCAGGGTTCCCAGAGATGGGGCGTTATGTATAGTTTAAGCTCATAGGCAACATCCCTTTAGTGATTAACTTGTAATAGAATGCAAAACGTTCTTCCCTGTTACAGGCCGTCCTGTAGGAAGGTGCTAGGGTACCAAATTTCACAGGCAGGTTCCCTGCCCAAGAGATCACACACTAGTCAAGGGAGCACAGTTTATACATGTAGGAGAGGAAAAATAATTTTCCCTCTACATTTCTGAGTTCTTGGCTGAGACCACTGCAATGAAAGATTAACAAGAGAAAGACAAACAGAAGTTTATTAACATGTATATCTCAGGTAAACATGGGACACACTCAGGGAGAAATGAGTAACTCGAAGAGGTGGCTTAAAACTTCAGCTGACAGAGCATTTCAACAAAAAACAATAAATCTCTGGAGAAATGACAGGACAGAGGAAAGCAGCTGTAGGCTTTCAAGGGCGGAGATAAAGGCTAGTTAGTAAAATTTGTTATTTAGATTCCAGGCTGATTGGGCCTGAAGTTGTCTCTGGGAATTAACCTTTGTCCTTCCCTCCTGATGCGGGGAGGAGAGCACCTTTATAAATCTGTATCCTGCTTTTAGGCAAATGGAGGGGGAAGGAAAGATAGAGGGCTTTTCTTGTATCTGCTTCTTAATTGCCTTCAGCTCACAAAACACCTATGCCAAAGTGGCACCTTTTGGGGTGGCATGTCCTGAACTCCTACAGTCATATTTTGGGGTGGCATACGTATCCAAACTGGTCTAATAATCTCCAAAGTAAACTCAAATGATGAACTGGCAAGAAAAAACCCCACAAACCAGAAACCTTGACATAAAAAGAGGAAATTCTGTTAATTCAACCTTTATTAATTACACACGCACAACTCTGCTGACAAGACATTGACACACACATGCAATTATCAAAAACTGGAAAAATGAATTATGTGCACGTTTAAAAAAAAAAATATTTCCACACTTCCAACTACACTTATTCCCAAGTTTTAGCCCATAAAATACAGCACGAAAAAAATCACAGCATAACTATCATTCAAGTAAAATGCTATCTACCATAGCTGCTCCTGAACAGTTAAAACCCTGGGCTCCAGCCTTCCGAGAAGGCAGTCATGTGGCACAGTTTAAAGTTAATGATACAAGTTTACAATAAAATAGAGTTATTTGCATTGTGCTTCTGATCTTTACTTTCACTGAGTCTTTCCATAAAAATAAAGGTAGATGAACCAGCGCTTGACATAAAATTGTATTTTAAAGCTACTCAAATGGATAAAGATAATAGGTACAGAGGAGCTTTTTAAATGAGAATCCCTGCATAGCTGGGGAAAGTAAATTGAGAAGTGTTTTTTCAAGGCCAATAGACTCCCATTCTCTGGGTAATTTCATATGAATTATGTGAAAATTGCTGGGAAGTTCTTGGTGAGAATTCACTGGAGCAAGGCCCAGAAAAGTACTTTTTACACAGTAGGTGTTCAATAAAATGATATAATGCCTCATAAACGGGGGAAGGTCAATATCTCCCTCTTGGTTTAGATCAGGGGTTGGCAAATTATTTCTGTAAAAAGCCAAAGAGTAAATACTTTAGGCTTTGTGGGCAATACTGTCTGTGCTGCAGATACTCAACTTTGCCAAGAAAGTAGCCATAGATCATATGGTAAATGAATGGATGTGGCTGGGTTCCAATAAAATTTTATTTCTGGACACGGAAATCTGAATTTCACAAAATTTTCACGTGTCATGAAATACTATTCTTTTGATTTTTTTCCCCAACCACTCCTTTGGGAATATAAAAACCATACTTAGCTCTGGGTTGTACAAAAGCAGATGGCAGGCCAGATATGGGCTGTGAGCCAACCCCTGGTTTAATGGTCCTTTTCTATTTCATGTTATAACATACATTTTTTAAAAAATCCATCACATTTGGTTACCTTATTGAAAAATAACCCCCAAAATGTTCATTTAAGAATACTTCTCCGTTTTCCCCACAACCCAGAACAATTTTACTAAACAGTAAGCTATTTCCTTTTCAAATTATTTTAATTCCAAAATTAATCAAAGATATTGGAATGAGTGTCTGGCCCTCAATTTATGTACCTGGTGAGCCAAATATACTAGAAAACTCAAAATCTGCCACCCAGCCAAGACATTCACTGATTTACAAAGTTACAAATGTATTTGAATGTATTCCTCCAAACATTTCAAGCACCAGTATTCCAGACTTCTAAAAACTAGTGTTAGAGCATTTTTATCATTAATAGAAAACAGATGGGCACACCCAAATATTAAGTAATTAGGGTGTTACATAAAACAACCCTAAAACTAAAAAGTAGAAATTCACTGTCAATACGATGCGTACGTGATTCTGGACAGGGTCTGAGCAATGCATGTTACCAGGAGGTGGATTTCAGCTCATTCCTTATTGGGCCTTAGGGGAGATGGCTGATGTAACCCAGGGCAAACACAAGGCAGCTCCAGGACTGGCCGTGGTACTTTTGTGCACAGGGACATCTCAGACCTTTAGCTATTCAGCTCCCCATGGCTCAGTGAGAGACGCTACATCCTAGCTGGGTCCAGGAGTGACTGCCTCTAGCACTCCTTTCATGCATGTTTTCCTTCTCCTCCCCAGAATATCCACAGAATGTCAGTGGAGTGTGCACACAGAGAGAGTGGGAAAGGAGGTGCTTCATCCTTGTCTGTTCCACCGGGAACAGCTTTTATTCCTTTTCCTTGTATATCAGGACAGACGGAGACATGATACAGAAAAGCCTAGTGTGTTTTTAATCAGAGTTTTTCTTTCAGAGTGACAGGAAACAGTGGTCATAGGGTTTTTTTGTTTTTGTATTTTTAAAATGATGAACTATAAAAACTCTTATTGGATAAAAGGTGCCTGAAGGGCAAAACCTCATGCCTCTTCCAATTGGCAATTATGGAAATTCTTTTTTCCTTTTGGGATTATTGTCGTAAAAGTGCTTTCGCTCTTTTGCAGGTGAAGGAGCAGCACTTCCTAAGAACAGAAATAGCAGGCTGCAGGTGACAAGCCCTCACTCAGGCTCAGGTGCTGGGCAGGTGGGTACCAACCTCCGCTCACCTTGGCAAAGCCACTGCCGGACACCCCAGCGGGGCTGGGAGGTGCTGCTCATAATAATGATGACTCCTGCACTTACACTGAATTTTTACTTTTTGGCAAAGACTTTCACTTTCTCTGAGGCTCACAATAGCCCATGGAGCTAAATAAGGCATGTATAGAATCTCCACTCTCCTGAGGGATTGGGGGTGGGTGCGGGGAGGGGTTGAATGGCACATCCATGGGGACAAAGCCAGGCCAGGCCATTACTTGTGGGCCATCCATCCCACCAAGCTGCTGCTGCTGTGCTTTACTTTATGCTTAGGCTCATTTCCTAATGGAAACAACATGACATGGAAAACAGCACAGAAATGAAAACAAAATCTTTAAGCAGTTAATTTAGGACAATGGAGACTTCAATTTAAAAAATGGTCCGAAAAGGGAGAGGGGTTCCTTCATGTCTCAAAGAAACACAGGCAATTCCGTGCTATTTCTGAAGTCTTAAAAAATGAATGGTTCAGAGGCTTCTGCAGCAACACCTCGGAATACCCAGCAAGTGTCTTTAGTGCTGAGCTGGCAGGTTGCCAGGGGTGCTTCATCACCCCAACCGGCCCGTCAGTCACACTCAGGGGGCTTCCCTGCAGCCCTCCGGGTCTAAGCTCCGGAGCCATGTGGGTGCTGGCTGCGGCATTGCCCAGACAGTGATCCAGCCGTGACCATGGGGCTGCAGGGGCCGGCTGGCCTCACGCTGCACTTTGCTCTGAGGCAGACGGGGTCGTGGTGGGGTCCAGGGCTTCATTCTATAAACACTACGCTGGTTCTCGGGGAGTCTGCGGCCTCAGGAGCATGGCATATATTGGTCCCTAGTCAGGTAAGGGGAGGGGTAGGATTTGCATCTGCTTAAGATTATGAGGATTGGATGAGCTTTAAAAAATTCCTAATTCAGATACCCTATGGGCTTATTTAAAATAATGGATGGCGTGTCCCCATACATGTAGGGAAGCTTCCTTTTTTATTTTTTAAAGAACTAAAGAATCCTATAAGCCTCCAAAGCACACGTACTTGAGCTCCAGATACTCATCAATGCCATACTTGGAGCCCTCTCGCCCAAGGCCGGACTGCTTCACCCCCCCGAAAGGGCACTCCACGGAGGAGATCAATCCTTCGTTAATGCCAACCATGCCGACTTCTAGCCGCTCTGCCACCCTCCAGATCTGGGCTGGGTCTTGAGAGTAAAAATAACCTGTCATGGGGATAAAGGACATGGATGTAGAACAGTCATTAAAGACAGCGGTCCCCAACCTTCTTGGCACCAGGGACTGGTTTCATGGAAGACAATTTCTCCATGGACAGCAGGGGGAGATGGTTCAGGCGGTAATGCGAGCCATGGGGAGCGACAGGAACCGGCAGATGAAGCTTCGCTGGCTCGCCCGCCGCTCACCTCCTGCTGTGTGGCCCGGTTCCTAATGGGCCATGGACCGGTACCGGTCTGCGGCCCTGGGGGTCGGGGACCCCTGATTAAAGACATCATGTCCACAGCTGAGGATGCCATGGATGACCATCTGCCTAGTGATGCGGGCCTGGAGCCCTCCCTGCTCCCACGTGGAGCCCCGAGTTGGTCCTGTGCATGTCTTCGTCTCAGAACCTTTGGAAATCATCTTTCTGTTTCTGTTCCACTCTCGCTAGCGCTCTCACCATCTCCTATCAGGTCTGTAACAACAATGAACGCCGCTCCTGTGGCCTCCTGTTCAATGCATCCTGCACATGTCTGTTAGATTATCCACGTGATATTTTTACCCAAACTTTCCAGGGACTCCTTGTTACCTATAAATAAGGTTAAATTTCTGGTGGGTATGTGAACTCTCCCTAATGTGGTTTCAATCAACATTTTCAGCTTTATCTTCCATTATTCCAGCCATTGTCACCAAACTTGTCCACCCAATCCTCTCTGTCCTATCATACTTCACTTCTTAACTCCCTTGGTCCCCCTCTGCCCAGAATCTCTCTCCTCCGATCTCTGCACGACCAGAATCCTGCCCATCTTTGATGACCTGGTTCGGAGCGTGGCTTCCTCCACCATCCATCCCATCGAGAAGGGACGAAAGGAACACCAAACTCGGCGTTATGGAGGCACTTGTGCACACCTTACTCCGGCTTTAGGCTCTTTGAGTAGGGGCAGACTCAGTCTCAGCAGCAGAGTAAGGGACCCTACAGTGTGCACGTCCTTCCTCTGGTTATCAACAGTTCTCTTCCACCCAGAGGGGAAGCTCCAATAGAGCACAGCTGTATCTTGTATCTTTGTCAGCACTTCATTCACTCTGGATGCTAAATACAGATTGGTTGAGTGCATTTTTTTTTAATGCCTTATGTTTTTTTTATAAAGTCATTTATTTATTTATTTATTTTTGGCTGTGTTGGGTCTTCATTGCTGCGCGTGGGCTTTCTCTAGTTGTGGCAAGCGGGGGCTACTCTTCGTTGCAGTGCGTGGGCTTCTCATTGCGGTGGCTTCTCGTTGCGGAGCACGGGCTCTAGGTGCGCGGGCTTCAGTAGTTGTGGCACGCGGGCTCAGCAGTTGTGGCTCGCGGGCTCAGTAGTTGTGGCACACAGGCTTAGTTGCTCTGCAGCATGTGGGATCTTCCCAGACCAGGGCTCGAACCCGTGTCCCCTGCATTGGCAGGTGGACTCTTAACCAGTGCGCCACCAGGGAAGCCCTTGTTGAGTGCATTTATGCACATATAATTTTGTCAGGGTCATAGGGTACATTCTGTGGCCACCTTGTCCATGTCCAAACTGAAAGATACTCTGTGAGGCTCCCTCTGCCTGTGCTGCCTTCGCTTCCTTCATTGCCCCTGATGCTCTCTGTGAGGTCAGGCGCTATTTCTTTTGTCCAGGCTTCCAGGAGCCACACAAAATGGGAGGAAAAGCCCTTGGAATTTCCAGGCATCGAGCCTCTGGGAACATGGGACTTACAGGGTGCGTGCGATTCTCCACCTGAAACACGGCACTGCTTCTCCCACCACCATACCCAGCTCCAACCAGGGAGCCCCCACCCTGCATCCGGGAACGAGGCAAAAGAACACGGACTTGCACAAGCCCACCCTCGCCCCTGGGGAAGCAATGAAACACATGCTCCAGTGAAGTTGCCTTCTCAAGACCCAGGGTGACGTTTAAAAGGCCACCCTGGCATCAGCTGGAGAAGTGATTATGACAGCTACCGAGCGAGGACGGACGCCTACCTGCCAGCCCGACGTCGGCCACATTAGCGATCGCCACCGCCTCCTCCTCTGTATCAAACCTGCCAAATCAAGATGGGTCATCAGCAAAATCCCTAAGGGGAGAGTAAGGAAAACCAGCTGATTTCCTCCTGATTTGTTTCCCAAATAAGGGCGAGGGGTTAATCAGAGCTTTGCAGAGAGTACAGAGGAAAACACCATCACTCACTGCAACCGTGCAGAGTTCAAGACTAGCGAGCTCGGATCAACACCAGTTCATCTCCTCTAGGAGATCGGGAGACACACAGGGTACTGCAGAGTATTCACAATGTCGAACAAAACGCCTTAAGAAAAGGATTACGGCTCTTGCTACCTACTAAGAAGAATAATATGTACCGATCGGACTTCCCTGGTGGTCCAGTGGTTGGGACTCCACGCTTTCACTGCTGTGGCCCCGGGTTCAATCCCTGGTTGGGGAACTGGGATCCCGCAAGCCACAAGGTGGGGCCAAAAAAAAAAAAGAAAGAAATGTACCGATCATAACAACTACCTTAGAAGCAGCCATAATGTAGGAGAAGGAAAACATCCAGAGGCCACTGGGGCCCAGGGCTCTAGTGTCGGCCCCACCACTTATGCTCTAAACATTGTGACGGTGCTGGGGGTCTGTTCCCCTTGGAAATGAGACTGCTAGTGTGGAAGCCTTATGCAGTCTCTTCCAGCTTTATCATCGTATTTCTGGGACAACGTTTCAGAGGCCTTTTTCTGTTGCCCCAGAACTGTAACTGGGGGCAAAACATTGTCCGCATCCCAGTTCCTCAATTCAGAGGTCCAGCAGCAGTGGCAGCCAGCCAGCCAGCCCTCTGAAGTCACCAGGCAGAGCTGGCGGACCCCAGTCAATGCAAGAGGACGACTGGGAGAGAAGAGAGCGCTCTGGGGGAGGGCAGGTCAAGGAGGGTGACCCCAGGAGAATTATTTGTTCCGAGGACGACCAGCTGTGTCTCCCAGGGCTTGGCTCTCCACCTGTAGAGAGTAAGCCATTCTATCCGCCAGAGAACAGAAAACAGGGCATCACCCATGTCCTCACTGCCCACCTGTCCCTCAAAAATGCAGTCATTGGGACTTACCTGGTGGCACAGTGGATAAGACTCTGAGCTCCCAATGCAGGGGGCCCGGATTCGAGCCCTGGTCAGGGAACAAGATCCCACACGTGTGCCGCAACTAAGGAGCCTGACTGCTGCAACTAAGGAGCCCACGTGCAGCCACTAAGGAGCCCTGGAGCCACTAAGACCCAGGGCAACCAAATAAATAAATAAATAAATAAAAAGAAAATGCAGTCATCTCATCATCAGTTGTGACAGCCTTGAGGATTTTCACCTTTCTGTGCTAACGTGGGTGGTGCTCCCACCACCCTGTGTCCCAGAAGAAGTGTGAGACCAGAGACCCCTAGTAACAACTGTGTCCCCCTCCCTGACCTAATGCTTTATTTACACAACAACAACCATAATGATATCAGGCAATGTGCTAAGTGCTTTACGTACATTATGTCATTTAAACCTTACAACTGTCCTGTGAGGCAGGTACTAGTTTTTACTCCTTTTCCCATCAAGGACCCTGAGGCTCAGAGAAGTTAACCTGTTCAACGGGACACAGGTATGAAGTAGCAAAGCCTGAATCTACACCCAACTCATCTCCAAAGCCTGCATTCCTAACCACTACATCCTTTTGGAAAATGTCAAGTTCATACTCCAGGTAAAAAAAAAATTATTAAAACAAAGAAGATGAAAGTTCTCCAAGTGGTTCATTTCCCCAATGTCAGATTAATCTATAAATTTCATTAGCAATAGAAGAGAGAGAAATATTTGGAGAAATAATGACCAAGAATTTCCCAGGACTAAACAAACACTTTAGACATTAAAGAAAGACATTAGGACCTCAGACTGAAAAAGCTCACAGTGTGCCATACCCAAGCTACCATGGTAAAATTTAAGAACGTCAAAGGCCGTGAGAAATTTTAAAAGTCTCTAAAGAGAAAAAGCATATCCCTTGACAGGAGTAAGAACCAGGTATCAGCTTTCTCAGTGACAACCCTCGAAATAAGTAGACAAAGGTGTGACATCTTCAAAGTGTTGAAGCTAGAATTTTATGCAGGTGAATTATTATTTACTTGTGACTGTGAGATAAAAGGTCGCATAAGAACACACAGTTCATTTCCCACAGACGCCCTTGAAAGAACTCTTAAAGGATGTACTTCATTACAAAGAAAAATGAGTTCAGCAGAAAGCAAGAGAGCAAAGTAGAGAATTTGGTAAATTTTGTGGTCTAAAGAGGCAATAATAGAAACAAAATTTTTTAAATGTTACATTGAACTTAGTGTTTCCACTGATACAACCCCGCTCTCTACTTCAGCCCATCCCCCACCCAGGCCTCAAACGACACATGAACTGGATTTCTCTCCAGGTTTCCTTTTCCTTTCCTACCCTTTCTCCTGTCTTCCAACCCGCTGGATGACCTTACTTGATAACGGGTGCCACAGGCCCAAAAGTCTCTTCCTGAGAGCAGAGCATGTCTCGGGTGACATTGCTGAGCAGGGTGGGCTCGAAGAAATTTTTTCCAACTTGATGTCGCTTCCCGCCTGTCACAACGGTGGCCCCTTTGGAAATGGCATCACTCACATGTTTCTCTACCTGTGTGAAGAGAAGAAGAAGAGCCCTTGGGAAAGGTGGTCGAGGATACTTGGGAAATGTTTAAACTGCAGAAAACTGTAACTGGGTTTCTTTCTTTTTCAAATAGGTTAATGTACCCTGGCCCCTTCTGGGTAGAAAGAACCAAATACACAGAGGTACAGAGGCAAGAGGGCACATGGTGTGTACCATGCTGTCTCCTCCCAGCTCTGTGATTTTCTGGCTGTTTGCTCTTACAGTTTGTCAAACGGTCTAATATACATATGCCCATGTCTTTGCAGGCCTGATGCTCAGCTGTCTCCCTGGGATTTGTTCTCATCTCCTTCCTGGGTTAGTTCCAGCCTCTTGGATCCCATGTTGTTCTCCTCCCTGGATTTCACTTTCATTTTGTTCTAATACATTCTCCTCGAGTAGTTGTTTCAAAAAAGGTGCACTGAAAATGGTTTACCTTCAGAGTTTTCTGACACTGCATGTCTGGTGTTTTACCTTGCATTGGTTGGTGATGGAATTTGGACCCAAAGTAATTTTCCTTCAGAACGCTGAGTGCAGGTTCGATCCCTGATCAGGGAACTAAGATCCCACATGCCAGCAGCGTAGCCAAAAAAAAAAAAAAAGTCCTCACTCCTTTGTGGGTTTGTGGGTAGCTTTTCCCGCCTCTGGAAGCTTCTTGAATATTCTGGTATGTTCCTGACATTCTAAAATTTTAATGAAACATATCTGGGTTTTTCTTTTTATTATTCTACTTGGCAATTGACGAAGTCTTTCAATTTTGAAGAATTGTTATTTTCCCCTAGCTCTGAGAAGTTTTCCTCTAGTATTTGATAATCCTATTTCTTCCATCTCAGGTCTTTCTTTCTAGAGTTCCTATTACTAAAATGGATACACCCCTCACCTCAGATGGATTTCTTTGTGCATTCCTGCCATATTTTTCATCTCTTTGTCTTTTGCTTTAAATTCTAAGAGCTCTCCTCGATTTTGTCTTCCATCTTCATTACTGAGTTTTAAAAAGATTTTGGCCACCATGTTTTTAATTTCTAAAAACATTCTTTCTAGGAGTTCCCTGGTGGCCTAGTGGTTAGGATTCCAGGCCTTCACTGCTGTGGCCCGGGTTCAATCCCTGGTCAGAGAACTGAGATCCCACAAACTGCGTGGCACAGCCAAATAAATAAATAAAAACGTTCTTTCTTGTTCTCATTGCTTCATTTTCATAGAACCTGCTTCTGTTTTATAGATGTACTATCTTCTCAGAACTCTTGGAGAATACGATTAGATTCCTAGAAAAAATCCTGTCTGTTCACAGAGTCATCTGCTTCCTTGAGGGTCAACTGTTCTGTTTGTTCTTGTTGACCCTCCTCTGATGTGCTATGGGTTTCCCTCTAGGGCTGTCGTGATTCTTCGTTGTTCATCTTTCTAATGAAGGATGGGGTTGGTTAATTTCAATGGGTGACATGGGTGACCTCTGCTGTTTCCAGTCTCTTCCCCGAACAAGAGGGACAACGCCAAGCTTGGGTTTGTCTCACTCGGCAGGCTTCACTTTAGGGGTGGCCCCACCTGAGCAAAGGGCAAAGGCAGGGGAGCGCCCCTCTGGCGTGCCTACCCTCACTCTTCAAGCTGTACTCCTCCTAGGCTGGCTGCTCTATTTCTTCAGAGGCATTTTCCTGCCCAGAGCAAATGCCTCTGTTACGTTGTATGTATTGGTGGTGGGTGGAGGGAAATGACCCAGAAAACTGTGCAGAAGTAGAACCAATGAGCACTATTTCTCCCCTCCTCCCACTGCTACCCTCTACCCGAGCCATTTCTAGAAAAGCTCCATCCTAGAAATGACACCCATTTCCTTTGCAGGCTTCCCCTGGGCCTGCCTCATCTGCTTTGACTTTGTTAACATGATCCCTGCTGCCTTCCAGAAGTTCATCACAATCCATGGTCCACTGGACCCTCCCCCCGCCTCCCATTCTCAGCGGAATATGCTGTAGGATTTCAGAAGAGAGAAATACAGGCTTGGGCACGGTCTGCCGTCGAGATTCACCCTTTTGAAATCGTCACCCCTTCTAATGCTCTCATAGTCCGCTGTCCGCAGCAAATTGCCATTAGCCAGCCTGGCTTACTTTCTATGATTTATATCTCTAAAAGTACCTGTAGTTAACATACTTAACAAGGCCCCATTCTATTTGACCTCAAATAGAATATGCTCTGTCCTCCTCTTGTCACATTAAATGTGATGTGTACTTTTTTCCCCCAGGTATTTACCCTGTGACCGTATGTACACTAAAGCCAGCATAATGGATTGTTTTCAGACAAGATGTTTTCTCCTAAACTCTCAGAGGAAAAAAAAACAACAAAAAAAACCCTTCAACTGTAGTTGCTTGAGGTCCTAGGAAACAGCGTCCTCTAGAGAGCAATGTCTATACAAAATCACTTTGGCAAGAATAACAACAAAATCTCCAGATGGGTTTCCCAGTCTGCAAACTAGCAATAACTGGGACACTAAATGCCTAGGCCCTACTCCAGACAGATTCACCCCCAGTCTCCTCAAGTAGGACCGAGGCATCTGTAGTTGTTAAAGGTACTGGGTGGGTTAAGAACCACCCCTCTGGGACTTGAACCACAGCTGGTACAGAGCCAAATTTTCTTCACTGGCTGAGTGCCCAGGGTCCAAAGTCATCTCAAAAATGCAGGTGGGGGCTTCCCTGGTGGCGCAGTGGTTGAGAGTCTGCCTGCCAATGCAGGGGACACGGGTTCGAGCCCTGGTCTGGGAAGATCCCACATGCCACGGAGCAACTGGGCCCGCGAGCCACAATTACTGAGCCTGGGCATCTGGAGCCTGTGCTCTGCAACAGGAGAGGCCGCGATGGTGAGAGGCGCGCGCACTGCGATGAGGAGTGGCCCCTGCCCGCTGCAACTAGAGAAAGCCCTCGCACAGAAACAAAGACCCAACACAGCCATAAATAAATAAATTAATTAAAAAAAAAAATGCAGGTGGTACCGATGTAAACTTTAATGTATGTTCTTTATCTAGAGATAGAGAATCCCAAGGCAATAACTAGAAATGTTATCAGAGCTCTGTAAAACCCCAGTACTTCATTGGTGTCTACTGGGGAAGGCACCAGACATGATCTTCAGCCAACCAGACTGCCCACTGGGTCAGGGCAGCCATGCCAGGGCTTGGTCCTCAGGCCCTCAGGAGGCCGACGAACAGCGATTGGGCTGTGCTTCCCACCTGGGTGCTGACCTGGCTCTAACTTGATTTTGGTTCCTCAGGTGACCCAGGAGGCTGGCTGTGCCCCCTTTTTTCCCCACACACAACCTCCAGCCTCTATTTTCTACTAAAATTCTATTGAAATCCTTTCTACCAGTAAGGACTTATCTAGGGAGCATACCGGATGTTTGGTATTATAAGAAACCTCCTTGTAAGCAACTCTAAAGAGGATTATTTTTTTAAAACAGTAGAACAAGAAGAGAAAACTCACCTCGCTAGTAGTCAAGATTGTGACATTATTTGAACAAACAAATCCTTGCTTAAGGAGTTTCCCTTTCTCGCCATCTCTAAATCTTAAACATGATTTCTGTGGCTCTACATCTCCTGCCAGGATGTTTTCGCCAAGGATTCTTCTGCAAGGGCATTTTGTTTTCAATGCCAGCCAGCAGTTCAGCTGAAACATAAACGATCTCAAAAACAAAGCCTTTTTCCTTTCCTTTTAGGTGTTCCAAAAATTAAAGAACTTTGTATTTCAGGATCTTAATTCCTGAGGCAGCAGGAGATAGAATTATCACCACTGTAAAAGAAAATTTAGGGAGGGCAGTAGGAGAACAGAAGTGACAGATCTCATGGGGACTCAGTGAAATGACGGAGCTGGAAAAGCTTATAACCACGTGGTGCCACTCAGTTTATACAAATTGGCAGAAACTCAGTTGTTTTCCCGATTTCTCCATTGTTTCCAAAACCGCCTTGCTGGCCACCTTACCAGAGTGGTTTTGCTAGTTAAGCTTGTGATACTGAAACCATGACATTGAACAGATAATAAAACGAACTTACCTTTTCTACAGCTTTCTCATTAATTAACGGGCCTTGAGTAGTTCTCTCCTCAAATCCATTACCCACATGCAGGTTTGTTTTAATTGCCTCGGCAAATTTTTTCACAAAGGAATCATGGATACCCCTTTGCACCAAGAAACGGTTTGAGCAAACACAAGTCTAGACAAAAAGAAACAAACTCACACTGACAGTTTGTTGGAAGCTATTGACCCAACCAGTAACCGTGTGACTGCTGCTACCTCTGAATGTGAATGCACTTTCCCAGGTGATTCCCGTCCTGTGTTCTACCTGCTATGTTCCTCCCCATGTGGGCTTGGCCCTAAAGACAAACGTGCTGAGTGCATGTACTTCTCCAAGCCCCTCTACAGCCGCCACATCTCTGTGGTTAAACAGGTAAGCGAGGATAAATATCTGTGCACAAAAAACCAAAAAGCCACCTAACCCAAGTTTTTTCGAATGGCTCCTATTGGAAAGAATAAAACCAACACAAGAAACTGTAACTCCCTGAGACAGTGATGCTGCAGTGACAGCAGAGCTAGAAGGAAAGGGATTCAAAGGCTAACTTACATCCACTAGCTTATTAAACCTTTCAAGTGCTTGGTGGAATCCGAGATTTTGAAAATGGACGCAAGACCATTCTTCCGTGTCAGCCTAAATTATTGAAAAGCCCTTTGCTTATTATTTTTTCTAATTAGACCTAATATTTAAAAATTATGTAATATAAACACATTACAGGAAATGTAGTTACCCTTGATACGTTTTCTTCTTGGCTTTTTTCTTAATCGTGTATTTTTCTAATAGAAACAAGCCTATAGATAATTTTGTATCCTATGCATTTTTATTGGCTTAAGGCAATACACCCCAAAGTTGTAGCTTTATAAGTGTAACTCTGAAGGTTACTCACCTTGGCATTTTGTGTTTCTAAAAGGAAACATACCTGTTTCTGAAACAACCAAGCTTATTAGGTTATGTGAAAGGAGAAAAATTAATTACCAAAGGACAAAACAAAGATGAAAGCTATTTAATATGGAATATTATACAACATTTCACCTTTTTTTCCCCCAGATAACCTTTCAGGAGTTATCATTCCATTTCTGGAATGCATTTAAAACTGCTTAGCGATGGTACTCCAAGACAAAGTGCTTAAGAATATTGTATAAGAAGCCAGGATCCTGGCAACAGCTTGCATAGAAGTTGGGAGACCGGGCCCTAGGTTCACAGTCCCAGATCCTGAACCCAAGGATGTATGACTTCAAGTCAGTTAGTCTTTCTAGAGTTTCATGTCTTCAGCTGTAAAATGCAAGTTTTGTGTCAGATAACTGGGAAGGTCCCTGCTAGATCTAATGCTCCAGGATTCCCTACAAGGTGTGAGCTCAGGCCACCACTCTCCCAAGGACAACCTGGACCCTCCTTGGGCCGCTGTGGTGTGTGCAGCCCTGTAGTGGGTGCCTGTCATGCCCTCTCCATCTCGGGAAGAATGAGACCCAGGCAGCAGGGCTTTGAGTTTTTCAAGGCACCATCTCAACATTTTCCTCCCTTCTTTTCCTTAAGACTGTGGGCCTCAGACCCTAGGTGTTCAGGCTGTTTTGTGTCTGAGGAGATGTTTAAACCTGTTCAGCAGAGAAAAGCCCAGCGAGGTAAAACTATGAAAATAACCAGATTCAAAGAGGAGATGAAAGATGAGAAGAGAGAACAATTTGATTAAAAGGCATCTGCTGTTCAGGAAATGCCTTGAAGCCAGGGATGATGACTTATTTCTTTTTGGACCCTCTGAGCCTAGCAGAGTCCCAGGCTAAGAGGGGGCACTTACTAAACACCTGATGAAAGAGGACGTGGACAAAGAATGAGGGGAGTGTCCTCCCAGGAGGTGAGGAAGGGGGTAGGATCTGTAAAACACACAACCCAGAAAAATGCCCTGGGACTCACCTGTCCAGAGTTCCTAAATTTGGATGCCATGGCCCCAGCGACAGCCTGGTCAACATTGGCACTGTCGAACACGATGAATGGGGCATGGCCGCCCAGCTCCATGGACACCCTTTTCACAGAGTTTGCCGCATGGTGCAACAGGACCTGGGAGCAGATGAGAGGATGCTGTGAGCACCGAATCAACTATATGGACCGGTAAGCCTTTGTTTCAAAAAATTGCCCAGTAGTGGAAAAAGCCGGGTGCACAGTAGTGTATACGAGATGACAGTTTGCATAAGAAAAGGGGAAAATAAGAATCTATATGTATTCATATTTGCTTGTATTTGGTAAAGAAACATGAGGAAGATAAAGAAACTAAAAATTACTTATAAATGGGAGGAAATCGGGGATGGGGGTGAGGGTGAAACTTCTGAATATAAACATGTTTATATTGTCCCGATTTTTGAACCATGTCAATGTATGACCTATTAAAAAATTATGATAAAAATTATGATAAAATTATCATATTATAGAGATACGCTAATAAAATCACCCATAACCCCATAACCCATAGCTTACCACTGATAAAATCTTAAGGTATATCCATCCAGAATTTGGCCACACACACCAGGGACATGTGCCTTTTTTTTTTTTTTTTTTTAAAGAGGATGGTAGAGTTACGCAGCTTTATTTATTTATTTTTTAAATTTATTTATTATTTTTGGCTGCGTTGGGTCTTCGTTGCTGCGCGCGGGCTTTCTCTAGTTGCGGCAGCGGGGGCCACTCCTCGTTGTGGTGCGCGGCCTTCTCATTGCGGTGGCTTCTCTTGTTGCAGAGCACGGGCTCTAGGCGCGTGGGCCTCATTAGTTGTGGCACGCGGGCTCAAGCTGCTCCGTGGCATGTGGGATCTTCCAGGTGCAGGGCTCGAACCCGTGTCCCCTGCATTGGCAGGCGGATTCTCAACCACTGCGCCACCAGGGAAGCCCCAAGTTATGCAGCTTTATAACCTGCTTTATCTTCCCAATTAGTCATATATCTGGAACATCGTAACATGCTCACACCACTTTAAATACACCCATATCAGTGTGTGTTTCTAGAACATCCTTTAGCTGCTTGCCTAGTATTCCATTGCAGAGCTATTCATTCATTTATTTATTCAGCCCCCATCTGTTGGAAATTTAAGTTGCTTCCGATTCCTTGCTATTAAAACAACACTGCAATTATTCCCTTAGTATAAATATGTAGAAGTAGAATCACTATAACAACAACAATAAAAAGTATAATCACTAGCTCAATGCACAACTGTAAGGCTTTTTGATACATATAACTATTAGGCTTTAAATATCCAGGAAGAGATTCTTATGGCCTAGGAAAGCTGCCCAGGGATGTTTGCTTTATTACACGATAGTAGGTCTTTGTCCAGTCACAGCTACGAGAACGATGGACCCGCTTGGATGGTTCAAGTGAAACGAACAGTGGTCACAAGCCCAAGGTCACTCCAGGACTGGTCCCTGTGATACACAGCTGTGGGTTTTATGATAGGTCTCTTAGTCAAAATTCAGAAAAGCTGGAAAATTGCTTCAGTGCTGGTACTTCTCTATATGCCCAGATGTTAATATTCCAGCAATGAACTAAAAAAAAACGGTCTTCTCAATGAAATGTTACTATTCAACAAAGTAGTACAAGTTTTAAGATTAAACTTTTTCTTTTTTTAAAATTTATTTTATTGATGTATAGTTGATTTACAATGTTAGTTTCTGCTGTACAGCAAAGTGATCCAGTTATATATACATATATATGTATATGTGTGTGTATATACTTTTTCATATTCTTTTCCATCATGGTTTATCACAGGATACTGAATATAGTTTCCTGTGCTATGCAGTGGGACCTTATGGTTTATCCAGTCTATATATAATAGTTTGCATCTGCTAATCCCAAACTCCTACTCCATACCTCCCTCACCCCCCCTCCCCCTTGGCAACCACAAGTCTGTTCTCTATGTCTGTGGGTCTGTTTCTGTTTCGTAGATAAGTTCATATTTTAGATTCCACATATAAGAAATATCATATGGTATTTGTCTTTCTCTTTCTGACTTACTTCACTTAGTATGATGATCTCTAGGTCCAACCATATTGCTGCAAATGGCATTATTTTATTCTTTTTTATGGCTGAGTAGTATTCCACTGTATATACATGCCACACCTTCTTTATCCATTTATCTGTTGATGGACATTTAGGTTACTTCCATGTCTTGGCTATTGTAAATAGTGCTGCTATGAATATAGGGGTGCATGTTATCTTTTCGAATTATAGTTTTGTCTGGATATATGCCCAGGAGTGAGATTGTTGGATCATATGGCAACTCTATCACATGGCAACTCTATTGGATCATAGTTTTTTGAGGAACCTTCATACTGTTTTCCATAGTGGCTGCACCAATTTACACTCCTGCCAACAGTGTAGGAGGGTTCCCTTTTCTCCATACCCTCTCCAGCATTTATTTGTAGACTTTTTAATGATGGCCATTCTGACTGGTGTGAGTAAACCTATTTCTTTATTTTCTTTTGAATTTTTAAGAAATGCTCTCTGCCAGGCCATTGATTTTTCTGACTCTGCTCGCTCTTGGGTCACTTGCCTCCACCTGTGTCCTCTGACTGCGCCTTCTTGCTACTCAGTGCCCATGATGAGGGCTTGAACCTGGCTCTGGCCTTCATGACCCCTGTGGCACTGCCTGCAGTCCTGCTACGTCTTAAGGAATCCTTTCTGCTCCAGTTCCCCCTGCTGACCTTCTCAGGATCTCAGCTTCCAAAGCCCTAGAAAGGGAACGTGAGTGCCCAGCTCATCTCTCTATGGCCAGGTCACTCGTCCTAGGTCACTGGCCAGCCTATGAATCTGTTTTCCTCGGGTCAAATGACCACTCATGGTTGAATTCTCTGTGGGGGAACAGATTGAGGTATTATGTGCTATAAAGCACGGCTGCTGTCCCCGCAGCAGGCCCCGGGAGGGGTGGTCCCCCTAGAAGGAGTGAGGGCAGGGCAGCATCTCCAGAACAGGCTGACCGAATGGGGTTCAGTAGAGGCAAGATTCTGCGGTCCAAGATCAGGAGCTCAGCCACTGATCCTCTGCAAAGATCAGCTCAGAAGAGGCCCTTGGCTATTCCTTTATCAGTGATTCCTATCACTCTTCCCTTTAAACCACTTGAAGTGAATCACTGTCCTGTGTAAATAATTTAAGAGGCACAGTTGGACTTGGCAGGAACAGGGTCGACATTTTCCTTCGGGGTCTATCCAATGGGGATGGTTCGCTGAGCAAAGCGAGGTTGAGTAATGAGTGGCTGGCCTTTGCCCAGCATCTGAGAATTTCTCTGGCTTCAATGGTAAAGGTTTACAACGCTTTTTCCCAGGCCTCTCTCTTTTTCTCTAACTATTGATATCTTGAAACCCTCTGAGAGTAAGTTTGCTCTGCAAGATCCATTGATCAGGGTGGTAGCAGTTTATGGATCTAAAAATTCCTGCTTCTGGAATGAATGGCAGGCTTCCCAAGTGCGAGTTTATGGCATGACAAATGTGGTTATGGTTGGGAGCTACTAAAATTGCTTTATTCTCTCCTGCTTCTCATGGTGTCAAAAAATGACCAGTTTCACCAAAACTTTCAGATTAGATTTATATTATTTTTATCTGATATATGTTTATGTACGTCTCTAGCATGAGTGTGTGTGTGTGTGTATATAAATACCAGCAGAAAAAAAGTATACTATCTGGAGAGAAACACCATAAATAAGAACTTTTGTTCTCCTCTGCTTTTTTTCTCTTTTGAACATTTAAAAGAATAAGTAAAAATGCACTCACAGGCACACAAATGAAGTTTTCGGGAAAGAAGTTTTCAACATATGAGGGGGGGAAACAAAACAAAACAAAAAAAAGACCTTTCTGTTTCTGTAAGCACCTTTATACTAGACACAATTTTTGTTCAATTCTAAGACATCCATTTCTTTAATTCTAGATTATGAAAGAAACATGCATTCCAGAGTTATGGGAATTCCAAAGTTATGGACAACTTGCAGCTACTTCACATGCAACAAATAATGGGAACCTTGTCTACCCCTAAACCTTCAGTTTTGTCAAATAGAAACCTAGGTCATGTCACAATAAGGAACAGCATCCAAATATCTCCAGAAAATGACTGGACGTTACGTTATGGGACAGAGCCTTTAACACTCTGCCAGAAATCTTCCTACAAATGGTGATCGAGATGAAATAGTATTTTGATACTCTATAAAGACAAGATATTAGAATGCCATTTGTTT
Source organism: Eubalaena glacialis (assembly GCF_028564815.1). Lineage (NCBI taxonomy): Eukaryota > Metazoa > Chordata > Mammalia > Artiodactyla > Balaenidae > Eubalaena > Eubalaena glacialis. Next base: position 19,745,315 of record NC_083722.1, on the reverse strand, counting down.
TTTTGAGACTTGAGTCACATACCTTTCCGGTGGCTGTTGAACCAGTAAAGGAAATTTTAGACACTAGGGGATCCGTGCAAAGTGCCTCCCCTACTTCCTTGACCTTCTTTTGAGAGCAGGGAATAACGTTGTATACACCTGGAGGAATTCCAGCCTGGTCTGCAAGCTGTAAAGAGAAACAGCAAACATGTGGCAGCAAATGATCAAACTGGAAAAACAGAAAAGAGAAATAAATAGATGTTTTAATCTAAAAAGTAATGGCAAAAAAAAAACAAACTAGGCTGACTTTAGGGACAGAATATATTTGGAACTGAAATAAGATTCTTAATAGTGCTAATGTGATATTAATATGAATGTGTTGTTGGAAGTTTCTGTATGAATTTAAGCACTATTTTATTGTGTGAGTGTGTGTGTGTGTGTGAATACATATATGTATATTTCCTAGCCCTGACACTAAAAGGCCTAGAAACAATGACCAACTAGTAGCAATGACCATCCCTAGTGCCCCAAATGTAGTCTTAAAGTATAATTTCCTACCAAAAGAAATAAGGGCTTTCTGCAAAAATGGTTAATCCCAGGTCTGGGGCAAGAAATATATATAATAAGTCTAAAATATCTTGTCATACTAGCAAGGAAGGTCTCAAAAACTGTTAGAGTTATGTTAAAAGATAAAAGAGCCAACTCGAAGAGGCTGCCATTGGCCAAAAATGGGGGCAATCTGAGCTTCATCAAGGATAATAACCGCAGCCAACTGAAACTCATCAAATACGTTAAAATCTACTAGCACATAATGCTACTAACAAACTAATTGGGAACCTTAGGCAGATGACAGGAATAGATGCATTAATTTGAAAAACTGTAAATAAAAAGAAAGAATCAAACATTCTGTCTTTCCTATGGGAATTTACCACTGGGTAACCACACAGGAGATGATGGGTAGCTTTGATTTATAGACGTAGTCTGGTGAATAAATGAAAGAAAAAGGAAAGAATTCAAATATCACCATTTTTGCACTCCTAATGAATTAACAGACCGAGCAGCATTGCACAGCAATGGCTGCAAATATGAAAACAGAGACACCCAGACATTATTCGCCTCCTGACAAAAGAACACAAAATGGGATCAAACCCAAGTCTGAGGAAGCATCTGGATGCAGCTGCCAATCTGTGGAAAGTGCAGCAGACAGGGGAACACGGTGCATGGTGTGCCATCTGCAAAGCCCAGACTATGGGGAGCTCTACCGGTCAAATGTCCCGCTTCTTCGAAAGATAAATTGTAAGGGACAGAAAAGGATGAAGGGGAATGTGCAGAATAGAAGAAACTCATCAAACATGCCCAATTTTAAAAAAGTGAAGGCCACTGCAGGAAGCCTGACTCTTACTCTGAGAGACATGAGAAGCTATTAGAGGGTTGTAAACAGAAGAACAAGATCTGACTGATGCAGATTGAGGTGGAGAAGGGAACGGTAGATAAGAGGTGCCCTGAATCTGAGAGATGCCCACATTTTAGTCACATTACTATGACAATAAAAATGACGGCTAGATATCATTTTTAGGGTAGCCTAAACAATACATTGCCTACAGATAACAGAAAACTCCCCCATCTGTTATTTTTTTCTAAAAAGAACATCATCTGGGTTAAAATAATGGCTAGTGAATTAAAACACAACACCATCAAACAGGAGACGCAGGCAAAGAAGGAGGTTTCGAAAGTCTTTCCTTCTGTCCCAGATAACATCCTTTTTTTGGACTCTGTGCAGAGAGGCTCACCTCGGCCAAGGCCAGGGCAGAGAAGGGCGTGTCCTCGGCAGGTTTCACCACCACCGTGCAGCCTGCTGCCAGGGCGGCCCCCACCTTCCTCGTGATCATGGCGCTGGGGAAATTCCACTGGATCAAAAGAAAGAGGAGGTAAGTGAGAGGAAGGACTGCCCCCTGGTCCAAAGGCAGGCAGGTTGGGAAGTCGGCCAGCAAATCCCAGTGCACAGGTGCCTGGCAGAGCTGTTCTTGCACAGGTGAGCTCTCAGAACACCTGGTACCTGCTGACTGCTGGGACTGGGGAGACAAAGGCTCATACAGACAGGAAACATCTTCAGAGTTTAAAACAATACAAAATCATCTACGCTGGGGACAGCGAACTTTCTCTGTAACAGGCTGAGTAGTAAAAATTTTAGGCGTTGTGGGATGTCCAGTTTCTGTCACGAGGACTCAAGACCACAGACAATACAGTATGTATATGAATGGGCGTGGCTCTGTCCCAGTAAAACTTTATTTACAAACACAGGCAGCAGGCTGGATTTGGCCTGAGGGCCGTAGTTTGCTGACCCTGTGGAGGAAAATATTAGCAAAGGTGATTTTGAAAATGGTAGATGATATATTACTTTCCTCTCTCTATATATTTATAGATAGCTCTCTGTACACAACTGTGTATCTATAGTAACAACGTTTTATTTCAGCAAAAACTCATATAGTGCTTATTCTGTCCCAGGCACTGTTCTAAGCACTTTTAAACTATAATTAATTAAATCCGCATCACAACCCAATGAGGTTGGTATTTTTCTCCTCATCTGCAGGTTTGGACAAAGTGAGACAGAGCAGTTAAGTAATTTGCTCAAGGTCACACAGCTAGTGGAGAGTCGGCTCTGAGTCAAACCTGGTCAGTCTAGGCAGTGAGGGGGGCAGTTCTCTGTAACTATGGTGAGCAGGGAAAGATAAGCAGTCTTGAGACCAGCTGGCAGACACTGTAGAGAAGTTAATAGGGGATCTAGAAGGTGGACCCAAGAAAGGCAGTTCATGTAGAGAAAGCTGGGTGCCCCGCAAGTATACTGCAGCCCTATCCAGGCAGACACAATATCTTATTTTTTAGCCTTTTTACTTTCAGAACCTGGCCCAGTGCCTGCTGGTAGATACATAAATACTTTGCTGTTGATGATAACCATAAATTAAGCATAAAATTTTCTCAAAACTATAGCACATTTAAAAATTGTCAAATCTTAAGTCTTTTAAAAAATGATAAATACCAGAAGATCTTTTTAGATGTACTAGGCAATGCCAAGAAGAAGCCTTTATGCTAAGTCAGAGGAGCCCCTGGGTCCTCCAGTGGGTCATCCCCCTTCTGCAGGCATTAGAAACGCCCCCTGGCCACCACCACACCCCTCACACCTATCACAGAGGACCAGGAAACACACCTCCAACATGCAGCAATGGCATCAGGAAGCCAAGAACAGGTGACAGAGCTAACAGGATGAGCACACCTGCTCAAACCCCACTCAACCTCCTCCCCTAGGATCTTGCAGATCCTGCCACATACTGGGGTGATGACTGTGGCCACACCGAGGGGCTGCTTGAGGACCAGGGCCCGTTTTTCTTTTGCTGGGGTGTAGATAATGTCTCCGTAAATGCGGCGGGCTTCCTCTGAAAACCACTCCAGGAAATTTGCAGAATAGAGAATTTCTCCCTGTGCCTCCTTTAGTGGCTTTCCCTAAATTAAATCAGAAAAGGACACACTCATTACCTTCTAATAACGAAAGCATGATTCTGAGTTTCTAAATTCTTCAAGGATGCAAGCAGAGCAGAAAAGTCTCCCATTACAAAACCCACAGGGTAGTTGAGAAATTTCTAATGAGGAATGGAATATTTCCTGCCACATCAGTAAACAAAGGATGTCACAGTCATCAGCGATTTGCAGCCCTCCAATGTGAGCTGGTGAGCCCTGAGTGAACTCAGGATGTGAAAACACAGGATACTGGCCCCAGAGAGCTGAGGTGCATATCAAAGGAATGATTTCAGTGAGCCCAGACTCTTGCATCTTCACATACAAAGAAAAGCGCTAAATTCCTTAACTTGGGATCTGGTTTTCTTTACAATAATCTTTTTTTTTTTAAACATCTTTATTGAAGTATAATTGCTTTACAATGGTGTGTTACTTTCTGCTTTATAACAAAGTGAATCAGTTATACATATACATATGTTCCCATATCTCTTCCCTCTTGCATCTCCCTCCCTCCCACCCTCCCTATCCCACCCCTCTAGGTGGTCACAAAACACCGAGCTGATCGCCCTGTGCTATGCGGCTGCTTCCTACTAGCTAGCTATTTTACATTTGGTGGTGTATATATGTCCATGACACTCTCTCACCCTGTCACATCTCACCCCTCCCCATATCCTCAAGTCCATTCTCTAGTAGGTCTGTGTCTTTATTCCCGTCTTGCCACTAGGTTCTTCATGACCTTTTTTTTTTTTCCCTTAGATTCCATATATATGTGTTAGCATACTGTATTTGTTTTTCTCTTTCTGACTTACTTCACTCTGTATGACAGACTCTAACTCCATCCACCTCATTACAAATACCTCCATTTCATTTCATTTTATGGCTGAGTAATATTCCATTGTATATATGTGCCACATCTTCTTTATCCATTCATCCGATGATGGACACTTAGGTTGCTTCCATGTCCTGGCTATTGTAAATAGAGCTGCAATGAACATTTTGGTACATGACTCTTTTTGAATTATGGTTTTCTCAGGGTATATGCCCAGTAGTGGGATTGCTGGGTCGTATGGTAGTTCTATTTTTAGTTTTTTAAGGAACCTCCATACTGTTCTCCATAGTGGCTGTATCAATTTACATTCCCACCAACAGTGCAAGAGTGTTCCCTTTTCTCCACACCCTCTCCAGCATTTATTGTTTCTAGATTTTTTGATGATGGCCATTCTGACCGGTGTGAGATGATACCTCATGGTAGTTTTGATTTGCATTTCTCTAATGATTAATGATGTTGAGCATTCTTTCATGTGTCTGTTGGCAATCTGTATATCTTCTTTGGAGAAATGTCTATTTAGGTCTTCTGCCCATTTTTGGATTGGGTTGTTTGTTTTTTTGTTATTGAGCTGCATGAGCTGCTTGTAAATCTTGGAGGTTAATCCTTTGTCAGTTGCTTCATTTGCAAATATTTTCTCCCATTCTGAGGGTTGTCTTTTGGTCTTGTTTATGGTTTCCTTTGCTGTGCAAAAGCTTTTCAGTTTCATTAGGTCCCATTTGTTTATTTGTCTTTTTATTTCCATTTCTCTAGGAGCTGGGTCAAAAAGGATCTTGCTGTGATTTATGTCATAGAGTGTTCTGCCTATGTTTTCCTCTAAGAGTTTGATAGTGTCTGGCCTTACACTTAGGTCTTTAATCCATTTTGAGTTTATTTTTGTGTATGGTGTCAGGGAGAGTTCTAATTTCATACTTTTACATGTACCTGTCCAATTTTCCCAGCACCACTTATTGAAGAGGCTGTCTTTTCTCCACTGTATATGCTTGCCTCCCTTATCAAAGATAAGGTGACCATATGTGCGTGGGTTTATCTCTGGGCTTTCTATCCTGTTCCATTGATCTATATTTCTGTTTTTGTGCCAGTACCAAACTGTCTTGATTACTGTAGCTTTGTAATATAGTCTGAAGTCAGGGAGCCTGATTCCTCCAGCTCCATTTTTCGTTCTCAAGATTGCTTTGGCTATTCGGGGTCTTGTGTTTCCATACAAATTGTGAAATTTTTTGTTCTAGTTCTGTGAAAAATGCCAGTGGTAGTTTGATAGGGATTGCATTGAATCTGTAGATTGCTTTGGGTAGTAGACTCATTTTCACAATGTTGATTCTTCCAATCCAAGAACATGGTATATCTCTCCATCTATTTGTATCATCCTTAATTTCTTTCATCAGTGTCCTATAATTTTCTGCATACAGGTCTTTTGTCTCCTTAGGTAGGTTTATTCCTAGATATTTTATTCTTTTTGTTGCAATGGTAAACGGGAGTGTTTTCTTAATTTCACTTTCAGATTTTTCATCATTAGTATATAGGAATGCAAGAGATTTCTGTGCATTAATTTTGTATCCTGCTACTTTACCAAATTCATTGATTAGCTCTAGTAGTTTTCTGGTAGCATCTTTAGGATTCTCTATGTATACTATCATGTCATCTGCAAACAGTGACAGCTTTACCTCTTCTTTTCCGATTTGGATTCCTTTTATTTCTTTTTCTTCTCTGATTGCTGTGGCTAACACTTCCAAAACTATGTTGAATAATAGTGGTGAGAGTGGGCAACCTTGTCTTGTTCCTGATCTTAGTGGAAATGGTTTCAGTTTTTCACCATTGAGGACAATGTTGGCTGTGGGTTTGTCATATATGGCCTTTATTATGTTGAGGAAAGTTCCCTCTATGCCTACTTTCTGCAGGGCTTTTATCATAAATGGGTGTTGAATTTTGTTGAAAGCTTTCTCTGCATCTATTGAGATGATCATATGGTTTTTCTCCTTCAATTTGTTAATATGATGTATCACGTTGATTGATTTGCGTATATTGAAGAATCCTTGCATTCCTGGAATAAACCCCACTTGATCATGGTGTATAATCCTTTTAATGTGCTGTTGGATTCTGTTTGCTAGTATCTTGTTGAGGATTTTTGCATGTATGTTCATCAGTGATATTGGCCTGTAGTTTTCTTTCTTTGTGACATCTTTGTCTGGTTTTGGTATCAGGGTGATGGTGGCCTCGTAGAATGAGTTGGGGAGTGTTCCTCCCTCTGCAATATTTTGGAAGAGTTTGAGAAGGATAGGTGTTAGCTCTTCTCTAAATGTTTGATAGAATTCGCCTGTGAAGCCGTCTGGTCCTGGGCTTTTGTTTGTTGGAAGATTTTTAATCACAGTTTCAATTTCAGTGCTTGTGATTGGTCTGTTCATATTTTCTATTTCTTCCTGGTTCAGTCTCAGCAGGTTGTGCATTTCTAAGAATCTGTCCATTTCTTCCAGGTTGTCCATTTTATTGGCATAGAGTTGCTTGTAGTAATCTCTCATGATCATTTGTATTTCTGCAGTGTCAGTGGTTACTTCTTTTTCATTTCTAATTCTATTGATTTGAGTCTTCTCCCTTTTTCTCTTGATGAGTCTGGCTAATGGTTTATCAATTTTGTTTATCTTCTCGAAGAACCAGCTTTTAGTTTCATTGATTTTTGGTATTGTTTCCTTCATTTCTTTTTCATTTATTTCTGATCTGATCTTTATGATTTCTTTCCTTCTGCTAGCTTTGGGGTTTTTTTGCTCTTCTTTCTCTAATTGCTTTAGGTGCAAGGTTAGGTTGTTTATTCGAGATGTTTCCTGTTTCTTGATGTAGGCTTGTATTGCTATAAACTTCCCTCTTAGAACTGCTTTTGCTGCATCCCATAGGTTTTGGGTCGTCGTGTCTCCATTGTCATACAATAATCTTTTGACATTCAGACTACCTGCTCTTTGTTGCAAAACTTCTGTATAACCTGGCTCTGCACTTCACCTCCTCAGAGCAGTTCTCTCAGGGTTACTTGAGATGCTGCCTCCCGGGCTTGAAGTCCTAAAAATTCCCGCTGAATAAAACAAAACTCTCAACTTTTAGGTTGTGAATATATTTTAAGTCAACACTAACCTCAGTGTGAGTCTTAGAAAGCAGACTCACAAATGGTGATGGAAGGAATCCTGCCAGGCTGAGAGGCATTGAGTAGGATAATCAAATATTCAGCTTAGAAACCCCATTAGGGGACTGTAGATAGAGAGGGATTTTTAGGGGGCTTTGGGAGACCACAGTAAGGTTAATGATCACTCAAGAAAGTAATGGGAAAATCCTGAAACAATGTGGGCTTGCTTGACTCATAAAGCAGAACAAGTCGCTTAGCATCAAAGCCAGATTGGCTTGCTTAACAACAAAATCAAGCTAACTTGATTAGCAACAAAATCATACAACAGAAGCATGAGACATGCCCCAATAAAACAATGGTGGCATGAGACCTACAACCTGCCCAGTGGTGTCATCAAGTTAATGACCCCCAGCACATGCTCTGTGCACACAAAAAAATCATTTATGGAAAGGACATTTCAAAGTGAAAGACCCTCATTGTAGTGAGACCTGAAATAATTTTTCCAAAGTGCCGTGACAGTCCTGGCCTGACCATGTAGGGACAAAAAACCCAAAGTGGAGGCGGAGCTGATGATGGAAACGTGATACCTACTCAGGAAAGACAAAGAAGGTCTTCTCCCCCTCCCCTCTCTTCCTTTGATTATAAAAATGTAACCCACTAAGTACTTGGGGCAGTGCAATGCTTGCCTGCCCGCTTGTAAGCCTCACAAGCAACCTATTCTAATAAATCACTTTTTAAAAATAATAAATTTATATATTTATTTATTTATGGTTGTGTTGGGTCTTCGCTGCTGCACATGGGCTTCCTCTAGTTGAGGCGAGCGGGGGCTACTCTTCGTTGCGGTGCGTGGGCTTCTCATTGCGGTGGCTTCTCTTGTTGCGGAGCACGGGCTCTAGGCGCACGGGCTTCAGTAGTTGTGGCACATGACCTCAGTAGTTGTGGTTTGTGGGCTCTAGAGTGCAGGCTCAGTAGTTGTGGCACAGGGGGTTAGTTGCTCTGCGGCATGTGGGATCTTCCCGGACCAGGGCTCGAACCCGCGTCCCCTGCATTGGCAGGCGGATTCTTAACCACTGCGCCACCAGGGAAGTCCTAAATCACTTCTTATCTATCCCTTTGCCTCTCGTTGAATTGTTCCTGTGCTGAGACATAAAGGACCAGGCTTCTTGGAGTCCCCCGAAATGACACCTAACGATTTCAAGACCACCCTGAGCCACAACCATCATTTGCATTCTCAATATGTTTACAATTAGGAGGAGGCACCTAGAACTGCCTCTTCAATTTTTTTTCCTTCTAATATCTTCTAAATGTTGTGAACGGTGGAAAGTAATTTATTAGAGCAACCAAAAAACTGGTACCTTTGAAAATGTACAAAAACAACATGAAAAATCAATCAAAGCAGTCACATGCTAAAAACCTGGAATGGTGGAAAAGCAGTATTCACATAGTTCCACTCAAAATCTATTTCTTGCACATTATTAAATAGGCGTGCCTGACTTAATTTTGTGCCCAAAATAAGAATTAGCTGATATCTGATCATTAGGCAAGGAATTCACGTTTTCTTTAGCTACAGCACTGAAGTTAGAGGCTTCCCCATGCTTCAGTCTAAGAACTCCTGGACAATTTCTTCAGGTAGTAAATTAGGGTCCTGAACTTACACTTTCAGCTGTGATTATCTTGGCAAGGTCATCCTTATTTTGTATCATTAAGTCGTACCATTTCCGAAGTAAAGAACTCCTCTCCTGAAAAAGAATTAAAAAATAAATAGTAAAATGCCAAGTGTAAGAGAGACTATTAAATAATATTCAGTTTCCTAAAATATTTGCTGTGTGGTCTCATTCTTGGGGAGACATACATTGACCTTTCCTTTTTTTTTAAATTGAGGTATAATTGACATACATTGTATTTGTTTCAGGTGTACAGATCTTTCTTTGATAAGTGATAACAAAGATCCAATTTCAAGTTGCATCTAACAAGGTGTGCGGAGTCATAATTTGTAAGAGAGAAAAAGTTCTGTGGAACAGCTGTTATTATTTATGGTAAATATGAATAACTTGAATTTCACCACACTAAGGTATAGTTCCTTACTTTAAAAAAAAAGTTATGTTTAATTGCAGTGAAATACACATAACATAAAATTTGCCATCTTAATCATTTTTAAGTATGCAGTTCAGTGGCATTAGGCACATTCACAGTGCTGTGCAACAATCACCACCATCCATCTCCAGAATGCTTTTCATCTTGCAGAACGGAGACTCTGTACCTGTTACACAATAACTCTCCACTCCCCGCAGCCTCTGACAACCGCCATTCTACTTTCTGTCTCTATGAATTTGACTACTCTAGGTATTTTATATAGGTAGAATCATACAGCCTTTGTCCCGTGACTGGCTTATTTCACTCAACACAATGTCCTCGGGTATAGTTCTTTATTTTAACGACTCACTGGCTAGTTAAATTTGTCCCACAGACTGGGGTGGAGGTTGCAGGGTGTGTAAGGCATCTGAAGGGGTTTTGCACACTTAAGAAGAGGGTCCAGGCACAACACCCTGGATGTACTTGATGCCACCGAACGGTACACTTGCAAATGGCTAAAATGGTAAATTTTATGTTATGTACATTTTATCACAATTTTTAAAAATTTCCAAAGATAAAAGGATGAACGAATAAATTGGATTATTAAGTATATTATGGAAGAAATGGTTTCTTAAAAAAATTTTTTTAAAGGAACTCATATAAAACCATAAAAACAAAGGGGGCCCAGAGAATCCAGGTCAACCAGGCCACACAGAGGTGCCCCGAAGGAAGATGTGCCCCCGAGCTCTGGCTTCCTGCATCTGAACAGGTGTATCCGAAGCAAAGGAGAATCTTTGGTTTATTCCTACCTGCCTGAAAGGTTGCCCATAGCAACGAGCAAACCTGGTTTGTCATTCTGTCATCCTAATCCATCCAAGCAGGTGTTAAGATTTAAATTATTTTCTCATTCCACTCATGAGCAGGGAGCCTGAGACTGTAAACACCACTAACCATCTTTCTCTGGGTTCTTTCCCTTCCCTATTTTGGATAAGCTAATAAGCTTCGTTATCTTAGCTCTCAAGGGTGTTGTTGAGATGAAGTCTTCGGAATCTCAAACCCCCAGAGAACAGGCATTGACAGCTCTTAAAACAGTATTACTACAGTAATTTCACCCTCACTCTGTACAATACTGGTTAAGAATCTGATGACTGTGGGCCTGTGTGCTGTGACTTATTCTGGGTAAGAAAGGAAAGACTAAAATCTAGGAGGCCCGGCTTAGAGAAAAAAATGAAATATGAGTAAATAGCCTGCAAGGAATAGAGCACCACACATAGTCTGAGAGAGAATGAGAGAAGAACATGGAACAGCATGAGAATGGTAAGAATAAAAAGCAGATTCTGCTTGCTGGCAGAAAACCCAAGGTCCAGTCTGAACACAGAAACCAGCAGAGGCCACAAATTGCCCTCAGTGTGTGCGGCCCGTGTTATGGGTTAGTTGCACCTGCCCAAAAAAGGTGTGTTGGAGTCCCAATTCCCAGCACCTCAGAGATGGGGAGATGGGGTCTTGACAGAGGTCATCAAGTTAAGACAAGGTCAACAGGATGGGCCTTGTTTGGAGATGGGGGTCTTGACAGAGGTCATCAAGACAAGGTCATCAGGATGGGCCCTAACGCACTATGATGTCTTTATAAAAAGGGGAAATTTGGACAAGAAAGAAGCACGCACAGAGGGAAGATGACACAGAGAGACACAGGGAGAAGACGGCCATCTATAAGCCAAGGAGAGAGGCCTGGAACCGTTCCTTCCCTCAGAGCCCTCAGAGGAACCAACCCTGCAAACACCTTGATTTCAGGCTTCTTGCCTCCAGAACTGAGATGACACATTTCTGTGGTTTAAACCACCAAGTTTGTGGTTCTCTGTGACGCCAGCCCTAGGAAACTACTCCAGCCTTTGTAAGGAGCTGAGTAAGTGTGCAAGACTCAGACGGGGGGCTGGGGAGGCTGGTGGTGGATGGAGTAACGTGGGGCTCAAATCCCAGACCCTCCACTTGAGCAAGAGTGAAGTTACAGAACCAGGAGGCTCTGTAAGCCAGTTTCCTCATGAACAGCATGGCTCGACTGTCTACCTCACAGGGCCATTGAAAGGACTAAACAAAACGCACGTAAGCACCAAGAACAGTACTCAGCTGTGGAAGGCACAATAACGGCCCTCAAAGAGGTCCTCATCCTAATCCCTGGAACCTGTGAACATATTACTTTACAAGGCAAAAGGGATTCTGCCGACGTGATTAAGTTAAGGACCTTGCGGTAAGGAGAGGATCCTGAATTACCCAGGTGGGCCCAATGTAACCACAAGGATGACTATAAGAGGGAGAGAGGCGGGTCAGAGGCAGAGTAGGGGATGTGATACAGAAGTGGAGGTTGGAGTGCTCTGGGGCCACAGACCACAGACTGCGGGCGGCTTCTAGAAGCTGGAAAAGGCAAGGAAAGCCCTAGAGTTCCTGAAGGAATGCAGCCCTGCAAACCTGTTTTGGACTTCTGACCTCCAGAACTGTAAGAATAAGTTTGTGTTGTTGTGTTTTGTTAAGTCCCTGAGTGTGGGGTGATTCGTTACAGCAGGCCACAAGAAAGTAATGCATCAGCTTATAAGGCGGTCAGTAAACGCGTCAGTAACCATCTTTCCCTGAACTCCTCCAGGAGCTCACAAGGTGGAGAAAGGAGGTCATAAAACGTGTGAAAAGAAAGACGTGAAGTAATGCAAAAGATGTCAAGGGGAAGGGCGAGACAAGGGCACGGGCCACGCTACGGGTTCAGGGGAGAGTGATGGAAGGCTGTGTGGTCCAACGGGCGCCATGGCATAAATAATACACGAGCCAGACCCCAGGAATGGCGGGACGTAAGTGGGCCTAGAGAGGGAAGCGGAAAATAGCTGGGGGGCAGCGGGGCGAGCAGCAGAGGCCTCGGGGCAAGAAAGCTGCCTTACAAGCTGCGTTTGTGCCCCATCGTCCAAGCTGCAGAGGTGGACCCAGCTTCCTTAGAAAGCCGGTCCCACCACGTTCTTAGTAAGATGCTCCAAGGTCCTTTCAAGAAGCCCCAGGGAAGACCACCTGACTGCACCTGGAAGAGCTCCAGGGCACACGTAACACCCCTGCACGGCAGGCTTGAGGCTGCAGGCCCTGGTGGGGCTCCAAAACAACGGCAGAGGGCCCAGGGCTCAGCCTCGATGCCCACCCTTCCTGTAAGCTCGCCATTCCCACAGCTGTAAGCGCACATGCGTGTTGTCTCTAGTTCAGGCGTCCCTCTCCTGACTCACATAGCCAATCCTACTTAACACCCTCGCTTGGTGACTAACGGACATCTCAGACTCAATGTGTCCAAAGCTGAGCTCCGACGTCTCGCCCCAATGCTGCTCCTCTCACCCCCTTCCCGTCTCAGTGGGTAGTTACTCCTTCCTTCCAGTGGCTCTGGCCAAAAGCCCTGGGGTCATCATTCCATCCTGTCTTTCTCTCACACCTCGTCTGTAATAATCTGTCAGGGAATCCAGTTGCCTCTACCTTCAAAATATATCCTTTATCAGAACACTCCTCACCGCCTGAACGGCTAGGGCTGGCCCATCAGCATCTCCCACATGAATCACTACCACAGCCTCCTAGCCCTCTGGGCTTCCACCATTGCCCCCCCACCTTCAGTCTATTCTCGGCACTGTGAATAGACTGAAAACCTTTGAAATGGAGCCCCGCCTCACACGCAGTAAAACCCCACTTAGTCCTTAAAATAGCTCCGTAGCCCACTGGATCCAGCAGCCTCCTCCTAAGACTCTCAGCACACGGGCCTCCTTGCTGATCTACACCTGTGTCAGGCATGCCCCTGACTCAGGATTTTTGCTTCAGCTGAATTCCCTCGCCTCCTTTGGTCTTTGCATCTCATGTCCTCAGTGAGGCCTACCCTGATGTTATAAGGTCCCCCCCAACTCATATAACCCCCCAGTACCTCAGAATGTGACTGCATTTGGAGATAGGGTCTTGAAAGAGGTTATTAAGGTTAAATGAGGTCATTAGGGTGGATCCCAGCCCAATATAACTAGTGTCTTCACAAGAAGAGACTAGGACACTGACAAGTTCAGAGCGAGGAGCATGTGGAGATGGGGGAAGACGGCCATCTACAAGCCAGAGAGAGAGGGGCCTCAGAAGAAACCAACCCTGCCCACACCTGGATAGCAGATTTCCGGCTTCCGGAACTTTGAGACCAGAAATTCCTATTGTTTAAGCCACCTAGTCTGTGATACTCTCTTATGGCGGCCCTAGCAAACCAGTACACCTGCCCACACTACTTATTTTGCATCTTGCCCCTTTTCTCTGGCCTCTGATCCTCTTAGCCTTCCTTCTCTACCTTTTTCTCCCTCATAGCATCCATGACTTCTAACATATTTATTTAGCTATGTTTTGTTTACAGGTTAGAACTCCCCTCCCACCCCTCACCCCCAAGTGAACTCCAAGAGGGCGGGAATCTTTCTTTTGTTGATTGCTGTATCGCAAGCACCTCCCACAGTGCGTGGCATAGCAGTTGCCCAGACAATCTCTAATGGATTAATGAAAGCTACAGCTCCCTCGGGTACTTGGACCTTATTGTTGGATTTGTATCTTCCTTCAGAGGGAGGATCCTGAAGGACAGGGTGAACAGTCACTTCACTGGGCTGACTCCAGGTGTCACAGAATAAATGCTCTAACAGCCCCCATCCCGCACTCCCAATTCTCCACTATTCTCTGTGTCAGTTAATAGATGGAGCTCTCTAATCAGGCCCCAAACCTGGAGACTGGTCCTGGACTGGTCCCTTCCCCTGCCCGATTCTTCTCCCCAGTTCTCCACTGACGAGTTCGTGACTCGAGGCCGGGGCACTCACTACCAGCCTCCTCGTGGACCACTGAAGCAGCCGGGGAGGTGCTTTAGATGCTCTGAAGTCACTCGTGCTCTCACCTTCCCTGACCCTTCCCGCCCTCCACCCCCAACACACATACACACACGCACGCACGCACCGGCCTGCTCGGCCTGCTCGCTTGTAATTGCATGTTGGTGTTCTGCCTCACCTACTGGATACTTTATGAGGCTTGAGACCGGGGCTATGCTCCCTAACGCCGGCACAGGGCTTGGCACAAAGCCGACGCTCCAAACGGATTTGTTGACCATCTCTTTTCTTGTTACCATGACTTTCCGCGTGGTGTATCCCGGAGCACTGGGGAGGGGGAGGTGACAGCTGGTTTCACTAGAGGGCAAAGCCCGATCGCCCCCTGGACCCGGCGCGCACTCACCTTGGCCGAGACGCCCCTCCAGCTGCAGAAGGCCTCGTAGGCGGCACGCACGGCGGCGCGGGCCTCGGGTACCCCGCAGTCGGCCACCAAGCCCAGCTCAGCGCCGCTGGCCGGGTCGTGCACGGGGAAGGTGGCGGCAGCCGAGAGCCAGCTGCCACCCACGAAGCCGTCGGTGCGCAGCAGGGCCGAGGAAAGGCCCGCCGGGCCCCGGGCGTAGCCGCGAATCCGGGCCACCGAGTAGTCGGCGCGGGGGCGCAGGACCCGGCTGGGAGGCGTCCGCGGGAGGTGCAGGGCCAGGCAGCTCCGCAGCCGAAAACAGGTCGCCATGGCCCAGGCGGCGGCGGCGGCGGCGGCAGGAAGCAAGCAAGCGAGCGTGCGCACCCGAGTGCAGGGATCCAGGCGGCGGCGGCGGCGGCGGCGGGGACGCGCCGGGTGGCGGCGGACGCGGGCTGAAGGTGGCCGAGACGCGGAGCAGCGCCCTCTCCCCGCGCTCTTCGCTCTGCATCTCCGCGCACTCTGGACCTTAACCCTGAGGGCCGGGCGGCTTGGCTTCCTGCGCGACCTGGGAAGGGTCGCTGGGAGAGGCACCTGAGGACCGCCGTGCCGTCACCTTTGTCCCTCTCGTTTGTAACTTTTCCTTAGCCCCTCAACCGCTGCAAGAGAACCGCTCTCTCTCCCCACCACTTCCCCAAACCGGCATTCCCCCGCCACCGGAATTTGTGCTTGGCCCATGGATATGCTGGTGTCTGCCCCAGCTTCTAAGGACATGATCACGATTCTTTATTGCCATAGCTCCTGTGCACTTAGGATTTGGGGCGAGGGTTCTCCGAGGGGGTGCAGTGTGGTCCACCGTTCTGCTGCCTGGATGGTTTTCTGGGTGTGTGTCTAAGTGTTCTCTCCATTAACTGGGAGCAGGGGTGCCCATGATATAAGCGCCTTTGGAGACGAACAGACTTGGATCTAAGCTCAGAATCTGTTGTTGGCAAGCTGTGTGACCTTCTACAAGTTATGTAACCTCCTTGCTCTCCTTTGTAGAATGGCACAATACCTACCCCATAGGTTTGTTGTGATTTAACGTATAATGCTCAGTACAGCATTACTCAGTACGTTAAATTCAGCAGTGTTCAAAGCCATGCTAGCTGCCCTGGTTCAAACAACTAGTAAGACTAAAGTTAGGCCACCTACTAGTCAGTGGGACCATTTTGTCAAAATCAATCAACCAAGGTGTAATCACAATTAGACTTGGCCTAAAACCCCAGAAGTAGCAAGGAAACCTCAACTACAATGAGGATAAAAATAAAAATAGCAGGCCTATACTCGGAATTTGTGGGTTCAAATGAAGCCTAACTCTATGTGTTGATTGGATCACTAGTCTCAAAAAACTCCCCTTCTGTATCTCTCCTGAGTGGAGAGTCTCTTGCTGGCTTTTGCAGAGCCTGTGGGCTCTTCACCTTTTCTAGATTTTTATTTGCAAAAGGCTGAGGCGGTACTTTATATTTTGACTTTGGTTTTTGCTGAGTCACTGTCACTCAGTCTTGAGTCAGTCACATTTGGCAGAAATGGGAATAGCACTTAATTAAATAGAGTTTAATCTTTTGTGTGAGTGGGTTCACTTTTTGGTTCTGTATTCTATTGAAGGAATTGGGAGGTGAGAGGCAGTCCTGATGGAGACCACAGCTGGTCGGGTATCACATTCGGGACTGGGGAGCTGGTGTGCTTCCACCTACTGCCTGCAGAGGGAGCTCTACGGATAGTTGATTTCTAAGAGTTGGGGAAATCCATTCTGCGGAGCAAAAACTAAGTCCCAGAAAAGTGAAGTCCGCTGTGGCTGCCTCTCTCGATCCAAAATTACTCTGCTTATTTTTTCAAGGTTCTATTTCAAACGGTGCCCACTCTGCCTAGGGCCCACAGGACTTTTAAGGGAACACAAAAATGTTGACCTTCTTATAAAATCAGAATAAAAAAATAAGCTTTTACGTTCAGTATTAATATATTAACCTTTATACCAATGCAGATGTAAAATGTGATTTTTTAAAAATGTGTTTATTTTTATGAAGGAAGGGACCCTCCCCCCCACGCCAACCAAGGCAAAAGTGCCCAGGGCCTAGGAAATTCACCACGTCCCCTGCCCTTCTCCCCAACTCACTGTTCTGTGCTCTTTGCAAGTTCCCATTTAGAGTGGGAAAAATTCCCTCCTGGTTCCGGGCTTGCTTCTAGGCTGCCCTGATGCCTCCCCGCCCAGAGCTGGCCAGTTGTGTTCACCAGGGCTTAAAAGGATAAGACCACCAGCTGACAGGGACCTTTCTTCCTTTCCCCTTGGCTTTCTCCTGTCCTGAGCACCTCCACCTCTAATTCTCACTTTCTCCATCCTCTCTCCCATGCACTATAAGGGCACTATGATGACAGCAACGTATTAGACTGTGCAGAAGTGAGCTGAAATTGTCTGCTTTATCTCAAAAGTTTCTGGACCTCAAAATTGTATCTCATTTAACTGCACAAGGAGACGCACCTTCACTTCAAAAGCCCTACCCTGTGTTGGCTTCATACACAAATCTAAATTGTTATAAAAGGTATATTACTGTATATCTGAGTGTAAAGTTTTTATTTTTAAATTCAATATGGAATATAGTTACTCAGTAGAAGTCTAAGGTGCATCTTTTAGAAAGGGAACATTTCTTTTGAATGATAATAGTTAACATTCATTAAACACTTACTGTATACCAGTCTCTTTTAAGCATGTTACCTATATACTCATCTTCACGGCAACCCTATATGGTAGGCATTATTATTATCCCCATTTTTATGGATAATTTTATAAGTAAGGAAACTGAGGCAAAGAAACTTTTAGTAACTTGTCCAAGGTCACCCCAATAGAAGGTAGCAGAACAGGGACCCAAATGAAACCCAAGGCCTTGTGGCTCTCAAGCCTGTATCTCCCCACTCATTCCTTAATATACCTGCATGTTTACTTCTCAGCTTGTGTCTCTATTTCCAGAAAAGCTCTAAATGGTAGACTCATGATGTCTATTTTATAACAAAGCCACCTGTATTAGGAAAAGAGGGCATGGGGTGGAAAGAAAAACAATTCCATACACCTTTGTCAGGTAGTTTTCTTAATATTGCCAGCTCTATTTTAACTTTCCTTTAAAAGTCATATCTTTGTTACAAGCAGCATTGTCCTACAAAGGCCCTATCTCATAACCATCACACTGTACTGCCTAAGAAAATAATTCCCTCCCTTTCTATTACATACCTAAAATTAAGTCATTCTGAATCTTAAACACAAAAAATATATGTAGTGAGAAATTTGGCATTAATATGGCTTAGTTACTGAACCCTGAACCCATTTCTTTCTCTGGTGCTTTTTGGATAGGTTTGTTTTATTAAATCTGATTAGATATTGTCTTCAGGCAGTGTTACATTTTCCCTGTCGACCCTTTGCAACCCTTTACTGTTGTCATTCATTGAATACTCCTGGGTGTTCTGGGCTTACCAGAGCCCTAAGTTATAATTGCCTCCCCCTCACTTGCAGGCTTTGGAAAGCCCGGAGTGAGAGGGGAGCAAACCCCATGGCCTCTGATGGCCAGAGGGGCATGGCAACCCGTACACGTTGTGTGTGTGGTGAGGGCTGGAGGACGTGGGGAGGGCATCCTCTGTCTGTGGAGGGGAGACTGCTGGCTCTTCAGCTCCAGCGGATGGTCACATCACATGGGAATGTCAGTTCATGTAGCCAGTTTTTTGTTTTGTTCTTTTAAAGAGAGGTAGAGATCTAGGTTTCTATGTGGATTTTCCCCATTAAAAAAAAGTTGGCCTAAATTTATAAAACACCCTATTTGCCAAACAAAACACATCAGCTTATGGCCTCTGACCTACAAACAGTCAGGAGCAGTGGGGCCTCATGCCGTCAGGGTCGAGGGAGAGCTCTAGGATTCCTTTCCTTGGGGCTTTGCAGATGCAGAGTTAGGGTTACAGACGAAACTTGGCAGACACCTAAGGGTCTCAAATCATCCCATCTTCTATTCTCTTCCGTTTGGCTAACCTGAGAAGGAATACCGTGTCCTCCCACTCTTTTAAAATCTCCTTTCTTGTTTTTAAGGTATAATATGCATAATTCGAGCTTTAAGATCACCATCATTTCTATGAAGAGTTAAACCTAATGTTTCCCATGGGTTAAGTGCTATAGATTGGATACTTTGTCAGGTGTATTTGGAACCTAGCATTTTCTGAATCCTTCTTTCTTGGTCCTAAATCTGTCTCTCCCCACTTGCCCCTCCACTCCCCACCCACCGACAGTGGTATCGGCATCTTTGTGTGGGCTGCAGGAATCTGACCAGGCAGCAGGCTCTGGATAAGCCCTATAAGAATAGCCAGAGATAAAAAGACCAGGAGTGGTTGCAGCTGTGTAATCTCACACAAGTGTCATAATTTGTTGCCAGATACTGAAAGAAGCTGGTTCCACCTGACCATCATAAAAGCTTTCCCAGTACTTGTGGCGATAAAAAGACCAGGAGTGGTTGCAGCTGTGTAATCTCACACAAGTGTCGTAATTTGTTGCCAGATACTGAAAGAGAAGCTGGTTCCAGCTGACCATCATAAAAGCTTTCCCAGCACTTGTGGCGTCCGAGGCTAAGGAAACAGGGTAACCAGATGTATGTGTGGAAAGATGCAAGAGAAATCAGCTTTTGTAAGGTGAGGTGGTCCAATATACTGATTATCAATAGAGACAGGTGAGTCTTTTTTTTTTTTTAAAGAAAGCAAAGAATATTTGGAGACAACTCTGCTTGTGTCTCCGTCCAGATTTCATGTTAAAAAGAAATCCAGGGGAAACCGGGGTCAGAAGATGGGAATGCACCACCTGGAGGCATTTAGATTTCAGTTTATCGCTTTTTTCTTTCCCAGGTGGAGTTTGTTTGCTGTTCTGGTGAAGTTAAACAGTAGTTAAACAGTTGACTTCACTGGAAAATGATATTATTTTGAAATGAGGCTGGGTTTCCCATGTCAGTGACCTGCTTAGCGGGAGAGCAGTGGGTCTGGACCAGGATTTCAGACTCCGTGCTGCCGCAGCTCTGAGCATTTCTCGTCACCATAGGAGCAGGGAGTAATGAGAGCATGTCTACTTTCAGATTCTGGTCAGGAGTGCTGATTGCACTGGGCTCCCTCTGCCCTAGAAGTTCACCGTGTGGCATTTCAACACACATAGAAATAGGTAAGTGCTGACCCCTTGTCATGGTATTAAGGACAGTATATCTGTCAGAAATGTTAAGGAAGGGATTTAAAGTCTAACCCGTGTATTGATAATGAGTTTCCCTGCTGCACTGAGCCGTGGGGCAGTGGAGAAGAAAAAGCCAGAGATGGAGTCATCCAGGATTGGGGATTGACTATTGGGGTAAGGTCCGTGGAGGAGCAGGAAACCTCTTTAGTCACTTGGTCCCTGGCTGTTTCTCCGCGTGGGGAAATAGGAACTGGATAAACTCGGGATTCCCATGAAGCAGAAGAACTGACAGTGGGAGAGGAGAAAGACGGGTGGAATATGGTAGGAGTGAGGAGTTTATGCTTGTTTTTACATTTCCAAGTATATGTAAAGGACCATGTGTGGCCACAGGAGTGGGTCCCCTGAGTCAAGTGGCTTTAAAGATGGTTGGCTTTAGGGAGGGCAAGGAATGGTCCCTGGCACTAGAAATGCCCAGAATGATGGCAGGATTCGGGGAACACAGGGGTACAGCAAGCTAGTGCCTATGAGCTCAGGGGTGAAGGCTGAGTTACCTGGATATAGGTAAATGGTAACACAAAAAGTTGTTTCTTGGACACAATGTATTTGTAATGTTTTTTTAACTCTTTAGATAAAAACAATAACAATATTTTATAGTTATGCTACTTCCAGAAGATTCAAAGCAGAACAAGATTACAAATAAAATATGAAAATTTATCAATGCAAAACAGACCTAGAATATTGAGCTCAGCTGGGCAAGAACTATATTATCACAGAATTCTATGATTTGAAAGGACACTAGAGGTCACTGAGTCCAGTTCCTTTATTTTACAGCAGAGGAAACTGATCCCAGGGAGTTTTCACAGCTCACTTGTTAGTGACCTGGTCAAGAATTACATATCCTGACAGCTGGTCCAGTGTTCTTTCCATTAAACATCTATTGCTGGGCTTCCCTGGTGGCGCAGTGGTTAAGGATCAGCCTGCCATTGCAGGGGACACAGGTTCGAGCCCTGGTCTGGAAAGATCTCACATGCCGTGGAGCAACTAAGCTTGTGCACCACAACTACTGAGCCTGCGCTCTAGAGCCCGCGAGCCACAACTACTGAAGCCCGCGCGCCTAGAGCCTGTGCTCCGCAACAAGAGAAGCCACCGCAATGAGAAGCCCGCGCACCGCAACGAAGAGTAGCCTCCGCTCACGGCAACTAGAGAAAAGCCCACGCGCAGCAATGAAGACCCAATGCAGCCAAAAATAAATAAAATAAATTTATTTAAAAAAACAAACATCTATTGCTAAAAGGGAGTCAGGAGACAGTGGAAAAGGAAATTGGACCTAGGTTCTAGTACCAGCTCTGCTGTAAACTACATGGGTGACTCACTCTCTTCCTCTTCTGCAAAATGAGGGGGCTGAATTTCTTAATGAATTCTAAATTATTTTGCACATCTAAGTTCTATGAAAATGAAATTGCTGAAATTATAGCAGTGGGCCAAAGAGGAACAAATTTAAGTGGGAATATTCAAGGTTTTAATCTTTAGATTTTAAAAATTAGACATGAAATCTAAAAATTTTTAAAAATCAGATAATTCCTTGTTTCTTCAGTAGTTGCAAAACAAAGGTGCTAATAATATGTTAATATATATTAATCTAATATATGCTCAATATAAAACATGTAACAATAAATAATAAACATGTTTATGTGGACATAATTGAAGGCAACTCCTAATCTGCGCACTGAATATTTTTATATAAAAGGCGATTAAAACAACACTTATTTACTAATAACTTAGATTTCATAAATATCTTGGTTCTTGTTTTCACCTCTTATGTAGGGCCTGTGTGGATGGTTGACATTTATGTGAGTTAATTATTAGAATTGGCCTCACTCAGTGATTTGGTTTATAAATCACTGGAATCCTATATACAGGTTATTTGTGTGGGCTGTGACCTTGTCTCTCTTATGGTGTAAATGCTTACAATATGGTAGTGGCTATATTTTTGTTGTATGAATTTAAAAAAAAAAATTGGATGTGACTTCCAGTAGAAATAAGGTATCACCTTTGAATGTCTCTTCATAATTAGTGTTCGTCTTCCTATTGATTCTAAGGAGATTCAGGGTGTGGGTGCGCGTATCTTATGGGTGTGGGCATGTGGGTGGAGCGGGTGGCTTTCTGAGACTTTTTTTGTCCTTCTAAAGTAGTCCAGTGATGAGGAAACACTTGAGGGACACTGATTCAGTCCATGGTTTAGGCCCTGTATTGTATTTCCTACTTGGGTTTATCTACCCCAGTGGGCTGTTGAAGCAAAATATGATGATGACAACTTCTGTTTATTGAGTTCCTGCCATGTGTCAGCCATGAGCTCCTCACTTAGCATTTATTTTCTGTGATTCTCTTAACAAACCTGTAAGGTGGATGTTAATTACTTAATTTTACATAGGTGGGAACTGAGGCCTTGGAGAGGTGAAGTAACTTACCGAAGGTCATAAGAGCTAGTTAAGCAGAAACTTTAAATCATCATGCAATTTTGATTTGTATTATAACAACATAAATATTGTTTGAATCTAATTATAGCTAATGAAAATTACTAGTGCAAAGTTAACTTTCATTTCCCACTTCCTTGACAGTTACAACCACAAAATTATATATTTTCCTTTTAAAGTGATCTCTAGGAAATTCTGTTTTCAGTTATAGTTGAATTTAATTGATTTATGTATTTATTTCTCTCAGGTCACAGAGCTCTGGAGTTTCTCCACCTTCAGGATAGGACTGTTAACTACAAAGAGGTAAGAAGTTTGATTTTTTTTTTTCTTCCTTGGGCATTAACTTTCTCTCGTAGGTGAAAAACAAAGGTCCTAACAGATATTGAAATAGTAATTTTAAGAGTCATTTATATGTCTTTATAAAACATTAATATTTGGGGTTAAATGTATATGTCTCCTCTAGCACAACTTGAACATATATAATAATTTAAATAATATCATTGAAATATTTTAATTATATGAATGATAGTTTGAAAAATATTTGAGAGCATTTAAATTTAAATCTTATTTGTTCTTATAAAGAAAGGTTATACCTAAGATGAGCCATTTATTTTCCACTTCTTATCTCTGTGTGCTGTATAAAAATTGCATCACCGTGAGAAGAAGGAAGTATTTATTGAGAAGTATGCCTTGAGATAATCCTTCCAATTTTTCTGCCTACTGTATTCATGGTAGGACTAGCTGATGGCTCACCTTTACCCATCCTCAAATTAGTTGAACCCATTCTGGCCCTATACACTATTTCTAGTTCTATAGGTAAATAAAACTTTGTGACAAAGATGATTCTTAAATATTACCTTTGAGAGAAGTGGTTAAATTCCCTCACGACATCAGAATTGGGACTTCCTTGGTGGTCCAGTGGGTAAGAATGCAAGCTCCCAGTGCAGGGGGCCTGGGTTCGATCCCTGGTCGGGGAACTAGATCCCGCATGCACGCCACAACTAAGACCTGGTGCAGCCTAAATAAATAAATAAATATTTAAAACAAAAAAAAAACAGAATTGGATCAAATTATTTACCAGTGAGTCTTGACAATCCAGTATGGAAATCAGTATGGTTAAAAAAAACAACAACAGAACTGAAATCTAGCATCATCCGTAAATCACTTTTAGTCATTAGTTTCAACTTCCTTATTCACCAATTTAACAGGCCCTCTAGGAAAAAAAAACAGCATTTATATTTGATTGTCATCTTCCTTGACCCCTGATAGAAAGTCGACAGGAAAGAGGAGAAGCAAGAATCTAATTCATGGTGTGAACAATCAATCCTGAGCAGAGTGATTTTCTAGTAGAGGCATTCAAGCTCCTATCACTAACTTAAAGCATGTTAAATGGACATACATACTTCCCCTCAGCATTGGTCTTAATCCAAAGACTGATGTCATCATTGGAAATGCCCTGAGGACACACACCTCTCCCTTTTAACTTATGAAGACAGATAGGGATTACTTTACCTTTTATCATGTTGTCAAAAAATCCCTTTTCAAGGATTGGTGATCTATTTTATATCTCCATATGTGGGAATCTTAGGAGTTTCTCTTTCTCCCTACTAAAACCTGCTCTTTGGTGACTGCTGGACTCATCGGTCCAGTTTGGTGAAAGGATACAGAGGCAGGTTACCCGAAGGATGCTAGACAGACCCCCACAGGCTGGCGGTATCTCAGCAAGCCCTGCACACTCGGGGTCTGAGTTTTGTTGGTTCTGGGATTATCATTTGCTGATACATCCAGATGTGACTACATTTTAATGACTTTGACCTACCCTAATCAAGTTAATAAGAGACTAATGCATAAAGCTGAGAAAACCAGCTTATTAAGTTATAAGAACTGTAAGAACCAAGTGTACCTCACATTGGTGGTCATTATGGCCCTGATTTTATTCTCTTTCTACAACAATAAACAGAATGTGGTACGTTAACCAGGAAATCAAAACAAGGGTATTTGGTTGGTTGCTGTCCTCTCTTTGCTCTGCTCCTCCCTCACTGCCCATAGAATAGATTTCATCTTTTCTGATTATAAAACTAATAGAAACGCATTGTAAAAAAAAAAAAAAAAATCTTAGAAATAACTAATGTTAAATTAACATTTTGCTTTAAATCATGCCAGGCATTTTCTCTGCATTTATTAGCACTTTCTCTCTTTTTTTAAGTTACGCGTTATTTTGTAAACTTGCCTTTTTTGTCATTTACCATATCAGAGATATAGTCATATATCTGTTCATGTCCATATCAGTAGAGATCTTCAGAATAATTTTAAACCATTACATAATTTTCTGTACCATAATTTATTTAACCAGTTCCTTATTTTAACTTTTTATTTTGAAATAATTTAAAACTGATAGACAAGTTGAAAAAATTAGACAAATAATTCCTGTATGCCTTTTACCCTATTTCCCCAGTTGTCGATAACTTATCCTATTTGCCTTTTGAGCCTCTGTATACGTATTGATTTTCCCCTGAGCCATTTGAGAGTTAGTTGCTGACGTGGTAATCATTACCCTTCAACACACCCTTGTGTACAGTAGTTCCCCTCATCCTTGGGGGATACATCCCAAGACTTTCAGTGGATGCCTGAAACCGTGGATAGTACTGAACCTCATATATACTGTATTTTCCTATACATATGTTCATACTTATGATAAAGCTTAATTTATGAATTAGGCACAGTAAGAGAAACAACAATGACTAATAATAAAGTAGAACAATTATAACAATATACTGTAATAAAATTATGTGAATATGGTCTTTCTATCAAAATATTGTACAAATTTAATGTCTTTTCCATTTTATCTAAGCACTTAATCACACACTGTGGCTGTAGCTTTTACAGTTTGAGGTGCAGCAGCAAAATTAGCACAAATTTCCTTTTCCTTCTTCACAATTTCATGACTAGAAGATTTGTTCTTACTGTACAGTAGTTCTTACTGTATATCTTGCAAA
This sequence comes from Eubalaena glacialis, assembly GCF_028564815.1. Taxonomy (NCBI): domain Eukaryota; kingdom Metazoa; phylum Chordata; class Mammalia; order Artiodactyla; family Balaenidae; genus Eubalaena; species Eubalaena glacialis. The sequence goes on along the minus strand of NC_083722.1, from coordinate 19,719,895 downwards.
CTCATCATACACTTTCTTCCCTTATTAAGTCTACAGTGTTCACCTTTTCACTTAAAGGAAGCACTTTACAGCTTCTCTTCAGCATATCCAAATTGCCAGCATCATTATTCTTGTGCTTTGGGACCATTATGGAGCAAGATAAGAGCTACTTTAACCCAAGCACTGTGCTACCTTGATAGTAGATCTAATAGTAGAGACTAATGGGCAGGATATACTGGACAAAGGGATGATTCACGTTCCAGGCAGACAGAGCAGGATGGCTCGAGATTTCATCATGATACTCAGAATGGCACCCAATTTAAAAACTATGAATTGTTTATTTCTGGAATTTTCCATTTAATATTTTTGAACCATGGGTAACTGAAACCAAGGAAAGCAAAACCATGGATAAGGAGGGACTATATTTCCTAAAAACAAGGACACCATATATATACATATACATATATATAACTACTATATGTATCTATATAACTACAGTATAATAATCACAATCAGGAAATCAACATTGAAATAACACTATCACCCAATCCTCAGGCTCTTACAAATTTCACCAGTTGTCTCAATATACTTTATGGTTCCAGGAGCATGTGTTTAGTTGTCTGATCTCCTCCAACCTGTAACAGTTCCTCAGGCCTACCTTGTCTTTATTGTCCTCAATAGTTTGAAAAAGTACAGTCCAGTAACTCTGTAGAATGCAACTTCATTTGGTTTTGCCTGATGGTTCTTCATGATTAGATTCTCCTGCAGGTTATTTTTGGGCAAAAATATTATAGACCATTGAAGTGATGCTGTATTCTTCTCATTGCCTTTTACCAGAAGGCACATGATGTCAACTTGTACCATTTCTGAACTTTTATTTCAGCTATTGTATTTTTCAGTTCTATAATTTCCATTCAGTTCTTCTTTATATCTTCTATTTCTTTGACTCTTTTTTTTTGTTTCAACTGTGTTCGTAATTGTTCACTGAAGCATTTTTATGATGGCTACTTTAAAATATTTGTCAGATAATTCAAAAAATTCTGCCATCTCAATGCTGGCATCTACTGATTATCTCTTTTCATTCCTTTTGACATCTTTCTAGTTCTTGGTATGATGAGTGATCTTTGATTGAAACCTGGACATTTTAGGTATTAGGTTATGAGACTCTGGATCTTATTTAAACTTCCTGTTTTAGTTGTCTTCTTCTGATACCACTCAGTTCGGGGAAGGGGTCAGGGGACACTGCCTCCTAACTGCCAGCTGGTTTTAGAATTCAAGGTTCCCCACTGGGCCTGCCCTGATGCCTCTCTGGCCAGGAGGGGTAGGAGTGCCTAATTGCTGCTTCTCACCATGGCCTCTACTGATGTCAGAAGGCAGAGGTGGCCTCTTATCGCTGGCTGGAGGTGGATGTCCTGACCTCCCCTGGGCTTCTTTTGACACTGCCCCCCTCCCCAGTGGGGATGGGGAGAGATTCCTTGTTACTGCCAGTTGGGATTGGATGCCTAGGCTCTCTTCATGGTCTCACTGACATCAAAGGGTAGGGGTAGGGGGGCAGGATGGCAGGGATGAAAGTCCTGGCTTCCTCCTTAGCCTTTTCTGATACCACTGTAGTTGGGGCACTGGGGCACCTTACTGCAGCCTCGTGAGGGGACAAGTCTAGGCTCCCCACTAGACCTTAGCTGGTGGTGAGGAAGGGTGGGGCCGCAGGTTTTTCTGTGGTGTTTACCTGGAGTAGAGAGGTTATTGTGTAGAAGTCCTCTGTCTTGCTAGGCTGTCCGTTTCCTGGTTCTGTGGCTAGAGAGAGCAGGCTTTTGTTGTGGCATTGTTTTGTTTTGTCTATACCCATTGGAGTTTCTTGGTGGCTGGCTTTTCCATTATCCAGTTTGGGATATATGAAGTAAAAAGAAAATCCACAGAACTCACCACAGTGTTATTCTTCAGGTCCTGAGTTTCTTAGCCAATCTGCATACTTATCTCCACCTTTGAGTCATCTTATATTCGTTCTGTATACAATGCCCAGGGTTTCAGTTGTATTTAGCAAGAAGAATAGGGAAAAGTACACCCACTTCTGGAAGCAGAAGTCCTATTGATGTTAATTTTATCACTTGGTTAAGATGGTGTCTGCCACATTTTTATATTGGAAAGTTAATAAATATTTTCTACTTTTTAAATTAATTAGGAAGTAAATATTTTGTGAGGAGATATATTGAAGTAATGTAAATATCCTGTTTCTCATCAAACTTTTTAGCATCCATTGATTATTCTTGCCTGAAATAATTTTGACGGTTGCCAAATTGTTTATCTGATTCCATCATTCCTTCTACATTTATTAGTTAGCATTCTGCTGTAAGGTAGAGCTTTTCCTTATTCCCCATTTATCTCTTTCTTTATATTAGTATACAGTCATGGATTCCTATTTTATTCAGTGGTTTATATCACATTACTAACATTATTTATCTTGATGCTCAAACTGTTCCAGATTTCACTTGAAGTTGGCTTTTGTGTCTGTCTCTTTACCTATTTAAAACCCTGAGTTCACACAAAAACATCTCCAGTTCCAACCCATCAGCACAGGATTTATTCTAGCTTTCTCCATGTGTCTATCTGTAGCTCCTTTCTCCAACAGTGAGAAACCTGGCCTCCATCATCCTCAATATATATTCTTACACGCTAGATCTCCTTGTATGTGATCCATTACCTGGCAAATCCCTTCAGCCCTGGCCCTGCTAGTCGAATCCCCTTGGCCCAGAAACAAATAAAAAAAAAAAAAAAGAAAAAGAAAACACAGGGAAGACATACATGACCAAGAAAGGGTTAATATCCTTAATTGTTCATGTATTTCATTGAAACGTCTTTATGTTCAGATTTGGAAATGGATTCACTTTTATGGTCTATTTTTTTAAATTATTTTTTCATTTTTGCCAATTTTATATGTGAAAATGGTATTTTGTTATTGGTTTAACAGACATTTAAATTATTGATTTACTATTAATGAGGTTAAATATACTTCAAGTGTCTATTGACTATTTCTATTGCCTCTTCTGTGAATTGCCTATGTCTTTTTTTTTTTTTTTTTATAAATTTATTTTATTTTTGGCTGCTTTGGGTCTTCGTTGCTGCACGCGAGCTTTCTCTAATTGGGGCGAGCGGGGGCTACTCTTCATGGCGGTGTGCGGGCTTCGCATTGCGGTGGCTTCTCTTTGTTTCGGAGCATGGGCTCTAGGCATGTGGGCTTCAGTAGTTGTGGCACATGGGCTTAGTTTGCTCCACAGTATGTGGGATCTTCCTGGACCAGGGCTCGAACCCATGTCCCCTGCATTGGCAGGAGGATTCTTAACCACTGCACCACCAGGGAAGCCCTTGCCTGTGTCTTTTGCTCATTTTTCTATTACAATACTAATCTTGATGTGAAGAATGGCTTATTTATTAAAGATAGTAGCCTGTCATGTGTCAAGTGATTCTTGTGGTTATTTATTTTTCTCTTAAATTTGTTTCTGATGCTTTTAACCATGCAGAAACATTTAAAATTTTGTGTAGTTAAGTGCATCATCTTTCATGGTTTCTGCCTGTATGTTTTCCTTAGAAATGTCATTCCCACTCTGAGATTATACAATTATTCACTTAAAATTTGTCTTGTTAATTTCATGGATCTATTTTTGACATTTAACTCCCTAATTCATCTTGTATCATTTTGACATAAAGCATGATAGGGATCCAGTGACCTGTTATTGGTAATGTCAACTTCAAGTCAGCGTCACCTAGGCTAAGTATGGATTCCCTGCAAAAATGGAATACTCATTGCCGTGGGATTGTGCTAACACAATTTTTGATTACTCTGTCCTTTATTCATCTCTATCATGCATTAAATTATTATCTATGCTTGAGTCTGTTTCTTTACTCTTTATTCTGTTTCATTGATCTGTCTCTTTTGGTTCTGATATCATACTGTTTTAATTTCTGTAGCTTAAAAATACATTTTTATATCTGAAGGATACCTCCTCCCTCTGTACTTTTTTTCCCCCTAGCAGTTTCTTGACTATTTTTCTGACACCTTTACTTTTAAAAATTTACTTTAGAATTATTTTTCCCTGTTAAATAACACTGCCTCACTGGGAGATGCAGATTCAACAAGTCTTAATGCATATACAGTGAAAAACAGTGGCTGGAAGGTAAATATTCAATAAGGTTAATTATTACTTTTAAGTGGCAAAAGTCCAACTCCAGCTATCTTTAGAAAAGAAGGAGACTTTATGGGTTCATGCAACTGATAGCCCTAGGAAAGAGCTGGACCAAGAGGTCTAGATGGTGCTCTCTCTCCTAGTGGAAGACACTGGCCGTCCAGGACTCAACCTCTAAGTTTAAAATCCCTGATGCGAGGAAGGCATCTTCCTCACAGCTCTAGCTGAGAAGTCTTGGGGAAAGTTCTAGCTGAACTAGCTTCCATCAAATGTGCAGCTCTGAGCCAAGCACTGTAGTGGGAGTGGATATGCTGGCCTTGTACCCCTATGGTCAGCCTCACCGATCAGTATGGAAGAGATTCTGTCTGTCTGGAAGAGACTGGGGATGAGACACTGCTTGAAAAAGCAAAAACAAAAAGTAGATGATACTATATTTCCTTATGTTTTAAGTTCTTTGAGGTACCTCTTTGTTGCTTTCATATATAGCCTATGTTATTAGTAAGTCCCTACTGAAAAATTAAGAAGTTGGAGTGCCAGACTTCTACTTTGCCCATGGTGTCAGAGTTCATTTGCAGACCATGGAAACCCCTCTGGCTAGCATATGCTGAGAGGGGCATAAGACCATGTATTAGGGGATTCAGTGCTGATAAACTGTGAGAAATGGAGGAGCAAGCTCTAAGCTGAGTGTCCAGAACGGATTCCCAGGAAAACACACAGAACTGGCCTGCCAGGGCCACCATGCGATCAGACAGCCACTGTCCCATTCACTAGCTCCACGTCCAGCTCTCTCCTGTGTGGTTTGGAATGGAAGAAGCCACCACCTTGACTGTTGGCTCTGGGGTCTCATCACCTCAGCCACCCTCCGTACGAGCAAAATAGATGCCCTGCACTCTGCCTGTGATCACCTGGGCCCCCTCCACCTTTGCTGCGGAAAGGCCAAGCACTTCCGTGCTGGCTGAAGGAGCAAAAGAGGGAGAAGTGGGCTCCTCGATAGAGGCTGGGAAATGTAGTCTTCATTTTCTAGACTCTGGCGTGCATCTGGGCACAGCCATAAGGGGGTCGGAATGGGATGGAGTGAGCCAGGCCACCAAGGAAGAATGCTGAAAAGAACACCTCTACCACTGACTTGTACATCATTTTAAAGGGGGAAAGGATATTTTTTAACCCTCCAAAAGGTTATAATCTTAACCTTTAACTTATAAAGGATATAATCTTACTCTAAAGCATAGGTAGCAACTCTAAACATATGTGTGTGTGTATATATATGTATATATATACACACATATATATGTATATATGTCTGTATTTTTCTCATTTCACTGATTGTCACTAAATCATTGAAAATTTTACCATAAACCAGTTCTGGGTCAGTGAAATAGCCTTGGGGAAATCCTGCTCTACTGGGTGGACAGAAAAAGTGAAAAGAGATAAAATTCAAACAGGTGAATTTTGCTACTACTTAATCAGCCTGTCTGCTTTTGGTAGGAAAGAACTTGAAGTTATACGTGGTAGGGTGCTGTTTGGATTATACATGAATTTTTATAATTTCTTTATTTACGCCTTCCTTCTGCACTCCTTCCTTCCATCACCCCCCTCCCCGCCATCACATTGTTCTAACTTCCCATACCTGGAGATTGACTGGGTCTGCTTTTCCCAGACTGTTGACGCTTGCCCTCTAATCTCTATATTTTCCTGCTCCCCAGCTGTTACTTGAACACCAGGATGCATATCAGGCTGGAACCGTGTTTCCTGACGCCTTTTACCCAAGAATCTGCGAAAGAGGTAAGCTAAGATTTATGGACCAAATGATGTCACTTTTCCTTGGTTGATAGGAATAGCTAGGACTCAAAAAAATATAAAATAACACATTATATTTTCCACTATTGTTGATCAATGACTTGGGTGCATTTTCCATTTAACCGAAACTTACTTGCTTAAGCATAGAAATTCTGAACGCTTTATTCTAAGCACCCTGACTTGCTTTCCTGCTTCATGGCAGTAAGAGAAAACATTTTGAAAGAAATCAAAAGGTCTGAGTTTTGTTCCTTCTATGTTGTCTGTTAGCATGTGACCTTGAAAAAGTCACTTCCGTGCTGAGTCTCAGTTTCCACATCTATAACACAGTAATATCTAATTAATTACTATTTAATTAATAGTAATAATTAATGCCTGCTTTGCAGCTTTACTGAATTGCTGTTGCCATTAATGCATGTTATTTTGTCAAGTCTTATGCAAATCCAAGGTAGTGTTATTAGTGAACTGGACTTACGAGTTGTTTCAGTCAGGGCCCCCGGAGGCATAGAAGATATACTCAAACTGAATAATTTGAGGGGAGTTTTATAAGGGGACAGTTTACAAAGGTGTGGACAGGATACAAGAAAATTGCAGGGCATAGCGCAGGGGAGGGGGCAGACAGAGCTGCGGGGAGAGGGTCGCTTGATGGGACCAGACCTTGAGTCAGGGACGCAGCCAGCCCCCTGTGACCCCACAGAAGGGGAGCTGGGAGAGTGAATACCCCACCCTCTCTCTCCTCCTTTTCTCTGATCTCCTGTCAGTTCTCCCCATTGGCCAAACCCAGCCCACCCCAAGCCAGAGGACAAAGTATTCAGTTGAAGCAGGTCACCTCAGAGGAACAGTACAGGAGAGAGAAGGATGGAAAGTGAGTCTGGGGGGACCAATGAAAGACATCCAGTACATTGGGTTGCCACATAAACCATTTTTGGAGTCTTAGGGTCATCAGCCATTATCTCACTGTTTTCCAATACAGTGATACCTTTAAAGTCAATGAAATGTTTAGAGCTACTCACGCCTCTAGTTACGATCCCAGATAACTCAGCTTTTGTGTTTCTCTATTTGTACGGGGTTTTTTCCTGTTTCCCTCTTAGTCTGTTCACTATCCTTTCTCTATCCTATTATTATATTTTGCCTGCTTGTTGTAGTTCTTTCTAATAATAGAATAACCTATTACTTCTAATTTAGCATTTCCCAAACTGTATTTAGGAGGCTTTAATGTCTCTTGATATTTTTAACATCTCCTTGATATCTTACACAAAAAAAGAAGTAAAAATGATTTTTTTGTCAATTAAATTTGAGATACTTTTGCTTAACATATGCCCTTTTTAGAGACCAAAAAAACCCAACACAATAATAAAGGTTCTGAGAAGAGTGTAAGAGGAATGCAAACTCCAGCATTTTCTCTCTCTCTCTCTCTTTTTTTTCTTTTTAAATTATTTATTTATGGCTGTGTTGGGTCTTCGTTTCTGTGCGAGGGCTTTCTCTAGTTGTGGCAAGTGGGGGCCACTCTTCATCGCGGTGCGCGGGCCTCTCACTATCGCGGCCTCTCTTGTTGCGGAGCACAGGCTCCAGACGCGCAGGCTCAGTAATTGTGGCTCACGGGCTTAGTTGCTCCGCGGCACGTGGGATCTTCCCAGACCAGGGCTCGAACCCGTGTCCCCTGCATTGGCAGGCAGACCCTCAACTGCTGTGCCACCAGGGAAGCCCTTTTTGTTTTTTTAAATACATCAGTAGATAAGATATACCCTCTTATCTATTATAAAGATTGGGACCAGTATGTGACTGAAGTGAAAAGGTCAATTAGGATTATAAAACATGTACCAATTACATGGAATTTCACACAGACTCCTGCTAGATTTTCCCAGTTTTCCTAAGTCTTACCTTTCTCTCATACATATCTACTTCAACAGTTTTTTCTTCTTTGGTGATTCACTTTTATTGCATCTTTCGAGAGGACTTAAATTTCTTAGATACTTAGTTGCCAAAGAAGCCACTTTTTGAACTCATATTTCATCAATTTACCTACTTAAATTCTATCATCACAGTAACAAGGACAATTGGCTTAATAAACAGGATTAGAAACAGACATGGCTGACCTACCATAAACTATAGCAGAGCCACGGAGACCGAGATGCTTGGGCCTATGCATAGTGGCCCGCTAGTTGCCAACATCCAGCAGTCCTGGGATGTGGCTTTCTTTTGCTTTCAGTCCATACGATTTACAGAGGGAACAAGGAGCTTCAGTTAATCTGGCAATTTGGTTAAATGAAGTTTTGTCAAAAGAGCTACTGCTATACTTAATTCTGGATTTTTGCTGTATTCTGTAGAAGAGGAATGGTAAAGTTTATCTCTAGGAAAACTGTTGGAGAAAATCAGATTGCTTACTTACAACTTCTTGAAAATCATTTTCAGAGAAACCACTGATTTAAAACTGGTTAGTAGGTCCTTGTTGTTTTTATATATATATATATATATATATAAAATAGTGTATATCTGTTCATCCCAAACTCCTAAATTATCCCCCTCCCTCCCTTTTCCTTTTGTAACCATAAGTTTGTTTTCTATGTCTGTGGGTCTATTTCTGTTTTGTAAATAAGTTCATTTGTATCAAGCACAGGGAACTATATAACCTATAATGGAAAAGAATCTGAAAAAGATGTACATGTATAACTGAATTACTTTGCTGTATACCTGAAACTGACACAACATCGTAAATCAACTATACTTCAATTAAACAAAAACCGATTAGGTTATTTTTAGTTTAACAACAGTATAAAAAAGTTGACCTGAGAGATCTGACTCTGGAGTTTTGCTTTTGATTGCCCCTGTGACATGTGACACTCTATGAAGAATCTGGCACTTGAAGGTTTTGAGTAGATGTCAGTTCCTGTCTTTTTCACCCCTCCTGCAGGAATAAAGAGGCATATGGGACACCCCATTTAAAAATATTATAAACTCAAATGCTTGAAAGCCTTTGGAGTATCTACTTTTGTCTTTTGTGCTGTTAGGGAGACTGACTGTGATGGAAAAGAAGATTGAAAAAAAAACCCCAAAATCAAAAAAAAAAAAAAAAAGGACAACTTATCTCCTTAGCTTTAGGGCAGAGAACTTAAACACTTCCAGCTTCTCTTGCAGCCCCGCTGTTTCCAGATGCTATGAGCAGTTAAGGCTCCTTTTTCTTTTGACTGGCCCTTCTGTTCTAGAGGCTTCCTTGGAACACTGACTCAGGAAAATAAGAGGCTTGGAGGGAAGGCGAAGGGACGCAGCAACACATCAGGTGGTGGTGGAAGATCTGATTGAGAATGTCCAACTTTTTAAGGAGGAATTCTGAGGGTTGCTTTTGTTTTGTCAGGACAATTCCATGAAGTGTCAGAGAGCACTCACCGGACTCCATTTCTTAATGCAAGCGTTCATTATATCCGGGAGAACTATCCCCTTCCCTGGGATAAGGTAGGCACAGCCTCTAACCCTAAAGATACTCAGTTCCTGCCAAGTACTCTTTAACCCCATTTGTGACCCGCAGCCCCACCCCAGACTCTGTGAGGGCTGCTCGCCGTTGTGCCTGCGGTGCCGAACACAGCATGTGGGACATAGTAGATGGCTAGTTAATACCTGAATAAATGATGGTTTTGTGTTTGTGTTTTGAAATTTATACCTTCAATTTTATCTGCAGTAAATGATGTTTTTTAAAGTTTGGGCTATGTCACTTGGTCATTTTGTTCTAATAGTAAATTAATCTGAAAGCAGTTCCAAGGCACTCGAAAACATTTCAAAAAGTCCTTTGTGTGTTTTGGGAAACTACAGTATACCTGTCTCTGATTTTTTTGTGAAGTCTCAATGATGGAAATGGATTCATCTGTATTAATCCTTTAATAAGATTGTTATAAAATAACCCCCCCCCACACACACACACCTCTAATTTGCTTATTTGGCAGGACACAGAGAAATTGGTAGCTTTCTTGTTTGGAATTACATCTCACATGGTGGCAGATGTCAGCTGGCATAGCCTGGGTATTGAACAAGGATTCCTTAGGACAATGGGAGCTGTGAGTACATATCTTCAGGTTAATGGCTTTATGGGAGTGATACTGTCATACCCAAGATCCAAAACTGACCCTCTTAGGAAAAGGAAAACTTTAGGTTATTCAGATTCACACGGAAACAAGACTTTGCCCAGCGCGGTATTTGTTAGATTTCCATCTTTCCTGTTCATTCCTCTTACTCTTCTTGCTTCCCGGGTAAATTCATCCACGTGGGCAGAATGACTGATGTGCACTGAAAACAGCGATGGATGTGATATTCTGTTTTAGTCACAAACAGTATTTGAGAAATTGTATGTTTTATTCAAGCTGTACCTCTTAACAAAGGTATAAATACCTACTACTTGGTTCTACCGTATTTAAAAGTAAGTTCACATGTTTTTGTTTTCTTTCCTTCTTACTTTTCTATATGAGGATGCCATATCACCACTAAAAATTGTGATCTTACCTGGTGACTTAGCTTCTGAAAGTCCCCTCTGGTCATTCATTGATATTAATACCGTTCTGTACCAACTTTAAACTTGCACTTTGTAGAGATTTTCCATGCCTCCTGTTCGATGCAAATGTCTGCAGTAGCTTTATCTGTCTCAAGATATTAAGTATACAACTCAGCTGCCAATATCATTTTTTAACACATAAAGCAATAAAATTAAATGTTTCTTTGAAAAGTGAGTCCATCCACTAGGCATTCCCAGCAATCATTGGGTTAGGCTGTCATCTCCTCACTACTCACTTCATTGTGGGCTTTAATTTGTGAGATACACCAGATGGGTCTCTTTTTTTCCTCAGATTGATTTTCACGGCTCCTATTCTGAGGCACATCCGGCTGGTGATTTCGGTACTGTTTATTTACATTTACCAGATTTTCTTTTGCGCTAGTTATATTTCACTTGCAGTCACTATTGTACCTTAAATGTGTATTTTTTTAATCTCTTGCCACTAGCTTTCTATTTTAATATTGCAGTTTGTTTGGAGTACAGGAGCACCTCATTTCACATAGAGATGTACTTCTGTAAAGTTGCATACTTTTTTTTGGTAAAAAACCCCCGAAAAACCCATTACATTTTATCATTTACTTGTGTCATTATTTTAGAAAAGCATTGCTTTTTAAATCAGATTTAAATTCATTGCCTAGTGTCTCCTAATACTTTAGCTTTAAATTGGTAAACTCCATCTTTTTTTCTATAGTAAATTACCTTTAAATATACAAATTATTGGTGAGTGGTGTTTATTTACAAGAACCCTTATGGTCCTTCTTAAAGTAAAAAACCTTTTGGTTATATGGGTGACTCTTTCTTAATTCATGTGTTTCACTAAAATTTTAAAAGATCACTTTTTCTTAAAGATGTGCCTATACCTAAAACAATGAATGGAAACCTATAACAATGTGAAGAAATAATAATCTGGATTGTGCAAATTTGTGTTCAAAGAAGCATGCTATGTGTTGTCATTAACTCACCAGATGCAAATATTTTTCTCTTATCATAGGAGGAGACGTGTTGAGCCAGTTTGAGTTTAATTTTAATTACCTCTCACGGCACTGGTAAGAGCAATGTACATTTAAATATGTGATACCCAAATGGCAGTTAGGAGCTTGACTATATTTTCCTTAGGAAATATAACTTGCAATGTAATTAGGAGCCTTCTGCATTTGTAAATTTTGAAAAGTAAAACTAAAGATTAGAATAGCCTAAGTAGATTCTTTTAAAAATTTGTGAATTATGCCAAACATATAAAATAATGTATTTTTATAAATAAAAAAGATGATGCACACTGTGTGGCTGCCACCTAGCTTAAGCAGTAGAGCATTGCTGGTACCTAGAAGCTCCAAGTCTTTCCTGCTCTATCACATCACCTTTTCTCCCACCTGATGTAATCACTACCCTAGGTTTTCTTAATCGTTTAGTTGCTTTTCTCTATAGTTTTACTGCATGTAGCTATATCCATATGCAAAATATTATATGGGTTTTCACTTTAGATAAATAGAATTACACAGCATGTATTTTGCTTAAAATTAAATTTAAATTAAATTAGAATTTAATGTAATTAAACTTAAAAATGTTTTTGCTTAAATTTTTTCTCTGACATTTAATCATATTGATATGTTCAGCTGTAGTTCCTTGATTTTCACCACTATATGGTCCTCCATTGAGTGGATATACCAAAATGACTTGACTTCATTCTAATATTGATGGATGTGTAAGTAGTGTAAAGTGTTTTTGCTTTACACATAGTGTTGCTATGTACTTTTTTTTTTGCACCAGAGGGGAATGTCTTTCATGTATTTTTGCACCAGAGGGGAATGTCTTTCAAGCAGGTGGCACCAGAAGTGGAATTGCTGGGCTGTAGGGCTTACGCATGTTTAACTTAAGTAAATAATCCCAGACTGTCATTCAAAATGGTCTTCCCAATTTGTACTCGCATCAGCTTTGTTCTGCTTCTTCTGTGTTCTCCAGTGCTTGGTATTGTCCAGCTTTAAAATTGTTCTAACCTATTTGGTGTGTAATGGTATCTCCTTAAGGTTTTAATTTGCATTTCCCAGACTACTAATGAAGTTGAATATTCTTTCGTATTTTATCGATTGTTTGTGTTTCATTTTAAGTGAAAACCTTTTGTTTGGTTTTTAGCCTATTTTTCTGTTGGGTTGTCCTTTTTATTTCTGAGTATTCTCTGTATATTCTGGCTTCTAATCTTTGTCCGTTTATCACTTATTTGTTATAAATATCTTTTTATAGTTTGTGGCATGTCTTTTTACTTACGGTGTATCTTGATAAACAGAATTGGTTAATTTTAATGTAGTTGAATATATCAATCCTTTCTTTTGTAATTTGTACTTTTGATGTCTTATTTAAGAATTCCTTCCCTACCTTGAGGGCATGAGGTTATTCTCCTACCTAACTTTCTAAATAATTTATAGTTTCATTTCTTAACTTTATATCTTTAATTTACCTGGAGTTAATTTTTTGTATATTCTGTGATAGAAATTTTACTTTTTTCCTGTAGAGATAACCGATTGTCTCAGAACCATTTATCAATAGTCTGCCCTTCCTCACTGATCCGTAATGCCCTCTGTGACATAAATTAAAATTCCATACATATGCGGGTCAATTTCTGGGCTTTCTATCATGTTCTGTTGGTCTAATTGACTTTCCCTGAGCAATACTGATTTTTAAAATTACAACATCTTTAATACATTTTGACATCTATTAGGGGTGATTTCTCAACCTGTCCTTTTTCTTCAAATGTATCTTGTCCATTCTCTTGCTTTGGCTCTTGGTAGGATCAAGTTGCCATGTTCCAAGAAAAATCTTGTTGGAATTTTGTTTAGAATTCTATTGACTCTAGAGATCAAGTGGAAGAGAATTAACAATTTTTCAATATTGAGTCTTCTTATCCAAAAATATGCTATATGTTTTATTTAAGTTGTCTTTAATGACTCTAAAATTTTATAAGTTTTTCCATCGAGGTCTTACACATTTTATTAGACTTAGTACCATAAATGGTAACTTTTGGAAACAACTGTATTTTCTAATTGATTGCTGGTGTATAGAAATGTAAGTGACTTTCTAATTTTGATTTTGTATCTAGCAACATTTCTTAGCTATCTTATTCTAATTATCAGGAGATTCTTTTGAATTGACTCACAATTCATAATCTACAAATTGTAACAATTTTTTGAAATTCATTTATTTATTTTTGGCTGTGTTGGGTCTTTGTTGCTTTTGCTTTTCCTTTTCAGTCTTTATACCCATAATTTCTTTCTTGCTGTATCATATTGGCTAGTATTTCCAGTACAATAGAAGTGGTGATATTGAGCATGCTTTTCTTGTTCTTTATTGTAAAGAAAACGCTTTCAATGTTTCATCAAGTTTGCTGTAGATTTTTGAGAGTATCCTTTATCAAAATTAAGGAAGTTTCCTTCTATTTCTAATTTGTTAGTAGTTTTTATTATAAATTAATTTCATGTGTATTGAACTCTTATTCTTCATCTGTTGAGATAGTTATTTTTTTCTTAATCTGTTAATATAGTGAATTATACTAATCTATTTGCAAATATTAAATCAACTTTACCTCCTGGCACAAAGCCAATTTTGCAAAGCTATATCATCTTTTTTTATATTTGTTTCATCTCTTCTCGCTGTTTAGGGTTTTTGCATCTATTTTTATGAGTTAGTTTGTACTGTAATTTTCCTTTCTTCTATCCATGTTTGGTTTTGGTATTAAAGTTATTCTGGCTTCATGAAATCAGGTGGGGAGTATGCCTTTCTTTACTATTTTCTGGAAGTCTGTGTAAGATTATAACTTTGATTTCTTGAATGTTTGGTAGAACTTGTCTGTAAAGCTATCTAGGCCTGATGTTTTAAGAAGTAGGGACTTTTTAAAAACTTTTTAAATGGTTTTAGGACTGTACAGTTTTTCAGTTTCTTCTTAAAGAGTTTTATATTTTTCTAGGACTCTTCCATTTTGTCTAAGTGTTTAAACATTTTGGCATAAGGTAGTTCATAATGTCTTATGTTTTTTCTTGTTTTATTTGTACCTATGTTCCTTTGTTATCCATAATGTTTTTTATCCTGCCTTCTCTTATATTTTTAAACAATCATGTCTAATATTTTTCAGTTTTATTATTAAAAAGATAAACTTTTGGCTTTGTTGATCCTCTTTACTATATGTTCTTTTTCTCTTTCATTATTTTTTCTTATATTTATTTTCTTCCTTCTACTTTTCTTTGGTTCCTGTGAAATTTGAGTCTTGATTTTAAGGTCTAGCATATGATTAATTTTTATCAATTTTCCATCTGTACTTGAAAAGAATGTTAATTCTCCAATTTTTGGTTTAATGTTATATATGTACTTATTAGCTCAAGCTTATTAAATGTACTACTCAAATCAGAAGATTTGTAAGCTATAAGTAAGATAGTCTTACTATTTTTATCTGGTTGGTCTAACAATTACTGAGAAATTTGTTTAAAAATCTCCCCCTGTGATGGTTGAATTTTTCAGTTTCTCCTTGTAGTTAGTTTGCCATACATGTGTTTGAAGATATGTTGTTAAGTATATTCGAGTTTTAAAGTCTTATATTTTTCTAGTGAATTGAACTTTTTATCTGGTGACTCTTTATATCTCACAATGCTTATTGCCTTCAAGTCCGCTTTACCAGATATTACTGTAATTACTTTTTGTTGTTTGTTTTTTCTTCAAATGTTTACTAAGCAGTCAGGTGACATAACTCTATCCCTCAGTCCCAGCCTCAGTCCCTGAGCATGGAGAGCTGAGAGTTGGGAGAAGTGCTTACAGAACAAAGAGGAAGTAGAGCTGGGGGCTTGGCAAGTTGCCCATTCCCATCCCTGGTCCTTCTGCCTTAGAGCTAAGGGAGGCCCAGAACCAACAAGTCACTCCCAGATCAGATGAGGCCAGCTGGCCTTTGGATGTCCCAGGAAGAGGTGGTGGTAGCAGTGACAAGAGGTTTCCCCCTAACTCTCCACACAAGGTCATCTGCACTGGATTAGATGTCCATTTCAAATTGTGCGTCATCGGGGATCTTGTCTTCTTTTGGTTATATTCACTGGTGCTTGAATTACTCGAGGCTTGCATTAGAGTTGCATTTCTCCAGAGAAAGTTTGTCTTGCCTTCTGCATGCTACCTCAAGGCACAACCTGGGACCACATTAAGTTACTTTCAACCCTTGAAGTTCTTCTGACTACACAGCTGGCATGAATGAAAGACAAAACATTTGTGGGGCTGGGTAGTTGTTACCAGTTCTCAGGGGAGATATTTTTCCCTCTCTCTATCCTTTGCCAAGATGAAGACAGGCAGGTTTCTTTGTTGTCCTTGTTGGTATGTTGAGTTTATTTCTAACTAATATTCATGCAGAAGGTATAGCCTTTAATGAGGAGTTTCCTCTGAGTTGGCCCACTTTTGGTATTTGGTGGTTCCTATACTTTATCTCCTGTCTCCTGCATACCACACAGCTATCAAACAAACAAAACAAAAAACTCCTAGGTTCCCAGGTTTAGCAGATGTCTCCAGGGCAAAAGCTGGCTTTCTCACATGCTTACCTCCCAAAGTTTCCAGTTTCAATTTGTTTTTGGCTTTTGGAAAAATTTCACTTTCTTGATAGCTTGGTGATTCATCTAAAAAAATATTTTTGTTATTTTGTCTAGAGTTTTAAGCTATGTTTATGGGGAGGACCATTCTGGTGCGCTTGTGAAGTAAAAAATGGACATCTCAATAGATTCCTTCTTATAAATATACTAAAATCCGGTTTTATTGGTTGTGATTTCTGTCTGGTATATTCTAAGGTTTTTTAAAGTAAAGATAAAAGATAACAGTATAAATCTAATTCTTAAAATGCTGCTCTTCTTCCAACTGAAATAACTAGTATCTGTGAACCAAAAGATTGACTTAGAATTCTTTTTTTTTTACTACCTTCCACTATGTACTCTGAAAGTAGGATGTTGGGGTAAGGAGCCATTTTTGGTGTTTTTAGAACAATGATTTTTGAGAGTAATTCAACTCAAAAGAATGAAAATACTTTATATTGCTCCTTGAACTCTGAATTCACAAAACTAAACATTCTTTTTATATTTTATAGTTACTTATTGTTGTATAAATACTTGATGAGGGTACCAGTTTGCTCTGCAGCATTGGGCAAATTATTGAACTTTTCTGTGCCTTAGTTTCCTGTATGTGAAGTAGGACTATGATAGCACCAACCACTCCGGGTTGTTGGTAGGATTAAATAAATAATGAATGTAAAGCCCTTTGCATGGTGTCTGGCACATAATAATCCTGGAATAACTGGTAGCTGCTATTGCTGCTGTTATTATCTTCAACTTCAGAATCAAAACAACTCTTATTCTAATGCTTTTCTCAGGTATGTGCCTGTTGAAGATCTCCTGGAAATTTATAAGAAACTCTATGGCCGAGCAGTCATCACCAAAAATGCCATTGTTGACTGTTCATACCTTCAGTTCTTGGAAACGTAAGTGTAACTAGAGGAATATTTGCAGTCGATTTTATTGTGACTTCCTTAACACACTTTCCAATGTTTTAGTTTTCTGAGAGTGGGTATTGGATTTATGGATTTTGCTTGTTCAAAGGCAGTTGCTTGATAGTGGATACGTGTTGCTGGAATCTTTTCTTCATTAATTTGCCTCATTTCTTTGTGGAAACCACAGCTCACAGTCAAAATTATTGCTTATGTTGCAGGTATGGTGAGATGTTAGCTATTTCCAAGGTAAAGGCATTTATTCTTCAAAATCTTAAAGCATTATAAAGATACCTTGAGAAGCACTTGATTCATTTATTTATTGACTTATTTTTCTTTCTCTTTGCCATAGCTTTATCCCACTTATTCTAGAAAGTCCCCATTTTTGGTGGAACAATTTCAAGAATACTTCCTAGGAGGACTGGATGATATGGCATTTTGGTCCACTAATATTTACCGTCTAACAAGTTTCATGTTAAAGAATGGGACCAGGTGAATTCTTACTCTATTTCTCCTTCCAATCACTCCCTGCTTTGCTACCCTGTCCCCAACATAACTCTCAGGTTTTTCAATTGATCAAGTGAAGAACAAGAAAGTCTCATGAAGTGCTATCCTATCCTAATCAAGAAGGAAAAGAATGGGACTTCCTGGTGGTCCAGTGGTTAAGACTCTGCTTCCAGTGCAGGGGGCATGGGTTCGATCCCTG
The DNA here is from genome assembly GCF_028564815.1 of Eubalaena glacialis. Lineage (NCBI taxonomy): Eukaryota > Metazoa > Chordata > Mammalia > Artiodactyla > Balaenidae > Eubalaena > Eubalaena glacialis. The sequence continues at coordinate 19,702,211 of NC_083722.1, read as the reverse complement.
GTTGGGGAAGTTCTGCATGCCACGTGGCGTGGCCAAAAAAAAAAAAAAAAAAAGAAGGAAAAGAATGGAAACTGTTTTCTCAAAACTCCAACTAGCTCCCATCTGTTTAGGTTTGCTGATGTCTCTCCTGTCTTAGGGATGAAGAGGTAGATATTGCAAGGTTTGTGGTCTAGGAGAAATGGCTCAGGTGGGAAGGAATCTGCTTCCACAGCTGCACTGCATCTGTTTCTTTTGGGAGACCCCATGCTGTGGGCTGGGGTGTCTGCCTCCCCAAGCTCCAGCAGTGGATGTGGCCATCCTCCTCTCCACCCGATCGAGCTCTCAGAGCTCCAGGGTTTAGAAGGTTACTTCACCTAACCCCCGCACTCCAAAATGAAATCGGAAATGAATGCATTTGTAAAGCTCAGCCTTCTGTTGGAATTTGACATCTAGCCCAGATGGGACAGTTGCTCAACCTCCAGCTCCTTTTCTGTTCCTCCCCAGCACACCTACGACGAGTGTCCATCAGAGACTCAGATGGCGTGTAGACCAGCGTTGACTGGTCGTGTCCCAGTTCCAGCTGTAGTAGACATTTCGGCTCTCACAGAATCTGTTCATGGTCTGAGGGAGCCGAGGTTCTCTCAGAACCCATGTCTGACCATACCACTGAGGATGCAGCCCCTCCCTCCCACGCTGTTGAACTGAGCAGGGTAGGGATGGGTCTGGATAGGGACCCCTGGAGGCAGCACCTGCTGCAGGGAAGGCAGGGAAGCTTAAGCAGCAGCGGGCAGGGAGAAAGAGGGTTCTGTGGCAGGAGCTGCACTGGGGTGGCTATTCTGGGTGAGGATCATAGGAGGGTTGGGCTTTATAAGTTCAGGGGCCTGTATAAGCACAGCTCCAGAATAGTAAACACTGGATGATGTTCCTTTGCCCTTAAAACATTTGCTAGTATTCAAAGAATGTTAACCATAATTATATATTATGTTTTATATTATATACACAACATATATATATATGTGTATATGTATATACAACACATTTATATATATTGTGTTGATTTGAAACAAAATTCCCTTTGATAAGTTCAACCTTAGCCTTGCTTTTAAGACTCGGCAAGTAACAGTGTGGCAGATGGAAACCATCCAATATAAATAGCACTTTTAATAGTGAAAATTAACCTTCATTAAAATCCCCAAGCTCTTTTATGGCTGTGGGTGTTTCAGTCCATGTGAGTTGTAGAGAAGATGAACTTTGGAATTAAAGAGACGTGTCACTCTCTGTTGAGCTATCCCAAGCAAATTGTTAAATCTCCCTAAGTCTTAGTTTCCTCATGTATGAAGTGTAGGCAATAATAATTCTATCTTTCTCATAGGGCTATTGTGAGGAGTAAATGAGATCACTCGTGTAAAGGGTTTAGCCTACAGTAAGCACTTGATAAATGTGGGCTACTAGTAGTAGTGTTAGAAAAAAGTTAACTTTATATTGGAGGGATTCATAACACATGGCCATGTTAGAGTAAATGACCTACATTTATTTGTTGTATAAAGTCCAAGTGTATTGATCCTTAAATTGGAAAAACAATTTTGGTGTTTGTCTTTGGCTCAGTTGTCCAACATAGCTAAGGAAAGTTATGTAGCTGGACATTATTCTTTAATTAGGAGGAGATAACTGAGAAAGAACAGATTTCTTGTCTCTTGATCTGTCTTAATTTATCAAGGCAGAAAATTCCATGAATTGATTGTATCTTTACAGACATTTACAAAGAAAGATTCATCAGAATTTATGCAACTTTATGGGAAATTTGGAGAATTATCCAAAGAAAGACAACACAAACTCATGACAGAAAGAAAAGCATACGTATTTTCACATTATAACCATTTCTTAACTTACTAATACGTGATCTTCCAAAGCAAATTTGTGTTACTTGAAACTCATAGTATATTTTCCTAAAGAAACAGTGAAATAATGGTAGTTACGTTCCCAGCCAGAACTCTACTTAACTCAAAAAGTATTTGTAACTGTAGTGCTAATCTTGTAAGGCTGCCATCTAAATCCTGGTGGTACAGAAAAGAGAATTTGAGGAAAAACCTTTTCCTCAGCTTAAAGCTGGCCCTAAGAAAGATTTTGATGGGAAAAGTTTGCCTTCAGCTTCTTTCACCTCTTTTCTGAATTCCTTTTCTAGCAACCAGTCCTTTTGCCCCAGGTTCATACTTCCTTCATACTGCCCTGAAACTCCCTCAGTGACCTCCAAAGCTTCCTCTCCTTCAGAATAGTCTTCATTCTGGAAGAGACTCTTACAATGTAATACCCACTCCCTTAGTGCTTCTGTTCAGTGTTAGGGAGAAAGTTCACCTCTTACATTCTATCAGCAGCCTTTTCACTTGTAGAAAGGGATACTTAGTTACCTATTTAATTATTAGTTTATAAATTTTTGTTTTTAAAGGAATGAGAATGAGAAATTAAAACATTGAGCATAGATGGGCAAAAGGTGGCACAGTTGGGAATCAGTTTCTTTCAGTCTCTAACTCTGAGATGGTTCATGTCAGCAGGGAGAACTCAGCAGGTGGAATCGGGAGGGAAGGGGAAGGCTGTGAGTCTAGGGTGACCAGCCGTGTGGCACTGCCTGTGTTACCGTAATAGCACCTGCTTATCCACCCTCATCAAGTAGGACTCGGGCCCTTTACCAGTCCTGCCTGGCTAAGTCATAAAACCTCTGCATGAAGACTTTTGGAGGTGGTTTGAAATGTTACACTGATTCTCAGAAAAATTCATGCTTGAAAAGAAGGTCGAAAACTGCCTAACTCATTTGACTCTTTCCCCAGTAACTGCAACCTACCTGAGAACCCTCTGTTTATCACATGTGGCAGCCAGCAAAACAATACCCACGGGTAAGTGGATTCCAAAATGGCTCATAGAAAAAGAACATCTCACTCGCTCAGAGGGGTGCTCAGTAGACTCTGAAAGCATGGGCTTTGTAGACAGAGGTTCAAATTCCAGGGCTGCCATTTACAGCGGTGTGATTTTTAAACAAGTTGCCTAATTATTTGTTGAGCTGCAGCTTTCTCCTTTGGCAAACTGGAATAAATACATATCCATACTCCCAGAATTATGGTATGGATTATGTGCGAGAATGGATGTAAAGCAATTAGCACATTAGTAAGTTGCTCATTAACTGGTAAATGATAGTTAATAGTATTATTATTATTATCACCATCATTATTGTTATTATTCATAAAGTTTGGCCAAATTCCACCCTGAAAAAGTATCAACAAGACAGGGTGGGGAGAAGTCCTCTCAGTTAGTTTCTGAGGAAGAGGGCCAGAGGATCTGCTTTGTATTCTAAGGGGTGGTATTCCCCGCTGGACTCAGGTACCAACCACCAACCATTCATTCATGCATTTAATAACTATATTAATCCTAATATTATTACTAATAATACAATACAATTACAATAAAGTAGTACAAATTATAATATTTCCTCATCATTATGTGCCAGGAACTAGTTCAGGCATTTAGAGACCTCATTGTGAACAAGACAGAGACAGTTTCTGCTCTCAGAGGATGGCGGGTGGATGGGCGCTGAACAAGAACTTGTAAATACCCTTGAGTATTAGGAAGGACAAGTGTTGGGTGCTCAGGATGTACCACAGAGTGTCCTCAGTCACAGGAGACGTCCTGTGAAGAACTGATGCTTCTACCAAGATACTTAGGGTGAGCAAGTGTCCGATACTCAAAAAGAGGGCATTGCAATAAAAGATGCTAAGGTGAGAGAGAGTTCAGCGCTTCCAAAGAATTGAAAATGTGCAAAAAGTGTTCAGGTAAGCCCTCACTTTTTAGTTTATGCGAATTAGGTAAGTTTTGTTTTGTTTTAATTAAATTGAACGTCTTTAGGTTGGGTTTGCAAGCTCTAGATTGTCGGGATCCCTATACTGGCTGGTATCTTATGCGGCCTCCTTTGTTCATTTGTTGCCCAGCTTCCACTGTAAGCATTTCTGAAACCTGTCTGGCTTCTTTAGGCATCTGATTGGTAGACTGGTTAAAACATATGAATTTGAAAATGTATTTTTATTGTATAATTAATTCTTGCATGTCTTTAAGGATAAATCAGTCCACCTGCATACTGGTTTCCCAAACAGCTATGACCTTTTCTTGGCCATTTGTATGAAATGTTGACTTTTGATTTTTTTTTTTCTTTTAAATCTGGAAGGAATTCAAACTTATACGCTTATAGAACTTATTTTTGTAAGGACAGGCTTTTTCAACCTTGGAAATGTGTTTATTAAAAGATGTTGTGGAATCTCCTATAAAAGTTTTTCTACAATTTTGTTTTTTGTGTTGCTGTTCCTTCAACTTGCAGATGTTAAAATTTTATGGCCTTTTAACCTGTGATTAACTTGACTATAGTTTTCAACTCAGTTATTCAGGGGGAGTTGCTGTTTCCTCAGTCTTAACCAGTTTATTCCTCTCTCTTTCCAGCAGCACAAAAGTACAGAAAAATGATTTTCATAGAAACGTGACTGCAGCCCTAACTAAAGATATTGGAAAAAATATAAACTATACCAAACGAGGAGTGTTCTTTAGTGTGGATTCCTGGACCACGGTAAGAATTTTCGGCTTTTAATGGAGAGACAGGCACCTGCCGCTTCCTGTGATACCGCGTTTTGTAGAGTCGCTGGCTGTTTAATCGTTCATTGAAAGTCACCTGGGCGTGAGCCAGGCTCGCAAGTATCCTTGGCCTCCAAGTCTGGCTTGTTCCGGAAACATCCTATGACGAGAGTCTGGACCTCAGTGGCCTTTGGCAAGCCAGGTGGAGCCCAAGGTGGCCGTGGGGCCAGTCCTGCTCTGTCCTTAGGCAAAGTGTGTCAGCAATATTGTAGGCTCACTGTGCAAGGTCCCACACCAAGGGGACACCACTGCATATGAAGTTCCTCCATGAGATCACCTTAAGTGTCATTCCACCAGGGAGATAGAAGATGAAAGGGAAATAGCCTCTGACATTTAGAAAATTTCAGTCTAATAGGGGTGATAAATACAAAAATAACCATTTGTGAGTAGGATGCAACAAATCCTATGGTTGGGGGTGGGGATGGGTACATAGCCTCTCATGAGGATAAAAAATTATATCCCTACTATCAGAGAAGGCTTCATGGAGGAGGTGGCATTTGAGTTAGGCCTTGAATACTAGATGGTTTTTCATCAGTGAGCATGTATTTCTGGTAGTGGGTTGGGAAAGTTTCACGATGTTTGGAAATCTGAGTAGTCTTGTTTGCCTGGAACACAAGACAAGGGATACAAGGTACTTGCGAGAGTTGGGGAGGGAGAAGGGTTTAGACAACATTGTGAGCTGGGTGAGGGTCCGGGCAGGGCCTGCTTTTCACAGGTCTGCAGCCTGCATGGTCACGCAGAAGGCCGCCTCACTTGGTTTAATGCTCTGCTGTCATTGCCTTAAAACTCTTAATAACTTGGGAACAAAGAACTTTGCTGAGTTCTACAAATTATGTACCCACACCTAGACCTGGGAAGCTCTGTCAAAGCAACTCTCATTTGGTCTTGCAATTATGTGGATCAGTCTCCTTTGCAAAGGGAAGATTGTGTAAGAGAAGGACTTTATATTCCCAAGGCCTGGGTGGTACCTGACATGATGCTTCCTGGATGAATGAGAATGCCAGAGCTGGGCATCAGATGAGCAATCTGTGGATGGCCTGCCAGAGGTGTTAGACTGGAGAAACGGAAAGCACGGTCCCTTCCTGCAGGGCCCTTTTAACCTGCACTTCTCTGGAGCCTGAGCTGTCCAGGGCTGTCCCATGGCTCTAAGCTGATTCTGCTCTTGGGCAGGCCCGGGAATTCTTTTTTGGTCTTATGTTACCCCTGGGTGGATTTCGAGTTGTGTTCCCTGAACTTGCATGGATCTAGTGCCTGGCCAGGTTGTTCAGGGCCACTGCAGTCTGTATTTGTGTCTCTGCAGTAACCACACTAAGAACAATTCAGCATCCCTGTTCCCTCATTTCTCTCGCATACAGCTTCCAGCACTCCGCACATGACCCCTCCTGCCTGCCCGGTTTCTTGGGACTCAGAGCAAATCCAGCAGCCTCTCAATTTGAGTGTGGTTGGGAGGGTTTCTAGCATTCCTGGTGGTATTTCAGTTCATTTGTTTGGGGGGAAAAAAAGGAGATATATATATATACAAATATAATTACAATTCTAGATTTGAATGGACTTATCTTTAAAAAAAACTTTAGTTCGTAACAATTATTTTGTTCAGTTACATTCTGCAAATTAATAGACCATCCTGACTTGGTTTAGGTTAATCCCAGCTGACTCTTTCTTTCCGTGATGGCCCTGACCTCTAGGGCTATAACTCCCATCTGTGAGCACACACTGGTGGTGTGATTTCACTCTCCTAATTGCCAGTCTTAAGTCGTCTTACTTGTTGATAGGAATTGATGTTATTTTTCAGCACTTGTAAAAACTTGTTTCCTAAAGTCTAATGTTTTTGGCAGGAAACGGTAGCTTTGTTGATTATGCTGTGCCTTTTTCTGTCTGTAATCATTTTATTTCAGGATTCCGTATCTTTCATGTACCAGTCTTTGGAGAGGAGCATACAGGAAATGTTTACTGGCAGCTCTCAGCCACAGAAGCATGTTTCTAGCCCCTCAGCATCTTACTACTTGTCATTTCCTTACACAAGGCTTGGTTGGTACGTATGAGTTTATCTAATTCCTGAACGTTTTCATCAGTATTAATTTCAAGCAGTCATTCACAAATGTTTACAATGGTGCCTATTAGCACTTTATTTTCCAATCAATTCATCGTCAACAAAAAACAGTAATTTTGTGGTTAAGTTCTGGTAAAGATAAAATTATCTCCTTAAAATTGGTCAAAAATATGTTTAAGTACAAACTTTTACTTTATTAAATAACCACAACAATAAACTATTTCTTTATAGAATATTTGTAAAGCTTCAGTGTTTTCGGAGATAGATTATTACAGATATCTTGGCACCTAATGACATTAGAAGGATAAAAGCAGGTAGTTATTATGGTGACTGGACTATTATAACTTCATAAGGCAAAAGCCTAGCACACCACAATAATTTTATAAAGAGAATGTTAGGGATTCCTCTGATTTTAAAGATCAACTGTTACCAAACTGAACTCGGGTCCCCTCGCCCGAGGCACAGCAAAGCCAATCTACTGATACCGAGCTGCGGTGAAGGAAAGTACAGCATTTATTGCAGGGCCCCAAGCAAGGGAGTTGGAGACAAGCCTCAGGTCCACTCCAATTTGGTCTTCGAGTTAAGGGTGTTTAAAGGGGGAGACCAATGAAGCTGGGATCAGTCATCGTCTTGTGACATTTCTGTGACATTTCTTAATCATACTGTTAGGGGTCAGGATGTTTCGGTTTATGATTCTCTGGCCAGGTGGTCCATGGCTCGGGGGTCTGATAGCTCGTCTTGGCCTGGAGAAACAACCTGAGTTTGTATGTTAATGATATCTACAACAGCCATTTTAGTACATTAACGATGTTATCGACAACAGCAGTTTTAGTCATCTGACTCTGGTTGAGGGTAGTGTTCAGTTAGCACAGGATTGAGGTCGGAGGGGACAAGAAAGGGAATAAAGTTTTGGATAGAAAGATTAATCATAAACTCGGTAAGGGAACTTGGTTTTAGGGGGACTCAGTTTCACAACCAAACTGAGCCCAAGGATATAAAAGTGACTATTTTTTGGAGGTTTTTGTAAAAGCTCTTTTTTTAAACCACACTTTTTAAATCCAAATAACATTGCATTTCCCTTGGAACAATATACCGACAGCCCTTCCTCTTCAGGCCGCTAATGCATTCAGCTCCAGCACAAGGAATGGGGGGTGAATGCTGTCTTTACTGGACATTCATTTGTGAATAATGAATAGCTCTTCTTGGCTGCCTTCCTGAAAATCCAAATGAGGGCCTCCTGCTGGGATCTCTGCCACATGGGGGGGAGTGGGGTGGGGGGCAGCACAGAGGTCCTTCCTGGGGGCCATTACTGGCCAGAGTCCAGCCTCGGGAGTGCAGAGACCAGCAGTGTCTCCACGGTGTGCATCTGACCCAGTTCACCAGACGTCATACCTGTTAGAAACTGCTCTTCTCTTTTTCCTCTGTTCTGCTATTTATTCTTATGTGGTCATCAGAACCAGAATAAATAAATGACTTTTGGTCATTCCAGCCCCGCCAGAGACATTTGAACCATTGACTCAGTTTGTCCAGCTCTGTAACTGGTAGGTCATGGACTCTCATTTAGAAACATCCACTAAACCTGTTAGGCATTGAATTTTTTCCAGTATAAGCCACGCTACGTAGCTATGGTAGAAATAAAATGGCCTACTTACCACAAACTTGTCTTTGATCAGGTAACAAATTGAAATGAGTTGAGCCGATTGTAACCTGTGCCATTGGCTGATGGCGAATTTCCTCTCTGTTCTCAGGTGGAGCCTGGGATTGTGCTTTGGCTGCTCTGGGTTTTGCATGTAGGACAAGGTGCTTTTGTGAGGATGCTTTTTATGTGTTCAGGTTATATGGTCCAGAAATGCCCGGAGGCCTTGATTTGTCCAGTTTTGTTGTTATTTTTTCTGCCGGAGAACAAGGCTGAATCACACAAGCAATATAACCTCAGAGGTGAATATTCACAACAGTCATACAGGATGGAAAAATCCATGAGAGGAAGTTAAATTCTAGAATCCAGAAAGGAAAGGAGCAAGAGACAGTTTTACTTATAGCTCTCAGTAGACACTGCAGTGGGTTCCCTCTTCTTCCTTACAGGGCGATGACCTCGGCTGACCTCAACCAGGATGGGCACGGTGACCTGGTGATGGGCGCCCCGGGCTACAGCCGCCCCGGCCACATCCACGTGGGGCGCGTGTACCTCATCTATGGCAACGACCTGGGCTTGCCCCTCGTCGACCTGGACCTAGACAAGGAGGCCCATGGGATCCTGGAGGGTTTCCAGGTGAGGCCCCCATCTCATATTTTCCCTTTTTAGTGTCAATAAGCCACTGCCCGCATTTCCCGGCAAACTCTTCCAGGATGAATGACAAATAGCAAGAATAATGATAGTAACAAACAGCTGGTGGCCAGCATTTGTGTAGTACTTTTCATGTTTAAAAGCATGTTCATGTCATTAATCTCATTCTATCATTAACTTTGAGTGTTTAGTCCAATACCTTCCAGAAACAGCCATACTATTTAGTGGCTTTGAGTAGCCAATCAGAATGTGATATCTTGATAATATAAAAGCTCGTTTGGTGTGTTTCTTTTAATATAAATATTTTATCTTGTAAGAATTTTAGATTCACAGAAAAGTTGTAAAGACAGTACAGAGAGTTCCCATGTACCCTTGACCCAGTTTCCCCTGTGTTAACATCTTACGTAATTATGGCATACTTGTCAAAGTTAAGAGACCAACACTGGTAAATTGCTATTTTTTAAAAAAAATTATTTATTAATTTATTTTTGGCTGTACTGGGTCTTCATTGCTGCGCACAGGCTTTCTCTAGTTGCGGCGAGCAGGGGCTACTCTTTGTTGCGGTGTGCAGGCTTCTCATTGCAGTGGCTTCTCTTTGTTGCGGAGCACAGGCTCTAGGCGCGCGGGCTTCAGTAGTTGTGGTATGCGGGCTCAGTAGTCATGGCACACGGGCTTAGTTGCTCCGCGGCATGTGGGATCTTCCCGGACCAGGGCTTGAACCTGTGTCCTCTGCACTGGCAGGCGGATTCTTAACCACTGTGCCACCAGGGAAGCCCAACACTGGTAAACTGCTATTAACTAAACTCCAGACTGTTCAGGTTTCATTCCGTTGAGTGGTTATTCACCACCAGAGGAGTCCCGCAGTGACTGTACAGATGTTCCGCACGGAGGCAGCATGAATTCCTCGTGGGAGCACTAGAGACCGGGAGGGTTTTCCTCCCTGACGTCTTTGGTAATAGTCCTTACATGAGCAATAAACAAGGAGGGGCCGACAGCGCCCTGCTACCAGCCACAGACGAGTATGCGGGCTTTGGTGGCACTGCAAGCTCCAAATATCAAACACCAGGGGAATTTGGGGTCAGATGGTTTCTTGTCCCAGACATACCGTTAAAACGTTCGCTGTGGAGTTAATGCTGTGAAAAAAATAAGATGGCGCACCTGAACATACTTTAAATAATGAAAAGTCCAATGGTTTATAATCTAGGTTTTAAAAAAATAAATTTATTCTTGGCTGCATTGGGTCTTTGTTGCTGCGAGTGGGCTTTCTCTAGTTGCGGCGAGCGGGGGCTACTCTTCGTTGCGGTGCGCAGGCTTCTCATTGCGGTGGTTTCTCTCGTTGCGGAGCACAGGCTCTAGGCACTTGGGCTTCAGTAGTTGCGGCACACGGGCTCAGTAGTTGTGGTGCACGGGCTTAGTTGTTCTGCGGCATGTGGGATCTTCCCGGACCAGGGCTCAAACCCATGTCCCCTGCATTGGCAGGTGGATTCTTAACCACTGCGCCACCAGGGAAGTCCATATAATCTAGTTTAAGCTCTGATGGAAGGAGCCTCTGAGTCCGAAAGGTGTTAAGTTGATGGCCAGTGTAGGAGGTCACACAGTCCCAGAGGGACAGCATTTTCTGGAACCTTCTGACACCACATGAGAAAGTTCCAAAATAAATCAACTCATTCTTGTTACTTCTTTCTTCACCAAGCCATTCCCCTGTCAAACTGTGGTGTAAAGTGTAATCCTTTGGTCTCCTGTAGACAAGGAATAAGAAAGGCAGCTGCTTCCTGTGGATGAGAAATTCTCTCAAAGACACTTGGGGTGAGGAAGGAGGTAGCTCCATGCTCTCTTGTCCCAGTGACCTTTGATAATTTGGAAGATGGCCAGATTAAGGCATGTGCTAGGGATGGGAATCCTGTACTCATCCCTGGTCTGCAGTTAACCTTTCTGGTCATTGTCTATAAAGTGGAAGATTAGGATAGATAAGCATTTGCCTGCTTTCGAATGCTGTGCTTTTCTTGGAATGATGGTTACCCTGCAGGAGGGCTTGATAGTAAAGCTGGTGGTGATGAAACGAACCCATCTTCAGTTGGCAGGGACCTCTATTCATTGGTCCCCATCCTGCCCCAATGTGCTTGTGTCCCGGGGCAGTCCTCTCTCGTTTATCAAGTTCCTGCCTTGTAGAAAGGGGCTGTTCTCAAATGCCATTGCACACAGGTATAGAGAGATCAGACAACAAATAACAGATGTGGGTTCTGGGGCATGTGTGTTATGTGGCAAGCATCACTTGTGCAAGACTCTTCATAATAGGAGAACCTCATGAGTTATTTTTAGGTCTAGGCTCATTCTAGACAGTAGGAGATGAAAGATCTAGAAAATCCACCTTGGAAGAAAATTGTCCCTGAATGGAGTGAATTTTCCAGCTGTAAACCACAAAAGTAGGAGTAATAAAAGTATGTACGTTAATCCATGTGAAATGCTTAGTGTCTACAGCACTGTCATCAACAGAACTTTCCATGATGATGGAGATCCTTTAAAGCTGTGCTGTTCAGTGTGGGAGCTACTAAGTGCTTTGGCTTTTGAGCATTTGAATGTGGCCAGTGCAACTGAAAAACTGTTTTGGTTTAATGTTAGGTAATTTAAATTTAAAAGTAATAGCCACATTTAGCTAGTGGCTACCGCACTGGACAGCATGGCTCTAGAACAGCCTGAGTATTCGACAGATGTTAGCTACTGTTATGTGATTATTATCTTGGATACTTTCCAAGAGGAGTCTGGTCCTTAACGTGGGGCATGATACACACCAGACCATTTTCTGAAAACCTAGAACTTTTAAGAACCGACCTTCTTCTCTCCGGCACCTCTTCTTCCCCTCGGGGCAGACAGATGAGCCAAACACATCCTTAGGGCAGAGCTACCCACCTGGCGGGTCATGGGTGTGTTACGGGCGGCTGCAGTTCTGTTCCTCAGTCCTGGCGTGCTGGGCGGGGTCCCCCAGGAGTCAGGTGTGCTCTTCTGGAGGTTGTGGCTCAGCCCAGGGGAAGTAACTGGTGCCTCTTCAGCCCTCAGGTCGGTTCGGCTCTGCCGTGGCCGTGCTGGACTTTAACAAGGACGGCGTGCCTGACCTGGCCGTGGGAGCCCCCTCAGTGGGCTCCGAGAAGCTCACGTACACAGTAAGGAGGCTGCTGGGGGTGATGGTGGCAGATGGGGGGGGAGGGGAGGAGGAGACACTGTGTGGAGGCTCCGGAGGAAAGCAGGCAGCAGGGGTGCCGGGCAGAGCTTTTGTGGGGAGATGATCCCAGCCCCCCATTCAGGTCCTTGATGGGACTCCGGTTACCTGGCAGCTCCTGTTCCTGCCTCCCTGGCCTTAGCTGGGCTTCACGGGTGGCACTCCACCAGGTACTGTACTCTTCCTCCCCCCTCCCCCGGGATGCTGAATGATAGGGAAGGCAGAAATTCCAGCTAATCCATAGCTTCCTGTCATCACAGCAGGGAGGTGACTTCCTGGATCTTTCCTCTCATGCAAGGAACCCAACGGGTTCCCTCTTTCCTTACCGAGAGCAGAGATCCTGGGTCCTGGCCCACAGGGCTTTCCTCCCACAAGTCCTCCACACCGTAGCCGGGCACCGCGAGTGACAGTGGAGTCAAAGGCCCTTCGTCTCCCTCTCCCACTGCAGGCTCGCCTCTTCCTCTCCCTCCTCACCCTGTTTCTAGTCCTGTGAACAATTTGTCATCCAGACGCATCAGGTGCCCTCACGTTAGGGCTGGTGCTCATCCAGCTCCCTCCACCTGGAAAGCCCTTTCTCCCCTTTTTTCTGTAGGGGTGAAATGTCACTTCTTGCAGGAAGTGTGATCTAATCCCTGGCTCAGGAGACACTTTGTTGTCCTGTGCTCGCTGCACCTTTGTAGCTCCCCACGCTGTGGTGTCACAGTTGCCAATTGGCCAGCTTTTGGGACGGAGAGAGGTTGGTCTTATCCATCACTGTGTACTCAGTCCTTGGCTCACTATGGAAAATAAATGCATGTAGAAGGAGTAGGGATGGAGACAGGCAAGTTATAAGATGAGAAGTGAGAACTAGTTTGTAACACAATAACAGCACAGTCTGCATCCCAAGGCAAGTAAGCAGTACTGACACGATGTGTTAGTGTTCAGAGAAATAATGGGCTGGGCCGGGGGAGGGCTTCATTGAAAAGCCAGAAACTGAGCTCGGCCTTGAAGGGGTGGGGAGTTGAGCAGGTCATTCTGCAAATACAGTGAACAATTATGGATGGCAGATCCGGAGCAAGATGCTGGGGAGGCAAAGATAAAAATGACAGTTTCTGCTTTGGGGCTCTAATAGTCTGATGGAAGTGGCCAATACACAGGACTGGACACTGACTTCTGGCAGTAACTAAGCTCCTGACCCTACAGGGCTCTGATGGTGATTTATTTCATCATCAGTCACCTTTGTCTTGCTATTATTTAAGGTTCTCGGGTCACCACCAAGTCTTAACGATCGCCCTGTGGTTTGTCCTTGTCTAGGGTGCAGTGTACATCTACTTCGGTTCCAAACAAGGAAGACTATCTTCTTCCCCCAACATCACCATCTCTTGCCCGGTATGTTGAGCCACCTTTGAGAGGTACAGAAAACTAGAACTCGCCATATCCTACTTGCCTCAAGGGCTGAGTAAGACGTGTTTTCCTGTTTCCTCTTCAGGACACCTACTGTAACTTGGGCTGGACACTCTTGGCCGCAGATGTGAATGGAGACAGTGAACCTGACCTGGTGATTGGCTCCCCTTTTGCTCCAGGTGGAGGGAAACAGAAGGGAATTGTGGCTGCGTTTTATTCTGGCTCCAGCCACAGCGACAAAGGTAGTGCTTGCTGGGGCTGGGGGTGGAATGGGCGGAGACCTCCGCTGCTCTAGTCTGTGGTGCCTTCTCTTGCATATGGGTTTTTGTCCTATTTTCCTCATTGCATAGCATTTCACCTAAATTTTCTAACACTCTTATTCTTGCAGATGTTCTGGCAAATGATATGGATAGATTCACTGAATAAACAAAGAGGGATCCAGCGTGTAGATCCAGATCCAAAGGAGGGGGCGATAGCTATTCTTATAGTGTCTCAGTGGAATGGAAGAGTAGAAACACTCAAGCATCCCAGTGATGCTCTAACTGTCCAACAGGCCCTTTTTGCCGTGCGGCTTGTGGGATCTTAGTTCCCCGACCAGGGATTGAACTCGGGCCGTTGGCAGTGAGAGCACGGAGTCCTAACCACTGGACCACCAGGAAACTCCTAACAGGCCCTCTTTTTAAATAGCATCCTCCACTCCACAGAAGTGAGCTCTAGAAATGCATTGCTTATATGAAGCGTGAGTTCCATTTCTGACGTTGGGGCCCTGGGGACAGCATGGGGGCACATAAGAGTTGTGGCAAAAACTCAGCCCAGTGAACCTGTTTCTCATTGTCCTACAAAAGGAGCCCACTCTTTCCATTCTGGTAGTCTTTCCACGTAAAGTAAAAGGCACTGGTTGTCTTGTGTAGAAGAGCTGAATGTGGAGGCGGCCAACTGGATGGTGAGAGGCGAGGAGGACTTCGCCTGGTTAGGATACTCCCTTCATGCTGTCAGTGTCAACAACAGGACTTTGCTGTTGGCTGGGAGCCCGACCTGGAAGAACGCCAGTAGGTGAGCACTGATGTTGGGGCCCAGGGACCAGTGAGCATGAGGGGCAGGTGCCTGCAGCCGTGGGAGCCCACTGAGTGTGGGGTTCAGAGGAAGCAGCTAAGGAATTCTTACCCTTCAAGGAAACGCTAAGGCTCTGGGGCAAGGTTGCAAATGTTCCTTTTTAGACGTTTAAAAGAGAGATGGGTGTGTTAGTTTGCCAGGGCTGCCATACAAAGTACCATAGCCTGTGTGGTTTAAGCAGCACGAATTGATGGTCTCATAGTTTTGGAGGTTAGAGATCTGAGATCAAGGTGTCAGCAGGGTTGGTTTCTTCTAGGGCGCCTCTCCTTCGCTCACAGACGACCACCTTCTCCCTGTGTCTCACACAGCCTCTTTTCTGTGCACCCATCCCTGGTGTCTTTCCCTCTTCTTACAAGGACACTAGTCATATTGGTCAGGGCCCCACCCTAATGACCTCATTTTAGCATGATTACCTCTTTAAAAACCTTATCTCCAAATGCCGTCACATTCTGAGGTACTGGCAGTTAGGATTTCAACATATGAATTTTGGGGGAACACAATTCAGCCCATAACAGTAGGCATCCCTCTATTTTGTCAGTCGGGAAGTAGAATGGTGAACCTCACATCTGGAGAGCCTTGATATTGGGATTCATTCTGAAAGCACCCCATGCTCATGTCTAGGATCACAGGGACCAGGAGCATACAGGGAGGGGGGGCATGGGTGGGGAAGATGTGGGTTGTCTTTCCTTGGACCTCAATACCTGGCCAGCATTGAATCCTGTGCCCCATCAGCTAAGACCAGTGTGCTTCATTCCAGTCTGGGCCATTTGTTCCGCGCTCATGATGAGAAACAGAGCCCTGGACGGGTATCTGGCTATTTCCCGCCAAATTGTCAAACCTGGTTTACCATTTCTGGAGACAAGGTATGACAGCCCCTCCCTCCCCAGGCAAGTGGACACCACAGAGAAAGTTTTCTTAGCTGTACTATATTGACTTACTGCTATTTCACAGGCAATGGGGAAACTGGGTACCTCCCTGTCCAGCGGCCATGTGATGATGAATGGGACCCGTACACAAGTACTGCTGGTTGGGGCCCCAACTCAAGGTAGGTAACCCGCCATGAAACTTTGCTTCTTTTTAGTCATGTGGCTCCTTGACCAAGTCATATGGGGGAAAGTTAGGAGATATGGAGGCAGACAGACCTGAGTTTGAATATTTCCTTTTCTCATTAATAGCAAGCTGGGTCACCTTGGGGAAGTTACTTAAACTCCCTGAATGCAAAACACAGCTTATAATATCTACTTCAAAGATTTGCTGAAAATCACACGTGAAAGTAACTTGGTGTGTTTTTGAAGCTCCTATCCCATTGAACTTGGAGACGGAGCAAATTTTATAAACCAGTTCACCAGGAATAGGTCCACTCTGAGGGTGTATGTTAATAAAACATTATTTTGTTTAATTTATGGGTGAGTTAAAAGAACAAAACAAAAACTACTCCCTCTAAGAGTATAAAAGTAAATTATGCTTATTGTAGAAATTTGTGAAAATATAAGTATATAGAAGAAAAAAATCACCCCTTATCCAGATATTTTAAAGCTTAAACGCATAAATGTTTTTTCACACCTAATATTTTATATCTTAAGTATGTTCTCATGCTAAATATTCTTCTAAAACATTACTTTTGATACCTGTATCACATTTTTTCCATATGCACATGCCAACATTTACTACCATCATCCTATTGCTAGAGGGTCTAATCTTAAGACTCTTAATACATATTGTCAAATTATTTTTCAGAAAGATTTTCGTTTCATACAATATATTTGAATAATAAGTAGAAGTGGATTGGGCAAAGGAATGGTTAAATCTTTCCTTGCATGAGTAAGGACACAGCATTACAACAGAAAGTTGCTGACTTAGCTTTGGAATAGTTTTTTGTTTTTCTCCTTTACAGAGTCTAGGTAGTGATTTCTAAACTCTTGCAACACACATTACTAATTCTGTGTCACCACTCTTGCTCCCAGAGTGCTGTGAATTAGAGCTTCCCAAATTTTCTTAGTTTTAGTCCCTTTACTGCCTTAATAATTTTCTCCATTATCAAATATTGTATAAAATACAGAATAAAAAGGTTAATTATATATATCATGATATATATGATATATAAATGATGCTTTTTGAGATAATTATAAATTCACATGCAGTTGTAAGAAATAATAGAGGTCATGTTACATTTTATCCAGTTTTCCCCAATGATGATAATCTGCACACCATAACCAGTGTCACATCTGGGTTATCAACAGATATAATCCACCAATCTTGCTCAGATTTTCCTATTTTTACTTGTATTTTGATCGTATTTCACCCACATAATTTGAGGGGCCCAGACAAAATTAAAATTTGTTAAGAAAAATTATCCAGAATTTCAGGTAACAGGAGAGCGTAAAGCCAAGCACAGGGCCTTTCTCAGTATGGGGCCCCGTGTGACTCAATAGATTGCAGACGCTGTGTTTATGTCCTAAAAGCTTAGCTCCTTTGGGGTACTGTACCACTTCTCAAACCCTGGAATCAGATTAGACACCACTATCCTCATTTCGATCCACACTGATTTTCTAGTGGTACCTGCATTTTACCGTAAACAACCCATTATGATAAAATCCCAGTTTTGCGAAGATGTGACATCATTGAAAGGAACATAGGGATCTAACGTTGAAACTGTGACCCACCCCCAGCAGGGTAGCTCATGTGGCGTTAGACAGATGTCATTGTGTTACCAGCAAAAATTCAAGACACCTGCAGTATCCCCGTGAGTTCGCTGAAGCGTTTCAGTGTATAGTTGGGGAATCGCAGCTCTATGGACAGATTAAGTTAAATGTGAAAAATCTGATCTACTTTCAGGGCAAGTTTGAGTAGGACAGTTAGGCTTGTCCCTCTCACCCTGTCCCCTGCCTCGGCAGGATCTCTGGGTCAGACTGTGGCCACTATACACAAGTTTGAATATTCAGTGAGGATTTTAGGGTGATTAAAAACTATGAAGTACTTTCAGTATTAAAAAGAATACTCAATGACGGCAAGGTTGAAGTGAGATGGGAACTTATACACTGTTAGTGAAATGGAAATCGATATACCTTTTCTAGAAAGAGGTTTGGCAAAATGGCAAGAGCCATTCCCCAAATCCAATGCTATATGGGCCCCTTCTAAGAATCTGTTCTCAGAAAATACTCAGAACTATGGGGAAGGATATTTATCATAGTATTAATTATAAAAGCAAAAAGTTAAAAATGGCCTGAGTGTAAAAAGAATTTTATAATCTGCAAAAACCCCCATTAAAATGTGTGTATGTATACGTAAGTATATATCATTGTCCAGAAAGAAATATATGCTTTATATACATTTTCTTCTTTATACTTTTTTGGGGTGTTTCCCACACCTTTTATAATGATCATATATATAAAAAAAAACCTTGGCATTCACAAATTTATGTTTTGACTGCCTCACAGTAATCCTGCAAGTCAATGACACAAAGTAACCTATAACTTCTATGTCCTATCTTCATCCTTGTGACGGCAGCAGTTGCTGTACTGTGGTTTATTTCAGATGTCACGGCTAAGATGGCATTCCTGACCACGACCTTGCACCAAGGTGGAAGCACTCGGATGTATGAACTGCCACCTGACTCGCAGCCTTCTCTGCTTAGCACCTTTAGTGGAGACCGCCGCTTCTCCCGATTTGGTGGTGTTCTGCACTTGAGTGACCTGGATAACGATGGCTTAGGTAGGAAGGAACGGTGTCTCGGGCCAATAAGAAAGTCCTTTGCTTAATTGATGAGTCCCCCTAATTGGATCACCTAGGCTCTACCCTCATAATGAATCAAGACCAGAGCTGGATGTATGAGTAGTACTTTTTGAACATGGTGACCCGACAGCCACCCACATCAACTATTATTGATGAATGATAACAGAAAACAAAAGCCTCTGACTACGTAGGAATGAAATCAGAACAGACTAGTAAAAGATGTACTATTATTTATGGAAGGTTGGGTTAGGATCCAGTAGTGGAACAATGACAGCAAGAAGTAGGTACTTCCTGCTGCTGGTTTTCATTGTTTACAGATGAAATCATCATGGCAGCCCCACTGAGGATCACAGATGTAACCTCTGGACTGATGGGGGGAGAAGATGGCCGTGTCTATGTGTATAATGGCAAACAGGTCACCTTGGGCGACATGACAGGCAAATGCAAATCATGGGTAGCTCCATGTCCAGAAGAAAAGGTAACTGTTCTTGTACACAATTCCATACCATACTGGGAAAGGATGGCTACTTGCTGATGCCTTAGTAAATTATGTCCACTATAGAACTCTTAAGAGTTTCTGCCTGAACTCGGGTAACCTGCCCCTTACCTGGTCAGGACACAATCCCTTGCTTGTGTTTGTAGGGCCAGGCTGCCTGCCTGCCGGCAGTTCTGCAGTGTTCACCCCCCACAGCTGCAGCTGGATGTGGTGTCATATTGGTTCTTGGTCACAGCCAAGAACTGCTTGGTTAGGAGCCCACGGCAGAAGAAAACAGGCCATGGCCATTGGAGTTTCATGAAGACTCCCAATCTTTTTATTTCACCTTTCATTGCTTTGTTTTATTCCTTTTCTCAGGTGGGTTTCCTTAAGTTTCCTGGGTCTAAAACACTTGGCTGTTAAACTTAAAAATTACTTTTTAAATTGCAAAAAATGAAAGTTTATTGTAAAAATATTAAAAAATACACAGTACAAAGAAGAAAACTAAAATCTACCTAGAATTCTACTCTACAGAGATAACGTATATTAACCTTTTGATGTGTATCCTTCATTTTTTTGCTATGAACTTAATTGCTACCATTTATTGTGCATTCACTCTGTGCCTAGCACTATGCTATATATAAAAAAATCTAATCCACATCAAAGCTATTAATTTGGTATTTTATACCCGTTATAAAGAAACTGAAGATTGGAGAAGGAAGTTGTTACAGGCCACACTGCTAGGAAATAGCAGAACAGAGACTTGAACCAAGAGCTGATTCTCAAGTGCACTCTTAACCACTACACTGTGCGTGTGTATCTTATTAACGGTGGTGACCATATTGTACATGATTTTGTATACTTTTTTTCTATGCCTTCCTATAGTCTTATACAATATATCTACCAGATACCTAGTATTTTATCTGTAGATAAACCAGTTTAATCATTATTTAAGTGATTATTATTAGTCACTTAGTCCATTTCAAATTTTTGCTGTTATAGTAAGATAAACACATTTAAACATTTTTATACATCTGTTTTTCTGAGCTAAACTCCTGTAAGTGGAATTTCTGGTGACAAAGGGCTTCTCTAAAATGAAGAAATGTGAGTGTAAGGGTGTAATTAAAATTGGTTTAAAAAAATCCCCATGAACAGTAATAACATTAATAGTCTCCCTTTCTCATCACTTTCTTTCAGGCCCAATACGTATTGATTTCTCCTGAAGTAAGTACCTTCTGAAAAAAATGAAAGAATAACTACCAAAAAAAAAAGCAGCCCTTCCCCTTATTTCAAGTTGATAAAATAACATGGTGTTTTTCTTTATTTTTATTTTTGGCTGCGTTGGGTCTTCGTTGCTGTGTGCGGGCTTTCTCTAGTTGTGGCGAGCGGGGGCTACTCTTCATTGCAGCAAGTGGGCTTCTCATCGCGGTGGCTTCTCTTGTTGCAGAGCACGAGCTCTAGGCACGCGGGCTCAGTAGTTATGGCTCGCAGACTCTAGAGCGCAGTCTCAGTAGTTGTGGTACGGGCTTAGTTGCTCCGCAGCATGTGGGATCCTCCAGGACCAGGGCTTGAACTTGTGTCCCCTGCATTGGCAGGCGGATTCTTAACCACTGCACCACCAGGGAAGCCCCATGGTGCGTTTTCAAAGGCTACTAACAGACAGTGTGTTTTCCAGGCAGGCTCAAGGTTTGGGAGCTCTATGATCACTGTGAGGTCAAAGAAAAAGGTGAGTACCAAGACTGTACCACTTTGATATCTGCATTTGTTCTAAGGCTGGGATTTGGGGATGATCTCATTTTGTATGTATTTTAGATTTTTTAATTTGAAAAATAGAGGGACACACACAAAAAAACACTCACACATAATCCCATCATTTTTTGGTGAAAAGATTCCCTCACTACCCCTCCAATTTCATCCTCTACAGCAGGGGTTAGCAAATTACAGCCTGTGGGCCAACTCTAGCTGGCTGCCTGTTTTTGTATAGCCCATGAACTAAAAATGATTGACATGTTTGCAATGATCAAAAAATATATTTTGTGACACATGAAATTTATATGAAGTTCAACTTGCAGTGTCTCTAAAGTTTTAGTGGAATATAGCCACAGTCATTCCTTTCTTTACAGCTGCTACTATACCGTTGATCAGTTACCTCAGACTGACGTTCCACAAAGCCTAACATATTAACCTGGCCCTTCACGGGAAAAGTCTGCCGACCCTTGTCATATTGGCTAAGCACTGTTAATATTTTGGTTCTTTTTCTACAAGACTGTTTTTGTATGACTTTAGAAACATACACATGCACTGTGTTTTAATGCCGCCTTCCAGACAAGTACATATAGAACTATCTGATTCTTTTCAATGACTGAATAGCAATTTGTTGTCTGGATGCACCATATTTTATTTCTTTGGTTTACTTTCTCATAGACGTTTAGTTATTTCTTGTAGTTATTTCCATTTTTTTTTCCTATTACAGACAATGCTCTAGTGAGCATTCTTGTATCTGTAACTTTATAATTTATATCTTTATAATTGTGCAAATTTCTCTGCTGGTAAGATTCCTAGAAGACTGCTAGGTCAAGGGGCATGCACATTTTGAATTTTTAATAGATACAACAGATTAAATGGGTTTTATCTTAAAATATACAGCTAAACCACTGATTCCACTCATTTATTTTAGGATATGACATTGTATGGAATTATGCTAGGCTATGAGAGAGAGAAAGAGAAGACCAAGTCCCTGCTCTTGAGGAAAATTATACACATGGGAAGTTAAATAAAATGCAAATCAGTATAGGATTAAATGGTAAAGAGTAAGTGAACTATGGGATGAAAGGCTAGGGAAGCCTTCAAAGATTTTCAAGTACAGAACCAGGTTTGTAGGGTCGGGTAGGTGCTGTGGCCCTGGCTTGTGAGAATTGTGGTGAAACTGCCCTCTACGGGCCAACAGTTCAAGTAGCCCTTGCTGTAACTCATTTATAGGCAAGCTCGAAAGCGAATACTCAACCATTATTTATACCAACTGAAGGGGGGGTGGTATAGATCATCTAAAAGTATATTTGATTCCTTTCTGTATAACAATGCAAATTCATCTTCCTAATTACATTTCACAAGTCAATAGTAAAATTACTCCACTTTCCCAACACATACCTGAGACTGGGGGCCCCTAAAGCACTCTTGAGTGTAAAGATAAATCAAAGGTTATATTTAAAAAATGGACACAGACAATATGAGGATGATCAGAGTGGGTGGCCTTTTACTTGAGTAAAAGTTATGACTTTGAAGACTCCTTTCTCTATGTGAGCATTAAGTATTGAACTAGTAACCAACTAGAACCAGGAGGACTCGGCACTTACCTGAGTGGTACTGCCACTGTATTTCTGAAACCACCTGTGGGGCTGCCTTCAGTCAGCCCGAGGGCCCTGGCGGAGCAGTGTTACATTGGGTACCAGAGAGGCAGACAAACCTGAGCCCTGGTCCCTGCCCCCAGGTTCTTAGAGTCTAAGTGGAAAAATAAAACGAACAGCCGTAAGACCAGCAGGTCCATTTAGGATGACCAAAGGCAGTCAGAGATCAATGGAAGTCTATGCTGGTGGAGTCAGGGAAGGCCTTGCAGGGCCCCTTGGGCCTGATGGATCTGGAAATAGGAGTAGGCTGACTGGGCAGAGGGCAAGAAGCAGGGGAAGACCTGATTTTAGGAATGAAAGTGGTTTAACCAGGAAATGGAGAGGAAACTTAGCTCACAGCCAAACTACAGGCAAATCCAGTAAATGAGTAATTCCATAAATAAGAGTTGAGATTTTCCCTCTTATCTGACACTAGTGTATTTAAAAAGATACAAGCAAAGGGTTAAGCATAGTATCTGACCTATGGTAAAGGCTCAATATGTTAGCCTTTATTTCTGGATTCCATTGGTAGTTTTCAAAATTAAGTCAATGAGCAACGTCACAGAAGGGTTGGTCATTTTATGGTCACACCCTGCTCTACCACAAACCCTATCAGCCAGTTTGATCAGCCACATCTCATTTATCAGCCATGGTCCAGAAAAACTCTTGGTAGTTTCCAGAACTAAAATCCACCTCGAAAAATGTTTAAAAACTTGTACAAGCTTAGACACTTTTGAAAGACAGTTCCTAAAATATTTCAAGCAGCAGGGGCAGAGTAGGTGGTGTGAACACACCGACAAAGGCCAGCCTGTCTGTGGAAGTCTTATTACTCCAGATATGCCGTCTACACTGCACCACAGCTCGGATGCTGAATAAACATGCATGAACGCACTTTTCCTTTATGTACCAGAGAAGGGACTAGAGAGAACTTCCTCAGCTGTGGTTTTCTGAACCTACAGATCTGCCAAAGGGGTATTTAAGCTCAAGCCCTGGGGCCTGGCCAATGTCTTACTCATCTTTATATTTCCAGAGCATAACATTATGCCTGGACTACAGCAGGAACTTAATAGATGTTATGAACGGAAAATGAATTCTGTTTTGTGTCCCCTACAGAACCAAGTTGTCATTGCTGCTGGAAAGAGTTCTCTGGGAGCCCGACTCTCTGGGGCGCTTCATATCTATAGCCTCGGCCAAGATTAAAGGTTTCACTCCACTTTCCTAACCTGCCCCCTCCCTCTCTCATGCCAAGTCATCTCCAGGGTGAGCGTTCTGGTGGACAGAGGGGCACATCCAGTGGAGCCTTGTAGATCCTACCACAGGTGGGGCTCCTGGGGGTGGACGCATACACACTAACAGCCAAACTATCTGGAAATACAGGATACAGTAAATGGGGACAACATCAGAAGCATGTGAAACAGCAAATACTCTGGTTATTCATGTCCCCTTCCAAAGTTCACTTGTTTCCTTTGTACCTAAACTTATTCCTAACTTGTTTCCTGTGCTCAGACCTGCTGTACAACCTATTTCGTCTTCCACATGAGTACCTGTGTCTTTCTGATGACTGGAAAGGCCTCTCTCTGGTTATCTCTTAGGAAAACCTCTGTAACACAATTCTTCCTAAAAATGTCCTTTTAAAGTTGGTGACCCATTCCAATCAAACAGAAATAGAAAGCACAGTATACAGGAAAAACGCACAAGGAGGAGAAACAGAGTGAGGAGAAAAGTAAGGGGTGAGGCATAACCTCACAACTCCAAAATCATGTTGCAAATGATGTGGTCCTTTCTTATGAGGATGATTGTATTTTCAATGTTTCATATAGTGAAAGACAAATATAAAAAGTAAAACATCATCTTACTGTGCCCTCAGATGCTTTCGGAGAAATGACTGTTCTAACAGCAGATGAGCCTAGTGAAGTAGCCTAAAGTCATCCCACGAAGCCTTGGGTGCATTAAGGCTGCCACAAGCTGTGCCAACAGAACTAGAGTAGAAAGAAGAGAGATCTGTCCTGAGCCGGAGGCTACTGCAAGGGACCAAGAGGAGTGAAGCAGGCCTTGGCCGCCCTTGTTTCTGGGCTGGTTTTAGCAGAGTAGATCTCATCTGCCAGTCCTGCAGGGTGGCATATTTAAGGCAAAGGAAATGTACCATAGCATTTCAGCTTCACTAAAAATCTGCAGGCATTGTTATCCATAAACAGTAACTAGTTGATTCTCTATCAGTCAGGGTAGAACCTCTTTCTTCTGACACTAGTGAAATGATACTAAAAAGCAGGAGAAAATAAAAAATGACCGGAGCCCTTCTCTTAGCTTCTCTAGAGGCAATACAGAGACTGGTCAAAGGAGACAGGAATTCAGCTGAAGAGTAAGCTAAATCAGA
The DNA here is from genome assembly GCF_028564815.1 of Eubalaena glacialis. NCBI lineage: Eukaryota > Metazoa > Chordata > Mammalia > Artiodactyla > Balaenidae > Eubalaena > Eubalaena glacialis. The sequence continues at coordinate 19,677,559 of NC_083722.1, read as the reverse complement.
AATCAAGGAGAAGCTAGTAGAATTACAACTGTGAGCATAAGGTGAGTATGTAGATAGGAAAACAGCATAAACAGGCACATACCTAGATAGGACCTCTGGATCACTCCTGGGACTGTCTCATCTTTCTTAAAGAGGTATACTAGCTGCATGGTTCCCCTATGGCACAGCAAAAAGCACATAGAAACACCATGTGGTTTTTGGTTAACAATTATTGGCAGCTCAACCTATGTGAAGAATTATTTTTAATTAAAAGGAAGTTTATTTTTAGGGGACCAGACATTAGTTGTAAGTATGAGTTTTTATGAATTGAGAAGTCTGAGTGTAGAACAAGCTAATGACACTGCATTTCAGTAAAGGCATGCTTTCACTATTGGATTAGAAGGATGCATACCTTCATATTGCCATTATTATAGAAAGTGTTATGCTTTACTAAATGATAGGGCCTATGTTTAAACATGATTATTCTTTACCTGAGGATTTTTATTTTCTCAATGCCTAAACATACCACATTAGCAAGCAGCAGGAGGAGAAGGTTAAAATTTACAAAGTTAGAAGCAGGTTTTCATATAGGACATTAAACCATACTAACCCCATATTCAAAATTATATAAATTGTACTTCTACTGTGTATATGGAAAATATGTGAAAACCCAGCATAAAGGAAAAAAGTCTAATACCTGACAGTCTAATGTATTATCCTAACAGGTGGATTAAATTTTCACTCTACTAAGTATTAACTGTAGTTCTAAGCATTGATTCTGAAATACTTAACAAAAATACCTTAGGGATTTAATCTCTCCTGAACACAAATCTGAACTTATACAATTTAACTCAAAATTACCTTTATTTTAAGATATCAGAACACATTTACATATTTGCAATTTTTATCTATTACCTGTATATGCAAAAACTTTCATCAAGGCTTCAAGATTGGAATTGTTCTATGCCTTTGTATCACAGACCTACAGAGATCTGAAGTGAGTTTGGGAATAAACTCAGGTCTCTGAATTCCCTATTCCATGCTCCATCTGCATACCTATTACTAAGGTAATGACAATAAATCCTGAATTTAAAGTGAGTTTAATATTGCAATTCCAAAACATAAAGCTTGTACAACTCTTGGAATAACTCACCAAAATAAACGGCTTTTTAATATGACTATTTAGTGGTTATCAGTCTTTATCAAGGATGAAGCAAGTGTTAATAGCATCTTAAAATGACGTCTATTCTTGCCACACTTTCTTAAAGGTCTTAAAAAGGCAATCTGTTAAGAATATCATTCCTTGTACTTATACATGTTAAACAGAATACGACTGCCTGCTTACTCATAACTGAATGTTTGGTATTCTTTCACCTTACTTACAAATAGTTTATGTACTCCGTCTATTTAAATTCAAAATTTAAAACTGCTGAACATTTTTTTTTTTTTTTTGGCATAAGCTGTTATTATTTGAGGGCTATTTAATATAAGAAGCATCCTGCTACCTATCACCAAAGCAGAGCTAGCTGACATCTGGAAATCATACTTGATTTAACCACCTTCAAGAAATTTATAAAACATGAGTACCTTCCCTTTATCAGACTTATGAGGTAGTTGCATTTATTTTCCCATTTATTGATGCGACATGACTCATCAAAAATTTTTATGTAAGCCCACAAACTAAGCAACATCAGAAAGAAAAAAAGACCAAAATTCTATCCTATTCCTGATCTTAACCAAATCAAATTTTGCCCTCTGGACTTCCAATTCTTCATATGTCACAGTTAAGTGATATTACCTTATTTTACAGTGATAACCTAAGATGAAAAATAGCAGCAGAGTGCTCTGAGGTATACCAAAGAAGACTGCCCTGTGAAATCTAAATATTATCAAAGATACTTTATCTTGGAAATCATCAAACAGATGTATGATGCTATTCACATTCCAACAACCACACCATAAAGTGTGCTCCAAGACAAGCCCAGCCTGTTTCATGCTATTCTAATGTCCTCTCATAACCAGACATGGGAACAGGGAAAACTTAATACTTGTAACTTTGTTTTCTTTCAAATCAGCTACTAGAAGAGCATTTTTATTCCTAGCACTAAACCACCTGGTAAATGGACCCCTAAACTCCCTCATATGACATATTAGGGTATCAGGTATCCTCCAACATCATCAGGGTATGCATATTTATTTTATTACTAAATTTGTAGTGCAAGAGCTGCTCTGAACACTCTAGAATCTTCTATGCATCTTTTGGAGGCAAATGTAACTGTCATGTTCTATTGCATAACTGTACTTAACCTCCAGAAAATAATTTGGGTTGGCCAAAAAGTTCGTTCGGGTTTATAAACCCAATATTAAAAGAGGCAGATGATGTTAAGTAGGATAGGAGCTTTGAGACATACAAATAGTCATTTGTTTTAAACCCAAATCTGACTGTGAAAACAAAAAGGTATCACAATTTTAAAGTTTATCTACCCTCTTGTTTTAGGAAGCCCATCTGTCAACCTCCGAGGTGTAGGCAAATAGATTAACTAGGCTACATATATTTTCCTCTTTGGGGTGACATGTCTATCTGTTCTAAAAACCAGGGAATGACCAAAACAGCTATAAAGCAGCAACAGAATGGAAATACTTTCTTTCAGCTCAATTTCCAAAGGCTTTAATTATAGTCAAGCAAAGAAAAATAATTTCATTGGTTGAGGAAGTAAAATTCTGATTAACTGGAATCTATATAAAGCTAACATTAAACTCATTTCCTTTTTTTTTTTATTCCTTATATAAAAAGGGGGCAAATACAAGAAAATAAGGTTATGTCAAAGACTGGTTTAAAGCACAAACTCCCAGAGTTTGTTTTAAGGTTAATATATATTCTGCTAGCTTTTCAGTCACCTGAGAGTGAGAAATTCACAAGAATGTGATTCCTTGTACTAAGAACTATGGCTACCTGGTCTCATAACTGTGGGCTTGTCAAGTTTCCAGGCTTCATTTGGCACGAGGTTGCACTTTTGTTGACATGTATAAATTAAATAAAATTAATACCACAATCTATTCTTGTGTTAAGTTAATCTCTCCGTACCTTACATGTCTATAAAAACAGCCTCTTAAGTTTGTAGGAAATAGAACTTTGGCCTTTTACAAAAGCAAGCGCTTTGTTTCTTTACTCAGAATCCTGAAAATGCAATTAAGTTCTAGTATTGTGACTGCCATAATATTTTTAACATCAGACACTATAATTTAAATGTCAGTGATTTTTTCCCCCAAGTCTCTGACACAAAAGAAAACAATAGAAGAATATCAGAACTTTCCTGTGACTACCATAAAAAAATAATTCAGTTTCCACCGGGTTGTGCCTAACGGTTTGTTAGGACACTCCTGCTTGATTCAAGTCCATCCGGCCTGAAGCTGTGTTTCATTTCCGTCCTTCTATCTGCCTGCAGTGTCTTTTTAGGTAAAGAGGCCACCTAAATGAAGCAGAAAAATTCGTAATTTTAGTTGTGTCTGTTTAAAAGAAAAGCCACCAGTAAAACGATACGTTAACCACTAAACGAGGGAAGGACTGCAAGCCATGTATCAGTATCTTGAGTACTTGCTCCAGGGGTATAAACTATAAGTAGAAACGTAAGAAAAAGAGGTAACCTGTGTATCTTTTCCTATACACGATAAATCTTTTCTACATTTCAATTTTGGTTATGACAAAACCTGCACCAGAAAGTTACTAACATGTCTAAATGTACAATGCTTGTCACAGTGTCCCACACAGAATAAATTTCTAACTTATTTACTGTGCCAGGCCCTGTGCTCATAAGTGCATTACACACATTATCTAATTCTCCCTTTAACTACATGAAGCAGGTGGCAGATGGGGAAACTGAGCGAGGATTAGAGAAATTAAGTAACCTGCTCAGGGTCACAAAGCCCGCGACAGCTTAAGCCCAGGCCACAGGACTTCAGAGCCCAGGACTGTAGCCCTTCTGCAGTACTGCCGTGAACCAGACCCTTCATACCAGAGGAGGCAAAGGAGCTTCTAGCTGTCGTCCAAGGAATGACAGCAAGCGCCTCCAGATGAGGCCACTTCCCATAAACATAATTCCTGTGATCAGCCAAAACACTCTATGGTCCTAAAAGAGAACACACAGTTAATTTCAATCACAAAAGGTTAGTTTCCTTAGTGATAAAATTTCCTGAACTTATCGTTGCCCCAGAGTTTAAAAGAAACCTTCTGTTATTTGTACTGCTCTTTCCTACAGGAACTAAGAACAAATAGCACCCAGAGATCAAGCGTCAGAAAATAAATCAGAAGGAAAACATGATTTAAGAGTATTTTACGATCATCAATGAACCCACATTAACTACTTTTACTTTGTGTTTCCTTCCAGTCTGTTTACATTCACACAAATTTTAATAGTTATAATAGTTATAATCACATAGGACATACAACTTAATTTACATTTTTTGCTTATAGCCACATTTGCCAAACTGTGAGCTGAGGTGTCCTGGCATTACAGCACCGCAGAATACTTTAAATTCTGAAGGAAATCACAGTGCCATCTGTGGAATACCATGAGAACTGCTACTCTTAAATTGTTTTGACCTACCTTCTTCATAAAAGAAACTGTAAGGTAACATGACAGAAACTCTAACATAATAAAAGAAACTTTTGGTCTAGGGATGCTGCAAAAAAATTACTAAGACACTAAAAGCATCATGAACCAAGAAAGCCCGGGAACCTCTGACTTACAGTGAACATTTTCCCTCACTGTCATTTTCTTTTCTTTTTTTTTTTTTTTTTGTGGCCACACTGCGTGGCTGGCAGGATCGTAGTTCCCTGACCAGGGATCAAACCCAGGCCCCCAGAGTCCTAACCACTGGACCGCCAGGGAATTCCCCTATCATTTTCAGAATTGTATTATTTTTTGCAGTGTGATGCTTTTGAGTGCATGTGTGAATGTACAGAATCACAGAATTTATATTAATCTCCCACATGGAAGGAGTCTCAGCTACAGAAATGCCATTCGTTATTATCAACAACAGCTTGGTCTCCAGTGATTGGGAGCTCAATTTCCTCCAAAATGATCAGTAACCACTGATGGAAATTCAAGCCATACATGAAGAAGAAATCTGCCTCCGTTTTAACATGAAATTAGATGTTAGACATAATTTATCAAGAAGACAAGTGCTTATGTGAGTTAACTGTTTGGATGAACACATTTCCAGTTATCCTAAACGAAGGCCCTAATTTATTAAGTAAAAATTATGTTTAAATGAGATTTAGCACACCCAGATTACCGTTGTTTTTTGCTATAGACTGGTTCTGTAATGCCCTATAAATCAAAAGTCTGGGAATGCTAAAATGTGATAAACTTGAGAGGTAAGCAAGTCAAAAATTCTATGTGTCATTAAAATACACACACAGCACAGTGTGAGACCTCTAGGAGATTAAGGGAAGGGACAAGTGTCTAAGAGTTGGATTTTTAATGCCCCCTCTTCTCTGGGCGTGCCCTGCAGTATTGTATGTTTAAGTACCTACCTTTCAAACTCCTCATCTCTGCCACTGTTCAGTCTATCTACTCCTTAGAAATAAGATGCCTAGAACATCTTGATGTGCCAGAGGCTAAAAAAGCACTAAAACCGATGGCGACATGTCAAAAGTACTCAGAAGTCAGCATGAAAGGAACAATTTGAACACCAAGATAAATAATGACAGTAGTGACAGATTATAACTCATTGACTAAAGTAAGACCCCATGAGTCCATACTGATACAAATGAATAAATAACTGGGAGAGAAGGAAGGCTCTACTTTATAAAGAATAAAAGGAGGAGTGATGGAATTAGAAATCACCATGTGATAATCATCATTGCAGTATTTGATTCAGGCATGAATCAATTTTGGATCAATTAGTGGATGCTAAAACTAGAGGGTGCAAATTATTAGAGAACTGCAGATCAAAACTACAGTGAGGTACCACTTCACACAGGTCAGAATGGCCGTCATCAAAAAGTCTACAAATAACAAATTCTAGAAAGGATGTGGAGAAAAGGGAACCCTCCTACACTGTTGGTGAGAAATGTAAGTTGGTGCAGCCACTATGAAAAACAGTACAGAGGTTCCTCAGCAAACTAAAAATAGAATTATCATATGATCCAGCTCTCCCACTCCTGGGCATATATCCAGACAAAACTATAATTCAAAAAGATATATGCACCCCTATGTTCATAGCAGCGCTATTCACAACAGCCAAGACATGAAACAAACTAAATGTCCATCGAGAGAGGAATGGATAAAGATGTGGTATGTGTATACAATAGACTACTACTCAGCCATCAGAAGGAATGAAATAATGCCATTTGCAGCAACATGGATGAAACTAGAGATTATCATACTAAGTGAGTCAGAATGAGAAAGACAAATACCATATGATATCACTTATATGTGGAATCTAAAATATGGCACAAATGAACCTATCTACAAAACAGAAACAGACTCACAGACATAGAGGACAGACTTGTGGTTGCCAAGGGGAGGGGGTTGGGGGAGGGATGGAGTGGGAGGTTGGGGTGAGCAGATGTAAGCTTTTATATATAGAATGGATAAACAACGAGGGCCTACTGTATAACACAGGGAACTATATTCAATATCTTATGATAAACCATAACGGAAAAGAATATCTAAAAATGTATATATATGTGTAACTGAATCACTTTGCTGTACAGCAGAAACTAACACAACATTGTAAATCAACTATACTTGAATTAAAAAAAAAAAAAACTAGAGGGTACAAATTTGATGAATAGCAGAGTTCTTACAAGATACTTAATTCCACAGAGAAAAAGAGTAACTTCACAGGACAGAAAGTTGGCAGATACCACCTTAACCAAATGATCATAGTTAGTATCACCAGTAATGAGACAAACTGACATCAAGGGTCTCCTGATGGGATTCAATGTGAGAAACACACTGACACAATGTGTAACCAGAATCCAATAATGAAGAAAGAGTATCAAGGGCCAAACAACTGACCTACATTCTTTGTGAACATCAAGGCCATGAAAGACAAAGACCGAAAAACTGGCCTAGATTAAAGAAGCCTAAGGAGACATGACAACTATATAACAACACACAATCCAAGATTTTCTATGAGGCAAAGGGCTCTACTGAGCTGAGTGGTGAAACCTGACCAGGGTCCACAGATTAGAAAATAGTGTTGTTTCAATGTTAATTTTCTGGAGCTGTGGTTATGTAAGAGAATACATGTTTTTAGGAAATACATACTGAAATATCTAGATGTAAAGGAGCATCATTTTTTGTTTACTCTCAAATGATTTAGAAAAAAAGTATGTATATATTGATAGAATGATAGAGTAAATATGATAAAATGTTGCTGTTTGAAGAATCTGGGTAAAGGCTGTATGGGAATTCTTTGACTATTCTTGAGACAGTCTGGTATTATTTTAAAAAAGAAGAATGTTTTTCCTATCTTGGAGTCACCATTGTAAATATTAACCCCAACTATACAAGGACAGGGAAACCTCTGCTATTCCTAGATTTAATGAACATCTTCCAACTCTTCTCCAGGAAACCTGGAGATGTCATTTGCGACTCTGGTGAGACACTGATCTGAATCTTGCTCTGGGGGCAAGCCTAGCTCACTACTTTCTACTCAGATCTCATTACAACCAGAATTGCATATGCTGAAACTATCAGAAAGGAACTTCTAAAAATTCTTTCATTTTTTAAAAATAGGCATTTAGAGAAAAATATTAGAGTGAGCATAAGATAGAGTTAGCTTGTAGAGTGAGTATATGTACATAAAAATAGTTCTTAACAAAAATAATTTGGGAGAATGACAGGAACTTAGAGTTCTGCAGTCACAAATTGGGGAATTTGCAAAGGTCTTTGGGAGTACCCTGAGAATGTCCAGGGTTGGTCTATGTCACACAAGATACTTTGGCGACTACTGGACTTTTTACTATATTTGGGCTCAAAAGCCTCCAAGAGATTCCTATCACACTTAGAATAAGCCCAAACTATTAGCATGCTCCACAAAATCAACATGCCCTCCCCCTCTGTCCTTCTAACATTCTCCCTGCCTTTCTCCACTTGACGCACCTCCCCTACCACTCTGGCCTTCTTGCTGTTCCTTCAAGCTCAGTGCATCCCTGCCTCAGTCTCACATGCGTGGTTCCCTCTGCTTAGATCACCTCCCCCCCAGGCCTTCCCACTTTCTCTTTTCATTCAGGTCTCTGCTCTAGGGTCACCTCAGAAAGGCCTTCCTCGACCACCCTATCTCTAGGATGCCCCTCGTCTCACCTCTGCTAACAGTCTCTATCCCTTTACCTGGCTTTATTTTTCTTTATGGCACTTATCACCTAATATACCATGGATCTGTTTATTCTCTTCTACCTCACTGTAATGGAATCTCCACAAGGGCAGGGACTCACTGCTATATCCCCACAGCTAAAAGCAGTGTTTAGTGTGCAACAGGCACCAAAAACCGTATCTGTAAGATGAATGAATGAAGTGTGTTGCATTTATTTTTCTTTCACATCTTATAAGGAGCATTAAAATGACTAATGCTGACTTTGCTTCAGGGAGCTATGATCTTTTGCAGACTTTAAACAGCAACTGCAAATTTGAGGAACACGGCAAATGGGAAGTGTGGGATTATTTGGGCACGTATAACCAGGGGAGTAATTTTACTCAGCTGGGTTGGGGGTGCAGTCAGGGGAGAGTCTCCTTGGAAGTAACACGTAAGTTGAGACCTAAGAGAGAAACAGATGTTAACTAGGCAAAAACAGGTGGACGCCGAGGAGAGACGTGTGGAGGCCCCGTGAGTAAGAATAGTGATGAATCAACCGACGGTGATGGCAAGGTGTCTGGAGACAAAATGGGGATGTGGGTGCAGCAGACCAGGAAAAGCCCTACAGGCCAAGGAATCTGGATTTTTATCTTACTGACAATCAAAACCCCCTGAATAATTTTACACAGAAGAGTGACCATCAGATTTGCTTCTTTTAAAGACCACTTTTTAAAAGTGAATCGTGGTCCTGATGAGATGACATGGGTTGGACTTCAGCGACAGCCAGAAACAGAGAATAGATCTGTTAACTAGGACACAGAATCCAGCGCCAGAGTGTGCCTGCCAAACGCACATGCAGATTCATTTCTAGAAATCTCACAGTAAGACATCTTCTGAAAGTACAAGCCTACAATGATATGAAAAACCCTGCGAGGGACTTCCCTGGTGGTCCAGTGGTTAAGAATCTGCCTTCCAATGCAGGGGATGCAGGTTCCATCCCTGGGCAGGGAACTAAGATCCCACCTGCCGCAGGGCAACTAAGCCTGCATGCCGCAACTACTGAGGCCTTGCACTCTGGAGCCTGCATGCCTTAACTACTGAGTCTGCGCCACAACTAGAGAGCCCACATGCCACAACTAGAGAGAAGCCCACGTGCTGCAACTAGAGAAGCCTGCATGCCACGACGAAAGATCCTGCATGCCACAACGAAGATCCCACGTGCCACAACTAAGACCTGACACAGCCTAATAAATAAATAATTTAATTTAAAAAAAAACTCTGCAAATTCAGTGTTATATTAAAATGGAGCAAAGTGGAAAGTGCAAGTCTTGGGGACTAAATCCTAGTTCTGTTATTTCCTAGCTCTGTGCCCTTGGTTAAGTTACTAACATTTTCTGCGCCTCAGTTTTCCTACCTATAAAGCAGGGAAAATACATTCATTTTCAGAGTTTTGATAACTGAGTCAAATAAAGCATGCAACTGTCCGGAACACTGCCTGACACACAAGAATTTAAAAAAAAAAAAAAAAAAAGAATTCCTCATTAACACTGCCTCATAGTGTACTACTGTTTTGTCAAACCTTCCCCATGTGTAATTACACGTTTTGGGAATCATAAGGTAACCTAGGCTATCTACGTTATAACAGAGTCTAACAATATGCCATGAATTTTAAATGACTTAGAGTATATATTTTATTTCACTAGGGGTATATACATCTTAAAACTTTCTTTTTAAAATCCATTAAAGGGACTTCCCTGGTGGCACAGTGGTTAAGAATCCACCTGCCTACAAGCAGCTCATGCAGCTCGATATCAAAAAAACAAACAACCCAATCCAAAAATGGGCAGAAGACCTAAACAGACGTTTCTCCAAAGAAGATATACAGATTGCCAACAAACACATGAAAGGATGCTCAACATCACTAATCATTAGAGAAATGCAAATCAAAACCACAATGAGGTATCACCTCACATCAGTCAGTATGGTCATCATCAAAAAATCTACAAACAATAAATGCTGGAGAGGGTGTGGAGAAAAGGGAACCCTCTGGCACTATTGGTGGGAATGTAAACTGATACAGCCACTATGGAGAACAGTATGGAGATTCCTAAAAAAACTAAAAATAGAACTACCTTATGAACCAGCAATCCCACTACTGGGCATATACCCTGAGAAAACCGTAATTCAAAAAGAGTCAAGTACCACAATGTTCATTGCAGCTCTATTTACAATAGCCAGGACACGGAAGCAACCTAAGTGTCCATCGAAAGATGAATGGATAAAGAAGATGTGACACATATATACAATGGAATATTACTCAGCCATAAAAAGAAACAAAACTGAGTTATCTGTAGTGAGGTGGATGGACCTAGAGTCTGTCATACAGAGTGAAGTAAGTCAGAAAGAGAAAAACAAATACCATACGCTAACACATATATATGGAATCTTTAAAAAAAAAAAAAAAAAGGTTCTGAAGAACCTAGGGGCAGGACAGGAATAAAGATGTAGAGAATGGACTTGAGGACACAGGGAGGGGGAAGGGTAAGCTGGGACAAAGTGAGAGTGGCATGGACATATATACACTTCCAAATGTAAAACAGATAGCTAGTGCGAAGCATCCGCATAGCACAGGAAGATCAGCTCGGTGCTTTGTGACCACCTAGAGGGGTGGGATAGGGAGAGTGGGAGCGAGATGCAAGAGGGAGGAGATATGGGGATATATGTATACATATAGCTGATTCACTTTGTTATACAGCAGAAACTAACACAACATTGTAAAGCAATTATACTCCAATAAAGATGTTAAAAAAAAAAAAAAATCCACCTGCCAATGCAGGGGACACGGGTTCGAGCCCTGGTCTGGGAAGTTCCCACATGCCGCAGAGCAACTAAGCCCATGTGCCACAACTACTGAGCTCGCGCTCTAGAGCCCACGAGCAACAACTACTGAAGCCTGCGCACCTAGAGCCCATGTTCCGCAACAAGAGAAGCCACCACAATGAGAAGCCCACACACCACAACGAAGAGTAGCCCCTGCTCGCCGCAACTAGAGAAAGCCAGCGCGCGTGTAGCAATGAAGACTCAACACAGCCAAAAATAAAATAAATAAAGTTCTCTTTTAAAAAAAATCCATTAAAAAATTATCTTCAAAACATTAAAAACAACCTCTAGATTACTGAAATAATACATTCTCACCTCCTCAAGGGAAGATTCCAAATTCATTCCAAAAGCAACTCCCATTAGTCCAAAGAGCGAAAGAGAGAAGGTTCCCATGGTCAACTGTAGGTTCAACCTCATCATCACATTACGGTGGCTGGGGAGGAGAACAACTGCTTAGTTCAGAAGATCTTACCAACTACACGCAGCAAATTCACTAAATAGTCTATTAAAGACCACATGGATTAAACATACACCTTAAAAAAAAAGATACTTCCATGTAGTAATTACAAACGATAATGATGGTATAATTCTTTCCAAAATGGAAAAACAAAGCTATCCTTAAAAGCTTTATTACTGTGTATTATTTTATAAAGAAAATACTTACTGATTGTTTTATACGATGCCTTCTTACCTGTCCAAGTTGATGAATATGATACTCTGTGAATCATCAATCAGTGCCCTAAGTTCCCGAGCTGCATTGGAAAGATCCTCAGCTAATCGGTAGTAGTTTTCCAACAGTAACTCCATCTCTTCTGCATGGTCAATCCCAGCACTGCTCTTTTCACTTTAATTAACAGAGTTAACATAATTAACATGCCCACAATACATGAATTATACATTTAGTACCATAGAACTTCCTGAATTAGTACAAAATATTCAGCTACCAGTGAAAAAACTACCCTTTGCCTTTACTATTATTGTGATTGAGGCCAGTCTGGAGTGGCTTTGCCAACTGATCCTAAACATGACCCAGGTAGTTGAGGACACGGGTTCCATCCCTACAGAGGCCTCACTGTATTCCATGGCCCTGATCCCAGGGATGCTCATGCAATGCTACCAGTTACAGGAAAATGCAGACATGTGAATGCTGATGAATTAGTGCAAATCCCAAATCACTATCCGGTAAAAGAAAACCAAAAATTAACATAAAGAGCATTTCCTTTCCAAGGTAAATATATAACATCATTTTCATATAAGAAGTAAACTGTTTTTGAAAAATGTCAATACAGTGAGAGGGCTCAAGATGGCAGAGGAGTAGGATGGGGAGCTCACCTTCTCCCACAAATACATCAACATGTGGAATGACACTCACAGAACACCTACTGAACACTGGCAGAAGACATGAGACTTCCAAAAGGGCAAGAAAATCTCCACATAACTGGGTAGGACAAAAGAAAAAAAAAAAGAGAGAGAGAGAGAGAAAGGAATCGGGAAGGGACCTGCTCCCAGGAGGGAGCTGTGAAAGAGGAAAGGTGTCTGCACACTGGGAAGTCCCCTCACTGGTGGGGAGATCAGCTGGGACAAGGGGGGAGCTTCAGAGCCTCGGAGGAGAGCACAACAAGCAGTCTGTGGAGGGCAAAGCGGAGAGAGCCCCGCACAGTCAGTTGGTGCCGCTGCCTGGCACTCCCCAGCCTGAGACGGTCCTCCACTGGGGCGGGTGGGGGCTGGGTGCTGAGGCTCAGGCTTCGGAGGTCAGAACAGGGGAGAAGACTGGGGGTGGCTGCCTGGGGGGGCTAGGGTGTGGTGCGCCACCACTGAGGGAAGAAGCCTGGGCCCCCCAGAGAGGTAGGGCACCACTGTTGGGGCGGGGGGCATGAGGAGAGGGGTGGGGGGGCACGAGGAGAGGGGTGGGACCTCCATAGGAGCTTATTTCTCAGGCAGCAGGGCACCGCTTACATGAGCTTTGGGTGCGGGCACGAGCCACCACTGCCATCTCAGGCTCCAGAGGTGGGAGCAGCCTGCCAACGCCGAGGGTCTCGTGACCAGGCACCAACCGCTGCCCCTGACCTCCTGGGAGCGTGCACAGGGCGCGCACCTGCACACCCTCTGACAAGGGGATGATGGCCAGCACACACTGAGGAAAGAGATGGCAAGCATCCAAACCAAAAACAGCCCTCAAGCCAAAAAAATATTAAACCCACAAAAGCTAAGCAGGAATGCTCCCGCATATAAATAGCCCTCCAAGCCTACAGTAGATGATTGTTTCTCCTAAACTCACAGAGTAAGAGAAATATAAGCAAAATGAAGAAGCAGAGGAACCACTCCCAGTTAAAAGACCAAGAGAATTGCCCTGAAGGAACAAACAATGAAATAGACCTCTTCAGTCTAAAAGACACCGAGTTCAAAAAGGAGGTAATGAAAATACTGAAGGAATTAAGAAAGGCTATCAACAGAAATGCAGATTACTGTAAAAAGGAACTAGAAACTATAAGGAGGAGCCAAGGAAAATTAGAAAATTCATTTGCTGAAACGAAAGCTAAGCCAAAGGCAATGAATAGCAGAATGAATAATGCAGAAAAATAAGTGATCTGGAAGACAGAATAATGGAAATTACCCAATCAAAACAGTAGACAGAAAACCAAATGAAAAAAAATGAAAGCAATATAAGAGACCTATGGGATAATATAAAGCGTGATAATCTATGTATAATAGGGATTCCAGAAGGAGAAAAGGGGATTAAAAATGTATTCGAAGAAATTATGGCTGAAAAATTCCCACATCTAAAGAAGGAAACAGATATCCAGATACAAGAAGCATAGAGGGTCCCAAACAAGATGAACCCAAACAAACCTACACCAAGACATACTATAATAAAAATGGCAAAAGTTAAAGATAAAGAGAGGATTCCAAAGGCAGCAAGAGAAAAACAAAGAGTTAATTACAAGGGAACCCCCTTAAGGCTATCAGCTGATTTCTCAACAGAAACACTCCAAGCCAGAAGGGAGTGGCAAAATATATTCAAAGTTTTGAGAGGGAAATATCTGCAAACTAAAATACTCTACCCAGCAAGATTATCATTTAGAATAGGAGGGGAAATAAAGAAGTTCTCAGACAAGCAAAAACTAAAAGAATACAGCAATACCAAACCTATCCTAAAAGAAATATTGAAAGGTCTTCTCTAAATACAAAAGAAGATATAGGAAAGGGGAAATCACAGTTGAAAAGTAAATCACTTAAGTTAGCCAGTATACAGATCAAAAAGAAAAAAAAAAACCTATTGTGAAAGGACGATAAACACAAGAAACAGCAAAAGGATAAATATGAAGCTGTAAAAAAAAGCTGTTCAAAATCATAAAAGGTGGGGAAGGAGAGTAAGAAAATGTAGATTCTTGTTTTTTAGAATGTGTTTGAGCCTATATGACTATCAGTCTAAAGCAAGCAGATATAGGAAGGGGTTAACATACTTGAAAAACAGGGTAACCACAAATCAAAAACATACAATAGATTCACAAAAATCAAAAAGAAGAGAACACAAGCATAAGATAAAAGGAAATCATCAAACCACAAAAAAGAAAAACAAAAAGAAAAGGAACAACAACAACAAAAATCCATAGAATCAACTGGAAAACAAGGTTTAAAACGGCAATGGATACATATGTATCAGTAATTACCTTAAATGTCAGTGGACTGAATGCTGAAATCAAGACAGAGTGGCAGACTGGATAAAAAAACAAGAGCCTACAATATGCTGCTTACAAGAGACCCACCTTAGGGCAAAGGACACACACAGATTGAAAGTGAGGGGATGGAAAAAGATATTTCATGCAAATGGAAATGACAAGAAAGCAGGAGTTGCAAAACTCATATCAGACTATAAAACAGACTTTAAAACAAAGGCCATAAAGGAAAAGAACACTATATAATGGTAAAAGAATCAATACAGGAAGAGGATTTTACAATCATCAACATATATGCGCCTAACATAGGAGCACCAAATCCATAAAAACACTAACAGATATAAAGGAAGAAACTGACTGGAATACAATAACAGTAGGAGATTTTAACACCGTACTCACATCAATGGACAGATCTTCTAGATAATCAATAAGGCAAGAGAGATCCTAAATGATGGAATAGGACAGTTAGACTTAACTGATATTTTCAAGACATTACATCAAAAAGAACAAAAAAACAGAATACACATCTTTTCAAGTGCACGTGGAACATTCTCTAGGATTGACCACATACTAGGGCACAAAACTAATAACCTCAACGAATTTAAGAGTACAGAAATCATTTCAAGCATCTTCTCTGACCACAACAGCATGAAACTAGAAATCAACCACAGGAAAAGAAATGAGAAAAAAATGATTATATGAAGAACTAAACCATATGCTACTAAAAATAGGTCAATGAGGAAATCAAAAAGGAAATTAAAAAGTACCCTGAGACAAACAACAATGAAAACACAACCACATAAAATCTATGGGATACAGCAAAAGCGCTTCTTAGAGGAAAGTTCATAGCAATACACGCCTTCCTCAAAAAACAAGAAAACATCTCAACAACCTAACATACCACCTAACATACCAACCTAACATACCACCTAAAAGAATTAGAAAAAGAAGAAAAACCAAAACCTAAAGTCAGCAGAAGGAAGGAAATAATAAAGATCAGGGAGGAAATAAGTTGAGATTAAAAAAACAATAGAAAAAAAATCAATAAAACCAAGAGCTGGTTCTTTGAAGGGGTAAACAAAATTGACAAACCTCTGGCCAGGTTCACCAAGAAGAAAAAAGAGAACCCAAATAAGCAAATTAGGAAATGAAAAAGGAGAAATCTCAACCGATACCACAGAAATACAAAAAGCCGTAAGAGAATACTGTGAACAATTATATGCCAACAAATTTGACAACCTAGAAGAAACGGACAACTTTCTAGAAAGATATAGCCCACCAAAACTGAATCAAGAAGAAGTAGATAATTTGAACAGACCGATTCACTAGAAGTGAAATAGAATCTGTAAAAAAACCAAAACAAAACAAAACTCCCTACAAACAAGTCTAGGACCAGAAGGCTTCACAGGTGAATTCTACCAAACATACAAAGAAGAACTTATACCCATCCTTCTCAAACTCTTCCAAAAGACTGAAGAGGAGGGAACACTTCCAAAGACATTCTATGAAGCCACCATCACCCTGATACCAAAGCCAAAGATACCACCAAAAAAGAAAATCACAGGCCAATATCTTTGATGAATATAGATGCAAAAAATCTCAACAAAGTATTAACAAACTGAATCCAACAACACATAAAAAAGATCATACTCCACAACCAAGAGGGATTCATCCCAAGTTCACAAGGATGGTTCAACATATGTACATCAATCAGTGTAATACACCACATAAAAGTAAAAAGCCACATGATCATCAAAAGATGCAGAAAAAGCCTTTGACAAAATTCAAAATCCATTCATGATAAAAACATAGTAAAAGCATTTATGACAAACCCAAAGACAGTATACTCAATGGTGAAAAGTTGAAAGCCTTTCCACTAAAATCTGGAACAAGACAAGGATGCCCACCCTCACCACTTCTATTCAACACAGTATTGGAAGTCCTAGCCACAGCAATCAGACAAGAAATAAAAGGTATTCAAATTGGAAGGGAAGAGGTAAAACTGTCACTATATGCAGATGACGTGATACCATATACACAGAAAACCCTAAGGACTCCACACAAAAACTACTAGATCTAATAAGTGAATTCAGCAAAGTAGCAGGATATAAGATTAACATTCAGAAATTGGTTGCATTTCTTTACACTAACAATGAAATATCAGAAAGGGAATATAAAAAAACAATACCTTTTAAAATCACACCAAAAAACAAACAAAAAAACCCTAGGAATAAACCTGAGCAAGGAGATGAAAGGCTTACACGCTGAGAACTATAAAACATTAATAAAGGAAATTAAAGAGGATTCAAAGAAATGGAAAGATATCCCATGCTCTTGGATTAGAAGAATTTTGTTAAAATGGTAATACTACCCAAAGCAATCTACAAATTTAATGAGATCCCTATCAAATTACCCATGACATTTTTCACAGAATTAGAACAAATAATCCAAAATTTATATGGAACCATAAAAGACCCAGAATTGCCAAAGCAATCCTGAGGAAACCAAGCAGGAGGCATAACTCTTCCAGACTTCAGACAATACTACAAAGCTACAGTAAGCAAAACAATGGATCAATGGAACAGAATTGAGAGCCCAGAAATAAACCCACACACCTATGGTCAGTTAATCGTCTACAAAGGAGGCAAGAATATAAACAGGAAAAAGTCTCTTCAGTAAGTAGTGCTGGGAAAGTTGGACAGCTGCATGTTAAGTCAACAAAGTTAGAACAAACCCTCACACCATGCAGAAAAATAAACTCAAAATGGCTTAAAGACTTAAACATAAGACACGACACCATAAAACTCCTAGAACAGAGCAGAGGCAAAACATTATTTGACATAAATTGTACCAGTGTTTTCTTAGGTCAGTCTCCCAAGGCAACAGAAATAAAACCAAGAATAAACAAATGGCACCAAATCAAACTTACAAGCTTTTGCACAGCAAAAGGAAACCATAAAAAAAACGAAAAGACAACCTATGGACTGGGAGAAAGTATTTCCAAATGATGAGACTGACAAGGACTTAATTCCCCAAACAAACAAACTGCTCATGCAACTCAACAAAAACACAACCCAATCGAAAAATGCGCAGAAGACCTACATAGACATTTCTCCAAAGAAGATATACAGATGGCCAGTAGGCACATGAAAACCTGCTCAACATCACTAATCATTAGAGAAATGCAAATCAAAACTACAATGAGGTACCACCTCACATCAGTCAGAATGGCCATCATTAAAAACTTTACAAATAACAAATGCTGGAGAGGGTGTGGAGAAAAGGGAACCCTCCTACACTATTGGTGGGAATGTAAATTGGTGCAGCAACTACGGAAAACAGTAGGGAGGTTCCTCAGAAAACTAAAAATAGAACTACCATACGATCCAGCAATCCCAGTCCTGGGCATATACACCTGGACAAAACTATAATTCAAAAAGATACATGCACCTCTATGTTCACAGCAGCACTATTCACAATAGCCAAGACATGGAAACAACCTAAATGTCCATCAACAGATGAATGGATAAAGATGTGCTGTGTGTGTGTGTGTATATATATATACATGCATATATATATGCACGCACGCACACACACACACACACACACACAATGGAATACTACTCAGCCATAAAAAAGAATGAAATAATGCCATCTGCAGCAACACGGATGCAACTACAGATTATACTAAGTGAAGTCAGAAAGAGAAAGACAAATACCATATATCACTTATACGTGGAATCTAAAATATGGCACAAATGAACCTATCTACAAAACAGAAACAGACTCACAGACATAGAGAACAGACTTGTAGTTGCCAAGGGGGAAGCGGGGAGGGAGAGGGATGGACTGGGAATTTGGGGTTAGCAGATGCAAACTATTACATACAGAATGATAACAACAAGGTCCTACTGTATAGCACAGGGAACTATATCCATCCAATCTCCTGGGATAAACCACAATGGAAAAAAATATTAAAAAAAGAATGTATATATGTGTATAACTGAGTCACTTTGCTATGTAGCAGAAATTAGCACACACTGTAAATTATCCTCCCTACCAAGGAGGATAAGTGGGAATGAAGCACTCTGTAAAAGACACTTACAAAGCATATTAGAGATAAATTGGCCTAAGAAGCAAAGCAAGCAAGAGTTACAAGAGTGATCAAGTTTCTGCTACTATATCTAGCTGCTATAATATCAAGCATTATAGAGCCCTTATCTTAATCGTTCATTAGAATATAGATAACTAATTTCTCAAAATGTTGAAAAATCTGTACACACTACAGAAACTATGCACATTACAAAGGTGTCTGTATTAATCTCTGATACTGATCTGCAAAGTACAAAAATGAAATATTTGGGGTATTTAAAAAGTCAACATTTAAACTTGGGTGTGCACAAGAAGCGTAAATGATTCCTAAATTCATAAGAGAGAAAAGGTTTATAAGATGAGAGAGTTTTTATATTAACCAGACTTACAGAATCTGTGCCAGTGTCTCTACTCACCTCCCTGCACCCCACCCTTTCCCTCCTCTCTCCCCCTGAACTCTCCAGGTAAGTTATCTGGGTAGATGTGTATGTCACTTTGGTGGCCAGTCCTTTGAAGATAAAGGTAATAGTGTGTGTATAGTCAAAGCCCAGCATATTGTTGTGTACACAGTGTGCACTTAGTAAGTCCTCATTAAATTCAATCAGATGCAATATGGTACCGGAAATAGTGAAACAACTGGGGATGAAAAGTGCCTACATCCTCTATCCCAGAAAAATGTTGTATCCTCCCTAAAAAGTCATCTTGAAAAAGACAAACAACTGATCCTAAGAGAGAAACTAACAAAGCATGACTGTCTGCTTACAAGACTTGTGGGTCACTCCACTTTGTCAGACAGAGCTCTTCCAGCAACTCTTCTTCATCCAAGATCTCCAAAATGGACTCTTTGAAGATTTTAATATCTGTTTCTAACTCTGACAGGCTGTAAGAGTAGTTGCATAGAAATGTTCAATAACATAAACCTATAAAAATATTTCCCTAAAAGAATAGTGCCTTTTTAGTGTCTTATCAAGTAGATACACTTATAAATTCATGGTAAACACTGATTTGTAAAAAAAATTTTTTTTATATTTACTATGCACTCTGAGAATCAATTCCCAATCCCAAAACTACATTAAGTGGTAAAATTAACCAATGATATAATTTTCAGCATATATTATTTATCTCAGAAACATATAATCACTGTGATTTAAGCTTCTGGGCTCAGAAATTTATCTTTACTCTTAATAAGTATGGCAGTGATGAACAGACTATTTACTTTTAATTCATAAAAACATCCTAATATTTTCAGACAAAGAACTACTGATTCAGGAATTTTAGCTGTTAACTCATGAATAGATTTTTAGGGGGTACAAATCCTGAGGGCATGTTCATTCAGTCTGTAATACAAATTAAAATATTATCCTTAAATTCTGGAATGCATTATGATAAACAAAAAAACCCATGGACCTTGGAGGGAAAGAAAATTGGGTTTGAGTTTAGATTTGCTATTTAGTAGCTGTTAAAGTTTAGACAAGTTACTTAGACCTCAGTTTTCTTATCTTCAAAATGAGGACCATGTCAACAGGATTGCTGACAGGATGAGATGACATCACACACATAAAAGAGACTGATACAGCACTTCATGCAAAATAGTTTTTCAATAAACATTAGTTTGTGTGCCCCCTTTAGCTCAACTTCCCACCTAGGCTACTTTCTTAAAGTTATTAAAGACAGTGAAAACCAAATATGGAAATGAAGGTACTGAGAGTAAGTCACAAAGTAAAAAAATGTCATTATCATTAGCAAGACTAGTTGGTATTTTTAAAAGAGCTAAGAATTACACTAATTTTGGACCTGAATTTACGTTAAACATTTCACTGTTAAGACTACTGAAAGAGAAATTTAAGACATTTGTGTCTAACTCCCAACTTGGTAAATCACCCATATTTACCTTTTGCCATTTTGTAGTAAGATGTGAAGTTTGCTTCTGTCTATGGAAGAATGTTTGGGATCCACTAAAGCTTCCAATGTCTCAAGGATCAGTGGTTGCAAAATGCTAAGTTTCCCCTGAAGAGTGTTGATCTAGATAACAACATGACCTTTCATAAGAATTAAAACAATCTTTTTAGAATACTCAGGGTCAGTGAATCCTCTGATTAAATACAGAAATCTGTAATAGCTAGGAAGGATGGTAACATTTCAGAACATGGTCACTGCTGGAATGCCCATCCCAGATGATTAAAAACTAGACCTCCTAGGTTAAAAGATAACCATGCATAATGTTGTTAGTAAGCTCCCATTTGGTTGCCAGGGAATTAACTCCCATAAGTCTCTTCCCCCTACAGACACCAGACGCTTATTATGAAAGGAATGGAGGACTGATTAAAAGAAAAGCTGCCGTTCTTTGGTTAAAACATAAACTTTACATCTGGTAAACAATACCTATGTTCTTTGTAAATAGGATACAGTTCAAAACTCCTATGAACATGGCTCTTTTGAAAACCAAAACATACCTGAAACTTTACAAAATAAACTTGAAAAGTCAAGTGTATTTATTATTCGGGTTAATATAGGCACAGCAGGAGTCAATCAGCAGGTATACATTCATACAGCTATACTAGTTCTTAAAATATTAAAATTCTTCCATACCTGTTGGTAAACAGCATAACAGCAGCTGAATTAAGCAGTAAGATTAATTATTAATGTAAATTCCAACATATACTATCCATCCCAGCATTAGCTCCTGAGAGCTTAGTCAGTCTGTGTAGCTTGCCACCGACCATTGTTTATACCTTCATTTCTTTCCATTTTTCCCCTGCTTAGTAACTGAGCTTCAACTAGTCACCATCTCACTGGCTGGCACTAGCTGGCACTATTGCCTCATTAACCTGAGTAAGGAACGGAGCCATCTCCTACTCCCTCAGTAGAGCAAGGCAGACAAAGAAGGGTGCCAGGTTCACCAACACCCCCCCCCACCTCATGTCCCCTTTACTCTGCCCTCTTCTTCTCCCACTGTGGCTAGCATGCTCATGGCACTGACTCTTGCATGTAGCCAGGTCCTGAACAGTACTATCCTGACTCATAGGGGGAAGAAAAGATGATGAAAGATTTGTCGGGGCCAGGAAAGCAGTGACCATCCTTGTTCAGAGCCTGACAGGATCCCCAGACACTCAATGATGATCAACTTAAAGGAGGAATCGTAAGAAGAATTGTACACAGTTTATATGTCAAACTAGGTCTCAAACACAGGCATCATTTAGCTAGCTCAAACAAAGGATTACACAAACAAAGAATGATCTGGAAACTTATCAGAATGATTTGATGAAAGATTTGTGCTATAATATTTATCATGTGCAAGCAGTTACACAACAATTTAGTTAGAGAATAAAATGGAGTACAGTTAAAACCTTTTGATATGTTCATTTATATCATATTTAGGATAAGTATTTTGAATTAGCATCCCTGAATACATTTATTAAAATTGAATAACGGATAGACAACCTGAAATGTGCTTCACTGAATGTCATAACATGACTGTCAAAGAGACTCTATGTATACCATACCTAGAGACTTTAGATCTATTTGTTTGGGTCATAAAGTTTAAGAATTAAGTACTTTCTGCATATAAAACCCTTAGAAATGTTTTTATTTGGGGGGAGGGTGTGGTTAGGGAAAGTGCTATTAAAACAATACCAATGTGTCTTCCTCAATAGTACTGTAAAACCATAAAACATTCAAGAAGCTAAATAAAAACAGGCTTACCCGATATTGCAGGAGTGCTTCTATAGCTCTAAATTCAAAAGGTAAAGGGTATGTGACAAGTTGACCCTCTCCAGCCAACTGTGAAGGGAGTTCCCGGAAAAGCCACTGCTCTAAATTTAAATTACGATAATCTAGTATCAGAAGACACTCTGGAGTTATCACAGCTTTCAAATACTGAAAAAAAAAACATAAAAAACATATATATATATATGTACACACACATACGCATATGTAAGTTGTAGAGTTGTAGGGAAAAAATAACCTTCATAAAATAGGATTTAATACTCTATTAATTTTGGACTAAGCCCAAACCAAATCACTGTTCATTTGGTTTTTCAAAAAAAGTCAAGACTTTTTTTTTTTAAAGAGAGGAAGCCTAAAATAAATCCAAGTCTTGATACCTCTAACTCAGTCTCAACAGAACTAGAATTAAACAAATTATGTATTTATTAGGACTTCCAGGGTAATCATGAGAAATATAGAGAACAAAGGAAACAAGATAAGGTCTTCTTACAAGTCAGGTATTCAGCAGACTTTTAGAAAAGATTTAGTTTAATCATGATTAGTTTGGCTGAAATGGGAAAGTTTCCTTTTTAAAATATCACCAAAACACATTAAGCTAATTCAAAATGATAAAGATAAAATGTATCCTTAGCGCTCTAATTTAGAACACTATGAAATTAAAAATTTATTCTAAAAAGAAAGACTGACATCTTTTATGTTAGAAGAGTAACACAGAAGAGTAGTAGCCTGTGGCCACTGTATTAGTGATATAAAAATCAGAAATTTTTCTTTCCCATTTTCCCCATTTTACAGCTGACCCTTGAACAACACTGGTTTGAACCATGCGGGTCCACTTACGTGCAGATTGTTTTCAGTAGTAAATACCGCAGTACTACACTATCCGTGGTTGGCTGAATCTGAGGATGTGCAACAGCAGATATGGAGGAACCGTGACTATAAGTTACATGTGGATTTTTGACCGTGTGGAGGTTCAGTGTCCCCGACCCCCATGTGGCTCAAGGGTCAACTGTAATATGAACATGTTTATTCAGAAAAGTTGAAAAATTACACAGTGAATACCTATACACATACCAATTCGATGATACGATTAACATGCTGCTGAATTTGCTTTATCACATACTTCTCTATCTCTTCATTAAAGAGGTACTGTTTTGAAGGGTGCTCGCTATTGATAATAAAAGTGAAGAATGTGTTTTGGAGAAAAATCACTTGGGAAAAGACTGCTTCCCTTTTTAATTTTTTAAAAAATTCTAGATAAATTGACAAAAACCTGCCATCAAAGACTTTTTGAAGAAAGCAAGTCTCATGCCCACTGCAGGGCCGATACCATTGAGACCTGCGTCCCCTCATCTATGTCCAAACCTTAAACGTTAGCCCACCAAAATAACTTAAAGCTTTCCATAAAAATAAAAAATTAAATTAAGATGATAAACTTTAAAGGATATTCTTAGGCTATTTGGAAAACCAGAATATATTCTTAGTAGCTGAAGTTACGCTACAATTACACATAACTGTATACGACTGAAAATGTCTATTATAAATCAAGATTCTTTCTCTTATTTCAGAAACTAGAGACTAAATTCAAACAGTGAGAATGGAGACCGAAGTCAGATCTTTTCCATCATAAATAGAGCAGTGCTATGCCTGCTGAGCATATGTATATAATCCACGTAAAATGAGTTTTACTCTTAACAACATGTTATATTATAAAATATTCTATGTTTCACATAGCTATTTTTATTACGAAATTACTTTTAACCTAGTTATTGATCAAGATAGTTAGGAAGTAACTTTTATAAGACTGCAGCGGAGAAATGTATATGGAATAAAATCCTTTACCTCCATTCTCATGATAATCCTATTGTTTCTGGTTGTGATACTCATTAAATGCTGAAACCTCAAATCTCTGGCTTGAAGACCTAATTCTTGATATAAGTCAGTTTTCTTTCTTTCTATAAAAGAAACATGTTCAATAAAAAGAGTGGGTAAACCAATATACCGAAAAGTTTAGATTTTTATATCAGAGTACCCCTCCCACCAACAAGATAATCTTCTATTACTACCAGAAACGAGAGCTAAAATGGGTCTTTTTAATACCCATTTCTACCTCAAAAACATACTCAGGCTAAATCTGGTCAAACTAATTTTTCTTTTCTCCTTTTAACCACACTTCATAAAATTTCTCTGTGCTTAGAAAAGCCTCTTGGGACCAATATAAAAACCATAGCTATACATCATTGGAATTTACAGTATCAATTTCTAGCTCTAGATTCATGGATTTTTAAATATGAACTGTAGAGAACTACAGTTCTATTTTCTATTTTTTCCTTACTACATTATCAACTTCAGCATTTTAAATCTATGAACAGACAAGTTCAATTTTCTTTGTTCTTGGACTAATACAAAATGAGAAAATAAAGTCAGTTCTCACACTAGATTCTCCTACCTGAAAACTAAATTTATTACCTAAGAGAAAGCAAAACAGATGAAGAAACTCAAGAAATGATGCTGGTAATAGTAGCATCTATTCTTATAATATCAAGCCACACCTGTGATAGAGCTCTAAGTAGAACCACCTTTTGAAGGAGATGCCGAGCCAAAAAACCGCCCAAAATACTCCACTGGGATCTTAGCAACAGCAGGAACAGGACCACGGGGTGGGAAGGACATGGGAGACCTGAAACCTGCACCTGAGGTCAGACAGTAAAGTAATGCTGGGTTTCATTTAAAAAAGTAACCGTCCATGAGAGCCATCACTGGCAGAGTTCCATCTGACTGCCATCCAGTGCCCTGTCCCTTCTGTCTGCTGTCACCCACTGCTACTGCAATAACAGTGGTATTATGTGATTCTCTGCCTTCAACATGGTACAGGAGGAGAGGGACATGTGGACCGGGGCAGTGAAAGGGAGACTCAGGAAGAGAAACAAAAGGGAAAAGAGTGCTTCACTCTGAGCTGCACACCAGCCTACGCTCTTCCTTTAACATCCTGTTAGAGTGAAAGTGGCTCCTGAAACAACAACACAGGTCAGGTGTTGCCAGTTCCAATTAGGACAGATGGGCAAGTGCTGAAAAAGATCTCCTTCAACACATCCATAAATGCAAAGAATATTCTACTCAAAATATTGTAATTTCTTGACTTCTAGTGGGTTCACTCATTCACTGATGAGTGATTTAAAAGAAAATTACAGATACTCACCAAAAGAAGTAACCTTTCCCCCTTTGTCAAATTTTGTCTGGAGAGAGATAATAAAATATTATTTTCTCCCACATCAGTACATTATATATGGTATTCTAATCCTCCCAAATACTGAAATACAGATAAAAACCATAACTGCCCTTAAGTTAAATTCAGTTATGAGTTAAGGGTCAAAAAATTCCCTTTCCCTTTGCTAGGACAAATCTGACCTTGGATTAACTTTCTAACTTGGTTCCCCGGGAGATCTGATAAAGGAGTGTCAGTTGTGTTAATAGGCAACAATGCTTATGGTAAAAGTGCCCAATGACTGGTAGACAGACTGCTCCGGACTGGAAAGACTAAGAACAGACTACAGACACCTGTTGGGAAGCCATGGTTCTGCCTTTTCCGAGTGTAGTGGTTCTTCTAACCGACTATGCTCCTTGTGGGAGCCCTGGATGTGTCTCTGGGATGGTTACAAGATACTGGCGCTAGAGGGCCTTGGGATCCTAAGCCAAGGTGGATCTCACACCCACATTTGAGAATATCCTCTCCTCTCACCTGAGCTGTCACACAGGGGGCCACAGGAGCCCCTGCATGGCTGTAAGGACTTCTTTTGAAGAGAAAACACCTAATGCTGCCCTTCTGCACGTCCTATCCTTTATCCTTTTGAACAGACTGGGACCAAGTGTGGCTTATCTTGTGAATCTAAGTATCTATGGGAGGCTACGAAGTCTCTCTGGTGGGTGTTGCAGAATCAATAAATGTTTACAAAAAGACCTCTTCTGAGAGTTTAAAAAGAGGACACAAGGCAGAAACTGTACTTATTTCCTATAAAGCAGAGGGAAGGTTTTCCTGTAATACTTGTCCATAGTCAAGTTTGAAGATGTCAAATAATATTTAATGAATCACTAGGTACTGGGCTGTATTAATTACTATTAAATATGCATTTTCAGGAAGACACACTCTAAGATACAGTTGTAGGTCCAAGTCCTGGGTTATTACCATGGAAAATACACATGCTGTGTTAATAATAACACAATAAAACCTCACAATATATATTTCAACTTGCTTCTCATGAGCAAAGATAAGATCAACAGGATTATATGAGTATCATAAAACATCAGAGTTCAAGGGAAATTTACATCAAGGGAAGCTTTATGTTTTGTGTAATACACACTAGCTTTCCTCCGTACACTTATTTCACAAATATATACATCTGCTGCAGAAAATTTGAAAATAAAGATAAATAAAACTATTTGGTCACAAATTTTTAGAGAAAATCATGCTAATATTTTACTGAATGTCCTTCCAGACTTTTTCCTATTAAATATATTCATGTTACACACACTTCTTTGCAGTCTTCCCTCCACTTTCAACTTAACAATGTATGGTGAATATTTTTGCATCTCAGTATTTATATTTTTTCCTTAATGGGATTTTTTTGATTTTAAAAAAAACATGAGATCATACAAACTGATTTTTTAAAAAAATGTTTACCTTGTAATGTAACTCACATTATTTCAAATAGCATCAACTGATTTTAAGTGCTCTTGGTAGACAATGATTTCACCTGCAAAGAACCTTCTTTCAATATTTAACATCTGATTTTGTACTGTTAATTAAACTGGCTAACTCTTCCAGAACAGTGAATAACAGTGATAACCCGCAGAACTACGTGTAGAAGTTATCTTGTTCTGTATAATTGATAAAGAAAAGTTCTTATGTGAGTAAGCCTAAATAATAAGGATGATATATAATGGCTAATATACACTGAATGCTTACCATGCATGAGGTATTATTTTTAAGGGTTTTACATACGTGAGTTAATTTAAATCTCACAATTCTATAAGGTGGGTACTTTTACCCCCAAGTATACAGATGAGAAAACTAGGGCACAAAGATGTTATCATAACTTGTCCAAGTCCATCCAGTTAGTAAGAGACAGAGTTGAGATCTGAATTTAGAAACTCTGGCTCAGAGCAAGCACTTTATTTTTCTCTCTCTAAATATGTGTGTGTGTGAGACACACCATTTGTGTTATTTTATTCAGTTTTTTTCCTGAAAAAAAGAGAAAGCTGCAGAGATCATGACCCTTCAAAGCATGCACTCTCAGCTAATACACTGTGCTGCCCTCAAAATGCTTCTGCATATATTACGTTGCATAGCACAGGTTCAAGACGTTTTGTAATTAACAGCCTTCAAGGACTTCTAGATTTCTGGAGAAATCTTGAGTATTCAAATAGGAAGCTCTGAATTGTGATTTGAGCCACCTGTTCTAGTATTAAAAGATGAGCTCTACAGTCATTAGCAAAGTTTCAAGAGTGCTGTGAAGCAAACCTAGCTGGTACTCAGGTCACTGGCTAAGCAAAAGACAATGACTTATAAGGATTCATTATAAAACAAAGTAAGTAATATCATCAAACGGACCACACATACTCACCACAGTAAACACCGGGGCTACACTGGCTAAAGTGGCTTGAGAGACATCAGAAGTTCTAAACCGGTGAATTTCACCTGAAAAACGAAGCAGAGAATTCCTTGTGATCATACGATTGGTTTTCACATACAGCTAAGATACAATTCTCACAGTATGTGGAGGTCTTCAGACTATTTTACTATGTTTTGAATCTTTTTCCTAGAGGGAAAATAAGAAACACTCTTGTTAATATTTGTAGGTGATAATGTTAGGTTTGCCAATGAATGAGTAGCTTAGGTAAGGCATTAGAATAATCTATGGAATCCAATCACCGCTTTGCCTTTCTAAGTATTATTGATATCTTATAGTTGGATGAACAAGTGTATAACAATGTTCTGAGATTAAAATAAAATGTCCATTCTTTTTTGCCTAGTTTAGAAAGGCTCTTCATGCAAGTTACATTGGTACAGTTTAGAAAACATACATTCCAAGAACCATCTGACCTTTCAGCATTCCAATATCAGGATTATTTGACCTATAAATTATGAAACCTATTGATTTTACTTCTGTGTATTAACTTCTTTTTCACAGATATACTTTAGAGTGAACATACTTATGAAATAACCTACTGCACTAGAATGGAGACCCCAGTGAACTGGAATAAAGACAAATCTTTATTTGAAAATAAACCTATTTAAAACATGTGATTTAAACTGAGCTGAAGTGAGCTCTCAAGTATAACCAAGTAAATTTAATGCCTGACAAAGGACACTGTTCAAAATACTAAACATAAGAGGAATGAACAGAATTCCTATCTACAGAACATGTAGATATATTCTCATTTCTGATCTTATTCCTTCCTATTACATAAAGACATGTAATTTGTTACCACCTGTGGTTTGTTGGTTCCCTTCTACAAAATACAAACTATGTTATGAGGGTCAGCTGAATAAAGGTTAAAGAGCTACACATCAGCATTTGCTAATCAGTCACCAGTTAGATAAAATGTTACCATCTAATGTTTTGTCCTAAAACATTAGATGGGCTGAACCTGGGTTCCCAGGCATTTACCAAAGAAGGGAATATGAAATGTAACCCAATTTGGAAAGAGTCTCCTAATGGGTATGGGGAAGAAGGTGGAGATGGTGAGTTACTTCGGGAGCATTTTGAGAGTACAACTGAGAAACTTGAGGACATTTTTTGCGAAGACGTATATTTTAATGCCCTTTGTTTCTCAGCAGTATTAGCACCCACACTGTCATATTTGTGAAAACGTCAACGTATTACCGTCATGCTCTATCATTCAGGGGGAAAAAAAATAACTCAAATTTCAACCCCTCTCCCCCCCATCCCCTGACTCCTTCTGGCTGTCTGGTTACACAGTACTTGGAAAAAAAGTCAGATCTTTCTCAGAAGCAACTCTTCCCATTAAGTTTCAAAGTCTTCAGCCTCACTTCTAGGTGCGTCCCCACCCCTTACCTGAGCAACTGGACAAAGGTATAAATGTGTCCGTCCATAAGGAAGAGACAGAAGACAGGGAACATACTTAAAAAAATATTTCAGGTAGATAAGCCTAAACTTAGCTTCAGCACTATGATGACAGATAAGAGTGAAACTCTTTAAAAAGTCTTTTCACAAGCGCACTTAAGCCTGGAGATTTGCAGCTGGGGCGGTGGGAAAGACAGAGGCCTGTCGGGTCGGGCTCTAGCTGGTCACAAGGCGCAGTGCTCAGTCGCGTTCGGAGCTGGTGGGACGCAGCTCGGCCCGCGGACCTGGGCAAGGGGACAAGAGCCGGGCGCCCAAGGGCGGACCTGGAGGCCAAGGCCAGAGCAGCCACAGCCACGTGGGCTCCGGCGGTCGGGTCGGGGCCCTGGGATCACGGCAAGCCCGGCGTCCCGGGGCTGCGGGGCGGAGAGGGGAGTACCTGCCGTGGGGAGCCGGCGGGGCCCGTACAGCGGCGCGGCCCACCTCCTTCCGAGCAGTTGGGCGGCGCGGCCGCAGGCGGCAACGGAGCGAGTCCCGGGGGTCAAGCCCAAGGCCAGAGCGCATAGGGTGCGCCGGGGCAACCTCACCGCGCGGGGCAGGAGCTGGGCCAACCTCCGCAGGCATTCCATGGCGCTGGAGCAAGGAGGAGGCAGCTGCAAGACCCCAGCCCTTCATACCTGACGGCAGCGGAGCAGCCGGCTCTTCGCGACCCCGCGCGAGCGCCCAAGCTGCGGCCGCTGCCTACCGGGCATGCGCGGAGCGCGCCTGCGTCTAATTTCCCGCGCATGCTCGGAAGGTGCCTTTGGGTGGGCATCTCGTATCCCTCGGCCAATCGGAGTTTGTCTCCTACACCTGAGTCTGTACCTGTAAAGCGTGTAGGGACCGGCTCGGGGGGGGCGGGGCGCGTTTACCTGCGTGAGTCGAACTCTCTAACCTAGATTCGACCCATAGGGCCTTGGAGGGGTCAGGTCGGCGCGTAGAGTGTCGATTATTTCTATTAACTAGTCATCGTTAAATGTGAAAAAATACCCAGCATGTATATAATGCTTTGCGGTCTCTGGAGCATTTTCATACGTATGATGCAGTCTGCAATTTGGAAGTGAAGAAATTATACCCATTGCCAACTCAATTTATATTTAAGTTTAATGTAGCAAAAATAATTAACCGTCATATGGAATGATATATTAAATTTTGCTAGTGAAGACTGAGGAACATAAACGCGTAGGATTTATAGTCCGTATTTAATCAAATGTAAGATAGTATCAATTTCAAGGTGCCATTTTATATACCACCAAGAAAGAAAAATCGCTGATAAACTTTGCTCTCTAATTATATCATTTAAGAGTCATCCCAATTTCAGTCTGTAAAATAAAAAAAAGTGAGGCTTAGAATTGATGAAATATAGTATATATACATCTTTTTAAAGTGTGAGTTAATAGACTTGTCCCTTACAAGGTAGAAATACAAGGCAGACACAAATTTCACAGATTACCATTCAATCACTATGTATGAATACAGAGCTGAGGAAGCACGAGAGAACTTTTCCCCCCCTGTAGGATATGGAGACTGAGGCAGTAGACAGAGAGAAGGCTTACAACACAGGGGACATCTGACTTGAGCATTGAGGGCAAAGGAGGACTTCAAGCAGTGCTTCCTTGGCAGTGGGATGGGGTGGGGTTTGGAAAGTCTGGAAAAGAGCCCTGGGTATATAGTACATGGCTGGTAGATTTTTCATGTAACTAAGGGCAACAAGGATGAAATACATCTTTCAAGAACATTGCGTGCCTTCAGAGACATTTCTTGGAAACAATATGTGATAACTTTTTAAAAACTTAGTCCCCAGCATGAAGAGACAACTCTGTTTAAGATGACCCTTACAGAGCCTTAGAAAAACTCTGGGACATGGCCAGACACATGGCCTTAAAACTCATGTCAAGGATTTAGAATTTCATCTGAGAAGGGTGGGAGCTATTGCGGGGACTTTGAGTAGAGAAGTAAATCTGATTTATGTTTAAATGGATTGTTCAGGCTGTGTGGGGGAGAGATTACAGAAAGGTAAGTGTGGAAGCAGAGAGATGGTGATGATGGTTTAGGTTAAGGTGGAGGTGGTGGAGAAGGGGAGACTGGATGGGTTTGGTGCTATAAACTGAAGGCTGAGTTGACAAGATTTGCAGATGGGATGTAAATAAAGAGGCATAGAAGCTGACTCCAAATTTTTTGGCCTAAACAACTGGGCAATCGTGGTGCCATTTACTGAGCTAGGGAATTTTGGAGAGGAGCAAGTTTAGATGGAGAGCAGATGATGGCTTGGCGTTTGGTTCTGGGCATGTTAAATTTGAGAGCTCTACTAGACACATATCTAAGCATAGATATCAGGTAAGCAGTGTGGAGTCTGGGGAGATTTTGGAGCTAGATATATACATTTGGGACTATATAGAAATATTTAAAGCCATATGATTGGGTAAAATCTCTTAGGAAGTGAGACAGGAAAGAGAAAAGTTCCTGTGATTCAGCTCTAGGTCCTCCAACATTTAATGGTTAAGAATCGAAGATGGATCCAGCAGAATACGAGAAGGCATGGCCAGGAAGGAGGAGTAAAATTAGAGAGGGTGGGATCCTTGAAGCTAAATGGAGAAAGTGTGTCAGGAATGAGGAAGTGATCAGTTATGTCAAATACTACTGTTTGGTAAGTGAGAAATGAGAATTGTCTATAGTGGGTGTGATGCTGTGGAGCTTACTGGTGATCTTGACAGGAACAGTTTTCAGAGAGTGGTAGGGAATGGGATCTGGATCATCACCTTCCTTTTATTTTTTTTTATTGAGGTATAGTTGTGTTACAATGTTGTGTTAGTTTCTACTGTTCATCACCTTCTTTTTCATCTCAAGCCATGACAGAATCCCAAAAGATTCTGCACCCATATAACAATTTGGCTTTAACATTCCTTAATCTCTTTCCTTACCTCTTAAGCTTTAAAGCACGTCGGTGACCTAATCCGCCAGGATCACACTCTGGATTGTGTTCTTACCCAGAATTGTTTCATCTCAGAAATGTTACACCAGTTATGCACACCATAGCCTCCTGGAGGCTCTACACCCACAGTGATTATATTCTCCCATCAGACCCTTCCTGGATGCTCTTCCTTCTCTACCCAGCCCAGATTATGTAACTGATCTCTGAAACCACTAAGACTTGTACCTGGAGCATGTTGCACTCATGGGATGTAATCATAGAAGCCACTTTATTTTTGTCTCTTTAATCCTGCTGAGTGGGGCTAGTCTTTCTCTTGCCTCTTGAAAACTTGAGCCGGTTCCATGACTTCTCCAGTCTTTCAGTCTTATGTTCATTTTGGTCTCAATTCAGCAATTTAAAATATCCACTCCCTATTATGTTTAGTGAAATAAGTCAGAAAAAGACAAATACTGTATGTTATCACTTATATGTGGAATCTAAAAAATAAATGAATGAATATAACAAAACAGAAACAGACTCATAGATACAGAGAACAAATCAGTGGTTACCGGTGGGGAGAAGGATGTGGGGAGGGGCAAGATAGGGGTAGGGGATTAAGAGGTACAAACAACTATGTATAAAATAAATAAGCTACCAGGATACAGCACTGGGAATACAGCAAATATTTTATAATAACTATAAATGGAGTATAATCTATAAAAATTTTGAATCACTATGTTGTGCACCTGAAACTAATATATTGTAAATCCACTATACATCAATAAAATAAAACATCCACTCCGTATACTTCAATTCAGTAATTTGCAGTGTCAGACCCAGTATACTAATCGCTGTTTCAATCTTCATTCAAAGGAAAGACTTGGTTCCTCTTTCCTTGTTAGGCCTGGGGGCAAATAAGAACTTTGGGTGTGGGTAGAGATTCTGGGCAGCTCCTCCTACCCCTTTCCCACTGCCTTTCTTATTCCATGGCTGCTGTTTCTGACTCTGCTGGGGCAGTGAAGCAAAGTTAAGAGTGAACCAGGGCTTCCCTGGTGGCACAGTGGTTAAGAATCTGCCTGCCAATGCAGGGGACACGGGTTCAAGCCCTGGTCCGGGAAGTTCCCACATGCCATGGAGCAACTAAGCCCGTGCGCCACAGCTACTGAGCCTGCGCTCTAGAGCCCGCGAGCCACAACTACTGAAGCCCACGTGCCAAGAGCCCATGCTCCGCAACAAGAGAAGCCACCGCAACGAGAAGCACCACGACCAAGAGTAGCCCCTGCTCGCCGCAACTAGAGAAAGCCCGCGCACAGCAACGAAGACCCAACGCAGCCAAAAATAAATTTTAAAAAATAAGTTAAAAAAATAAATAAAGAAAGAACTAAAAAAAAAAAAGTGAACCAAATGTGTTTATTGAAAGATGGCCCCGTGTTCTCTCTAGGCAGGGCAGATTTTAAGCTGATTTCATCGTGGGCATATTCACGTGGTCTCCAGAGGACCAGCTCCCTCCCTTTCCCACCCCACCCCCCAACCCAGGGCCATCTGATTGCCATTGCTTTGACGTCGGCAGTGACCGTCCTGATCACTTTCAGATTCTGCCCCTTCTTGCCTCAAATGATCAGGTTCCTCTCTTCCTGACATGCTGCTCTTTGGGGCAGGATCCTTTTAAAAACAACCCCAGATTGATATTCCTGTAGTCAGGTCTGCATCTAGGATTTCATGCACCTTTAGAGGGAGTGCAGTCACTTCCCTGCAGAGCTGGTCTCCCTTGCCCAGGTGTGAGTCTAGGATCTCTTCCAGCTCTTGGAGCGCTCTCAAGTTCCTCTCACTAGACTTGAAGTGAGTGGGCAACACTTCCCCTACCCCTTTCTCTTGATGGTCGTGGTAGGGGTGGGATTCCCAAGCACAGCTTTTTTTCCCAAATCTTCCATATAATATCTGCCCCTAAGTCTTCAGTCTTTCAATCCTTCTATATTGTGAGAGGTGAGAGGTCGAAGAGCTCTGTGATGGCTGCTCAGATTGTTCCCTGGGGAATTTGCATCTGGCAATCCATCTGGTAACTCACTTTGGTGCTGATACCCTATCTTGGCACCTCCGTGGAAGCACCTACACTCCTCAGCACCTTTGATTCTGTGGCACCTCTTTTATTTATTTGTTTATGCAGTCATTTATTTCACAAATATTTATTGAGCGTAATCTTCATGCCAAGTATTATTTTAAGTTCTAGGGGTAGAGGAGTGAATGAAACAAGTCCCTGTTTATACTGAGTTGAATAGCGGCCCCCCCAAATTTATGTTCACCCAGAACCTCAGGATGTGACCTTATTTGTTTTTTGTTTTGTTCTGTTTTGGCTGCATGGCATGTGGGATCTTAGTTCCCCGGCCAGAGACATGGAACCCACACCCCCTGCAGTGGAAGTGCAGAGTCTTAAACACTGGACCACCAGGGAAGTCCCAGGATGTGACCTTATTTGGAAGTAGAGTCTACAGATTTAATTAGTTAAGGATCTCAAGATGAAATCATCCTGGATTTAGCGTGTGCCCTACAATGACTAGTGTCTTTGTCAGAGAAAGGAGGGAGATTTGGACACACAGACCCAGATAGAAGACCACCATGTGAAGATGGAGGCAGAAACTGGAGTGATGCTGCCACAAGCCAAGGAACACCAGAAGCTACCAGAAGACAAAAGAGACAAGGAAGGATTCTCCCCTAGAGACCTCAGAGAGAGCATGGTCTTGCTGACCCTGATTTTGGTCGTCTAGCCTCCAGAACTGTGAAAGACTAGTGTTCTGTTGTTTTAATCCACCTAGTTTGTGGTCGTTTGTTACGGTAGCCCTGGGAAATTCATAAGCTACATGTTTTCACGTAGCTTAAATTCTAGTTCATTGGGGCCCATAAAATTCGCAGCCCCAGCTCTGTCCTCAGTACTGCCTGCCAATTATTTTGCCCTCTCTCAGTCCCTTCTTCTTTCCCCCTAACACCTCCTTTGAATATTTACTGGTATCCTCAAACCTCTTATTCCAGCCAAGCTCTACTCTCTCTTAGCAGGTGGAGTACTCTGCAGTCATTTAAGGTACAAAATAATTTTACAGTGTCAGGAAATACAGTGATATAGACCAAAAGCAAGTAAGACCTGTTATAATTTTATGTTTTCCTCTGGCTTAACTTGCCATAAGTTCTGGCTTTTATGGCTCTTTAATATTTGGCTTTGGAATTCAAATCAAAGCCTTCTCCCAAAATGTTTTGGGCCTTTAGGAGAAGTACATTCATTTCCTTTGGAGCCTTAGATGCATTTCTTGAAAGTAATTATATATTCTGGTCATTCTTCATCCCTTCAACCAATATTTCCAGGCACTGTATTTAGCTCTGGAAATATAAAAAAAGAGAGATGTGATACTTAGCCTCAAGGAGCTTACATATCAGAGACAGACATTAAAAACATGATTTTACAGATAATTGTTTAATTTCACTTGTGAAGAGTACTATGAAAGAAGAGTACAGAGTTCTATGAGGACTTATAAGAGGTGGACCAACATGGGAGGCCAAGGAAAGCCCTTCTTAGGAAGTGACAATTTGGCTGAGACCAAAGGATGCACAAGCATTAGCCAAATGAAGAGGAGGGGCTAAGAAAAATTTCTAACAAGGGGAAAAATTGTGTAGGAAGACTAGTGTTCTTTGGCCATTGGAAGACCTATCAGAAGTGGCTGTGTCTGGAGCTCAAGTGATTCTAGATGAGGCCAGAGGGGAAGGCAGGGGCATATCATGCCAGGCTTTGCCAGCCAACTGAAAGAGTTTTGATTTCATTCTTTGAGAAACGGGGACACTATTGAAGGATTCTAAACTAGGGGAATGGATTTGGTTTTCATTTCTATTTTTTAATTTTTAAAAATTGTTATTTTTTGGCCATGCCACACGGCATGTGGGATCTTAGTTCCCCAACAGGGACTGAACCCTTGCCCCCTGCAGTGGAAGCATGGAGTCTTAACCACTGGACCGCCAGGGAAGTCCCTCGATTTTCATTTTTAAATGGTCACTCTGGCTTCCCTTGGAGACTGGGTTATGGGGGAAGCAGGAAGAGCATTGGGAGGCTGCTGCAGGCATCCGTAAAAGATTTGATGGGGGCTTGGATGAGGACAGGTGAAACGGATATGGAGAGGATAGACTGAAGAGTTGTTTAGGAAGTAGGGTGGGTAGGACTTGGTGACTGGGGAGAGGGAGAGGGCGTATTAGTTTGCTCAGGCTGCCATAACAAAATTCCACAGACTGTATGGCTTAAACAACATAAATTTATTTTCTCACTATTTTGGAGGCTGGGAGCCCAAGATCAAGCTGTCGGCAGGTTTGGTTTCTCCTGAGGCCTCTTTCCTTGGCTTGCAGATGGCTGCCTACTTGATGTGTCCTCACATGGTCTTTTTTCTGCACACACACATCCCTGGTGTTTCTCTGTAAGTCCTAATTTCCTCTTCTAATAAGGACATCTGTTAGATTGGAGTAGGGCCCACCCTAATGGCCTCATTTTAAACTTAATTACCTCTTTAAAGGCCTTATCTCCAAATATAGTCATATTCTGAGGTCCTGGGGGTTAGGGCTTCAAAATATGAATATGGGGACACAATTCATTCAATGATAGAAGGTAAAGATGAAATCCATGACTCTGGGAGAAGTAAAATACTGAATTATGGTACTGTTGACTGAGTTAGGAAAACCTAGAGGAAGAGATAGTTCAGAGGAAAGATTGGGAATTCTATATTGGACCTGCTGTGTTTGAGACTGCCTAGTAAATAATCCAACTGAATAAACAGATCATTGGTC
This sequence comes from Eubalaena glacialis, assembly GCF_028564815.1. NCBI lineage: Eukaryota > Metazoa > Chordata > Mammalia > Artiodactyla > Balaenidae > Eubalaena > Eubalaena glacialis. The sequence goes on along the minus strand of NC_083722.1, from coordinate 19,640,057 downwards.
TGGAGCTAAGAATATGAGTTTATCTAGGCTAGATGGATAAATGTGGGGGGTTTGGCGTATAGATAATCAGTGAGGCTATAGACGTGCAGGAGATTGCCTGGGGGCAGGGGGTGTATAATAAGGAGGGGAGAAAAGGGTCCAGATCACAGTCTCCAAGGCACACCAACCAAAACCGGAGTGATAGAGGAAGAGCCAGCAAAGGAGACTGAGGAATGTGGGTATTTTGTCTGTTGTTAGCATGTACTGGCCTAAACAGTAGTGACCCCCAAATAAAATAGCGGAGTTACCCTGAAAGAACACTGCTTTTGACTATGGTGGCAGAGTAGTTATGGTGAGGGCCTAGAAGTTACTATAGCTCTAAATTTCACTAAGATCCATAAGAAAACAACCCATGGGTCTCCTTGATAAAAACAAATGCAGATCCCCAGGGTTGATGTGAGAGGAGGGTTCTCTGTGATGGGTTTAGGAGTCTGGCCCATCGTCCCTCCATTGTTTCCCTTGTGGCTTTCTTACTGTCGTCACTACCATTCTGAAGTTGAGGCGGTTCTACTCCTTTTTAAAGTCCTGGGTTAAGCCAGAATATTTGAGTTTATCATTATATACCAAGCACTGTGCTTAAGCACTGCAAGTAGTAAACTAGAGGAAAAAAGTTGGCGCAATATTGTAGTATCATGATTACACTTTTCCACACTTATCTCAACTGCTAGGTTTCCTTAGGGCAGTAGTTTCTAACTTTTTATTTAATCACAAAAGACTCCTTGTATTATTTTGTCCCAAAGGATCTATAAATTCCTACAATATTGCATCAGATGAAATGAACTTGTATGTAGTGTCTACACGCCAAGATTTTTATTTTAGTTAGTCTAAGAAATTTTCTTGTAGATAAATGTTCAGTTGTTATTGGAGCATTTTTAAAATGTTGAAAATAGCTTTCAGACTCCTCTTATTTTCACAGAGCCTGAGGATTCAGAGATCCCAGGCTGGGGCTCCAGGTCCTAAAAGAATTGCTTTTCCTCGGTTGCCAGAGGGATGACTACGTCGCAGTCAATCTTTTCTCTTCTCTCCCGCTCTCAACGCACCTGTCGCTAGCAGGCATGTTTTCCTAATGAAAACATTTCAGATCTACCTGGAGTTAATTTAAAAACTTCACTCTCCTAGTATTTCGCTAAGAGAGAAGAATAACTGAATTTATATCTCACGGTAGCTAGCAACCAAAACATCCAAATATATTTTCTATTTTGAAGAACAATGGTTAAACATTGTAAATATATTACATTATAAGACAAAATATATAATCCAAAAGTATGTAGTCAGACATGAGACTGAGTTCAAAAGAATCATCCTTCCTGAATTTTTAACTTTATTGCTGGAATTCTAACAGAATGTATTTGGCTTTGCCGTTAATAACTACTACTTTTTTTTTTTTAATTTTAACATTGAATGTTTATTTGAAGAGACTAAGAAATCTCCCTTGCATTTAAGGTGTGATAGAAGTATTGTGGTTAAGTCGAAAAATACACAAGAGATGAATAACTACTACTTGTAAGTTGAAGGTTTATATATTACAAATGAATGAAAAGGATTAAAGAATTCTTATATATTTTTTTTTAACCTCAGCTCTATTGACATTTTGAACCAGATAATTTGGGGATGAGGGCTGTCCTGTATGTTGTAGGATGTTCAGCAGCAACCCTGTCCTCTGCCCCCTAGGTCCCAGTAGCACCCCTTCCCTGAGTTGTGACAATGTCTCCAGACATCACCACTCTCTCCTGGGGAGCAAAATCACTCCTGATTGAGAACTACTGTATTTTATAACAAGGAGAAGAATCCACAAAACCCCAAGACCATTTTTGCCTTTAGAAGATATATCCCTTTCGATGTTTCTAGACATATTCTTCACACGTGGTAGGCATTAAAAAGTGAAACTCTAATGTTACCAGACTCCAGTAAAATATTATTTTTCCTGATTTTATGACTTAAATGTGTGTGCTTATTTATTTGTGTCTGTTATCCCAAACCCAAATCCCAGCTTTTAAAATCATGTTCCTGTTTACATACAGCACCTACAATGGTAAGTGGGCTTCTCTGGGGTCTGGGTCCATGACACACCTGGTGTCTGCAAGAGATAGGTTTTCCTTGTTGGAAATTTTTCAAGGAATTTGGCCACAAGAGGGAGCACTATTCCTATGCTTGCTTATTTATTTATTAACTATTTTAATACATGCTTGTCCCACAGAGTTCAATGATGCAGGGAATTCCTAATACAGAAATCAGAAACACTGCTAGTATACTCGTCAGGATTTTCCAGGGAACTCGAGCCAAGAGCATAAAAGGAGATTTATTACGAGGAATTGGCCCACACAATGATGAAGGCTGAGAAGTCTCATGATCTGCCATCTGCAAGCTGGAGGCCCAGCAAAGTGGGGGAGTAGTTCAGTCTGAGTTCTGAGGCCTGAGAACCAAGGGAGCTAATGGTGTAAATGTCAGTCTGAGGGCAGGAGAAGATGAGGCATTCCCGCTCAAACAGGAAGGCAGGAAAAATAAAAAAGGTGGAGAATTCCTCTGCCTTTTTTTCTAATCAGGCCCTCAGTGGATTGGATGACACCCACCCACAATGGGGAGAACAATTTACTGAATTCATTGATTCAAATGCTAATTTCATCTGGAAGCACCTTCACGGATGCCCAGAAATAATGTTTAACCTGCGCTGCCCAGTCAAGTTGACACATAAAATCAACCATCACAACTAGTTTACACATCGAGAATCTAACCACATCTCCATTTTTATAATCTAAACACTTGCCACTACACTTATTTTTTTCAGTTACATTTTTTGAAACCAGTAGTGTAAGATAGCACCTTGCTGGGCTGTGCCCCATAGGCCTACAAGGCCTGTGCTTGCCCAGCTTCAAGATGGAAGAAAGAGCCTGGAGTGAGCAATCAGAAACATCAATGGCTTAATGGATAGGGGAGCTTACACTTCTGAAGCCAGGTCCTGGAGCGACACGCCACCAGGCGGGCAGGAGTTGGAAGTCGTCTTGCTCCTGGGGGGGGCGGGGGGGAGGTTACCAGTTATAGGGGAACTGATGTCAGGTGGGCTCATTAGTTACCAGGGAAACCAGCAGAGGGGAACGCCCCTCACCGCCCCTTTGATAAGCTCTCAACAGCTGGGGCAAGTATGTAGGAAGGTCAGTCTTGAGAGTAGGGTGTAGGTGAAGCAGGCCCTGGTCGGGCAGGGGGGTTAGAGAGAGCAAGAAAGCAGCCATCTTGAGTGGCCTGACCATACATACCTGTAGATGAAAGATTGCTGCACCATATAGACGGTTTAAAGAATTTCTCAGAATAAAAGTATTAGAACTAATATCCTCTCCTTTGGAGAAAACACAGGGTATATGGTGACATCTGATAACTGGTGCAGTCTCCACCTTTATGTACCAAATACAGGTGTATTGAGAAGGTGTTTAATATAAAGCAGCATTTTAGAAATTTTTATAAAAATTTAGCAGCTGTCAAAATGTGTGTGTGAAGATTTTGGTGTGTGAAGATAATAGACCTTAATAGAAGTACATCCGTATGCTTTAAAAAATAAATGTACATGTACTTCATACTGTAATGTGCTTGAATTGGCTCCAGGCAATAGCCAAGAATGATATGGCAAATTTGGTGAAAAATTACTTTCAAGAAATTTAGAGTGGGCGAGATAGAGTTAAATAAATAGAATAAAACCTTGTATGACATGGTGTGTAATTTATTAAATTTTACCATTTTACTCTTTTAAAAACCGAGCTTATCATATGGATATGCCACTGTACTTTTTACACCCTCTGCCAACACAAAGGGAAGCCATGTTCAGATATGATCATCTAGGAAGATGTTAGAAGAATTTAAGTTCACTTTTTCAGGAAGGTTGGAAATGTTCTAGACCTTCCCCAGTTTACCAGACCTGGAAGTGAAGTTTTGAAACTGATAGAGGTACATCAACACATGTTTTTTGTTATTTTTTTAATCCATACTTTTTTTTTTTTAACAACTAGGTGAGGCAAGTGTGACTATAGCCTGCACTTTTTTTTTTTTCTTTTTTATTTCTTTTTATTTTTTGGCTGTGTTGGGTCTTCGTTTCTGTGCAAGGGCTTTCTCTAGTGCCGGCGAGCGGGGGCCACTCTTCATCGCGGTGCGCGGGCCTCTCACTATCGCGGCCTCTCTTGTTGCGGAGCACAGGCTCCAGACGCGCAGGCTCAGTAGTTGTGGCTCACGGGCCTAGTTGCTCCACGGCATGTGGGATCTTCCCAGACCAGGGCTCGAACCCGTGTCCCCTGCATTGGCAGGCAGATTCTCAACCACTGCGCCACCAGGGAAGCCCTAAACCTCATTTTTTGTTTCAACCCTTCTTATTGGGAATGTTTCTAAGCTATATTATTATTATTTTTTATACATTTATTTATTTTTGGCTGCGTTGGGTCTTCATTGCTGCCCGCGGGCTTTCTCTAGTTGTGGCGAGCAGCGGCTACTCTTCGTTGCGGTACGCAGGCTTCTCACTGCAGTGGCTTCTCTTGTTGCGGAGCACGGGCTCTAGGTGCGTGGGCTTCAGTAGTTGTGGCATGCGGGCTCAGTAGTTGTGGCTCGCAGGCTCTAGAGCAGTAGTTGTGGTGCACGGGCTTAGTTGTTCCGTGGCATGTGGAATCTTCTGGGACCAGGGCTCGAACCTGTGTCCCCTGCATTGGCACGAGGATTCTTAACCACTGCATCACCAGGGAAGCCCTCTAAGCTATATTATTTTCTGCAACAGTAAATGAATCTTTAGTAATCTGGGTCATGATTCTAAATGTAATTTCTTACTGATTAATACCCTAGCACTAGGTTTTATACCAGGTAGACTTACTTTTGAGTTCCATAATATCTTATAATCAAAGTTGACTGATGAGAGTAAAAGGTGACGGCTGGATCCTGAAAAAGCGGCTGCCAGCTTTGCTTCCTCCTTTCTCGGGAAACTCTGATTTTGGTGGTGGAGAAATGATGGAGGCAACTAGGGCAGATCCTGGGGTGGGGCATTCCAGCTGTACATGTAAAGCTGTTGGAGAGATTTATGAGTAGTGACCCTACCGACTGGAATGGCACTACTTCTTCCAATCTAAGACACTTGGGATTGTTACCATGGCTGTTAGCCTCGGGCTCTAACCCTCTCCCTTCCTTGAGGGAAGGTAAGCTGTGGGCAAGTGTTATCTTTGTCTTATGGGAAACCACCAGAAGAGAAAAACAAGAGGCCACCAGAATTGATTAGAACAACTGGTCAAATCCAAGATGGCAGAAGACCCGACCTCCAGCAGACCTTGAGCCCTGTTATACGTTCATTGTACTACATTAGCATTTATTTTATTTTTTATTTACTTTGTTTTTTATAATTTATTTATTTTTGGCTGTGTTGGGTCTTCATTGCTGCGCACGGGCTTTCTCTAATTGCAGCGAGCAGGGGCTACTCTTCGTTGTGGTGGACAGGCTTCTCGTTGCGGTGGCTTCTCTTATTGCAGAGCACGGGCTCCAGGCGCGCGGGCTTCAGTAGTTGTGGCATGCGGGCTCAGTAGTTGTGGCTCGCATGCTCTAGAGCACAGGCTCAGTAGTTGTGGCACACAGACTTAGCTTCTCTGCGGCATGTAGGATCTTCCCGGACCAGAGCTCGAACCCATGTCCCCTGCATTGGCAGGCAGATTCTTAACCACTGCGCCACCAGGGAAGTCCCTACATTAGCATTTTAAGTGACACACTTACTGGCAGCCAAGACAGGAAGGACCATAGAAGGAAGAAACAGAGATGGCAGTCCAGTTCCAGGAAGAACCCCACCCATTCCCAGAAAACCAATGCATAGGCCTCCGCCTCATTAACCTTACCTTTAAAAATCTTGCCCTGATCCTCCCCGAGGAGAAGTTGATTTGTGAACTAAGTTTCCACTTCCATTCTCAGCCATTGAACGGCCATTCAACAAAGCTTGTGCTGTTTCAGTCTCAGCATCAGTTTCATTATTGGCTGTGTGAATCTGAATAGGAAAAGAAACAGGAGGCCTTGGCTGGGCTAGGGCCCAAGTCAGGGTCCATAAGACCAATTCAGTAACATGATTGCAAGATGCACCGTTATTTTATGTACCCCTAACAAAGAAAAATATTAAATTCAATTAAATGATGATACAATGCTTTCTTATAACACAGATTTAAAAAATTGTATACTTATTGAAAGTCCTCTTTTAGACTTATTTAGACATAGCTCTTTATCACATGACATTCTTGTATATAAATGCGAAAATGTAAGCAAAATATTACGGCATTTCTAAAACTTTTTTGTTTCAATGCTAAATCATGGTATGATCTTAAAAAAATTAATCTTAAAAAAATCTTAAAAAAATTCATTTTAAAAGTCAGTTAAACCTAACATATGAGGTACCAACCATGAACATATCTCAAGTGGTGACACTGAACAGTATGGCCAGGTTCTTACCTGCTCACACAATACACCACCTGGTCAAGGACAAGTGTAGGACTTTGTAAGGCACATCCCGATTTCAGAGATGTAAAGGTGGTGGGAAAAAATGTGCATCTTAAATAAATGTAATGTAGTTATTTGTTTCTTTTTTTCCTCTTTTCTTCCTTCTGGCTTGAGTAAGTTTCTGATATTGTTTTGTCATTTGTCTCTTTCAGATTAAATTTGAGTTAATCATGGGAAAAAGTCAGTTAGGCAGGGTTCAGGGTGTGCTGGGTTCTTTTCTTTTTTCTTTTTTTTGGCTGCGCCGCATGGCTTGTTGGATCTTAGTTCCCCGACCAGGGATTGAACCCGGGCCCTTAGCAGTGAGAGCGCAGAGTCCTAACCACTGGATCGCCAGGGAATTCCCTGGGTTCTTATCAGGAAAGGTTTTACTGCATTTTAACTTCTATGGTATTTAAACCTTGTCATCCACTCACATAGATGTTTTAAGAAGTGCTTTTCAAATCTGCACTCAGTATGGTTTTGCTGCACTATTTGAACATGTCATTGGGAAGGGATCAAATAGGTCATAAAACAGAGGGTTGAAAAAATGTTATATTGTGCAATCACTGAAACTTCTGTAGTTTATAATTAAGTTAGAAATCGATATATGTGAGGAGCAAACATTAGGGTGTCTAGCCTTAATAATACTATCTCCTATGCTGGTCGTGGTCTTATTGACTGATAAAAAATTTTTAAATTAGAATTCCCAAACTTTAAATAACATCAGAACATCATAGTTCCCTAAAGCAGCTCCCTCCATTAATCCAGAAACTGGACTGCAGTTAACCAATAACTTCTGTATTAGTGACATAATTTCCTGCAAAATTGTTACTTTGTAATGGTTAACTTCGCTCTTGGTTTGTTCACAGCAGGGGGTAGTTTTCTTTCATGGAAGTCTTCTATTTATTATAAATTCACTGTGGCTTACCACATCGGACCCGAAAACAAAACCAACCCCCCCCCAGGTACTAAGAGATAATACTGTTTTACCTCAATAATTATCAGTGACCTAAAGAAAATCCTTTAAAACACTAACTCAAAAATTGTTAGCCCAAAGTGGACATCTAAGGTTTTCACAGAGGTAACCTTTTAATGACGGTAGAGGCAGAGAATTAGCCATCGAAGCATACTTGTTGGTGTTAAAGGATAGTGATTTTCATTTTGGAATTAAAAAAGGAAAGAAAAGAAAAACTCTCTTCTGAGGTTGTGTAGAATTAAGGTCTGTGGAGAAATGTAGCCTGTTAGTAGTGTGAAAATATGAAAGAAGCCCCTGGAATGTTGGAGACAGGCCCAATCCACATTCATTGTGTGGTTCTATTGCTCCAAATCTGAATTACAAAAGGATTAGCACAGTTTACCAACAACAAAAAATCAACCTCAGATATGCATTACTCTAATTTTCACTTTAATGAAATCTGATAACAACCTGGAGAGGCAGCGAGCCCATCAGAGACCAGAGGACCTTGAATTCTTTGGGCTGTGGGGTCTGGGGGAAGGTATCAACTGACTACTAAGCTTTGGCTTTATTTCTTTCTAATTTATTTCCTTATATTTAAAGATAAATATATTCATTTTATAAACATCACTCCTGACTTAACGTAAATAAGATAGTTATACCTACTTACTTAATGATTATGCATATAAATAGAGAACTGGGAGGTAGAAAAACAGAACTTAGTTTGGTATAGTGAAACCATTCCAAAAGTATCGGCCAGTTTGTAGAGTCAAGCTGAAGAAGATGAGTTAACAATTTTATTAACTCAGCATCGAAGAAAGTCTTGCTCCTGTAGAGGGTGACACAAATAATTTTTTTTTTGGCTAGGAAGGGACTTTTATTTTCTTTTTTTTAACATCTTTATTGGAGTATAATTGCTTTACAATGTTGCGTTAGTTTCTGCTTTATAACAAAGTGAATCAGCTATACATATACATATATCCCCATATCTCCTCCCTCTTGCGTCTCCCTCCCACGCTCCCTATCCCACCCCTCTAGGTGGTCACAAAGCACCCAGCTGATCTCCCTGTGCTATGCGGCTGCTTCCCACTAGCTATCTATTTTACATTTGGTAGTGTATATATGTCCATGCCACTCTCTCACTTCGTCCCAGCTTACCCTTCCCCCTCCCCATGTCCTTAAGTCCATTCTCTACGTCTGCATCTTTATTCCTGTCCTGCCCCTAGGTTCTTCATAACCATATATATATATTTTTATATATATATATTTTTATATATTTTTAACACACATATATGTGTGTTAGCATACGGTATTTGTTTTTCTCTTTCTGACTTCCTTCACTCTGTATGACAGACTCTAGGTCCATCCACCTCACTACAAATAACTCAATTTTGTTTCTTTTTATGACTGAGTAATATTCCATTGTATATATGTGCCACACCCTCTTTATCCATTCATCTGTCGATGGACACTTAGGTTGCTTCCATGTCCTGGCTATTGTAAATAGTGCTGCAATGAACATTGTGGTACATGACTCTTTTTGAATTATGGTTTTCTCAGGGTATATGCCCAGTGGTGGGATTGCTGGGTCGTATGGTAGTTCTATTTTTAGTTTTTTAAGGAGCCTCCATACTGTTCTCCATAGTGGCTGTATCAATTTACATTCCCACCAACAGTGCAAGAGGGTTCCCTTTTCTCCACACCCTCTCCAGCATTTATTGTTTGTAGATTTTTTGATGATGGCCATACTGACTGATGTGAGGTGATACCTCATGGTGGTTTTGATTTGCATTTCTCTAATGATTAGTGATGTTGAGCATCCTTTCATGTGTCTGTTGGCAATCTGTATATCTTCTTTGGAGAAATATCTACTTAGGTCTTCTGCCCATTTTTGTATTGGGTTGTTTGTTTTTTTGATATTGAGCTGCATGAGCTGCTTGTAAATCTTGGAGATTAATCCTTTGTCAGTTGCTTCATTTGCAAATATTTTCTCCCATTCTGAGGGTTGTCTTTTCATCTTGTTTATGGTTTCCTTTGCTGTGCAAAAGCTTTTAAGTTTCATTAGGTCCCATTTGTTTATTTTTGTGTTTATTTCCATTTCTGTAGGAGGTGGGTCAAAAAGGATCTTGCTGTGATTTATGTCATAGAGTGTTCTGCCTTTGTTTTCCTCTAAGAGTTTTATAGTGTCTGGCCTTTTATAGTGTCTGGTCTTTAATCCATTTTGAGTTTATTTTTGTGACACAAATAATTTAATTGTAAGTGAAGGGAATGGAGAATTGCATGAAGTGTTGAAAGGATTTTGAGCTTAGGTTGCCTAGTTTTGTGAAAGTTTTTTTTTTTTTTCCCTCCTTATAGTTGGACAGTTAAACCACCATGGAGGAGAAATTGCTTTGTTTAAATAGCTTTTCTGTTTAAAGAATCAAAGTGTCACAACAAACTCCTTGTAGGATAGAGTAAATTGTGTTGTAAGGGGAATTACTCAAAGAAAAGTATCAACATTACATCAGCTTCCAGCAGTCCTGCAGGCAAGCAAAGTCAGCCTAGCAGCTTCCTACAGCTCCCAAACTGAGGCAGAAACCCTTTAAAAAGCGAAGCTCTTTGTTCTAGTCCTCAGTTGTCATGAATGATCAAGTCTCAAGAGGGTTCTGGTTTCCTGTAAAATAGTGTAATACTTTGTTCTTCGGTTTCCAGAAACTATAGTGTATAAGAACAAAACAAATTGATGATACAAATGATGTATATTGCCAACAGATACACTGAAACAAATCAAAGAGTAAGTCAATTGGTAATGACTTGACTGAAAGAATTGAAAATCTCTATAGTCCCAGGTCTGCTGCATCCTTTATTGGTACCTCATGCCACTGAGCTAGCATTTATAGGTTCGTTGAGACATTTGATGGTTAGTGTTTTTCATTCACCACCAGCTTTAAACTCAGCTTGGGTTCACTCTAAGACCTATGGGTCTATCCACTTTCCCAAAAAGGAAGTAAATGGGTATAACTAACATATAAACTAGACGTTCTTTAGAACAAACAATATGTAAAATAAAGAGAGTGGTGATTTGATAGAATTGGCACTACTCGAATTACAAATAATGGATGTTATGAAGTGAATTGTGTACCCCTCAAAAATTCATATGTTGAAGTCCTAAGCCCCATTCCCTCAGAATGTGCCTGTATTTGGAGATCTTTAAAGAGGTAATTATCATTAGGGTAAGTTCTAATACAATATGACAGGAATCCTTTTAAGAAGACGAAATTAGGGCACAGGAGGTGGAGAAAGGGCAGAATATTTACTATACTCTATAAATAAGAAATAGTGCTTTGGGCTTCCCTGGTGGCGCAGTGGTTGAGAATCTGCCTGCCAATGCAGGGGACACGGGTTCGAGCCCTGGTCTGGGAAGATCCCACATGCCGCGGAGCAACTAGGCCCGTGAGCCACAACTACTGAGCCTGCGCGTCTGGAGCCTGTGCTCCGCAACAAGAGAGGCCGCGATAGTGAGAGGCCCGCGCACCGTGATGAAGAGTGGCCCCCACTTGCCGCAACTAGAGAAAGCCTTCGCACAGAAACGAAGACCCAACACAGCCAAAAATAAATATAAATAAATAAATAAATTTATAAAAAAAAAAAAAAAAAGAAATAGTGCTTTGCCCAGAGTAGGTTCTGAGCTAGTATTTGGTAATGAATGAATGAATGAATGAATGTGTGCATGCATTAGGTAGGCAGCTAAGGTCCAGGACTGGAGATTAGAGAGTCAGAAGGGGTAGGATCATAGGTTTGTATACAGTGACTTATTACGGAAGTGCAGTTAAAGGAATTGGTAAGAAGCCAGGTAAGGGCGTGATTTCAGGCGATATCCCACTGAGGGCCACTTCAACGTGATTCCACAGGGGAGCTCTGAAGTATACTTTATGCCTTAGAATTAACCCAACCTAAAGCAAGGGAGGAGGGCTTTCAGACTCTTGCACTGGTTGGTCACAGGGTAAGGGACAGTGGGTAGGTGTGGGCTGGTGGTAGGTGGAGGTAGGGGTGGGGAAAGATAAACTCTCCGGCACTCTCTGCTCTCAGCCAGTTCAGATGCTGCTGCTACAGTAGCCTGAGGCTGCCTGTGAAAAAGAGTCACAGGCGTGGAACATAGAAGCCAGGGGTGGGACACACAGGGTCTCAAGGATCCGAGAGGATCTGGGCTGAGCGCTGGCACTGCCCATCTTGGGGTAGTAAGGCAAGTGGCCTCAAGACTAAACCCTAAGCAGGATTGTTGCTCTCTGCTCTGTTATATTCTACTGAGCCTGGCCAAATGTTGTATATGTAATATCTAAAATTGACCACACTCATCTACACAAGAGAAGAAGAAAAAAAAATTATCTCTTAAAAAAATGAGATAATATTTATTTGGTGCATACTGTAAACACTATACATTTGTCATTATCTCTTTTAATCCTATATGGGTAGGGTTTTGTTGCTCATTTTATATATGAGGAAACTAAGAGAAAAGTGAAGCAACAGACCCCTGGTGACAGAGTTATTAAGTGATGGAGCCAAGATTCAAAACCAGGTTACAAGTATTATGTATAAATAAAACAACACAACCAATCTACTTTGAAGTACATTAACATTTTCAGTGAAGCAAGTTAAAATCAATTATGAGATCATCCCTGTGAAATAGATGCAATCTTTCCTAAATTAAGAGATTTAAATAATTTGATGACCGCATTGCAATGTGTATGCCTTTTAGAACATAAAACATCCTTAGTTAGCAATTTTCTTCATTCTCTCTTATAATAAAATTCTATCATTACCAGTACATTTTGAGGAAGTCAGTTACAGAGGTCAGATCCTCTGATATCTAGAATATATGATTTTTGGTCACATCTGTCTGCTTTCTAGTATAGAAAAAGAGCAATCTTTCAAGAGTAAAGTTTTGTGTTTAACCATCGTGTGGCAGCCACATGGACCATCTGAAATGTTTATTGACTCCAATGAATTTGACTGTGGTTGGAAACCTCAGGCAATTTTTTTCTTCCTTGCCGTGAGATAATTGTCTAGAGACAAGGGAATCCTTCAGGTGGCTAGTTAAATGCCTCCAGAAGGCATAGGGCAGTGATGAATCCCTCTGAGGATTTCTGTAGTTTACAAGTGGTCTTATTGGCCAAAGAATCTCATTAATCATACCTCTTACAATGGGATCTACAGAAGTGGCATGTCTGTGAAGCAATCGTGAAGCAGATGTGATGCTGCATTTCAGAATCCCTGGATGAAACTCTCTAATACAGAGGCATTTCTTATCTTTAAAAAACCCACACTGATATTTAAAATAGTTACTCTCTTGTCTTTTTCAACATCACTAGGTTCTATTAATTGTTTTGCGTATACCTCTCTCACTTTCAAGATCTCAAACCCCTATATTTTCTCAGGTCGTACCAGGCCAGTGGGTAAAACTGGTCAAAATTATTAAGGCACAGCTTGGCAGGTTCTTGCTTCCTATGAAACATACATGTGCATCCCATAACTGTCCCCCTGAAACTTCCCCCAGTTACTTCGAAGAGTTCCCAGGGAGTGAGCTCTTAAGTCTGCCCAGCTTCTGCATGTTCCTCATTCCCTGCTCTAGCTCCTTTCGGTGCTATTTCCTACTGAGGCCTCTACTGCTTGTGAAGCCGGGTACTGCCCGCTCTGTACCGTTGCCTCTGTGAGGTGATGCTGTCTCTTGCCAGGTCCCAGCACCACGGATGCTACGTTACAGTCCACAGGGTCCAGGGAGGCACCGCCAAGGTGACTGTGCTCCCTGCGCCAGAAAGCCTCTCTTCTCCATCTCGCTTCCACATTACATTTTACACACTGTATAAAAGAAGAGCTGTTTGTGCTCAATGCTTTATAGAATTTATAGTGAAATATTTATTTCACATTTTGCTGATAGCCACATCCAATTCCCCGTAATGAGTACATGGGGATTGGAACCTGACACGTGAGACGCTAAACTTCAGATTGCCCCTCTCCCATGATCTAGCCTTTGTTACTGGGTTTACTTCTCTTACAGCTTTTTACTTTAGGATGATTTTTTTTTTCCAGTGATGCCTTAGTTTTTCATAAAAACACATCCCTGGTGGGTCTATCTAACAGTCTGTCAGACACGCTCAGACATACATGAATACTGTAGGGGACGTAGTGGAGACCTGGGCTAGGACAGCTTCCTTCCTTTGCCCTTTTCCTCCCTCCCTCCCTCCCTTCCTTCCTTCCCTCCTTCTTCTCTTCTACTCCCTTTTCTCTCTTTTTACACACACACACAATATTCATTTGCTAGACTATATGCCAGGCACTGTTCTAAGTACTTCATATAGAGCAGCGACAGATCAGACAATGTCCCACTCTCCTGGACATTCTACAGAGTGGCAAGTGCCACAAACAAGAAACAGAACAGGGCGTTGTGACCTACAGTGACTAGGGGACACTTTACATAAGGTTATTAAGGAAGGCCTTTCTGATGAGGTAAACATTCAGCTGAGAGCTGAATGACAAGAAAGACTCAACTGTACTTAAAAACCTGGTACTTAAGCATTCCATTCAGAGAAAATGGCAGTACTTACACCTTTATTTATATTATATGTTATACTCTGCCTTAGAGAGCATCCCTTGCCCCTAAAGATGTACGAAGTGGGATTTTACACTGAACCCACCCCTGGTTGACTTGTTCCACTCGCCCAGGTATCATGTTAGGGTTTGTCTTGATGTTGGGGTCACCCACATGAGTGGCCCTGTCTCACAGGGCCCTCAGCTGGAGGGATCCTCCGTAGATCCCTCTCAGGGTACAGCCATATTCCCAACTCACCACACACTCTAATGAGGTCTCTGGGCATATGGTTTTCAGGGTTTCTAACCTCATTCCACAGGGAGGGGAGCTTCAGGGAAATCCCAGCCCAGGTGCAGGATCACAGTGAGGAGAAGGCAGTAGAAGCCCGCATCCTCCTTATTCTCAGGGAATTCCAGATTCCACATAGTTAAGCCCTAGAAGATGAAGAGTAGGGATTTCTCCAGTCACCGTGGGGCATTTCTGATAAAACCTGGATTCCTCAAGATGGCTAAGCGACTCAGGAGGCTCTCGCATGCCCAAGGGGGTCAGGTTCTCCCTTTCAACTCCTCAGAGGGGAGGGACATTGGTCACCACAGGCTGGGTCTCCTCAGGCAGCCTCTGATTTTACCTGGCTTCTGGGGCCCTCTCTGCTGAGGCTCCGCCATCCAGCCTTCACTGTCCTTCACCACAGGCTCCCCCAGCAGACACAGGCCTCCCATCGTCTCCTGAGCCAGGCCTGGGTCAGAGACGACTATTTGCCTTTTGGGTTCTTCCCAGGCTTATTCCTCCATATTGTCTTTGCTCATCATCATTTCCTCATGAAGCTTCCTTTAATTTCTCCTCCATCTCTTCACTGTATCACATCCAATCAATTCTTCAAGGCCCACCTCAAGACTCACTTCCTCTGGGTGGCCCTACCCAATTGCTATTGCTCCCATTAATCTCTTCTTTGCTGAATGCCTACAAGCATCCCAATTCTTCCTCTCCCTCCCTCCCCACTTCCTCTCCCTTCTCTTACTTCCCTCCTTCTCCCCTCTCCCTTTTTTCCTTCTCCTCCTTCCTTCTAAATAAGAATTAGCTTATTTATCCCAACTCTTTTTTGGGAAAAACCCCTAAATTTTGAATATATAACAAAATATTTATAAGGTATATGAGGGATATAAAATATTAACAATAATACAAAGACATTTGTGCACCACACCCTCACCCCCACCAGTCCAAGAGTGAGATATTACCATTTTCCTACAATAGATCGTAATGCTCCTGCCAGATCCCATCCCCTGTATTCCCCCCACCCCACCCCCCATGCCAACAGGTAACCACTATCCTGAATGTTGTGTCTATCACTCTCCCTTACTTTTCTTTATAGTTTTACCATCTTGGATCCTTCAACAGTGAATTCTTTAGTTCTGCATGCGTTTGAATTTTATACTAGTGAAATTATACTATATTTATTCTTCTGTGCCTTGCTTTTCTGACTCAGCATTATGTTTGCGGATAGTCTTCCATGTTGGTACATGTTGGTGTATGCTGTTGAGTTCATTTCCACTGCTGTATATGGTGTTCTATTGTCTATTTATTTATCCATTCTATTGTTCTTCCACATTTGGATTGTCTCTTTTCTTTTTTTTTTTTTTTTTAAACATCTTTATTGAAGTATAATTGCTTTACAATGGTGTGTTAGCTTCTGCTTTACAACAAAGTGAATCAGTTACACATATACATATGTTGCCATATCTCTTCCCTCTTGCATCTCCCTCCCTCCCACCCTCCCTATCCCACCCCTCTAGGTGGTCACAAAGCACCGAGCTGATCTCCCTGTGCTATGCGGCTGCTTCCCACTAGTTATCTATTTTACATTTGGTAGTGTATATATGTCCATGACACTCTCTCACCCTGTCACATCTCACCCCTCCCCCTCCCCATATCCTCAAGTCCACTCTCTAGTAGGTCTGTGTCTTTATTCCCATCTTGCCACTAGGTTCTTCATGACCTCTTTTTTTTTTTTTTTTTTCCCTTAGATTCCATATATATGTGTTAGCATACTGTATTTGTTTTTCTCTTTCTGACTTACTTCACTCTGTATGACAGACTCTAACTCCATCCACCTCATTACAAACACCTCCATTTCATTTCTTTTTATGGCTGAGTAATATTCCATTGTATATATGTGCCACATCTTCTTTATCCATTCATCCGATGATGGACACCTAGGTTGCTTCCATGTCCTGGCTATTGTAAACAGAGCTGCAATGAATATTTTGGTACATGACTCTTTCTGAATTATGGTTTTCTCAGGGTATATGCCCAGTAGTGGGATTGCTGGGTCATATGGTAGTTCTATTTTTAGTTTTTTAAGGAACCTCCATACTGTTCTCCATAGTGGCTGTATCAATTTACATTCCCACCAACAGTGCAAGAGTGTTCCCTTTTCTCCACACCCTCTCCAGCATTTATTGTTTCTAGATTTTTTGATGATGGCCATTCTGACCGGTGTGAGATGATACCTCATTGTAGTTTTGATTTGCATTTCTCTAATGATTAATGATGTTGAGCATTCTTTCATGTGTCTGTTGGCAATCTGTATCTCTTCTTTGGAGAAATGTCTATTTAGGTCTTCTGCCCATTTTTGGATTGGGTTGTTTGTTTTTTTGTTATTGAGCTGCATGAGCTGCTTGTAAATCTTGGAGATTAATCCTTTGTCCGTTGCTTCATTTGCAAATATTTTCTCCCATTCTGAGGGTTGTCTTTTGGTCTTGTTTATGGTTTCCTTTGCTGTGCAAAAGCTTTTAAGTTTCATTAGGTCCCATTTGTTTATTTGTGTTTTTATTTCCATTTCTCTAGGACCTGGGTCAAAAAGGATCTTGCTGTGACTTATGTCATACAGTGTTCTGCCTATGTTTTCCTCTAAGAGTTTGATAGTGTCTGGCCTTACACTTAGGTCTTTAATCCATTTTGAGTTTATTTTTGTGTATGGTGTTAGGGAGTGTTCTAATTTCATACTTTTACATGTACCTGTCCAATTTTCCCAGCACCACTTATTGAAGAGGCTGTCTTTTCTCCACTGTATATGCTTGCCTCCTTTATCAAAGATAAGGTGACCATATGTGCGTGGGCTTATCTCTGGGCTTTCTATCCTGTTCCATTGATCTATATTTCTGTTTTTGTGCCAGTACCAAACTGTCTTGATTACTGTAGCTTTGTAATATAGTCTGAAGTCAGGGAGCCTGATTCCTCCAGCTCCATTTTTCGTTCTCAAGATTGCTTTGGCTATTCGGGGTCTTTTGTGTTTCCATACAAATTGTGAAATTTTTTGTTCTAGTTCTGTGAAAAATGCCAGTGGTAGTTTGATAGGGATTGCATTGAATCTGTAGATTGCTTTGGGTAGCAGAGTCATTTTCACAATGTTTATTCTTCCAATCCAAGAACATGGTATATCTCTCCATCTGTTTGTATCATCTTTAATTTCTTTCATCAGTGTCCTATAATTTTCTGCATACAGGTCTTTTGTCTCCTTAGGTAGGTTTATTCCTAGGTATTTTATTCTTTTTGTTGCAATGGTAAACGGGAGTGTTTTCTTAATTTCACTTTCAGATTTTTCATCATTAGTATACAGGAATGCAAGAGATTTCTGTGCATTAATTTTGTATCCTGCTACTTTACCAAATTCATTGATTAGCTCTAGTAGTTTTCTGGTAGCATCTTTTGGATTCTCTATGTATAGTATCATGTCATCTGCAAACAGTGACAGCTTTACTTCTTCTTTTCCGATTTGGATTCCGTTTATTTCTTTTTCGTCTCTGATTGCTGTGGCTAACACTTCCAAAACTATGTTGAATAATAGTGGTGAGAGTGGGCAACCTTGTCTTGTTCCTGATCTTAGTGGAAATGGTTTCAGTTTTTCACCATTGAGGACAATGTTGGCTGTGGGTTTGTCATATACGGCCTTTATTATGTTGAGGAAAGTTCCCTCTATGCCTACTTTCTGCAGGACTTTTATCATAAATGGGTGTTGGATTTTGTCGAAAGCTTTCTCTGCATCTATTGAGATGATCATATGGTTTTTCTCCTTCAATTTGTTAATATGATGTATCACGTTGATTGATTTGCGTATATTGAAGAATCCTTGCATTCCTGGGATAAACCCCACTTGATCATGGTGTATGATCCTTTTAATGTGCTGTTGGATTCTGTTTGCTAGTATTTTGTTGAGGATTTTTGCATCTATGTTCATCAGTGATATTGGCCTGTAGTTTTCTTTCTTTGTGACATCTTTGCCTGGTTTTGGTATCAGGGTGATGGTGGCCTCGTAGAATGAGTTGGGGAGTGTTCCTCCCTCTGCAATATTTTGGAAGAGTTTGAGAAGGATAGGTGTTAGCTCTTCTCTAAATGTTTGATAGAATTCGCCTGTGAAGCCATCTGGTCCTGGGCTTTTGTGTGTTGGAAGATTTTTAATCACAGTTTCAATTTCAGTGCTTGTGATTGGTCTGTTCATATTTTCTATTTCTTCCTGGTTCAGTCTCGGCAGGTTGTGCATTTCTAAGAATCTGTCCATTTCTTCCAGGTTGTCCATTTTATTAGCATAGAGTTGCTTGTAGTAATCTCTTATGATCGTTTGTATTTCTGCAGTGTCAGTGGTTACTTCTCCTTTTTCATTTCTAATTCTATTAATTTGAGTCTTCTCCTTTTTTCTCTTGATGAGTCTGGCTAATGGTTTATCAATTTTGTTTATCTTCTCAAAGAACCAGCTTTTAGTTTCATTGATTTTTGCTATTGTTTCCTTCATTTCTTTTTCATTTATTTCTGATCTGATCTTTATGATTTCTTTCCTTCTGCTAGCTTTGGGGTTTTTTTGTTCTTCTTTCTCTAATTGCTTTAGGTGCAAGGTTAGGTTGTTTATTCGAGATGTTTCCTGTTTCTTGATGTAGGCTTGTATTGCTATAAACTTCCCTCTTAGAACTGCTTTTGCTGCATCCCATAGGTTTTGGATCGTCGTGTCTCCATTGTCATTTGTTTCTAGGTATTTTTTGATTTCCCCTTTGATTTCTTCAGTGATCACTTCGTTATTAAGTAGTGTATTGTGTAGCCTCCATGTGTTTGTATTTTTTACAGATCTTTTCCTGTAATTGATATCTAGTCTCATAGCGTTGTGGTCGGAAAAGATACTTGATACGATTTCAATTTTTTTAAATTTACCAAGGCTTGATTTGTGACCCAAGATATGATCTATCCTGGAGAATGTTCCATGAGCACTTGAGAAAAATGTGTATTCTGTTGTTTTTGGGTGGAATGTCCTATAAATATCAATTAAGTCCATCTTGTTTAATGTATCATTTAAAGCTTGTGTTTCCTTATTTATTTTCATTTTGGATGATCTGTCCATTGGTGAAAGTGGGGTGTTAAAGTCCCCTACTATGATTGTGTTACTGTCGATTTCCCCTTTTATGGCTGTTAGTATTTGCCTTATGTATTGAGGTGCTCCTATGTTGGGTGCATAAATATTTACAATTGTTATACCTTCCTCTTGGATCGATCCCTTGATCATTATATAGTGTCCGTCTTTGTCTCTTGTAATTGTCTTTATTTTAAAGTCTATTTTGTCTGATATGAGAATTGCTACTCCAGCTTTCTTTTGATTTCCATTTGCATGGAATATCTTTTTCCATCCCCTCACTTTCAGTCTGTATGTGTCTCTAGGTCTGAAGTGGGTCTCTTGTAGACAGCATATATATGGGTCTTGTTTTTGTATCCATTCAGCCAGTCTGTGTCTTTTGGTGGGAGCATTTAATCCATTTACATTTAAGGTAATTATCGATATGTATGTTCCTATTCCCATTTTCTTAAATGTTTTGGGTTTGTTATTGTAGGTGTTTTCCTTCTCTTGTGTTTCTTGCCTAGAGAAGTTCCTTTAGCATTTGTTGTAAAGCTGGTTTGGTGGTGCTGAACTCTCTCAGCTTTTGCTTGTCTGTAAAGGTTTTAATTTCTCCATCAAATCTGAATGAGATCCTTGCTGGGTAGAGTAATCTTGGTTGTAGGTTTTTCTCCTTCATCACTTTAAGTATATCCTGCCACTCCCTTCTGGCTTGCAGCGTTTCTGCTGAAAGATCAGCTGTTAACCTTATGGGGATGCCCTTGTGTGTTATCTGTTGTTTTTCCCTTGCTGCTTTTAATATGTTTTCTTTATATTTAATTTTTGATAGTTTGATTAATATGTGTCTTGGTGTGTTTCTCCTTGGATTTATCCTGTATGGGACTCTCTGTGCTTCCAGGACTTGATTAACTATTTCCTTTCCCATATTAGGGAAGTTTTCAACTATAATCTCTTCAAATATTTTCTCAGTCCCTTTCTTTTTCTCTTCTTCTTCTGGGACCCCTATAATTCGAATGTTGGTGCGTTTAATGTTGTCCCAGAGGTCTCTGAGACTGTCCTCAGTTCTTTTCATTCTTTTTTCTTTATTCTGGTCTGCAGTAGTTATTTCCACCATTTTATCTTCCAGGTCACTTATCCGTTCTTCTGCCTCAGTTATTCTGCTATTGATCCCATCTAGAGTATTTTTAATTTCATTTATTGTGCTTGTCATCGTTTCTTGATTCCTCTTTAGTTCTTCTACGTCCTTGTTAAATGTTTCTTGCATTTTGTCTATTCTATTTCCAAGACTTTGGATCATCCTTACTATCATTATTCTGAATTCTTTTTCAGGTAGACTACCTATTTCCTCTTCATTTGTTAGGTCTGGTGTGTTTTGACCCTGCTCCTTCATCTGCTGTGTGTTTTTCTGTCTTCTCATTTTGCTTATCTTACTGTGTTTGGGGTCTCCTTTTCACAGGCTGCAGGTTCGTAGTTCCCGTTGTTTTTGGTATCTGTCCCCAGTGGCTAAGGTTGGTTCAGTGGGTTGTGTAGGTTTCCTGGTGGAGGGAACTAGTGCCTGTGTTCTGGTGGATGAGGCTGGATGTTGTCTTTCTGGTGGGTTCGTCCACGTCTGGTGGTGTGTTTTGGGGTGTCTGTGGCCTTATTATGATTTTAGGCAGCCTCTCTGTTAATGGATGGGGCTGTGTTCCTCTCTTGCTAGTTGTTTGGCATAGGGTGTCCAGCACTGTAGCTTGCTGGTCGTTGAGTGAAGCTGGGTCTTGATGTTGAGATGGAGATCTGTGAGAGATTTTCGCCGTTTAGTATTACGTGGAGCTGGGAGGTCTCTTGTGGACCAGTGTCCTGAAGTTGGCTCTCCCACCTCAGAGGCACAGCCCTGATGCCTGGCTGGAGCACCAAGAGCCTTTCATCCACACGGCTCAGAATAAAAGGGAGAAAAAATGGAAAGAAAGAAAAAAAGAGGATAAAATAAAATAAAATAAAGCAATTATAATAAAAAATAAGAAAAAAAATTATTAAGAGTAAATTTATTAAGAAAAAAAAATTTTTTTTTAATTTTTAAAAATAGATTTATTAATTTTTTATACTAAAAATAAGAAAAAAATTATTTAGAAAAAATTTATTAAGAAAAAAAATTTTTTAATTTTTTAAAATAAAAAATATGAAAAAACTTATTAAAAATTTTTTTTAAAAATAGAAAATAAGGAAAAAATTATTAAGAAAACATTTATTAGGGAAAAAAAAATTTTTTTAAGCCAAAAAAAAAAAAAAAAAAACAAAAAAACGACGGACCTAACCCTAGGACTAACGGTGAGAGCAAAGCTATACAGACAAAATCTCACCCAGAAGCATACACATCTACACTCACAAAAAAAAGGAAAAGGGGAAAAGTTAATATATCCTGCTCCCAAAGTCCATCTCCTAAATTTGGGATGATTCGTTGTCTATTCAGGTATTCAACAGATGCAGGTACATCAAGTTGTTTGTGGAGCTTTAATCCGCTGCTTCTGAGGCTGCTGGGAGAAATTTCCCTTTCTCTTCTTTGTTCGTACAGCTCCCGGGGTTCAGCTTTGGATTTGGACCCGCCTCTGCATGTAGGTCCCCTGAGGGCGTCTGTTCCCCGCCCAGACAGAACGGGGTTAAAGGAGCAGCTGATTCGGGGGCTCTGGCTCAGTCAAGCCGGGGGGAGGGAGCGGTACGGAGGAGGCGGGGCGAGCCTGCGGCGGCAGAAGCCGGCGTGACGTTGCAGCAGCCTGAGGCGCGCCGTGCGCTCTCCCGGGGAAGTTGTCCCCGGATTACGGGAGCCTGGCCGTGGCGGGCTGCACAGGCTCCCGGGAGGGGCGGTGTGGAGAATGACCTGTGCTCGCCCACAGGCTGTTTGGTGGCGGCAGCAGCAGCCTTAGCGTCTCATGCCCGTCTCTGGGGTCCGTGCTGATAGCCGCGGCTCGCGCCCGTCTCTGGAGTTCGTTTAAGTGGCGCTCTGAATCCCCTCTCCTTGCACGCCGCGAAACAAAGAGGCAAGAAAAAGTCTCCTGCCTCTTCGGCAGCTGCAGACTTTTTCTCGTGCACCCTCCCGGCTAGTTGTGGTGCGCTAGACCCTTCAGGCTGTGTTCACGCAGCCAACCCCAGTCCTCTCCCTGGGATCCGACCGAAGCCCGCGCCTCAGCTCCCAGCCCCCGCCCGCCCCGGTGGGTGAGCAGACAAGCCTCTCGGGCTGGTGAGTGCTGCTCGGCGCCGAGCCTCTGTGCGGGAATCTCTCCGTTTTTCCCTCTGCGTCCCTGTTGCTGTGGGATCCGCGCTGATAGCCGCGGCTCGCGCCCGTCTCTGGAGCTCGTTTAGGCGGCGCTCTGAATCCCCTCTCCTTGCGCGCCGCGAAACAAAGAGGCAAGAAAAATTCTCTTGCCTCTTTGGCAGCTGCAGTCTTTTTCCCGGACTCCCTCCCGGCTAGCACCGAAGCCCGAGCCCCAGCTCCCAGGCCCCGCCCGCCCCGGCGGCTGAGCAGACAAGCCTCTCGGGCTGGTGAGTGCTGGTCGGCACCGCTCCTCTGTGCGGGAATCTCCGCTTTGCCCTCCGCACCAATGTGGCTGCGCTCTCCTCCGTGGCTCCGAAGCTTCCCCCCTCTGCTACCCGCAGTCTCTGCCCACGAAGGGGCTTCCTAGTGTGTGGAAACCTTTCCTCCTTCACAGCTCCCTCCCACTGGTGCAGGTCCCGTCCCTATTCTTTTGTCTCTGTTATTTCTTTTTTCTTTTGCCCTACCCAAGTACGTGGGGATTTTCTTGCCTTTTGGGAGGTCTGACGTCTTCTGCCAGCGTTCAGTGGGTGTTCTGTAGGAGCAGTTCCACGTGTAGATGTATTTCTCATGTATCTGTGGGGAGGAAGGTGATCTCCGCGTCTTACTCTTCCGCCATCTTGCCCCTCCCTCTTGTCTCTTTTCTTAATATGAGAAATACTTCTACACACTTTCTTGTAGATGTCTCCTGATGTACCATGTGCAGGAGTTTTTCTAGGGTATTTAGAATGTAGAAGAAATGCTGGTTCTAAGTGGTTGTTCTAGGTTATAGTCTCACCAGTGGTGGATGAGAGTTCCTGTTGCTTTCCATTCTCGATGACTTTGGTTTGTCATATCTTAATTTTTGCCAATCTGGGGGCAAAATCTTGGAGGTTTTAATTAGAATTTCTCTGATTTCTAATGAAGCTAAACATCTTTTCATATGTTTATTGGTAATTTAGATTTCCTCCTTTGTTAAGAGGCTGTCTGAATCTTTTGCCCATTTAAAAAGTTGAGTTAGGGTTTTTTTCTTTACCTTTTGGATACTGAATAGTTCATATATTCTCAGTAGTAGTCCTTTATTGGTTATATATTTTATAAATATCACCTCCTAGTTTGTGGCTTTTTTCTCTGTTTCTGGTTTCTTTCTTTGAACATAAATTCTTAATTTTAATCCATATTTATTTATTTATTTATTTATGTTTTATTTTTGGCTGTGCTGTGCAGCATGCAGGATCTTAGTTCCCTGACCAGGGATCAAACCCATGCCCCCTGCAGTGGAAGCACAGAGTCTCAACCACTGAACCGCCAGGGAAGTCCCCTTAATCCATATTAAATCCAAAATCATAATCATCTGATTTTCTCCCTTAATCTATAACATGCAGAATTAAATTAATGGCTCTTTCTTATGTCAAACCAACTTTGCATTCCTGGCATAAATCCAATTTAGTTATGGTATATCTTCATGGTTATTGTTTCCTAGTATTTAGCTTAGAATTTTTGCATTTATGTAATTTTCATTTTATATTGTTCTTGCAAGATTTTGGTATAAAAGTTATGCTAGCTTCTGAAAGATTTGGCGTTAGACTGAAATTATAGTTCCTTAAATGTTTGGCAGAAGTCACCAGTGAAATTGCCAGTGAAGTCATTTGGGTCCTGTTAGTTGTTTTTGTTTTAATCAGATTTGGGAAGTTATTTATGTTTAAGACTATGTCCATTTCATTCTTTTTTAAGTTTATTGGCATAAAGTTGATCATGGTATCAATCTTATTATCTTTTAAAGGTCTGTGGCATATACAGCACGTCCCACCTTTTCCTTTTTTACCATTGTTCTTTATGCTATCATTCTTTTAATTAATCTCACCAGAGTTGTGTTGATTTTATAAATCTTTTCAAAGAACCAACATTTAGCTTTGTTGATCATCTTTTCTTAATCCAGCTGTCTGTTGATGGACACTTGGGTTGCTTCTATAGCGTGGTTATTGTATACAATGCTGCTGTGAACATTGGGGTGCATGTATTTTTTCGAATTAGTGTTTTTTTTTAGTGTTTTGAGAAATCTCCATACTGTTTTCTCCAGTGGCTGCACCAATTTACTTTTCCACCAGCAATGCACAAGGGTTCCCTCTTCTCCACATCCCCACCAACATTTGCTATTTGTGGTCTTTTTGATGATAACCATGATCAGTGTTTATCTAACTTTTCTGGCTTCTGAAATCCTTCTCCCTTTGCTGTGTTGGGATTCTGTATAACAGAGAAGAGCTCTAACACAAATTCAGCATGCAAAAGGAGCAGAGAGAAAGACTGCAAATATATGACTATTTCTGTTGTTGTTTCTCTGCCATAGTTAAATATAGTCAAGCCTGGTGCACGGGCTTCTCATTGTGGTGGCTTCTCTTGTGGAGCACGGGCTCTAGGTGCGAGGGTTTCAGTAGTTGTGGCACACAGGCTCAGTAGTGGTGGCTCGCGGGCTTAGCTGCTCCACGGCATGTGGGATCCTCCCGGACCAGGGCTTGAACCGTGTCCCCTGCATTGGCAGGCGGATTCTTAACCACTGTGCCACCAGGGAAGCCCCGACTCAATTGTTAAATTTCCAGCAATTTTAAACATGGTCATTGCATAAATATACAATTAAATAAATTACATTAAAAATAAAGATAATAACTACTCAAAACTCATCACCACCTCCATTTTACTATTATCTCTGAGGTTATATGTCTATTGTATCTGAATGGTGGAAATACCATACATGCTACTGCACATCTCATGCTTTCAGTGATGTCAGATTGGAGCTGGAAATGGGCCTTGTTTGCACTATTTAAACTACAAAAGTTGGCAAGTGCTGTGAATCAAGGCTTTCCCCACCCTGCAAACCAGCAGTTAAACATTTATCACCATATCACTGTCTAAGAGGCAAATGGATAAATGAGTCTGGGCTCAGGAGACAAATCTGGACTGGAGATAGTGTTGGGGGAGGCATCAGAATACAGATGTGGGGCTGCTTCATGGGCTGATGACAAGGCTTCACACTCAGAAGACCCTTGTGCTTAGTTTATTGTTCTGTGGCCACCATCTTGAAATTCGTAATTTTTGAACAAGAGGCCACATGTTTTTATTTTGCTCTGGGCTGGTATGGGTATGGATGGTAGGGAGGTTTAGGTGGTCTGGGGGTGGCTTGATTTACTGCCTTTCATCCCTCAAAACAGGTTTTCTCTCCTATTCACCTACTTGGTAGCACATCCCCACAGATATTTTCCCCATCCATTCCCTCAACCTGTGTATTCTTCACAACCAGCTCACAAAATTTCCTTCTTCTACTTTCCCTCTGTATTGTTCTCTTCTCTTTAATCTTCTTTTGAAAACTGTTAACTTTTAAGGCATTGATGTATTAAGTAACTTTAATAATAACATTTCTGCCCCAGACTGCAATGTCCCATACATTCATCTCTCAGATTGGTATGACATGGTGGTTAAGGTGGTCCTGGAATCACAGAAGACTGGGTTTGAATTTTCCCACACGACCTGAGGTGAATTTCTTCTGTTTCTCTACGCCTCAGTTTCCTCATCTGAGGAGAGAATATTTACCTCTGAAGGCTGTGAACATTAAATTAGATAATCTAATTAAATTAGATAATCTAAAGTGCTTAACACAATGCACATGGTAAGTGTTCAATTAATGGTAGTTATTAACTACCATTATGGTAGTTAACTACCATAATGGTAGTTATTATTAACATTATTTTTATTCATAGATGAAGAATTAGGAACAGCCAGTAATGAAATTTGCACATGACACATAGTAGGGACGTCTTACGAGGAACAAAGGAACACTGGGAGAGATGAGCTGGAAGATTTCAACTTTTTAAAGAGAATTTTCCTGCTTCCACAATATGTGTCCCAGAGTAGCTTGGACAAAGCACTTCTTCACTGAAGTTCTCAAAGCTCCTCTCCCCCATCTTACGGTACACCGATCCAATCTATACAAACAGCATGGATGTGGGCTCTTGGTCACCGAGAGCCACTTAGCCTTCTTGAGGCAACCTTTTCTCGGCATAAAGCTACGCATATGGTAGGCACTTCAAAATATTAGATTTTTTTCTATGCCGCTGTATCCCGCAACTTCAAACACAGAGCCTGGCACCCAGTAGGCGTCCATTTATAGAGTGACTGCATGATAATGACTCCCAGGCTTCCCCTTCTTACCCCCAAAACACTCACTTCTCGAGTCTCTGCCGGAGGCTGCGGGCAAACCCCGAGGGATCCAGGAGCGCGCCAGGCCTAGTTCACTGATTCCGCTCCCTGCGCGTGGCTGCAGTTGCTATGGAAACGGCGAGAAATAACAACTCCGTCCCCCCCCCCCGCGCCCCGGGTGAGGGAGGCCCGCAGAGGAAACGGCAGCTGGAGGAACAGCGGGAACGACGCGCGGCCGCCGCCGAGTTCACCGCGGCGCCCCTGCCCCGGCCCTGCCCCGCCCGGACCGAGCCGCCCCTCCCCCCACTGGGCCTCGGGTGTCGGTAGGTACTCCGGCCGCGGGCGCCTCCCGGGACCCCACCCACTACCCCCCGCCTTGGGACTCGATTGCCTGCCTCTGCCCTATGTGTTCAAACGATGCCCATGGGAGCTTCGCCGCGGGGCGGTGCAGGTCATCTGGGGAGGGGTGAGGGGTCTGGGAAACTCTCTCAATGCACTTTAGGCATTTATTTCTCGGCAAAGAAAAATCTGGGCAATTCCAGCCAGAACCCTAATTACTTTGGGAACAAACAGAAGATTGAGAGGGGAGAGAGCCAGGCGAGGAAAGAAGTTTCATCACATTTATAATTTTATAATTCGTGTGTGTGTGTGTGTATGTGTGTGTGTTCCCACCTCCCTCCCGGGCGCACGAAGTTTGCCTGTTTCAAGCCCCCCGCGCGGCTCCTGTGCAGAGGTGGTTACGCCTTGATTCTGCCGGTAGCGAGTGAAACAGGTGTCGTGCGTGCAGCGCGATTGCTGATTGGCTGTGCAGACTCTGGTGAACTACTTGAACGTGTCCTGCAGCTGCAGGGTCTTCGCGGGGTGAACGCCGGGCATACGCAGTTGCTTTGCCTTTACCCGTGAGCTTGTCTGTTGCCCATTCGTTTCAGGACGCGACCCCGCGCCGCGTGTGCCGTGAGGCCGCTGGGGCAGCGGAGGTGCCTCCCCGCTGAGAAGCGAGCCGGAGCGGCGTGCCGTGGGGAAGATGAGCGGCACCAGCGCCAGGTCCAGCCACCTGTCTCAGCCGGTCGTGAAGAGCGTGCTGGTGTACCGCAACGGGGACCCCTTCTTCGCGGGGCGCCGTTTCGTCTTCCACGAGAAGAAGGTGTCCAGCTTCGACGTCTTCCTCAAGGAGGTGACGGGCGGCGTTCAGGCGCCCTTTGGGGCCGTCAGGAACATCTACACCCCGCGGGCCGGGCACCGCATCCGGAAGCTAGACCAGATCCAGAGCGGGGGCAACTACGTGGCTGGGGGCCAGGAAGCCTTCAAGAAACTCAAGTGAGTCCTTCTATCCCCACCGCCCGTCATTTCAGAGGGTTCTAAGGTGGAATAGAATAACCCCCGCCTCACCCCACACCTCGGTGCGCTCAGGGGCTGTGACTGTGCGGGTTGATGGCACTCAAGGCTCCCGCTGCAGCTGGGGTCAGAGGTTGAAAGTGTGATTGGAAAAGAAAGTTCACGTACGGAGCAGTAGTAACAGACTTTAAATGTGTGTATAAGGAGTGGGAATAAAAAAAAAAAGTGTTTCGTGACTAGCTATTTGGAAAGAGTAACACAAACGTCATGTTAGATATTTGGCATTTTCTGTTCTGCTTTTTCTCTTTCCACTTTTGCTTGGAACCTATCATTTTAATTTTTGTTGGAGTATAGTTGATTTACAATGTTGGAACCTATCATTTTAGTTTAAATAAAGACTTCTTAAAAATCACTTGGAAGTATTGTCACCCGTGAAGAAAAGTGCTTTCAACCTTTCAATTCCAAGTAGAACTGACCACACCCCACTTTGTGACCCTCCTCCCACCTCCTGCACGTTTATGTTATTTCCTTAATGCTTGGAAAAGTTTACTGGCTTACTGTATTTGTCTCCATGTCTGTCACCAGGTACTTGATGGTTAAACCTTCAAGGACAGGGGTCGTTAGTGGTGCTTATCCCCAGTTCCTGGCAGGGCACTCACTTACTGTGGGCGTTCAGTGAATCAGCAAACTGTGCTTAGGTCTCTGAAGGGAACAAACATAAGACAGGACTCCTTGTCTTTTGGAGTTCACAATCTAACAGGAGACAGACTACATGCACACCAGTAATTTTAATGCAAAGTACAAAAGAATGAGTGCAATTAGAAAAATAGTTAAAGTTATATGGGAGTTGAGAGAAATTATTCCTCGTGGGGGTGGGTACTGTATGACAGGTAGAATTTAATATTCCATAGGGTTTTTTTTTTATAGCTTTACTGAGATATATTTCACATAACATAAACTACAGTGGTTTTTAGTATATTCATAGAGTTTTGCCGCCATAACCACAAACTAATATTAGAACATTTCCATTACTCCAAAAAGAAACCCTGTACCTTCTCAGTTTCTCCTTCTCCCCATCCTCTAGTAACCACTAATCAGTTGTGGTTAGTTTCCCTGTCTCTATAGATTTGTCTATTCTGGACATTTTATATACAGGCATACCTCGGAGATATTGCAAGTTCTGTTCCAGACCACTGCAATAAAGTGAATATTGCACTAAAGCAAGTCACAGGAGTTTTTTGGTTTCCCAGTGTATATAAAAGTTATGCTTACACTATGCTGTAGTCTATTATGTGTGCAATAATAACATTATGTCTAAAAAAAAGTACATGCCTTATTTAAAAAATACTTTATTGCTAAAAAATGCTAATCATCATTTGAGCCCTTAGCAAGTCATAGTAGTAACATCAAAGATCACTGATCACAGATTACCATAACAAATATAATATAATGAACAAGTGTGAAATATTGCAAGAATTACCAAAATGTGACACAGAGACATGAAGTGAGCAAATGCTGTTGGAAAAAATGGCGCTGATAGATTTGCTCCATGCAGGGTGGCCACAAACCTGATTCAATTTGTAAAAAAATGCAATATCTGTTAAGTGCAATAAAATGAGGTATGCCTGTGAAAGGAACCATACCTTTTGTGTTTCTGTCTTCTTTCACTTAGCATAATGTTTTCAAGGCTTATCATGTTATAGTATGTATCAGTACTTCATTCTTTTTACTGTTGAATAATATTCCATGATATGGCTATACCACCTTGTGTTTATCCGTTAATCAGTTGATGGATATTTGGATTGCTTCACTTTTGGCTAATATGAATAATGCTGCTATGAACATTTTCATTTCTCTTTGGGTATATACAAGTTTTCATTATTTGGGTATGTATAAGTTTTCATTTCTCTTTGGGTATATACCTAGGAGTGGAATTGCTGGATTGTATGGTAAGTCTATATTCCATAGGTTTTTTTCCCCCCATAGTTTTTTATATAATATTTTAATTAAAATTCAGCTTGGACCGCAGGAAGGCAAAAAAAATACCTTTACCATAAAATCTATGCTTGTGAGTTCTGATTTTAACTGTGTAGAACTATTTTCCCAAGTACCACTAACATTATCTAATATAATCCTAGCTTGTGTAAGTTTGTTTAAATTGAGTTCTAGGTGTTCTGCTTTTTTGTTATGCCAGATGTTCTTTTTATGGGAGGTGAGGGATACATTTGGATTTAGTTTCCCTTCCCTGAAACCTCCTTTAGTATGCTTTGTCTAACTTCCTTAGAAAAGAGCCAAATGAAACTGTACTTCAAAATAACTTAGAACTTAAAGCTGAGAGTCAGGAGACTTGTGTTTGAGCTGTTTATTAGCTCTGCATCCTTGTGCAATTCACTTGACACAGCTAGTCAGTTTCCTAATGCAGAAAAGGAACATAACCATTCCTACCTCACAGTCTTGTTGTAGAAAGTAAATGGTATGGATGTGAATGTGTTTTGTAAACAATGAAGTGTTATAAATGCAAAGCATCTCTGTATCCAGTTCCTTTCATCATATACTTCGTTAATTTTTTAAATTAAATGATTTTCATATGAAGCAATTTCATGGGAATGTAAATCTGCAATTCCAGACTCACTTTAATAATTCGTATTCTCTTTTGTTTATTTAGTGCTACCAACTCAAAAGATAAAAACAGGTACAGTTCCAAACCAAATAGAAAGTGCACTTCAGATCACTCTTTATATATATATATATATATATATATATATATATATATATATATATATATATATATATATATAAATAAAAGAGATTTGCATGGTTATTTTTGCTTTTAACTCACACACAAAAACCCTGAGTTTGTTATAACAGTGTCCATGGTTAATTTTCCATGCTGACAAATGAATATTTATTTGTGTTAAAGTGGTAATATCTATGGTTATAATGATAGAAGCCAAGAAGATTTAAATGCTGAATATATTTGAAGCTTTGCAGTTTTAAGTTTACATAACAAATGAAGAAACTGGCAGAACAAAAGAAAGCCCAAAAGATATTGAGGGTAATTCATGCCACGTAGACCCTAATTGATGTTGGGGAAGACAGCAATGGTGGAAAAATATTTTTCAAATGAAAATGATCAACATTGTTCTTGCGTATCTTTTACTCATATTTCTTCTAATATTTTTGAAATGGTGATTAAACTTCAGGTAGCTATTAAACCTTTATTTTATGGCAGAGAATTCTAGAGATTGTTATTTTCCCCAGAGTTTTCCTTATGCATTTTGGGACGTTGACTCTACTACATGTGGATCTGAAATCACTTTCCTGCACATGACAGTTAGAATGTTTTATTGTTATGTCAGAAATCAGTCCCTGAAGATTTCCGAAAGACCCATTTTATTGTTAAGCAGGGGGAGAATTTTCACTGTCTTGTATAATACTGTTTATGTAAGAGAAATACATGATAATTTCCAGAGGTATGGATTAACTAAAGCGTTCTATCCAAAAAACAACAAAATAAAACATAGCCAAAATTAATTCTAATATAAACATTTTTGGCAACTCAGCAATTATGGTAGTTGAGGTAGAGAATGTATCTATCTTTCTATCTATGGTTATAAATTAAATCCTAGATTTATATTGATTTTTAATATTAAAACATTTATTTAGCACCTTCTATGTATGAAGCACAGTGGAACGAGATCACAGTGATGGACAGATAGCTTGAAGTGGACAAAGGTATAAAGTTTTTAGGTTGTGCTTATGCTATAGCTAAAGAATGATCACTAGTTAATATATGTAGCAAATAGTAATGGAATAATAGGGGTCTCCAGAGGTTAACTAGTTTACCCATCTGTATTTTAGCTGAACCAATGCCTAAACCATCCCACATGGCTGAGCATTTCTGCATCATTAAAGTGCTCTCCTAGGAAAAAAGATTTCCCAGCTTTTCACAGTTGTTACTCTAATGCATGGGATCAGTACTACTTTCTTTGGCCTAAAGTCTGTGATTAATAGAACTGTTAAGCAGCTTTACACACAAACCACTATTTATATCAAAATTGATATAAAAATAAGAAATACCATATATATAGTAAGTAGCTGACCATTGTGGGGAAAAATGTTCTCCAATGGCAGTATGTATTTCTAAGACTTCAATTTCATTGAAGTTTAGCATGGACATGTGTCAGCCCTGAAAGCAGTTCCTGTTATTATAATGGCTTTTAATTAGTAGCCATTGATTTTTGCTTAAGTATTTCCTATGGCTAGCTTTACTTTTCAATAATTTTTAAAAAGACATTTACATAGCTGATTCAAAAGTAATAAAAGAAGCCCTTATTGTTTTTTTTCCCCCAGTTACTTGGACATAGGAGAAATCAAGAAAAGACCAATGGAAGTTGTGAATACGGAGGTAATGCAAATAATAGTAACAGTGCTGCTTTGTGTTTCTTATGGTATGTCTTAGAGATCTGGATGACATTCTAATCGAGATAAATTGTCTAATGTATATAAACAGGACATTAGATGTTTTAAGGCAAAGATAACCCTTTCTGTGGATCATTATCAGAAACAAACAGACCGAGTAGGTGTCCACAGATGTGTAGGACTAGACACAACATGCTCTTATTCTCCCATTTTCTAGCTGCGTGTTCTCTGGTTGAAACCCATAGGGATTTTCCCTGTCAAGTGAGAAGAGATTCTGAGCACCGTGATACCAACCTTTGCCAAAACTACATCCCCTGTCCTGACTTGCTTCTGACAGTCCAATGTCTGAAATGGCCAGGATCACTCTGACTGGCCCTGAGGCTTTCAAAGGAGCCTGTTAAGACTTCCTGTGATATCAGGAAAACACCTCCATGTTAACTTGCATTAAAGTTCACTTGAGCGTGGTCACCAGAAGCTTGCATGAAGACTGGCAATGAGTCTTGTGACATAGATATTCATTCCACTATGTTCCACATAGCATCTGGATCCCTAGTGGAATCATCTCTAGTGGGTATTCTATAGGATGTATTCCTTAGTCTATGGATGAAAAAACAGATTAAAAACAAAATTAAGGCAATAGCCTTAAACGTCCCAGTGAGACAGGGAAAATGATAGTTAAACCCAGATTGGGATTCTATTCACCAGCCAGACTTGCCCTCCTCCCATTTGGACCCCACAGAGTCAAGTGCTCCCAGTGGGTGTGTCCTGCCAGTGAAGAAATGACTAACAGGAAAAGGAGTTTTTCCTCATTTGTAGTGCAGAGCCCCAGGGAGACTCCTCAGCTCTGGCCATTTCCTCCCATGCTGGGTTTATGCCCAACAGGACCAAATTGGTCTCGCTAGGGAAAAAAAAAAAAAAAACTACGTAAGAAAAAATTTTAATTGTGCAGTGTTTTTAATAACGCAAGATTAAATTCATGATTCAAATAATTTGTGGGAAAACGTGGTAATCCCAGACATTATTTAAAATAATATTGTTTGTATTTTTGATTTTCAATGTATGAAAAGTTGATTATTTATGAAAGTGATAAGATTTATAGCTTAACGTAGACAAAAATATAAATTTTTCAGGTGGTGCTTATGTTACAGGTAAAGAATGACTGCTAGTTAATATCTGTAGCAAGTAGTAAGAAAAGACATTAGTGTATTAGTTCTGGATATAGTATTGTTTGAAGGACACACAACCGCTTGAAGTAAGCTATCAATACCTTGATTGAAGTTAGTGACTGAAGCCGAATTTCTGCAGTAGGATTTGAAATGTGTGAATTCCAAAAAAATTATGAGCGTATATTTACTCTGGATTCCAGTGTCTTTGATGAAGACATTGGGTCTGGCAAATTGCAAGAGGTGTGCAAAAAATTTTTGGAATGTACTTAAAAAAAAAAAGATTATCCTTAACAAAAGAAGCATTCACAAGGACTCTAGTGAATTTAATTTGCTAATTGTTCTTCCGCTTTGGAGCAGTAACTATTGATTTCTCTTTACTTGGGGCCTGTGCACGGGCCACACAGACAAGGTTCTGATTTATGAATGCACGTCTTACATGTGACAAATCCACCCCTTATCTCAAACTAGAAGACAGCATCTCTCCCTCTTCTAGAACACTGTATCTCTCCCGCTTTACTTCTTACTGGTGGTTCCTGCCCCTTCTCATTTGCTCTAACTGCATGGATCCTGCTGTAGCCTTTCATTTCTTCTCAGTCCTTCCCCTCGCAGTCTTCCAAAGGGGGTCATTTTGGGGACGCAGAGCAGGTGGGAAGAGGTGGTGAGAAACTGTTCTGTTTGTCCGTGACCTTCAGCACTTTCCCTCACCCACCCAAGCCCCACTCTCCCACTTTTGTCCCCCTCAACCTTCCCTCCCAGTCTAGACAGCAGTGTATTTACTTCCCTCACTTTGCATTTACGGTCTTTTTTTTTCCGGCCGCGCGGCACGGCATGCAGAATCTTAGTTCCCCCACCAGGCGTCAAACCCGTGCCCCTTGCAGTGGAAGTGAGGAGTCCTAACCACTGGACCAGGGAAGTCCCATGCATTTCCAGTCTTGATCTTCAGCACAGACACCCTCCTCCCCAAAGTCCACACCGTGACCACACGCTAAGCCTGCTTTGAGCAAGGGGACCCCTGTTTTCATTGCCAGAAAGGGAGAGTTTTGGGTTCCGGGCATCCAAAATAGGAACTCTGAATGCATTTTCCCATAGAGATATCACTTTCACTGTTGGTTCTGAAGTCTTATTGATGCTGTTTTAGGTGGAGCACAAGTCAGAAAGGCTTTTGTAGGCTGAACTGAGAACCTCACTTTTGTGTGTGTAATTCTTACTGGGCAGAAATACCTTTCTCTTTTTCACAAGTGATTAACCATCAGACTTTCAGAATTCCACAAGTTTATAAGTTAGAGGACAATCTATGTTCAAAATTTGAGAACAAACTTGACAGACACTGGCCTTTCACAATATTATAGATTCTATTTTCTTGATCTAAGGTGGTGATTTCCTTTCAACATTTGTGTCTACTGAGAAAAGAGTGCACACCTGGTAAAATACTGTTGGTGACTGCTATTCTTTGAGGAAGATAACACATCTTTCTCCCAATCACAGGGAGGGATTCACAGAAATAATTTTGAAGTGGGAATATGAATACATAGAATTGGAGAGTTTAGAGTTGTTTCAGAGAAGAAGTTTCAATGCAGTAGTAGCACAAACAATGTCTATTCAAAGACGTTTCAATATGAAGAGTTAGTAAAATTACCTATTCATCAAAACTGGGGACATTTCCCTCAAATCTGACGTATTTCATATTGTTTAAGTTTTCAGTGTTGGGGTTACCTAATAAAAGCCACCACATTGAGGTAGATGATTCAATTTTTCTAATTGCTTGAAGCATATGAATTCTGATTATTCACAGTGCACGTTATAACAGAAGGACTTTTGCCGTTTGTTGGGGTTTTGTAGGACTTGTGGCGTTGGGTACCACAGCTGTGGCTAGGTTTTCGCGTGTGGTAGGAAACCCAGCCAGTGAGTGCTGGGGGTCAGCAGCATTCCTTTCCTCCTCCCGGAGCACCCCCCGCCCAAGTCTATAATACAGTTTGCTTGTTCTTTAGACAGTTAATAGTTTAGACACAGTGGTATCCACTTGCTGACTGCAGGTCACGTAATGAGAATGGCCATGTCATCTGGACGTTCCAGGTTCTGCTGTGGTTTCTGTCATTGCCCTTCTGTGCCATGAAACTCATCTTTGAAGAGACACTGAAAGGACAGCTAGTCCTATTCCTCTTCTTCTTTGTAGCCATGTCATCAGGACAGACAAAGGCAGAACTCTAATGCACCTGTTCCACTAACCTGAAAGAAGTACGTGGTCTTATGTGGCCAACACTTTTTGCAGCAGGAGGAAGGGTGAGGGGAAGTGGAGGAAAGACAGCGAAGGAAAAGGAGATGGGAGAAAGAAAAGCAAAATGGTGACTGGTGGTTTGCACCTGCTCCAAAGTTGGGCTGCGCTGTGGGCTCTGAGCCCTTCCTTACCTCTCGACACCAGGTCTTGCTTTTAATAACATCCAGATAAAGAGACCTTCTAGGCCCCCCCTTGGACTCCTGCCTCTATTCCCCAGTCATTGTGTTGAGCTATATTTTCATCTTTCTTCCCGCTTTCCCTGCATCGGTGGTGGTTTTAATAAAGACAGTGTTCTCATCTTCTGACCTTGGTAGTTCATCTCCTTATTTATGTCTTCCCAGTCCTCTGTCTGCTTCCTTTCCCCCCCCCCTCTGCCCAGTTTCAGATCTCGTTCTATGTTTCCACGTTCCAAGTCCACTCACCAGCTTCTTCCTTTCCTCTCTCAGGGAAGCCGTCTATGGAGCCCTCTGTCCTCATGCACTGGGAGCCTCTGATCCGCATGTGGGATACCTTTCCTCTTGCTTACCAGCCCGCATTGTGCTTTTACCCTTTCCCTTTAACTGAAGGAGGGTCTTCTTATTTTTCTGCTTTATCCACTTTGCTTTCACATGATTGAACACCCGTACTGTGCAGCATGGTAGGCAGAGAGCAGGGGAGCAGAATGAACAAGACACATATAACCTCTCACCTCCAGGAATTTACAGTCTTGCTGAGAAGACATAAACGAAAATCTCCAGTACTGCATAATAAGCGATTCAGTTTGGTAGGGGTTCAACTCCATTTGCGTTGAGCTGTTTATTTCAAGTGCTTTTGACTTTATCAGGTGGCAACAAGGCCATCGGTGAACTCTTCCAAGGGAAGCTTCCTTCGTCTTCGACCTAGAGTTGTGGATGTTGCTGATCGGCTGATCAGCTCTCCCCTGTCTCATCCATGTAGTGAATCCTTTAGATTATGACATTCTTTAATACTTATTTAGAGAGCAAAATCTGTTTCATTGTGTAAGAGGCGTTGGATAGGGCCATTCTGGACAGAGGAGACAAGCAGACAGCTTGGCTACATAGCACTTAGGATGCGCTGGGAGCTGTGAGTCACCAGGTATAAAATGAGCACTTCTCTGCTTTTTTAGGAGTTTGGAGTCCAGGGGAGAAGACAGGGAAGTAAACCAACTATTATTATCCAGGGCACATGTGCTGGGCTAGGGGGATGCTTGGAGGACTGAAGAAGGGTAGATGGGATTAGGTTTATGGGTCAGCCAGTTTTGAAAAGATTTTAAATATAACAGAATCTTTTATTTTTGGCCCATTTCTCTTAGATTAAGGTTTTGAGAATGTCCCTTTCTACTTGATTAAGGAGGATTATTTAATATTTGTATCTGTGTAAAGATCAAAGCCTGTCTCTGACAGAGTGAAAATCAGCTGGATGGAGAAGCAACAAAGGCAGCCTTGCCACTAGTCAGGCTTGGAGGACAGACACATAGCAGGCCAGCTGCAAAGTTATCATAGAACACTGCTTCTCCCAGTTATGCAGCAGCTATAAGATGCCATAAGGGCCTCCCTTTCAGTGATTAATGCTTACTTGCGGCTGACACTCCAGACCTGCTTTGCTGTTCTCATATTTTATTGGTCATCTTTATTTTTTATTTTTATTTTTTGGCCGCGCCACACAGCTTGCGGGATCTTAGTTCCCCGACCAGGGATTGAACCCGGGCCACAGCAGTGAAAGCGTGGAATCCTAACCACTGGACCACCAGGGAATTCCCTACTGGGCATCTTTAGTTGCTAAATCGCCCTCACCTCATAACAACCCCTAGTTAATCCCCACATCTAATTTCACCTCAAAACTGCAGTCACTCCAGAACTGAATCGGCTTCCCTTAGACCCTCCTTGGAATCCTTCAACGAGAACCCAAACCTTACAAAAGATGATTCCCTTCTCCGTCTTTCTCAGCGTCATTTTGTGCTTTCTCTGAGTGCCATCCCTCGCTGCACCAAATCAATAAATCTGATTTTGTCTGACTACAGATTTGTTCCTGTTGTTGGTAGTCATCAACTGATGAGGCTTTAACACATGTGTCAGAGCTGTCTGTTAGAGTGTACGTCCCTAGGAGGTCTGCTAATTCTGTATAGTACCTAGCATTAATAGGCTGGTAGTCGTTTTAATTCTCTATAGTGTTGAATGTTCCTTATCATAGTTAAGGGAGACATCTGTTTGCCTCAAGCGTGCCTGGTGATTCTGCATTTCACATATGGGTGGGATGTCTCAAATAACTTAAAAGTCTTCATGGCCACTATCTATCTAGCTTTTGTTTCAGGGATAAAATTAGTTTAGTTAAACCTTTGTGTGATTCATTTATTGTCTCTAGTATAATTTGGAGCTATATTAAATGAATGTTATTCATTTAACATGGATTTACTGTGTGACTGCTATGTGCCAGGCATTGTGCTTGTCACCTGAGAACCAAATAACATGGCCCCTGTCCTCATGGAGTTGACTACTCTTTAGCCTTCCTTGCCTGCCATGCCTTACTTTTAACTCTACCAACATTGATCTTTGTTGTAGAACTTGTAGATTTCTTTGGCTCAAAAGCCCACATTTTAAGGGCTAAACAGTTTTTGAACTTTATCAATGATGGGTCAGGAAATAATGGGACTAATTTTTGAGGAGCAATAAACTCCTAATTTCTGGAAAATTTGTTCCATTTTCCTGGAGTTATAAACACCTAAGCTGCTAGTTGTAACCTGAATAATGGCTGGAGTTGTCCATCTCCTATGGTCGAGATAAAATTGGCTTGAACCTCCATTACTTAGCCTTTGGAATGTCCTACATTCTTCCCAAGACTTCTGTGAATTCCTGCAGGGATTATTACCTCATGCTCACCTCTTTGCCTGAGCTTCTGCTTCCAAAGTATTAGCTGAGTTCATGGACTGTCTTGTTCTTTGCTTGAGCTTCTGCTTCCAAAGTATTAGCTGAGTTCATGGACTGTCTTGTTCCTGTACAGGTTGTATTGTTTAAGGCCCCACCAACTCAGAGGTGAAATCCTCTCATTGATGTCCACACAAATACCCCGTTCCCACAAGTTTGTGTGTGGTGAAATTTACCAATGGTTTGTAGAAATGGAGTGGGTTTTATAGGTAATCTAGAAGTGCCAACAACTCAAAACTTAATATCAGACTTCCTCATTCTTAAAAATAGCTTGGTCTTATATGCCAGTTCAGGTTCTAGTCTTTGACCTTGCTTCTTGACCTCCTCTTTCTTTTTTTTCCCTCTGCCATTCTCTTCTCTGTTCTACTCCCACTCCAGTTGCTTTTCTTTCTTTCTTTTTTTTTCTTTTTCATAAATTTATTTATTTATTTATTTATTTATTTTTGGCTGCGTTGGGTCTTCATTGCTGCACGCAGGCTTTGTCTAGTTGTGGTGATTGGGGGCTACTCTTCGTTACGGTGTGCGGGCTTCTCTTTGCAGTGGCTTCTCTTGTTGTGGAGCACAGGCTCTAGGCACACGGGCTTCAGTAGTTGTGGCACGCAGGCTCAGTAGTTGTTGTGCACGGGCTTAGTTGCTCCGTGGCATGTGGGATCTTCCTGGACCAGGGATTGAACCCATGTCCCCTGCATTGGCAGGCAGATTCTTAACCACTGCGCCACCAAGGAAGTCCCGAACTGCTGTCTTAAAAAGAAATCTTCAAATTAAAATCCAAAGACACCAATGAATGTCTTCCCAAGGAGTGGAAGCTTCCTCGTTGGATAAACATCATATTGGATCCTCTTGAATATTCCTCTCTCAGTTTAGATTTTCATTTATGGAGAATTTGGATAACTGTTGTTTCTTCTTAATGGGGTAGAGTATTGCAGGAGTACCTTGGAGAGGAGGAAAGAAAGGAAGTGAGTTTTTGAAACCTCAGAACTTGGCCTGGTCTGAAAAGGTTGTGGGAACATGGGTTGTACTTCTGGTCAGTCACTCCAGTGAATGTCTTTAAGATTTTGAATATCATTATCAAAACTTCACATTTCAGTTTAATCATTAGGCATCATCTCCAGTGAAACATACTATGAGATTTGCTACTTAAAGGCTTTGGGTTGGGAATGGATTTCTAGACATTAAATTGGGTGTAATTATTAACCTTACTGCAGGAAGGCATGGGGCTCTGTGGTTTCACTAACTAATCTTTAGCCTGGGAATTCTGAGTTCAAAGGGGGAACTACAAAATAGTTAAACTCCTAAATATTTCTTTTTTTAACTTGGGGAAAGATTTCCAGATTATGTTAGTCAAGTTTACTAATTTATCGAAGAATCAAAGAAAATGAAACCCACTTTTGTGAGTTCTTCCAACAATAATTGAAGCCCCTTTCCAATCTTTTACTTTACACCTTTCCCCCATCTCTCTAATGTATCTGCTAAATGAGAAGCATTCTTTTAAGGACAGCCAGTTCACATCAGTGGTCATGGTGATTCCAAGGTGTCTATGACCTTGCCAAGGCTCTAGGAAGACAGAGTTTTCTGTTGAAGAACAAAACTGGCCATATTTCATTTTTCTTTTTCTTTTTAAAGAATATTTATTTATTTATTTATTTATTTTTGGCTGTGTCAGGTCTTAGTTGCAGCACATGGGATCTTCGTTGCGGCATGCAGGATCCTCCGCTGTGGTGCAAGGGCTTCTGTCTAGTTGTGGTATGAGGGCTCTGTAGTTGCGGCACGCGGGCTTAGTTGCCCCGCGGCATGTGGGATCTTAGTTCCCTGACCAGGGATTGAACTCACATCCCCTGCATTGGAAGGCGGATTCTTAACCACTGGACCACCAGGGAAGTCCCTCATTTTTCTTTCACACTTTCTTGTCTGTTCGCTTTTCTCAGTATTGAACTGTGTGTGTGTGTCTGGGTGTGTGTGTGTGTGTGTGTGTGTATGTGTGTGAACAAGAGGAAGAAAGAGAGAAGTGTTTATGTCAACCTGGAAAATATTGGTCTAATGAAAAATATCCATTAATAACCCTATTCAGCTCTGATCAAATGCTAAAAGACTGGTGATTTTAGTTTGTCCATTAACATGTGCCATGGCATTTGTTCCAGATATCTTGCACTTTCTATTTGTCATTTAGACATGATTTTAGAATGTCTGTGAAATTAGAAGATGTGCAAATTAGAGTATGTATATCTTTTTTATTTATAGTAATAAGCTGTTCTAAGCAAAGACAGACATTTAATAAACAGTTATAAAATAATTATCAACCTTTTAAGAAAAAATAGAAAACGTATCTAATAAAAGAAATGGCTAGCTAATTGTGTGTGTTTAAAAATATCACTTAATCTAAGTATTGAACTATTCTCAGTAAGACATTTCATTGGCCCCACTAAAACAAAGTCCTTCTGGCAACACCAACAGAACTTCGTGTTTTTATAGTGCATGAGATTTGGAAACACAGAAGATGAAATTTTAGGCATATTCAGTATGATTTGAAGTTCTGCCAAGGTATACCAAACTTTTCATTGATGGATACTGTGCATCTACTAGAAAATCAATACTTAGGTTCACATTTTAGGATAATTTTTAGAATGAGCTTATTGCATTTTCTTGTGAGTCAAAGGGACAATTCATGATGGAAATATGATTATTTCCACATAGTAGGAATAATAGGAAAATGTGACCAAATAGCAAAGTATAGTCAAGCAAGACAAATTATGCTCCACCATTTATTGAATGCTGCTCATGTACGATTTCACACTTTCTTGAGAATATTTATCCAGAGCCTGCTGAATGCCAGGCAGTGGGCTAGATTCTAGCCACACAGATATAAAAAGACACTGAGTATGTGCCAGTCAGAAATTACAACAAGGTAATTGTTGTCAGAGGACGCTGAAAAGAGTTTTCAAAGAAAAGCTGTGTGAAAAAGTACAAAAGATGGGAAAAATAATACCAGAGATTGTTAATCCAAGGGGAGAGAATTTTTTATTTAGACCTAATTAATAATTGGCTTCAATGCTTATAAAGAATATGGTGAGTAGGTCTTCTCCATCATAGCTGGGTACCGAAAAGGGGAAAAAAAATTAAGCTGTGGTGTGAAGTTTGAAGAATTTCAGTCAGATTGAAAGAAAGCTTTAAAAAAACTTGGTTAGGACTACTAAGCATTTATTGAAAGAAAGTGTCGTATCTTCTTTTCATCTGTTTTAAAATATAAATCCATTCCTTTGACTTGCATATTTCAGTTGCATACCAAAATGGCAGAGGTGAACTGAGGTCTCCCTCTAACCTAAGGTTTCGTGGGTTAGGTTGCTGTCAGAGTCTTCCTGGAAAAGCCCAGAAGGACCACTGCCCAGGCTGTCATCACAGTCCCTCATGGAGGCAGCAGTGTGTGGGAGGAAACTGCCCAGGTGACTGGCAGCAATCCGTGCTGGTACCTTCTGCTGTGATTTCTCAAGTTTCAGAGAGTTCTTCTGTGTAAATAAGCAGGCAGTGCTGTGATGTGCTGGTACTTCCAGCCATAATTTTTCAAAAGCAACTAAATTTGAAGGCACACCATGAAAGTAAAGGGTTTGGAGAATATTCCTGTTTTGGAATGCGGTTTTTGTATTTGGAACTGTAGCGTAGCCTCCTCAACAGATACAGCAACCATCTAAAGAGATGTTTCAGTTTTTTTTCCCCACACATTGTACATTCAGAAAAGAAAACCCAAGAGAGTGAGGTGTTAAAGGAATAAAGGAAGTGAAACTCAAAGGAATCAGTAATAATAAACAAGCATATAAGGTCATCTATGATGATGGATTCATTTTTTATTAGGATATAGAAACAGTTTAAATTCTATTTCTCTTTAAGAACAGATTTGTGTGTGTGTGTGTGTGCGCGTGTGCGCGTGTGGGGTAATCTTTTTTTTTTTTCTGAAAAAGAAAGATATTTAATATATATTCAGTATATATTGTTATAAAATGTAACATAATTATATATCACATAGCATACCAATTATGTATTACATAATGTATGATGATGATATGAATTGTAATAATAATAAATTATACTTTTATAACTCCTTACATTTAAAAATCTTTCACATATGCCATCTTTGAAATAATCACATGGGACGAGTAATTATTTATATTTTACAGATGAGAAAACTGAGGCACAAGCGTGTTAAGTCATTTGCCAGTGTTCACAGCCAGGTCCTGAACCCAGGTCTCAGATCCCAGGCTCCGGGGGCCACTGCTCAACTGTCACGACCTTTTAGGACCCTCCTCAAAGGTCTGGTGCCACCCCCAGGCCAATGCCCTTGACACGCCAGCTGTTATTTTTGGCCAGGCAGCTCTCCCACCTCCATCCTAGGCGTGGGGTAATCTTAAATGCCTAACTTGTGGAAACTTTGTTTCAGAGATCCAGAGTAGCACAGAGCAGCA
This sequence comes from Eubalaena glacialis, assembly GCF_028564815.1. Taxonomy (NCBI): domain Eukaryota; kingdom Metazoa; phylum Chordata; class Mammalia; order Artiodactyla; family Balaenidae; genus Eubalaena; species Eubalaena glacialis. The sequence goes on along the minus strand of NC_083722.1, from coordinate 19,596,630 downwards.
ATAAACCCTTAGACTGTTCCTCATGGAACAGCATGGTGAGATCACCATGCTAATGAAGCCAGGGACTTGGACTGGGACCCCATGGGACTCTCAGTTCTACTAGGTCCCTGGCCCCAGACTGTCCCCCAAACATCTAGCTGTCCTCTCAGGTGTGGCATTGTTTAAGGCATAGGTGAGAACGTATGTGAAATTCAGCTTACATCTATCACCATATTGGAGAACAACTAAAAAGGTCTGTGTCCCACAGGTAGTAGGCTAATAATCTTATCTTTGTGTACAAAATAAAACATATTTCTGTGTACTGCAAAATGGATGCATGGAGGCATTTTTTAAAGGTAGGGCGATTTATTTACATTTGGTTTATTTCAGCCTGAAGTATAAAGGTGGTGTGCTTTAGTATCTAGCTTGGTCAACAATGAAAATTCCCATTTATTATTGTGAAAGACTCCTTTTTAAGCAGCCAGCCAGATCAAGCTCAGATGTCATCCCATGATTACATAGTTTGGATGTTTGGTTTGTTGAAATAAGGTTGATTTCAGCCCACCTGTTAGCTGGGGACAAAACTAAGTGGTAAGGGACTGTGGGAGAGTGAAAACTAAATGGACTTGGTATATTTGCAATGTCTAATGTTTAACCTGGGACATTTCTCTCTAGGAAATTTCTAGTGGCAGTCAGTCCATGCTGCTTTGTGTTTTTTTCCTCACCTTCTGGCAGTATTTTTGAGTTTCAAAGATTTATGAACCTCCATGGCCATCTTGCTATTTCAAATTATACAACCTAATGTAACTGGGCTGCCAACTTCTGGCAATACTTATAAAAGAAGTCATCTAATATTACCCAAGTTCCGTTTTGTAACTTATATGGTGATTGATAAAGCTCCATAGTCACAGCTTGTTTTTCTAGAAGTGAACAGATAACTCAACTTCCAGTACTATGAGTTTTGTATTAGCTTGTGTGCTGTGGGATCTCCCACAGCTGGTTTTTAAAAGCTGGATTAAAGGGACTTCCCTGGTGGTGCAGTGGTTAAGAATCCGCCTGCCAATGCAGGGGACATGGGTTTGAGCCCTGGTCTGGGAGGATCCCACATGCTGCAGAGCAACTGAGCCCGTGCGCCACAGCTGCTGAGCCTGTGCTCTAGAGCCTGTGAGCCACAACTGCTGAGCCCACGTGCCACAGTTACTGAAGCTCGCGTGCCTAGAGCCTGTGCTCTGCAACAAGAGAAGCTATTGCAATGAGAAGCCCGCGCACCACAACAAGGAGTAGCCCCTGCTTGCTGCAGCTAGAGAAAGCCCACATGCAGCAACGAAGAGCCAACGCAGCCAAAAATAAATTAAAAAAAAAAAAAAGCTGGATTAAAAAAGTGATTTGAGGACTTCCCTGGTGGTCCAGTGGTTAGGACTCCACGCTTCCACTGCAGGGGCACGGGTTCGATCCCTGGTCCGGGAACTAAGATCCCATATGCTGCGCGGCGTGGCCAAAACAACAACAAAACCAAAAAACCCCCAAAGCAAAAACAACAACAAAAGATTTGAAATATCAATTTAAAAATTACAAATATATATATTTACTATAGCATAGAGATTCTTTTAGTATGGCTTTTGCAACGTAGCTGTTTCTCATGAACTCTCAATTGGCTAATATTTAAATTAGTCAAATAGTATATGGAAGTTGGATTGAATTAACTTTCCTCTAGCTGGCACTTCTTCTAATCAGGTTGCTATTCCCTTGTGTTATTCCTGTTTCAATTATTTTATCAATAATATTGATTAACTTTGACTCTTCTTACCTATTATCTAAACATGTATACATGGATATGTATATAATGAAGTATAGGCATAGGCAATGTGATTTGTCATTGGGAATTTTCAGCATTTTTACTTAGTGACTCTTATTTATTCCTAAACTTTCTTCCTCTCTTCCACTTCCCTAATTCACTTGCTTATATAGAACCATATTCAAATTGTAATTCTCTGTTTATGAATTCCCTTTGCTCTAGCTTATGGTGTCAAGTTAGTGGAGTTGTGTGCGTCAGATTTGGTGCCAAGAGAACCTGTCCAATGCTTATTATAAATGAAATTATCCTAGAAAGACAATCTTGGTTAGATATCTGCATTTTAATCTGTAGCAATGTCAGTTTATCTTGTGTCCCAGACACCATGGGATTACTCTGAGTATATAGACAGAATTATAAAATCATAATGGCAGTCTTCCAGTACTCCATGTAAGCGATCCTAGACGATTATAGAAGAAGGCTTTGTTGCGGAGTGTGGAGAAGGGGAGTCTGGCAATGAGGTGCTCTGTGTTTCTGTTATTATTTTAGACCTTCTTGCGTGTGGGAGGGTTTGGAGCTTAACGGAATGACACACACTAAACTTCCAGCGCTGTGCTGATAGTTAGAGCTCAATTAATGGAAATTATGCCATATTGCTGCTGATGTTAACAAGATCCCTGTGGTAAGTGAAATAAGAGATGGATCACTGACATCGTATTGGCTGCATTTACTGGCTATGTCCAAAAGGAGAAAATGTAAATGTAAATGCTCGATGGAGTACAAAACTCTCTACGGATGCTAGGTGATACTTACCACTCCTTCTGACTGCAGTGACCATAAATTAGATGTTTAATAGATGGTTAAGATTATTATTATATAAATACATTGAAGAGGAAATACATTAGTAAATAAAGTAGCATACAGTAAACTTGGGCGTGACACTGAATCTTGGAGTTGTTCTTCAAATATTGAGGGTTTACGTAATTTCAGATATATATAGAGAGTGAAAAATATACACTTGACTTAGTCAGGATATTGTCAGGAAGGAAAAGAAAATGTCTGTGTCTTATTTTAGTGGAAAAGGAATTTAGAAAAATATACTGGATATCCTTTAAAACCTCTGATAGAGCTGCAGAACTGAGCTCAGAGAGTGAGCAGTCACAAGGGAATTGAAGCAGCTAGAATCTAGACCACATTATGCCACAGGACCAGGCCATTAAGGATGGTACTGCCACCACCATTGATCAATGGAGACATTCAGCTTCTCAGGCCACTGCCGCAAACTTTTCACAGTAGGTGTGGTAAACACTACCCCTAGAAACTGGGCTTCATTGCTACTGATGGTAGCACTTTTACCTTCTCTGCTTTGTTGTGTCACTGGAACTGGTGTTAAAGCCCTGGATGGGACTACCGAGCCAAGCAAAGGTCATGTTCTGATGGGTTAGCTTACAGTAGGGCTGATAAAGTGGACATCGGCCTTTATAACCTTCTGTGGCTAGTGGTAGGATCTGCTTCTCCCCAAGCTTCATGTGATGGGAACTCTATTCTTATGGAAGATGCATTCAGATGCTGGAAAGCCAAATCTGACAAATATTTATTACACATCTTTCTGCCCAAATCAATGCTAACGTTTCTGCTACCTCTGAAGTCATACTCATCCTCTTCCTCAGAAGGAGGTTACCCATTGTCACCTTAGTTATTGTATCTTGTTCCACGTCAGGATCTCTGGGTGAGGTCTATTCTTCTTCTAGTTCTGCTGCTATCCCAACTCAATATTTTGGTATAAATGTAATTATTTTTACCTCATATAAGTCAATGAGATAAGGGGGGGGGAAGGATATTAGTTATAGACAATATCCAAGATATACAAGACACCACAAGAAAGGAAATAGGGTATTTCTTCAGAGACTCATGAGACTAGAGATAGTATTCACGATTTCCTTTTCTACCCTCCTTCCTACCTGTAATTAACATTGGGTTGGCCAAAAAGTTCATTCGGGTTTTTCTGTAACGTCTTATGGAAAAACCCGAACGAACTTTTTGACCAACCCATACTTCATCTGCTTAGGATTCTTAGTTGGTTGGGTGGCCCAAATGTTTGTTCTGGAGGGATCTGAGCTCTTGGTAGTGCTGTCTATATGGGATTGCCGATGTTTTCCATTAACATCATTGTTTTTAAGAAACTATGAATTATATATAACGTACAAAAGAGAAACCATAGCTACAGTTTGTAGAACAATAAAATTAACATCTGTGTACTACATTCAGCTTATGAAACAGAGCAGAGCAGATATAGTTAAAGCTCCTTATGTCTCTCCTTAGTCCCATTTCTTCCTTCTTCCCAAAATGTAAACACTATCTTGAATTTCATATTTATCATCTCATTGCCTTTTGTTTTTCTTAATAGTTGTGCCACATATATATGTAATCCTAAACAATATGTAGTTAAGTTTGGAACTTATGTAAATGGAATCATACTCTATGCATTCTTTTGCAGCCTGCTTATTTTGCTCAGCATTATTTGTGGTATTCATCCATGTTGTGGGGAGTTGTATCTCTTTCATTCACCTTGCAGCACTGTATTCCATTTTATAAATATAATACTATTTATTCATTCTCCAATGGTTAACATTTGGATTATTTCTAATCGTTCCTCCTTCTTTCTTTTTTGTATTACTGTTGAAAATATTTTGGGCATATCTCAGTTCATAAACATAAGAGTTTCTCCCTAAGAGATATATTGAGAGTTTGTGCCCAAGAGCCAATGTCTGTTCATTCCTCAATGGGCTGAGTATTTTACTCCCCCCCCAGGGCATACTTCTCTGGTGAATGGTTTCAGGTCTCATTGAAAGGACTTTGAGGAAGACTCAAAAGTTTTTATTTGTGATATTGTAGGATCGTTTGGCAAGGGCCAGGCCTCAGGTATCAGGATACCTTCAGGGGCTGTGAGGTCTGATAATTGACTGTGGGCTATGACAACTGGAAGTTTGAGTCAGGCTTCTGTTTACAAGATCTGGAGATTTTTGTTATAGAAATCAAGTAGTGAGTCGCACAACTCTTTTAATCTTAGAAGTCCCAAGATCATTCAGACAGCATTATAGGGCCTTACAGGTCAGTTTATTGTGGTTACGACATTGACTCTTCTGCCTCTTATGGTTACTCTGCCTGCTTTGTCTCTGGAGATGAAGTGCTGCTTTCTCCTTCTGCCACCCCACAATCCCGATACCCCGCTGGAACCAGAGAGCCCACTTCAAATGCAGCATCTTCCATGCATGCGTGGTCTAGAGAGAACAAGCACCAGCGCACTTTTAGAGTGGCTGGAGCAATGTTCCTCACCCATGGGTTTCTCAAGGCCTTGTTGAAGGGAGGGTGTTTGGGATCCTTCTTTGAGTCACAATGGTAGATTAGTGGCTGAAGCGCTCATGAAATTCTACTCCAAGATTTCTGTCTCCTGAAGTCTTTGGCTGCTCCCTTCCTTGGAGTCACTTAACTAATTTCTGTAAAGGGCAGGCAGTAAATATCGTAGGCTTTTGGGTCATATAGTCACTGCTGTAAGTACTCAGCTCTGCTGTTGTAGAATGAAAGCAGCTCTTGGCGGCTCGTGAGTGGCGGCTGTGCCCCAGAGAACAAACAGAATGTGGCCCATGGGCAGTAATTGGCCGACCTTGGCTCTGAATTATATGCAAGAAAATTGGGCATCTTAACTTCTTTATTGAGGACCACCACTAAGTCCCAGTTTTAATAAACTAGCTAAGCAAAAATTCAGGGCTATTTCTAGCTGCTCAAGATAGTATATTGTGTCCAGTCTTTGGCAAGTACACCCACAGTGATAAAAGGTGATACCTCATCCAGTGTTAGTCTCAACTATTCTTCAATGGACACATTATCTGGGACTGTGAAGTTATTAAAATTTTGTTTTTCACTAAATGTGCTTCAAAATTACTGTACCCCAATGAGCTGTCACCATAAACTAGAAGTCAGCTTTGTTTGCAAGAGCTGTCTTCCCTGCTCTGTACTTGGTTTCTTCCTTTGTTTCTTCAGAGAATGGTACTACTTACCATCTTGTTTTGAGAGTCGAAAACCTCACTCATCCTCAATGTGTAGTTAATCACTCCCATCAGTTTTAACTCTCAAGTATCTGAAATTCATCCATTTCTCTCCATCTCTACCCCCACGATCATCATAATTCAAGCTACTATCATATCTTGCCCAGTTTTCCTTGGTAGTCTCCCACCTCATCTTATACTCGTTCTGTTTCTCCTGCATTCTGTTTTCTCTTGTATTTCAACCAGAGTATGGAAACACAGATTTGATTATGTTACCATGCGGTTTAAAACTCTTCAGTGACTTCCCATTACTCCTAGCATAGAGATAAATTCCTTAACTTACCCTCTTAGGCCTTATGCCAGTGCTTTTCAAACTTCAGGTTGTGACCCTTTAGTACACTGAAAATCAATTTAGTTGTGACAAATACATACAAAGATAGAATAGACGATAGTAGATTGCATGATAAGTAGTGAAGGTAACTCCTGTTTTGTGAAACTGATTTTGATTGAGTGTGTGTGCATGTGAATTAAGTGGCAGTGTAAGATGTATTCCTTTCTTTGAGTGGTGGTCAATAAAAGTCTGAAGGATGTTGTCTTACGTGTTCTTGTACCTTCATATACTTCCAGATCCACTCTTCCAACACTTTCTTTTGCTCTTTTCTCTTTACCTTGCCACTCTCCATCAAGAGGTAGAGTCTAATTTTTCTTCCCGTGAACCTGGATGGGACTTTGGCTTGCCTGGGAGAATAGGATGCAACAGAAGTGATGTTGCATGACTACTGGCCTTCCTTCAGTCCATGGTGTACCCATGCTACCTCTTGTCTCAGGACCTTTGCACATCGCTGTTCTCTGAGTCTGGAACATTCTCCCCTGTTCCTCTCTTTGCCTCTTTTGCTCATACTTACCACAACTCAAGTGTCAGTTTTTCAGGGAAGCCCTCTCTGACCTTCCTAACTAGATCAAATTCCCCCACTATTGGTGCATATTGGGCCTTTCTCCTTGTTACAGTTGCATTTACCTTTGTGTAGCTGAATAGTTGATTGAAGTCCTTTCTCCCCCTAGATAATAAACTCCAAGAGGTCAGTCATTATATCTGTTTACACTCATCTTTGTACCACCCCAGCATTAAACACAGTATCTGGCACACAGAATTTTTTTTTTTTTTTTTGAATGAATAGTAATCATTGCTACTTTCCTGGTATATGAAAATGGCTGTAATCAGTTTTTGCTTTAAATACTACTATTTCCTTCATATTTAAAAAATTTTAGATTTTTTTTGAAAATGAAGTGTTCCAGTTTTTAGGGCTGCAACATAAATTACCCCACAATTTAGAAGCATAAGACAATGATTTATTTTGCCTATGGGTCCTGTGTGTCAGACATTCAGGGATGCGCAGCATAGATGGTTTTTCTCTGCTTCATGAAGTCTGGAGCCCTAGCTGAAGACTTGCAGGCTGACTGCTGGAATCATGGGAAGGCTGTTCACTCACATGAATGGTGGCGAATGTTGGCTGTCAGCTGGACCTTACTTCCTCTTCACCTGCCCGTTTCCACGTGGTATCTCCTTGTGGGCTAGATTGGGCTTCTTCACAGAATGGTGGGGTTCTAAGGGCAAGTGTTGAAAGAGAATCTGACCTACAGGCAGATAGACAGACTCAGGAGTCATGCAACATCACTTCCCTTACATTCTATTCTTCCAGGCAGTCCAAAGTCCTGTCCAGGTTTGGGGGGAGGGGAAACAGACTTCACCTCTTAGTGGGGAGTGGCAAGATTCTGGAAAAGGAAGTGGGCCAGAAATATCGCTGTGGCCATTTTTGGAACACACCCTCGGCCACACTGGGAATTTGTTTCTGTTATAGCATTTAGATACGGTCCTTGCATACCTTCAGATGTCAATATTTTGATGATTACTTTGTGAATTAGTACAAAGGCTCTCCTCCTTTTCATATCTCTTATTTTTGAGTATCCTGAAACAAACTGATTTTTCACTTAATTGCTTATAGAATTAACTACACTGTATATATATGATTTATCCCAATATAAACAACTTGTCCTTAGTTTTCTGGTTGCTCAGGAAGCACCACTCTGTTCTGGGAAATTTTTCCTGTAGAGTATTGACAACACAGAAAACAGAACATGAAGGAACCATTTAATTTGATCTTCTGAAATATAATTTGTCAGTAGAACTGAGTAGAAACATTCTATTAACATGTAGAATTTAATCTGATAAATTTGAACATTCACATGCAGATAATCTAAAAAAGTGACTTCATGTAATTATGATGAAATATTTGAAAGAATTTAGATATTTCTAACTATATCAAATATTTTTGTTGTAATCAAATATATATACTTAGATATAAGTAATAGAGAGAAGTTAATTCTAAATATAATTATTTAATAACTTTTGTGCTTAATTTTTAAAAATTAGGTCACATTTACGTTTTTTCCAAATATTTTTTTTTTCTCTTCTTTCTAAGTGACTTATATTTAGCATTTTGGATATCCTTATCCTTACTCTCTTAATTTTTTTCATTTCTTTATCTTCTTACTTTATTCACTATTCTTTAAACTCTTCCCATGTTCAGCTTCTAGCCTTTACTGTGCTTATTAAACATGATTGAAAAAAAAAACTTCAGCTGCCAGCTTCTCAGTTCATCTCTTTCCAGTGTGTTCATGTCTTATTTTCAAAGTTAAAAAGTATATATGCTGTGATGTCTTAATTGAAGATATTTTTGATTAAGTGAAGATATTTTTGATCAAGTGCATGCGTTGTTGGCTACCACCTCCCCTCCCCACACCAATTGACTTTTATTTCTTTTTTAAAAAATTTATTTATTTTATTTATTTATTTTTGGCTGTGTTGGGTCTTCCTTGCTGCGCACGGGCTTTCTCTAGTTGTGGCGAGCAGGGGCTACTCTTCGTTGCGGTGCGCACGCTTCTCATTGCGGTGGCTTCTCTTGTTGCGGAGCACGGGCTCTAGGCGTGCGGGCTTCAGTAGTGTGGCTCACGGGCTCTAGAGCACAGGCTCAGTAGTTGTGGTGCACAGGCTTAGTTGCTCCGTGGCATGTGGGATAGTCCAGGACCAGGGCTCGAACCCTTGTCCCCTGCATTGGCAGGTGGATTCTTAACCACTGCGCCACCGGGGCAGTCCCGACCTTTATTTCTTGATAACATTTTTATTAACATGTTAATTTTGGTGAAAAATACTCCAGATCATTTCTGCAATTGGTATTTGCGGTTGACTTGGCTTAATGATTAGCATAGGAGAGGGATTGAAATACCAGGGAGTCAAAGCTATAGGTAAGATAAAAGCAAATTATGATTAGCAAAATTTAATAAATGAAAGAGCTGCTTAAGAAATGAGTGAATGAGTGACAAGGTAACTCCTTACAATACCAGTCTGAGCTGTCATCTGAATGTCACTGAGTCTGCACCATGTTTAGATAATTTTAGTGACTGTTGTCAAATAAAGGATCGGGTTTAAAATATTACCATTTTATATATAATGTATCATCCATTCTCATTGGAGGAAATAGAGTTTTCTGTTGTGAAGTTTTGAAGACTGTTTTGCTAAAAATGTTTGAAGTCAGGTAGAAGATGATACGGAATATTTCCTGTCTAACCCGAAGACGTAGAGAATTTACTAGTAATTTGGCAAAAGTAATACCTGTTTCTTTCAGAGAGGATAAATGATGTATATGATTTAGAAGTTAATCAAAATTAAAGGGCCTCATGTATTTAGTAGAAGTGTAACTGCCAACAAGCATGTGTCAGTTTTGTTTGTTCTTTAAACCACATAGGGGTTTTCTTTCCTTAATTGATCTGAGGTACATTTTCTTTTTCAGAAGCAAATACCTGTCAACTTTGTGATTTCTTTGTTATTTAAAGAAATTAAAAAAGACTTCACATAGAATTACAAAATAAAGCGGTTCATATCAAACTACTTGCACTGCATGAGGGTGAATCTGCTGCTTTCTTTTGATGTTTCCAAGTCATCAAGCTACTGAGCCAGGCAGTTTATCAAAAAAGAGAGGGTGGCAGTCATTTAGGAGCTTGTAATATAAGACAGGTAGTGCTGACAAAGGTATAGGACAACTTAAGAAACATTGAACTAGGACTTAGATTGATTTATTAACATTATGTATAAGCAATGGCTCAAGGCATATTATAGGGCTGTGAGTGAAAGGAGAGCTGGGGGAAGTATATGTCACCAGGGAGAATTCTCTGCTCATCTCCAGTTAGATAGGAGAGATTTTATAGAACGGGTGAGGTTTCAGTAGCTGTTTGAGTGAAAGAAGGGAGACATCTGGAAGAGCTGGGAGTACAAGACGGCAAGCTGATGCATAACAGTATGTGTCCTTATCATGCCGGAAAGGACAAGGAAAAGGCATTCAATTTTTGCCTTCCTTTTATTTCAGTATTCCTTTTCTCCCCCAATATTGTGTTTTTAGAGTAGAGAAAATGCTCCAGCTGCTTTTCATTCTAATTCATTTTAATGATGAAAATACTCAAGTTTTTAAAATTGCAATTCAAGCCTTTTGGGAGTACAAACAGGCACCCCTGTGTTAGGGAAAGATTCATCACAAAGTTGAAAAATATGATTAAACCACAGCCTAACCCCCTCTTATTCAGACGAATAGTGTCCATTTAAAACATCATTCCTCTGGGATCCTATTTTCCTGCCCCTCAGTGGCTGTGGCTCTTTCCTCTCCAAATTCTCTCTGTCCTTCTTGAGTTGTGGGATCCTACCTGCCCCCAGCAATCTAGAAAGAGATGGACCAATGTTGAATCAAGAAAACAGCCTGCCTTACATGCCCACAAAGCAAATTCACAAGATAAAAATTCCTAAGTGTTCTTTGTGGTGGTCCATTTTAAAAGGCCAAATTCTCAGATAGTTTGGGAGGCTAAATTCCTCCTCTTTTGAAGCTAGACAGAATGACTTTACTGCAAGGTTGCCCAACCAATACTGTTTATACAGGGTGACCCTTTACTTTGATTTATTATTCTACTCCCCACGGGTGTGAAGATTGCAATTTATCTTTGAATGCATATGGCAGGTTTCAGAATCTCTGGAACAGTATGTCTAGAAGTTACATTTAGTCCAGGGTTGTTTGGTAACTGGTAACTTGGAAACCTAATTGCAACAACAAGCCATCCAAACACAGTTATTCTTCTGAGTGCGCGTAATGAAAGTAACACCGGGAGGGATCAGCCAGGAATGGACCAGACTGCCCTTGCAAACAAAACTGGCTTCTAGTTTATGGTTATTGCTAATTGGGGTACAGTAATTCTGAAGCATGTTTAGTGGAATTTAAAAAAAAAAGAAAAATTCCACAGTTCCTGGTAATGTGTTCACTGAAGACTTACTGGATGAAGTATCATTCTTTCTCATTTGCAGGTTAAAATAGCTGTCTTTTCCTCCATATCCAAGCAAGTGTAAGAGATTTGCTTTCTCAAATAAATGTGCTATTTTTTCCCTTCAGTATTTCACATTATATAAACACTACAACAAAATGGAAAGGAACACAGCGTGGAAATTTGAACACCCCTCTGACCGTTTTATTCATTCATGTCTTCATTTTGACACTATAAGTATAAACGCAGGTGGAATAGAAGGTAGCCCAGGGAAGACTCAATGTTTCATGTGGAAATGATTTTGTGTCATCTCTTGGATTCCTTGAGTTGTTTGTATTGAATGTAATTAGGCACAAAGTAAGCTAGGCCTCTTCTTGTAAAACCTAGATTAATCACAGAAATAGATTGGTTCCAATTTTGGGATGATAGAAGGAATCCCTCTCCGATTTCGCATTCTGTTTGGGACATTAGGTGGCTAATGTTGCTTGTCTGTCTCCACTGTATCCTTAGTTCCAAGCTATCACCATTCTCCCTTACCTTACCTTTATAATTTTGGGATTGCAGGGTAGAAATGAGGAGTTGAAGTGAAGCAAAAATGCAGTGATATTTTTTCAAACTAATCTTTCAACAAACCTGAGTTGATAAAAGATTTCATTGAACTTGTTTTTCTTCTTAATATGACAGTTTATGCTCAGGAAAACAAAGAAACAAACAAACATGGTAAAGGCTTTCCAAGAAGTCTATCGTACATGGAAAGGAAATGAGGGTAAACACTTTCCTTCAGTTGTGTTTATTATTTTGTTCATGTTCCCCTGCTCACTACACATCTACATGCATTTTGGGTAACCAAGCTTATTGAGCCTGAATTATCTCTCCAAACTTTAATTTATACGCTTTCGTCAGTAGGTGAGTGCCCATCCATTTTTATCTGAATGCTTCAGTTTAGCATCGTTTATCATTGAGAGAGAGCAGGGCTTAGTGGAAACAGCATGGATTTTGGAACTAAATAGGCCTGAGTTTCAACCCTGATCCTGGGACCTAAAGTACTGTTTTCTCATTGGGAACTGGAAAAAGTTATCTCTGTCTTGAAGTTGTAGTTATCAAGAAATATTAAGTGTGTGCTTCCCTGGTGGTGCAGTGGTTAAGAATCCGCCTGCCAATGCAGGGGACATGGGTTCGAACCCTGGTCTGGGAAGATCCCACATGCCGCGGAGCAACTAAGCCCGTGCACCACAACTGCTAAGCCTGTGCTCTAGAGCCCGCGAGTCACAACTACTGCAGCCTGCGTGCCACAACTACTGAAGCCCACGTGTCTAGAGCCCATGCTCCACAGCAAGAGAAGCCACCACAATGAGAAGCCTGCGCACTGCAACAAAGAGTAGTCCCTGCTTGCCGCAACTAGAGAAAGCCTGCGCACAGCAACGAAAACCCAATGCAGCCAAAAATAAATAAATAAAATAAATAAATTTATATTAAAAAAAAAGAAATATTAAGTGAATATCTGCCACGTGTCAGATGCTGAACCGGATGATTGGGGTGAAAAATGAGAAAACGTGGCCCCTATTTTCCAGGGAAGAGCTTTTTGTCTCACAGGAATGATAGATGTGCATGCAGATAACAGTAGTAAAGTGTGATAAATGCACACAGTGTGTAAGCCTGATGTGAATGAACGTACCAAGGGGAATGCAATTAATATTGCGTGGCAAGTGGGGTCAGAGAAAGGACACTTCGGAGAGGAGCTGGGTCTTGAAAAATCAGTAGTTCAGTAGACATATTGAGGGTGAGGTAAGCAGGCCATGAGCAAGGACATAGACGCATAAAATTTCGTAGCTGTGTTGGCCAATAGTTTGAGCGATGACCTCTGGGGTATGGTAGGCCATGGGCTTCACACTTGACAGAAATGTGCTTTGGCTATATCAAGTCCCCAAAGCAGTGATTCTCAACTCTTGGTTTAGTCTAGCTATACAAGTTACCCCTCTGCCTGAAGATAATTCAGATACACAAGTTGTGGCCTCAATTAGTTGAATTCATAAGCATCGCATATTCAGATGTCCAAAGCACAGCTAGTTTAATATCCCTGGTAGTGAACTTTACAGGAATCTAAACTCTTTATTACCTTGAGCTCTAATAACTGTAAAGGTAGGTCTACACAGGGGAATCCACTTTAAAATCCTCAGTTGTCAACAACTCAGTGCCAATAGGCAGGGGATTTAGAATTACTCTGTGACTGAGCAGGAGAGCTAATCAAGTTTCTGTATATGTGGAGGAGATAGATGCCCTTGGAGAAAGTATTCCTCTTTGCTTCCTAAACAGATACTATTTATTGACATCTTCTGGTGTGCTAACTATTCTTGTTCATTGTCAGGGAATTTATACTACACTCAGAAGGCAGTCTGTATTTTCTTCCTTGAAAATGGAAGGACGTTAATTTAGGCCTCATTTCCTTGTGCTTGCCGTCTTAGCCATCTGTTGGAGAGTAACAAATGTGGGGCATTAAAGTGTACATCAAGCTAAATATATATTAAGCAGAGACAAATAAATGCAAGGGGAAAGACATATTAGTACATTCACTGGACTATAAAACTTTGTTGTTTAAAGAATATTCATTTTGTTTGCTTGTAACATCTCATGTCTTCATTATAAGTTTATAATGTTAAGAGATTGATTAAAAGTGGATCACTGCAATGAAAACCAATGATATGTGTGAAATTCACACACATCACATGCTAAAAGACACTGAAGATATTAGAAGAGATTAGTTTTAAGTAAGTAGGGTTCACAGAGAAAGTGTCAATAGAAATGAAAACAAAGTGCTTGTTATGTAAAGCAGGGAGATCTCAGGAGTTAGAGTTGAAAGTCCTGGCTCGGTTGCTTTATGGCCTCAGTTTCCTCAGCTGTGAGTTGGTGATGACAACAGTAACTGTTCTAACCTAGGTTTCCTTGTAATTCAATTCAACTCAACTCAACAAACACATACTGTCCCGTTAATGGTAAGCCCTGATAGTCTAGGGACCCTGACTGGCTGGTTCATGGTCACGTGGAGGGCTCCACAGATGCTTGCTGTTGTGCCAGGCCCTGGGCTGTGCTGGAGGAATTAGAAATATGAAAAAAACAGAGTCCCTGGGCTCACAGAGTGAACCATCTATCTGAGGAGACAGCAGGCAACAAATCCTGTAACCAGAATACCGGATGGGTTAAAGAAGAATGTAAGTGAAAGTTCTTCATACATTCTTATTTATTTTTAATAAATTTATTTTATTTTTGGCTGCGTTGGGTCTTCGTTGCTGCACGCGGGCTTTCTCTAGTTTCGGCGAGCGGGGGCTGCTCTTCGTTGCGGTGCATGGGCTTCTCATTGCGGTGGCTTCTCTTGTTGCTGAGCATGGGCTCTAGGCGCGCAGGCTTCAGTAGTTGTGGCTCACAGGCTCAGTAGTTGTGGCTTGCAGGCTCTAGAGCGCAGGCTCAGCAGTTGTGGCTTGAGGTCTCTAGAGCACAGGCTTAGCAGTTGTGGTGCACGGGCTTAGTTGCTCTGCAGCATGTGGGATCTTCCCTGACCAGGGCTCGAACCCGTGTCCCCTGCATTGGCAGGCAGATTCTTAACCACTGCGCCACCAGGGAAGCCCCATTCTTGGTTTTTATTGATATGAATGATGGTGTTTCTTTCCCCTGGCTAAACTGGTTTTTTTTCTACATCTGTTCTCTTTATAGCTAAGATATGTGTCAGTCCTTTTAACAGCTCTTAATCTTTGTGTGATTTTTGATTTTATGGATCATCTACAGTAAATTTTAACATTTGGACTGGTTTTTCTACTATCTGGGAGCTATGAGGGGATGTCTTTTTGCTGGTTGATGTGTTCTAAGAATAAAGATTCATTTAGACATTAGTTTGAGTCAAAAAGGGAGATAATTAATATATTGGCAAAATGAAAAAGGCTGATTGAGTAAATTTTAATTTTAAATGACTTTTGGATTAGCTAGTGCTTTGATTATCTGTATCTCTTCTCCATCAACAGGGAGAATTGGAAGTTTTGTGTAGGTGTGCTTACTAACAAAATTGCAAATTACACACAGGTACATATGCTTCATCCATTACCTCAGTTGTTGACCAGAACAGAAATTTTCTCTTATTTCTTTCCTTTTTTTTCCTTTTTTTTTGGCTTTGGAACTTTGCATGAAACTTGATCAACAATTCAAATTACATATTCCCATGTATGATGGTAATAAAGAGAAATTATACTAGTTTGTGGCCTGGGATTCACCATGGCAGTGGGGAAGGGAGACCTGAAGTAATAGCAAGTAAATATTATGGTATTAAGAATAGGGAGGTCAGGGCTTCCCTGGTGGCGCAGTGGTTGAGAATCTGCCTGCCAATGCAGGGGACACGGGTTCGAGCCCTGGTCTGGGAAGATCCCACATGCCGCGGAGCAGCTAAGCCCGTGCGCCACAACTACTGAACCTGCGCGTCTGGAGCCTGTGCTCCGCAACAAGAGAGGCCGCGATAGTGAGAGGCCCGCGCACTGCGATGAAGAGTGGCCCCCGCTCGCCGCAACTAGAGAAAGCCCTCGCACAGAAACGAAGACCCAACACAGCCAAAAATAAAAAAAAAAAAAAAAAGAAAAGAATAGGGAGGTTGTGAGACTGACAGTTTTCAGTCTTTTAAATTTTATTATTTAAAAATCAGAGATGTGGTAAAATAAATGTGACTCATCTCCCGCTTACATGTATAGTATTTGTTTTATGTAAACAGGCCTTGATATTATGCTAAGGACTAAGCCCTGCTGTAGGCTGAGACGTGAGTGTGGTGACAAAGAAGAGAGAGACATAGTGACAAAAATGTTTTGGATTTTCTCTAGTAACTTATTTTAAAAAATAATAAAAATCCACTCTATCTGCTAAATGTTACTTGGAATGATGGAAAATTTTGTGGAACACATTTGTTCAAAATTTCTGGACTAGAAGTGCTAATATAACTGAAATCTTTGATTCATTCTTTGCGATACCAGGACTCCTCTGTGATGTCTTCAGGATGTGAGGGACATCTAGTCTCTCAGGGTAGAGGACAAAACCCCCTCTGTCTTTGCAGGTGGGAGCCAAGGTCTAAGTTATCCTTCCAAGGTGGATAGTTTGAGGCTTCAGTACTTTCAGAGTTCCCCCATAGGGCATAAGAACCTACATTCCATGCTGCTTTTCCAACCACCAGGAGGACTTTATGGTTTCTTATTTACAATAATGCAAAAACTGTTCATGGAATAATTAAAGATGGTGGCCTGTGAGTGAGTGCCTTTACCTGGGAAGGAAAGAGGCAGTATATGAGGAAGTGGATGTCTTGTTCCCTTACTCTAAATGGAGTGTTTGAGTTTGAACCAGGTGGGTTCTCTGAAGATTTTGGTTTTGGATTATTCCAATTCAGTTCACTTCAAGGACCTCCTGATTCCAAGGCTTTCCCTGCAATAGTCAGATTGGGAGTAGAATGAACTTGGCCTTACTTAATTGCCTTGATGTGAAACCCTTTCTTCTATCTCTTGTGTTGCAGCCCAAATAGTTTAGATACCAAAATGACCCAAATGCCCTTGCTCTTGAATGGGTGACCCTCATCCAAGCAATCCAGATAGAGAAGGAAATGAAGTATGAAAAAGATGGGACAAAGAGGGAATAGACTTTGATTTTCTTGCTAACAGTGATTTACAAGCGAGACACAAAGTAATCATAAACTGTTGGTTTTTTTGCAGGTCTTAGGTCCTAATGCAGGGTCTGGGCCAAATACAGATTTTACTTCTTTGTGTGTTTTACTTAAAAGAGTTGTGCTGTCATTCGTCTTTGGTTCTCAGGTGAAGGTATTTGTTTGCGGGGCTTGGGCGGGTGGGGTGGGAAGGGCTGGAGATAAGCTCACAGGAGGGAGAGCTACTTACAGAAGGGAGGGTCGCTGCGCCATAGAGAGTCTTGAACTGTTGCTTTTTGAGAAATAAAACCTCACTGAACCTTGAACATTCTTTTTTATCTGCATCATGTGCTTTGACCTCCTGGATGGTGCAATTTTGATGTGGAAGTGAGGTTCTTTTGACCTAGTTCTCCCCTAAGGGATTGCAGATATTTTCCCAATTAAGCTAGGTTCACTGGTTAACAACAAATCATTGTTTCTTATTGTTCTGAGCTAGTAGGCCTGGTATGTGAAAAAAATCTCCCCCACCACTTTTTGTGTATTCGTGACAAAACTCATGACTGATCTTTGGGAGATAACTGTGGTTTCTTCTCTGTTTTAGCGGTGCAAGAAATTATTAATTTAGTGTCGAATTTAGGATGACTATTTTTTTGTTCTTTCCAAGTTGTCTCTTGGGTTAACAAAGTAATAGAAGGTCAAGTTTCTTTGAAACTACACCAAAACCCAAATGTAATCACATGACAGAAGTGCTTAAGTTTATTCTAGTTACAAGTGGAAACTATTGTTGGTTATCTCAGGAATTTTTTTTTTTAAATTACATTTTAAGTGCAGAGTTGTGCATGATTATTGAGAGAAGATAGGGTGAGGGAGGTGAAGACAGGGCAAGGGACACCTCCTATGTATCAGATCTTTAGTTATGGTAAGGGGTGTTAAAGATTATATTTGTTTAGCTTTTTATTTTGAAATAATTTTAGACAAAAGTTGTCAAAGAGTACAGAGAATTTATGTACACCTTCCTTCGCCCAGCTTCCTCTTTTAACATCTTACATAACGTTAGTATCATTACTGAAAGCCGGAAATTAAAACTGATACAATGACTTAATTTATAAATCTTATACAAATTTTGCCAGTTTTCATGCTCATGTCTTTTTCTCAGGTCCGGGATTCAATCCAGAGTCCCACACTGCATTTAGTTTATCATGTTACCTTAGTTTCCACTAACCTGTTACTGCTCCTCAGTTTCTCATGACCTTCACAACTCTGAAGGTCAGTTATTTTGTAGGATGTCCTTTAGTTTGGGTTTGCCTGATGTTTTCTTGTGATTGGGTTTGAGGTTATTTATTTTTTGGCAAGGATACCAGGAGATGATCTTGTGCCCTGTTCAATGCATCATGTCAGAAGGTACTGTTGGGGAAATATAATTAAAAACAAAATCCCTCAATCCAGAAATTTAAAACAAAATCTCTCAATCCCGAAATCCTCTCCTCAAAGGTAGTAGAGAAAGAAAGCACTTTTATTACTGAATATGCATTAAATCAGAATATGATGTGAATCACAGGCAATCTACTAAGAAATTGCAATGACAGAAAGAAATTTTACTCTTTTATATAGTCAAGCAGGTGCCACCCACAACATACATACATGTTTTCAAGATAAACAATAACTAGCCCTGAAGTGTGAGGACTTGAGGGTACCATTTGTCACACACAGTTCATCATCAGTTCACCTGGTAATTGGGGTGACCATCTGTGTTAGCTAGTTGGCTTTATCCAGAAGAAAAACAAACTATAGTATTCATATCTTTATGAAAGGAGGTAGTTTTGCCACTTGGAGCAAGGTGTCCATTGAAATTAGGCTTCTGTCCTCCAACAGAAAGTGGGAAATAGGGGTGCTATCTCCCTTGATGTTTACATCCTAGGTCTTTGAGAAAGACATTACCAGGTGATAAAGTTGACAAAGGCCTATCTTAATCTTCAAAGAGATTATACATACCTTTCAAAGAGAGGAGAAAGTGCTTACAGTTGCAAGTTTTCTAAAGTAAATGCTCTGAGAAAAAGTTGGGAAGGGAAATCTCTTGATTTCATCGGGGAGAATTAATCCTCTTTCAATTTGTATTTGTCCTTGGAGTAAATAATGCTGATATGTCTTCTTACTGGTGATACTAGCTTCGATCTCTTGGTTAAGGTGGAATCTAACAGCTTTCTCCACTGTAAAGTTACTGTGTTTCCTTTGTAATTAACAAGTATCTTGAGGGGAGATACTTCGAACCTATGCAAATATACTTTTTCTCATCATTCAGGATATCACTCACAAATTTCATTATCCATGGATGGTTCTTCCTGCAACAGTTATTACAGTGGTGTTTACCTGATGATAGTTTCCTGTTTCCACTGTGCCTTCTACCTTTATTAGTTGGAATTCTACTGTATGGGAGAGTTGTCCTTTCTCTCACATTTATTTATTTGTTCATTCATTCATTCAGTTATTTCTTTATATCAGTATGGACTCATGGATATTTATTTTCTTCTCTGGGTTAAAATCCAGTACCATCATTATTCATTTTGTTACTTAAATTATTCCTGCTTTGCCCACTGGGGACTCTTTCCAGATGGCTTCTGTGTCATTTTGACATGGTCCTAACATTTTTTTGAGCACTTCATTACTTTCTAGCACCACAAGATGTTCCAGGCTCATTTTGTATTTTTCCTTCTCTGGCCCTTAGAATCAACTGCTTCTCCAAAGAAACCTAGTTCATTTTAGTGGAGAATGGTATTTAGAAACCAATATCTGGACATTAGGGGTGCTCCTTGCTACTGAGATGTCATGGCTTTTAGGGCCTCTCAATAGACAGAGCTAGAAAATATATGTATATATGCAAATACACACATCTACATTTATTTCTATATCTATCCATCTGTGTATATATGCAGATATATATTTAAAAAACTGAGTTCATACTGATACCTCCAATTCCACACCAGCAGCACAGGGTTCATTCTGTCCTTTCCCATTCCTTATATGAAACTTACTTCTCTAAACTGGGAAACCCCACTCTCATTATCTACAATATATTCATGTATTTGTTCAGTTTTAATGTACCTACAAAATAGTTTTAAAATTGCTAACTCATACTCCTATGAGAAACATTTAATTGACTAGAGTCAGTATTTGTGTAGTTCTTTTTGTCTTTAGCTTTCCAGTATACAGTAAGGACACTATTGTCCCAAGTTACTTAGGTTAGTTTTTTTCTTCCTCATCCCTTTTGTTATGGAACCAGGTTTGTTTGCCCGATGCACAGCAAGCCAAACACTGAGACACTGAGGTCTGCAGCAGAGAAAAGTTTTACTCACAAGGCAGCCAAGGGGGGAGATCCAAGAACACATCTCAAATCCACTTCCCTGAAGGCAAGGGGCTTGGGATATTGATGGGATAAGGGAGCAGGGTGGTCTGAGGTGTGGGGAAAGATGATGAGAGGAAAGAAAAAGGTGAAATAATCGGTGTTCTGCGGAGGCTGAACATGCTTTTTCGTGGGATGTATGTTCAGAAAATGGCAGTGTTAACATGATCTGAGGTCATGTCTGATGTCAAAAGGTCATCCATCGGACACTTGTACAGGCCCCGTTGAATGGTCGGTGGTCTTGACAGGTTTGAGCTGGGCAAGACTAGCTCCATGTTCCTGAAAAACGTTTTAAGCAACAGTTATTATGTGTCAGAGGTATTATCTATAGGGGGAGGTCAAAGAAGTCTTGTGATGTATGTCTAAGCTACGCGAAACTTGGAAGGTATGCAGTTTGCAAGAACAATTATAGCAAGCTTGGTTAGTGAAGGCAGGTTACAGGATATTATTTATTAAGAAAGTTATAGTTTAAGGGATCTAACTGATGACTGCCCTCTTTTAACTTTCAGTGTGGTTGTGTTATTTATTATAATACAGTTAGGTTCATTTGTTACTGTTTATATTCTATTTTGGGTACACAACATTGTGGTTGATTTTAATTATTTGCCATGTCCTGAAAGCCATAAGCTGTACAAAAAGCTATACTGAGAGAAGTGTCTCTCACCCCCTGCCCCACTCCCATTCCTACTGCTTAGTTCCTAGTCCTGCATTCTTTTTTTTTTTTTAATAAATTTATTTGTTTATTTATTTATTTTTGGCTTTGTTGGGTCTTCGTTTCTGTGCGAGGGCTTTCTCCAGTTGCGGCGAGCGGGGGCCACTCTTCATCGCGGTGCGCGGGCCTCTCACTGTCGCGGCCTCTCTTGTCGCGGAGCACAGGCTCCAGACGCGCAGGCTCAGTAGCTGTGGCTCACGGGCCCAATTGCTCCGCGGCATGTGGGATCTTCCCAGACCAGGGCTCGAACCCGTGTCCCCTGCATTGGCAGGCAGACTCTCAACCACTGCGCCACCAGGGAAGCCCCCTGCATTCTTTATACCTGGTTCTTGGCCATTCCCCATAAGAAACCATTCTCCTTAGTTTCTGGTTTATTTATCCTGTCTTTATCCTATCCTTTTCCACAAATGAGCAGATATGTATCTCTACCTCTGTCTCTATCTCTATATCTATATTCCTATCTTTTCTATATGAAGGGTCCACGCTATAGATATCCTTTGGCACTTTGCTGTTTTTCACTTAACAATATATCCTGGGAATCTACGTATAGGTCATTCTCATTCTTAATTGCAACTTCAGAGCTCTTCATTGTATGAATGTACCATACTTTTCTCAACCATTCTCCTATGTGTGGGCATTTAGATTGTTTCTAATATTTTATAATTACAAAAAATATTCCTAACGATCTGATTCCAGTTACAATGTGTGGTTCCCCCCCCCCCCCACACCAAGCAGTTCTCTGACACCAGCTGGGTGTCCTACAATTCAACTCAATTCTGACACTATCTACCTGGAGATAGGTAGACCGTCCCCCTGCCCCCACTTGCTAATCTCAAGTCCAGGTTGTTACCTGTGCTTCTGAAGACCCAGCTATAGATCAGAGGTTGCAGTGACCCCCTCTTTTTGTTTGCTAGAGTGGCTTTCAGAACTCAGAGAAACATTTTACCTACTAGATTACTGGTTTGTTATAAATGGATAACCAGATGGAAGAGATGCATAGGGCAAGATGCCTAGAGAAGGGCACCGAGTTTCCATGCCTCTGAGCTGGCCACTCTCCCGGAATCTCCATGTGTTCACCAATCCAGAAGCTCTTAGAACCCTGTCCTTTGGTTTTTTTTATTACATAGCCATGGTTGGTTATATCATTGGCCATTGGTGATTGATTCAACCTACAGTTCTTTTTCCCTTCCTATTGGTCTGGAAAGTAAGACTGAAAGTTCCAACCTTCTAATCACATGGTTCTCTCACTCCTGCATCCCACCCTATGCAGAAGCTCAGTCACTGAGAATGGAGGCCCTCTCTGCCCTTCGTGCACAGTTCTGAATCCTCCACACAGAGCACTGAGTGCCTTGTGGGTGAACCATTAATAGTTGCTAAATATGTTAGTGTACTTTCTCTTGCCATCCGTTGACATGTTATTAGCTTTCTTAGTATTTATGAAAGACAGCATTTAGATCCTGTACAGTTGGCACATTCTTCAGTGGGAATCCTGGGGACTAAATGACTTATTTAAATGCAGGTGGAGGCTGTACTCTGCCCCCGCATGCTCGGCATTGCTAACCTTTCATCTTGCATTGTTATGTACACACTTCCAGCTGCTCTGCATTCTTAGTGGAAATTTTACATTCCACTGCCTAGATTGGTTCTGTAACCAGAATCCCATTTGGGAAGACAAACCAAACAAAAATGACAATGGTGAAATAGAAAGCAAGTTGTAGTAAGTGAAGAAGAATAATTAAAGAAAAGACAAACAATCCAAAAAATTTTTTTCTTTTCAATGCTTTGTTAGTAGTGGTTTCCGTAAATTACTCCTAAGAGTTCTCTTGGGTTAATTGGTTATTTTTTAACTTTATGAGGGTCATGTTATTCTCTTCAGCATAGCATTAGGGAAGCCCATGCAGACTTATGAATGCCTTAAAAATGACTCAAGTCCTGTTTAGTTTTGCTATAAGATAGAGTGTCCATTGCAAATAATTATTTTAGAATAAAGTTAATAAATGTGAGGTTTAACATTATATATTCAGAATGCTTGGGATTATCTGATCTTTTAAAATATTCCACAAAGTGCAAGAGAGAGAAAATTAAACCAGAAAGCCAATAGTTTAAAAATTTGTGGTATGCTGGGAAATTGATTTGATGGTTCAAAATTTGATGAAAATTAGTGGGCATTTTGTTTTTTAAGACAAAAAGATTTAGCAGTATGGACACATTTAAATATATGCTTACACTTAAGAATTTTTTAAGGAAGGTATTACTAATGATGGGTATATTATCTTTTGGGTTACTTTTTTAAAAGTTAAAAAATATTTTTTTAGACATCACGTTTTAAAGCCGTTTTAAGTTCACAGCAAAATTGAGGGGAAGGTACAGAGATCTCCCATATAGCCCTTGCCCCCAGACATGCATAGTCTCACAAGAGCGGTAAATTTGTTACAGTTAATGAACCTACACTGACACATCCTAATCACCCACAGTCCATAGTTTACATTAGGGTTCACTTGTGGTGTTATATATTCTATGGGTTTAGACAAATGTATAATGACATGTAACTTTTGGGTCAC
Source organism: Eubalaena glacialis (assembly GCF_028564815.1). Classification (NCBI taxonomy): domain Eukaryota; kingdom Metazoa; phylum Chordata; class Mammalia; order Artiodactyla; family Balaenidae; genus Eubalaena; species Eubalaena glacialis. The sequence goes on along the minus strand of NC_083722.1, from coordinate 19,573,129 downwards.
TTTTAAGCTAAAAAGAAATCTTTTACCTTGCTTTTTTGAATAGCCATGTCATTTTGTGAATTTGTTTTGACTTGTTTTCCTGCTTCAGTGGAGGGGGAGACATTCATTTAGAGAACAGTTCAAAAGCCAAATATGCAAACTGTTGCTAAGATATCCATTATTGTCAGAAAAATGACCCTCTGAATAAGAGATGATAATTCACACCTGATAGATGAATCCTAACCCTTCCTTTGGGTATCAGCCCCTGGACTGAGTACAACAACACAGGGACCTGTAGAGGACCCAGATAGAGATGAGTGGTTGCATCAGCTCATAGAAACTAACTGGACCCTTCTGGGAATGTTCTAAACAGCTGGTTCATTATAATTAGAGACATCTCCTATAGCTAGGTTGTCGCTGAAGTTAGAGTGGTTGGAATTTTTTATTATTATATAACAATGCTGATGAAAATATTTCAGTGGCTGGGCTGATTTTGCCACCATGCCTTTCTGGAATTTCTAAAATTTCAGGGGGTTAACAGATTTCTATTTTCATTCCATTGGAGTTCCATAAATTATACTGATATGATCATGTAAAGAATAGTTGGCAGGTAGCAGTGAAGGGGAAAGAAACTTGGGTGGTCTTGAGAAGACACTGGAACCACTGAATAAGGGTGGTCTAGATATGCCAATATATATAAATGTTTATAGATATTCAGTTGTATATAATTCAAGAAAGCTGTTATTTAAATGGGTACAAATATGTGTCTACTATTTCTGCTAGTGGCCAATTTCTGTCTTGGCAACATTAGCTGTAGGAATGAACCCTGCACTGGGAATCAGAAGTGGACCCATATGACTGCTTCTTTGCTTACTGTGTGACCTTGAGGGGTGGAGAGGCTCATCTTTTCCTTTCTGTACAACTGGAATAATACTAACCTCATAATATTATTTTGAGGAATAAACATCACTATAAGTGTGAAAGCATTTTATAAATTCTGTTGTGTTTTACAATTGTAAACTTATTTGAAAATAACTAACATAAAGGTATTACAAAAAGTCAAGGTAACATGTGGAAAGTGTTTGATACAATTCTGGACATGGTATGTGCTCAAAAAAATTGGTCCCAATTTTGTTTAATTAAAGTATTTACTGAAGATGTATACACACACACACACACACACATACACACACAATGGAATATTACTCAGCCATAAAAAAGAATGAAATAATGCCATTTGCAGCAACATGGATGGACCTAGAGATTATCATATTAAGTGGTTATCATATTAAGTCAGACAGAGAAAGATGAATATCATATAACTTATATGTGAAATCTAAAAAAAAAATGATACAAATGAACATATTTACAAAACAGAAATAGACTCACAGACATAGAAAACAAACTTATGGTTACCAAAGAGGAGAGGAGGGTAAACAAATTAGGAGTTTGGGATTAACATACACACACTACCATATATCAAATAGATAAACAACAAGGACCTACTGTATAGCACAAGGAGCTATACTCAATATTTTATAATAACCTGTAATGGAAAGGAATCTGAAAAAGTATCTATCTATCTATCTATCTATGAATCACTTTGCTGTACACTTGAAACTAACACAGCATTGTAAATTAACTATACTTCAATTAAAAAAAAGTATTTACTGAGTGAATTCTATGTCCAAAGCACCATGAATGGATCTTTGAGTTATAGATGAGGCTCGTTACTAAAAAAAATAAAAGAGAGATGCAGTCCATGAAAATATTGATAACATAAGGGGAATATGTTATACCTATGAAAAATGTTGTATGGAGATTCAGACAAAATGATATGGAATTTCTGAGGAGAGAATTATATCCACATGAGTGAAGGGTAGGCGGTAGAATAGTGAGAAATGAGGTTAGAGTGTGAAAAGATGGGGCCAGCTCAGATGTGATCTCAAATACCCAAGTCCAGGACATGTGGACTTCATCTGAAGGCAGTGAAGGAAAATAGAGTTGAAGGCTCTTTGTGTAGGTTGGGCTATATTTTGCAAATAGCTTCAGTATGTTTTTTTTCCTAAATGCCTAAGTCTATCATATGGACAGTCACAAAAACGTGATTTTTAAAAAAAAATTTATTTATTTTGTTTATTTATTTTTGGCTGCATTGGGTCTTCATTGCTGCGCGCGGGCTTTCTCTAGTTGCGGCGAGCAGGGAGCTACTCTTCGCTGCGGTGTGCGGGTTTCTCATTGCGGTGGCTTCTCTTGTTGTGGAGCACGGGCTCTAGGTGCCCGGGCTTCAGTAGGTGTGGCTCGCAGGCTCAGTAGCTGTGACGCATGGGCTTAGTTGCTCCGCGGCATGTGGGATCTTCCCGGACCAGGGCTCAAACCCATGTCCCCTGCATTGGCAGGCAGATTCTTAACCACTGCACCACCAGGGAAGCCCATGTGATTTTTTTAAAAAAGCAATTTAAAATTGAATTTTAAAATTGTATCAGGAGTTTTTACAAGAGATCAGCGGTCATTAGATTTTCATGATGGTGTCGTTTAATGGCATCATTTCCTCAGGTCCTTAGACCGACTTTGGTTTACTTGGCCTAGGGTTTCAAGAGATGGTGAGTGCTGAGATTTGAGGCAGGTAGATCTGAAGCATTCAGCCTAGCGGCCCCAGGGAATGGTATTGCCACTTCATTAATTAGTTCATGGAGCATCCCTTTGGGCTTGTTTAGCAGGATTATCCCTATTTTTACAGAGCAAGAAAATGAGGTGTGAGGTGTTGAATTGGCAGTCTGTCCTGGAGTTCAGAATTTCAGACCTTTAGTCAGTTCCTCAGTTTGTAGATCTTGTTCTTATTAATCCACATATGTATGTTCACAACAATTTTAGTTTCATTGAGTTCATTTTTTTAAATAAAAATTCATATTTTTAAGTCATGCAGGTTTTAACTTGAATTTGACCCAGCTGTGATATTGTCCAAGTGTCATGTGGAATTTGTGAGCTTGAGTTAAATTATATACTTAGACTTGTCAAATTCACATAACGTTTTTTTTCTGTTTGTTGTTGGGTTTTGTTTGTTTGTTTGTTTTTGGTATAGCCATCTGTGACATAAACACAATCTAAATGAGATACCAGAGGCAGAGTGATATATTGAAAGGTGCATGTGATTTATATTCATCAAAGACCTGGCTCATCCCATTCTAGCAGAGTGAACATGCTTAAGTCACTTTTGCCATCTTTGACTTTGAAATATTTCCAAGAAAAATGTTAGCCAAATATTTAATCTATCTATCCATCCATCCAGCTATCTAATTTCTACTCAGGGAGTGACTCCTCTCTGATTCACCAGGCTAACCTACTTCTCAATATCCAAATAAACTGGGTTTTCCAAGACAACGTTGAACCCAGTTCAGAATCAAGGTAAGAGGTCAGCTATAAGCATGTTCTGCTTTTGCCTGGTGGTGGTTCCCTCACTAACTGACAAAGCCAACCAGGAGTATGATCTCTGCTGAGTCCAAAATGAATGTCCGAGTTTTGCATTGATGCCTTTTCAGTTGATTTGGTTCCATAGTCACAGATTACACCTAACACTGGTCAGGATGCTCACCAGCAAGACATTCCTGGTACACAGGGGTCTGAGTGGGAGTACTTCATACTCAATCCTTTGGGGTCCATCCCTCCATAACCAGGTGTGTTGATACTTAACATTATTCTCGTATTTCAAACATTATTTATTTTCAAAGGGCAAGGGAAAGTGTACAGCCTAATAAGAAAATGTTCGTGTTTTAAAAATATATTCTAATTGATTATTATGTTTCCCATATCTAAGCCACAGTGTCTCTAGATTAGCACCAAGTGACCAAGTGACCAACACTTAATCTCTGATAAAGGCTTTGGGAAAGCTCCCCTTATATGTAGTTGATTTGCTTAATTCTTTTGTGATTTAAGTTATTATTTAAAATGCCAATTAGAAAAATGCATTTTTAATGAAAAATGGTATTTTTTCCCCTCAAAAGCCCTAATTGTTTTATACAATGGTCTTACATTTTTTCTTTGAATTCAAACATATTACTTGGATTATTTTTTCAAATTCTTTTATTAGTATATCTGGAAACAGACTGATTTAGTTATTTTAACTAAAATGACTCAAATATATATTTAAGATTAATCTTCAGTTCAGCTGGTTAATCATGAACATTTGGAGAGTATTTTTGTCATACTGAATGAGGAAAACAACTTATTCAAGACAGATGGTTTAATTTAATTCAAGCAACAACTTACAGACTCAGAATAAAGTTATATAATTATTTAAAAAATCATCTATTTGTGAATTTCTGTATATAATAACTATAGACATGTATGCGCTAAAGAAAAATAGCATATATCAGGCAGCTCAACAGGAGTTTCCAAGTTATTTGTTTATCTAATGTATTCACCTTCATCTTTAATTCAACAGTCTAACAGGGTATTAAGCAATCAAGTTTGGAAGGAAAGACATTTGAAAAAATAACAATTGGTATGACGTATGTGCTCAGTACATTACTAGTTAATATTGAGGGTAACGACAAAGTAACAGTAGGGACAATAAATTAAAAACCAGGTAAGTAAAATGTACAGTATGTTAGATGATGGTAAGTGCTATTAAAAAAACCAAAAAGGCAGGGAAGGGCAATAGAGAACCAGGGATGTGGCAGAAACTTTAAGTTCAGTGGCCAGGGAGTCAGTATTAAGAGGTGGGGAGGATTTCACAAGGCAGATACTGTCAGCGTAGACGCAGAATCAGAAAGGCCTGTCCTTCACACAGGCAAAGACTCATTTGCAGTTAAACAAGCTAAGCCTTAAGAGGAAGCAAATCTGCTGGGAGAGGGATTTGTAGTCATCCAAGGTGCTGTAAACTACAACCCTGGCCACAGAACTTTATTCCTTGTAAATCGAATCTATTTTCTTATGCTATAGTATGAACTAAATAAATCAAGGGACCCTTGGGATCGATCAAGAGTAAGCTTGCAATACATTCCATTAAACTGAAAAAACTGCCTCTTCTTTATTTCAGCAAATTCTCAGTTCTAATAATTTATTCTACAGAAATGCTTACATATTTATGCAAATAAATATTTACGAGGAAATCTATCATGGCATTATTTGCAACAGCAAAATTTAGAAACAACCAACAGGATTGTCATTGAGGGACAGGTTAAATAAATTATGGCACATCCATGGTGTGGAATATACACAGCTATTACAAAGAATGAAGCACCCCTTACTGTAACTACCAGTATGGAACAACCGCCATGGTAATTGTTAAATGAAAAAAGCAAGGTGCGGAAGAATGGGTACAGCAAGTTATCCCTATGTTTAAAAATTACGTGTATAAAATGTCCACATAAAACAATATATATGTAGGTATAGGCTGCCTTTGAGTGAATATTGCTAATTCTGGTGCAACTCTGTGGTTGGGGGACAGGAATGGGAAAGATTCTTCCTTTTCACTGTATGCCCCATTTTACCACTTGAATTTTGGTCAGGTGCATACATTATCTGTTAAACTTTTTTAAAAAAAAAGTCGACATCACTGCAAATATTAGCTTAGGGCCAAGAATCTCTGGGTTTAAAATGCAAAAAAAAATTATTGGGATTGATTAAAAATTTTTTACTCTAAATTAGAGTCTCTTTTAATTAAATTTCAATAAGCATTTATTGTTCAACTAGCAGGCATTGCCAAGTGTTGTTTTAGGCACTGGAGAGTCAAGAAGAATTCTACCCCTTGTTCTTCTCAAAATGGCATAATTTGACTGAAGAGAGAGTCCCATAAATTATTTAGGGTTAATACTTATCTCTAAAATAACTACCCAAGTGCAAAGCAAATAGTGGTTCACTTGTATGGACAACCCTGCCCCTTAGTATGTGTGATTTTAGGCAAATTAATTAATTAAGCTCCAGTTTCTTCATCTGTAAAATGGGGTTAAATAGTAAGTACTTATTCAGGGCATAGTTTTGATGATTAAATGATATATAAGGCATGTAAATTGCTCAGCACAGTGCTTGTCATTAAATATAGTGAAATAAATGTTGGCTGTTTTTATTAATCAGTTCCCTTTGCTATTTTTATTAATCAGCTCCGTTTCAAATCAGGAAGGAAAAAAAAAAGCCCTAAAAACAGAAGTGGGATCATCAATACTATAGTAGCCGTAGCAGTTTGAGACAGACAAGTAAAGAAGGATGAACAGGGAAGGACTGGTGATGACTGAGCTGGGCATTGATTAGCAAATGGAATTTCATCAGGTGGAGGAAGGGGGAGGGCGTTTTGGGCAGAGGGGCTTGATGAGCAAAGGCGTGGAAGAGGATTCAGGGTGTGTTTTGGGAATGGAGGAGGGTAGGCTGGTTTGACCTAAAGTCACAACTAGGGGCTGGGGAGGAAGGAGTGTTGGTGGGAGATGAGGGAACCAAGGAAGCAGTGGTTGGTCATGGGGGGTCCTTGTAGGCCAAGCTTAAGAGTTGGGATATATCTTTCTTTCAGTGGAAACCAGATAGCAGAAGACTGAGGAGAGGATAGGGTGGGAGGAATTAGGAAGAGGAATGATGAAGAGGAGAGAAAGGGCCAAAGGGTCAAGGGAGAAATTGAAGACACCAGATGGGGGTGAAGGGTCCTAGCTATTTAATGGAACAAGTAGAGGCAGCAGGGGATAAAATCAAGATGGGGGCTTAGCTTTGTAAAGGGATAAGGATCCTTCTCCTGAGACAGGCAGCAAAGGAGAAAAGTGGTGAAGATGTAGATGAAGTGGGTTATGGAGGGAAGGGAGGTTGAAAGCCTTCATGCCTGTTGGCCTTTATTTTCTTGAAGTTTGGAGGGAAATGATGTGCTGAGAGTGAGTGTGCCTGGAGTGTGATTTTAGGATTTAGGATGAAAGGTAGGGATTTGGACAGTTCACTGTGGGAAATGTAAGAAGTAGTTGATTTGGAAGGAGGGCAGGGTTGGCCGATGCCAAAGCCTTGTCTCAGGCCAAGGTGCCCGAGGGGCCATGTGCTTCTCGGTACAGCAGCCTGGACCCTGGAAGCAAAAGGAGCCGGAAAGATGACCAGACCTACCCAGATGCAAGGGGTTCGGGAATGGAGGGTGGTGGTCAGTGTCTGGCTGGTGGATAGAGGAAGAAGTGAAGTCGAGAAAAGTTGATGAAGTCAGTCTCAAGAGAATAGGATGGCGTCAAGTGCCTGGTGGGGACCCAGAAACTCTAGGCAGCAGGCGGGTAAGGAGAGATGACCAAACACTATGTTGTGGCTGGAGGGGGAGGACACTTGGGAGTCCAAGATTTTATAGGATTATTTTATTATTTTATTTTTTTTTACAGAAAGTAATTGCTTAAAAATGTTGCCTTAAAATTCTCATAATAGCTCAACAGTTTCTGTTGTTGGCACAGATCATGAGCAGTATGCCCAGGGCTTAAGTGAAATTTTTCCTGAGAGCTCTGTTAAGGCAACATGCCTCGATAGAGGGTGAGCCCAGAGTGTTTATGTAAGTGGAGAAAAAAAGCAAGGTTTTAACAAAGGCAACACAGGTCTCAGCCAGTTCCCTGGAAACCTGTAATTTTTCCTCATGGGGGATAAAAAAAGCACTCGGTGCTGTGTATTTCATAAGCTCGGTGATTTGTATTTCTTTGCTTTTGAAGGTAAAACCAGTAATCCACAGCAGGATCAATGTGTCAGCTCGCTTTAGAAAACCGCTTCTGGAACCCTGCGCTATCTTGTAAGTTGGAGCCCTTTACATTTTGAGTGAAAATTGATGTGGTGGTTTCCTTTTGGGTTGGGATTTATTTTGTAGTTTTAAAGGCATAACTGTGTCAAACGGTTTGGCTCACTGGCTTTGCTTTTTTTCCAGCTTGATTGCAAATGGAGACCTTATAAACCCAGCTTCTCGACTCCTCATCCCTAGAAAAGCCTTGAATCAGTGGGATCATGTACTACAAATGGTCACGGAAAAAATAACTCTGAGGAGTGGGGCTGTCCACAGGTATGTCAAAGTAATCTTGCAAGTGGATGGGTTTCAGAATTGCTGAGGATATTCCCAAGAGGCTCTGGAGTCACTGGTCCCTAGATTTGAATTTCAGCTCACCAGTTAGGCTCTATATGCCTCAGTTTCTCTAGCTGTAAAATGGGTATATAATTGTTCGTTCCTTGTAGGGTTGTTTTAGGAAGGAGTTAATCTGCATAAAGAGCTTAGAACAGTACTTGGCACATAGTAACTTCTCAACAAATATTAACTGTTTATATTCTTTGGCACATAGAGCACATCAACAAATATTAACTATTTTTTTCTTTTGATTTACAGCAAATAGGCAAGCATCAGCATTGTTGTATTTGAGAAGGACTTTTTTTTTTTTTTTGAGTGAGCCAGCTTCTTGACTCTTAATTAACTGTTCTTTTCTTTAGGAGATATTTATAATTATCTGATGGTCCAAATTATTTGCCTCAGGTAAAAAAATCAGATGTCAGGAGGTATTAGTGGGTTTAGGAAGGAGGCAAGTTAGAGAGGATAATTAAGTGGGGTTGCCTAAACTTGAGAAATCAAAAACATTTTTCTCAAATTCTAATATTTAAGTGAAGATTAAAATCATGACTTTTAAGTTGTGAAGCCTATGAAACTATACCTTGATGGAGGCTCACTTATTTATTATCTCATAGGTGGGAGGGTTACAAATAATATAGACATGTACAGAGATTATATATAATATGTGACACACAAATATTTGAAATCCAATGAAGAGTTTTCTGGTAGTTATTCTTGAATATTATCCTCACCCAGTCTCTCTAACATATTCCACTGGTAGAGAACACTATAGACATAGAGGGTAAAATAAGCTCTCAGATGGTTGTATGTTTTTCAGTTAAATGTGGGTACAGATTAATGTATGCATATTTACATATATTAGTATATATAGTTTCACAACCATTGTGATTTAAATATAATTGTTTTAATTGAAAGTATAATACTTCACATGTGGTAAAAAATTCAAATAGGACAAAAATATAAATAAAAACTATTTCTCCCACCTCAGGTTCCCCAGTGTTTCTTTCCAGTACTTTTCTGCATCATTGCAGGATGGAAACTGGAATTCATAGAAACACAAATGGGAACACACACACACATGAATAAATATGTAAATACACCTTGCTTTTTTCCCTGTAACAACAAATCTTGGACAGTTTTCTTATCAGCACAAATAGGTCTATCTTATTATGTTTAACGACTACAAAATATTCCATTTTATGGGTGTACCTTAATCTACTTAACAGTCTCCTCTGGATGGAAATTTCGGTCATTTTCAACCTTTTGCTATTACAGTACATGTTTTTGTATCTAAGCAGAGTTTATTAAGAGATGAAAGTGTAGAAGTTGAATTGCTGTATCAAGTGGTGAATGCTATTAAATTTTGATAGATACTGCCAACTGTCTTCCAAAGAGTCTGTGCCAATTTACCAAAAGTGCATGAGAGGGCCTGTTTTTCATGCTCTCATCTATACTATAAAACTAACAAACATTTTGTCTTGGTGAAAGTAGTATTTCATTGTTTCTTGAATTTTATTTATTTAATATACTACAACAACAACATCACTGATCATTTCTTGTGTGCGAGTCATTATTCCAAGTGTTTTACATTTTTAACTTAATTAACTCAGCAACCCTATGAGGTGACTAATTCTATTAGTCTCTTTTAATAGACATGAAACATGAGACATAGAGGGGGAAATTTACTTGCCCAAGATTATTCAGGTAATGAGTAGAAGGGCTGGAATTCAAACCTAGTAGGCAGTCTGCTCCAGAGCCTGTGCTGTTAACTACCAAGCTAGTCTGTAAATAAATGCCATACATTTATCTCCCGTTATATATGAATGAACATATGAATATATATCTCTCATGGCCTTTGCACATTTATTTTATTGATTCATAGGGACTCTTTATATATTACGGAAATTAGCCCTTTCTCATATATGAGTTTTAAATATGTTTCCAATTTGTATTTTTGTAACTCTTTATGTTTCTTTTTGCACACAGATATGATGAATTTTGATGCAGTCAAATTTTCAATCTTTCATTATGATCATTAGGTTCTATGATTAGCTTAGGTCTTCTTCACTCTGAGATTATAAAAATATTCTCCCATGTTTTCGTCTTTCAACTTTTAAATTTCATTTAAACCTTTGATCCTTTTGGATTTCATTTTGGCATCAGGAGTAAAGGCAGATCTCAACAGTTATACGCTGATTTTTTTTTAAAAGATATATAGTTTTGTCTTTTGACACATACATAGATGTAAACCCACTCAATAAATAATATGGAGCACACAAAGATACATACACACAATTGCATGCCCAGATACACCTATTCATACATATACTGATATGAACAAATTGATACATAGAAATAAAATATATTCCAGAACAAATACAGAAATGAGAATATAGTTATATGTCCCCTGAACCCCTGAATACTTGGAGAGGCTTAATTCTTACTGTAATGCCAGACACGAATGAGGTTTGGTTGCTGCTCACTTGGGACACGCCTACCCTCCCTTAACAGGGAGGGTTCCCTGTGCATCAGTATATATATCAAAAGCATCCCACACAAATTGGTTCAACTCCTTGTTTATGATTCTTGTGTTTTGTAGCAAAGTAAGAAAGCAGGTCAACAAGAGTCATATAAAAGAAGGCTAAAATCACAGGCTAGAATTTATTCAGTATCTTTTACCTACCTGTTGAGGAAACCAGTCACATTTTGGCTGTTTCCAGAGTCACAGCTTTGCTGCCTTTTAATTTCTAGCTATAAAAGTTAACTACTGATTCAGATCTTCCTATTCTGAAGGAAAATGAAAGAAGAAGAATATCTGGATCTAGACCAGTGGTTCTCAACCAGGGCAATTTTGCCACTAGGGGATGCTTGCAGTGTCCGGAGTCATAAGGAATAGGGGCAGCTACCGTCTACCATCTAGTAGGTAGAGGCCAAAGGTGCTGTTGACATCTTACAATTCCCAGGACAGCCTCCCAACCTGTCCTACAATTATCAGGTCCAAAATGTCAATAATGTTCAGCAACCCTGGTGTAGGTCAAGGCAGGAAATCCAGATATCTGGGTTAAGTGTTGGTATTTAGACTTTGAGGGATAGAATTACATTATAATGAAAGACTTTAGCATCTTTATACTAACTCAGTACTCACACATTTTAGGGGGTTTGGTGGCTGTTTTTGTTTTACTTCTTGACTCCATATGATATGGCCATTTACATAATCAGTAAACAAGTAGACAGGTCAATGGCAACTATCACTGCCCTTAATTATATAATATAAGAAGTCTGAGAATCTTAGAAGTTATTATCTTAAAACCCTTCCAGTTACTAACTCTTTTGTTTATCACCTTCAAAAACATGCATTGTCTTTGTGGTGTAGTTTTCTAATAGTCTGTTTTTTCTTGTTCTTTAAACAAGTTCTGTGGACACTTTAAATCGTCTAGCAAAGTTATCACTGTTCTTTTAATAAGTAACATATTGTAGTTTGCAGCAGCAGTTTTACAGTAAAGGGAAGTTCTTGTGAAATCCCTTGATTCTGGGAAGATGAGGGAAGGCAAAAGAAAAAAGAAAGGAAGCATGAACGCTATGCAGTTCTGCATCATTAATACTAGCAATGGGTTCTTTTACCTCTTGCCCTCTCACCTCTTGTTTTCTGACCCAGTTCTGTGTGCTTGGATGTAAAATTTTGGCTGAGGGCTGCTCTTGCATGGAATGCAGTAAGTGGCTTGTCAACCTGACCAATGCATTAAGAAAATGAATTTTAAAGGTGCTCACAGAATATAAGTAGAAGAATCAAACTTCAGTGGAAGCCGAGCTTCATTTAAAGCACGACGTTCTCTACAAGTTAATTCTTTCCCTCTAAAATCTAAATAGGGCAGCAATAGGGGATCATTATGTTAGATTGTCAGGTTTCTTGGGATGAAACACTGTACAGCTAGAGAGTAACTGCATCTGCATTATAGCAATGGCATTTAGCTGAGTCTAATGACTTTGAAGCATTTATAATTCAGTGATTAGCATAGTAACGAATGAGCCAACTTTAGAAGAGAGTTTTTAATTGACTCTGTGATTTTAAGCAGTTCTTGCAATGCTTGTTAAAATTTTAATCGCTGGCATTCATATTTTGGCAGACTTTATACTTTAGAAGGAAAACTGGTTGAGAGTGGGGCAGAGTTGGAGAATGGGCAGTTTTACGTGGCTGTCGGCAGAGATAAGTTTAAGAAATTGCCTTACAGTGAATTACTTTTTGACAAGTCAACGATGAGAAGGTCTTACGGGTAAGTTTGCATCCTCATTCACTTCTCACATTTTAATTATCACTTGAAATAGCATTGAGTCTTATGCTGACCACTGGTCTATTTTATAGAATCTTGTTTATCAGTTAAAATGGAAAGCATGTATGAAATAAATTGATCGGTGTTTATTTTGCCGTGATTGGAGATTGAGAACTATTGCATGAAAATATAATTTTGAGGAATCCATGATAGACTATATAGTATTTTTTTACCATTCACTTACGAATTTATAATAAAGACTTATTCTTGTGAAAAAGATACAGGGCAGGGGCTTCCCTGGTGGCGCAGTGGTTGAGAATCTGCCTGCCAATGCAGGAGACACGGGTTCGAGCCCTGGTCTGGGAAGATCCCACATGCCGCGGAGCAACTAAGCCCGTGCGCCACAGCTACTGAGCCTGCGCGTCTGGAGCCTGTGCTCCACAACAAGAGAGGCCGCCATAGTGAGAGGCCCGCGCACCGCGATGAAGAGTGGCCCCCGCTTGCCGCAACCAGAGAAAGCCCTCGCACAGAAACGAAGACCCAACACAGCCAAAAAAACCAAACAAATAAATAAATAAAGTGAAATTCTTAAAAAAAAAAAAAAAAAAAAAGATACAGGGCAGTGAGCTTCTATACAGCATACGTTATTAGAAGTTTTAATAGCATCTTTAACTGGTTAGCTAGACTGAATAACTTTTCAGTTGGTGCATAGAGAAACTTCTAAAGGTGATTAAAAATTAATATTTTCTACTTTAAAAAATAAAAACAGTAAAATATAAAAATGATATAGTTCCTTTTGTACAAATAAGTAGAGTGGCTGGGTGTGTAGTTATTACATGCAGAATTTTAAAGATTACACTTTTAACTACACACAGTGCACAATGGACCATTTTCCTCTATGAGATGTCATATATTTGTGAAGAATGCCTTACTTCAGCCCAGTGGATGGACGCCGAGGCATGCATTTTCATGAAGAGCCCCAGCCCTGGATGCAGGGACCGTTTGGCTTGCTCATGGTGCCCTGCAATCCATCTCTGCTGCTTTTCTGTGTCCACTTTGCTAGAAAACTGACTTTTTGTAGTTGTCCTCTTCTAGGGTGGGTGATTTGTGGCAGAGATAGAGCAGAGTGTCACCAATTTGTTCTCCATTAATTTGCAATCTGTGTAGCTTCATGGTGAGGCTAGCCAAGGGTTTCATAAGTAATAGATGAAATGGAATTTCAGGGGTGGTGTTTGAAGTATGCAAGCAGACTTACTGCTAACCATCCTTACCCATCCATGAAATCAAATCCTTCACAACCTTTGCTAAACAATACTGGGTTAGGCTGCTGGGCGTTGCAGTACACACTGCAGTAAGAGCTTGTGCTTGATGTCAGTGAGAAAACTAGCTCATGGTGGCCTTTCTCAGACAGATTATTAAGATTTACCCTTATCTCTGTGGCCTCCTTATTTTCAGAGAGGGTTAGGTTTCAAGGTGGGTTGGGTTTCAAGATGGATCTTTTCCTATAATAGAAACATCTGGGAAATAACTTACTCTTAGAGCCGAAGAGAATTTTTTACTTTTTGGTGAGAATGACTGGTTTAGAAACTCCCTGAATAGACATGCCAGTGTTTTACTATTCTATGCTTCTATCAGAGGTAGACATTATAGACATGATAAAAGCTCTGGAAATGTACAGTTTTAAATGCCATCTGGCAAAATCATCACTCGGCTTGGGAAATGATTTTTTGAAATGCAAATAGAAAATTTAGAGATCTGATTTAAAATGCTATGAAAAAATTTAAGACAGTACTAAATTTATTTGTAAGCATCAATTAACATACTATACAAGAGGGACTTCCCTGGTGGCGCAGTGGTTAAGAATCCGCCTGCCAAGACAGGGGACACGGGTTCGAGCCCTGGTCCGGGAAGATCCCACATGCCTTGGAGCAACTAAGCCCGTGTACCACAACTACTGAGTCTGCACTCTAGAGCCCGCGAGCCACAATTACTGAGCCCACGTGCCACAACTACTGAAGCCCGTGTACCTAGAGCTGGTGCTCCTCAGCAAGAGAAGCCACCACAATGAGAGGCCCGTGCACCGCAACGAAGAGTAGCCCCTGCTCACTGCAACTAGAGAAAGCCCGTGCGCAGCAACGAAGACCCAACACAGCCAAAAATAAATAAATAAATAATAAATAAATAAATTTATATAAAAAAATGCTCTACAAAAAAACATTAAAGGTCTTTTGGAATGGAATTTGGAAATGTTATGGTGGTCTTTGTGAAATTGGGAAAGTCTATGGGACTTTTTGTGAAATACTGATGTCAGTAAGTAGTTGAGTTCCATGTCAGGATGACAAATTGAGATGACGATTATCTTGCCTTATATATTATTTGTGAATAATGCTCAGATTTCTAAATTGCAATTTGTTTCCACAGTCAGAAAGCCTCTTCACTACCTCCTATTGTAGGATCCAGAAAGTCTAAAGGGAGTGTAAGTATCAGATGCTTTACTCATTAATGTTCTATATTTCTGTATGATACAGAGAGACTGTCCTTTGGGTTTCAATTAAATTAGAAGAAATGAAACTTAGCCACCTTGTGGTATATAAGCAATTATGTGAAACAACACTAGAACATTAATGTTACAACTAAGTTTCTAAAGGAGAGCTAACATTTTAAAAATATGGATTTCAAAATATCTTTTTCCTAATATACAGACCTGATAAAATTTATACCATGGTTGAAATCTAGGCAGCGGTACACAAATGAGAAGAAATGCTGTATTAGGTCACACCAGTGGTCTGCCCAGTCTTGTGTTCTGTCACTGACCAAGACTGAAAAGAAAGTTTTTGTAACAGAATGGTAATCCTCAGTTATGTTCCTTTAAAAGATTGAGAATCATTCCAAATATTTAGCTCCTTATCAGAATCTTTTCCATCCATCATTCATTCATTTATTTGTTATTTCAGCAAATGTCTACTAAATACCCATTATATGGGAACTGTGACAAATATTTAGTAGGTAACTTCTTAACCTATTTGTATTTTTTGTCTGTACCCCCTCATGGAGATGAGTTTCATATCATGCTGGAGTATTGCTTTGACAGGTCTTCTTGGCTGAAACTTCTCTTTCTACTCTTTTGGTTGAACTTCCTGACCTGTAGTGGTCAGAATTGATCTGACATTTCCCCTTTCTGAATTAAATAAGCAAAATGCTTATACTGGTGTTTTGTAAAATAAGTGGCTGCTGGGCAATGATACTGTCTCCTCATGATGATTTAGATATTTCTTCCCCTCCCCACTTTCTGTAATATCATGTGAAATTCTTGAAAAAGAAAAATAATTTTGTGTGAAGAAATAGTGCTGATCTCAGTATAACAAACAACAGACATACCCACTCATTCGCTGTAACTCTTGTACTATTTATGACAAAGCTCTTGCCCTCAAGAAACTTACAGTCTAATTGAAATAGAGAAAATAGTTTGAAAAGGTAACTAACAAGTTAAAGCTAAATATAAAAAATGTGCTGAGATAGCTATACAGAAGGAATGAGATAGCTATACAAAAGGAATCAATGTGCATTGGCCAAAGTACATGGAGGAAGTTGAATCTGAGCTGTGCCTTTGAGGACTGTTTAAGATTCAGGTGAAGGTTAGTGAGAGGAAAGGGAGATAGAAAGGACAGTGTGAAGAAAGGAGCAGAGATGAGCACACGGAGAAACAGTAATTTTGGCTGATATTTAGTGAACACTCGAGGGTTCAACACCATGCCAAGGTCTTTACAGATGTGATTTATTTAACCCCAACCCCATGAGGCAGGTACTGTTGTTATTGCATTTAAAAATGAGAAAAGGAAAGACAGATAGTAGAAGTAGCATCTCCAAAGGCTCCACTGAGTAAATGGAGGGGAAGGATTGAGTCTAGATGGCCCGCTTGGAGGGAGCTAATGCTTCTGACCCCAGGGGGACAATGAGTCCCTCAGGCCAACTGGAACAGAGGGCACCTTATGGTGTGGAGGCTGACATGCCTCACTTGGCAGGTGGTGGCAGTTTTAGATGACCTCAAATGTCAGAATGTAGAGTTTAGTCTTTAGCCTTGAGTTAAGGGAAGCTCATGAAGGCTTCAGAGAAGTGAGAATGTTGATCCAAGTCCAGTCTAGAAAGGCCAGATCTTTTATGTGGAGAAAACCTTAACATGGTGAGAGGCCATAGATGAGGTGTCAATTACAAAGCAAGTTCCATAGCCTTGGTATAAAGTGGTAAGAGCCTAGACCAGGTAGGTGGTGAGGGAGCAGCGGTAGGTGATTATTGCTCATGAAGAAACAAAGGACTTGCTAGGTGATTGGATACAGGGGATTAATGGAGCATTTGGAGCCAAAGATAACTGCAAGTTTCTGAGCTTGGATGCCCGAGAAAATGGTGGTACTATGGCTAAGAAGAGGGCAACTAGAGGAAAGAGTGACCTGCTTACTTTCCAATGCATTGAGTTGTGTCATCACGGAATCTAGTTGAAAAATGTTCAGCTAGTAGTTGTAAATGGCAGAGGCTGAGGACATCAGATGTTGATTTGCAAGTTCATCCACATCATGGTCATCGTCGAAGAGCAGAGATGTGTCATGGTGGTGTTGTTTCCTCGGACCCAGCACAGCCTGGCAGGGAGCAGGGTTCTTCACGCTGTTGAGTGAGAGGATGGGGGAGTGGGAGCCGAGAGAGAGACAGACAGACAGACAGACAGACAGAGCAGTGAGAACCACAGAGGACCCAAAACTTCATGCGTGTGGAGAGCAAGGGGAGAGAGAGAATTCTAGTAACTGAAAAATATATTTTAGCCACTACAAAGCTAAATAAAACCCAGGAATTTAGGGTTTGGAAATTTTGTCCTCTTGCTCTTCTTCAGGACTTTGGAGTGGAATCTCTTCCACGTACCATACACATATAAGCTCATTAACTCTCACAGTACAGCTGGAAAGGTGATGGTTAAACAGAGACCAAGTGTAGGTGAATAACTGACCTAGGTCATAGGGAAAGTTCATGTCAGAATCAAGATCAGGACTCAGCTCCTTACATTCACAGTTACTGAACTTCGGGATTAGGTGCTTACTCTTCTGAAATTTAGAATGTCTGATTTTTTAAAAAAAATGTGTAATGTGTTTCCCGTTTTAAAATTCATACACAGGAGGCACATACATGCCTCTTTCTTACTCACTTGTTTGGAAGATCTGTGCTGTGAATACTGGGTCATCTAATGATGATTGGTGAAGTCTTCTGTGTGTCTGGCATGGAACTAAGCACCAGGGAGATGGTATTGAGCAAAAAGACACAACACTCTCTCTTAGCCCTGGCCTACTCAGGGAGACAAGGGTTATGTAGGCGATGCCACAAAGCAATATGTAGTTGCAAAGTGTGACTAAAATGAAGGAAAAGTATAGAACAATACGCAAGAAGATAAAAGGAGAACTTAGGTATGTGTGTCAGGAAAAGACCTCTTTGAGGAAGTGGCCTTTGAAGACTCCAAGTTATATTTTGAGATGAATTTCCATCTCATACACAGCAAAGACTCAAAATTATATTGCCATACTATGACTTAGAAAAATACATTGATAGCAGAGTCTACCTCTCTTTCCACAATGCTCCCTAAGCATTCTATAGATTCATCCATCCATTCATCTGCTCATCCAGCCATCCATCCAACGTGTGTTTAGTGAGCACTTACTGAGTGCCAGGAATTGCTCCAAGCAACTGGCATAGATTAATGAACAGACAGACAAGGTTTCAGACCTCAAGGAACTTTTGTTCTAGTGCCTGTATCTGTGTGGGAGTAGGGAGGGTGGAAGAATGGGGGTAGACAGACTATCAATCTCTAAACAAATATAGGGACTTCCCTGGTGGTCCAGTGGTAAAGAATCCACCTTCCAATGCAGGGGACGTGGGTTCGATCCCTGATCGGGGAACTAGGATCCCGCATGCCGCGGGGCAACCAAGCCGGCACGCCACAACTACTGAGCTTGCGCGCCTCAGCTAGAGCCCGTGTGCCGCAAATTACAGAGCCCATGTGCCCTGGGGCCCGGGCGCCACAACTAGAGAAGAGAAAACCCGCATGCCACAACTAGAGAGAAGCCTGCAGGCTGCAACAAAGAACCCATGCGCCGCAACAAAAGATCCCATGTGCCTCAACGAAGATCCTGTGAGCTGCAACTAAGACCCGACACAGCCAAAAATAAATAAAATAAATAAATAATAAACAAATA
Organism: Eubalaena glacialis; assembly: GCF_028564815.1. Taxonomy (NCBI): domain Eukaryota; kingdom Metazoa; phylum Chordata; class Mammalia; order Artiodactyla; family Balaenidae; genus Eubalaena; species Eubalaena glacialis. The sequence continues at coordinate 19,554,605 of NC_083722.1, read as the reverse complement.
TATAAACAATTTCAGATGGTGATAAGTGCTATGAGGACAATAAAATGTGGGCACTAATTAGGACACTAATTGATATAAGATTCTCTGAGATTGGGACCTTAATGATGTAAAGGAGCCAGTCATACGAGGTGGGCGCAGGAGAAACAGTCACAAGGGCCCTTGGTAAAGAGCTTGGTGTAAAGGAGTGGGGCAGAAAGAAGGCTGGAGTGGTCTGCGATTAAATTGGAGGGGCGGGCAGGGCCCGATCGTGTAGGCCATGCGTGGAGTTTGGATTTTATTCCTTACCAGGACACCATTTGAGGGATACAAGTAGAGAGTGGTATCATTTGATTTGCGGTTTTAAGGGATCATTCTGGCTGTGTTGTCTACAGAGAAGGGGGGCGGGGCAAGAACAGAAGCAGGAGGCAGTGGGACGGCTGGCGTCCAGGTGAGTGATGCAGGTGACTTAGACAGGAGGCAGCAGGGCAGATGGACATCTATCCTACTTCTTCTTGGAGCATATTGTAACTGCTGTCACTGATTGACCCGTTCATCCAGTAGCCGTTTATTGAGTTCATATTATGTCCCGAGCACTGTTTTAGCGCTTGTGGGGAAGGAGAGGCAGAGATTCCAGAGAAAACTAAATGTATGAAGCTTCCATTCTGGAGGAGGAAAAAGACAAACAAATACACGTGTGATATTAATCAGGGATAAGCTTGAAGAGAAATGCGTGAGGATATGGAAAGAGAAAGTGAGAGAGGGTGCAGTATCCTTTGGGTGGCCAGGGTGGGCCTCCTTTAGGAGGTTATATTCAGCTGAGGGGAGTAACCCGCCGGGCACACAGTAGGTTCTCAGGAAACCCGTCTAGTGGACGTGTGAGTGAGTGCTGTGAGCCGCACAGAGGGAATATTCTATGTCAGGCGTTCCAAAAGCACAAACTTGTTTTTTAAGAGAAGGATCAATTTGCTCCTTTCCTTTAATTAATTGGTTCCCTGGAGAATGTACGTGTTTTTAAGATCGTTAACCGCTTGGCACTGAGTGGGGCTGTGAGTGAATGGGACTATGGGCGAGCAGGCTTCAGACTTTCGGAACTACTGTCCAATCAAAGGGAAGGCATCCCCGAACTCGTGATGCAAATCAAAGGGGACATAGAACTGGATTTTTAGGAAATCATTTCTCCACACCGCCTTCTAGGAATGGCTGTATTGCAGCATGAAGGAGAGTGTGGGTGGGGGCCTGATAGAACTTCAAAAAACAGAAGAGAGAGAGAGAAAGCTGCCATAGTCTGCATAGAGGACCCTGCTGTGCAGGGGTGACGTGTCCACGAGGCCCCACCCTTGTGGTAGGGAGTGTGGGTAACAGGGCTGGGGGGTTCTGGGGGTCCACCAGACCCTTTCAGAACAGCCAGGGAATGTCAGACTGGGGAGTCACAGAAATGAGCACCTTGAGAATAATTTTACCTTGTGATTCTAGCCTTGAAAACAAAAGGAAGATATAAGTGAATCCTCTGAAGTCCTATTAAGTTTGAAAAATTAACCCACCGGCGGGAGGCTGTTCTCTAACTGCGAGGTCTCAACACACGGAATCCAAGCACCCTCTAGTGGAAGAGATGTAAAATCAGGGACGTATTTGAAAGAGCCAAAGACGACGTTAAATTGTCTTTAGTTGTCCTTATTACCATGTGGCTGATGTATCTTGTGATCAGCAATTTACAGGTTCAAATATTGTAATTGCTAAGGTTTTGGTAAGAAAACGACATGATCAAAGTCACGGTGAAGCAAGGTCAATTCCAGAGGCTTCCCAAATTCCATTTTGCCTTTTGGGAAACGGATGCCAATTTGGATAAAAGGATTTCTCACACTTCCCATCACTAGATGCACAGTGAGAGAAATGCCAGCCTAGGTCTGGGTCTGGTCCCCTGCTCAGAAGGTCTCCTGGGTGCATCGCTGAAATACACACACTGTGAAGGCTGCTGTGTGCGGCAAATCCCTCACAAAATTATTTTAAACTTGATGCTTTATGGCCTGTATGTCTTTGACACATGTTCATGGGGGCTGAAAATGAGTCTACCTTGGTAATGAAAGAAACCTGAGTTGATTGGATCTTGTTGCAAAGAACCTAGGGAATTACTGAAAAAAATCCCAGTTTCAGTAGAGTGAGGGGTGATCGAAGGGCTCTTTTTAGTTTTTTGTTTGTTTGGGCCAGAGGTTTGCTATTCCTATCAGATATCTTGGTATGTGTGTGAAGCAAAGGCAGGACAGTGGCTGAAGTGTCACATGGGGTCTAGTTATTGCATGGGACACGCTGTAAAATTTGGCTGCTTCTTGATTTCTTCCACTTTGGGAAAAAGTCATAATCTATTACTTCCAGGTAGCTTTTTTAGGGAACCATTCTATATAATAACTGTTTCTAGTGTCTTGGGTATTAGGAAGGTTCAGTGTAGCAGAAAAATCAGACCTGGGTAACCCTGAGAAAGTTAATTCCTTTATCTGTAAAATAGTGATAATAATACCTATCTATACATTTGGTAAATATTTATGGTTATGAGTATTTAGCACATAAGAGGTACTTAGTAATACTGTTTTATCAACTAGCATAGCTCTTATGAGATGGCAAAACTCCCCTATTCCCTATGCCCCACAAATAGCAATGACTATCCATGTATCCAAGTTATGAGTCACATGCAGAAGTCTCAGAAAAGAAAGGAAAATCCATCTCTCCATTCCTTTGCCCTTCCCTTTCTCTATAATTTATTTACATATTATCTATAATTTATATAATTAACTATGTAAATAAATGAGTATATATAATTTATATTATATAATTTATTTATATCTTTGTATTTATTATATATCTATTTTATTTTTTTAGATGAATCAATATTTTCTTTTTCTAATTTTTATTTTATATTGCAGTATAGTTGATTTATAATGTTGTATTAGTTTCACGTGTACAGCAAAGTGATTCAGTTATACATATACATATGTCTATTCTTTTTCAGATTCTTTTCCCATTTAGGTTATTACAGAATATTGAGTAGAGTTCCCTGTGCTATACGACATGTTTTCTTTTTTAAAAAGAAAAGCATTTAAATTCTTTCCCATCTTCTAATTACAAAACAGTTCTTCCTTTTTTCTCAGTTTAATTTGGTTCTTACTCACCAAGTGCCTGGCGGTTAGTCATTAATCAATATTTGAATGCATGAGTGTCAATTACCAAAGCCATGCCTCATATAGTTATTGGAATCAACTAGTCTTTCTTGATGCTTCCAAATTGCCCTTTTGAGTGTCCCTGACAGAGGTGTAGTAAATCAGAATTTCCTGTATATTCAACAACAGAGTTGATTTTTAAAATTATATGAATCCCCAGACACTCCAGGATGGGGCATCTGCTTCTCCCTTGTTTTACCCCTTTGTGAATAAGAGTTTTCCCAGAGAGCGGTAAAAAACTATTATGCTGAGATCCAGAGTTTCTCATTCTTTAAGTTTCATTTCAGTCCTTGAAAGTTCAACAGCATCTCTGAACATTCTAGTAGGCTTGCTAGAAGGGTTACTCCTCTCATTCAAGGCTTTTAAAGTTTTAGAATCTTGGGACGAATAGACTTGTTTGAAAATAGACTAGAATGTGAGACCTGGTGGATGGTTTCTTCTCACATGATGGTTTTGGAATCTCTACTATAATCACATTAGCCATTTTTCCTGCCTGGCAGTTTATGGCCTTGTGAGGAAGAATCATTAAAGAAAAGGAAAGAAAAAAACCCAACTCTGGTTGCAGTTAATGCAATAATTAAATGGAAACTGTATGTTTAAATTGCAGTTGGAATAGGAAATTAAATTATGCAAAAAAGTGTTATAGGTTTGGACAAGTTTTCATAATGTTAATAAATTTATGCATAATTCATTTTCTTGTAGGCTATGACAAAATAGCATAAATAACTTCATTTGTAAGGCTGTGAATTTTTCTATTCTTAATTGGGTGATAGCTAAATCTATTTAAATGCTTCTGGATGACTGAATATATAAATGTTTAAAATGGGCAGTTATAGTAGGTTTCTAGGCAGATTTGTTTGTTTAATATTGCTACACTTATTTTCAGATACTAGCGTAGTACAGATGTTGCATGAAGATTGCACCCAATATGGTATGAGTTTGGTGTGATTTTTAAGAAAAAGATATTAACTCTCTGCTCTTGAAGGAAGCACTCAGATAGTCTTTGAACAAAACTACATGCCAGGCACTGTACTCATTACTTTATAAACGTTACCATTTCATCCTAATGATAGACCTAACGGCAGGCACGTCAACCCCATTCAATTGATAAGGATCCAGGCTCAAAGAAGGTAGGAGTTAGTTACCCCAAGGTCCCATAGGTGGTTAGTGGCAGTGCAGTGGCTCTGAGACAGGTATTTTGGGTCTCTAAAACGTGCATTCTTTCTACTACCTGCAGCCTCACACCTTACACACTCAGGTAAGTGTAGCACCTGAGCGTCTGAAGGCCAAGGCTGTCTTGTTAGGAGGGTGTTTCTCGCAATGGCCAAGCAGTGGCTGAGTATCAGCACAGCTGTTCCTTGGGTACAGTAGCCACCACTGTAGTGATTCTTATGTGGCTCCCCAGGAGCTGTATGTGGGCCAGTGACAGGAGCCACTGAACTCAACCTCACCTTCATGCTGAGAAGCTCACTTTGCAGATGCAAGGTCTTTGTTTCGAGAGGCACACGGGAATCAGAGGCAACCACCAAAGGTGTGATCATTGGGGGCCGCCTTGCAGGAATGAAGGGCATGTGGTTTTGAGCTGCTTGTGTCTGTGTTGCTCTGGATTTGTGATTCATAGAGACCATGGCAGTCACCAACAGATGAGTCAATATCAGGGGATTTCTACAAGCACAGTGCTTGTATGATGATACTGATACACTCACGGTGACGACCAGTTAAGAAGGTATTTCTAGATTAACTGATCAAACGGGTTTGTCATTATTCCTCATCCAATAGCTGGCTGCTGATTCTTCGGAAAGGTGCAGGAGGGAGAGGAAGGTTAAGACAGCGGACCCGCTCTGCTCCTTGCTGGCTGTCTGACCTTGGGCAGGCTTAACCACTAAGCCTCATTTGCGTGTCTATATAATGGGGTGATAACAGTACCTGTCTCTCAGGTTATGAGGATTGAGTGAGACAATTTCATAGAACACCTGGTACAATTAAGTACTCAACAATTGTCAAGTGCTGTTATTTTTATTCTCCTTCCTCTGGTAGACCCTTCCTCTGTCACCAAGAAGAGTTAATGTAGGTAGTGGACAGCAGCAGAATCAGTACAATACCCCCAACTCCCGCCTCTGCCCTTTTTACCACTAGTGAGTGACTTGTACTGAGTAGTAATCGCTTAGGGAGTTCATCAGCCGATAGTAAGGGTCTAATCTTTTGCCACATAGGGAAATGATCGCCAATCTAAGTCAACAGTCGGATCCAGCGACAACTCATCTCCTCAGCCCCCAAAGAGGAAAGGGAAAAAAGAAGATGTGAATTCAGAAAAACCCACGAAAGGGAAACAGAATGTAAAGTTAAAGAGTTCGCCGCAGACAATTCCAAACAGTGGTAAGTTTGTTGTTATTATTATTATATTGTTATTATTGATTATCCTTATCTTAAGGCTGTGATACAATTTTAATTTGTAAATAGATCCATTTGTTTTCCTGGGCCTACAGAAAAGACTCCTTATTGTCCTATATGAGAGTTTGCAAAGAAGACTTTCTGCGTGTGAGAGATCCTGCTGTTTTTCATGCTTAATTTCTATTTGTAATTAGAGATTCTGCTACGAGGACACGTGTTTTTTAAATGTTTTATCAAGAAAAATTTTTTTTGGCTGCTTTGTGTCTTTGTTGCTGCGCATGGACTTTCTCTAGTTGTGGCGAGCGGGGGCTACTCTTCGTTGCGGTGCGTGGGCTTCTCATTGCAGTGGCTTCTCTTGTTGTAGAGTGTGGGCTCTAGGCACGCGGGCTTCAGTAGTTGTGGCACACAGGCTCAGTAGTTGTGGCTTGTGAGCTCTAGAACGCAGGCTCAGTAGTTGTGGCGCATGGGTTTAGTTGCTCCGTGGCATGTGGGATCTTCCCGGATCAGGGATCGAACCCGTGTCCCCTGCATTGGCAGGCGGATTCTTAACCACTGCGCCACCAGGGAAGTCCCAAGGACATGTGTTTTGAGGTAAAATATGTCTTGAGTGGTCGTATTGGAAAAGGTAACTTTTACCATCCTGTGTTCCAGCTAAAAGGGCTCGATTAACATTTTTGCCAACCGCTGTTGATCTCTCTTATTTGTGTGTCTACAACCCTTGTTCACATTGATTACGAATTGCTTTTAGTCACAGATCACTTTTTCCAAAAAGATGTTTCACTGATTTTACTGATAACCAAGAGAACACACACACACACAACTTTACCAATAAACAGTATGTACCAAGTTAGTTATGTGTCTTGCATGACGAGGCGAGAGATGGTATAAAATAATTTAAAACATTTTGCATTAGTACAAGATTTCAAGATAAAAGTGTGATAAACTAAGGATGAGTGCCGTCAGAATTGTGAAGTTTTCATGTTAGTTTTTTGTGAAGACAAGCTCTTTTTGGCTTCACTTGGAGCGTGGTCTCAGTGGGGCGAGCGCACGAGGGTGGGGTGATGCTGTGGGCGGGGGGCTGGCTGGGACAAGGCTGGAGGAGTGATGGCTTCTCCCTCCCCCTGGGATCCACTTACCCCCACTGGAAGACATGCCAGGCTGCCCTGGAAAAGGATGAATGGGATCAAGTTTCAGATTCATGGCCAGAGCTTGGCTTCCAGATGGGAGCTCCAGCTCACTTCAAAGTCCATATGAAGTGTCACATTAGAATTACAGCTCAAGTGGGCTTCACAGCTGAGGAGACAGCATGAACTTGTGTGAGTATTTAGAAGACGCTGCTCAGATGATTAAAGTTTCAGAAGACAGATGTGTGAGACTAAGTTAAAATAACAGGTGAAATGAAAGGAGCCAATTCCATAGAGAAGAAAGTGGAGGGGTTTTAAAATCTTCAGAGATTTAAATGGTGGAGATTAGCTGGAAGTTGAGAGTCCTAGATTCTTGTCCCAGTTCCGCTCTTGACTTCCGGCAAGTCACTGAACTTCTTTTAGCCCCATTAGCATTCTGCAACATGTGGGCTCATATTAAGATTTATCTTCAAAGTTTTGCTTTTATCTTTAAGTTTGTGCAATCCTTTCCGGTGACTCTGAAACAGGGAGGCCAGTAAAGTGCAGTCAAAGGATGTTTATTGAATGCTTGTTGTATGGTAGGCACCAAAGGAAAAAGCTAGCCTGGAAAAGCATGCCCTGCCATGAGCATTAAAAATAATAGAGGGTTGGGACTAACCTGGTGGTCCAGTGGTTAAGACTCAGCGTTCCCAATGCAGGAGACCTGGGTTTGATCCCTGGTCAGGGAACTAGGTCCCGCATGCCACAATGAAGACCCAGTGCAGCCAAATAAATAAATAAATATTTTAAAAAAATAATAGAGGGTTTATTTTAATCAGTATATACTAGATTGTGAAATTCCCAAGGCCGTGAGCTATGTCTTACTGGTTTTTTTTTTTTTCAGTCCCCAACAATTAGCACAGGTCTGACAGATGAGACGCTTAATAAATATTGATGGGTGAATGATGGAAGTTACAAAATAGATAAGTCTCTGTAATACTTTAAAACCCACTAAGAAACAGGACTCATGTTAAACTCTTCCTGAATTATTTTTGATTAAAGGCTTTTATAAAATGCTACTTTTTTATTTTCTGCGAGGCTCTTATAAGCTTATGAAAATACCAACTCCTACTTCCAATATATTTTTTGAAAGTCTATAGATTCAGTAGTTGTTCCTCAAAAGAAAGGGGACCGTCATCTCTTCAGGTTATTTCATTCGTGGAAACTTGGGAACACAAGAGGCTGAATCAGCATTTCCATGTTTCACAGGAAAGTAAACTTTATTAAAAAGTTGAATTATCAGTGTTTTTAAAAAAATTTTTATTAGAGTATAGTTGATTTACAATGTTGCATTAGTTTCTGCTGTACAGCAAAGTTTATCAGTTATACATATACATATATCCACTCTTTTTACTTACTTTTTTTTCTCTATTTCTTTTTGAATTTTATTTTATTTTATTTTTATTTTATTTTTTTTAATTTTTTATTTTTTTTTAAATTTTTTTTTTAATTTTATTTTTGGCTGTGTTGGGTCTTTGTTTTTGTGCGAGGGCTTTCTCTAGTTGTGGCAAGCGGGGGCCACTCTTCATCGCGGTGCGCGGGCCTTTCACTGTCGCGGCCTCTCTTGTTGCAGAGCACAGGCTCCAGACCCGCAGGCTCAGTAGTTGTGGCTCACAGGCTCCAGACGCGCAGGCTCAGTAATTGTGGCTCACGGGCCCAGTTGCTCCGCGGCATGTGGGATCTTCCCAGACCAGGGCTTGAACCCGTGTCCCCTGCACTGGCAGGCAGATTCTCAACCACGGCTCCACCAGGGAAGCCCTATTTTATTTTTATACAGCAGGTTCTTATTGGTTATCTATATTATACATATTAGTGTATGTATGTCAATCCCAATCTCCCAATTCATCCCACCACCACCGCCCCCATCAGCATTTTTGTTTTTATAGAAATTCACAAATAATTTTCAACAATAGTTGTATCTGTGGGGGTCAAAGTAACAAAAACATGTTGACCACGGAAACAAGTCACATTTTTAAAGTGCTAAGAAAAGGTAGAAGCCCTCAGCTGTTCTTACCGTGTCTTTAGAGAATCCTGCAGTTGTTTTAATTGCCCATGTTAAGTGTACATTTTGCAATCTGGTTTTATAATGTGCAGATGATAGGTTTTTCACTGCTGTATCTCAGTGTTAACATAGAACTACTGCTGCTGTCTTTCACATGAAGGTTTAGGGAATTTTTTTTTTTTTTTTCCCAGTAAGAGGCTTATACCACAGATCTAGAAGCATATATAAGAGTTTAGACGAAGCATTTTGTATCTTTTCATCTTGATGGAGAGAACATATGACCTGGAAAATGAATCTTGGCTTCCAAAAACAATTTTCCCAGGGAAAATGAAAAAAAGGTTTTGTGTAGTTTATGAGATTAAATCATCACTTGATAAGTTTAAGGATATTAGCTTAAATCCCTACTTTTGAAAATTGAGCTATTTCTCCTTATCAGATCTGCCTCCAGATGTCTTTGGCTATAGAAATTTTCTATGTTATGTTATCAAAAGTATCTGTCTTTATCTCTCTCTCTTTTTTATTACTCCTTTAGCCTCCATATTCATTTATTATTGCAGTTGCTTTTTGCTTTAATGACATCTGTTTTAGTAATTAGAACCAAGTGCGCGATTTTGGACATTCATGCCTCCAGAGGGCTCTTATTCCTTAGAAAGGGAAAAGCAATAAGGACTTGAAGCAAAATGAAAGGGAAGGTGTATGGTGAGTCAGTGAGTCAAAAGTGCAAGAATTTAGTACTGTATTGCACATTTGAAAGTTGCTGAGAGTAGAGCTTAAAAGTTATTACAAGAAAAAGCTTTTTGTAACCATGTGTGGGGACAGATGTTGACTAGACTTACTGTGGTGATCATTTCTCAGTATATACAAATATGGCATAAAAAAATGCAAGAATTTGATTATAGAGATGAAACAGTTTTTGCTGCTTAAAAATATTTTAAATTTGGCATTAAGTAATCTATTCAATTTTATTTCTAAGTTAAATTTTAAGAGTTAGGATGCATATCGCTGATTTCTTTCTAGCATATGTTAAATTATGCAAATTTTTGATCAGTGTTCTTTAGTGTTCTCACGTTAATTAGAAAAAAGGAGACTTTGTAGGCTGTCTTGATTTTTATCATTACGATTGTAGTCATACATTTATCCTTTTATTTTACTGCTGATATTTACTGATACTCTGATGTCTAATGCTTCATGAGTGAGCAGTGCTGATAACAGTCTGTAGATGGCAACCTGGGTCTAATTTTATTTCTTTTTCTTGTTTCTTCTTTTTTTCCGACTCAGTTTCTCTCTGTAATAATAAAGCTTAATAATTCAAGCAGAGCAGTGACATATTTCTTCAGGGAAGCAAATCCCATTTTCTTTTGGTAGCCAAGATGCAAAGTAAGATTGGTTGGTGATTGATGAAGTTGGGCGTGAAATGCATTTTTAGTGCTGCATTTAAATGCCAGCTTAACTGACCAGCGTATGTTTTCCGTGCACTTTCCACCTGAGTGGTGCCTTGAGATAGGTTTTAGAGGCTGTTACCTAGCTATTCTCTCCTCTCTGAGCAAAGTTGTAATGATGATTGCTTTGAAATATTGTATAGTATTTTGGGATTGATTGTATTCGTTGATATTTTTAATAATGTTTTACATGAAAAAAAATTAGTGTTTTTTAGACCCCTTGGAACACAGGAAGCATAGTGGGTTTAGGGTTCCTTAGAATATTGGGAAAACTGTAAAGAAAATATCCCGGTCTGTTATCGCTATGGTTTATGTGGTATTGATAATTTAAAATACTTCTTAAAAGCAGAGTATTAAAATGTAAGCAAAAACAAGACCTGTTTTCTTTTCAAACCCGTGCCCCCTGCAGTGAAAGGGCAGAGTCCTAACCACTGGACCGCCAGTGAATTCCCAAGACTTGTTTTATTTTGAAGGATGTGATTCTCTTTCTGTTTCCACGTGTGGGCGTGCGCATGTGCACACACGGATTAGTACCCTTGATGCAGTTCCTAGCTTGCTCCCAGTATCGTTCACTGATTGTTTCCAAGGAATGTGTGATGTTTAGACTCCTGATGAATGATAGGGAGCAGGTGCAGTGCCGGGAAAGGGTGTCTGAATATTATGACCTTGCTGGGTGACTTGAATTTTTTTCTTGAATTTTTCTAATAGCTACAAACTGCACATGGTTTGCTGCATCGCCCCAAGCATGAAGCATCACTGCGGTCCATCCTCAGAGTCAGATCAGGGGACACGGAAACTTGAGCTTCTTTGGTTCAGCTGATGAACCAGCTCAGGCACTTGCATGGTTCACAGTCACAAGAGACTCAAGATAAAAACAGGAAGCATGTTTTCCAAATGTGCTCTCCCAAGTCTCACCCACTAAGGATGTCATGTACCGGAGGAAAGTATATAAGAAGGCACCAAGATGACTTCACAAAGCAGGGCACTGGTTTTTTTTGATAAGCTGAGGAAAGATTTATGATTCCTTGGTGTTTGTTTCCGCCATACTCACCACATAACGGGGAAATACAGGTTTTCTATTCCTTCCTTGATCTTAACTTCCCATCTCAGTGGCTATGTGTATTGTGGGATATGGGTCCAATTTGACTATGACGAGTACCAGTATGATAAAAATTTGCAAAATAAGCACTTTCCCATGCCTCAATAACCCTTTTTAGAGTGACATATTATACAACAAAATCTAGTACAGCAAGGGGTCTTAGTAATCCCTTGAAGTTTTATTGTGCTATTCAAATTCTAGTAAGAAAAATTAGTTTAGGAATACAAGCATACTTTAGAGCAATTGTGGGTTTTGTTCCAGACTACCACAATGAAGCAAATAACACAATAAAGCAAGTCACATAAATATTTTGATTTCTCAGTGCATATAAAAGTTATGTTTACATTATACTGTGGTCTACTAAGGGTGCAATACCATTATGTCTAAAAAAATCCAATGTATATGCCTTAATTAAAAAATACTTTATTGTTGAAAAAATGCTAACCATCATCTGACAACGCAGGGTTGCCACTAACCTTCAGTTTGTAAAAAGTGCAATATCTGCAAAGCGCAATAAAATGAGGTATGCCTGTATATACTCTCACTTTCAGCTGAGATATTGAAAAATTAGAGGCTGGCTGAATACCAGTAAGATGTTTATCTCAGTTTGAGAGGAGTAAGATCCTAGCCCTTTTTAGAAAAGATTCTTTTCATATCCTGCCCTCTTACACACTTTGTACATTGGATGGAGCAGCATTGTGAGAAAGGCATTCTTTTCCAGCTGATGTCAGGTTGAGGCCATAAACTTCTTTTGGGGGCTATTTTTCATTTGGCTGAGGGTTGGGATGTGAAGATACTCTTTGTTTTCAAAAGGAGAAGTTTGTGAGCTGTTGAATTGTGTAGATATTTCCAAACCTTTGGAAGATTTTATTGCAGAAATTTGTTTTAAGTAGGTATTTTGGTAATTGCATCACATTTTCCGTACAAGTAGCCCGTACAGTTCTATGTAAGCCATAATGCGTCTTAATTCTCACATTGTACTCGTGGTGCCATGGAGGTAGCTGCAGTGTACCGTAATGTTTCTGGTGGGAAAAGAAATAGAAGTTCCATATTGAATGCCAGGAACTCGTGTTACCCTGCTGCCCAGGGATGCAGAGCTGCCCCAGGTCAAATTCTTGGTGTCGGCCAGAGCCTTGAGGTTGGGGATCCCATGGGGTTTGGGTCTGAGGAGAAAGGCAGAGGTTGAGGGTCGGACCTGGAATTATAGGGGTGGGGACACTGAGCTCCAGACTGAGGTTCTTGTAGCAGTTGATCCTCTGGAAGAGAGTGATGTGTGGAGTGTCTCATCTTGATTTTTCTCCCTGGCTTCAGGCTTTGGCTTGCCAGACTCCCTTTTCATAGATGCTACCTATTACTTCTAAGTAGGTCCTCTCTCCTTCCGTGCCCATCAAGGACCCAGACAAATTTCACAGCATTCCCTTGATTCCGCTGCCTCTGAAGTTAGCTCTGAACTTCTCTATACCTTATCATAGGGAAATATGGATCCATACCAATGGTGAGTTTCTGAAGTGTAACTCTTCTACTTTTCAGGAAGAAACTAAAATTGGGTTACCCCGGCCGGGTGTTTCATCATGGGTTCTGAAATAGGGCCCAGACCTAGGCTTGGTTCGGGAGGGGTCTGATATCAGGAATGTCTGTGAGATGCTGATGGTGGGACGTGACAGTGTGACAGGAAGAAGTAGCCATGGAATTTATTACCCTTCCCCCCTCCCCAACTTCCTCTTCCTATTGCCAGCCCTGTGGTGAAATAAAACCAGGATGGGGACTTGGTCCATTAGACTATCAGCAGCTCCTCGGCCATTATTCACACGTGATACACAGATAAGCACCCAGCAGAGTATCCTGCTCAGAGTAGCACTCAGTGTTGAGTGTGTGTGTGTGTGTGTGTGTGTGTGTGTGTGTGTAGGTCCATTATGCCTACATTTGTGGTGACAATTGAAATTAAGGGTGACAAATTCCAAACACTGAGTAATGGTACGATTCTGATACCCATGCTTTAGAACATCTCAACTGTGGATTTTAATCTGATATTTTATAAGCTTCATCTACAAATCCTCAGAATTAGGTAAACAGCATTTCCCTAGTTTTACAAAAGGGGGAAAAAGAGGAGAAACCAGTTTTCCCAGAGTCAAAGGGTATATCAATGGCTAATGATTTCTAGAAATTGCCATGCTGACCTACACTGGCTAAGAGGTGACACCCTCATGCGATTGTTTGTAGGGCACTGATGCCAGGAGTCCAGGGGGAGGGAGGCTTTCGTGTGTAAGTGCTTCGACCTGTCTTCCTTTAGTGAAGAGTGTTGACATATCACAGTCAACGCTGAAGCTTATCTGAGAGATTTTGAGGAGTTCCGTTTTTCCCTCTTCCATTTTTCAGGATTTCATATTCTCTTTGTAAATGAGAATGGTTGATTTGAGCTCTTTTTGTTTTGTAGGTGGTAGGAATTATTATTACTAGCAAGGAGATTTTCCTCTTCCGCAATGTGGTATAATAATGAGTCTTTAGTATATACCAGGCTGGGATGAGTCTTCAGCAACCAAACCTACTTTTTTCAGGGTTTGGGAACCTTGAAGAAGGTGGATATTTTTGAGGTTGACCTTTAGTTTATTTATCAAATGGCCAAATCCCATTTTTTAATAGTTATTTGAATATCCTAGGACTTAAGCTCTTGCATCCCAAGCCCGTCACTGCGTCTGAATTTCCTTCCCCAAGTTTCATGAATCCTTAGACTTATGAACCCACCCCCTTTTCTAGAACACCACTTTCATTTCTTCAATAAACATTTACTGAGCACTTACTATGTACCACACTTTGCTAATCGGTGGGGCAACTCCATTTTCTCTCTTGTATACTAATAGCTTAGCACTTACACATTTTCTTCGGGTAATTGTAATTATATCTTTATCAAGGCATTTTCCTCGAGGAAGTAGAAAAATTTCCTTCTCCATTTCCATGACCAAACTCTGTTTACTGCACATAAATGCCAAATGTGTTTATGTTGTGAGCATTGACAATTTGTTCCTCCTTGGTACTAAGTCATCTCCCAGGGCTCCATGTCAATTTTGCTGATTTAGAAAGTAGCAGCACAGTACCCGAGAACAAGGCCATTTCTGCTTAAATGTGTTTAATACGGTGTCTGGAAGAATTACTAATACTACTTGGTACTACCAGACAGGGGAGAGATATTTCTCCACTCATATAATATGCTGTGACTCCTTTGTACGCTGTGGCTATTTTCTATATGAACTCTACTTTTATTCTTCTCAGTTATCCTAGTTATTCTTGAAAGAAGATATAATCTTTATTGCAAATCACCATGCATCATGCTATCACAATGGGGATAAAGGTAAAGAGAAAATATGTATAGAGTACTTTTGAGCTTTGTTGGTTTAAAGCTGTCCATTTATTCTTAATTTATACAAGTAGATGATAATACCAAATTGTTTCTGTGAAGTTGGGCAAGGTTTCATTCCCTTTAAAATGCCATAATAAAAACCACTTTTCACTGAGTACTCTGGCCTGTCCCACACTCAGGCTGAACAAGCTTCTGTGGCCAGAGAAAGGCCTAGGGCAGAGACTCAGGAACTTGAGGCAGGAAGGCCTGGGAGTGTATGGGAACTGTCCAGCGAAGCCGCCCTAGACCTCTGGGTTGGGCTACGAGGTTATGGGCAGGACATCAGAGGAGGATTTCTTGGAAGTAGAGGAATCTAGAAGGCCTGCTGTAGACAAGGAGAGAAATGATGGTGGATTTGATAGCCTTTGGCAGTGGGATAGAGAGGAGAGGACAAATTTGAGAACTACGTAGGAGATAGGCAATACGACCTGAGACCATCTGGGAAGGTGGGAGAGAGTCAGTGGGATCCAACGGGACACTGAGTATTTGGCCTGGGTAACAAGGGGGATGGTTGGTGTCAGTAACTCTCAGGGAATGTGCTCAGGAGGAGAGAAAGGCTGTACCCGGTGAGTTAGAGGGACCTACCTGGCATTTGGTGGAGGTGTGCATGGATCAACTGGAAAGGGAAAGACTCCCCTTGCAGATGGAGATCTGGGGGTCATCAGCCAATAGGTGAGAGCTGAAGCCAAGGTAAAGGAGAAGATGCCCAGGGAGGACCCACAGATTGAAAAGAGACGGGCCAAACCTGACTCTTAAGGAGCAAGTACAGGAAGAGGACATGAAGAAGTAGAAATGAGAAACCTTTGGTTAGCACCTGTACCTCTAATTTCCTCACTTGTTTCATGGAACAAACACTGAGGAGTAGGTATTATTCGTAAGTGGAAATCATATTATTCATAAATGGAAATCATAATTTCCATTTTACAGAGCCAAAGACCAAAGTGCAGAAAGGTTTAGTGTCTTGCAGTCTTCAGCAAGCCAGAAGGCATTTAATAAATGACAGCGATTTCTTTCCAAGGTATCACAGCCTGTGAACAAGGTCCTTTGCCCCCAAGTTTAGAGTCTTCCCCATGATTATAGTTTTCCCTAATCAGACTTTACAGTTGCCTACAGCCTAAATGTGTTGGAGTGATTCTGTGTCTATTTTATATAAAGCTAAGGCCATATTAACACATATATGTGGAATCTAGAAAAATGGTACAGATGAACCAGTTTGTGAGGCGGAAATAGAGACACAGATGTAGAGAACAAACATATGGACACCACGGGGGGAAAACAGGGGAGGGGGGAGTGGTGGTGGTGGGATGAACTGGGAGATTGGGATTGACATGTATACACTAATATGTATAAAATAGATAACTAATAAGAAAAAAAAGCTACCTACACGGCCGCAATGTTATATATAAATTTAAGAAATAAATTCATTTATAAAACAAAAAAGCCACCACCACCAACAACAAAAAGCTAAGGCCAAATGCAAGGCACTGAACTCACATCAGTGCAATGATCTTCCTCCAGACATTGTCCCTAGCACAGTGTTATAAACCTTGTGTGCACAGCAGCAGGAAAGGTAAAAATGCATTAACATCTCAGATCAAAAACAGAGGCAGAGTCATTCTGTAGAGAAATTGAACACCAAAAAATCATAGCAAGAAAATTGATTTAAACTGTACTTAGTGAGGGATTCGAAGGAAATGATAGTTCAGAATTCTAAAATTGTTTTTTGTATGAGGTGAAAATTTTGCAGTCTGAAAATGAATGACTATTCCTCTGTAACTGTAAAACTACCAGAAAGATCCAATTGAATGTGTAGACAGTTCCCATGTCAGACTAGCCCAGGAATGTATTAGGAGCAAAAGGGAACAATGACTGGTTTTCTTAATTAAATAAAAGAATACCATCTTTTACCCCTCTCTGGCACCAAAGTTCTCAATGATTTCATCTAATTTGGGAATGAATCGGGTAGGCTGTCATTGTTCTAGGAGACAAGAAGATTAGCCACCCAGGACAAAAACTTAAAAGGAACCAATAAGCACCATTACTAACAAATGGTCTCCATGTTTTCTCTGGTGCTTTCCATCCTCGCATGTTTGAGATTTATTACATTTTCAATTTGGTAACGTTTGCTAACTAAAACAGAGTTCCAGATCTAATTACGACAGCACTCAATAGCATTTAGATGGATGAGTTCACCCCTCAGGAGTTTTTATTTTCTGAGCAAGCCTCAGACAGAAGGGACAAAGGAATAAGAAGTTTCTGTAGTAGGTAGATGGATGTAAGGCAATTTTTCATTTGTGAGGCAGGTTGGCTGTTTAATTTTTAGAAATTAGTTGAGAGAATCATCAAATTCTCTTTAGACTTTATTCCCAGGTTCACCCTTAGGTTATAATTTAAAAGCACGATTATGGTTATTTAGCATTTTCATCATAATGGAACATTAATGAAAATGAATGTGAAAACACTTTTATAAAGTACAAAGTGCCTGAAGAGGCTAGTGGTTAATAGCAATATCTATGTAAGGAGATAGGAATTAGTTTGAGACGATCTCCAAGTCAGAAATGAGGAACTTTATTTAGTACCTGGAATTAGGGAGCCTGGAGATGGGGAAGTGAGGAGGGTACCCATTATTTTTAAAAATTTTTAAATTTTATTGAAGTATAGTTGATTTACAATGTTGTGTTAATTTCTGCTGTACAGCAAAGTGATTCAGTTATACAAATATATATATTCTTTTTCATATTCTTTTCCATTTTGGTTTATCACAGGATATTGACTATAGTTCCCTGTGCTATACAGTAGGGCCTTGTTGTTTATCCATCCCATATATTGAATATAATAGTTTGTATCTACTAATCCCAAACTGCCAATCCTTCCATCCTCCACACCCCTCCCCCTTGGCAACCACAAGTCTGTTCTCTATATATCTGTGAGTTTGTTTCTGTTTTGTAGATATGTTCATTTGCATCCTACTTTAGATTCCACATATAAGTGATATCATATGGTATTTGTCTTTCTCTTTCTGACTTACTTTGCTTAGTATGATAATCTCTAGGTCCATCCATGTTGCTGTACATGGCATTATTTCATTCCTTTTTATGGCTGAGTAATATTCCATTATATATACATAACACCACACCTTCTTTATCCATTCATCTGTCAATGGACATTTACGTTGTTTCCATGCCTTCGCTATTGTGAATAGCGCTGCTATGAACCTAGGGGTACGTGTATCTTTTCGATTATAGTTTGGTCTGGATATATGCCCAGGAGTGGGATTGCTGGATCATATGGCAACTCTATTTTTAGTTTTTTGAGGAGCCTCCATATGTTTTTCATAGTGGCTGCACCAATTTGCATTCGGGAGGGTACCCATGATTAATTCATGTTGCCCCAGGTAGCTGCCTTCTTTCTGCTGCCCTTCTTCTCCCTTCCAAGACTCAGTTGCCACCCTAGTCTGAAGCTCAAAGCTGACAAAGTCTTTGCAGAATGACAGAAAAGTTAAAGAAAGTCAGTAGAAGGAAGGAGTAGAAGGAAAGATAAGAAGAAAAAGGTCAGCTGGGTGGACAAAATCATTCCTTCTAAAAACATTTTAAAAAACTAAAAATAACCTTATACAGTCATTCTCTTTCACTCCAGTTAGTTTCTAGGTTAATCTCCTTACTCTACCTTGCTCCATTGTACTTTATTGTCTGCATGGTGATCCTCTCCTTGGAGGAGAGGCATAAAAATGGGGAAAAAACATGGTTTTCTTCTCATGAAGATTAAAATTGAGTTGGAGACTCAAAAGCACCTCTAGGTCAAGGTCGGAGATGGCAAGTAGCATAATAGAGTTCATGGAAAAGGCTTTGAGAGTAGGGGAGGGAGGTTAAATCTGACTGCTGAGATTGGGAATTGATATTTATTTGAGAAAGAAAGTTCTGGGCATAGAAGTGTTGTGTGTTGGGGGGGGGGGCGGGGCGGAAGGAAAACCAGGACTGAGCTCAGCATTTAAATCTCGGATGCGTTTTAAACCCAGAGTGGTTAAATGTTAATTAATCCTCCAAATTAGAATAGTAATTTATTTAACATGAGCAGGAAAGGACAGGGATTTCACCAATTTGTTTATTGGACAGTGGAAAATTGCTGTAGTTTTTTGTTTGTTTGGTGGAGGAGGGGGCTTTTCCTTGATGGTTTAATCTTATAGTGTTATTTTTATATCCTTTCTCAGATTAACTCAGAAGTTCCTGTGTACTCTTCTTAAAAATCATAATGGTGACAGTGAACATCACAGTTTACACGAAAGGCCATTGCCCATAAAAACAACAAAAATTGTGACTTTTCCTTAAAGTGACTGAAGGACTTTCATTTTTCATTATTATGTGTCCCTTGCTAGGAAACGCCCTTAACGCATCCTTACGGACAGGACATTGGAATGTGTTTCCAGGTTCAACCACTTTTCTTAGACTAAGGGTCCTATTTCTGACTACTTGCAATTTCTACCTTGATTTCTCACAGGCACCCTATATGCACATGTGAAAAAAAATTCTCCAAACTCTGAATTGCCTCTGTATACTTAGTTTTCCTCCCTCATTCCTTGTGTCAGTGTCCCATGGAGCCAGAAACCCAGGAGTGATGCGTGTTGGTGGGTGGGGGTCAGAGGAGGAGTCTGAGGCTTCTGCCAGCTGGCGGGGAAGTTCGGGGCGCGACCTGTTCCTGCCCCATTCCTTTCTAATCCCCTCCACATTACCTCTCCCATCATTTTAATCCTGTTGACGTTAGAGTCAGCCTAGACTCTTCCATGTCCCTCATTCTCCACACTCAATCAGGGCTAATTTGCACAGATTTGACCTTCTTAGAGTCTCTTGAATCTGGTCCTCCTCGCCTGGTCATTCCTGATTTAAGCTCCGTATGTTTCACGCAGAGACCCCTGCAGCCTTCTAGATTAGGTCTCCTGAGCGCCCTCCCAGTCTGCCCTTCATAACTCTGCCAGCAATGTCCTGAAACCGCAAAACTGTTTCTAATGAAATTCCTTCAGGAGCGTCTCACTTTCATGGCCTTTCTTTCCAACTTCATCTTCCACCAGCCTCCTGCATGCACGTCGGGCGTACAGAACTTTTTAGAGTTTTCTTGATGGCATGAGCTGTTGCCACGTCATTTGTATGTGCCTAGAATACCCTCCCGGTTCCCATCAACTTTATTCTCTTTAAGACTCACAGTGGCATCATCCCTTCTGTCAAATTGGTCCTGACACTCTCAGCGTTGAGCCTTCCCTCTCTCGGGCTGCAATAGCAGTACGTGACTTTGCCATAGTGCGTGTTACATCGCCCTTCTCCACTGGTCCCTGAACAATTTGCGAGCCAGGACTCCTCCTTATCATTGCCTTATTCATCTTCACGACTCCAGCATCTGGCTCAGTTTCTTACACGTAGTTAGCTCCCTGTAAAGTGTGATGAGAGAATGACGGAATTTTTCCAAACACTGTATGACTTTTTTTTTTTTTTTTTTTTTGCTGTGCTTTTATTTGAATTTAGACATTGCAATTATTTATGATGATATTTCTTAATCAAAGTGAGCTTGATTAAAACAGATTTTCTAACCAAACGTCTCCCAGTGGCATAGAGATTAACAAGGTCTCTGCCTGCTACAGTGCCCAGGCAAAGGAGATATACATCCATGTAAGTGGAGACATTTTGTTTAAATTCAAGGAGAGGTAATAGGTTAGGGAAAAGACTGCTTACTTGACTTAAGAAATCAGTATTAAAGCCGAGGTGCAATATATGGCTCTATGTGGGGAAAACTGAAAAATTAATCTTGTTATAATTTAATTAAAAAATTCAGCGTGGTCGGATGGCCCCTGAATTGGTACACTGTGCTGCTAAGATAACAGCCTTACGAAGATACCACTAAAAAATGGAGGCTCTTAAAACCAAACTGAGTTGATGAATTTTCCTCAGTTTATAATGCGAAATTATTCTTTGTGTAGTGCTGTCTGCATGATATTGGATTTTCCATTAATAGAGGATTTAAAAGCCACTCTGGATTAGAGATTATTTACATTTCTAATTTCTCACGTTAAATGGTGGGGCATAACTCTCACCTGAGTCCCCCCTAACCCTCCCACCAAACGAACTTTTACAAAAGCTCAGTCAGCCTCCTGACGAATCCCTCTCTTGTTCATACGCAGACCCAGGCTACTCACTCTATTCTCTTAAGCTCCAAGCAGCAGAAATGTCTGAATTTTTGGAAATCCTTTTCTTCCCTTGAGCATCCCAGTGTCTCCCAGAAGAGTGAGTGGCTACACAGACACACACACTGGTATACACTGGGCACATTTAAAAAAAACTTTTTATGGACACATAGCGTATATATAGAAGAGTGCTCAAATCATAAGTTGACATCTTGATGAATCTTACAAATTGAGTAGACCCACGTAACCAGCAGCCAGATCAAGAAATAGAACATTATCTGTGTGAGGTTTTTTGTTTTTTGTTTTTTTCCCTGACACCAAATACGTGGTGTCTCTTCCACACCATCTCTCCAATTCACCAACACCAACTAGGTGCCCTACAGTTCAATTCAATTCTGACTCTGACTGCCCGCAGTTAGCATCAGACTCCATAGGTTTAAGGGATAAGTCCCACAAGGCAGATCTTATTTCAGGTGACAACTGCAAGTATCAGGTCCCCAGGTTACCCTCACTTCTGTCTGACCTTGCTACAAAGTCGGGGGTTTCTACACCACACCCCTACACCCCCTTCCAGAACTCAGGAAAACGCTTTTACTTACTATTACTGGTTTGTTATAAAGTATACAACTCAAGAACAACCAGGTGGAAGAGACGCACAGGGCAAGGTAGAGGGGGAGGAGCACGGAGCCTCCATGCCTTCTCCAAGTGCGCCACCCTCCCAGCATCAAGATGTGTCCACCATCCCCGAGGCTCTCCATACCTGGTCATTTAGGGTTGCGTTATGTAGGTATGATTGATGAAATCACTGGCCATTCATGATAAACTCAGTTTTCAGCCCCTCTCCCCTCCCTGGAGGCTGGAAGGAGGGGAGCTTAAAGTTCCAAATTTTTAATTGAGGTTTGGTTTTTCTGTCACCCAGCTCCTTCAGGTTGGAGCTATCCAGGTGCCTGCCAAGAGTCACCTCATTAGAACAAAAGACCCTCCTGTCACTCTCGTCACTCAGGAAATTCCAAGGGTTTTAGGAGCTCTGTGTCAGGAACCTAGGACCTGGGGACTAAGACCTAGTGTAGATTATACCACGACCAGCAACTCAGAAGACCTGCCCCCTCTACCCTTCCAGACATCGCCCCCTGAAGAAAACCATTATCCTGACTTCTACCATCATAGATTAGTTTTTCTTAGTTTTGAACTTCTAAAAATAGAATTATACACTATATTGCAACCTATTTATGTTTGGCTTTCATTGAAAATTGTGTTTGTGGGATTCATTCATTCTGTTGCACATAACAGTAGTTTGTTATTCTCACTGCAGTATAGTATTCCATTGTGTTACTCTAGCATTATTTATGCATTCCATGGTTGGTGGACTTTTGTGTTTTTCCCAGTTTGGGGCTTTAGTGAGTAGTGCTGCTATAAACATTTTGCTATGTATCTGTTGGTGAACATATGCAAGTACTTCAGTTGAATTGTTGGGTCATATGAGATATGTATTTCATCTTTAATAGATATTGCCAAATAATGTTCCAAAATGGTTGTGCCACTTCACATTCTCACCAATGATGTAGAAAGTTCCAGTTGCTACAAGCCTCCCCAACATGCATTCTTGTCAGTTTAAAGAATTTTAGCCATTCTAGTAGGTGAGTAATGGTATTTCATTGCAATTTTAATTTGCATTTTCCTGATGACTGATGAAGTTGAGTGCCTTTTCATATGTCTTTTATCCATTTTGATATGTTTTTTAGTAAAGTTCCTATGCAAGTCTTGTGTCCATTTTTCTGTTGGATTGTCTGCCTTTTTTTCATATGGATTTGTAGTTCTTTATAAATGACTCATTTGTTGAATATCAGAATATCTTCTCTTATTTTGTGGCTTGTCTTGTCACTCTCTTAAAGATTTCTTTTGAATTATAGAAGTCTGTAATCTTCAAGTCCAATTTATTAACTTTTTTCTTTAGCGTTAGTGTTTTCTGTGTCCTGTTTAAAAAATATCTTTGTCTCTCCCGAGGACTCATGTTTTCTTTTGGAAGCTTCGTTGTTTTATTTTCTGCTATTAAAGCTACAATCTGTCTATAATTGATTTTTGTGTATGGTATGAGGTAGGAGTCAAGATCAGTTCTTCTCCATGTGGATATCTAGTTGATGCTGTACCATTTCTTGAAAATTTCATCATTTTCCTCTGTCTTAAATTTGATGTTTATCTATGTGTGAATACAGTTATGCCTGCTCTATTCTGTTCCATTGGTCTATTATCCTTGTGAAACACTGTCTTTATTTTAGTTTTATCATAAATCTTGACATCAGTTAAGATAAAGCTTTCAGCTTATTTTGTTCTTCTTTAAGACTGTCTGTACATTTTAGAATCCACTTCCCAATTTCCACAAAAACACCTGCTGGGATTTTAATTGGGATCGAATTGAATCTATAGACCAATTTTTAAAATATTGAGTCAAGTACATAAGCATGGTATGTCCCTCCATTTATTTGTCTTTCTTAATTTTTCTCACTTATGTTTTATATATATTATGTTTTGCATATCTCTTATTAGATTTATTCATAGGTATTCTATGCTTTTTTGGTGATGTTATAAATACTGTTGTTTTAAATTTAAATTTTATAATTATTTGTTGCTGATTTATTAGAAATACAACTGATTTTTATATATTTGACATTGTTTTCTGTAACATTATCAAATTTAACTGTTAACTTATGTTGCAGGAAGGGGGATCCCTTCCAGGGCCCGAGAGTGGGCTCTTGTCTAACACTTGGAAATGAATTGTCTGAGGAGACACATGTGCTTACAAAGCAAGAGACTTTATTGGGAAGGGGCACCCGGGTGGAGAGCAGGAGGGTAAGGGAACCCAGGAGGACTGCTCTGCCACGTGGCTCGCAGTCTCGGGTTTTATGGTGATGGGATTAGTTTCCGGGTTGTCTCTGGCCAATCATTCTGACTCAGGGTCCTTTCGGGTGGCGAGCAGAACCGCTCAGCCAAGATGGATTCCAGCAAGGAGGATTCTGGGAGGTTGGTAGAACATGGGGACTGGTGTCGCCTCTCTTCTTTTGACCTTTCCCGTATTCTTCCGCTCGAAGGTGGCTTGTTAGTTCCATGTTCTTTACCAGGATCTCCTGTCAGAAAATAACTCATGCAAATTGTTACTGTCTTTGCCTGGCCAGGGTGGGTGGTTTTGGTCAGTGGTTCCCCTAACACTTAAAATAGTTTTTGTGATTTCTTTTGGATTTTCTAAATACAGTGTCATTTTGCTTGCAAATAATGACAGTTTTCTTTCTTTCTTTTCACTCTTACAGCCCTTTTCCTTACTTTTTTGTACTTCTGGTACAAAATAGAATAGAATTAGTGATAGCAGACAACTTTATTCCATTCTTAATCCCACGGGAAAGCCTTCAGCATTTCACCATTAAGAATGATGTTTAGTCTAAGTTTCATACATTTTGTCAGATTTAGGAGGTTCTATTTATTAGAGAAGTTTCCTTTTTTGTTTGCTGAGATTTTTAAAAAATTGGAATGGGTTTTGAATCATATTAAGTGCTTTTCTGTAACTGTTGAAATGATATTTATGCTTTTTCCCCCTTTATTCTTCTAATGTGGTGAATTATATTGATTTTTGGATATCAAACTAACTATTTTTGGAATAAAAAAATTGTCTATGATGTTTTGTCCTTTTTATATCTCATTGCTGTAATTACTTAGACCTGGAATTTTCTTTATGTGAATTTTAAAATTCTTTAATAGCTATAGGGATATTTATGCTTCTTAATCTTTTCTAGTGTTAGTTTTGGTAAGTTACGTTTTAAAAGTTAATTTCACTTAAATTTTAAAATTTATTGGTATAAAGTTATTTCTTATATCATCTTTAAAAAATGTCTATAGGATCTATACTAGTGTACTATTTATCACTCCCCCATATTGGTAAATTTTGTTCATAATCTTGCTAATGGTCCTTCAAGTTTACTATTCTTTTAAAATAACTAATTTTGACTCTGTTGATTTTTCTCTATTATATATTGTTTATTTTTCATTTAATTTCTGCCCTCATATTTGTTATTTCCTTTCTTCACCTTTCTTTGAGTTTAACTTATTCTTTTACTAAGTTCTTGAGATGGCTATTTAGAACATTGATTTTCAGTCCTTTTTCTAATATATACATGTAAAATCATAAATTTCCCTGTAAGCAGAGCTTTAGCTGTATCCAACATGTTTTACTTTGTCTTATTTTCATTATTTATAGAAAATATTAAAAAATTTCCATGGTCATTTTGTCTTTGACCCAGGGTTATTTAAAATGGTATTACTTAATTTCAAAACAGTAAATTTTTGGATTTTCTAGTATCTTTTTTGATTTCTAGCTTAATTCCACTGTGGTCAAAGAACATACTTAAATAATTTCAATCTCTTTAAATTGTTGAGACTTGCTTAGTGACTCAGCATAGGGCCAAACTTGGTAACAATTCCCGAGGTCCTTGAAAAATGTTTCTGTGCTGTCACTGCTGAGAGCCATGTCCTGTATTTGTCAGGTAGGTGACGTTTCTTAATTTTGTACTTTGGCTTTGGAATGGCTCCAGGTTCATCCTACCCTTACCATCTGCTTTCTATTTTCTTGCTCATTAAATTTTTTTTTATTGAGATATAATTGACAGTTAATATTGTATCAGTTTCAGGTGTACAATATAATGATTCAGTGCTTGTATACACTGCAAAATGGTCACCACTCTACCACTTTCTTGCCCATTAAACCCTCTTGCTCTCTTGTTTGCTTTTACCATGGCTTCCTCTTTTGGTCTAGCTGTGTTTGCATTTGTATATGTTTCCACGTGGTTTCATTCCGCTCTGTCTTATCCTCCACTTAAAATTCTGGTTCCAGTCCTTTGTCCCTTATCCCTTTGGTTCTGTGGCTTTGCTCCGTAGGCCAGCATGGCATTCTCCCTTTCCTTTGGATTCTACTTATTAAAGAAGTTGATCAGACAGCTCTGTCAGCAGGCATTCATTGAGCATAGGTTATGGGATTCTGGAAACATTTGACATAGTCCATGCCCTTGGGGGCTTGTGATCTGGTTGGAATCAGGACGCCCCACTTACAGAGATTGGACAGTACAAGGAAGGATATAATACAAACTGCATGAGTGCAGTAGGGAGAAGAAGACAGTCATTATGGGCTGGGATGGCTTTGCAGAGAACCTGGAATTTGATCTGAAATTAAAAAAAATGGGAAACAAGGATGTGAGTTCACAGGGAATTTGCCTGAGTGAAAATCCAGAGGCAAGAAAGCTTAACTACTCTGTGTTTGTATTTCACAGATCACACTAGCTAGAGGGAACAATATTAGTTAGCAAAGTGATGGTAGCCTGGTCCATAGAGGTAGGCTGAGGTCAGATCATAAAGGGCCTTACATGTCAAGCTAATGCATTTAGAAATTATTCTGCAGCTACAGAGGCAAAGCATTGGAGAGTATCAGTATGCACACAGTGTTCCAATGTGGTGAAAGTAGTGTTTTAGGGAGAATGATCTGATGTCTGTGTACAGGATGGGATTGGAAGGAGTCTGGAAAGGCCCTGGAAAAAATTACGTGATTTGAGATGATAATGTGCATAGCAAGGTGGTAACAGATTAATCAGGAGTCTTAGAGGATGGGTTAAGGTGGATTCAATGATAATTCAACAAATCCAGCCTAGCTTTTTAAGAGACTAGCGGTGCTATTGACAGAAATAGAGATGTAAGGATGTGGGGCAGAATTTAGACACAAGGTGTCAGAATGGTGCCCAAGGCCAGAGAGTTGGAAGCAATGCTGTACAGGTGTGGATTAGATTAGACAGACTCTAATAGTGAAAAGGGTGTGGGTGTTGACATAGGTTTTGGGAGACAATGGAGTTGGTGGACCGAAGGAGCTCACCTAGAATTCTCTTGAAGATAGCAGAGTTTCATGAGATTTCTGATGACTTCTGTTTGCCACACAAGCTATGGAAGCCAGCATAACCTAACATTGCTGCCCCAATTCCATAATCTCTAAAGTAACAGACTGAAATCAATGAACAGTAATAGTAGCCCTAGTAGTAACAAGGGAAAAGCACGGCCCTGCTAAACCACAAGTGAAATTCATTTGTGACCATTTCGGTTTCAGTTTTAAAGGAATAATCTGTTCTGTACATACGCTCCTGTTCGTTCTGAAAGTTCCCCTGCAACCATCCAGTTTCGCCTTAACAAAGACAATTTGCTGAGGAAACAGGGCAAAATCCTAAACCCCAATTAGCCAGTGCTATATCAGAGATTAAATAACACTTTAGACCTGCTGGAAGCGGCTTCTCATTTGAGCCTCTTCCTACTGTGTCATGGCAACGACTTACAAATTTTAATAATAGATGTCCTCTTTGAGAGATTGCCTTTCCTTATGCTATGGGAGTTTTTATGATTAGAACTATGCCTCTTCCCTTGCTGTTGTTTTTGAGGCATTTATGTTACCATTTTTGCTTATCAGTAATGGTTCAAACATTTTCTAACACAGAGCAATTAATATCTGTCAGTAGAAATAAATTACATTTTTCATCACTTGTGACACACTCTCAAATGCTGTTTGAAAGTGCCATAATTATGCATCATCATGCTATGTAATTTTGATGTCTGGTATAGTAGGGCTTTAGGGGTATGATTTATATTTTCTGTTTTTTTTTTTTTTTTTAGTGCTGAATTAATAGGATAGGTGTAAGGATGGAATGTAAGTTGGAAAATGACATTTTGCAGAATAATTTGTATTATTTCCATTCTAAAGCAGTCTTTTTAAAGAATTGTTCACATATTATATATATATCTGTGTATGCATATTGTGTGTGTTATAATTGTACCACCAATAACTTTTGCCTTGTAGCACTAGAAGGCACAACATGCCTTTAAAAATTTAATGCATAGAATATATGTATATTCAGAACATATTTTTTATTGCCATAAGGAGGGAGTGTATAATATTTGCAAACTTGTTACCTCTGTGGGGTTCATTTGGTCCTTGTCTTTTAAGCACAGTGGGGCCACTTATACCTTAGTCAGCCATCAATACTGGCAGCAGACAAGGGCCTGTGATTCAGTCTACCCTCTGTTGACCTTTGGCCTTGTTCTCTTTTCCTTTGGCCCTGTAACCTGGACTTGACAATCTGATATTGGCCTCTTTCCTCTTGGTTACCTGTTTACACTCAGCTCTAGCTCAGTGGATTCCAGCTTGCCTGGAGGTTCTTTTTGCCAGTTGGTATCTTTCACCACTCATCGCACCCCCCAACCCCTTACTCCCTCAGGTGAGAGATTATCAGATGAAGTCAAGAGGATGGGAGAGGGAGGCTGCCAGGAACTGGGGTCAAAACCTAGCGAATCACAAAGGACTTGAGCCTACTAATTAAGCCTCTCAAATGACACTTGTGCTTAAAGCACAGACCGGTGGCTAATGAATGAACCCACTACTATCTTCACTTATTGCTACACGGTTGTTCTTAAAGTGAGTTTGCTGCCCCAATATATGCCATTTTGGCATAAGACTTATTTTGAGCTGAAGACCATCGGGAAACAGCAGACATCGGAGGAACTCTCCTTCCTCTCCCTTTCTGCCTAAAAGCAGAGCATAAATTTTCATTTGTAAAGTTGTCTCCCCCTCCCATACCAGGAAGAGAACAACTCTTAATCACCGGGGGAGGCTCTTACCAGTGGAGATGGCACTGACTTAAGACTGTATAAACAAACCTCACCAAAATAACCCTTATCTTCCATTAGTTTCGCCCACATATTTACCATCCAGCAATTTACCACCCCTAGAAGCCCCAACTCCTCCCCTTAGTCTACTCACTTTTCTACAGTTTATCCCCCTTTGTTAAAATGGTATATAAGCCCCCAGTCCTAGCCACTTTTTTGGGTTTTCACTTCTTTTCTGTGAAGCCTCCATGTGCATGTGAATAAACCTTTTCCCCTGTTAATTTTTTGTCAGTTTAATTCACAAACCCCAGTCACTAAACATGAGAGGTGTTGACTGAAATTAAAAAAGCACAGTGTGAGAGTTGTGAGTTAAGTTTTATTGGGAGCAAAATGAGGACTGTAGCCTGGGAGATGGCCTCACAGATAGCTCTGAGGAACTGTTCTGAAGAGGTAGGGGGGAAGGTCAGTATTACATCGATTTTAGTGAAGGGAGTACGTGTAGTCAAGCACACATTTTGGCGGAGGCTTGCTCCTAGTCCCAAGGAGCAGATGTCTCTGTTAATGATTTTAATGCTTTTCTAGATATAAGGAGATGCAAGAAATTGGGCTCATAAAGTCTTCTCCTGAAAATATCTATCTGAAGGCCTCTTCTGCCAGTTTTTCCCAGAGCACGGAGTGCCTTATTCCTCATCTCCACCCTGAACTCCTTTCAGGGTGTGTTGAAGGTCAGTGACTGCAGTGGCTAGTGACTTCATTCCTCTGGAACCAGATGGCAAGTGACAATTTTTTAGTTGGCAGAGGGCAGAGTAAAAGTAATTTTTCCTCCCTATGTAACATATTTCATCCTGTTAGACTATTATTAGTGATCTCATTCAGAAACAGAAAAAAAAAGAGCTTTAACTCTTAAAATTACAATTCAAATAATATTGCACCTTAAATGTCATATTGAGGGGAAACGGGATCAGGGAGGGACCAGAATCACTCACTCAGCAAGTCTAAGTCTATCTCCAAGCACTGGGCTAAGTGTGCAATATTCCTGAGGAATGTGGTTCTCCAAATAACTGGCAGTCCTTTCAATGAAGTCTCTCCTCACTCTCCATCCCTTAACATTTTTGTTTTTTAATTGAACACTTTTGGTTGGGTTTATTTAGGTTTGGATAAAATACGCACAGGGTAATGGAGACAGATACTTAAAATACAGGCATTTTGCAACTCACACATCCACTCCTTATCTTGAAAGTTCTGAACTTATTCATTCAGGAAAGGCTCTATTACTGTATATCGTAGCAGCACAGCTGTGAGCAAAGCTAGGGCTTTACTATTTGAAAATTTTAGAAGAGAAGCTGTATTGAACTTCTCAATGGAATAAATTTTAAAAAAGGTACCGTAGTGAATAGAGAATTGTCTTCCTCCACGGAACTCAAACCATAAGATCCCTAAGGAGAATTTTAGTAATTTATAGTAGTTAAATAGGTTTCAGCAAGTCTAACCCATCTCCAAGAAGCTATGATTGTAGTGTATTTTTAATTACGGAGGCATTGAAAGCAATCAGCTCACATTAACCTTCTTTTAAATAGAATCATAAAGCAGAGCCTTTCACTCTGCTAATTCCTTTGTTTAGGGAATCACCCAGTATTCTTAAGTGAGTCACTTCAGAATGAATGGTCTATTGTAGGATTGAGTTTTAATATATTGAATGAGAATAACAAATCAAAGTGGAAGGAACCTTCGAGATTACGGTCACCTCATTTTACACCTTTCTATTTAATTTCTGAAAACAAATACCTAAAATGATTAAACGCAAAAAAGAAACTAAAGCTTTTCACTGGATGGCACATTGGTCATTGGCAGTTACAGTTTTAAAGGAGTAAGGGCATTAGGTTAATTGGCATAATGTGAAGACAGATGCTTTATATTTTCAAACATCTTACTAGCTATTCCCTATTGAGCTCCCATTTTAATTTAACACCTGTGCAGAGGTTCATATTTTGAAAATGTTTATAGTCATTTTAATTTGTTGTGTTTTTTATGTGAGGTGGATGAGCACATCATTTTGTATGGGCTAGCCATCAATATGTGGAGTATCAGGCATATAGTAGACAGATGTTTCTGCCCTCAAGGGAATTACAGATTAAAATTTGCCTCTTAGTGTCTTAATATTCCAAAGGTCATGTAGTGACCTTTGCTTAATCACACATCCCCTGCCACTTAAACTGGTTTTAGCAAGTTGTGCCTACCACTGATTAAGGACTTCTATGTGCCAGGCACTATACTAAATTCTCTATGCATGCGGTATAATTTAATTTTCATAACAGTGCCACAAGACAGCTACTATCTCAGTTTTATGCATAAGGAACCCAAGACTTGAAGAGGTTCAAACCATGTAACTTGTGTGTGAAGTCCTGGATCTGGTAAGTGAAGGGGTCCAGGTTTGCATCCAAAGCCCGGCTCCCTGGAACTACATCATGCCATGTCTTGCAGTAACAAGGATGGCTAAATTTTTTGAGCAGCTACTTAGTGCTGGTGTTCTACTAAGTGCTTTTCAACACATTTTCATTGAATACCCACAACAACTGTGAAGGTATTTCATTTCCAACTTGCCAGTGCAGAAACTGAGCTGAAGAAAGGTTGAAGAACAGACTGAAGATCGCACAGCTATTAAGGCACATAGCTGAGTTTCAAAACAGGTCACTCTGGCTTCAGAGCCCATTGCTGTACCTACGTTCCAAACAGCACTCCTTTAAACCACTTTCCTTTTGTGTGTGATAATGATCCATAACCAGTCCTTACTTGAATTAAAGAGAGCCCAGCATGTATTTAGAGAGACTGAATGGAGCTTTATTTGGAAAGTTTGGAGCGTTCTCCTTCCTCTCTTTCAGTATCTGTTTCCCTTCTTTAGCACATCCATCTTTAGTTTAGAGTACCTCATCTTTAGATGACTAGAGCCCTCCAACCATCTCTTGTTTCTCCCCCTTCCCAATAAAATTACCTGTTGAAAAGACTACAAGAAGCTCAGTTGCACCAAGTTAAAAAAAATAATGTCTTGTTGTTTGGCATTTGCTGAGATTATTTTAGTGGAATCCCAGGTAGTAGGCACTGGCTGGAAAAGATTTTTCTTGGGATTCTTCAAAACATGACTGTAGTTGACTCCCTTTATGTATAAGACCAACCTGATCCTCAATAAGCTGTTTTACAGGATGTTTTAATCTCTTTTGGGGTTCCCTTTTCCTACAGATATATACTTCTGATTTTATAATGAAAATTAGTGAGAAAGTGGGACTCATTTCACAACAATTTCTCTTCATTATATGTGCTCTATGAAGCAAAGCAACAGGAAGCATATATATGCATATAGGAAAGACAAGAGTTACTTGAAAACAAACCAACCAACCAAAAAACCAAAAACTGGCTCTCTTGCATTTACCAACTTGAGACTTTTCATCATTAACTAAGACAGATCTTACACTAAGGTTCATCAAGTAAATACCTGTAAGATGGCACATAATTAAATCGGTTAGGGAATTAATATTCTCTAAATTTTTACTGCTAAAAATCTAGTCACTTGGAACAATAAATTTTTAAAAGAAGTATAAATAATCCTTTGAGAGTAAACATTACATAATTTCATGATTTATAACCATTTTATGGAAAAATATTCAACTTGCTTTGTTAGAATTTGGTTAGATGGAATTTGATCTCTTATGATTTTTACTCTTTGTGTTGCATTGTGGTGATTTTCTTAGCTCTATCTGCCAGAGATCACAAATACTCTCTTCAACTGGGATAATCTGTTTAATCTATTTGGTATTTAATCTTGTCCATTGAGTTTTTAACTTTAATGACAATGTTTTTCATTTCTAGAAGTTTTATTTGACCCTTTTCCAAACCTGCTAGTTTTTATTTGTACTGTTCCTTCAGCGTTGTTTCTGTTCTCTTTTATTTCTCTAATCATTTGAATGCACTTTTCAGTGATCACTTTTAAAATTGTTCTATTATCTCCTGCCCTTGGGAGTGCTAATTCTCTTTGTTGTGTTGACTGACTCTCCCTCATGGTGGTTAGTTTCTGCACTTCATCTGCAAATTTTGACAGTGAGCTAATCTTCCACAGGAAGCTTGTTTGTTTTGCTAAGACAGTCCTGTGTGCCTAGGATTGAGGCAGCATCCCTTCAGAGTGCATTTGCTTCTGCTAAGACCATGGGGATTTTCCTGATTTTGGACTAGTTTTATGGTTAGTTTCTTGGCTGGAGGTTTCTTCAGTACTTGGATAGTACAACTTTAGATCTTAACAGCCTTTTGCATAGTATGTGGTTGGAATTTTGATTTCTCAAGGACCCCAGGCAGATGCCAAGCTTTCTTGCTGCTTTCTAGTCTTGTGCCTGGTTTTAAAGTCCACTTGTCAGAGATTTGGAACCCCTGAAATGGTTCCAGGTTTATGCTGTGGTCTTGGTTCCAGCCCTCCACCGTGTGGACACTACCAAATATAAAACCCGATAGCTAGTGGGAAGCAGCCGCGTAGTACAGGGAGATCAGCTCGGTGCTTTGTGACCACCTAGAGGGGTGGGATAGGGAGGGTGGGAGGGAGACGCAAGAGAGAGGGGATACGGGGATATATGTATATGTATAGCTGATTCACATTGTTATAAAGCAGAAACTAACACACCATTGTAAAGCAATTATACTCCAATAAAGATGTTAAAAAAAAAAAAAATCCTAGCTCCCAGACCCTAGAGCCTAAATCCCTCTCCATCTCCCCTTGAATCCCTGAGGCACCCTTCTTTATGTACAGTAGCTGGGGACTGCCCTTTCTTTAGAGCTCAGCAATGAATGAAACTTTTGTGTTCACATTTTATCTGTCATTTTATGTATTTGTAGCAGGAGAGAACCTGGGTCACCTCAGTCCATCATGTTGCTTTAAGTTTCTGGTACATGAGTTTGCCTTGAGGGGTTTTGCTGGGGTTTGCAGGTGGAGGAAAGAATGAACTTGGGACACAGAGCATTGCCAAGAATGGTCGGGCTTTGAGCACCCTGAGGGGACTAACAGGAGCCAGAGAAGGAGGACACGGAGCATTGGTCTTCAGGTAGAGACTAGACCGGAAGTGTAGGCAAGGACACAGAAAGGGAGACGGGCAGGTGGGGAGACCAGCTTCATACTCTGCTTAAGGGTGATTCTGCCCTTAAGATAAAGAATTTGTTGCTCTCATTGAACTTGGTGACCTTTACTTGGCCAGATCAAACGAAGGAGAGTCTAAGGTGTCAGAGGCATCCATGTGATGAAAGGTCAGGGTGATTACAGCTCATCTCATGTAACTTTACAGTGGGTAAGTTTTCTGTCTTTTCCCCACCACCCTTGATTTACTCTTAAGCCCATCTCACATACTTATTTTTAAGGAAAATCTTTTGATTAGGCTTCTTGGTTCCAAATCATTTTGCACTTACTTGTATTTTTATCTGGACTGTTAGAAGCAAACACAGACGGTCACCATTTCTGGATTTTCCTTTAGAGATTTTAGGAACAGAATTAAATTTTCATTGTTAGCAGCAACACGATCCCTTTTGAAGTCTTCTGGGTTTTACTTTCTAGGTTGAAAATGCTCTGTTTATGGCAACTATTTGCTTCTAAAGCAGAAACTCTGGTTGTCTGTTCAGAGGTCTTTTGGATGATACTTATATATGTTGATGAGAAGATGAGTTCTCCTTAGCAGGAAGCTGCATTATAAGCCTTATTAGTGATTCTTATGGGTGTAAGTTCTGAAATGAAGAACAGGCATTGAGATAGGAAGTAAATATTAACTCAAATTGTGAAACAGGTGGTGAGGACATATTGAGTTTTATCTCTAGACCTTTGTCTGTCTCTCTGCTCTGTCTCTCTCCTGACCTCTCTTCACTCCCACTCTACTCCCACTCCCATTCCTCAGTTTTTTGGGATGCCTCTATCTGCTTTCAGGAGTCTAGGGTTCCTGCCCCATAAGATCTCCAGCTCATGGCAGAATCAATCATGGATCCAGTGACAACTTGGTCTAGCTTCTGGCCGCAGGCCATGCCTGCGCCTTCTTTCCAAACTAGTCCTCAGCCCCACATAAGCTGTAGCAATAGGCAAGTGGAATTTGTCATTCTCTTAACAACGATAATGATAATAATAAAAATAATAGTAGTACTAATAATATTCAATACTCGTAAAGTGCCAGGTATTGTTCTGAGCACTTTAAATACATTAACTTATTTAGTCCTAGCAGCCCCATGAAGTAGGACTCTTATTAGCCTCATCTTACAAATAAGGAAAGTGAGGTACAGGTAGGTTTGGTAACTTGCCCAGAGTAACACAGCTAGCAGGTGGAAGAGCCTGGATTAAATGTGGTCTGTCTGAGTCTGCAGAGGTGGGTAGCCTCCCACCAGGCCTAGCTTTGGTTCCTATCACAAGTGGGATAAGACTTGGTTACCCTGCAGGTGTGGAGTTTCCCGCACTAATTCTTTTTTCTAGAAGAGGAATTCATAAGCCCGGGGTTTCGGCCCTACTTACCAGTTTAATTCTCTGTTCTGTTTTTGATTACCAAGAGCCTTAGCTTATTTCTGAGTCTGGCAATCTTTAAAATTTTTCTCCTCTATTTTCTCTCTCATTGCTATGTGTTTAGACAAAGGAGATAACTCAGAGGATAGACTCCAAGGCTGTCTTGACTGGAAATCTCCAGTCCCTTCTCAATGGAATACATTTATTCATTCAGTCATTCACTCATTCATTCATTCATCTCGTGATTGCCTGCCTCATCATGCTCTGTGCTGGGTGGACAAAGGGCAGTGTCTGTCCTCAGGGAGCTGAGGGTCCCCTAGGAGGAATCAGCTGTGGCTTCTGTACTGTGGTCAGTGCTGTCACAGAGGCTTGGCTCTGACTGGGGGATGGGTGAGGACGAGGATAGGTCAGGGAAGACTCTAGAACTGAGGCTGAAATAAACCCTCTCCAGGTAGAAAAACAGAAGGAAGATATTCCAGGCAGAGAACCGGCATGTGCCCAGGCTCTGCGACGTGGGTGAATACAGTGGGTTAGGGGCTGGTCAGTAAAGTGATGGGAGGGGGTGGAATGACGTGAAGCTGGAAAAGGAGACCACGCATAGAACTCAAAGGGCCCTGGGGACCTGGATAAGGAGTTGGGATTTTATTTTGCAGGTGATACAGGAGCCATTAAATAATAACAAAATATTAATTAACAAAATCGGGCCATTTTTTTTGAGAAAATTGTATTTTCCATTTGTAAAGCCAGTGAAATACGAAGCATACGCATATCCAACGATCTTTTAGGAATAAGGCATTAAAATATAGAAAGACATACAGTAAATAATCACAGGTTGGAAGAACTTTGGGGAGGGTGGGCTATTTAAATATGCTCTCTTGAGATTATTCTCTGAGTGCTTTGTAAGTCTTTAAAAACACTGCCAAAAGATATTTAAATATTCTCCCTAGTGAACTTTTCATGAATATGGAAAAGTAGTGGGTTTTTTTGTTTTCGCCGTAGAGTTTTTGTAGTTAGGGAATATTTTAGAAATTATTTTAAAATTCCAGAGGACATATGGTATTTTAAAAATATGATTCACTGCATACTTTTTCTGCAGATCTTTTAATTTTCACTTCTTCATTGAAACCTTCCCATCAAAATATGAAGAAAGCTGGTGATTGTACCTTTTATTGTGACCTGTGAGACGTGATTTGAGATATAGTCAAGCCTTAGTGTAAAATGACATGAAATATATTTTAAGTAAAATGTCCTGCCATCCTGGAAGCTCCATGTAGAAAATGCTAGCATAGTACAAGCTTAAGACTCATAGTTCTTTCTATCCTTTTTGGTCATAGTCTTGGAAAGGCCTCCTGTAGGAGAACTACAAAGTAAAATACAAGAGCAATTTTTTTTCCCCTTTAAATGTTTATGTTCCCTATGCATAGCTATCATGGATCATCAAACTGCTTCCTTTCCAACCCCAGCTGGCTGAAGGTCACAGGTCTTCTAAACTGATGGTGAAACTTCAGCCTGTATTCTGTTACTGAGATTGAAAAGTACTTGCATCCCACAACTAGGGAAAAAGAATTTCACCTGAGGAAGCATGTACAAATGACGTTCATTGTTCCTGGTTGTCTCGATACCAGTAACAAGCACTTTGTCAGCAGACATTCTGACTTTATACAAGTAGTTGTGCACAAGCAGGAGCCCATTATCTTGTTATAATATTCAATTTCCTTCCCATTCTCTTAATGGAAATGAAGTTGCCCCTGCTGCTTTTGGGTAGTGGAAGCTTTATGAATATCCTAAACTCTCAGCTGCTAAGGGATTGGTTCTTTGTCTTCCCATCTTTATCAGGTACTTCCCTGTGTGGGCTATCTCTTGTTTCTGCCCCCAGCATGATGCTATTAATCATGTTCTATCAATC
The DNA here is from genome assembly GCF_028564815.1 of Eubalaena glacialis. Lineage (NCBI taxonomy): Eukaryota > Metazoa > Chordata > Mammalia > Artiodactyla > Balaenidae > Eubalaena > Eubalaena glacialis. The sequence continues at coordinate 19,517,675 of NC_083722.1, read as the reverse complement.
CAGCCCATATGTGATGGCAGAGTGCTGATTAGCCTCTTTGGATTACTTTGATTTTGAAATTGACTAGTCCTCTAGTCTTTCAGTCATTTATTCCAAAATACCTGGTAATCAAAATAATAACATTAATGATTATCCACCACCGAGGCCCACCGTGTAAATTAGCTCATGGAAAGAGCTTGAAAAGCAATACAACTGAACAGGTCTTTTCTTATCTTGTTGACCAGAGGAGTTTATAAAAGTCCACCCATTTCAAATATAGCCCAAAACCCCCATGGAAAAAACTTTACAGTTCAATTAACGGGAGATAAATTGCATGATGCCTGTAATCAGAAAAACTGGCATGAACTCGATGTTCAGTTACTACCTCTAACCTCTTCGTACTTTCTGATGTATCCCCTTAAAGCCACTGAGGAGTTACGGAGGATAATTAATTTTTAGGGTGAATTAAAAGAAGTAATCTGACGCTAATAAGAGCTGATTTTCAGCTTGTACTTGTTACTATGGCCAATAGCCACACTAGTTGTTTATGATTTCTAACTGGTCAGTGCCGCTGTTCATTGGTTCTCAAATATTTTGACTTTTTAACCTGCGAATTATGCCATGTATGATCTTTATGCATATTTTAACTATTACATTACATCTACACCCAAATCTGTATGCACTTCCATTGTCCATACCTGTACCGACTGGTTTGCACATCTGTTTTCTCTGTCTCCAGCACCTACACGTCACCTGCCACATTGTTAGTGCTCAGAAATGTTCTTAGTTGAAAAATGGAAATACATATTGTTTCTATTTTTGTGCATCTCACACCCGTTTGGGTTGGTGAGTTATTCCCTAAATTTTGTTTTATAGAATAATCTCATTACATGTATTTTTTTGTTGAAAGTGACTTTGAATACTGAAATAGATAATTTGCAGAATTGAAAAAAGAATTTTAAAGTCCAGGGCAAAGCCAGGGACCTCAGAACCTGGAACCAGGCATACAAAAATCCACAATATTCTCTCTGTATCTTTCAGCTCTGATTCTTCTAGCCCCTTGGCTTCATTCTCCCGTATTGCACACAGACTTTCCTCCTGTGAGGGGAATGTGGCTGTAGACAGCTCCTGGATTATATCCTTTTAGCCCAGGAACATGAGAGTAAAGAGAACTTTCAACTTCAGATTGGGGAAAAAAAAAAAAAATCACAGGGAAGGATTCTGATTGGCCCAGCTTACAAGCATGTGTCCACCCCTGGGGCCTATCAGGGCTGGGGAATAATGATTTATGATGAGCTGGGTCACATGACCACCTCAGTGTTTAGAGGAGTAGTGCTGTTACAAGAAGGAAAAAGGGTTGTCTGTGAACCAGGCGGTCATCCCAATTGGTGCCTACAATAGTTGGGTGAAGCAGACTTACCAAATAAAGTGAGAAAAGACTTTGCATGAGGTGGTCCACCTGTTATTGAAAATAAGATAGTGGTGCTGGGGAGAAATGTGTTTCTAAAAGGGACTTGAGTCTAGCAGGAGGCTAGTATCCTGTCCTTTCGTTTGACGTGAAGGGAATGCCATTCATGTTACTCCTTCTCCAGGTGGGTTTCGTAGCTTTTCCTTACCGCAGTTGTACTTACCACAGGCACCTGCAATAATTTCTTGACAAATCCGCCTCTTGCACTGGACTGTGAGCTACTTGTGGGTCGGGATCACATCTGATTCATGTTTGAAAATATTCATGTTTCCAGTGAATGCTTGGTACTGGCAGAAAGAATGAATATGGGAAGTATAGCAGTCTACTGCAGAGTTGAGGCATCGAATGAAAATATAGTTGGATTACACATGTCTTTTATTCTAGAATTGCAAGACAATAGCTGTTAAAGCTAATAATGGTTCCTCCAGCTGATAGAATTGCCTGCGTATATTCAGGGAGCTCTTGTCCTCACAGGGCAACCGTTTCTCTTACTCTAAATGTAAATCCTTTTCTGTGTTGGACCATAATCTACTTGCTTGTAATCTCCACTCTGCTCCCGGCGAAGCCATCAGAAGGACGGCGTGGAGAATATGACTCTTCCAGTTGGTAGCCCTTTAGAAATTTGGAGACAGGTGCTGATGTTCATTTCAGTCTTTCTCCAGCTAAAACGTCCCAAATTCTTTCAGCCACTCCTCAGTGAGAAGGATTGCTTCATCTTCCTATCCTGGTTACATTCTACCTGCAAACTTTGGAGTGTTTCAGTGGCCACCTTAATATGAGATGCCTGGAACCGAACGCAAACATCCAAGATGTGGTTTGACTTGTGCAGAATATACTATGGGTTGATTACACCCTAAGATCACAGTCAGTGGTTTGGGAAGTGGAACCCTTTCGTTAGAGGAAATTTTACAAAAAGTCCCCTTTGTGTAATACATAAACGGAGATCTTTTCTGGTTGCAGGGAGTTTTCTGGATAGTTTGGGAGGCCCACCTGCTCATGATTTTCCTCCTCATGTACTGTGGTGGCCGCTGAAACATTTTTATGGCACTCAGGATTTTGTGACCCACCTCAATCTGAAGAATGTATTATTAAAATGTATTACATATTTCTATGAATGGAGTCCAAGTTTTCAGACTCAATATAGGTTATATTAAGTTTAAGTGCTACTAAAATTTCCATTTAGACTCACACGGAGAGCTGTCAAGTTACATCCTCCCATCCTATAATGCAGGATTTTTCATGTTTTCCTGTTAAATTTAATCTTGTTGGTATATATTTCAGCCTGTTCACCTAATTTTGGGTCTTGATTTTGTAACTTGTTATCTTTTCCATCTTACCATAATCTGGATATTTGGCAGTGTGCTATCTACATGGTATCCAACTATTTTTATAAGTTTTTTGAAGCAAATAGGGTCCATGAGAGAGACTCTTCTTCAAATTGACACCTGGATGCTGATGAGCATTTTTTGTGGTTCAAAGACTTTGTACCCAACATTCCTAAAATTACACTAATCATCTCCCACCGCAACACTTTCTATCTTGATCAATGTCATCACTATTTATCTGTGCCTAAAATTTATGTACAATCTTGACTTCTTTCTTCCCCTTACCTCATATTCCCAACTGTTCACCACATCCTGCTGACTTTACTTGCTAAATATTAGGACAGTTTCCCAATTTTCATCTCTCTACCACAGCCCTTGTTTAGGCTCGCCTTTGCTCTCAACAGGCAACAGTGACTTCCTAACAGGTGTCCTTTTTTTCTGGTCTTTCCCCCTGAGTTTTGTTCTGTCCTCATTTCCAATGTCACCTGTCTGGACCAAAATTTGGCTATGTGTGGTTCACGTGCTTAAAACCCTCCAGTTGCTCCCCGTCACCCACAGACAAAGCTGAAGGTCTTCAAGTTCATGACTGTTTCGCATCGTATTCCTATACCCCCTAAACTGGGCTTGATGCTCTTACAACATTAAAAGACTTGGGATTTCCTCCATGCCCTATACTCCCTCTTGGTTTTTACTGGCTTCTTTGTCTGATACTCTCCTCATTCATACTGCCACCCAAACTTTTTTTTGTCAAAACTTACTTGTTTTTAAGATTCAGCTTAGGTGTGCTCCTTCGTGAGTTCTGCATCCGCGTATTCAACCAACTGCGGATCGAAAATATGTGAAAAAAATTTTCCAGAAAGTTCCATAAAGCAAAATTTGAATTTGTGCACACTGGCAACTATTTACATAGCATTTACATTGTATTAGGTACTGTAAGTAATCTAGGGTAAGTTTTATGCAAATACTATGTCATTTTATATAAGGGACGTGAGCATCCACAGATTTTGGTATTTACAGGGGTCTTGGAGGTATTCCCCTGTGGATACTGAAGGAAGGGTGACCATAATTTGCATTTAATCTGGTCTTTAGTAGATACTTAGTAAATATCTGTTAAGTAAAATAATGGCTGAATCAACCCACTTATATACACATACTCACGTTATTTTCCAACCCAAATTTTACCATCATATACACAAAGATATGTCGATTAGTGAGTCCATTAACTGTTATGTTGAAATACAAATATTCTATGTTTGATGCTTTCTTCATCTATCAAACTAGCAGCTCTGTAAAAAAGAAATAAGGAAATTTCCTCATTAATGACATGGTAAGTGAACTTATTTTGGACTTCTTTCCATTATTGCCTCCTTTCCTAAATGCGCACAAACAGTTCTGGAAGGAGTAGATTTCTAATTAAACTGCCTGATTGGAGATCACTTTTTACATGGTTCCTTCTTTCCAGTAGCTTCAGACAATTAACCTGGAGGTGAAATAACACGAATTTATTGACTATTCCCTGTGATATTGTAAATGTGCCTCTTGACACTAAGCAGTTTATAATTTCATTGGCAGAAGGAGACATACACATGAAATAGGTAACAGTGAATTCAGCAAGTGGTCCAGTATCAAAAAGAATGGCACCGATGATAAGTGTTTGGCATTTTTGGAAACAGTGGCGATTTAAACAAACAAAAAGCAAACAACCAGCTGCACCACATTTGAATGGGCAGAGGCTTAATTTACAAAAAATATAAATTATTTAGGAAGGGAATCAGGTGACGGTCCGGGAAACAGGACCTCCTGTGATTTTATGTTGAGCGAATTGTGAGGCTACTAGGGTTATTCTAGAAATGAGCACATTAGTACACCTAAATTGAAAAATTGTGTAATGTTTGGAATAGGGGCTGTTTTATCAGAACTTTCTTATGAAGTCTGATACCACTGTAATCAGATAAGAACCTCTTGCCTGCTGAGCTTACATCCACTTGAAAACACATTAGAAACAGGAAAAAAAAATGAATTAAACATAGGGAAAACCATCAAGTGCTACCTGGGATAGTCATGCTCTAATGTCTTCAGACTGGGGAAAGCTGTTTCCCAGGCTGCTCCTAGGCAAATGCAGAAAGGAAAGTTTGCCAGGTTTTCCCGTGGCCAGAAGGAAGTATACTTTGAAGCAAATATACTTTTTCCAAGAACTCCATCCATTCATTCACATTTAGCAACTATTTACTGACTCTCCAAAAGGCACTGTGTTAAGCTATAGAGAGAATTCCATGGTTGCTAAAGCAACACCATGAATTGATTTCCCATGTTTAACACCCCTCTCCCCCACAATAATATTTTGTCTATCAACCAGATATAGCCTCCTGTAAATTAAAGAGCATTGCCTGTGTTAAGTGAGAAATATAGGTCTAGTCATGCCTTGGGCAAATTATCCAACAATTCTGTTCTCAATTGGAAAATGAAAGGGTTGAACCATTTGCTTTCTTGAGTCCTTTGGGGCTCTAAAATATAATGATCTAATTAATTTTGATGGCCTTCTGGCTTACACTGTAGTATTTGTGAGTGTGTTTAGTACCTGAACATGCTGATGGAGTTAACTTTGTGAACTTGCACAGAAGACAAAGTTCTGAAATACAACGGCAATGGTGTGTTCATTTAAACGGGAAAACATCCTTCCGTTCGCAGGGCAGGTATAAACTTCCATTGCTTAGGTATTTGAAAACTTAATGAGTTAATATTTATCATGCTATATGAGAATAGTTAAAATATTTCTGTGCCTGGTCAACTGAGATGTGGTGCTTTGATTTTATGGCATTTTATATGAACAAATTTTTAAATGCACTGCTTGACTTTATGGATATTACTGATGTTTCAGACGTGGCAGAGACATAGATCTTTTTATATCTGTTAAGTGGATGAAATTGCTGTATAAAGTTTAAACTGCTCCATCAACAAAATTGAGCATTTTGGTAAAAGAAACTTATACGTGTGTGTATAAAATTACCAAAGTCACATAGCAAATATTATCTTGAAGTCATTTCTGAAAGGGAGTATTTTCATGTTCTCAGTGAATAATTTCTTTCTGCCTGAGAGCTACTGTTGTACCCTGGGAAATATTCAGAGGAGAAGATAAAATTATTTAGATTTGCAGCTTCTTGTCATGGGAGGTGAAGGCCTTTTTATTATTATTGTAAATGTGATGGGAATATTTCCATCACATGGTGTCTCTGTACAGCACAACCTTTTCATCACGTAAATGATTACAGTTCTGATTGTTTTAATGCCTCCTGCCATTACTTGCTTCCCCATCTCAGTTGCTTTCCATCTGAGCAAGGAGAATGTCTCTCTTCTCAGATAAAGGTCTCCCCAAGTACTGACACTTGGTAGGAGTGGTGGGGGTGAGGAGAAGGGTCGTTTCTCTGCCTCAACACGACCCAGGTCTGAGCTGGCTGGAAGGGAGTGTACCAGGAAACAGGAGCTTGTTCTTTTCAAACTAAACTTTTCTTGCATGTAGTAATTGCAGTATTTTCCCAGAGGAAGATTCAGCTTCCGGCCTGGTATCTTTTCCTTTCACACGGGCCTGCTTCCATAACCAGGGCTCCTGGCCTGGTCTCAGAATGGACAGCCCACATATCCTGCTACTGAGGGCTAGACTGGGCCAGAGTCCCCTTGGTGATCAGGTGTGTCAGGCACCATCCCTGCTCTTGGGCAGCGAATATTCTCACCTTCTCATGAGGGAGAGAGACGACGAACCAGGAAACAGAGAAGTAAAGCGGGTCCGAGAGCAGGGATGCTGTCGAGGTCATGGGGGTGGAGGTGCCCTGAACGCACATCTCCTCACGGCTCCATTTCTGCATCTGGAGAACAAGTCACAGGTCAGGCAAGTGTGTCTTCCACAAACCCCCCTTTTCTGTATCATTTTTGCCCCTCAGCGATGACTTCTTCCAGTTTCTCTTAGGTCCTTGGTTGGGCCCTGCCATTACTGAATGGAAAATGGCAAAATATTTGGTGGTTAAAAGAATAGACAGTCTTCAGATAAAAAAATTGAAGACAGTTGTAGAGGAGAATTTTTTAAAAAATCGGATCTAGTCTTTTTGCATTCAAATGAACTTTAGCTTTTGTTGTGAAAAATCTATACCCTCCTAATACTTGGTGACTTCTGTGTTCTTTCGCTCCTCAGGACCTTTGACCCAGCCATTCCCTCTCCCTGGAGCATTCCCCCTCAGATATCCATTCCTCATGCTTTTTAAGTCTTTGTTTACATGTTATTTTTAAAATGAGGCCTGCCCTTACTGCTCGAACATTGCTCCCTCTCTCTAGCACTCCATAGCACTTATATGACGTAATATTCATGATTATTGTGTCTATTGAATCTCCACTGTCCCTCCTGCTCCCAGCCTCCACAAGGCCATTAGATTTCTGCTTATGTGAATTCCTAGTTCTTAGAACAAGGCCTGGCACATAGTAGGTGCTCAATAAATATTGTTGAATTACAAAAGTTTTTTTTTTTAACAACTTATAATCAACTTTCAGAAGTTTGATTTAAGCATCTGCAATGGTGACTTCAGCCTCCACCGGGGCTCAATGCTGATAGAAGTCACCTTAACAATCTCGGAAGGACCATGTGTGTCAGTGAGTCACTGGTGGGTCCTCCTCTGAAAATGACCCCAAGGCTTAGAACCTTCACTACAAGGATTTTTTTTGGGTAGCGATTCTCAGAGTCTTGGTAGGTGTCCGAACTGGTCCTTTCACTTTGAGATTCTTTCCCTTCACGCCTCTGATAAAATCATCACACACTTTCTCCAAAGATTTTATGTTGCTGCTGTAATTCGGTGAATTGCCACCTCTGGTTCCACACGTGTCTTTCCGGTATCTTTCAAAGACATGCGATGAGGCAGGGGCAGGTACAGGCAGACCTGCACTCCGCTACACCTCTTCCTCAAAGAGACGAAAGATTAAAAAACCCAAAACACAACAACAACAACAGCAACCTGTAAGATCCCTTAGGAAAATCTCACAAGGGCTGTTTGTTTGTTTTGGGGACTTAGGGGTTGGAAGCAAGTGCTAACCCTGTCCTGACCCAGGTAGGACAGGGCTCATTATTCAAGCAGGGTGGGGGGTATGGGTGGAGGTAGGGGGGCAGGGATGCCAGCAGCCCAACCCCAGGCATCTCAAAGGGAAAATGGCAGGAGTGGGAGCTGGCCATTTGCTGGGCTTGCGACCCTCTGACTTCTCCTCCCATCCTGAGAGTAGTCAGGTCTAAGTGTGGACAGAGGGACTCATCCCTCTGTAGTTTGGTTCTGAAGGACATGAGTGTAAAATAGTGGAACTGAGACACATTAACAATTTACCTTCCTTTAACAAGTTGTATGAAGACATGGTCATAAGTGTTCGGGTTTTTGTTTTTTTTTTTTAATCATATTAGAATGTGTTCTGAAGAGACTGCTCCCACAGACTAAACCAACCTTTCTATTTGACCAGCTGACTTTCTTTAAAAGTGTCTTGAAAACCTTTTGTGCTCCTTTCCTGAAAGATATAGTGAGAATGTGATAGGCAGAATAATGGCCCTCCAAAACCCATGTCCTAATCCCCGGCATCTGTGAATACGTTATGTTACAGGACAACAGGGGAGTTAAGGTTGCTAATGAGCTGACCTTAAAACAGGGAGATGGTCCTCACTTACCTTGGTGGGTCCAATGGACTCCAAAGGGTCCTTTAAATGTGGAAGAGGGAGGCAGAAGAGTCAGAACCAGAGAGATGACGTCGTAAGAAAGACTCAATGATGGGCCATTGCTGGCTTTGAAGATGGAAGGAGGCCATGAGCCAAGGAATTGAGGTGGCTCCAGGAAGCTGGAAATGGCAAAAAGATGGATTCTCCCCTAGAGCCTGCAGAAAGGAACAAACACAGCCCTGCTAACACCTTGATTTTTTAGCCTAGTGAGACACATTTCAGACTCTGACCTCCAGAACTGTAGGATAACAAACATGTGTAGTTTTAAGCCATCAGGTTGGTGGTAATTTGTTACAGCAGCAATTGGAAACCAATACAGAAAGAGAAAGGGGAAACCTGTCTTTGTGTTTTTGCCACATGCCTCCTTCCCAGTGCTATGGTATTTTCAGTATCTTCCGGGGAAAATTAAAAGACAGAGACAGAACCACAAAGCACTTTAGGAGACTGTGATGGCCAAACCTGGCAGTGGCCACTATGAACCTCCCTCTGGGGACTGGAGTCACACCCTCGCTTCAGGACAGTGACCAGAAGCTCACAAAAAGAGACCCACGCTGGCAAGGCCTCAAGCCATGATTCCTCCAAATGGCCCGGGTTAGGGAAGGAGATGTATATGGGGAAATATTGAAAGTTAGTGCACAGTGCTACTCTTGGAATTCTTCATTGGCAGATGTTTAAAAGTCAGCGCTCTTGGGCTTCCCTGGTGGCGCAGTGGTTGAGAGTCTGCCTGCCAATGCAGGGGACACGGGTTCGAGCCCTGGTCTGGGAAGATCCCACATGCCGCGGAGCAACTAGGCCCATGAGCCACAACTACTGAGCCTGCACGTCTGGAGCCTGTGCTCCGCAACAAGAGAGGCCGCGATGGTGAGAGGCCCGCGCACCGCGATGAAGAGTGGCCCCTGCTCGCCGCAACTAGAGAAAGCCCTCGTACAGAAACGAAGACCCAACACAGCCAAAAAAAAAAAAAAAAAAAAGAAAAGTCAGCGCTCTAAAATTACTTGCAGAAGCTTATAAATATGAATTTCCTGTAATTCACATTTTATAAGAACTCCTATCAGCTGTATCACAGCTTGAAAAATACCAAAAATGCATTAGAAAAACCTTTCTGTTTAAAACTCTATTGATCTCATGTTTACATGGCAAAAGAAGGCCATTACACGGCAGGCAGTAAAAGCTTCATTTCAGAGAGCTTGAGAAAAAACTCAAAATAATTCACTGTTAGACTTTTCCTTACAAAATAAAATGAAATACCACCACCTGCTGCTTAAAATCTCCAATTAATGCTATAAAAAGTACCTTCATTTAAAAAGCCAATGTGTAAATTTCTCCAAGCTGGGTGCAGACATTTCTTCAAATTTACTGTAACCTTTTGCTCCTGTCTGCAGTAGAAAGAGGCTTCCAGATTCCAAAGAGAAGCCAGACCTGATTTTCACCTAATTACTAAGAGTGAAACCCCTTTCTGTTCATCGGGTTCAGTTATTTAAGATACTGATAACTTACATATAATCTGCTGCTATGTGTGTTTAGTAGAAATTGTGAAAGAAGATTATCGAAGCTTGCCAACATTCCACCTAGGAATTAAAATAAGGGTGTTTTTGCACGAACCACAGAAGAGAAGGAAGAGGCTGGAAGAAAAAATGAACAGTGATCTTTCTTGTCTCATAAGGCTCTTTAAAGACCAAATCAGCAGGTGTGAAAATCACCACCTTTGAGCAGTTTTTAAGCAATGAGAAAGTGCAGGCCTTTTATCTCTCTCTCCCACCCTGATAGTCAGGTTAATGAGAATTTCCGAGGGGTGAGCCACTGGACATCTTTGAAATGCCCCCTTCTGTTTACCAGATGAATCAAGGGACAGTCAGCTGTGAACACTGGGCAGGCAGGGTCAGCTGAAAAATGGGCAGGAGGGGTCATTTGCAGCCTGTGAGCAAAACCAGCAGGCCGTTTCTGTCATTCTGTTTTCTTGCCCAGCCAGTTATCAGGGCAGAAGCTAGTCTGCAAAGAGTTGCCAAGAATCATTCGGGGCTGTTGTGGTCAGTTACTAGTACACAGTAGGGAGTTCCTGGCAGACAAGACTGAAGACAGATCTATGGCTTAACCTAGGACGGTCCAGCGTCTCTGCTTGCCCCTCAAGGCTCTCCACGATAGCCCGCTCGACTGGTACCACTCATCTCCCACCGCCCCTCACCATGAATCCTGGAGGACCGGTCTCTTTAATTAGGTCCCTTGATGATCCCTGCCCCTCCAATGCTCTGTTCTTATTTTTAATTCTTGCCTGGTGTGTGCTGCCCCACCATATCTCTTTTGCATAGCCTACATTCTCTGAAAGTCCAGAGGAAGTGGTACAGCTTCCCCCAGGGAAGACTTTATAATCCTCGCTCACACTGATCTTAACCTTTCACGTTTGTGACCTTACTGAGTCACAAAACTGGCATCTTAGATAGAGGTTTGTTCGCTAAAAGGTATCCGTGTTATTTATCGCTTTATTAAATCAGCAGATCAAGCTGATGTTTTGTGGGCACCCTGCTATCTTCTCCACTGCTCTTCCCTTGGTTTTGTGAAAATCCTGTCTGTTGCTTTTCCCTTTCCCTTTCTGTTCCTTCTCAGTCCGAGAAGAAAGGTAACCCCTTTGTCTACCTATCTATCTTCAAGTGTAGTGTCCCTCAGAGTTAGGTCACAGGCTCTCTCTTCTTCTGTATCCACATCTCCCTGGAACACGAGTCCTGCATCCCAGCTACCTCCTGCATGCCTTCACTGATATTACAGAATTTTCAAACTTAAATTAGATTCTAAATTAAACCCGTTCTTCGTGGATCCCCTCCAGTTATGTCTTCCTCATGTATTCTCCTCAGATGCCTAAGTGAGAAACCTCAGAGTCATCTGTCAGCTGTGTTCCTCCCTTGCTGCATCCCACAGGCTGCTGTTTGGTCTATTTCTAACGTCTCTGGAATGAGTTTCTACCTTTAGACCCCACTGCCGTTCCCTGGGTCATATCCTCTCTGCCTATGAGCAGTCCGACCTGAGCAGAACCTGAGGGGTTCTCAGACTCCAGTCTTGTTCATTTTTAATCTATTCTTGACAGTCATAAGTTATCATCTGAAATGCAGACAGGATCAGGACTCTATCTTAGAAACTTTGGTGGCTTCTTGCTCACCAGAGCCCAGCCTGTCTCTTTCACATGCTTGTAAGTCCTGTCGAGTCTGCTCTAGTCTTCATGGCTCGTGCTCAGACAGGGATGGTCCAGCCACTGGGCTCCTGAAAGCGTTGCGAGAGTCTGCTCAGATTTCATTGTCTCTGTCAAACTGTCACTGAGCCCTCAGTCAAAAATAAGCACTCTTTTTTTTTAGGGTACCATTTGCCCTTTGCACAGACCTTCATTAGGGTACCTATTATATAAAATGTTATTTATCGTGAACATGATCTGTTCTAGGGCAGGGACCGTGCCTTTGTTCATCCTTGTATCCTGAATGCTGGCATAATACCTGGATCATAGGGGGTGGGGGGCAGGTATCAAAGTTTGTCAATCAATGGATGTTCACTTCCAATTAGAATACAAATCCACTACTGGGCAAATATTATGTGTTAAACTTTTTTTATCCTTATACAGTTATGAACACACAGGTGACAAAGAATAAATACTTGTTGGCTAATTTGTGATTAAAGCTGTAAGCAAGTGAAAGTGGAACTGTAGGACGTAGGCATGTGGCTGAAATATTGGATATAAATGTTTCACAGTGATGTGTGGGAGTGTATGGAGATTTGCTGCATTATGCTTGAGTGTGATGTACTGTTTTACTGCTCTGGTATGAATGGGAGCACATGATCTTAAAGCAAGAGACCAGTTGCCAGGATTTAGGGGGAATATTTATTTAGGTGAAATTAGTCAAAAAAGAAAAGGGAGTTTCAGACCCACCAAAGAGCTGTAGTCTCAGAACATGCATGTTAGTGTGTGTATATGTGTAATGGTCTAGGCAAAACTTCCTGTTTAAGGCTCTCTTTATGTAATGTGTCAAATATAAGTAAATCAAGGGCTTGCTAACATTAGAAGTTCTATATCATTTACATAAAGAAGTAAGCAATGACTGAATGACTGGGGTTGGGGACTGGTTGTGAAGGGAAGCAGGCTAGAATATGCATTGTGGTTGACTGATTTCATAGTCAGGTTGCTACTTCATTTTGTCATGTTCCTTTGTGAACTTTCCATCCATCTTCCTATGAATATGTCTATATACATATGTATATATGTGTATATATTATAATGTATATGTGCACACTCATGTGTGTGTGTGTTTATCCAGTTAAGCTTCATGCTTGTCCAGGTCAGGGACAGACTTGCTCATTTACTTGTCTACTGCCTCCTCTAGATTGATCACACCTAATAAGTTGTCCAACATGTAGCAGATGCTCAACAGTTACTTACTGACAACCTAATTTTCTTTGTATATCTCACAGAAATGATGCCAACATTTAGTTCCGTTTCAAAATTTTTGAAAAGCACGCGGAGTCCCACAGCAGCTCTGCGTTTCCAAATTTTTGTTGGAGCACGGACACAACAACCATTTATAAAAATCCCCCCTCCCTCACCCCGCCAAATTGGAGGAGACCTAAGAGCAGAGAAGGTGTTTAAAAGAAATGTCTTCGCTCCCGTGTTCTCTATGCCATCATCTACATGGCTCCAAGAGGAATATTTCAAAGCACATAATCTGGCAGAAACACTTATCCACACATTTCTTTTTTTATTGATCGATGTCATAACTCTGTTAGAGGCTAAGGATACAAAGATGAACAAGACATGGGCCCCTCCCTTGAGGCATTCACAGTCAGATGAGTTCGTCTTCACAGTCCAGGAGTGGAGGTGGGTGCCACCCATGACAGGGGCAGGGCCAGGGTACTGGGGGATCACAGAAGAGGGACAGCCAAAACCGGACTGAGAGGCCAGGGCGAGCTTCCTGGAGGTGGAAGTCTTCGGGAAGGATGCGGGTCAGGTCACTGTCAGCAGCCCCCTGTCATCCTCAGGGCGACACTCCTGAGAGTGTCTCATAAGCTCTTTCACCTTCTGGTTTCTATCACCTCCTCATTTTCAAGCATCAATATACAACACACGTGTGTGTACACATGTGTACATGTGCTTACACACACACACACACACACTCACCGAATGCTCTGGCTAATAAGAACTGAGCAGATCGTATTAGTCAAGACTCAGATATCATTGGCTTCTGTAAAAGAATACTTCACCCTTGATATCTCTGACTGTTCACCTACAATTCATGCTTCAGCCTATTGGAATCATTTTTCAGTTCTCAACCTTCTAATGAAAACACACTGGCCAAGGTTGTCCTTGACCTCTGGAAGGTTAAATCCAATGACCTTTTTACAGCTTCCTTTTACTTGGCCTCTTTGCCCCATGTGGGTGACCCTGTCACTTAACACTGTGTCATCTTGGACAAGTTCATTAAATGATCTCTGGCTCGATTTCCTCAATTATAAAATGAGATAATAATACGATTATTATTATCACAGCCCTATGAGTATTGATTGAGTTGATATATGCAAAGTGCCTGGTATAAAGCAAGCATAGTTAAATGCTACTGTCATTTAACTCTCCTGATCAGTCTCTAAAAAACAATCTCTATGCTGGTAACTTTGACAGCACTCTTTGGTTGTCCCCCCACCTCTTTGTGTCCTTCAGCCTTCTTCATTGACCTCTCTTATTTATTCTGCCTCCCCTTAAATGTTAAGGTCTCAGGGTTTGTCCCGACATCCCAGGCTAACACACTGGTCCACCCCCAGGGCTCTCCTGCCTCCCACTTGCCCCTACGACAGCTCAAATCTAACCACTTCCCTAGTGGTCTGTGTAAAACTCAAATCTCAGCATGTTCTTCCGCTGCAGAGGCTCCCCTATGCAGGACCAAACCCCTTTACTTGGCTTACAAAGCTCTTTCCACCAGCTGGCCTCAGCCCACCCTGCAGATCTTACCTCTCACCACCCTGACCCCTCACTTCCAGTGCCTCTAGGCAGTTCCTCATATGTACTGGCCAAGTGGGCTCTGTAACTTGCATGGCCTTGCTCATGCTATTCCTTCTTTCACACCAGCTTAGGCATGATTTCCTTGGGTATTCTTCTCCCTGGATATTCAACGACTCTCTCCTCTGTGCACCACCGTACCCCAAGCTGTTGCCCATCAGACCTCTAGGACAGCTGCTGTGCTGATTTGCAGTCATTGCCATTTCCCTCAAGGGCAAGGGCTGTCTTATTCTTTGTATCCTCAGCACCTAAAGGGCAGCTGCTGTGGTTGGTACAGAGTTGGCGCTCAGACGATGAACAAATGAATGGGACAAACAAATGGAAGGGCCAATAAACTGTAAAGCTGGACCCAGAGCCCATTCCCAGTGGACTCTGGGGTTGCCAGTTCCCTGCTGCCTCTGCCTGTCAGGGAGAGACCTTCCCGAACTCTTTCTTTTTCTCTTTCCTGAGAGGGTTGGTGGCAATCTGAGTGCCTGGTGGGCATCTGCAGATGATCCAGATTGTCTCAATCCTCTGTGTTAAAAGGAAGGTCAAGGGTGAGGTCAAGGTCATTAATGCATTAGGAAAAGCAACTTTTTCCCTTTCTTTCCCACTGGTGGGAAAGCTCAGTACAGTGACATTTAAGAACAGTCTCTACTCTTAACCTCTTTCAAATGAATAGTAGTCTTAACCATTTTCTCTCTGTCAGTTTTCCTTTTCTTTGTAAGTGCCAGTTTGGTGGCTACATAGGCAAGGATGGCAACTGTTAGCTGCAAATCCCCAGACACAGGATAATTTATAATAAGCCTGGTTGGCATTATCCCTATGCAGTGCAACTTACACTTAGCTTCTTTTTGCAGGCTAATCAATTCAAGGAAGTATGTCAGGTGTGCAACACATTTACAGGGATTGTTTATTTAATGTAAAAATTTCTTTATGCATTTATTTCTTTAGTTGTTAATTTGCCAATGTGTACCATCTCTAACAATTCAAAGGCCTTTCCAAAGTTAAGGTAAAATTGTTGCAAACGGCATGAATTTTGTAAAACAGATGAATTGAGAAAGTGAGAGGGGATGCTTGATACACAAAAGGTAGTTTTGCGGTTGCTGAGTTAGCAGGAACAGTGAAGAACTGTCTGCGTTGGGGTAGAGTTAGCCCAACTCACACAAGGTTGGTATGTACAGAAATATCAACCTTGTCTCTGCTTCCTTTGTGACCACTCAAGACCATTGCATATGGTTTTATCATCTGGTTTAAAAATGTGCAGCTTAAAATATATTTAAGAACAACGTGTAACACATTTAAATGTAAAATTGGACTGTGTGAATATTCTTAGAATAGCATTCATAAAGAAGTCAATTCACTTAGACACAGTTGCAATGAAATTATGAACTCCCTCTTTGCTTAAAAGCTTTTTCCAAAAGTTTTCGGATAGAGGATTGCCAGATTACATTTATACCCAGGGGTGGAATTCATTAATCTGTGCTCAGTTCATTTGGCCATGGACTTTTTGAAAAGGAACATAACAATTTTTTTTATCCACACATCCCCATATGAAAATATACATTTTAGTCAGTCCTTTTTTTCATGAAAGTTCAGCTTTTGCCCCCCGCAAAAGAAAATATATTCAAATAAGCAAATGTGATTGGAAATAAAAATAACTTTGATTATGATGAAACTTAGTGACTTCACTGTTTAAACAGTTATTCAATTTTTTGATTATTTTTATTTTGCATTCTAGTCTGTTCCACTGCCTTATGGATGTACTGTTGTTATACCTGTAGCTCAACGCATTATTCTCTCCCTATTTTTAGCTCTTCTTTCAATGAAAAAAAATATACGTAAGCTTTAGGAACATCTAAAGAAAACAGATGACTTTTCAGAATTTCTTTAACCCTGAAATTAAATCTCTTGCTTTTCACTTTTGAGCTAAGAATAAAATTGTTATGGATGTCCTCAGACTGCGTATTAATGCCTGTTCCACTCATATTCCACATTAACATTTTTATTTCCACTGGGATTTCTGATATAATCAGGTATTAAACCTGTGGTTATTTTGGCAATTATGCCTTTTATGGAAGGATTCTAACAGTTAAACCCTAAGTCAGGAAAAAATATTGTTTTTACCTCATCTGGAAGAAGAGTTATCCTAAAAGATGGTTAGAAGATTCAATCGGAGGTTAAAATTTTTAAAGAAAAGCTCACAGATAGAGTCCTCCACTTTCCATTCATTAAACAAAACACACAGGAAACGTTTTTCTTCCTCCCGCTCTGTCCAAAGCACATGCCAGACTCAAGCTCATGCCTTGAGCTCTATGCCTCAGCCATCAATTTTTAAAAATTGACAGTTCTCCATTATTCCTACAGAGTTTAATTTCTCACACTGTCCTACAATTTTTACTTATTTTAAAGGGTATTGTCTCCCCTTTTCTCATTTGTTTTCCCAAAATAATCTCAAAACTACTCACCCTCCCTCACATGTCCCTCCACTCAGACCTGCTATTTCCATTTTCAATTTTTGAATTTGCTTCTTCTCATCCATAACTTAGAAGGCAGCCTGAATGTTCAAAAGTAAAATTGCTCTCCCCTGTGACTCTTACAGCACTGGCTCAGGTTTGGTCTAATTAGCATGTAGTTCTTTACCTTAATGTTGGTGATGCTTCTTCCAAGGTATCATTTAAAAGGCAGAAGCTTGGGAGAAGCTGAGGCCTTGGTCCTGGCTCTGTGCAGCCTTAGACAAGTTATTTAATCCTCAGATCCTTTATGAAGTAGGATAAAAGCACCTACTTCACAGGGTAATCGTGAGGAATGTGCTTAGCATACATAGTAGGCGTTCAAAAAAACTAGGTCCCTTCTCCCTCTCCTGGCTCCATATTGAGTGCTACGTGTAGCCCAGCCAGGTTGCATGTCATGGGCTTTGGGAGAAATGAGTATGAGACAATCTCAATATCCTTTCTCTGGCAATATCTAAATTGCCTATAATGTGGTACCATTACGGTACAGAGAGTAAGTATAAAAATTTCAGAGACTTGAAAGACATTGGGGGAAGGGGCCCTTGAGTTGTGTCCTGAAGGGAAGGATGGACAAGCGCTGTGGCCGGGAGGAGATTGCTTGAGGAGAGGCCAGGAGGTGAGGAGGACAGGGAAGCGAGAGCCATCACATTCCCCTGGGGGTGAGGGGTCTAGTTGCAGAGCTGTGGGGCATGTTGGAAAGTCAGTCCAAAGTATGATGGTCTTTAGGAATTGAACAGAGGACTTTAGACTTGAAATAGAACATAACAGGGAGCTGGAGTTCAAGTAATTGCATTGCCCTCGTTAAGTGGATTATCTTCCAGGGTGGCAAGAAGAGAGGGTTTTTATGCCTTTTATTTTCTCCAGTGTAGGGAAGTGATTTTTAAACTCTCTGTGACTCATCATACAAAAATATTTACATCATGATACAGGACACCTGCATATGCTTATGTATATTTGTGTCATGAAATAAAAGTTTTGTGAAACAGTTGTTACCCTGGTTATGTGTACTGCACAGGGCTGACTATGTAATTTGCAGGGTCTTGTGCAAAATGGAGATGTGGGACGTTTTGTTCAAAATGCAGGTAAAAAGTGCTGTTAAAGGTACTTAAATATATACTTTTTCCTTTCTTGTGTGGTCTCTTTCTTACTCAGCTTGTCATGGTGTTTTTTTATTTTGCTTTTATTGTCATTCTCAGTAAAGAAAATTTAAATTGGAAGTTTAAATTATTAAGATTTAGAAATGAAAAAGGAGAAATCACAACTGACACTGCAGAAATGCAAAGGATTATAAGAGACTACTACAAACAACTATATGCCAATAAAATGGACAACCATGAAGAAATGGACAAATTCTTGGAAAGGTACAGTTTTCCAAGACTGAACCAGGAGAATTAGAATATATAAACAGATCTATCACAAGTAATGAAATTGAAACTGTAATTAAAAATCTTCCAACAAACGAAAGTCCAGGGCCAGATGGTTTCACAGGTGAATTCTACCAAACATTTAGAGAAGAGCTAACACCCATCCTTCTCAAACTCTTCCAAAAAATTGCAGAGGGAGAAACACTCCCAAATTCATTCTCCGGAGCCACCATCACCCTGATACCAAAACTGAAAAAAGATATCACAAAAAAAGAAAATTATAGACCAATATCACTGATGAACATAGATGCAAAAATCCTGAACAAAATACTAGCAAACAGAATCCAACAACACATTAAAAGGATCATACACCATGATCAAGTGGGATTTATCCCAGGGATGCAGGGATTCTTCAATATATGCAAATCAATCAATGTGATACACCACATTAACAAATCAAGGAATAAAAACCATATGATCATCTCAATAGAGGCAGAAAAAGCTTTTGACAAAACTCAACACCCATTTATGATAAAAAAACTCTCCAGAAAATGGACGTAGAGGGAACCTACCTCAACATAATAAAGGCCATATATGACAAACCCACAGCAAACATCATACTCAGTGGTGAAAAACTGAAAGCATTTCCACTAAGATCAGGAACAAGACAAGGATGTCCACTCTCACCACTCTTATTCAACATAGTTTTGGACGTCCTAGCCATGGCAATCAGAGAAGAAAAAGACATAAAAGGAATACAAATTGGAAAAGAAGAAGTAAAACTGTCACTGTTTGCAGATGACATGCTACTATACATAGAGAATCCTAAAGATGCCACCAGAAAACTACTAGAGCTAATCAATGAATTTGGTAAGGTTGCAGGATACAAAATTAATGCACAGAAATCTCTGGCATTACTATACACCAGCAACGAAAAATCAGAAAGAGAAATTAAGGCAACAATCCCATTTACCATTGCAACAAAAAGAATAAAATACCTAGGAATAAACCTGCCTGAGGAGGCAAAAGACTCAGAAAACTATAAAACACTGATGAAAGAAATCAAAGGTGACAGAAACAGGTGGAGAGATATACCATATTCTTGGATTGAAAGAATCAATATTGTGAAAATGACTGTACTACCCAAAGCAATCTGCAGATTCAATGCAATGCCTATCAAACTACCAATGGCATTCTTCACAGAATTAGAACAAAAAATTTTACAATTAGTATGGAAACACAAAAGACCCTGAATAGCCAAAGCAATCTTGAGAAAGAAAAATGGTGTTGGAGGAATCAGGCTCCCCGACTTCATACTATACCACAAAGCTACAGTAATCAAGACAGTATGGTACTGGCACAAAAACAGAAATACAGATCAATGGTACAGCATAGAATGCCCAGAGATAAACGCACGCACATATGGTCACCTAATTGATGACAAAGGAGGCAAGAACATACAATGGAGAAAAGACAGCCTCTTCAATAGGTGGTGCTGGGAAAACTGGACAGTTACATGTAAAAGAATGAAATTAGAACACTCCCTAACACCATACACAAAAATAAACTCAAAATGGATTAAAGACCTAAATGTAAGGCCAGACACTATAAAACTCTTAGAGGAAAACTTAGGAAAAGCACTCTGACATAAACATAAACCACAGCAAGATCTTTTTTGACCCACCTCCTAGAGAAAGGGAAATAAAAGCAACAACAAAAAAGGGGACCTAATGAAACTTAAAAGCTTTTGCACAGCAAAGGAAACCATAAACAAGATGAAAAGACAACCCTCAGAATGGGAGAAAATATTTGCAAATGAAACAGAAGACAAAGGATTAATCTCCAAAATATACAAACAGCTCATGGAGCTCAATATCAAAAAAACCAAATAATCCAATTAAAAAATGGGTGGAAGACCTAAATAGACATTTCACCAAGGAAGACATACAGATGGCCAAGAGGCACATGAAAAGATGCTCAACATCACTAATTGTTAGAGAAATGCAAATCAAAGCTACAATGAGGTATCGCTTCACACCGGTCAGAATGGCCATTATCAAAAAATCTAAAAACATTAAATGCTGGAAAGGGTGTGGTGAAAAGGGAACCCTCCTGCACTGTTGGCGAGAATGTAAATTGATGCAACCACTATGGAAAACAGTATGGAAGTTCCTTAAAAAATTAAAAATAGAACTACCATATGAACCAGCAATCCCACTACTGGGCATATACCCTGAGAAAACCATAATTCAAAAAGAGATATGTACCACAATGCTCATCGCAGCACTATTTACAATAGCCAGGACATGGAAGCAACCTAAGTGTCCATCGACAGATGAATGGATAAAGAAGATGTGGCACATATATACAATGGAATATTACTCAGCCATAAAAAGGAATGAAACTGAGTTATTTGTAGTGAGGTGGATGGACCTAGAGTCTGTCATACAGAGTGAAGTAAGTCAGAAAGAGAAAAACAAGTACCATATGCTAACGCATATATATGGAATCTAAAAAAAAAAAAAAAAAATGGTACTGATGAACCTAGTTGCAGGGCAGGAATAAAGATGTAGACATAGAGAATGGACTTGAGGAAACGGGGTGGGAGGAGGAAGCTGGGGCGAAGTGAGAGTAACATCGACATATATACACTACCAAATGTAAAATAGTCAGCTAGTGGGAAGCAGCAGCATAGCACAGGGAGATCAGCTTGGTGCTTTGTGACCACCTAGAGGGGTGGGATAGGGAGGATGGGAGGGAGGCTCAAGAGGGAGGGGATATGGGGACATATGTATGCCTATGGCTGATTCTCTTTGGTGTATAACAGAAACTAACACAGTATTGTGAAGCAATTATACTCCAATAAAGATCTATTAAAAAAAAGAAAGCAAACTTTCCTTTCCACCAAAAAAAAAAAAATTACTAAGGTGAATCATACCATTTGTCTTTATAACATGCAATGCCATAATGTTTTTTTTTTTTTTTAAACATCTTTATTGAAGTATAATTGCTTTACAATGGTGTGCTAGCTTCTGCTTTACAACAAAGTGAATCAGTTACACATATACATATGTTGCCATATCTCTTCCCTCTTGCATCTCCCTCCCTCCCACCCTCCCTATCCCACCCCTCTAGGTGGTCACAAAGCACCGAGCTGATCTCCCTGTGCTATGCGGCTGCTTCCCACTAGTTATCTATTTTACATTTGGTAGTGTATATATGTCCATGACACTCTCTCACCCTGTCACATCTCACCCCTCCCCCTCCCCATATCCTCAAGTCCATTCTCTAGTAGGTCTGTGTCTTTATTCCCATCTTGCCACTAGGTTCTTCATGACCTCTTTTTTTTTTTTTTTTTTCCCCTTAGATTCCATATATATGTGTTAGCATACTGTATTTGTTTTTCTCTTTCTGACTTACTTCACTCTGTATGACAGACTCTAACTCCATCCACCTCATTACAAACACCTCCATTTCATTTCTTTTTATGGCTGAGTAATATTCCATTGTATATATGTGCCACATCTTCTTTATCCATTCATCCGATGATGGACACCTAGGTTGCTTCCATGTCCTGGCTATTGTAAACAGAGCTGCAATGAATATTTTGGTACATGACTCTTTCTGAATTATGGTTTTCTCAGGGTATATGCCCAGTAGTGGGATTGCTGGGTCATATGGTAGTTCTATTTTTAGTTTTTTAAGGAACCTCCATACTGTTCTCCATAGTGGCTGTATCAATTTACATTCCCACCAACAGTGCAAGAGTGTTCCCTTTTCTCCACACCCTCTCCAGCATTTATTGTTTCTAGATTTTTTGATGATGGCCATTCTGACCGGTGTGAGATGATACCTCATTGTAGTTTTGATTTGCATTTCTCTAATGATTAATGATGTTGAGCATTCTTTCATGTGTCTGTTGGCAATCTGTATCTCTTCTTTGGAGAAATGTCTATTTAGGTCTTCTGCCCATTTTTGGATTGGGTTGTTTGTTTTTTTGTTATTGAGCTGCATGAGCTGCTTGTAAATCTTGGAGATTAATCCTTTGTCCGTTGCTTCATTTGCAAATATTTTCTCCCATTCTGAGGGTTGTCTTTTGGTCTTGTTTATGGTTTCCTTTGCTGTGCAAAAGCTTTTAAGTTTCATTAGGTCCCATTTGTTTATTTGTGTTTTTATTTCCATTTCTCTAGGACCTGGGTCAAAAAGGATCTTGCTGTGACTTATGTCATACAGTGTTCTGCCTATGTTTTCCTCTAAGAGTTTGATAGTGTCTGGCCTTACACTTAGGTCTTTAATCCATTTTGAGTTTATTTTTGTGTATGGTGTTAGGGAGTGTTCTAATTTCATACTTTTACATGTACCTGTCCAATTTTCCCAGCACCACTTATTGAAGAGGCTGTCTTTTCTCCACTGTATATGCTTGCCTCCTTTATCAAAGATAAGGTGACCATATGTGCGTGGGCTTATCTCTGGGCTTTCTATCCTGTTCCATTGATCTATATTTCTGTTTTTGTGCCAGTACCAAACTGTCTTGATTACTGTAGCTTTGTAATATAGTCTGAAGTCAGGGAGCCTGATTCCTCCAGCTCCATTTTTCGTTCTCAAGATTGCTTTGGCTATTCGGGGTCTTTTGTGTTTCCATACAAATTGTGAAATTTTTTGTTCTAGTTCTGTGAAAAATGCCAGTGGTAGTTTGATAGGGATTGCATTGAATCTGTAGATTGCTTTGGGTAGCAGAGTCATTTTCACAATGTTTATTCTTCCAATCCAAGAACATGGTATATCTCTCCATCTGTTTGTATCATCTTTAATTTCTTTCATCAGTGTCCTATAATTTTCTGCATACAGGTCTTTTGTCTCCTTAGGTAGGTTTATTCCTAGGTATTTTATTCTTTTTGTTGCAATGGTAAACGGGAGTGTTTTCTTAATTTCACTTTCAGATTTTTCATCATTAGTATACAGGAATGCAAGAGATTTCTGTGCATTAATTTTGTATCCTGCTACTTTACCAAATTCATTGATTAGCTCTAGTAGTTTTCTGGTAGCATCTTTTGGATTCTCTATGTATAGTATCATGTCATCTGCAAACAGTGACAGCTTTACTTCTTCTTTTCCGATTTGGATTCCTTTTATTTCTTTTTCGTCTCTGATTGCTGTGGCTAACACTTCCAAAACTATGTTGAATAATAATGGTGAGAGTGGGCAACCTTGTCTTGTTCCTGATCTTAGTGGAAATGGTTTCAGTTTTTCACCATTGAGGACAATGTTGGCTGTGGGTTTGTCATATACGGCCTTTATTATGTTGAGGAAAGTTCCCTCTATGCCTACTTTCTGCAGGACTTTTATCATAAATGGGTGTTGAATTTTGTCGAAAGCTTTCTCTGCATCTATTGAGATGATCATATGGTTTTTCTCCTTCAATTTGTTAATATGATGTATCACGTTGATTGATTTGCGTATATTGAAGAATCCTTGCATTCCTGGGATAAACCCCACTTGATCATGGTGTATGATCCTTTTAATGTGCTGTTGGATTCTGTTTGCTAGTATTTTGTTGAGGATTTTTGCATGTATGTTCATCAGTGATATTGGCCTGTAGTTTTCTTTCTTTGTGACATCTTTGCCTGGTTTTGGTATCAGGGTGATGGTGGCCTCGTAGAATGAGTTGGGGAGTGTTCCTCCCTCTGCAATATTTTGGAAGAGTTTGAGAAGGATAGGTGTTAGCTCTTCTCTAAATGTTTGATAGAATTCGCCTGTGAAGCCATCTGGTCCTGGGCTTTTGTGTGTTGGAAGATTTTTAATCACAGTTTCAATTTCAGTGTTTGTGATTGGTCTGTTCATATTTTCTATTTCTTCCTGGTTCAGTCTCGGCAGGTTGTGCATTTCTAAGAATCTGTCCATTTCTTCCAGGTTGTCCATTTTATTAGCATAGAGTTGCTTGTAGTAATCTCTTATGATCGTTTGTATTTCTGCAGTGTCAGTGGTTACTTCTCCTTTTTCATTTCTAATTCTATTAATTTGAGTCTTCTTTTTTCTCTTGATGAGTCTGGCTAATGGTTTATCAATTTTGTTTATCTTCTCAAAGAACCAGCTTTTAGTTTCATTGATTTTTGCTATTGTTTCCTTCATTTCTTTTTCATTTATTTCTGATCTGATCTTTATGATTTCTTTCCTTCTGCTAGCTTTGGGGTTTTTTTGTTCTTCTTTCTCTAATTGCTTTAGGTGCAAGGTTAGGTTGTTTATTCGAGATGTTTCCTGTTTCTTGATGTAGGCTTGTATTGCTATAAACTTCCCTCTTAGAACTGCTTTTGCTGCATCCCATAGGTTTTGGATCGTCGTGTCTCCATTGTCATTTGTTTCTAGGTATTTTTTGATTTCCCCTTTGATTTCTTCAGTGATCACTTCGTTATTAAGTAGTGTATTGTGTAGCCTCCATGTGTTTGTATTTTTTACAGATCTTTTCCTGTAATTGATATCTAGTCTCATAGCGTTGTGGTCGGAAAAGATACTTGATACGATTTCAATTTTTTTAAATTTACCAAGGCTTGATTTGTGACCCAAGATATGATCTATCCTGGAGAATGTTCCATGAGCACTTGAGAAAAATGTGTATTCTGTTGTTTTTGGGTGGAATGTCCTATAAATATCAATTAAGTCCATCTTGTTTAATGTATCATTTAAAGCTTGTGTTTCCTTATTTATTTTCATTTTGGATGATCTGTCCATTGGTGAAAGTGGGGTGTTAAAGTCCCCTACTATGATTGTGTTACTGTCGATTTCCCCTTTTATGGCTGTTAGTATTTGCCTTATGTATTGAGGTGCTCCTATGTTGGGTGCATAAATATTTACAATTGTTATATCTTCCTCTTGGATCGATCCCTTGATCATTATATAGTGTCCATCTTTGTCTCTTGTAATTGTCTTTATTTTAAAGTCTATTTTGTCTGATATGAGAATTGCTACTCCAGCTTTCTTTTGATTTCCATTTGCATGGAATATCTTTTTCCATCCCCTCACTTTCAGTCTGTATGTGTCTCTAGGTCTGAAGTGGGTCTCTTGTAGACAGCATATATATGGGTCTTGTTTTTGTATCCATTCAGCCAGTCTGTGTCTTTTGGTGGGAGCATTTAATCCATTTACATTTAAGGTAATTATCGATATGTATGTTCCTATTCCCATTTTCTTAAATGTTTTGGGTTTGTTATTGTAGGTGTTTTCCTTCTCTTGTGTTTCTTGCCTAGAGAAGTTCCTTTAGCATTTGTTGTAAAGCTGGTTTGGTGGTGCTGAACTCTCTCAGCTTTTGCTTGTCTGTAAAGGTTTTAATTTCTCCATCAAATCTGAATGAGATCCTTGCTGGGTAGAGTAATCTTGGTTGTAGGTTTTTCTCCTTCATCACTTTAAGTATATCCTGCCACTCCCTTCTGCCTTGCAGAGTTTCTGCTGAAAGATCAGCTCTTAACCTTATGGGGATGCCCTTGTGTGTTATCTGTTGTTTTTCCCTTGCTGCTTTTAATATGTTTTCTTTATATTTAATTTTTGATAGTTTGATTAATATGTGTCTTGGTGTGTTTCTCCTTGGATTTATCCTGTATGGGACTCTCTGTGCTTCCAGGACTTGATTAACTATTTCCTTTCCCATATTAGGGAAGTTTTCAACTATAATCTCTTCAAATATTTTCTCAGTCCCTTTCTTTTTCTCTTCTTCTTCTGGGACCCCTATAATTCGAATGTTGGTGCGTTTAATGTTGTCCCAGAGGTCTCTGAGACTGTCCTCAGTTCTTTTCATTCTTTTTTCTTTATTCTGGTCTGCAGTAGTTATTTCCACCATTTTATCTTCCAGGTCACTTATCCGTTCTTCTGCCTCAGTTATTCTGCTATTGATCCCATCTAGAGTATTTTTAATTTCATTTATTGTGCTTGTCATCGTTTCTTGGTTCCTCTTTAGTTCTTCTACGTCCTTGTTAAATGTTTCTTGCATTTTGTCTATTCTATTTCCAAGACTTTGGATCATCCTTACTATCATTATTCTGAATTCTTTTTCAGGTAGACTACCTATTTCCTCTTCATTTGTTAGGTCTGGTGTGTTTTGACCCTGCTCCTTCATCTGCTGTGTGTTTTTCTGTCTTCTCATTTTGCTTATCTTACTGTGTTTGGGGTCTCCTTTTCACAGGCTGCAGGTTCGTAGTTCCCGTTGTTTTT
Organism: Eubalaena glacialis; assembly: GCF_028564815.1. NCBI lineage: Eukaryota > Metazoa > Chordata > Mammalia > Artiodactyla > Balaenidae > Eubalaena > Eubalaena glacialis. The sequence goes on along the minus strand of NC_083722.1, from coordinate 19,491,092 downwards.
GGTATCTGTCCCCAGTGGCTAAGGTTGGTTCAGTGGGTTGTGTAGGTTTCCTGGTGGAGGGAACTAGTGCCTGTGTTCTGGTGGATGAGGCTGGATGTTGTCTTTCTGGTGGGTTCGTCCACGTCTGGTGGTGTGTTTTGGGGTGTCTGTGGCCTTATTATGATTTTAGGCAGCCTCTCTGTTAATGGATGGGGCTGTGTTCCTCTCTTGCTAGTTGTTTGGCATAGGGTGTCCAGCACTGTAGCTTGCTGGTCGTTGAGTGAAGCTGGGTCTTGATGTTGAGATGGAGATCTGTGAGAGATTTTCGCCGTTTGGTATTACGTGGAGCTGGGAGGTCTCTTGTGGACCAGTGTCCTGAAGTTGGCTCTCCCACCTCAGAGGCACAGCCCTGATGCCTGGCTGGAGCACCAAGAGCCTTTCATCCACACGGCTCAGAATAAAAGGGAGAAAAAATGGAAAGAAAGAAAAAAAGAGGATAAAATAAAATAAAATAAAGCAATTATAATAAAAAATAAGAAAAAAAATTATTAAGAAAAAAAATTTTTTTTAATTTTTAAAAATAGATTTATTAATTTTTTATACTAAAAATAAGAAAAAAATTATTTAGAAAAAATTTATTAAGAAAAAAATTTTTTAATTTTTTAAAATAAAAAATATGAAAAAACTTATTAAAAATTTTTTTAAAAATAGAAAATAAGGAAAAAATTATTAAGAAAACATTTATTAGGGAAAAAAAAAATTTTTTAAGCCAAAAAAAAAAAACGGACGGACCTAACCCTAGGACTAACGGTGAGAGCAAAGCTATACAGACAAAATCTCACCCAGAAGCATACACATCTACACTCACAAAAAAAAGGAAAAGGGGAAAAGTTAATATATCCTGCTCCCAAAGTCCATCTCCTAAATTTGGGATGATTCGTTGTCTATTCAGGTATTCAACAGATGCAGGCACATCAAGTTGTTTGTGGAGCTTTAATCCGCTGCTTCTGAGGCTGCTGGGAGAGATTTCCCTTTCTCTTCTTTGTTCGTACAGCTCCCGGGGTTCAGCTTTGGATTTGGACCCGCCTCTGCATGTAGGTCCCCTGAGGGCGTCTGTTCCCCGCCCAGACAGAACGGGGTTAAAGGAGCAGCTGATTCGGGTGCTCTGGCTCAGTCAGGCCGGGGGGAGGGAGCGGTACGGAGGAGGCGGGGCGAGCCTGCGGCGGCAGAAGCCGGCGTGACGTTGCAGCAGCCTGAGGCGCGCCGTGCGCTCTCCCGGGGAAGTTGTCCCCGGATTACGGGAGCCTGGCCGTGGCGGGCTGCACAGGCTCCCGGGAGGGGCGGTGTGGAGAATGACCTGTGCTTGCCCACAGGCTGTTTGGTGGCGGCAGCAGCAGCCTTAGCGTCTCATGCCCGTCTCTGGGGTCCGTGCTGATAGCCGCGGCTCGCGCCCGTCTCTGGAGTTCGTTTAAGTGGCGCTCTGAATCCCCTCTCCTTGCACGCCGCGAAACAAAGAGGCAAGAAAAAGTCTCCTGCCTCTTCGGCAGCTGCAGACCTTTTCTCGTGCACCCTCCTGGCTAGTTGTGGTGCGCTAGCCCCTTCAGGCTGTGTTCACGCAGCCAACCCCAGTCCTCTCCCTGGGATCCGACCGAAGCCCGCGCCTCAGCTCCCAGCCCCCGCCCGTCCCGGCGGGTGAGCAGACAAGCCTCTCAGGCTGGTGAGTGCTGCTCGGCGCCGAGCCTCTGTGCGGGAATCTCTCCGTTTTTCCCTCTGTGTCCCTGTTGCTGTGGGATCCGCGCTGATAGCCGCGGCTCGCGCCCGTCTCTGGAGCTCGTTTAGGCGGCGCTCTGAATCCCCTCTCCTTGCGCGCCGCGAAACAAAGAGGCAAGAAAAATTCTCTTGCCTCTTTGGCAGCTGCAGTCTTTTTCCCGGACTCCCTCCCGGCTAGCACCGAAGCCCGAGCCCCAGCTCCCAGCCCCCGCCCGCCCCGGCGGCTGAGCAGACAAGCCTCTCGGGCTGGTGAGTGCTGGTCGGCACCGCTCCTCTGTGCGGGAATCTCCGCTTTGCCCTCCGCACCACTGTGGCTGCGCTCTCCTCCGTGGCTCCGAAGCTTCCCCCCTCTGCTACCCGCAGTCTCTGCCCACGAAGGGGCTTCCTAGTGTGTGGAAACCTTTCCTCCTTCACAGCTCCCTCCCACTGGTGCAGGTCCCGTCCCTATTCTTTTGTCTCTGTTATTTCTTTTTTTCTTTTGCCCTACCCAAGTACGTGGGGATTTTCTTGCCTTTTGGGAGGTCTGACGTCTTCTGCCAGCGTTCAGTGGGTGTTCTGTAGGAGCAGTTCCACGTGTAGATGTATTTCTCATGTATCTGTGGGGAGGAAGGTGATCTCCGCGTCTTACTCTTCCGCCATCTTGCCCCTCAGAAGCCATAATGTTATAGTATAAGACCACTTAACTCATGTATGGAATCACCAAAATTGCACAATTTGTATTTCTTAGCTCATATTTGCATATGCATTTTGTTCTTATCAGAATAGTGGAAATACTGTATATAAAACTAGCTCAGCTATTTATTTCACTTTTAATATGCACATTCTATCAACACTCTCTACCTTAGGTGTACTGATCAGTAAGGAAGGACTGAAAAGAAAAGGGACCATGGGTTGCCTTATGTTTCCCTTTCCTTCTATGTCATCATTTTCAGCAGAAGTGATTGACTGCTACAGAGAAGTAACATGAGTAAGAAAGAGTAGGCTAGGGTTATCCTTGGTCTTTCTTATTTCTTACAATGCCATTGCCTTCTTTCTTCCTTGGAAGCAAGTTCTGGTTTTATTGGAAAGTGTGGCCCCACCACGCCTTTCTCAGATGCAGACGTAACATGCTTATCCTATACTCATTTGAGTCTTGACAGTCGCCCATGCGATTGATGGGTCCACCCATTGATGAGTCCACCTGAGTTCTGTACTCACCAGCCATCACAAACCCTAAGGCAAGGAACCATGGGCACACATATTATGTATATATCCTCCCCTCATGAATGTGCTCCATTGTCTCATTGGACTTCACTTACGAAACACAAGTTCAAAGATAAAATTATTAAGAACTTCAAGATGGTGGCAGCAGATCATTAAGCCAAGTTGGGGGCTTTTCATAGAATGGGGCCCTATGAGACTGTATAGGTCACATGCCCATGAAGCTGACCCTGGCGTAACAATCAATATTTTGTTTTCTTCTGTCTTATTAAAAAAAAAAAAAAACATAGTTGCAACCCATTAAATTGATGTCACAATCCACTAATGGGTCATGACTGGCAGATTAGGAAACCCACCATTAAAAACGTAGACTCTAGTGTCAGATTGCGAGGTCTGAATCCTGTTTCACCACTCGCTAATTACGACCTTTAGGGGACCTCCGTTTTTCATATATAAAATGCAGGAAATATTATTAATTACTTCATAAAGCTGTTATGGTATTAAATGAGTTAATACATGTAATATGCTTAGACTGATGTATGTCGTATAATAAGCATCCAATAAGTATTAGATGATCGTCATCGTTAATATTGTTACCATTATTATTAATTTACATCTTGCTCTAGGTAAATGCTGAAGAAAAAAGTGTTTCTCTACTGAACAGTAAGCATCTCCACTTATTCTAAAATAGATATTGGTAAATAGGTTTACCAATACTTGTGTTTTATCTTGACTGCAAGTATGGGAAATATTATAATATTCAAATGAAAGTTAATTCTTACCACCCTTAATTCAATGAAAATACTTAAAAATTACAGTTTAATGAAAAATTCAATGAAAGGTTGCTTTATTTCTGTTCCCCCTCTCCAAGATTAAAACAGATAGATTACTGGTATTTGTCAATTATCAGTTAAAAAAGAAGCAAGGATATCTGAAAGATACCATTCCTTAGCTTAAGGAACCAGAATTATTCCTTTTGTAATGAAATTCTTAGATGATGAACTTCAATCATAGGTTAAAATGCTAGAGGAGAATGTTTTCTATCTTTGCAAACATACAGCAAACATCAATTTTTGTTATAGACCCAAACTAAATCCCTAAGTCGTAACATTAAATGAAAAGAGTGCAGAATCTGGTGGATATCCCGTCAATACCTGTTGTTGGAACAACATTAAATCAAAGTGAGCAAAATGCTGACTGATTTGCTTTGATCTGTTTTGACTCCTTGATAGTTTCATAATAAATAGTACTATTTTGTAGCTAATTTGCATATTTCCCATTATCATCTGAAGCTGTTGAGATCTCTTCCCATTGATTCCTGGACATTTTATGTTTACTTGATTCTCTCAAATTTGGTACTAAGTTTATATCTGTATAAAGTGACAGTCACTTTATATCTGATTGTCTATCAATTGCTGATACATGGACATAAATATATGGACATATTTATGATTAGATAATCATCTTAACATGGAGTTCAATAGACTCATTTAAATGGATTTATTTCAGGCTATTTTAAATAAAATTTGGGACATAGCAGATACTGCAGAGCAAAATATCTTATGAAAAAATTTGTTTTTATCTACTATTTATTGACAGCAGTTTCTTGAATTGTAGACTTTATGTGTCTTCAAAGATATGCTAAATTGAGTATATTTTAACTTCCCATTTTATGTTAAGATGGAAGATTAACTACCAATCAAAGCTAAGTTATGTCTTTAGCAAGGCATCAGCTCTGATAGCAATTTAGCATCCTCTTCAAAAATTGCTGTGGAGCAGATTAAAACACCTGAAATGCTAAGCATTTAAAGAGATATCACTTTGACTGTCTAAAGCAAATAGAAGCATACAAATCTGTAAAATGCTGAGTTAAATTGAAAACACCCTCACTCAGATTTAAAGAATAATTCAGGTCTATTACGTGTGCCAATTAGGTTTGATGAAAAATTATCCAGTTCCTTTATTCAGGATGACTGATTTGTACTGATTTGCACATTTGCACTACCTGTCATGTTACCCTGAGTCAGGACCACAGTTCACAGAATCACTAACAGCTGTCTCAGGATTAGATTAGCTTTGAAAGTGGTGATACTTGTTTTATACTTATAGTAGGATTGGCATTGTTAAACATATTATGTTAAAGCATATTATTCTAGTAAGTTGAAAGAATGTTGGAGCCTTAGACGATGAAAGAGTAATTTAGTAATAATTGGGATTAATAACCAACTTTTTAAAAATGCACGTTCAGTTCATTTTTATTTTCATATTTGAGCTAGGTATTTAATCCCTTAAGTATATGCTGTGTATATAATTTGGAAACAATTTTTAGAGAAGTATCTCAGCCTTCCATCTCAAGTTGATCAACTGCAGATAGATTTTGAAAATTTACAATCCTGGTTTCTCTTTTAGCCTTTGGTTTTTAGGTTCCTTGCATGAATTCTTAGTAGTCTTCTGAAGCCAAGGCGTCTTTTATTTCTTTGTCTGAAATGATTGTGAATGACCGTGCTAATAGAATGCTTTAACTCAGGTGTGCAAGTTGAAGGTGCCTTGTTTCCTGGGATGGGTGCTGCCCATAGGCTTATCTCCTTCTTGCTCTATCTCCCCATATCCCCCTACACCCTGCAGCCACACTACCATGTTGTAATCCATTTAGGATTTTTGGCTAAGGTTCAAACTCCAGTAGATGTCTGTGTAGTAAGGATAATATTTTCATGAAATACAATTCCAGCTGCATTTATATTATCAAGATGAAGATGATCCGTTTTGGTTTAACTTGGCCATGCGTGAATGGGGATTGTTTGAGTTTGCAAGAGTGCTTGGATTTCATTAGACATGCTTGTGCGTTAGGGACATAAGTTTAGCAACAGCTTTATGGTGCTGACATCTGTGACAAATTCTTTGGAAGGCAGGAGTCAGAAGAGGTGGGATTTAACCCTGTTCAGCCCTTACTACCTCCATGGCATCAGGCCTCTGAGTTAGGTTTTACAGGACTATGGTCTCTCTTCTCCACTTCACAGCCAATCATCTTGAAAGAGTGGTCCATATTGCCTGTGTTCTGTGATAGGCACCACCCTTTTGTACTGCACCCCAATATAATCTGATATTTTATGCTCTGCTAAAATTACTCTCACCTAGTTGACCAGATCATCAGGGTGCTAAAGCCAGAGGACACTTTTTAATACTGATTATTCCTTTGCACTTGACTTTTGCTTTTCCCATGGCTTCCGTAACATCTCACACTTATTTTTTCTTGTTCTTTCCTTATTTCTTTTCAGTCTTTGTGAGTTCCTCTTCTTCCCATCCCTTCAATTTTTTTTTTCTAGAATTCTGCCCCCAGCCATCTTCTATTCTCATTCCAAGTTCTCTCCCAGACCCTTGGCTTTATTTACCAACTGTACTCTGACAGTTTCCAAATCTGTATCCTTAACCTAGAACTTCATCCTGGTTAACAGATTTATATTTCCAACCACTTAATTGACATGTCTTTCAAGATGCCTAACAGGGGACTCAAGGCAGCATACGAAAATCAGAACTCATACTCTCCCTTCTTAACCACGCCCCACCCCTTCCTTTTCCATCCCTTGTCTTGATAAATAGCTCTCCTAACCACTGAGACACCCAAGCCATAAATCTTAGATTCCCCCTTTGACTCTTTCGTCTCTCTCACCTCCCACATCCAGGCAGTCACGGAGTCCTGTCAGTACCTTTACGTGTCCCTCGTGTCCCCTCCTGTCTGTCCCGCTGCCAATGCCTTCATTCAGGACCTGCAATGTCTAGTGTGTCTCCACAGCCCCACAGACCAGTGCCTGTCCCACTACCCCAGTGGGGGCTGTGGGTTCTGTGCTTCAGAACCTCATGACCCATCATTCCATACTTTATTTCCCATTCCATTTCTTTGAACTCTCCAGGATACCAGCCTTCTGTCACTTCAGTCTGACCCATATTACAGGCTTTCCTTTCTACAATCCTGGCTAATCTTCTCACTCTGACCCGTTATCTCCACATCAGCAATATCGTCCTAGAGACCCTTGAGTAATACCTTCCTTCCTTAGCTTCCCCTCCACACCCACCCTGCCATGAATCCGCACTCCCTTCCTCCTAGGCAGCCCTCTTTCCAGGGCACTCCCCCAGCCCGATGCTCCCTGCATCAAGTCCTTCAGTTGCTCTTCGTCATCTTCAGGCTCAAGTTCAAATTCTTGGTTTTATCAGTCAAGGTTTTCGGAATCATCCCTGCCTGCTTGCTGCAGCCATGCTCATCTGACTGCAGTCCCTGGAACAGACCATGCATTCCAGTGCCTCTGAGTCTTTGCATATACTGATCTTGCTGTCTAGAATGCCCTTCCTCTGCTCCTCAATAACTAATTCTACTTGTCTTTTGATTTGTAGCTTCTGTCTCTCAGAAGCCTTCTTTGGCTGACCACCACGCCCACCTGTCACCCTTGCCTACCTCTCTGCACTCTTGACAGCCTGTGTAGCACTAGTTACATTTATCATTCCGTTCTACTGATTTTTCCATTTAAATTTCCTAGTAGACAGTAAGCATCTTGAGACCAGTGCCTTGTTCATCTCTTCCATGGCTGGTATCCAGCACATGCCTGGGCATGAGGAGGTTTGGTAAATATTGGCACAGTAAATGAATGAATGAATGAATGAACAAAAAATTGAGGAATTTAAGAGTACTGTGTATTTCTGTTATATGCAAGTACACCATTTGTTACCTTGATACATTTTCTACGGCAGAGAAGTAATTTGAGTATGGCTAGCTCTTTTACAGACTGAAATACGCAAGGTCATTTGGAGGTAGTTGGACCAGCCAGAATTAAGAATAGGAATCATGATTTTTCGGCTACTTATTAAGTAACTTCAAGTCACTGGGGTCCAATGAGGAACAGATTCAATTATTCTGATAAACTAAAACGAATTTGCAGTATAATTTTTATAAGGTTACAAAATTAGAAATGAAAAAAAAAAATAAAGCTATGTATACTTGTTGGCTTAGGTAAACCAACTCAGAAGTATTTTATTTTTCTCAGATCCTTGTATCTGTTATGGACTTTATAAAGTATATCAAAATTTATATAGATTATAAAATAATTTTGTCATGAATTCTACATATTATATATATATGTGTTTTAGTCTTTGTACTTTGAATATTTCTGATTTTGATGAAAATCTAAAACATCTGTATCTGAAAAGAATAAACTAGAAATGAAGGGATAAGAACAAAATTACCTTTGATCTGGGGAAATCAATGATAATAATCCTACTTTTACTTTCTGTCTACTCTTAGAAAATTTTGTTACACCCATTTAAAGTCAAGGTGAACTAACCATGGTGGTTAAGATCAAGTCTATGCAAAGAGTTAATAGTCAAATTTAAACATCAATTGCATAACAGATGATATTTAATACCTGGAGTGGGAGTCAGGAAATAGAAAGAAGCCAGATACACTTCAAACTGCAGTTAAGTAAACTCAGCCTATCTAAGTGGATGGATAAAGTTATTTTCATGTAATATTCTAAATTGCCAAAGAAAAATATCACTTGTGATATTCTTGTTCCTGTAAAGAGTTTCCATTTGAGTTTATGGGTCAGAATGAAACATATGGAGACAATTAGTGATTTTAAAACGTTCGGGTAATATGGCTGTACTAAGTTAGATACACTCAGAATATTAGCTGTTATTTGATTAGTTTTTCATTCTGCCTAATGATAATATTCTTTAGTTCAGGCGAGTGGTGTGAGGAAGATATTGTGCAAGTTGCTATAAGGATCAGAGGAGGGCTGGCCAGCATCCTTTCATCAGGAAGTGTTATCACATGGGAATCCCTCTTCCTCTCCACCTCCCTACTTGCTAAACTTCACATAGGGTTACCTTTCTGGAAGTGCTTTCTTTCAATTTCATTAAGATGTTGTGATGACAACAGTCTGTATCTAAGAAGAGTTTTATTGGAAATTCAATATATTTCACATATGAATGTATGTTTCATTAGCATTAGCTAATGAAAATAATTTGTATGTCACTTTCTTACCAATTTTACTTTGAATTCTGCCTCTGGTAACTGATGTGACACAGATAAAGACAGCATAATCTTCCTTTTAAACAGATCTATATACTTTTTTCTTCTTAGAATATTATCTTATATACTGAAAGCCATGAGCTCCTTGTTGCTCACATTTTTTTCTCAGTAATCTACTGGATTTAATGAGCTGCTTTTTTAAATTAATATTTTGTTTTTAATTTAACATTTTTATGAGAAAGTCTCAGTAGTAAATCATAGTAAAATGTTTATAGTCACACTAAACTTTCCTGCTTACAAATAGAGCCTCCACATAATAGATATCTAATATTTCCATAAAGTATTTAAAACTGGGTGTTAACTCTGTTATTTTTCTTTTTATTTATCCTGATAAGTTCCAATCAGTTTCAAACACTGAACACATTCAAATATGGTTTATAATATTATTTTAAAAGAATTTTTAATAATTCTGGTGAGAAAGTGTCCTTTAAACAAGGTCGTTGGGCTTAAATACTGATTATCAGCAATTACATGAATGTATCATTCATTAATTATTTGGTAACTTTTCTTACTTAACATTAACATTTTAACATATTTAAAATATTAAAATATTTTAATGTTACTACACTAACACACTGATGTACTGAAACTAGGAAATGCTTTCATTTCAGCCGTTCTAGTTGCAGAAAGGCTCAAAATGCACAAGCACTAGTTTGCCATTTCTGTAAGGGAAACAGATTCTTATTTATTACGAGCTACACACTAATGACATGACTGCCCTACCTCAGCAGCTCTGCTTTCATTTTTTAGGCAATAAAATTCATAAGGGGTAAGTGAAAAATAATTGAGGAGCATTTTTATTCTTACTAGAGTGTTTGTTATTGCTTTGCTGTGTAATATACACTAAAATGTCTACTCATGATTCAAAGAAAAAAGATTAGAGCTGAACTGCAGTGTAGTGTGCATCCAAGCATTGAATTTGATCCTCAGTGTAGTAGTTGAATGAGAGCAGTATTGTGTATCAAATTTATCCTCGCTCTTTAGTTTGTTAGCAAATGGCTTTTATTACGAAGGTTTTAGGGTAAGGGAGGACTTAAAAAAATCGAGTCCCTTTTCTTCTTTCTGGCAGATGTGGGTATCTGGAGGGGTGTTTTTTGTACATTGTAGGGGAGGGAGAGAGAGAGAGAGGTAATAACATTTAGAGACGGAAAACAGAAGGCAGAGGATTTGCAGGAGGGTTTTGGACCACTGCCTTCATAGCAGGAGGAACAGGGGTGTCTCAGCTGCCTGCCCTCACCCAGCAAGTAGGAGTCAGAAAGGGGATTTGCAGGGGCTACTGCCCCAGTGTTCTTTCTAGACCATAGTTTTTGGGCACATGGTGTATTAGTTGCCTGTTGCTGCTGTAACAAATTACCACACACATGGTGCCTTAAAACAGCACATGCTTATTATCTTAGTGTTCTGGAGGTCAGAATTCCAAAATGGTCCTCACTGGGCTGTAATCACAGTGTTGGTGAGGCTTTATTCCTTCTAGAATCTCTATGAGGAAAGTTTCTATTCTTGCCTTTTTCCAGTTTTTAGAGGTTGTCTGCAATTCCCTCGTTTATGGCCCCCTTCCATCTTCAAAGCCAGCAATGGCCAGTCAAGTCCTTCTCACACCACATCACCCTGACACTGATTCCCCCGCCCCTCTCTTTCACTTACAAGGACCTTTGTGGTTGCATTGGGTCCACTTGAATAATCCGGGATAATCTCCCCATCTGAAGGTCAGCTGATTAGCAGTTCCATCTGCAACCTTAATTCACCTCTGCCATGCGATGTAACATGTTCAGTTTCTGAGGATTAGGATGGAGACCTCTTGGGGGGGGCGGGTATTATCTCACTTACCACACATAGCCTAATTTATTGATCCCTGTGTAGGTGTACGCCAATCTTCTTTCTCTTCACCCCTCTTTATCCTCCTCCTCCTCATCAAAATGCTGTACTGCCAAGTGTGGCCAGGTTGGGGCAACACAGAATTAATGGACTGGGCTAGCGGCTTTTAACTTGTACTCTCCTTACATTCTATCTCAATGCAGCAAATATTTTTGAGTGCCTGCTGTTTATTCTTTCAACAGACACCTTTTGAACACCTGTGTGCTGAGCTCTATTACATGCTAGCTACAGAGCAGTGAACAATATGGGCGTGGTACCTGCTCTCTTGGAGCCTACACTTTGGTGGAGACTGACAAACACTAAAACACCAAATAAACAAGAAAAATATCAGCTAGTAATAAATGCTAGTGAGAGAATTAAAACAGAGCAATGTGAATGACTGGGTGACTACTTGAACTGGAGGAGGGTTTCCTGAGATCTGAATGAGAAAGAGCAGCTTACCTTGGGAAAAGGGAGGAAAGAACATTCCAGGTAGAAGGTGTAAAAAGGACAAAGCCGTAAGATAGCGATGAGTTTTCTGTTGGAGAAACAAAATGTACCTGGAGTTTAATGGCAAAGGGAAATTGGTATGAAATGTGGTCTAAGAGGGAGTTCAGGACCAGAACACATTTCTCTAAGCCATGGTAAGGAACTTGGATTCTATGTATGTTGGAAAGTGTTAGAGTTTCCAAGTAATTTTTGTAATCTATTAATATAACTTGGCTTTTGTGTGATGAATGATTCAGAGGAAAGCAAGAGTAGAAGAGGAACACTAATTTGTAAGCTGTTGTAATAGCCCATCCAACAGATAGTGATGATTAAACCAAGCTAATAGTGGAGCTGGAAATAATACTCACATATTCGGGATTTTTAAAAAAAATTTATTGTATTTATTTATTTTTGGCTGCATTGCTGTGAGTGGGCTTTCTCTAGTTGTGGCGAGCGGGGGCTACTCTTTGTTATGGTGCGCGGGCTTCTCATTGCGGTGGCTTCTCTTGTTGCGGAGCACAGGCTCTAGGTGCGCGGGCTTCAGTAGTTGTGGTATGCAGGCTCAGTAGCTGTGGCTCGCGGGCTCTAGAGCACAGGCTCAGTAGTTGTGGCGCACGGGCTTAGCTGCTCCGTGGCATGTGGGATCTTCCAAGCCCAGGGATCGAACCTGTGTCCCCTGCATTGGCAGGCGGATTCTTAACCACTGCGCCACCAGGGAAGCCCCCGGGATATATTTAAAGGGAGATTGAATTGACAGGCCAAGAATGGAATGGATATAGGGAGTGAGAACAAGATGGAAATAAGGATAATTTCCAGATTTGGGGGTTGAGTGGAGGTGCCATGTTATGGGATGAGGAATATAGAGGATGAACAGTTTACGGTGGGGACCTGGAGTTCTCTTATGACCATGTTAAGTTTGAGATGCCCATTAGACATCCAAGGCAAGTTGTCAAGTTAGGCAATAGGATATATGAGCTTGGGGACCTACGAAGAGGCTGGTATATTGAATGGATTAGAGAGTCATTGACATATTAATGGTATTCAAGCCATAATCAGGATGAGATTATCTAAGAAGCATGTGTAAATAGAGAAGTAGACTCACGATGTAGCTCTGGGGGTACTGCGACACTTCGAAGTTGAACAGAGGAGGATAGGTTGACCAAGAAGACTGAAGAGAAGCATCTGTTGATTCTGCTGAAACCAGAGTGAAATGGAGAAATAGACAGATAAATAGATAGGTAGACAGAAAGAGAGAGAGAGATCGCCTGTATTAAAAGCTGCTAAGAGATCAAGTAAGATGAGAACATAAAGGTGACCATTATGGTCACTGATTTTGACCAGAGCAGTCTTTATGAGATGCTGCTACAGAGGTTGGACTAGGTGTGGGGCTAAGTATGTGGGTAAGGGATGGAGGCAGTGATTTTAGACAGCTTAGCATGAGGTGCTCAGCTAGGGCAGGGCATTTTGAGATGAGAAATCATTGTATTATCACTTTTTTCCAAAAACCTACTTTTTCCTACCTATAGAAGAAAAGTTTATTTTTATATGATGTACAGGCATTCTATTATTACATTTACAATGTACAATTAAATTTAGAGGAAGCAAAATTGCTAAGACTCAAACAAGAAGTAATTTCATGAGCAGTTGAAAATTATGTTAAAGCTTATTATAAGGGGATTAGAAGAAATCTTGAATGTGTGCCAGACGATTATTGGCACACCAAAATTTCACAGATGGGCGGTATATGGCAAAAAGGGGCACTTACCTGTTGACATTGGGATCGAGTAAGACTAAATTTCTGTTTTTACGAGCATCCTGAGGGATGCTAAAACTAATCCTGTGTCCCATTAGAGGACCCCCTACCCTAGGTGGCATCTACCCTTAGTGAGTTGTGGTTAGGACGTCTGAGCTATTTATAGCAGTAACTATACAACCATTGCACATAACGATTGCTGTTATGATCTAAATTTACTGTGCAAGTTTAAATGAGCAGTCATAATAAAGGGAAAGTGTAAGGTTTTGAAGTGCTTGCATAATATTGCCCTTGATGAAAAACTGAATATTTTTGTAAAAACTTAAATTTCTTGCGGAATCTATCCTTGCAAGAAGGTGCTTTAAGTTTTTAATGTTTCATCTTTACCTTCTTCCATGGAGTGTGTCTTTAGTTGCTTTTTTTGTGTGTGATTTTCTTTTTTTAAGTTAATTTTTAGTGGAGTATAGTTGATTTACAATGTTGTGTTAGTTTCAGGTGTACAGAAAGTGAATCAGTTATACATATACATATACTCACTCTTTTTTAGATTCTTTTCCCATATAGGTCATTACAGAGTATTGAAGAGTTCCCTGTGCTATACAGCAGGTTCTTATTAGTTACCTATTTTATATTTAGTAGTGTGTATATGTCAATCCCAATCTCCCAATTTATCCGCCCCCTCCCCATTTTAGTTGCTTTTTACTGTGGCACTGACAGAAGGGGAACATATTGTATCGTTCAAATTCTTTACCATTGTATTTTGGCCTTGCTGGCAATTCTTTGGTGTTAATTTTAATTTTCTGGTTTTCAGGCCTGCTTTTGAACTTTCACCTTGAGCATTCACATAACTTTGAACACTCATCATGAATGTTCATCATATTTTTGAACATTCACATTGGCTCACTGATCTTGGCCCTGGATGAAGTACAGTAGTTCCCCCTTACCTGTGGTTTTGCTTTCTGCAGTCAACCGTGGTTTGAAAATAGTAAATGGAAAATTCCAGAAACAACAGTTTATAAGTTTTATTTTATTTTACTTCTTCAATTTATACACTTTTAGTTTTTTTTTTTTACATCTTTATTGGAGTATAATTGCTACACAATGGTGTGTTAGAGGGTGCAAGAGGGTTCCCTTTTCTCCACACCCTCTCCAGAATTTACTGTTTATAGACTTTCTGATGATGGCCATTCTGACCGGTGTGAGGTGATACCTCACTGTAGTTTTGATTTGCATTTCTCTAACGATTAGTGATGTTGAGCATCCTTTCATGTGTTTGTTGGCAATTTGTATATCTTCTTTGGAGAACTGTCTGTTTAGGTCTTCTGCCCATTTTTGGGTTGGGTTGTTTGTTTTTTTCATATTGAGCTGCATGAGTTGCTTGTATGTTTTGGAGATTAATCCTTTGTCAGTTGCTTCATTTGCAAATATTTTCTCCCATTCTGAGGGTTGTCTTTTCGTCTTGTTTATGGTTTCCTTTGCTGTGCAAAAACTTTTAAGTTTCATTAGGTCCCATTTGTTTATTTTTGTTTTTATTTCCGTTTCTCTAGGAGGTGGGTCAAAAAGGATCTTGCTGTGATTTATGTCATAGAGTGTTCTTCCTATGTTTTCCTCTAAGAGTTTGATAGTGTCTGGGCTTACATTTAGGTCATTAATCCATTTTGAGTTTATTTTTGTGTATGGTGTTAGGGAGTGTTCTAATTTCATTCTTTTACATGTAGCTGTCCAGTTTTCCCAGCACCACTTATTGAAGAGGCTGTCTTTTCTCCATTGTATATACTTGCCTCCTTTATCAAAAATAAGGTGACCATATGTGTGTGGGTTTATCTCTGGGCTTTCTATCCTGTTCCATTGATCTATATTTCTGTTTTTGTGCCAGTACCATACTGTCTTGATGACTGTAGCTTTGTAGTATAGTTTGAAGTCAGGGAGCCTGGTTCCTCCAGTTCTGTTTTTCTTTCTCAAGATTGCTTTGGCTATTCGGGGTCTTTTGTGTTTCCATACAAATTGTGACATTTTTTGTTCTAGTTCTGTGAAAAATGCCAGTGGTAGTTTGATAGGGATTGCATTGAATCTGTAGATTGCTTTGGGTAGTAGAGTCATTTTCACAATGTTTATTCTTCCAATCCAAGAACATGGTATATCTGTCCATCTGTTTGTATCATCTTTAATTTCTTTCATCAGTGTTTTATAGTTTTCTGCATACAGGTCTTTTGGCTCCTTAGGTAGGTTTATTCCTAGGTATCTTATTCTTTTTGTTGCAGTGGTAAATGGGAGTGTTTCCTTAATTTCTTGTTCAGATTTTTCATCATTAGTGTATAGGAAGGCAAGAGATTTCTGTGCATTAATTTTGTATCCTGCTACTTTACCAGATTCATTGATTAGCTCGAGTAGTTTTCTGGTAACATCTTTGGGATTCTCTATGTATAGTATCATGTCATCTGCAAACAGTGACAGTTTTACTTCTTCTTTTCTGATTTGGATTCCTTTTATTTCTTTTTCTTCTCTGATTGCTGTGGCTAAAACTTCCAAAACTATGTTGAATAATAGTGGTGAGAGTGGGCACCCTTCTCTTGTTCCTGATGTTAGAGGAAGTGGTTTCAGTTTTTCACCATTGAGAACGATGTTGGCTGTGGGTTTGTCATACATAGCCTTTATTATGTTGACATAAGTTTTAAACTTCAGTCTGTTCTGAGAAGTGCCATGAAATCTTGTGCTCTCCCACCTCTTCCTGCCTGGGAGGTGAATCATCCCTTTTTCTGGTGTAGCCCGCTCTTTAGACACTTTAGTCACCCTCTTGGTTATTAGATCGACTGTAGAGGTATCGCAGTGCTTGTGTTCGAAGTAACCCTTATTTTACTTAATAATGGCCCCAAAGTGCAAGAGTATTGATGCTGGCAATTCGGATATTCTCTTACTGTGCCTAATTTAGAAATTAAACTTTATCGTAGTATGTTCGTATAGGAAAAAAGATATTATTTTCAGTGGAAAAAATAAGTCAATAGTCAATCTAAGAAAGAAATGGAGAATTTTATTCGAACCAATCTGTGGATTATAACCTGGAAGACAGTCTCTGAGAGCTCTGAGAACTGTTCGAAGAGTTAAAGGGGGGAGGCCAGTACATATGTGATTTTGACAAAGGGGTACATGCAATCAAGCGCTCATCTTTTTTTTTTTTAATTTTTGAATTTTATTTTATTTACTTTTTATACAGTAGGTTCTTATTAGTCATCAATTTTATACACATCAGTGTATACATGTCAATCCCAATCGCCCAGTTCAAGTGCTCATCTTGCCAGAAGGTTATTGCTAGTTGCGACATCTTAGTTAATGGTTTTAGTGCTTTTCTAAGTATGGGAAGATGCAAGAATCCAGGTTCATTGTCCATTAATTACAGCATGGTACCACCAATTTATTATGTGTTCAGATAACATTTAATGATGTGGGAAATGCTCATGATATGATTTCAAAGTTAAAAAATCTCTTGAAATTATATATACATTAGGATCTCAGTTTTATGAGTGTGTGAGAGAGAGAGAGAGAAACTCTGGATCATGAGATTAGGATGTTTATTTTCTTCATCTTCCAAGTTTTCTAAAATGCATGCATGTGTATTAAATAATCTATAATCAGAAAATGCTATTTAAAAATATTTCCCCTAGAAATTCATATTCCCCTATTTTAAATTTTATATAACATTTTTAATAAAAATTCAAGTCCTTTTTCATACCACAAAGTAACTTTCTTGCTTTTCTTTTTTCCATCACTGTTTATTTCTGTGAATTCCTTTCCAACCGTACTTTCTTGCTCTGTGCTGCTGAAGGAGTTGACTTACACATCTCCATTCAGTGGTGAACAAATCCTACGCCATGCCTCAACCAAACACTTTTATCTTTGTATTTTCTCTTTTTGTCACTATACTCAATGTTGAGCTTTGTTGATTTGTCTCCTTGCTGTTTATATCATTATGGTTGCCATTTTCCATCTCAGTGCCCTTTCCATTTTGTTTGTTATTATTGATCTCATTCTTCTTTTCTTGTGAAATGTTTATCCTAAAACACATCTGCAAGCCATTCAGAGCTCTGCTTGGATACAGTTAAACATTTCATTGAATGTGAGCATTAACAATATATTTCTTTGGTATCTGTAGGTTTCTCTTTGTGGTTCCCTTGAAAGCAGGTGCCATACTTGGATGAAAAAATGTTGTCCAAAAAAGTCATGGACATAGGTCATAGTCTACTGAGACCAGCATCTATCTCTAAAGGTTGACTCCAGGGACATTTTGTGGATGAGTATGATTGTTGTCTCCTAAGGTATTTCAGAAGGTGGAAGTGAATGTCAAACACACCTTAACTTTCCTTTTTAAACCATTTTGGAGATAACATTTGATAAAATGTGCAACCCTATTTGAAATTAGTTTATTCTGCCTCTATACATTCTCAGAATTGTGGACTCCACATGTGAATAAAGTGGAATTTGTTTTTCTATCATTTAATTAATGTTTTCTACCATCAATGTAATGTTTATTATTTCCTTGAGTTCTGTGTTCCAGAATTTGATGGAGAGACAAATATCAGCTTGCCCTATCCTTGTTGACTCCAATTTTATAGACTTGGATTTCTCCCTTTCACTTCTTTTAGGACAGAATAATTGTAAGCTATTTTCCTTGCCCTTTGAAGTGTCCTTCCCTGTACTTTTCTTAGCTCAAGGATTGCTTTGTTGAGCTTGTGACCATAACTTTGCATTTACTCCAGGCCAGATACATGAGAACATCATCACATATTCTGTTTTGTTTTCTATATTCTTTTTTCTGATATTGCTGAACTGCAGTTTCATTTGGATTCATGCTCTGAGTTATAAGATGCTATGGAGTTAGGACAGAATCATTAGACCTGCTAGGTGAGCTGTGTCCTTGGGGAGATGGGTTGCAGAGATAACCCAAAATAGCTGCCTATGCAGAAATCATCATTTTGGTGATGATTGTGTAGTGATTCCTGTATATATATATATTTTTTTTCAATTAATATATACACAGGATGATTTAACTGAGAAAACTCTAGTGAATGAAAAATTACCTTGGATTGCTTATGCACACATGAGCTGGTGGAAGGAAAGGATCATCAGGTGACAAGGTTGTTGGCTGAGAGGAAAAACCAGTCTGGGATTAAATTATTGCTGCAGGTAATCCTCAAAATGACAGAAGAATGGATAAAGAAGATGTGGTATATATACACAATGGAATGTTAGCCATAAAAAAGAATAATGCCAGTTGCAGCAACATGGATGGACCTAGAGATTATCATATTAAGTGAAGTAAGTTAGAGAAAGACAAATATCATATGATATCATTTATATGTGGAATCTAAAATATGACACAAATGAACTTATTTACGAAACAGAAAGACTCACAGACATAGAAAACAAACTTATGGTTACCAAAGGGGGTAGTGGCAGGAGGGGGCGGGGAGATAAATTAGGAGTTTGGGATTAACATATACACACTACTATATATAAAATAGTTAAACAATAAGGTCCTACTGTATAGCACAGGGAACTATATTCAATATCTTGTAATAACCTATAATAGAAAAGAATATGAAAAATAGTATATATGTGTAACTGGATCACTTTGCTGTACACTTGAAACTAACACAACATTGTAAATTATACTTCAATAAAAAATGGAATTAATCCATGTAAATTAATCTAACATGTCTAATCAGCTTTGGGGATAGCTCTGTTGTTCCTGGTTTTTAAAAAGGATAGTAGAGAAGTAATTAAAAAGTAATTAAAAAGGAAAATTGTTTCTCTAGGAGAAACAAAAAGGGCTTGAGTTTGGTTATATTTCCTCTCTCTCTTCCTTCCTTCCTTTTTCACTTGGCTGTACCTTCTAAGCTTCCACTAGGGCTCTGCCATAGCCCTTATGCCTCTTACCTCAGGGCACCTTATTAGTGGTGTGTATGTATTTCTGTCTACTCATTGGTCTGTAAGCAACTGGAAAAAATCTACATCTCATTTATATCCTAGGTGGTCACATCGGCTCATATTGTGCCTTACATATAATTGATCCTCAGCGAAGGTAAAGATATATTTTATGTTTAATTAAGAGTGACTTCATAACTTTAACAATATGACGTATTATCATGTGAAATGTGTTAACTCTTTGTGCTCTGGGAAACAAGCTTCCATTTGAGAAATAGAAGGGGTTTTAAGACAAAAGATAAAAACATTTTCTAGACTGTAAGGGTAATCAAATACTGGAATAGATGATCAGAGAAGGAGGTGAAATCTCCATCCCCACGGATTTTAAATGATTGGGCAGAGAAAACATCCATGCGAATGACTGAAGCATTAGACCTGCCTTGAGGCAAATAGATGGGACAGAATGACAAATGGTCCTGTGATTCTTTGATTACTTGGCCTGGAGAAGAGAAGACGGAGGGAAGACATTAAAACTACTTCAAATATGGAAAACAGCTCTTATTGCTTCCCGTGGGAGAACAAGTCGAAGGAGCTTAACCTAAAGTCTTAGAAATTTGGGTTACATTTTATAGTTAAGGGTTTTAAGACATAGGTTGTGAAAATACTGTGGACACCTTCAAAGTAAAAGATTGATTTGTGTGAGATGTGGAGTCAGCTCTATGATCCTGTTACAGTAAAAAATATTTTTTTATGTTACTCTGAATGGAGAGAATTATTCCAATACATTATTTCAGCGTATAGCATTCTTTTGGGAAAGGCAAACTTCTAAAAGGAGTATTTTCAAGCACCAAGCATCATCACTGTTTCAGGGCTAGGAGGAGAGAGCAGAGATAATAGGTAGGAAATCCTTCCCATCTAAGTACTTGTACAAGGCTGTGTTATTTTTTATTTTTATTTTTTCCCAACACTGGCTTATTTTTTTTCAATCCAATTCTCTTTTATTTAATTAATTTATTTTTTTTAATTTTTAACATCTTTATTAGAGTATAATTGCTTTACAATGGTGTGTCAGTTTCTGCTTTATAACAAAGTGAATCAGTTATACATATACATATGTCCCCATATCTCTTCCCTCTTGCATCTCCCTCCCTCCCACCCTCCCTGTCCCACCCCTCTAGGTGGTCACAAAGCACCGAGCTGATCTCCCTGTGCTATGCGGCTGCTTCCCACTAGCTATCTATTTTACGTTTGGTAGTGTATATATGTCCATGCCACTCTCTCACTTTGTCCCAGCTTACCCTTCCCCCGCCCCGTATCCTCAAGTCCATTCTCTAGTAGGTCTGCATCTTTATTCCTGTCTTGCCCCTAGGTTCTTCTGACCATTTTCTTTTTTTTTTTTTTTTAGATTCCATATATATGTGTTAGCATACGGTATTTGTTTTTCTCTTTCTGACTTACTTCACTCTGTATGACAGTCTCTATGTCCATCCACCTCACTACAAATAACTGTTTCGTTCCCTTTTTATGGCTGAGTAATATTCCATTGTATATATGTGCCACATCTTCTTTATCCATTCATCTGTTGATGGACACTTAGGTTGCTTCCATGTCCTGGCTATTGTAAATAGAGCTGCAATGAACATTTTGGTACATGACTCTTTTTGAATTATGGTTTTCTCAGCGTATATGCCCAGTAGTGGGATTGCTGGGTTGTATGGTAGTTCTATTTTTAGTTTTTTAAGGAACCTCCATACTGTTCTCCATAGTGGCTGTATCAATTTACATTCCCACCAACAGTGCAAGAGGGTTCCCTTTTCTCCACACCCTCTCCAGCATTTATTGTTTGTAGATTTTTTGATGATGGCCATTCTGACCGGTGTGAGATGATATCTCATTGTAGTTTTGATTTGCATTTCTCTAATGATTAATGATGTTGAGCATCCTTTCATGTGTTTGTTGGCAATCTGTATATCTTCTTTGGAGAAATGTCTATTTAGATCTTCTGCCCATTTTTGGGTTGGGTTGTTTGTTTTCTTGATATTGAGCTGCATGAGTTGCTTGTATGTTTTGGAGATTAATCCTTTGTCAGTTGCTTCATTTGCAAATATTTTCTCCCATTCTGAGGGTTGTCTTTTCGTCTTGTTTATGGTTTCCTTTGCTGTGCAAAAAAGCTTTTAAGTTTCATTAGGTCCCATTTGTTTATTTTTGGTTTTATTTCCATTTCTGTAGGAGGCGGGTCAAAAAGGATTTTGCTGTGATATATGTCATAGAGTGTTCTGCCTATGTTTTCCTCTAAGAGTTTGATGGTGTCTGGCCTTACATTTAGGTCTTTAATCCATTTTGAGTTTATTTTTGTGTATGGTGTTAGGGAGTCTTCTAATTTCATTCTTTTACATGTAGCTGTCCAGTTTTCCCAAGGGCTGTGTTATTAAATCAATAGCCAGGGGGTGAGGAGAGGCTGGGACATAGCCCTGCTCTTCTGGGTCAGCCTTGCTTTGGTCACTGAACCTTTTCCCAATGAAAATATAGAAGAATTGGGGGCTACAAAAATCTTGTCAATACAAGGGGAACCAGAATACCTACGAAAAATAATCATTAGGTATTTGACTGTAATTTCAACATTCAGCCACACGATGTCACAATTGGATTTTGATTCTCACTGTGTATTTGTCTCAAATAATAGATGAAGGCGTTTTCAAAGCTGGAGAGGAAAGATCAGAAACGCGGGGGGCTGCAGAAGTCCAAGAAGATGAAGATACTCAAGTTGAGATTCCAGTTGACCAGGTAGTCTCCATGCCTTAAAAATATGTGTAAACCAAATAATATTTTTCTTTCAAGTTTTGTGTTACCTGCCCTGTGCTGTTCTTATGCAGATGCGAGTTAAACACTCTCAGGTGCTAGCTATGTGGCTGAACGACCTTAAAAATAAAACAAAACACCTTCAGTTCTTCCTCGTATTCCCACAAAGAGGAGCCATTTGGACAGAGTCTTTATTGTTACAAAAAATGGTATATCTTTAATAAACAGCATTGAAGAATGAGGTGGGTTGGAGTTAGGTATGAGATACAGAGGGTGAAAGTTTGATACAAAAAAGAGTATTGGCTTGGGCATTTTTAATCTAGAAAAAAAGTCCTCCATTTAGAGAAGCAGTTTAAAAGTGCCGTTATTTTCTCTCCTTTAGGGTCCTTGAAATGGTGATGGTTGGAATTTGTTTTTCGTAAAGGAATTGCTTATATAAATGCAGCTCAAATATTTGCTAAGTGTGTATTGATTTTCTTTTTAGGCCAATGGGACACTGTACTTTTAGGAGTGTGTGTGTGTGCACACATGTGCTTATAGAAGGAACTAAGTAGTGTTCATTCTGGCTAAATGATACAAGAAATAAAAGTTGTTTAGGCTTTTTAATAGAATTCAATCAAGTTTCTTACAGTTCTAAGTGGAGGATTGGAATTTAGGTGAGGAGGGGGAATTCATAATCCCAGGCTCAAGGGAATACAGAGTCACCAGGAATTGCCACTTGTTTCCTGACTATTATGTGATATTTCCTTTTCAAAGAGCAAATCTCACAATCCAGCAAATTCCATAGATGATGTTCTCAGTTGTATTTGTCTTAACATTGCAGCAGTGAAATTGCTGCCTGATTATTCCACAGGCATTTTCTGTAAGCATCACCTTCCTGATGAAAAGCTTAATGTGTTAAAAATCACACAGATTTCAAAAATCCAATTTATTATCCAGGATTAGCTGCAACTAACAATTTTTCATAAGCTCCAGTTATAGGTATTTTTTTTTCCCTGAGGGAAATTGGAATTTTAAGTTTTCGGTGAAGCTATAATTAAATATTATATTTTAAGACAAAGAAGAGAAATCATCACATATGTACAACACCTAATAGCAGCAGAAACCAAGACTAATTTATATTCCAAAGTCAAAAATGCCAAATATCAAGAGAAAGTCGTAGCATTATTACCAAAAAGGAGATCTCTTTGTTAATCACTTAGTTTTGAAATCTGTGATAGGTATTTATTTCTTTACTTGTGAGTTTGATGATCACCAGGAAGGGGAGGGCACGAGAGGAATTGATCTCTGATAATACTTGAACAGCCATGAAAAGTGTCTGCAGAGCTTGATTTCTTATTTGACACAAGAGTGCTAGCTTATTAAAATACAAGTATGCAGGAGAGACAGATTAAACAGATTGGTAAAAGCTGGGCAATATCAACAAATTGAGGTCAGTTTGAAGAAAAGAAAACCAGGTAACAAAAGGTCAGAACTGCTTTCTTCTTTGACCCTGTTAGTAATAGAGTTAGGATTGTTTAGCTCATGGGGTTGGCATGAGATGCTTATGAAGTCAGGTCTTAGAGTCATTCTCTCTGTGGCCTGGTGGTCTTTTGCTCCATATCCTAAGCAGCTATGTTATAAATATTGTGAAAAACCAAGTGAGAGTGTGGAGAAATTAGTGTAAAGCTCCATTCTAGTAAGAACAACTCTCAGGACCTGTAATAGTAGCAGTAGCTACTCTTTATTCAGTACCTACTGAGTGCCAGGCACTGTACTAGGCACTTTTATCTCATATAATTGTTATGACAACCCTATAAGATAGGTCTTATCACCTTCACTTTATGTATGGAAATAAAGTAAGCCCCCGTAGGTGGAATTACATGTCCAGGTTTGTACTGTTAAGTAGAGGAATTGGGATTTGAATGCAGGTCTGTCTAACTTCAAAGCACAGGAGTGATCTGGGGAAGAGTATTAAATGCCCTTCTCCCCCACAAAAGCCAGTTATTAACCCAAGGAGGGGAAAAATTCCTGCATAAGAAAAGAACTGTCTATTATATACTACTTGGCTCAGCTGTAAATGATACATACATTTCCTTTCGGGCCATACCTACTTAACTTCTTTGAACTTGTTTCCCATCATCTAAATGGCTCATGTTGTAACTTTAGTCAAAGTACCACGAAGAAGGGTGTGTGTGCATGTAATATCATGTGTAAATTGGCCAAGTACTTTACCTATGCCTGAAAAGCAGATCAAGTTTCAGAAGTAAATATTAAGGCCTCTGTTGAGAGGCAGTTCTCCATGGATCTCTTGTGTTTTTGCATGTTTTGTGAGTAGAGGCACAGATTGCCTTTGTTCTGGACTGTTTTTTCAAGGATGTTTGTGTAGTGAATAGCCTCAAAAGACGGAGATAGTGACTTCCTCTGGAGCAGTCTTTCTCAGCTGGAGGTGATTTGCCTCTGAGGGGATATTTGGCAATTTCTGGAGACATTTTTGTTCGTTATAAGTGAGGGAGTGCTACTGACATCTAGTGGGTAGTGGCCAGGGAATCTGCTAAATATCTTGTAATGCACACGGCTGTCTTCACAGCAAAAAATTATCCAGTGCAAAATGTCAATAGTGCTGAGACTGAGAAATCCTGGTGTGGAGCAAAGGCTAGGTTTGTTGATGGTCCAGTATAATAAAGATGATGTCTCCCTGTGGTGCAAAGGTCAGGCACGTTTACTATCCATTATAAAAGATGTGCCATTGACTTGTATACTTAAAACTAGTTAAAATGGTAAAATTTTTTGCTATGTTTATTTTATCACAATGAAAATATTTGGAGAAAAAAGATTTGGGTTCTCTAAGCATGGGGCCCTTCCCCTGTAATGTAAGCCAGCATGTGTATCACCCCCTTCACATTGCTCTGTGGGAATGGGGCCTCAGGGAGTGGGTGCAAATGCTGATCCTCTGGCCACTGCTATTGCTGTGAGCAATAAAGTCCTTTGTCTCTGACCCAGTAGTCTCTTGTCTTCTGCCAGCATCCATGAAGAGATGGCAGGCTAATGTGTTAGCTTGTTAAGTATGGAAAAATTTCAGATCTTCCATAGTCTTTCATAGCCTCTACTGATCCCATCTGGCATTGTGTTTATGTGTTTAAGTGTGTGTAATGGGGCACTGTGGACTAATTTCAGCTAAAAACATGTTTGAGCTCTGTCCCAAAGTCTAGACTCTTAATTTTTTGGAGACAAATTAATGATTCTGGATCTAATACTACTTCCAAACCCATGGGAAACTGAAGAATGTCACATTCTTTTATAGATTTGGGGAGGCCAGAACAAATACCTTTTCTCAGGGGAGAGTTTAGGTCTCATAAGAATAAAGTACTCTTTTAAAAATTAATTTTTTTGCATGCACATTCTAAATCAATCTGGTTTCCCATAAGCAGTGAAGCAAGTGCCTGATTAACCAATATTTGTGGCTATACCTGGCACCGATGACTTATGTGTCATTATGCTCCGTTTATAAACTGATGCTTTTCAAGCTAAGGAGGCAAGAAATGAGACTGTTCCAATATAGTTAAGTAAACTGCCTCTAGTAAGTAAAGATCAGGCAGGAGAAGCCACCATCTCAAAGACATAGGTAAATACATACCTGTAAAATAGGCAAAGAAGCAATTATATTTTGGATTTTGTTCCATTTGAGAGAAGAGAGCAGAAGATGTGGATTGTAACTTCAGCGTGGTTTTGGATTGTTTTATAGCTTTTTCCATCCATGTGTAGTTGATTTTGAGTAGTAATAAAATGAGAATTGCAAGATGTTTTTATGCTAAGTAGTTTCATTAAATAGCATTTAAACCAGCGTCGTGAACACAGGAGCAGTGAAAGCTTTCTTTTTTTTTTTTAAATTGGAGGTTGTGATATATATTATTTTCTTATTTGTTGATTGATTTAAAACTTAATAAATCCTTAATAACAAAATTACACATGTACTCTTTTTAAAAGTCAACCAATCCAACAAAATTATGACAAAAATAGCAACCACTTGCCCCAGCTTTCCCCACCTGGATTCTTCCTGCTCTATAGACCTAACCGATTTGAGCTATTAGCTGTTTCTCATGGAATAGAGAAATATTCTTCTGTAATATTTTTTCCTCCTCCCTATTTTAGTAATTGCCTATGTGTTTTTCATTTGCTTAGTTTTCTAAGTTTTCATTTGATTAGTTTTCTATTCTCTGTAGTCATTACCAAGCCATCTCCAAACTCTGCCAGAAATGTTGATCTCCTCTTGATGTACTCAGATGTACACGGTGATAATAAATCTCAATTTCATCTTTTTCTCAAGCCTTTCGATCATCTGCCTCAGGCTGGTTAGTTGTTCTTTGGATCTACTTTTCAGAGTCATCCTGGTATTTTTCTTCACCATTATTTTGGGAATTTCTTTGGCTTCTCCCGTGGATGGATTCCCTATTTCCTGGGTTCTACATCTTCCTCTTTCTTGGTTATACCTTCGTTGTTTTTGTGGAGCTCACCTCTAGCAGCTGCCTCGGAAAAGCTTCATGGGAGGAACTTTTATTTTTTGAGACTCTGCATGTCTGAAAATGTCTTTTTTTCTTTTCTCTACCAAACTTGACTGTAAACATGACTAGATATAAAATTCTAGGTTAGATATAATTTCTCTCAGAATTCTGAATGTGTTGCTCAGTTGGCCTTCCCATCCAGATTTGCAGTTGGGAAGTTTGATGTCATTCTGTTTCCTGATCCTTTGTAAATAATCCTTTTTCTCTCTCTGGAAGCTTTTAGGCTTTTTCCTTTGTTCCTGGTGTTCTGAAAATTTCCAGTTATGTGCCTTGGTGCAGGTCTTTTTACTTATTCGACTGGGTACTCAATGGGCTTTTTGTGTTTTTTTAAAGATTTATTTATTATTTATTTATTTATTTAATTAATTTTTGGGTGCGTCAGGTCTTAGTTGCAGTACATGGGATCATCGTTGAGGCATGTGGGATCTTTCGTTGCAGCACGTGGGCTTCTCTCTAGTTGTGGTGTGCGGGTTTTCTCTTCTCTAGTTGTGGTGCGCAGGCTCCAGGGCACATGGGCTCTGTAGTTTGTGGCACGCAGCCTCTTTAGTTGAGGCGCGAGCTCAGTAGTTGTGGCTCGTGGGCTTAGTTGCCCTGCAGCATGTGGGATCTTAGTTCCCTGATGAGGAATCGAACCCACGTCCCCTGCATTGTAAGGCAGATTCTTTACCACAGGACTACCGGGGAAGTCCCTCAATGGGCTTTTTTATTCTGAAAATGTTTGTTTTTCAGTTCTGGAAAAAATTGTTGCATTATGTCTTAGATAATTTTCTTCTCTCTATTTCTCTACTTTCCTTCTGGAACTCCAAGTATTCAGATATAGGACCTCCTAGGCTGATCCTCTACTTATCTCTCCTACTTTCCACCTCTATGGATTTTTTTCTATTTTCTCAACTTTAAAAAAAACATCAACAAGCTTCAGCATTTATTTTCCATCTATTGATTTTTTTCTAGCCATCGTGGTTTTAATTTTTAAGAGCTCTTTCATATTCTCTGAATGTTCCTTTTTATAGCATCCTATTCTTATTTTATGTATGTGGTCTCTTCCCTTATCTCTCCAAGGATTAACTTATTATTTTAAACTTTCTTTTCCAGAACTATGTTTGTTTCTTCTGTTTCTTTTTTCTTTCTATCTTTCTATCTCCATGACCTCTGTCTCCATGTTAGAGGCTCTCCTTGGTTGTCTGGTTAGATTTTTTTTTAATTGCAATATATTTGACATGTAACATTGTATAAATTTAAGGTCTATGTCTGGTTAGATTTTAGAGGGAAGCATTAAGGAAACTCTGTGTGCACAGGCAGAGCTTATCAGGCTGGGGATGCTTCACTGGAGAGTGATTGGTTTTGCCATTTCATTGGCGTACCTCCAGTTTTCAGTATCTGTGTTGTTCCTTTGGGTTGGTCTATTTCTTTTGAGTGGAGTCTTTCAACCTCTTGCCTTAATGGTGTAAGCCTGGCTGTGAGCACTTTGGGAGCTGACTGTGGGAAGGTGGCTTGGGGACCTTAAGTAGAGAGATGTATCCTTCTGAGTTTCAGTATGGTGCTCTTGTTCTCACTGTGCTTGAGTCCAGCTTCCTTATAGTTCAGTATCTTTAAAGAATAAACCTCATTTATTTCTCCAAGGTCAGCAAGGGGATCTTGGGAGTCTACCTCCTTCATTTAAAGACTCTAAGCCAATCCACCTGTTTTTAGTTATATCAATACCTATGCCCCTTCCTCCAGAGACAGATGGTACCTCCAATCCCCAAGCCTTCTATAGGTTTTTTCAACGTGCAAAGTTTGCTTCTTGGCTTCCCCTCCCTACAGACTCAAATTTTAGCTTACTCGGTTCTGCTGTTATCGGCCCCACGTCCAATGGCTTTACAATTTCCCAAATTCTGTGGCTGTTTCCCAAATTCCAGGCTTCTGTGTCTCTATAGCTTCATCCCTTTTAAAGTTGCCCTTACCTAAAATTTAGAGGGGAATTGGAAGGAAGCTACAAACCCCCCCCCCACACATTTGTTCAGTCTGCTGTGTTTAACCAGAAATCTCTTTCACACTAATTCATCACTGTGAAAATAAACTGTCTTCATAGAATCTGCAGTAGGGATGACAAACTGGCAGCCTGTGACCAAATCTCCTATGAGAGAATCTTTTTGGCTGGCCCAGGGCTTACAATATGGAATCTCTTTAGTGGGCGTGTACTCTTCAGTTTACTGCAGACCTCAGCACTCCCTATTACCTCACATATGTGCTGAATTACACATTTATGTAATTTTCCCAGCCCCTGGGGGCATTTAAGTTTGTGATGATTGATCTGCACATATAGAACACATTGCCATTTTAAAGAATCTGCAGCCTAGAGGCTATAACCAGAAACAGGAGGTTTGAAGTCCAAATATGCCCATTGACCTATTTTGTCCCTTCTGGAGAATCAGCAGTCACTGACACCTTCTCTTATGAAGGGTAAGCTCAATGGAGAGCTTGTTTGTGTTACTTGTTCATGTTCATGAGTAAAATACACAGAAAGATAAAGGAGGCTGCTTCTTTTGACCAGACCCCTAAATCTATTTCAGTGAAATGTTATTTATTAAAATAAGAATTAGGAAATGTTCAGAACCAGAAAGGAGGCTGGAATAAACTCCTTGCTTTGCCATTGAAGAAACAAAGCCCCATGCTGTAGTGGGGAAAGCCATTTTCCCACAAACACACAGCCTGCTGGGGGTTGGGGAGTCTACACAGGCGCCCAGGGCTCCTGGCTTCCAGTTTGGTGCTCTGTCTCAACACTTCAAGGAAGGGAAGTGGGGAGACTAGGGGCTTCTAATTATCTCACAAACAGAAGCAGATTCCATCTGTGTGGAGGGCTACTCGGCCTTCACTGCCTTCCCTGAAATGAAAGGAATTGCGTGCAAACAGTGTTTTCACCATTCTCTACCTTCAGGTCACCTCCTCTTAGTGAATCATATTCATGGTTGGTGCTATAAGCATCACACACAGTGGGAAGAGTTAAGATGAGGACGCTCTGGCTTCTTAACTTCCCTGTGCATCATCAACAAGGCCTTCTGTGACATCACCTTTGTTGATTTGTGTTTGATTGATGGAAATGGTGTTAAACATTAAAACATAGCCTTCAGCGATTTCTGATGTAAGCGAAAGAAAATCAACATTTACTTCTAAAGTGAGAAAACTTAATGGGGAACGTTTTTTTCTAAGATGACTAAATAGCTATATAAATATAAGTTTTCAAGGTATTATATCTTATCCTATGAGTGTCGTGGGAACTTGTGGAATTCAGCGGGCCTGGGTGAGCCAGCTCTCAGCAGGTGGCTGGCCAAAGCTTCACTCTCCTTGTGTCCTTCGAGTGTCACATCTGTAAATAGAACCACCCTTTTTTGTAGGTCATTGTACTTCAAACCACATTGAAACCATTTTTTCCCTTCCGTGAAAGTAAGCCTCTGAAAGCTGAAAACGGGAAGCGGTACTTTGCTGTCATGAAAAATTGAAACTGATTATTTCCAAACACCTCATTCAGCTTGGGTAGGAGATGATTTTAGTCTCTATGGGAACAGAAATAAAAACAAGTGTCGTAACTTCTTTACTTTCAACATCTCTGCCTGAACTCTGCCATCAAATCCACAGAAACACCTTCTATCCAAAGCCTGTAACAAATCCTACTCCTAAATTTCAAAGGTAGCAAATGCTGCATGGAGAAATGGACATTTAAGGTAGTATTTTCATTTGGTTGGGGGGGCGTTCTGAGCTCCAGTTTCTAGGGCTAGGGTATTTCAGGGAGGGAGACCTGACAGGTAAGAATGAGGAGGACAGCTGGATGGTTAGGTAGGCTCTCTTGCCTAGAAAATTGTAGCGTGTGCTGTTATCTCAGATAGCGAGGGTTTTAACATTCAAATATACTCCTTAGGGAATTCTGATATAAATATAAGAAAAAGCAACATTTACTTTTTTTTAAATTTATTTTTTAATATTTTATTTATTTATTTTTGGCTGCGTTGGGTCTTTGTTGCTGCACGTGGGCTTTCTCTAGTTGCTGCGAGCAGGGGCTACTCATTGCGGTGGCTTCTCTTGTGGAGCACGGGCTCCAGGCGTGTGGGCTTCAGTGGTTGTGGTACGTGGGTATAGTTGCTCCACGGCATGTGGGATCTTCCCTGGCCAGGACTCAGAACCCATGTCCCCTGCATTGGCAGGTGAATTCTTAACCACTGCACCACCAGGGAAGTCCCAACATTTACTTCTTAAGTGGGTGGGACATCAGCTGTAGTGTCTGTTTAGATGCCTTTTCCCATTTCTAATTTTTGGTGCCTCTGTTACTGTCAAAGGTGTGATGTGAGTTTAAAGTGTAAGTCACTTGAGCAGCCTCATCTGTCTGTGAAAATACCTTCCAAGTAATTGATGCTTCTGATATTTTGTGGCTCATTTCCATATGATTTCCATATTCCATCTTCTTTCCTCTTACCACTCAGGAATCCTGAGTTAACCTTTGTAACTGCATGCATATATTCTCTAGAAAACCTGAATACTGATGGTTTCCCCTGAGCCGTCCCTGCTAGGATGCAGACAGCAATAATAACTACCAGACCTTTTCTGTCTTGCCATACAAATCAACCATTTTCCCAGGATGTCCCTTACAAAATAAATAGTAAGATATGCATGTAGGCAAATGCAGGCAAAAAGGCGCTTGGAATATCAATGCTGGTGTCACATTAAGGAGAAAATCTGGTGTCACTTTTCTAGTAACAATATCAAGAGCAATGGCTTATGATAAATAAAGTGCTTTTTAAAAGGTAAAAGTCTCACCTTTCTTATAAAAACTTCTATGTTTAAGGGTACGTATTATCTGTAATTGTACATATATGTGTAATATGTCTGTTAATCTAGCTGCACTCTGGATGTTCTTGATGTCAGTGAGGCTTTGAGACCGGAACCATCTAAATGATTTGTGCAATCATTATATACATCAGTTTAGTGAATATATAGGGGAGAGTATAATGAATACCCTTTCTTGACTCCAGTGAAACGTAAGAATTGTGCTTTGTACAGAATATAGTATTACACAACTACTCACAGGAATGAACTAGTCCTGAAAGTTCAGGATGGAGAAACAGTATCTACCTGAAAACTGGTTCTCTTAAAATTTTAGTCACAAATTGACTAAATTCGACATAAACACCAGGGGAGAAGACCTTTAAGCATAGGTAAAAATATCTTCCTGGTTTATCGCCTTGGCAATGATGTGTTTCTTTTTTATAAAGTGACTCCTAAGAAAGAGTAGCAGGGTGATGTAATTAGAATAAATCTTGTAGAACTGTCTTTATGGCTAAATATCATTCTGTCAACAGTCAGTACTATTTTCTCCCAGTTTTCAATAAAATTCATATTTTTTAAGTTAAAATATGATCTTCATCTAACGAGGCATAATTACAACTAGAAATTTTAACCAAAGATGTCTTTTGGGAGTGGTGGTGTATTTATGACCATACCTTTGTTACCTGTGGTTTAGAGCCTCACCAAGTGTCACCTGGAGACCAGCGGCATCAGCAGCACCTGAGCTGCTGGAAATGCAGAGGCTCAGAACTGCTGACTCAGGATCTGCATGTAACAAGATGCCCGGTGATGGAGAGGCATTGGCTTAGAAGACACGAGGCTGGGAGTAACTATTTAATGTCGTGTTGAGTTTGGGATGTTGCTCTGTACACTATCTTGGGGAAATAGTACAGTTCTGTGGTCAAAAAAGCATTCATATCCCTCTGTCACTATTGGTGGGCTTTTGGACAAGTTTACCTAACTCTTTATGCTTCAGTTTGTTTATCTGCAAGTTGGGATGAGAACAGTATTTTCCTCAAATGGTGGTGAGGTTAGTTTAAATACGATTAGGCATATGAGGTGCATGGAACATAGGACCAGGTCCCTGGAGAGCGCCCAACAGACGTGAGCCTTGTCACCATCATCTGTCCTTTCCTGAAGGCACATACTCTGTTGGCTTTTATCTGTGGGAGGCACATTTGGGTTTAATTCAAGACAATGAATTACAGTCCTGTGGGAAATGTGGTGATGGACACAAAGATGAAGAAGAAAGAGCCCTTGCTTCTAGAAACTTCCAGAAGGCCTCCCTAGAGCCGAGGTTATTTCCCCATTATTCCACAATCATTCCAAACATCGTTTGAGGCATCTACGTACTCGATAGCAATTCACGTTCACAATTTTCCTTTTTTTTTTTAAAGATTTTTTTGACGTGAACCATTTCTAAAGTCTTTATTGAATTTGTTCCAATATTGCTTCTGTTTTATGTTTTGGTTTTTTGGCCGAGAGGTATGTGGGATATTAGCTCCCTGACCAGGGATCAAACCTGCACCCCCTGCATTGGAAGGTGAAGCCTTAACCACTGGACTGCCAGGGAAGTGCCCCACGTTCACTATTTTCATATCAAACATAAGTAGGGGATAATGGCACACTGTGATTAGAGTTTGACAGGTGTTCTGAGGGCGCAAATCAGGAGTCACAACTGCCTGAGGGGACCAGGAAGGCTTCGAGAGAAGGTGGGTCTAACGAAGGGAAGGAAGAGCCTCTTGGGTAAAGGTAGGAGGAACAGGATGAATAACTGGCTACTGCCAATCTGTCATTACAACTGAAGACAAAGTAGTGCATTACCTAAATGCATATACTAATTTATGGAGGTCATCCTATTTTGGTATTTACTGCTGGCGCATTTGTATTACTTTTAAGAGTGAATAGAGTTCAGAAAAAATAAAAGCTATTGGATGGTAAATTTGTTGTGAAAAGTGCATACCAGGGAACTCAGAAGCAAAGAATAAACGTAAGTAACTAAAAGCAAGGGTGATTAGTTTATGAAAATCACACCTAACCGTCTCATTGGACCAGAAGTTGAACATCAGCCTGCATATTAACTGTATTAACTAAAAAGGGCAAGATAATTGCTAAGTGTCTTGATATATTTTGTTTTGTTTGTTTTCATGTGAATGAGATTTAGAAGGGAGACTGCTCTAAGTGGCCCACTAGAATACGATTTCATTACTGTAGTGCAAATCCTGTATTATACTATTTCATCAGACAACCTCTCAACTCTTTCCATCCAAGAGCAAGAAAAATGGAGTGGTAACAATAATAAACATATATATACAGACACACACATACATGTATATATATATTTGTTGCTTTTTCAGTTTATAGTGGTCTTTCATGTGCATGATCTCGTTTGGTCCTTACTGCAATTCTGTGAGGTCATTATTATCCTCAGTTTCCAAAGGGTGAGGTGGGTTCACTAGCCTGAAGCTGCAGAGTGACCTCTGCCTTCCCAACAGACCACAGTTGCTTCATTTCGCGCAGTTGACATCACCATTGTAGAAACATCAGCAGGCAGAAATTTTGTCCAGGAACCCCTACCCCTGCCTGGCGAGCTTCTTCAGTTATGAACACAGTCTCTTGGAATCTCATGAGAACTGGCTTCTTCAGGAAGGAGAGGCAGTGTCACATGTGGGAGCTCTGCTTCCCTTCAGTGTAAAAGGGATGTGTGATTGGACCTGGGAAAGAGGGTTCTTCCCTTCCTGCTTCTCTTCTTCCTTCCTCGCTCTCTCAAGTTGAACTTGCGACGTCTAACTCTTACCTTTTCCATCCGTGTCCCTGTCCCTTTCTCCCCACACCCTCCACCCTCGCCCTTTTGCCTCCTGTGTCCACTTTTCTCTGTCAAAATTGTAAACATCATCGGAATCTTGTAAGGTTCTTTGAGGTGCGGGTGGAACGTGGGTTCTGTGTACATGTCACCCCTGGCTCACTGCGCTAACACTGGCGTCTGGCTGGCTGTGACTGTCCCTGCTTAGCTGGGCAATCAGGCAGGGCCAGCTAAACGGGCAGAGACTGAGAACTACTTGGGAATTTTGAAGAAATTAAATAGTTAAAAAGTTTTGTTTTGTTTTGTTTTTTGGTGGGGTGGAGTGGGAACACATTATTCAAATATAGTGTGGCTATCTAATAATGGACACCCACTCTCTTATAGAAGGAGTGCTGTTTTTTTTTTTTTACTTCTTTGTAGGCCTTTACCACGGTATAGATTTTACCTATGTGAGTGTGTATGGGTGTAAAACTCAGTGTTCCTTCTGGGGATGATTTGATTGATGTATACACTAGAAACATCTTTAATAATTTAATGCTTGCTTCAAAGGAGATTACACCAAAAAGCACATTGCTTTTCATTTATTCATTACAGATCTGTCATAGAAGCATTTTTTTCTTTCTTTTTTTTTTTTTTTTGTCCTGAATTGTGTTGTAGTAATAATAAATTTCGTACTACACTCAGGATATTTTAAAGGATTATATGCCTTTTAACTAATGTTACCATCTTATTTAAATTGATCAAATTGGTATTTCGGCCCCATAATCCAGCATTTCTTAAAGTTGAGCTAACCAGATGTGGCTTCGTTTGATGATGACTAAAATAGCTGTGCTGGGAAAGTCTAATAGAAATAATGGGATGAAAGCATAATACTGCTTGTTACTAGTGGTGGTAATAACAGCAAAGAGAACAGAGCTGAATTTAGGGCTAGGTGTCTCCGTCCTTAAAAAGAGATTAGGGTATATCCCAGCCCAGCTCTTTTCATTAAAGGGAAAAAAAATGTATATGCATTTGGGGATTGGGAGCAAAGAAAGGGGTAGGATGAGAGACTTAAAACTAAAAACTAGAAACCAACACTCTATCATTCTGTAACTTTTAGGTATAAATCCAGATATCAGTAAAGGAAAACAGACTTTTTCCCATTTAGACAGCCGTAGTCACCTTAGCAGACTTTAGCAAGCTCTTGTAATAGATTCTCAGAGGCAAGGGACATATCTAGATTCCTGAATGGTTACACTAAAATTTGAGTTTTCTGGTATCATTGTTAAAGATTTTGTATTAAAAATGCTGTATAACTCCTCTTTAAAACCAAAACCCAAAGTTGCTTTGAATAAGGCAACTTCAGGCACAGTGAGGATTACAATTTCTAGAAGTGCGATACACGATCATCCAATTTTCAGAGGTAACTTGCACAGAAATCTTTTTGCTCTTATTGGCCATTAGCGCTGTAGTATTTCTGGATTTTCGTTATGTCCTGCTTCAAGTACTCTGCCTAACAATGTTTATAATGTTCCTTCCCTAGATCTACCAGTCTTTACTAGAAATCCAGAAATGTTTTGTTCTCAGGTCAGTAATTCTTTAAACAATAAAAGTAATGTTGCCTACTGCAGACGTCAGATTTTCTGGCCATTGAAAGCACACCTGAGTGTGCTTGCAGCAGTGCTAGGTACATTAGCAACTGCTTGTGTTATTACTTTGAGAAAGAATATAGGACTTTGGGACAAGACCACGTTGGGTTCCATCTTAGCCCTGTTTGTTCACCTGCAGTGTGATGCAGGCAGTGTTGAGAGATTTCTCATTTTCCTCATTCGTATAATGGGCATCAGAAGCCTGTTTCGTAGGGTTCTTGTGAGGGTTTTAGGAAATGATGAATTTATGAATGCTGAGAGTGACATTCGGCACATACAGGTGACGGGTGCTCGGTGTATTTGCTGCCTGTCCTTTGCTCTCCACCTATGAACGCCGTTCACGCAGTGCTGTAGAAACCTCAGTACGCAGACTGTGTGGGATGTGGCCCCAGGCTGCCACACCCCACCCTGAGTTACTGCTCTTTCCTCCTGCCCCACGATCACGTGATGTGCTACTGCACTGCTCTGGGCCCTTTGATGTCACAGTCGTATTTGTCTCTGAATGCCTGGCATCTAGCCCAGCACAAACAGCTGCTCCAGGCCCATTAGCTCGAGTCATGGTGCCTGAGAGCCCTCCAGTGTCTCTTAGAGTCCCCCTGTGAGTATCCCCTAAAAAATCCCTCAGAGTCACCAGCAAGGGAACTTGCTGTCTCTTGGTCCAAGACCCCTGAGCCTTTTCATGGCCTCTTCTGATAGGTTAGTGGGGAGCCACCCGCCATGTTTCTCTGAGTTGGCTCTTTTTTTTTTTTTTCCTCTGTAAATTTTTTTTTTAACATCTTTATTGGAGTATAATTGCTTTACAATGGTGTGTTAGTTTCTGCTGTATAACAAAGTGAATCAGCTATACATAAACATATGTCCCCATATCTCCTCCCTCTTGCGTCTCCCTCCCACCTGCGTCTCCCTCCCACCCTCCCTATCCCACCCCTCTAGGTGGACACAGAGCACCGAACTGATCTCCTTGTGCTATGTGGCTGCTTCCCACTAGCTATCTATTTTACATTTGGCTCTTTATTCTAACTCTCTCCCGCCCAGAGTCCCCTCTCTGTCCCAGTGTCTTATTGAGGAAGCCTTTGGACCTCCTGGTGCTGCCGGTTCCTTCCCTGGGTCCCTCAGAAGCCCTGTCTCCTCAGTGACATAAATGTCATCTTTGGCCCCAGACATTTCCTCTGCTCTGTTTTCACAATGACAGTGCCCACCCTGTTCCTCGCCACACTCTCCTGTCATCACTTCTAGTGCGTCTGCGTCAATGCTCTGCCGTGTTTGTTCTCTGCATTGAGAGAGGGTGGGACAAGCGTGTGGAGATGGGAACATAGTGTTTTCTCCTTTGGAAATTGAAAATTTTTCTCATCTTCATTCATTGAGGTCTTATGCATAAAAACCAGAAATCCTTACCAAGCGCTGTGGGTTTCATTTTATAAATCTCTTGCCTTTTCCTTCCACATCATCTGGCAGATCCATCCCCTCCCACCTTTAGTTTCTGTCCGGCATTTGGCCTTCCTAAGGGCCTCCCCCTGGGCAGCATGCTTAGGGATCACTAGGGCTCTATGCAGTTTGACATTAAGCAACTGAATGGAAATTTGAAAGACGCAGAAGCACTGTACTATTATTTAATTTGTATGATGACAAAGACGATGGTTATTGGAATATTTTAAGAATTCATTTTTTTAACCTTCATTTTCTTAAAGGGCATCTTTGACATCATGTAATCAAATCTGAGACTTTATTTTGGACAGAGTATAAGAATTCATGGTTCTGCCTCTTTCCTCTTCGAAATAATGTTGTGTTGAATTTTATCCTGAGCTTTTAGTCTACTCTGCTCCATTTCCTTCCTTCTTTACTTCCTAAACTGAGAGCATTATGATAACTTTTATAAGAAGACCATTAATAGTCCCATAATAAGAATTTGGGTAGTTAGAGGAGAATGGACTTCCAGAGTTGGAAGGGAGGTCAGAGTTAATTGCATCTCAAAACTTTGTTTTACAGATACCAGGGGATTAACTGATCTGTCCAGTGTCAGATGACTAGAAAGAGGCAGGCGTGGGGTCCTAACGTAAAACAAATTCTGTTTCTACCCTATCCTTTAAAAAACTCTTATTTTATTAAGGCCAATGAAGAAATATGGTAGGTTCAGGAAAGAATGTATTATAACAAATGGGAAGATATTTTAATTTTTTTTTTTTTTTTAGGATCATGATGTGCCAGGTGCTTTGCTAGGCACTGTATGTAACTTATTTAATCTCCGTGGAAGTTTTATTATATTCTCATTTTACCAGTGGGGAATATGAAGTTCAAAGAAGTTAGGTAACAGCCAGTAAGTACCTGGCTAGGACTTGAACCTGGGTCTTTCTCTCTCCCAAGGCTTGGCTCTGGAACTTGGCCTCCTGTTCTGTTTTAAAACAGACTTACATGTATCCAAATAACAGTAAAAATGCCTAGTTTATAAAATACTTGAGCGTTTATTATTTTTATAGAAAGAATATATCGTTTCTTGGCCTTGGATCTGCATGACAATCACTTTTTGTATTTAGAGATATACAGT
This sequence comes from Eubalaena glacialis, assembly GCF_028564815.1. NCBI lineage: Eukaryota > Metazoa > Chordata > Mammalia > Artiodactyla > Balaenidae > Eubalaena > Eubalaena glacialis. The sequence goes on along the minus strand of NC_083722.1, from coordinate 19,452,921 downwards.
CAACTCTCTTAGGCATTGTGTGGAAAGCTGTCCACGTTTATTTTTAGAAAACCAGGGTTCACATCCTGGCCATCGCCATTGCCCTTTTTTCATACTTAGAGATTTAAATACATACCAGACACTAGTGGTGGGGATGATAATCTCTCCACAAAGAATTTTTTTTTACCTCCTCCTCTGGGCCACTAGACATTGGCCAAGTGTCCTGCAGTTTAGTTTTCTCTTTGCCATGGGGATTAAGAACATTGATTTTGGAGTCACATGCTTCATTTTCATTCTGGCTGTTCCACTTACAAACAGTGGAATCTTGGGCTAGATACTTGGTCTCCCTGGACCTCAGTTTTCTCACCTGTAAAACGGGAATAATACCAACCTCACAGGATCACTGTGAGAATTAAGTGAGAAAATATTTGTGAAGAGTGGAATATTTGTAAAGGTTAACACAAGATATACTGTATATATGCAAATGTAAGGAAGTTTTACTTGACAGTAATATTATAATTATTACATTATTATAATGTGCCATGGAAAATCTGTTATACTTCCTATTTTTATCCATTATTCCTTTTGATCCATCAGAGGCCAGCAGAAATAGTAGATGAGGAAGACAGAGAGAAAGAAGATAAGGAAGTGGGACAGAAGGAAGACTTTTCAGGAATGAATGGTGGAGTTGAACAGGAAGGAGGCAGGGAGGCTACTGAAGCTCCAGAGCAAGCAGAGGAGATCCTGGATCACAGGGAGGAGCAGGCAGGTCCTGCTCGTGTGAACAGAGGCACCAATGAAGAAAATGGCGAGGAACTGGACCAGGTTAATAATGAGCTTCAAGAAGCAGTGGACGAGGAAATAAAGTCTCAAGGAGCTGGCAGTGGATGTGAAGAGGTATTTCTGTTGCTTTTGCTCACTTGTGTGCATGCATGAAGTGTGTGTGTGCATGAGTGTGCATCTGTGCTCACACTTAGGGAATTATTCAAGCACTTATTAGGACTTGAAAGCTATGGCACTTCCAGGATTCCATGGAGCAGAGTTTGAAAACCAGCTAATTCTAATCTTACCCCCTTAGTTTTCAGTCCAGTGGGTAAAAGACAAACTGTAATGAGATATCATTAACAAATGAGAAATCCAAGGGGCAGGGATGCTGTTCCAGAAGCTGCCTTTATGTTTTCATTTTCTGTCCTGCTCTTATCTACTTGATGGTGCTTGGTACCATAGTCACAAAGAATTTGAAATTAGAAAACTAATAAAACTAATAAACTAGAATTAGAAAACTAATAAAAGACATCTGGTATGGGGCTGGATTATTAATGTGACACGAGAGGAGAACTGCTGCATTTTACTCTTCCCTTTTCTCTGAAAATGCTAAAATGAAAAGTATAGGTATGTTGTTGAAAAGAAAAGCTCAAAAGGAAATAAAGAAAAAAATTGAGGGCTTCCTTGGTGGTGCAGTGGTTGAGAGTCTGCCTGCCAATGCAGGGGACACGGGTTCGAGCCCTGGTCTGGGAGGATCCCACATGCTGCGGAGCAACTAGGCCCGTGAGCCACAACTACTGAGCCTGCGCGTCTGGAGCCTGTGCTCCGCAACAAGAGAGGCCGCGATAGTGAGAGGCTCGCGCACCGCGATGAAGAGTGGCCCCCGCTTGCCGCAACTAGAGAAAGCCCTCGCACAGAAACGAAGACCCAACACAGCCAAAAATAAATAAAGAAAGAAAGAAAGAAAGAAAATTAAAAAAAAAAAATTGAGATAAATAACACCTAAAGCTCAAGAGGTGAGTCTGTGCCCTTTAAGCACATGGTGGATTATGGTCCCAGAAAGGACTTCTGAACAAGTAAAGTTTGAGATTGTCGTGTCCACTGGGTGATGATAGACTAAACAACATAGGGAACCCAAGGAACTATTTTTAGTTGAATAAGATTAAAGGCAATATTGAGTCATTTTTCCTTTGTAAATTTTATTGTCTCTGTAACTAAAGAGCTAAATATCTTTGTTTTCATCTGTTTTCCTCCAGGCTGACTTGGACCCTCGAAGACCGCCAAAGCCAGAAGTAAAAATCACCAGCTCACAAGAAAATGATAACAACGAACAAAACAAGGATAATCTGTCATAGCATGGATGATTTTTAAAAAGAGAGTATATTGAGTATAAGAAAAATTAAGGGTTATAATACTCGAATAACAAGCATATAGTTATTGCTAAACATAATGTGACAATATGGTTGAATACTACCTACTGAAATTTAAAATTAGAGGCCAAACTAATGGGAAAGACTAGATAACTTTGAATAGCTACTAAAGCAGAGTGACTTTTTATGAGATGTGTTTTAAAAAGTCATTTAGAAAAATTAAACAAGAGTAATAGAGGGGAATTTGCACTGGAAGACAATTGGCCACTTGTCTTTGTAAAGATGAAAAAGAACAAGATCATTCCTGTTCTTGGTAAGTGAGATTATTAGATGGCAGCTTATGCTAAAGCACTTATCTAAGAAGGCACAGAATTAAAAAAAAATGATAATAGGAAAGCATGTACTATTTTTTTTAAAGCAATAAACTCTTGAATAAACAAATTGCAATTTAGTTTCAGAGATAATTTGAAGATGGCAATAGATTGAAATGTTTCTGTGTCTTGTTGACACTCCTTTCTTTCTTCCTCCTTAGCCAAAATCCACCTTAAGAGAACAAAAAGGAAATGCAAGGTATTCATTTTGGAAGGAGGAAGTATTCATTCAGTGTATTCCTGACAAATATTGTCATGCCCCTCCCTTAACTGCTGCAGGTTTTAATCCTTATGGCTTTAATGACACATACTCAGGAAGGAATTATAAAGGAACACCCAATTATATCACTGAGCCTGGCTGGGTGTTTTGCAAATTCTGGTATCCTGTGCATTTTTGTTGATCCAGTCTACCATTACCAATAATACTCCTCTCTTCTCCTTTGCATTATTATTCAATATTAGAAAACACAATATTGGCTATTCCAAAGATTGAATTTTCTCCAAACAGTTTTTTAACAAAAAGAACAAGATAGCATAGTAGAAAAAAAGTAGGCTATATGAAGAGTTTGTTACTCCTCAATTTCTCTTGCTTTTTGCCTTATTTCTATTAGGACCGCCTTGTCATATTTTTTCCCCTAGGGGTATCAGCAAATATTTATTTTCATGGTTAGTTATATTTAGACTTTCAAGCAGATTCCTTTCTATATAATTAGAAGCTATAGGATAGAAATTGTTGAAAAAAGTTTAAAAATTGTCATAATGAAACCAGTTCCTGATTACAGTTTTAGGAGTTAATTAACTCAAATTGCCTTGTTAGGTATATATGGAGAAAAAAAATAATCGTATTAGTTTTTTGAATTCTTAAGAGATGATGCAGTTCTTCCTTAAATATAGAAATGTTTTTCTCATATTAAAGAATATTTTTGTTAATTATGTAGAAGTTATAAATTTGAAATTTTAACTTCTTGTGCTTTCATAGAATTCATTATTAATGATAAGTTTAAAAGATTTTTTTCCCCTCCAGGTTTCATAACCAATCACTTGGAATCAAAGTAGTTACATAAAGCACTTAATAATACTATAGAAAACTGATGTATTTTTCCTAGAAGCTATTTTAATATTTTCCACAAATAGGAAGTATATGCAGAGACTATAATGTAACAGTATTGGAAAGAGATACTGATATAAGGGTATATTAATCTGGGAGGATGATTATAAATGGGGTCCTATATTTCTAATATAAGCTCTAGATTGTGCTTTCTACTAATAGGCTTATTTTTTCAAATGGGACAATATAAAGCATTGCAGACTATAAGCAACAATCTTAATAATCCTTGTTGCTAGGGAAATAGACTACCTGGTCTTTTAATGTTAAATTCCCACACTATTACTGGGCCTGGGGTTAATGATTTCAAATAGTTTATAAAAATATGGGATTACATATAAGAAATTATAACTGATTATCAAGGTGATTCTTTTTTCTTTCTTTAATGAGGATTTTATCTCTCTCTCTCTCTTCCTTCTTCAATAAAGATATTCTGTCTCTTTTTTTTTTTCCCTGTTCTTTGCTTCATCATACTTAGTATTCAGGTTTTCAGGAACTTTTTAAGAGTCATCTTAGTGAAGCACAATGTTACTTTAAATGAAAAACAAAGTTTGGTATTTTAAGTATACTTCAAGAAGGTGATAGGCCACAATACCTGTAGCAAAAAATTTAAAAATTGGGACGTAATACTTATCTTTTATGTGCATATTTCACCACCTGTCTGTAGGATATAATTGTGACTTAACTTGAGGGATGAACAGTCACTAATAACTTTAAAACACTTTGCAAGCATAAGTAACAAAAAAAAAAAAAAAAAAGAACTATGTCGGTCCAACCAAGGAAGAAATCACTGACAGATGATTAAAATTGTAAATGTCATTTTGGAGATGACTTTAACACACATGATGAAAGTTAATTCACCTTCCAAATGTGGACATTTTCCTTGTGGGAATGGTGGCCTCCGTGGCAGAGTAGCTCCACAAATTAAGTGAGACTCACTGACAGATTTGGAGAACATTTATGTGAGTGAGCAGAAGAGATCTTGGTTAGGCTTCAGGTATTGTTTTATAGAGGGTGTTAATAAGAAAAACTCATGGAGCTTTTATGTGGTAACCAATCACAGAATGCTTTCATCTGTTCTTTCTTTGTGATAGATTTTCATAGTTTTAATTTTAATGAAATGCTTTTCTTAAATTTAATTGGGTTTTAACACATTTGTCAGCAACTGGTTTGTTAGTTGAAATGGAACATAAGGAGTTTTGCAGCGCAAATAAAGAAGATTTTTAACTGAAGTCATTTTCATGCAAAGGACGTATTACCTGGTTTAGCTTCTGTTAAAATTGCATTTGAGCATCCATGGATTTCTAATTATAAAACAAGATACTCTGGCCATAAGATAACTTTTTACTCATTATATTTCTCTATGGACATAGGATGACTTTTTGTTTATTAAGACATTTTGGGGGGGAATATTAGAAAGCCAGACTCATAGGAAGAGTATGATACCCTCTCGTGCCTCCCGTTTTATTATGAGAGTTAATTCCTGCTGTTGTCTGTAAGCACAGACCCATCCTATATATATGTGGCTCAGAGTCACTCAGATCTCTCTGTAGGCTCACGATCGTGAAGCCATATTAGTGTGAGCTTATTCATGTTAACTCTTCCAGTTATAGCTCAAAAACCAACATCCTTGAAAATTTCACTAAATAACTTACCTTCTACGCAAAGGATAAAGCTAATTCACCTAGTTAAAATTGTGGCCATAGAACAACAGGAAGTCTTCTTTATCTTGTTAACTGACTCTCCTAAAGAATTAGCTCTATCCTTTCATTTTCTGCTCAAGAAGGAGCCAAGGCAAAAGTTTATAAAGTAGATTAATTGCTAAGCAGAAAGCATCACATCTGAACTGTTGGCAATCTGAACAGAAATCGACTATGTAGATATACACAGACACATAACAAACACTCACACAGATGCGCTCACACACTTTAAAATGTTGAAAAGCCTTCCTCAGGCACAGCGTTATTAATGGAATAAGGCTCTTTTGAGAGAAGCAATGGACAAAAACTGTTGGTAAGGAAATGCTAAGAAATGATGTATATCAATGGTGCTTTAAAACTTGGTTCCCGAAGACTTTAAGAGGTTTAAAATTCTTCTCAAAATAAAAAAGCTACCAGCATTTTAATGGAAAATTTATTCTAGGGAGGGGTGAGATATATATTAATATATAAAATCTTTTTTTTCTGAAGTAACTACGGAATACAGTTCTTTAGTCCTTTGTCATCAGTCTTAAGTACCATATACTTCAGGCGCAGAATATTTTGTACCAACCAAACACAGGCTCTGTCAAAAGGTCATTACTGCTTGTGAATGTGTGTGTGATTTCCATGAACATGTAGAGTGGACTCTTTTCGGTACCAAGTAGCCAAGTTCACCACAAACAGAATAAAAATATGACTTATTAGTCTATTAGTTTATCTAATGTTCAAGTTCAGTGCAGAAGCTTTTTAGCTTCCTTGTATGAGTGTAATATCCTGGAATGGAAGGATTTTTTTTTTTAAGGTTAGTCTGTTTTTCTAAGGTGATGAGCACATACAGTTCTTCATTATTAAATATCATTTTTGTAAATAGTGTACGATCTTTGCTTTTCAGAAACTATACTGGTATTTAGATGGGTCTGATTTTTGTTCTTACCACATGAAATTTGTATATTTCCTACCATGAAGTCTAAGTGACTTGGATGGAGAATGAATGTGTGCCCCTACATGTTGATGAGGAAGAAAAATATTATTTTTGAAGAGGCATAGCGTACTGTAGGAGATGGGGAATTAAAAAATGTCTGGATAACAATAAAGCATTTATAAAATCAGGAGGTAACTAATGGAGCTCCGCTGACTTAAGCCAACAACAACTTAGCTTTAATCTATGAATGGAACCAAATGTGTTCTCTGTTGCTTAATCCACTTAAACCACATAGTTAATTGAGGGGTTGAGTTACTGTCACAAATGTAATGGCATATGGGAAGAAGGAATGACAGTAGTCAATTTTAGAAGAAGATTGAAGAAAACCTATTCTGTTTTTTTTGCTTCAGTGTTTTTCTTGTGTCTTAAATCCTTAATATGTACAATGATAATGGGTGATTATTGAAGTTGTAGGTAAAGATTAAGTTGAGCTCATCATGTTTGTATGATTTATGTTTAGAACTCTTCTTTGTAAGGACAATTATTTATGTTTTGATCAAATTACGAGCTTTTAGGTTTTTACTTCTGTATCAGTGCTCACTCTGTAAGTTTGCTGTAATTTTTTTAGCAAATAGATCTGTGTTTTATATAATTAAAACGTGTTTGGATAGTTTATTGTTTATGATGTTGTGTTGCTAATATTTCATGTATTAATTGTTTTTATGATATTTTTTCACAAGCATAATAGATACTTTTGATTTAAACCATGTGGAAATTCAGCACATTAAAAGATATTTCTGTTTCTATTCGGCATAGATATTAAACTTCATTATGTAAAGAAATTTTTTTTTACAGCTTCATATACATGTTGTTTAGTTGATAAAAATTTGAGGGATATTTTAAAAAAACTCACTGTTTTTTCTTTTATGAAATCGTATTAGAGAAACACAGGTTCAGAATTTTTGTTATAATAAAGGTAAAAACAGAACAAATTATGCACACTTAGTGTAGATATAGCTATAGGAATAAATTCACAGTTTTACAAAGAGATTGGTTAAAATTCTGCTTCAGTTTGTGAGATATTCACTGCCTTCATTCTATTGAATTAAAATAGTTTTGTGTTTTCCTTTCATGTTTGAGAAGCAAAAACAGTTAAGGAAAAGCATTTTGCCTTCTTAATATGTAATAAAATATGTTTGATTCAGGTACCGTCACTGAGAACTCATTAATGCATCTCTTGTGCAGTTGACCCCTGTTATCTTTGTTATTCCATAAGCAAACCTGGGCAACTGAGGAGGCATCTAGATTGCCAAAGTCAAATCTCTTTAGGCCACGTGGCTAACTGACATTAGAAACTTCCCGTAACCAACAAGGACTGTAATTTCTAGAAGGTGCTGTAAAATGGCTAGCATGCATTGGTTATCAAACTCTTATGAGACTAAACATACAGCTTTTCTGCAGGTTTCTAAGTGTTTTTTCTCCCCGGAATGTGACCTTAATCTATTAAATCATCGTACAGGTCTCTCAAATGCCCTCACAAACTCAATCTTCCATTAAAGAGACAATGATGCAGGGATGTCCCGCAGTTCTCTTTTCGTTTATTATGGGTTTAGTAATAACAAAAATGATTTTAAATTGCAAAAAATACCCACAGAGTTTAAAATTCAACGAGATACTCCCCTTGGTTTCACTGTATTTGTTCCTCAGGCCGCCGGTCCCGCGAACTTCGACCCGTGGAGACCACGGCCGCCATCAGGTCGCGGAGGCGGGGATGGGGGAGAGGTTCGCCGCCGCCTCAAGGCCTGGGCCCTGGCCAGAGGGTGGCCGTGGCGAGGGCTCTGGAGCTCTGCAGGAACACAGCTCCCAGTCTGTCCCTGGGTCCCCCAGCTCACCCGCCAGCCCGAAGACAGAGGGCCTGGAGAGCTCCGGGGAAAAGGCCGCGCTCCGCCTCCCACCGGCAGGACCCCTGCCCCGCTGACCACTGGCGGAGCGGGACCTCGACCCGCCTTGCTCCTGGTCTCGCGCCGACAGTCTCGCGGTATCCAGGTCTCCGGCTGATGGTCGAGCGCTAAGGGCTGCGCGCGCGCCCGCCCGCGCCACCCGCCATTACACTAGCACCGTTTATTGAACATGCAGTTTTTCCCCATTAATTTGTGGTAGGAACTATACCAAATTCTCATGTGTTTTAGGGAAATTCTTGGCCCAAGATTGGAGGACAATTCTATTATGGACTGAATCACATTCCTCCAAATTTGTAGGTTGAAGCTCCCAACCCACAGTGTGACTGTATTTGGAGACGGGGCCTTCATGGAGGCAATTCAGGTTAAATGTCGTCATGAGCGTGGGGTTCTATTCTATAAGAATATGCTTATAAGGATGTCCTTATAAGAAGAGGAAGAGACACCGGAGGAGCTCGCTCTCTCTCTGGACAGGCGCAAAGGAAAGGCTCTGGGAGGACACAGCAAGAAGGTAGGCATCTGTAAGCCAAGAAGAGAGGCCTCACCAGAAACGAAATCTGCCAGCACCTTTGATTATGGACTTCTAGCTCCAGAACTGTGAGAAAAATAATTGCCTGTTGTTTAAGCCAGTCTGTGGTATTTTGTTATGGCGGCTGGGCCGACTAATACAAATTTTTTCTCTTTGCCGAGTCCTAAATTATGTAATGGGATTTTTTTTTTTTAAATTTATTTATTTATTTATTTGTTTTTGGCTGTGTTGGGTCTTCGTTTCTGTGCGAGGGCTTTCTCTAGTTGCGGCGAGCGGGGGCCACTCTTCATCGCGGTGCGCGCGCCTCTCACTATCGCGGCCTCTCTTGTTGCGGAGCACAGGCTCCAGACGCGCAGGCTCAGTAGTTGTGGCTCACGGGCCCAGTTGCTCCGCGGCATGTGGAATGTTCCCGGACCAGTGATCGAACCCGTGTCCCCTGCATTGGCAGGCAGACTCTCAACCACTGCGCCACCAGGGAAGCCCGGATTTTTTTTTTTTTTGTCAGTGAATATACATGAGAAGATATTAGTTTAGAAGTTTTTTTTTTTTTTTTTTTTACAAATTCTGTTTATTTTATACTCAAGATAACATTAAGTTTTTATCTTCTGCTAATGAGTGCCTTTCCTTAGAAGGAAGAATATTTTAAAATTGCCTCAGCCTGGTGTTGTGTTTGTATGTTTGAAGTAGTTTTTTAAAAGATTCGATTTCTTTTAAGGTTATATGTCTAGTCAGGTTTTCTGTTTATCGAATCAAATTGGCAACTTATATTTATCTAGAAAGTTGTTCATTTCTTTCAGGTTTTCAAATTTATTTGCCAAAATTCTTTATAGTATTCTTTTAGAACTTTAAAAAACTCTTGCTAAATCTAGTCATAGTCTCTCTTTTTTCATTTCTAACATGGCTTATATGTGTTTTTCTTTTTTGTTCAATATTGCCAGATATTTGTTTTTATTAATGTTTTAAAAATACTCAATTTCTTTGATCCTCTGCATAATTTTTCTATTTCATTATTGCTCTCTCTTATTATCACTAATATTTCTTTCCTTCTACTTTCTGTGTGTTTTCTGTAACTCCTTAAGTTGAATGCCTTGCTAATATATTTTGGCTTTATTCATTTCTAACATATGCGTTTGAGGCTATAAATTTACCAGTATGTATCACATTAGCTATAACCACAAGTTTTGAGACGTATTGTTTTTTTTCATCATTTGGCTTGTAATTTTCTCTGTTTCTTCATTGACTCTTGGGTAAATGGGTGATGCTGTTGGTGCCCCATCCAGATCCCATTTTACTTGGCCAGGGCACCCTTCCACCAAATGCTGTGAGTGCTGACTTCCTTCAGAGAATTCCCCTCAGCCAAACAGAAGCTGCATTTCCCAGGAGGTTACATTCTCACGCTGGTAGCTTACAGTCAATGACTGACTGACATGGGAGGAAAAAATGTCCACCTTCTTTTTCAAGGTAGGGCTAACTCCGTGGTGCAATTTGTGCTCCAGGACTCCCTGTGGGATCAGCCTACTTTTTAGCTGAGATACATCCTTGCTCTCCTTTCCCCTCTGCCCTCTCCTGTTTTCCCCATTCCTCTTATTCTAAGAACCCTCCCTCAATAAATCATATAAAAATCCCCATCTCAGGTCCTGCATCTAGGGGACATAACCCAAGACAGGGGTACTATAATAGCATAGGCTTTGGAAATAGATTTTTAGGATGGAATTCTGGAGGTGGATAACTCATCAGCCAGATAGCAATACCCCATCACTGGGGTAGGTGGAGTTTTGATGGTCTCTGGCATATTATGTCACTTGTGGTAAATTGGGACAGTATATAAATGGAAGGGGATGCAATAAATGCAGTGTCTCTGGGATTTGAGAGGTATGTGGGGAAATAGTTACCCTAAGGAGGGCTATGGAATTAGGTTGCTCTCGCTAAGTATCCTTTAAACATTGAAGAAAGAAAATGACAAGTTCGGGTCTGTTAATCAAGAATTTAAAGCTGAGTGTGAAATTCAGAGGGCCTCATTGGTAGCATTTAAAAGAATTATTTTTTTCTTACATTCAAAGGCAGATAGAGCTGAAGGCCAAACCTAGGTCGAAGAACTCAAAGAAGGCTGAATTCTCAGCCTAGGCAAGTCCCCTGTGGCAATGTCAGGTCCTCAGTGGGGAAGAACTGGGACCCCAAGACTTGGTGTAGGACTGTCTCTGGCTTCTTTACTTCGTATGAGACACAGATGCCATGAGCAGACAAGTATGAGCTTGGCTTTTTACATGCTGTCCTGAGCCATAATCCCTCATCCGTGGAGGTGCTGGATGACCAGGGCTTGTCCCCCTCCTGCTGCCTCCTCTACTCCCTTCCTCTTGGGTCACTTCCACTGTCCCTCGTGCTTAAATACCCAGGCTTCAGCACCAGGCAGACCTGGTTTGTTTGTCTTTCAACACTTACTGTGTGACTTAGGCAACTTTTTCAACCTCTCTGAGCCTCAGTTTGCTTATTTATGCAAAAGAGAAAATAATAGTAGCTACCTTGTTGACCCGGGAGGCCATAAAGAGAGAACGCATGTACAGTAGTCAGCACAGAGTAAGCATTCCGCAGCTGTTAGATATTAGGATTATTAGCTTTCTGACTTGGTTTTTGGCATCTTCTTTTGAGACTCCTGCCAACTTTCCCTGGCTTCTTACTGCCTCTTTACTATCCACCTTTGAGCCAGAATTGATTCTTTATTGGTGTTTTTCCATTATTCACAAAAATACTCTCCAAAGCTCATACTTTCGGTCTTGCTGTACCTATATTAGCTTGGACTGGCTAGGTTCACAACTTTTGTCTGTTACTGAAGTTGCTGATTAATCTTAAGGGGGAGATGGTGTTGACGGTGATGCTGGTGTGTGAGTATGTATATGGATGAGAGTGGGGTGGATCAAACCCATACTGCTTGATGTTTTATCATCTTGGCATTAGTTTTGGTAAGTTTTACATTGATCACACAAGCTGTTTACATGTAAAATTCAGGGATTTCGTCTTTGTATTTACCTTAGAGCCTTAATTACTGTTAATCCCAACCCACGCAGCCCAAGTGAAAAGCCACAGATAATCTGGATGCATATTGGAAAGTTTCTGTTATGTGAATGTGAAATGACCAAAGTGGTAGACTTTCTATGAAATACTAGTAGGTAACCAGATACTGGTTTGGACATCATGTTAGTGTGAAAAAATTATCATCTTCATCATTAATGAAATGTTTATTTTTATTTATCCTTTTCAATGTGTTTACTATATGCAAATACAGATATAGATATAAATTATGATGTTGCTCAAGGAGTTTTGTTTTAGTGGTGTAAGGATTAATCACAAGGTTAATATTTAAATGAAATGTTTATTGAGCAGTGGAATACAAAGTAATTATAAGGGACAAAAATAATGCAGACATGCACATGCACCGTTGGGGCAAATTATGAACAATAAGATACAAAAAGGCCAAAAACCAACTGCCACTTCTGAGGTGTCGGGAGCGAAAAACAGGGTCCTGTGCATGATCCCTGCACACAGCACCACCAAGGGGGTGGGCAGACTGCCTATGCCACCCCTGCAGCCCGACCCACCTATCTGCCCCCACCCTCACCCCATTTGAGGGACCAGCTCGCCCTCCTTGGGGAGTGAGCAAGCGCACCTGTCTGTTACCTGTTTCCACTCCCACATCCTGCAGCATGAGTCCCAATAAAGCCTTTCCTGAATTTGTCTGGCTTCTTACCAATTTCTGCTGATTAAAGTGTCCAAGGACCCTACGTTGGTAACACCTGCATTTTTAGCACCGTGCCTCCAGGCTCTGCATCCTGGCCCCTCTGCTCCTGTACACGTAAGTGACCCTGACACGGTGAGGGTGTCGCCAGGGGGCCACCCACTTTCCAACTTGCAGCATCAGATCCTTCTTTGCGTTTATGAAAGGCAATCTCCAGTTAGAAAATTAACCATAATTGTGATGACAATTTGGGCTATTCAGATGAAGTGGAACTTTGCCCTTCATTTCTAGGAGTGAAGCTTTTAAGTCCACTGAGATTATTTCAAGGTCCATGTTCATTATATCCATTTTCTGAAGGAAATGTCCTAGGAAGAGTGTCTGGTTACTTTTGCCACGGAAATTGCTTTACTCTCCTTGGCTGGAGACCATCGTCCTCAAACTAATTTCCTGTTTAGTGTTCAATATTTGAAAGCAGGAAATTGTCATAATAAATAGGAAGCTTGAGAAGATGGTGGAAACGCATTCAGAAATTTGGTTGCTAGGGAAATCATTTTTGCCTACTTTATTAAAAACCCAGACCTTATTTGGCATTTTCTCCCCTCATTCTTATCCTCATCAATAGCCATTATCAAAAGAAGTTTATTAAATATCTATCTCTGCTTGGCACTATGACTGGGTGATCCGACCCCTGCCCACTAGCAGCTTGTAACAATAATAACAACAGCAACAAAACTGCAACAACAAAAATGATAGTATTAATTTGATACATAACTGTTGATAAACACTCTTCTGAGCACCTTATTTGGTTTTTAAAAAATTTAATACAACAGCCGTATGAGGAAGGTACTATTATGACTTTCATGCTGTTGACAAAGTGTGTGAGACATGAATTAAATAATTTGCTCAAAGTCACACAACTAGTAAAAAGAAGTGTCTGGATTCCTCCCTTCTTAGCTCACATTATTAACCACTATGTTTTACTGCTTCTAATCTAACCAGAAAACACTAGAAAGAGCAGAGAGGAAGCATATATCCACGAACAATGTAAGCGGGGACTTATTATTGTCCACTTGAGTTAAGCACATTTTGTGGGATGGAGATGAGAAAGAAATTTCGGGAGTTGTGTATTGAAGAGAATTTCTGCTCTCTTCAAAAAAAAAAACAGGAGACATCTGCAACTTGACAGAAGAGGTAGGGTGAGGCAGCTGGGGCAGCAGCTGGGGTGGTTTTATTGTAGAAATGGACACAGTCTGATGGGCTAAATGGAGAGTGGGGTGAATTAGCTTGAGTTTGATGGGCTCAGATAGTTGGTCTTCAGGAAGCAAGGTCAGCACATCACAGAGACCCCGCTCCCTGGAACCAGGTTCCTCTGGCCAGTGCAACACTCCATAGCAAGGAGAAGCAGGAGAAGGTTCTAGCCTGATGTGGCCTCACCATGACACATCCACAGCCTTCTGCATGTTACCAGAGGCAGGTGAGTTTTAATCAAGCACCACACTTGTTTAAGCTTTTGATACTCATGTTGGAGAAACATGGTCTAGTGACGCAAATGCCAGCCTAGGAAGTCAACATGGTCGGAATCTATTCTTGGTCTTTCCTGGGAGAAGTCGCTGGCTGGAAAGAGCAGTCATTTTGAGCAGCTGAAAATAACTAACAAGACATTTTAATGAGTTAATAAATCTTTCTCACTGAACTACATGGAAAGACATGAAACATTTCATGTTAGCTCCTCACCAACCTTAATTAAACTTGATGTTGAAAAGGTCAGTGCCCTGTCTGGCGTGTTCCAAATCACTTCAGACCGACAGTAGGGGTGATTGTAGGGGTGTCTGCAAATGTGTGCAGGAGACACCTGCCTTCTGTTGTAGCCTTAAGTGGTGCCTTTTAAATGAGCCACACCCTGTGAATAACAACTAGCTTTTATTAAGTGCCAGCTCTGTGTAAGTCACTGCTCCGAATTGCTTTAGCTGCATTAACTCATTTAATCCTCAACAACAACCCTTGTGGATGCATGCTGTTATCATTCTTGATAGTGGAGGAAACTGAGGCACAGAGATTTGTAGTGATTGGCCAAAGTTCTGTAGTCTACAAAGTGACAGGGCCAAGATTTGACAAGGTCTGACTCCAGAGCCTGTGTCCAGGACCTTCAGAACCTGTAGGCTCTGCTGCCTCCCTCAATTAGGGGTTGGGCTGTGCTCACATAGTTAAAAATGCACAAGCCTCCTGTGAGTTTTGAGGCACTGATACCTTCTGGGAGTTCCAGCAAATGCATTTTAGGACAGATCAAACAATGCGAGGCACTTGGGTGCTGCAGGGGAAACATGATTCTTACCAATGCCATCTGGAGTGGTAGAGGTCACCAGGAGGTTGGGTTGGAGAGAACAATTTTTGCAGTTTTTTGGAACTAAAACACATAGCTTCGGCAAACATTTATTGAGTTTCTACTGGGAACCAGATACTGTGCTAGGTGTTGGGGAGAAATACAAGTAAGACAAGGTGTTGACCTCAAGGAGCTCACAGATTAGCAGATTTGCCCTTTATCAAATTTCTGGGAAAACTGAAATAGCAATCTGGCCTGATTTTTTTATAAACTTTGCACTTGAGTTCAGAGGGAGTCTTGCCTTGCACTGGTTTAGACTGAATTCCCATGTAGTGGTAACATACGTATGTAATATTTCCTGCCCATTTTTTAATGCTCCATAGAAGTGCAGAGCTCTGTGATAAAGGACATGTTTAATCTGGGACATTTTGAACAGAGACGAGATGCACCTACTTTCTCATCCTTTCCAGAAGAATCTGTTCATAGGGAGGGAGATCATTGAGGCGCTACCTTAGAGTAAATGCTGGTTTGATCACTTTCTGGCTGCATGTTCTTGGGTGAATTATCAATGCTTCATCTTTCTCAGCCTGGACTTTCTCATCTGTAAAATGGAGGAATTAGTAGTAGTCAGCCTTAGGATTCTTTCAAGAATAGATTAAATAAAATGCAAAAATGCATAAGAATTTTGTCACATCGCATGCAACAGAGAAAGCTCTCGATAAGCATAAGCTGTTTTGATTATTTTCTGGGCATTGTTTCATTTCTGAGTTCCATGGCATCATGCAGTACTCTGGAAGAGGCTGTCTAGCAAAACAAAGATGATAGATTCTTTCTTCTGTTTTTACCCCCTAGAGCAGATAGTAAATTTATCCAGGGGCAAGATATGGGAGTGAGAAGCTCAGAGTTTCTTGCTGGCGTTTTTCATTTCTCAGAAGGCAAAGGAAGTGACAAGGGAGTGAGTCCTCTGGACTAGCCTCTGAGGTTGGGGATGTGCTGGAGACAGGGACCTGGAGAGGAAGCCAGAGCACTCAAGCACTGGGGCACCGGGCATCTCCTCTCCTCCATCAGCTCTGTATTCACTTCTGATCGACTCCCAGCTGCTGTCCCCACAGTGGCTGCTCTCAGCGGTCCTCTGCTATCCTCAAGCTTCTCTTGTCTCCTCTGGCCTAATCTATGTCTTCTGTAGAAAACCTTACCCTGCACTATTGCTCACCCTGATCATTCATGCAGCCTGTTGCACAACTCTAGGGGGTGTTGTTCATGTTGGAGGTTGGGGTCGTGCGGCTGGGTGGCCTTGGCATCCCAGACGCTCATCCCAGACGCCTTGGCATCCCAGACGCTCTTCCCAGGGCATGTGGTCACTTCATCTAGAAGGTACTAAGTACAGTTCCTTCACCGTGCCATGCTCACTCTTGGCTCTGTGAGTTTGTAGGTGCCGTTGCCTCTGCCTTGAAAGCTCATCTCTCTTCCCATAGTCCACTGCCCCCGCCCCCCAACACCAGAAGAACAAATTTCTCCTTAGGCCAGGATCACTCTGGTTAACTTCTACTCATATTTCAAGACACAGATTAACATCATTACTTCAGAGAGTCCTTCCCAGAACCTTAATCTAGGAAAAATCCCTTTGTTTAAGCAAGATCCCTTGATACTCCTTTCTGTAACTTAATATAACAGTAATTTGCTTACAGTCTATATAAAGACCACAGGGGCAGGAACTGCATCTGTCTTGTCTTCATTATGTGAATAAATACAGTCTGACCTTACCCCTGGCCTCCCCCAGCCTTTCTCAGGGCAACCTCTTTTAATGTTTCCTGTTTGAAATTCTTCTAGTGACTTCTTGCATGACCCTAAATAATGTACTTATTTATAATATCTTGATTTATTAACTGACACAGTAATGATTGATTTCCTGTAATGAAAGATGAGGGATTAATTGACTTTCTCTACATCTCATGTTATTTCATCTCTCCTTTCCAATGTTTATGTTTCATTTTTAGTTCTTTAGTTGGGTTATCTTTATAATTGCAAATTATAAACTTAGGCCATTATTTCTTTCCATAAACATTCAACAGCTAGTCTTGACTTCTCACTAGATTAGGTGAGGACATTAGTATTCCTACCATTATCTCCTATTATCTTTTCCCTTCTGCTTACAGATTTTTGCTAGCTTTACCTTTATTCTAACATCATCAGATTTATCACATATGCAGTCAGTTTCATAATCATAATTTAGACTTTTGTCTATAGTTTGATTCTGAAAGTTGAAAACAAGTAAACAGTTTGCATTATTTTGGCTTTGTAAATTTCTGAATTTTCCTTTTGGAGTTTCTATTGCTTTTTTCCCCCCTTGTTGATAAGAGTAAATGTATTTTCCATAGACTAAAAGTTACCTTACCATCTGTGGCATGAAATCACAGCCCTTCTCTTTTCCCAGTCTGATTTTTATTTTTTTATAGATGTTGGTTGTTTTCTCTGGAAGCTTCCTGGATCCTTTTTATCTTTTCTGTCCTAAAATTTCACAAAAACATGGGACCTTTTTTAACCGTTCACATTGCTGAATCTTCAGCAGGTACTTCCAATCTGAAGATTTTTGTATTCTATAGCCTTGAGAAATTTTCTGCTGTTAATTCATTTAAAACTTCTAATCTTTTTTCCTATATTTTTCTCTTTGATTAAATTTCTATGTCTTTTACCTTTTGTCTCATTTTTTAAAAAAAATTTTAAATGGGTGAGGGAGATTTTACGTTCTGAAAAACTTCTTCAACTTATTCTTTTATTCATTAGTTATTTTAAAACTATATGATG
Source organism: Eubalaena glacialis (assembly GCF_028564815.1). NCBI lineage: Eukaryota > Metazoa > Chordata > Mammalia > Artiodactyla > Balaenidae > Eubalaena > Eubalaena glacialis. The sequence continues at coordinate 19,435,367 of NC_083722.1, read as the reverse complement.
TTCCCTTTCATAGTATTCTATTTTTATCTTACAGATGCAATTTCTTCCTGAAGACTAATTGGATTTTTTTTTAGAGTTCTCCTGTGATTTCTGAAATACTTATGTTTCCTATGAAGTCTATGATACGCATATACTCTTTCAAGGTGCTGGTTTTCCCTCAGATGTCTGATGATTCTGATTTTACTTTCATATTTAAGGATGAAGATCTGGTTGTTTATTTAGGACTGCTGGAGACAACTTACTTTGCTCATGACTAGGCAGGTCTATCTCTTCCATCAGTTTCTTCCAGGACTGGGAAGTACAGCTGGTAGCTCTGCGCCCCAGAGCAGGGCTGCTTGGCTGGAGAATTTTGCTTTTACGTATAGTAATGGCCAGCTAGCCATTAGACCAGGCTCCCCCCACCCCAAATGTTAGATTGAGGAGAGCTTTGCTCAGGGGTACCCAAATCTATACTCTCAGTCTTTAGTCCTCTCCAAAAATCCATTTTTTTAACCCCTACACACACACACACATACATACACACACACACACATTAGATATGAAAAAACTTTAGTGTTCCTGTTAATCATCTCTTTGTTTTCTGTAGTGCCAGCACAATGCCTGGCTCTAAGTAAAAATGCAATAATTGTTTTAAATGACCATATAATAGCACATAGCTTTTTATATATTCATTTCTGAGGGTTCACCACTCATTAAGATACACTCCCTGTACCCAAGCAGCTAATAGTCTAGCTTCTAATGGAAGAAACAGATATGGAAACAAATCACTATAATAAGTGCAATAGAATATGTTTGTACAACATGCTGGCACTTGAGGAAGAGACATTAAGTCTGAACCATGGAGAGAGTAAGAGAGAGAGAGAGAATGAGAGCCAGAGAGAGAGAGAGAGAGAGCTGCAGACAGAAGGTGACTTTCTAGAGGCAGAAGAGAATATTGGATGAAAGTGTAGCCTGCAGCCTCTGGAGCCAGGCTGCCTAGATTTGAATCCTGCTTCTGTCACTTACTAGTTCTCCTTGGACAAGTTATCCTCTCTTTGCCTGTTTTCTCCCCTGTATAATGGGCATATGATAATAGCCCCAACCTCATAGGGTTTTTGTGAGTGTTGCAGGAAGGGGGACCCCTTCCAGGGCCCGAGAGTGGGCTCTTGTCTAACACTTGGAAATGAATTGTCTGAGGAGACACACGTGCTGAAAAGGAGGAGACTTTATTGGGAAGGGGCAGCCAGGTGGAGAGCAGGAGGGTAAGGGAACCCAGGAGGACTGCTCTGCCACGTGGCTCGCAGTCTCGGGTTTAATGGTGATGGGATTAGTTTCTGGGTTGTCTCTGGCCAATCATTCTGACTCAGGGTCCTTTCGGGTGGCGAGCAGAACCGCTCAGCCAAGATGGATTCCAGCAAGGAGGATTCTGGGAGGTTGGTAGGACATGTGGACTGGTGTCTCCCCTCTCCTTTTGACCTTTCCCGTATTCTTCCGCTTGATGGTGGCTTGTTCCATGTTCTTTACCAGGATCTCCTGTCATAAAATAACTCATGCATATTGTTACTGTGTTTGCCTGGCCAGGGCGGGCCGTTTCAGTCAGTGTTTCCCCTAACATGAGGCTTGAATGAATTACTATACACAAAATGCTTCAGTGGTGCTTCCCGTTCAGTACATGTTAGTTCTTCCCTTTATTGCTATCGTATCTTGACGTGGCCTTGAATGAAGAGTTCAACAGGCAGAGAATGGGCAGATGGTTATTGCTGGTAAAATAAGCATGGTGAGTGAAGGCACAGTGGCATGAAAGTGCAGGCACATTTAGAGAGGAGAGTGGTTGAGTACAAGTAGGATGCAGGGTTCCGGGGCATGTGTCAGAATAAAACTAGAAAGGAGCTGGACCAGATGACAGGAGGCCTTGGAAGCACACGGAGTTGCTGCTTACACATCAGTTTTCTGGCTTGAGGTACTGTGTACATAGTAAGCAAGGCAATTAATGAAGTCAGGGAATCTACAACCTATGTCAAATTGAAAATTTCTAGGGACTCCATTTAATAGGTGGCATGTGAAGCTGCATCCGGCCTCTGTACCCCGACACTGAATTAAATCTCAGTTTTGGGTGAGGTGGAAATGAATAGCTTTATTGCTTTGCCAGGCAAAGGGGGCCACAGTGGGCTAATGCTCTCAAAACTGTGTGTCCCAACTTGGAAGGGGTAGTGAGAAGTTTTATGGCAAGGGTTCAAAGAGGGTGTGATCAGCTCATGGATATTCTTCTGACTGGTTGGTGGTGAGGTAAGTGGGAGTCAGCATCATCAACCTTCTGGTTCCAGCTGGTCTGGGGTCTACCGGCTAGTGGGTGGCATACCGTTAACTTCTCCCACCTGGTGGGGGCTTCAGTATCTGCAAAACAGTTCTAAGATGTTGTGATGTGTATCCCTTGAAGGGGAACCAGGACCCTGCCCCCAAGGCTATGCTATTGTTTTTTGACTGTTCCTCCCTTATCTCTGCATTTCCTCCTTTCCCTGATTACAACTGTTTGAAACTGCCCTTTGGAACTCAGGGAAGGGGACACAGGAAGGCTCTTGTGTCCAGGAGCCCCACAGGGTCCTGCTCAGTTTCACATGGACAAACGGGGAACATTGAGATTTTATAGAAATGTCTCCCTGAAGAAGATAATCAAAGAGGTGACAGGATTGAAAATAATTGAATGGAAACGTTTGTAGCCTGGGGTGGTGGTGATGGACTGGGGGTTAGGTGGTCCTTTGTAGGAGGGGTTAGGCTTGGAGGTAACCTTGAATTCGAGAATTTGGCCCAAGACGTGGAAGGGTTAGCAGATTTTGGGAAGATGTGAAGATAAGCTTTCTAACCATCTAGAGCCATCAGAAGATGTAGTGGCTTGTCCTGTGAGGAAGGAGGGCTTCAGTCACTGGAAGTGCCTGAGCAAATGGAGGTTGCTAGATCAGAGCTGATGTGGGGTGGGTGTGGGGTTTTCTGCCTGGGTTGGTCCTACATCATTTGAGGTTTTACTGACTCCACGTGCCTCAGCTTACGTGATCTCTAGGCCAGAACTCATTTCTGAGTTTCTTCTGTTGCAGTCCCAGCATCTTCTGTCCACCTCTTTCCCCAACTATAGGGGTGTGGTTTTACTTTGCTTTAGAAGTTTCAGTACTGAAGGGATGGATTGGTTCAGTGCCAGCAAGCAGGCTGAGACCAAGGCTCTAGGACTGTTGCAGTTTGCCATACCCCTGACATCTGCCCAGACAGGCCTGAAAATGGCTTTGTGAAGTCTTTAGTTGGCTGCTCCCCACCCTCTGATTACACAGGCCTGTACTCTTTCCAAAGATCAAGCTGTATTTCCTAATACCATTCAGCCTCCTTCCTCTGCTTTCCTCCAATATCCCTCAATCCCTGCTCCACAGACTGGGAGGGTCCTTACAAGTACCTGCTTCCACAAAGCTTAGGCAGGACAGGAAAGACAGGGCATGCTGAATCCCTCTTTCAGACTCAGCTCCTACTTCCTCCATCTCTGTTCCTTTGAGGCCTTTGTCTGAGGCACAGAGCTGATTTTTTTATGGCTGCTCTCATGCCTGCACCTAAAAATTCCCAAGCCCTACAGTCATTTTTCATTCTGGAGGCTTTTAAAAGTCATCTCATCCTCAAAGATTTCTTGGTACACAACACAAGCCAACATGGAAAGCCTCACGATGTTGCCTTGAACAGGTGCCTGGGGACTTGAATAAGGCTTCAAAGAACAAAAGTAAAATGGCATTGCCACAGGAAGGTAAGAACCTGAGGAAACTAGAACAACTTCTCCCAAACCTAGCTAATGATCCTTGTTAAGGATGCTGATTTGCCCCGTGTTTTATGCTGGACGATGCAAAACAAACCATGTGCACAAAAGCACTAATTGCTTCATTTATTCTTCCATTTCGCCAGGGGACCAGCAGAGCTCACTCAGCCTCAGAATGGAAAATTACATGTTGGAGAGAAAACAGCCACACCAAATGAATGACCATGCAATTCGAGCTCTGCTTGTTCACGTATTTTATTTATCTAGTGAAGGAAAGGAAAAAAAAAAAAAAGACAGACTTTGAAGGTGGCACAGATTCTGAGAGGATACCAAGGTCATGTGTTCCATTTCCCTCAGGCTAGTTTAAATCCACAGATTAAATAAAAGTGTAAAGGGATGAGATGAACATTTTACTGGAGAGGAAAATGTCTTCTTTGAGAAAGAAAACCCTCTTTAAGGTTAATATCTACTCAGGGGTTTCTTATTGGAGGATGGCTTACTTTTGTTTCTATAAAAATATGACTGCATTGTATAAACTGCTGGAGTTGAATATTTAGAAGTAGGTGGCATGGAGGCTGCTGATTTGGTGACTTTCTGGGAGTCCAGGTCTGGAAGAATCCCACTGTGGTGAGAGCCACAAGAACACTGTAAACATCCTTGGTCGTGGACACACAATGACGCACGGCAAAAATGGAATCTCAGACATCACAGACCAGGATGCCCGTTCTACAGGTGGGGAAACTGAGGCCTGGGAGGTTAAGTGCTTTCCCCAAGATCACACAGCTAGTTAGTAATAGGAACTCAAATTTCTTGGCTTCTAATTCAGTGCCTTTGTACACTGCATAAATAGATTCTCCTAATATTAATTTCTTTCCCAAGATTCTAAAGTTGGCAATTTGAGCTCTTTAAGTGGGAAAAAAATAGAGAAAACAAAAAAAGACTTATGGAGAATTCTGATACGTTTGTGTCTGATTTCAAGAACCTCATGTTAAGTTAGAGTTAAAAGACCAAAGTTTGGGTCAAAATCAGGGAACGTGATTTTTCTGTGAACACACGACAATATCTTACATGTAGTAAGACAGGAATGGAAGGCAGCACCACACAGGAAAGATTAGAAAAACCAATACTAGAAAGTAAAACGGACCACGTCAGCCATTGGTAGGCTGGTCTAAACTGTTCAGCGCTTTCCAAGAACACAGAAAATGACACAAAGTCACACTATATGAAGGGGAGTTCCAGAGAGCTCCTGGTGGGCACCCAGCAGCACCTCTTTAAGCAGCCGGGTGCATGTGCCTAGGCTGACCCATGGCATCAGCGGTCCCCAGGGCCACTGAACGGAATGAGTGTGAGCTCACACACCACACTGCGCACAGCCCAGCACAGCCCTGGGGCAGGTCAATGCCAAATCCTTATCATTTCCCAAACTGGCCTCCTCCCTTGTAACACTGGGCGTAAATTACAGAGGGGAGGACCGGGCTGGAAAACGTTTCAGGTTGCCGCTATGGGCTGGACATTTTGAACCCTGGACAAAGTGACTGGTATCTTTGTTTCTCCCGGGCCTGGAGCTCTTGTAATGGGTTGGGTGTGGGCCTTGATGTCTGCGATTCGCTCTTTAAACTTTTGCTGAAGGAATTTCTCTTCTTTGGAGTAGCTTTTTGCGAACACCGACATCAGCAGGCACCCTGCCATGGATGTGCCCCCGATGCAGAAGAGCACGGCGCCCGCCAGCTTGCACATGTCAAGGGCTCCATTAAACTGGACAGCGTGTGTGTCTACCATCACGAAATTGGCCTCACCAAAGGCTTCGATTTTGGGGGGCACAAGAAAGCCCACTGCCAGGACAGTCAATCCGAGAATCACGAAGACTGTGCCCGAGATGAGTCCAACCTAGCAAAAGACACAATGAAATAAGACAGAGTAAACCTGGTACTTCAGGTCTCCAGGGCAGGACTGGCCTTGTTTTCTGAGAGAAGAGACTTTCCCCAGTCACCTCTAATTTGTATGAGAAGCCTGCACAACTTTGTAGTTAAAAAAGAAGGTGAAGGAGGACTTTTCTGATTTTGATGCCAACCCGGAACTGCAGCACTGCCTTGATTTTTCCTTTGACCTTCCCGTTTGTCCAATGCTTTGCAATCAACAGAGCCCCCTTTGGCTTATGTTGTCTTGTTTGGTCTTGAGCGAGAGAAAAGCAGCCCGGATACCGAGGAGCTGGCCTTACTCTATCCACTAGGCTTTGATGTTCTTAGAAGCTGGCCTGGGGCCCCCATTGATAGCATGTTGTTTTGTGGGCACAATCAATCGTGGAGAACCTCAACATCAGACAAGCTCATTCTGTACCCATGATGAAGTGTGACAAACCAAGACCACTTTATAATTTTGTCTAAGCGCAGACAAAAACAAGGTCATTGTGCAAACCACAAGATTCTGCGCACCTCCCACCCCACCCAATATAAATGACTGCTGCTTCTTTACAGTTACAGTCTTAGTCTCACTCTAGTCTGCTCTCTGTATAGATAAGACTTATTAAGATACCCAATCATAGGATTATTCCTGATAATCCAGAGTGAACTGTGGCTCCTGTAGACTTCCCAAACCCCTGCAACCCCAAGTCACCCAACTAAAGCCCACATCCTATAATACATCCTTTCTTACACTCTCTTACTGAAATGCCCAGGAGCCCCTATGGTGTCATTCTCTCTCACTGTGATAAGTAATATACTCAACTTGTTCAACATAGAGGTGATTTCGGCAGGTGGCCATCGACAATCTGTGTAACTACTCCTTCCCCAAGCAAGTGAAGAAGGAACCATCATTACCAGTTTATAGGCAAGGAAATGTAGCCTCGTGGAGGGTAGGTCACTGCCCCAAAGATAGACAACTGGCAAGTAGCAGAGGATGGGCTAGAAGCCACAGATCTGACCTGCAGGCCAGTGCTCTTTCTCTTCTAACATGTAGCTGTTTGGGCTTTACTTGTGCAGATGTTGAGAAATGTTAAGAGCAGCAGATGGAGATGAAACTGCATTAGCTCAAGTTCTAATAAAATGTAACCCACTGAAAATGGAAAGTAATATACCATTTGGCGGTTTAAGCTCAGAGGTTTGGAATTAACAGACTCAGGCTTGGATTCTAGCACTGCCAACTAGTACTTGAATCATAGAAGGAAAGTTACTTAAATACTCTCGTTAATTTTCCCATTTATAAAATGATAAATGATAATAGTACCTACCTCATAAAGCTGTGAGGACAAAATGAGACCATGCATGAGAGCACTCAGCCCTGTGCCTGCCTAAGTCATACATTGTAATAAGTAGATATTATTATTATTATTTGAAAATGTGCCTCTTGTAAAATTATGCTACATTGGCAAGAGCATTGCAACAGTCACTCAGTACTTGGAATAAAGAACAGCTAATACAGCTTATTTTTTAAACACATTTTTCATTTCCTCCTGTTCCTAATTGCTTATAGTTAAAATAACAAGGTTGGAAGTATAACCAAATGTATAACACCATTTAATCTTGAACATCTAAAGTATATTTATCTAACTTATTTACTATGTTTCAGGGTAATACACTTTATTAGATACTTCTTTAGTAGAAGGTTTGGATAATAGAAAACATTCGCAAATCCATCACTCTAACAAAGGGGGGAAGAGAGCTCGTATTATTGAGCATCGATTATGACCTAGGCACTGTGCTTTTCACTTAATCCTCACCAGCATCTTATGAGATGTAGATATTTTTATCCCCATTTCACCTATAAGAAACTGAGGTTTATTGGGTTGAAGAAACATAGTTCAAAGTCCACTCTTTAAGCACATGGTCTCTAACCCAGGTCTGCATGACTTGTAAGCCCCACTCCCCACTTTCATTCTCCCATGATACTTCACCAATTACTATTTTGTACATTACCTCTATAATTTTAAAAAAATTACAGTAAAGTTTTAGTCACCATATACGAACAAATTTCCATTACGTAATAGTGTAAAGAAACTGAAAAACCAACAAAAAGAGTCAGTGTAATGTCTTCTGAAAAAAAAAAAAACTATTGTACATAAGATATAAGTACTGCAGAAAAAATTGGGTTGTAAAATATCACACTTTGCATGGTTTTCTACATTTTTTGAAGAATGGTGTCAAATAAATTCACCTTCAAAGACTAACCATTATTTATAATATTTAAAAGATGACTCATGTTGGAATATTCTGAATGCACAAACTAAATTAACTTAAATATCCATGGTGACATGCTTCATATGTCACTAAATTACCTCCCTCCTCAAGAACTGGTACAGATTCTCAAAAATTGAGGGCAGCAAAAATGTATCCATCTTCGTTTCTAAGGTTCTTAAGAGCAAGGGAGGCCAGGGTGCTCCATGTTCTATTTCTGTCTTTCTCTCCGCAGCAGTCAGTCCAGCCTGTGTCCAATATATATTCCTGACTGACTAACTTAAACCACCAGACTGCTGAATCCGGAGCCAGGTGACTGATTCTCAGAGCAGTCTGTTCCTCAGTTGAGCAGTGCTTTATAGATTAAAATCCACTCTTGGAATATCACTCAGAAGCTAAAAGGCAAACCCTGCCTTGCAGATGGCAGAACTCCTGCTTATTTCAAGAACTGGAAAGTGGCTGGCCTCCCCAAGCCTTCTCCCTTTTCCCTGTTAAATCAGAGGATCAGAGAGAGGCCCGCCATCTGTGGAGGGGAGCATGACGTAATGAATAGTATGTAATGCCCAGGATTCTGAGGGTGCCATCAATGCAAGTCTAATGATCCCCAAAAGATGTGCCCAGAGAGGGACTCCAAACCTGTTCAAACATGTCAGAGAGAGCGTGGGATGGTAGGCATGAAGGGAAGATGCTGGGAATACTTCCCTGAGAGTGTAGTAGTGGTGAGGAGGGATGCTGGGATATATCAGCTTAATCCTGGTACCATCTTGGAGTACTGAATGGAATAAAAATTTTGGGAGTGATGCCATATGGTATCATAAACTTTGTCTCTGGACACAGCTCTAAGTTGAAGTGGTCCCAGGTCTAAGAGAAAAGGGGTTCTTTTAAATAGAGAGAGTTTAAGAAATGCAACACAGAGGTTTTTTAAAGGTTCTAAGAGAGCAAACCAGCTCTGTTTGGAGCCATGCAAAGAGTTGCAGTGCTGCTGGGTGAGGGGCTTCCCAGAGTAGCCTGCTGGTGTGGGATGTTAGATCAACACCAATAGGGAGAGAGAAGGGCCTCTTCAGGTGATGAAAAGCAAACTTTAAAGACAGCAGCAAGAGCAGTTTTTGTGCTGTGACTTCTGATGACTCTCTTGACTGTGCGAAGGATGGGTGAAAACCCAGTCCCTGCTGTTGGAAAGGAGGATTGGACAGGGGGGAGAGCTTGGATTTCAGAAATTCTGCTGCTGGGGGCCACAAGCCAGAAGCTGCTGTTGTTTTGACCAGCATCCCCTTCGTGGTCTGTCTGTGAGCTGATGAGATCTGAAAATGCAGTTCACTCCAATAAGCGGAGCTGGCAGCAGGAGCAACGCAGCTGTTCTGGCAGAGAGGAGGCGGTAATGACTGGTGGAAGCAAGAACCAGCATGGCAGGGAAGAGCGGCGTGTGGGGGGAGATTGCTGGATGGAGCTAAATGGGAAAGAAGCCTTCTGGGTTAGAGGTAAAATTCAGAAGAAGCGCAGCAAGAGTGAAGACTGGCTTTTCTTCTTCTCCATCAGCCCTGAGGGCTGCTGCCCACTGCTCCTTAGCAGGACCTGAGCTCGGAGTGCTGTCACCTGCCAGAGTGATGGCAGATTCTAACTCGTCTCTCCTGACCCTCTTGCCTGACCTGCTTGTAGGGACACAGCTTTGCAAAGCAATGACCAGTGCCGGGCTGGGATCAGGTCCTTCCACATATGCGTCACCTGGTACAGTCTCCACAGCCCTCCTTCACCTGCGTAGTAGGATCCCGCATTGGCTCCACTGCCTTACAGAGGCTCTGTCCCTCCAGCCTGTCAGCACATTCAGTCGCTTCCGTCTTCAAAACCTATTCTAGAGCCCTGTGTCCCCCACTAACTACTGCTTGAACTCATTCCTACCCTTGGTAGCCAAGCCTAGTCCTCCACCATTTCACTGAAATCCCTCTCTCTGAGGTCACTGATGACCTCCTAATTGTCAAATCCAGTTTTTCTTTTCTTCATTTGCATATTCTGCGGTCATTGATTTTAAGTACTTAGGCTTTCTTAAAACCCTCAGCAATGGTTATCCCTGACACAACTCTCTTCTGCTTCTGTCTTTAACAACTCACTCTTAACCTGCTTTGCCAGACACTCTTAAATTATTGGTGTCCCCCAGGGTTCCAGCCCTGACTCACATCTCTTACTCAATATGTTCTCTCTACGGTTTAATTTGTGGCCACAGTTTCAGCTCCCACCTATATACCAGTGACTTCCAAATGTCCAACTCCAGCCTAGATTTCTCTCCTGGGCTGTAGCCCCACATTTATGACAGCCAATGGGAGGATCTACACAAAAATGTCCCAAAGGCTCTGCAAAACCCAAATATTCAAAATGGTGTTCCTTTCTTCTTTCCTTCCCATTTTTTCTGCATTCCTGCCACCTGCCCATTCACTGAGTCCTTCCTCACATTCGTAGTCAATGGATAATTAAATCTTATTGATTCTGTCTCATAGAATTCTCTTGAATCTTGTCTCTCCATCACTACAGCTACTCTAATGGTAACAGAGCATTATTAACTCTTGCCCAGATCATTGCAACAGCATTCTGATGGTCTCCATGGCTAGTCTCATCCTTTGTCCATTTTTCAAGTGTCATCTGAGAAAATTTTTTTTTTTTTTAAAATAATACCACATGGTTTCTCCTCTTAAGGGACTTCCTTATTCATTTCTAGAATAAAACCATCTCCTTAATATCTAGCAAGACTTTGAAGAGAAATCCAAGATATAAGTTTAAACTCTGACTTAGCTTAAGGGGGAAACTGGAGAGATTGGGACAGGTAGGAGGAGGGTCTTGAGAGAAAAGAGAGGTACCAGCATCATTTTCACTTTTAGTAAGTCTGTGGAGGAAGCGGTCTTGCCTTGTACCTGCCCGTTGCTATTTAACACCCTTTGGGAGATTTCTAATATTGGTTGAGGGAAAGGTAAGGAGGAGGAGGACCCTGGGGTGAGGAAAGAATGATTGGGGTAAGAAGACTGCTCCCATTAGTTCATACCTGCAGTACTTCAGCTATCTACTGCACAATCAAGTAGCAACAGTCTTAGTCAAGGTCAAGTGCAAGGATGAGAAAGAAAAATTCCACCACAGCCTGTTAGGTCCTTAGGCAGAGGCAGTGGGTGGCAGGGGGTAGATGGGACCGTGTCACATAGATTTTTGCAGATGGCAGCAGTTGCAGGTAAATTAGCAGTGGCAGAGGCCACCATGCAGTAATCCAGAAGCTATGAGGCACAGAGAATGTGTATGATACTGTATGTGTGTGTGTGTGTGTGTGTGTGTAGGGGCTGTTTACACCTGATTGTGAGACAACCTTCCCAAGAAAGCCTAGCTTTATTATCTTACCTTCTCACTGTGCTCAATCAAGCAGGAAGGTTCTGGAGAAATTTCTACTTCACAGCCTTGCCGAGTCTCTGTGATCTGGCTCTTGTATACGTTACCGTGTTCATCTCTTGGCCTTTGTCCTCCACGCCTAACTCTTACCCCAGCCATAGTGAACTGTTGGCATCTCCTGAGCATGCCATCTTCTCTCATGACGCAGCTTCTGCGATGCTCTTCTTTCTATAGTGCTTTTCTGTTCCTGTGAACTCTTCTGTGGAGTCACTTCCTCCCCAGGCTGCATCAGGTCTGTCCAGTAAGTACTGCAACAACTGGCACGGTGGATTGTAACAATCTCTGTACACATCTACCTTCCTTACTTGACTGTGAACTCCGTCAGGTGAAGAACAGTGTTGTGTTCACAACTGAATCCCGGAGCCCACCACAGAGGCTTGTGCACAGTGGACATATAAACGTGTAGAAAGAACAGCATTGTGAGAGCGAGGTTACATCTGTCCATGTGGTAGAGCAAAGTTTCTAGCTCAGGCCCATTTGATTCCAATCCCTGTTCTCATTAAGCCCCTCCTTGCTGCCCACTGCTAAGGAGCTGGCTCAGCGGCAGAGTCCTCCTGAGGCTCTGTGAGCGTGGCCCCCAGTGAGAGACCCACGTGGCCTCAGCAATGCTATAGTGGAAGAGGGGGAAGGGGGAGCCCACATCTTGAACCACTTACAAGATGCAGATTGAAATGAAAGAAAAAACATAAAAAAGTATCATAATAGAAACACGTGCATAATCAGTGCTTTTCTCTGTGTTGATTCAAAGCACTTCATACGCTCACTGGCATGAGTTCCCTTATATTCCCTAGGAGGAAACCCAAGAATGGTTGGTTTATTCCCTTGGTAGAGGTGAGGTGTCTAAGACAGTGAATTCTTTGGTTTTTCAGGTTGACTGTAGGCTTCTGAGTGCCCAGTCTAGTGTTTTATGGTTAGGATGTGAGTCTAAGATTTGGATTTTGCTGGAATGTAATCTCTGTGAGGCCATGGACTTTTGCCCGGTTTTATTCTCTGAAGTAGGTCCAGCACAACAGGGAACAAATAACTTTTGGATCTTGTTTGCGTAAAACAGAAGAGAGAAAATACTGAAATCTGAATTCTAGGCTTGGTAATTTACTGAGAGTTCTTTATTGTAAATCCGTACCCATGTATTATTTGATGGATTTATAGCTTCACAACTCATATCACCACTAGTGCTTTGGAACCACTAGCATTTGCAATATTCTGTATGTCAGTGGCATTTTAGGCTCTTGGCACAATAGACCTGTGAGGCAAATATTTGTTTTTTTGACATATAGAGAAGCAACCACCCACTTACCTGGGTAAATACGAGATGTGCCAAGCTTGGCTGTGTATTTCATTGGTCCAGGCCAGTACGGAGTCATCAGAGGTGACACTTGTACAGAATAAGAAGGCTGGCTTGACCAATTCTAATACAGAGTGCCTGACACTAGTAAGATTTTGAATCAACACAGGTCTTGGGTAATCCATAGTAGCAACTATATTACCAATATTTTATTTATTAACTAGATTTCCAGTTTTATTTCTATTTCAGAACTCAGTGTTCCATATGACATCTGGTACTAGGAGCTAATATATTAAGTGCTTATTGAGTGCCTACCAGACATTGTTCTAAGCTCTTTGCATCTATTATTTAATTCTCACAACTTATGTGGTAGGTACTATAAGTATCACCATTAGAGGCTCATTTAAGGTCAATTAAATTGCCCAAAGTTACAGAGCTGAGATTTGAACCCATGTAATCTGAGGACAGAGTCCGTGCTCATAATCATCACTATGTTACATTGCCTCTTGTTAAACTCTATTGCCAGTACATTGTAAATTTATGTCAGTATCAATGTCAAAGTTTCTGGGATCTTTTTGGGCGAGAGTTGGGGATGATCAGAAACCTGCAAAACACAGAATATTAGACCTGGAGGGAATCCGAGGCATCATCTAAAGCTGTGCCTTCTCAGTAGCCCTTCCTACATCCTTGTCCTTTTCTTGATTTCTAAATGTTGGAACATCCGATGCCCTCGTCTCTCTTATGTCTATACTCTCTTCCTAGGTGATCTTATCTAGTCTGGTACCTTATATACACTGTATATATCAGCGACTCCCAGTTCATGAGCTGAAGATTGGTATATTTAAATTGCTACTAGAGATCTCCACTTGCATGTTTAATAGGCAACTCCAGTGTAGCAATGCCAAAATCAAACTCTTGACTCCCCACCCATCCCACTGCTCTCCTGGTGTTCTCCATCCCAGTGAATTATAACATCATCCACTAAAGAGCTCAGGCTGCAAGTCTCTAAGTCATGCTTGACTCTTCTTTCTTTCATTTCTAATTTGCCAACATGTCCTGACAGCTTGGCCTTCAAACTTTATGCTAAATCTGACTACTTCTCGCCATCTCCATTAACACCACCATAATCTAAGCCACGATTATTCTTGCCTGGATACTTTAACAGCCTCTTAAATAATCTAGCTGCTTCTATCCTTGCCTTCCTATAATTTATTTTCCCTACTGTAGCAAGAATGATCTTGTTAAAATACTGGTCAGGTCATGTCACTCATCTGCTTGAAATGTTCAGGTGGCTTCCCATGGATCTCAAGGTAAAAGCCAAAGTCCTCACTGTCACCTACAAGGCTCCACACAAATCATCTGTGTCCTGTTATTTTTCTGAATCCGTCACCTGTTCTTTCCCCTCTCTCATTCCTCTCCAACCAGATTGGATCTTTTGCTATTTTTCAAACACACCATTGTTCCCATTTCAGAGCTTTTGGACTTGCTATTTTCCCAGCCTACAATGACCTTCAGCCAGGTAATTTTATGGTTTACTCCCTGGTATTTGCTCAAAGGTCATCTCCTCTGAAAGGCTTTCTGTGATCAGCATAACTAAATACCAGTTCTCCATCCTTCCCTATTCTCTTATTCTGATTTATTTCTCTTCATAGCACTTGCCACTACCATTCTGTTGTGTGGTTTATTTGTTTATGGTCTGTTTCCCACGATAGATTGTAAGTTCCTTGAGGGCAGGGACTTTTTCTTCTCCCATTTACCACTTTAATTTCCGGTACTTTGCAACTTCTTGGCACAGAGTAGATGCTCACTAATTATATGCTGAATGACTGAACTTATTGTCTAGTGAGGCTCCTTCCACTTGAGGAAGCTGAAGCTCATAAAGTCTCATGACCACATATCCAGGAGAGGCAGAGCTGGCAGACTGACCACTGTATTATGTCTCAGTATTAACTCTCTCTAGTATCCAACTATTTCTTTTAATAATTATTGTAATTTGTCAAATGATGCTTATCAAACCTTAAGGGAGGCTTAAAGCATGTTTTGCCTTTGGATGGCTGTCATAGTTGGTGAATTTAGTGGCACATTAATAACAATAGCAAAAATAATAATTAACGATGGCAATTATATCTATTTATGTTTAACCTGCAAATCAACAATTGTGCTGTGTGTAGAGGCTTCCTCCAGCCCAAGGGTTATAGTCTCCTTTCCTAAGGAAGAAAACTGCACTTAGTGTCACTGAGAGGGATGCACACACAGAGTCCCAGACTTCTCAGTTCTCTATAGCTGAATTATTTCCCGTATCAAATGACTTCTCCACTTCTTGAGTTAAACACATGCTGTTTACTTACCTTCCAGAATACTGAGCTCCACCTGTTAGGTGATCTCTGGATCTGGAAATCATCCTCATACTCCCAGATCGAGGTGGTACAGTCCTCATAAAACTGGTGCAGGTAGGACCGGACTCCATAGCGCTGGTACCCGCCCTCGGTAGCAGCCTGTGCCTGCTTGGACCCACAAACGTTGCTGCAAGAACTCATCCTTCCCAGCTGGAATGACAGCACCCACAGGCATCAACCACATGAGCTCTGGCCTCAGGATCAAAAGGCAAATTAAAGGTAAGAACCAGGCTGAATAATGTCAGCCTGCTTGAACAATGCTTTTTTCTGGCAAGAAAAGACACGTTTAAAGACCTGCCTTTTTTACCCAAGCTGCTCTTGTCTACTGAACGCAAAATTATCCCAAACACTCAATGACTAGAACTGGTTCTCCATAAATGAAACGAGACATAACAGCACAGCTCACTTAGATGATGCAAAAATTTAAGCAGGAAGCACATGAGTAACGGCAACAAAGAAGCTGAGATTTTCAGTGTCTTGACAAGAAATCTCTTAGAATCCAGTAGTCTTTACACTTCCATGTTAAAGGATTAGGAAGGCACTCTCACTTGCTACAGATGGAATTTGTCCTGGACTGTCCTCTTCAATGCTTAACCATGTTCTCTTGTGGGAACTACATGGTGTTACGTAGCTATTTGAAATTTTGCCTTCGGATCTCATGTATCTTGCTCTAACAATTGTCAAGTTGTACAGAAGCTTTATTAAAAAGTTGCTGAGCAACTTACGCTTCATGTTTTATCACAAATGGCTTGGCCAATAATTGATACCTCACTGACTCTAACTCCAGATATTTCAGGCATTACTTGTGGATACATCTGTCCACGTGGGATGCTAGAGCATAATGTAGAGGGTAGACCTACCTTTTACTATTTTCCATTAAGTGTCTACTATAAATAAAAAATGCAGAGAATTGTTTAATGAAACTAAGCTCTGGGTGGGTTGCTTGGGACTGTGCCTTCTTCAGATGGAAATTTCAACTTGATCTGATCTAATTTGACCTTAGAGAGAGGCATGTGGTTAATAATTCATGGTAAAAAAAAAAAAGGAATTACTGAAGGGCAGAAATTTTGGTGAGTAAGAGAATTCTCAGTTATTCTGTTTGTTCTTTGGTTTTCTGATCTCCATATAAGCAGATAAATAGGTAGCTAGAAATGTGAAATACTTTTTTAGATTGTTCAACTATCCTCTAGATGGTTTTCCCTGTGTGGACATAGTTTTAAACTCTAGACAGTTTTCCCTGTCTCAACATGACAAAGCAAGGAACAATATAGAAGGAGAATAATTTTCCCACTGACCCAGGTTCTCAGGACCTGTGCTATAATCCAGGCAATAAGAAGACATATTAAATGTTTCCAATTACTTGCCAAGAAACCAAGTAGTAATGTTTACCTACAAGAAAAACTTAATCTAAAATTCTAGCAGGTGTTCCTGTGTGGCCACTTAGTTTGGTTGTATAGAATCATGGGGCTAAAGTCAAAGTTGAACCCAGGGACCCACTGTCCCATAGCCACAAAGTGAACCCTTAAGAATATCTTGTAAATGTGTGCCCTCAGCCACAAGTGGGTTTTGGTTAGAACATATGGTCAAATTCAGGAAAATATGGCCCTGACCTTAGAAAAATGATGCAAACAGGTATAACTGATGGTGACTGATAACCTCATCTTTTAAAGTGTTGGTCAGTGTTACATTTAGTGCCTACCTCCTAGTGACTTCTTCCTGTCTCAGGTCCAGCTACCATCTAAAGAAATCACCCAGGAGGAGAGATCAGGGAAGGAAATTTTTTTTTGTTTTTTTGCTTTTTAACATTTCAGAAGGATATTATTTCATAAAAAAATCAAGATTTCAGAAGGGACTTTGCCTGATTAGAGCCGCAATGTCCGATGGACCAAATTCTTTTGTTAACCTAGTTTTCATATTTTAAATGCTAGGATGATCTCTTCAGTACCTTTTATTTAATGCTTACACAATGAAGATGATTAATAAGGGCCCATTACTAGTGATATCCAAGTAGAATAATTTTAAAGGCACTTTCTTTTAAGACATTCTAATAAACTTTCAGTCAAGGGGAAATGGGATTAGTATTACTAAGTCTGCTTTGTCACTGAAGAAACTGAGGCATAGAAAAATCATCTGCTAAAGGTTATATCATGAGTCAGGGAGCAGATGAAAGATGACAATACTGTAAACAGGAGTATAGATTGAATCATACATTTGCATAATCAGAACCAACTCATACAAATATATATGTTCAGGTTTTCAATAAAGCATTGGAGACTTTAACATGAAAAAAGGACAAAAATAGATATGATAGGAATAAAAACAATCCCTCATAGCAACAGTAAGAGTTATCTTCCTTAGATGCTAAAATCATTCTTTCTCAGGACTTAGCTTTGGTGCAGAGCAGGACCTTGTGACATATTGTAGTCATTCCCTGCACTGCTTGTTTCCAGCACACTAGGTTAAATGTTTCTGCTTTATAGGATGAGACTCAGTAGTCCAACTTGGTTAAACACAATATAGGTAAAATCATAAAAGAGATAGAAAATGTCATAAAACAAATGCTTTTGAGCCTGAGTGATAGATGGCTCTACTCTAAGTCAGAATGGATTTTTAGTGATGTTAGATACATTCCAGAAGAGAAATCCCAACAAGTCTTATTCTCTCCTCCAGGCATACAAAGTACAAGAACACGGCCTGCGCTGTGATAACCACACAGAGCAGAGAATGGGCTCTAATGCTAGTTCTTGATCTGCAACTTACTGGTTTTGACATCTCAGGTAAGCTCAGTAACCTCTCGGGGCTATGGTTGCATCATCCTTAAAATAAGATGGCTGGACCAGATAACCTCTAATTCCTTCTAGACATTGATTTTTCACGTCTTTGGCCATGAATTTACAGAATGAGTCGATTATTTTTGTTCGATAAACAACTGGGTTTAGGGATTTCCCATCTCCTCCCATGCTCTCAATGATTGATTGTCAGATTGCTTTATTATAGTGTGCATGAAGCTTTAGTTTAAAAGAGTATAGAAGCTACTAGTTAGGTTAGTTACTTGGTATTCAGTAGACTGAATGGTTGTGTATTGTTTATTTGTTCAATAAGTTATTTCAGTATAGTGTATGTTGCCTAAAATAGTAGTCCCTGCGGGGGTCTTAGAGGTTTCATACATCTTTCCAAACATATAATTTGTTGGAATTCACTGTTAGAGGAGAGGATCACTTGGTAGAACATGTATTTTAAAATATAACATTTTAGAGTAGAAATTTTGCACTTGCAAAATCTCAACAGAGAGTTACATTCCTCATAGGAAACTTTTTGTCCCAATATAGAAAATGTTACAGTTATTTGGAATCTACTTGGTTGATTGACACCTCCAGTATCGTAAAGAGGATACATGAGGTCATTTCATAAAAGTCACTTTAAAAGCTGGGCAATGAGTATACGATAAACTGGGGTTGAGAAGAAAGGGAAGGTATGTGCAAAGGCGTTTCAGCTCGCCTCAGCATTTATTTAATGAGTAAGGTTTCATGAGAATTGTGGTGTTTGTGTTTCAATAGTTGTAGTAGTGGCAGCAAAAACAGTAATGTTAAATCTATGGCTGCTGTTAGTGATGGACCCTGAAGGGGCTCCTTTCTTGAGAGAAAGACTTAACATCCTAGGAAGTACATGCATAGGGGGAGGTGAGTGAAAATATTCTCCAGTATTGTATTTAAATGAGTCCTTGTGAGTTTTCATTTTATAAACACTCTGGTGGAGCCTGTTGCGTCTTCACCGCCAGCATGGCCATCGTGGTGGAGCACAGGCAGCATTGGTGTCTGGTTACTTGGTCATCTGTGAAGGGGGAATTGTTTTTATTTTTCCTGAAGGGCCTTATGGTTGCTGAGAAGTGAGGATCCATCCATGGTTTTCTTCTTTCTATTATTTGTTTATGGTATCTATCTCAACCGCATGCACAGTTATACAGTAAATGGATATTCAAACCCCCACACTCTTCTGAGAGGCTTTCTACAGTGAGCATAATAAATATCAGCCCTCTGTCACTCTCTATCCCCTTGTCTAGATTTGTTCCCCTTCATAGAACTTGTTATTACCTGATCCTTTGTTATGTGGTTTATTTGATGGTCTGATAGACCTTGTACATGATAAAATGTAAACTTCACCAGGGCAGGGACATTTTCTGTCCTGTTTACCACTTTGAAATTTCTTGGCACAGAGTTCCAGATGGGTTGGTGTGGATGATGGCCTGAGTGGTCCTTGATTTTTCATTCCTCCCTTCCTTCGGTGTTTTTAAACCACTGGTTATATGCCAGATTATGTGAGACGGTGCTTACAAAGATGAGTGGGGCACACATTTTGCTCTCAGTTGACTCTTGGGTTAGAAGAAGAAACACTTCTGAGGCAGTAAGTGCAACAAAATGGGCACCAAAATGAGGTATTTGCAGCAGGAAGAAGTATAAATGCTGAGAATCCCTTGAATGATTACTCTATTCAGCAAACAAACCCATGTATGTGTTACCATGATCTATATGTGTACTACTACACTACAGTATCAGTTTGTTGGAAATTTGAATTTCAGTCTAATAGAAGCAGTTACTCTTTATTTTACTTGAAAAATGTTCATAGCCATGGAAATAGAAATAAGGCTTTATGCCTCATGAAACCTTAAGAATACCAGAGATTTTACAGTATTTGTCTTCATGGTCTCCTTGAGAGAAGAGAGGCAGAAAACTGAGGCACAAAAAGGATGAGTGTTTTCCCATGGCTCTATGTGTGAGTCAGTTGTGAAGCCAGGCACAGGCCCTGTTCTATTTATTCTCTTTGAAAGATCACTCAAGTTTTCATACTGCTTTTCTCTCCCATAAAATCATTCTGAGATAATGAGAGTGAAGTTCCCATTAGAGACACTTTTCCACAGGGCCAGTGCTTCAAGGTATAGGCGCATAGCTGATTTAGACCATTTATCCAACACTACACCAAAAGGTCAATTCACTTAAAAGAATCAGTTAGACTCAAGAGTGGATGCAGGAAGGCATGAAAGCCTGCTAACAGCTTTTTCATATTTAAATCAGGCATTCTGGAATTATATAAGCATAACCTTAAAACTTGAAAATGTATTTCTACCAATGAACCATTTCAGAGATATTTTATTGTCCTGGAATAGTGGTAGAGATTGTTGCTCTGCACTGTGAGTTTTTATTTCCTCTAAGTCAGTGGCTATGCAGCCACTTTTATAATTTTTAAAAAAGGGGGTAATGATACGCAATTATATATTACTTTGCCCCTTTGAGATGTACTTTTAAGTAAGGTAAAATAAAGTCCAAAACCGCAATGAGAAGAGAAAAAGAACCCATATTCTCTTTAAACCTCTTCTTTATCGATGTGCAGACCAGAAGGTGCTTACGAATTTACATGTGACAAGGTTTGAGTCTTACCTTTGAAATCCTCCTCTTCCTCTTCTTGTTGTTTGCTCTTTGACCTCTCCTTTTAATGGCTCATTCTTCAAACCTATTTAAGAACAAAAATCTCTGCAGAATGTGATCCAGATAAAAGTCTAAACTTCATAAGTCATTTTTATAACTTGTAAAGAATCATTTAATATTGACAAAAACATTGACAAAGGACTTCCTGTTCAAGAGCAAAGATAGTTTTTTCTTTTTTACAAAAGTATAACATATGTTATAACTTTTTAATGGGCTCTCATGAGAGTTTATAGAGTCAATGAGACAATATAAATGAAAAGGGCTATGTAAACTATAACACATTATACAAATATATTCTCATTTTGATATAATTCTATTCCATGTAGTCAATAATACCAACTAGACCAATTTGTGTTTTACAAATTGTAAAGAAAAAGATAACTTGCTTCCCAGATACTCCAGACTTGATCTCTTTGGTGCCTGTCCCATTATAGTGTAAAATAAATTAATCTTATAGCCATTGTATTTTCTGATCCATTTACATGCATTTTAGACTTACTAAGGCTCTTTGGATGATTTACTCATTAGGTTGATTTTTACTCCTATATCCATTTTCTTCCTATCACGATCATTTTACTTTCCATCTGCCTAAGAAAAGCAGGTGCCCATGCAAGATTTAATTAAAAAGCCATTGCCAGCTATAGAGCTGTTGGTTTCCTACATTACTGTAGTCATGTGAAATAAAATAACTGGGGCTATATTTTTCAAGAGGCATTAAGAATTCTTTCTGATGAACAGTTCCCCATCCATATGCAGGAGAATCTCAAAGACTTGAGGTGTGTAAGCCTAGTTGAGCCCTGAAAAACTGTTTTCAGTATTTTCCAGGTTCAGTCTGTATGTACCACGGCCAAGCCAACCTTCTTGAAGACTCATTTATTTGTCCTGAAATTTTATTTTGTGGGTGGTATGTGAGCAGATTTGGGC
Source organism: Eubalaena glacialis (assembly GCF_028564815.1). Lineage (NCBI taxonomy): Eukaryota > Metazoa > Chordata > Mammalia > Artiodactyla > Balaenidae > Eubalaena > Eubalaena glacialis. Next base: position 19,413,930 of record NC_083722.1, on the reverse strand, counting down.
AAAGAAGCAAATTATATTAGGATTCTGGGTCTGGATAAGTAAAAGAAAACAAGTCTGTCTGTCTGTCTCTCATCTGTGCCTGTCTCTCTCATTAAATGTCCCTTCTTTTTATCTGTCGCCTTCCCCCTTTTCTTTGAGGGGATTGATTCCACACATGCCCTTCACCAAAGGCTGGCCTGGTCTGGAGCCAAAGGAGCTCTTCAAGGTGCTGAAAACATTTCTGCTACAGAGCCAGGAACCAATTAAGTAAACATAAGCTGTTCAACTCCAGCTCTGTTTTCTTTGAGGTCATCAGCTTTGGTAGGACCCCCACCCAAGCCCCCTTTCTAACAACACAAAGAAGTAGGTGCTGAGATCATATCAGAAACTCAAACGTCTTTAGGTACGGCAGAGGAGTGGGGAAGGCAAGGAGGGGGTAAATTCAGCCTGGAAAAGAAATCAAATCAGCTTTGCAAACTCCAAATACATACATTTTTACTCTTATCTAATATTACAACTTTTCTTGTCTCACAGGAAAGAAACTCCTGAGTTTTCCCTGTATACCTCCCAAATTCTTACATAACACAAACCACAAACCGCCAAAGCATGGAGTTGGCTACTCCTAATTTGTACGTGTTCGTGGATTTTAATACGCGTGGGTTTTGTAGAGATTTGTGTCCATATAATAAACGTGAACGAGTTAGGGGTGTGGTGTGTGTGTGTGTGTGTGTGAGTGAGTGAGAGAGAGAGAAAGAAAATATGAATATTTGTGCGTGTGGAGAGAGGAAGGAAAGAAAAAGGAGGAGCGGGAGGACACATCGAGCCTAGAAAACCTCACCCCTGGGCTCCGCAAGGCTTTACCTGCCCCCTGCGATCCCCTGACCCGTGGAGCAAATGCAGCCTGCTAGCCGCAGATCTCTCGCTGGGGTCCCATCGCCGCCACAGCCGCCGCCGCCGCCGCCGCCGCCTCCACCGCCGCCGCCGCTCCAGCCTAGCTGAGCTCAACCTGCGCGTGATTGACAGCTGGGCGTCCCGCGTGCCCGCGCATCCGAGGCCCGCGCAGCCGCCGCCGAAGGGGCCGGATCGGCGCTGCGCGGACGTGAGGCGAGTGGGCGGGGCCCGGATTGGCCAGCCCCGCTTCCGGCGCCCCGAGTCTGGTTGTCCGCACAGGAGGGTGGCTGGCCCTCTGGGAGGCTGGTTACTTTGCTCTGCGGAAGCGCCACGGGGACGGGCATCTTCTCTGCCTTCTGCCTTGTTCAGTTTTCTTCTCCTGCCCAGCACAGTATCTGGCCGTAGCAGGCTCCATACACGTATTTTTTAGATGGATGGGGAAGGCAGACGGACCTGCTGTGTGTTTCTTCCACACCCCTCCCTCGCCCCAGCCCCCCATTTGTAAAGGCTTATCCGGACCCTGTTTTTTGTCCTTGACGAGACCCGAGGTGAGGAACTTTGGCTGGCAGAGCGGTGCCCAACTGAAAGAACCTTCTCACTTCTGTCAGCGTTGGGCACTTTCAGTGTCTCCCCTCGCCCCCGATCCCAAGGTCATTTAGACTTACATGGGTGAGATGGAAGAATGATGGAGAAAATGAATTAAATGATGATATTCAAGAAAAACACACAAATGCACGAAGGCAAGAACATACTAGAAAATTACCTGTGAACACCTCAGAAAAATGTGTGTAGGTGTGGGCAGGTTAGCATATAAATACAACGACCCCTGCTTCAGGAGACTTTCTGCAGACCCCTGGTAAGTGGCATAATGCTGAAAATGATTACTAAAATAGTTAATATTTGCACAGCCATTCTACACATAATAACATCCAATATTTACATGGTGTTTACTATGTCCCAGGCGTTGCTTTCAGTATCGTACATATATATATTCATTATATGCATATTAAATCATTAAATCCTCATATCAGCTGTATGTGTGGGGGTTATTCTTTATTATTCCAATTTTACAAATGAGGGGGCTGAGGCATAGAGAGAAGTGACCTGCCCCCGTGGTGATACAGGCTCACAATTGCTCGTCACGGGTCACACAGCTGCTAAATGGTGGAGGGGCACTGGAATCTACAAGGTTATCTCCTGGAGAGGATTTAGGGTATAAGTGATATTTTGCTTAAAAAAACTAAGAAACAACTCTGTTTTTATTAAACAGTGGCTATATCAAAGCAAATGTCGAGCAGATGCTTCGAGGAGAACCAAAAGATGGCCGTGTCTTCCATGTTCTTTTGGTTCGCAACTCATGTCCCAGTTTCAACACCACTTAAGCCTGTAGGTGCCACTTCTTTCTCCCTTCCCAGTCTTCATGAAAGTGCATCTTTCAGGAGTTTTGACATGTGGCTTGTTAACTTGCTTTTTTCCATATTCAGTGTGTGGATCTGGTGAAGATTTATTTATTCTTAGATTGTGACGTGGCTACTGTGTTTTCCTATCCTTGAAAGTCCAAAAGAATCAGCACACGTGGAAAAATTCAGGGGCTCAGAGTTGTACATCTCTCAGAGGTTAGTCTTTGGGAAGGGCGTGGCTGACTTCTTGTTGGTTTCTGCTAAGTGTGATGGTCTCTTTTGACAATGCACGAAGAATCTATCATCCATTAATCCAGAGAGTTAGTCTAAATAGGGCTTGGAATCAGACCTGGGTTTAATCCTGGCTTCTATAACCTCCTGCTGTTTAACCAGGTCAAGTTGCTTCACCACTGTAGACCCCATTTTCTCCATCTAAAAAATGGTTATAGTAATACCTACTTCATATGGTAGTTATGAGAATTAAATAAAATTATATTTATAAAGCATTTATCACAATGCTTGTTTCTTAGAAATTACTCAATAAATGATAGCCATGGTGGTGATGATGATGATGTGATGATGATGATGTTGATGATTTAGTTAAACCTTTTGGGAGCCTATGAATATTTTCAGCTTGGAGTCTCAAGCCTTCTAAGTTTCCTAGGCACTATCCACTTGCTTCATCTCCTTTTACCAGATCTGTTTCCAACCTGTGCCATCTCTGGCCTTTCTGGAAGTTTCTGATGAAGTAACACAGGGATGGACATACCTATCCAGGAACCTGGGGGCAATACAGGTCTTCCAGATTCACTAGTGCATCTGCCTTTGGTTTTCTTTCTATCTGAAGTAACATGAATTAGTGAGATAAAGTAAGATATCAGTTAAACACCCCAAGATGCCCTTAAAATGTGAGTTATCACCATTATCTTGCATTTTACAAACCATAGTTTTTATTAATGAGTTTTGCAAACATTAGGGAACAGAGAAGATCACTTTGAAGCAGTTAAGTTTTCACTTCAAACACACTGCACATTTTCCCTGAGTTATATTACATAGAAATATTTACCAGCGAATGTCTTATTAATTCATTATTCAACACACATTTATTTAGTGTCTGCCATTTAGAGCACAAAGGGTGAGATACAAACAGAAGCATTTTGGAAAGTCACAGAGAAGAGAGAGGTCAGGAGAGACTGCCAATTCCTGAGTTGTTTTCCAGAGGGATGCTGTTCCCCTTCCAAGTTCATTTCTCATCGCACTGAACATATTCGGTGTTTTTCAAACACAGCTTGTACTTTCTTCCTTCCATTTATTTCAGTGGTTCTCTATGCTTCTTCCCTCATATCTGTGTCTCCAAGTGCTGGCCATTTGGTCCTGGCACGGCGAGTATCTTTTCCATAAAGCCTTCTTTGATAGGCTTGAATATGATTCATTGTTCTTTATTTTGAATATATATATGTACATATACATATATATGAATATATCTATCCTTACCTGTCTTGTACTGCCACTTTTATTTTTGCCTTGTATTGGCATTATTTATATATCTATTTACTCTCCCTTGTTAGGCTTGTAAACATCGTGAAGGAAGGATTTACCTACAATTCACTGTGTAATCTATACAATGACTAGTACATCACTTTGTAAAAATTAAGCGCTCATTTATGGTAAATGAATAAATTAGTAAATGAATGATGGCATCTGGAGAGACAGGTGGATAAGTTTTGGATAAAAGGAAGAGAGAAGAGAGTATTATGACAGGCTTAGGGAATAAAAAAGCACAAGATTCAGCTTGCAGGCTCAGTTCTCAGATTTGTTCCTCAAATTTAGGGTCCCTAAGAGGAGGATGGAGAAGGGACTCCATGTTATTCATTTACTCACTGTTGAGAGGCAGAGCCTTCAGCCACTGGACACTTTGGTGGTGGCCTCGATTGCTCCAGGGATTACTGCAGCCTGGTCAGCCTCTGCCTGCCTGGCTGTGAGCTTGCCATGCCAAGGCCACAGTGTTCTGTACCAGGCAATAGCTTGTGATTAGTATGCTCTCTGTGTTCCTGGACAGAACAGATGTCTGTCTGCTTTTTTCTGCTTCATGATGGTGGCAGGTTCCCAATGATCAAGATCCAATTTCACATTTTCTGAAATCCTGGGCTGAGAAATTCTGTTTGGTCAGTTCTGAGGCCCAGCCTCCCTCTTTGCAGGAAATCTTTGCTTTGCAGATCAGTGTGGACAGAGGGTGCAGTGGGCAGGAGCGACAGCGGCACTTAGCCTTGATCGGGTGGAGCAGGTGACTGGAGGGAGTACTTTTTTCTCTTTCAGGTATTGCGCTGTTAGCATACAGTCACACTGTGGAGATACTGTGGATTTGGTTCCAGCCTACCACAACAAAGCGAATATTGCAATGATGGGAATCATATGAATTCTTCGGTTTCTCAGTGCATATAAAAGTTACTGTAATTTATTAAGTACATTATACTGTAATGTATTAAGTGTGCAATATCATTATATCTAAAAAATGTACATACCTTAATTTAAAAATGCTTTATTGCTGAAAAATTCTAACCATCATTTGAGCCTTCAGCAAGTTATAAGCTTTTTGTAATAGTAACATCAAAGATCACTGATAACAGATCACCATAACACATATAATAATAATGAAAAAGTTTGAAACATTGCAAGAATTACCAAAATGTGACACAGAGACACCAAGTGAGCAAATGTTGTTGGAAAATGGTGCTGATAGACTTGCTTGATGCAGGGTGGCCACAGACCTTCAGTTTGTAAAAAATGTAATGTCTGTGAAGCGCAATAAAGCAAAGTACAACAAAATGAGAGGTATACCTATATACAAACACAACTAACTTGTGTGTGTTAATTTTGTCTCCTAAAACTTTACTGAATTTACTGATTAGTTCTAACTTTTTTTTTTTTGATGGAGTATTTAGGACTTTATATAAGATCATATCTTTCAGAAACAAAGACAACTTTACTTCTTCCTTTCCAATTTGGATACCCTTTCTCCCTCCCTCCCTCCCTCCCTCCCTCCCTCCCTCCCTTCCTCCCTTCCTCCCTTCCTCCCTCCCTTCCTTCCTTCCCTGATTATTTTGGCTAAGACTTCCAGTACTACGTAGATTAGAAGTGGTGAGTGGGCACCCTTGTCTTATTCCTGATCTCAGAGGAAAAGCTTTCAACCTTTCACCATTGAGTATGATGTTAGCTTTGGGCTTGTCATGTATGGCCTTTATCATGCTGAGGTACATTCCTTCTGTACCTAATTTGTTGAAATTTTTATCATGAAATGATGTTGAATTTTGTCAAAAGCTTTTTCTACGTCTATTGAGATGATCATATGATTTTTGTCTTTTATTCTGTTGATGTTGTACATCACATTTATTGATTTGCATTTGTTGAACCATTCTTGAGTCCCAGTGCTAACAATCCCACTTGATCAATTTGTATGATCCTTTTAATGTGCTGTTGAATTTAGTTTGGTAATATTTTATTGAGAATTTTTGCATCTCTATGCATCAGAGATGTTGGTCTGTAATTTTTTTCTTGTGCTTTGGAATCAGGGTAACGCTGGCCTCATAGAATGAGTTTGGGAGTGTTCTCTTCAATTTTTTGAACTGTTTGAGAAGGACTGGTGTTAATTCTTTAAAAGTTTGGTAGAATTCACCAGTGAAACCATCTGGTCATGGACTTTTCTTTGTTGGGAAGTTTTTGAACACTAATTCAATCTTACTCATGTTGGTCTGTTCAGGTTTTCTATTTCTTCATGATTCAGTCTTGGTAAGTTTTATGTTTCTAGGAATTTATCCATTTATTCTGGGTTGTCCAATTTGTTGGCTTATAATTGTTCACAGTAGTCTCTTAAGATCCTTTGTATTTCTGCTGTATTAGTTGTAATGTCTCCTCTTTAACTTTTGATCTTACTTATTTGAGTCTTCTCTTTTTTTTCTTGATTATTCTAGGTAAAGCTTTGTCAATTTTGTTTATCTTTTCAAAAACCAGCTCTTAGTTTTGTTGACCTTTTCTGTTTTTTTTGTTGTTGTTGTTTCTATTTTATTTATTCTGCCATGATCTTTATTTCCTTCCTTCTGCTAACTTCGGTCTTATTTTGTCATTCTTTTTCTATTCTTTGAGATAATTAAGTTGTTTATATGAGATCTTTCTTTTTTCTTAATGTAAGCATTTATCACTATAACCTTCTTTTTTAGAACTGCTTTTGCTGCATTCCACAGTTTTTGTTATGTTGTGTTTCCATTTTTGTTTCAAGGTATTTTTTGATTTTCCTTTTTGTTTTCTTCTTTGACTCATATTTTCAGAAGTGTGATACTTAATTTCCATATATTTGTGCATTTTCAAGCTTTTCTCTTGATTTCTAGTTTCATTTATTATTATTATTAATAATTTAATAATAATATTAAATTATTGATTTCTAGTTTTATACCATTTCAGTCAGAAAAGATACTTGGTATGATTTCAGTCTTCCTAAATTTCCAAGACTCTTTTTGTGGTCTAACATATGATCTATCCTGGAGAATGTTCCATGTGTGCTTGAAAAGAATGTGTAGTCTGCTGTTGTTGGGTAGAATGTTCTGTACATGTCTGTTAGGTTTATCTGGTCTAAAGTATAGTTTAAGTCTATTGTTTCCTTATTGCTTTTGCTCTGGATGATCTATCCATTGATGAAAGTGGGGTATTGAAGTCCCCTACTATTACTGTATTGTTGTTTATACTCCTTTCAGATCTGTTACCATTTGCTTAAAATAATTAGGTGCTCTGATGTTGGGTGCAGGTATACTTAAGATTGTTGTATCTTTTTTATGAATTGATCCCTTGTCAACGTATAATGACCTTCTTTGTCTCTTGTTACAGTTCTTGACTTAACAGCTATTTAGTCTAATAAAAGTATAGCTACTCCTGCTTTCTTTTGGTTTCCACTTGTATGGAATATCTTTTACCGTCCCTTCACTTTGAGCCTATGTGTGTCCTTAAAGCTGAAGTGAGTCTCTTGCAGGCATCATAGAGTTGGATCTTGTTTTTGAATGCATCCAGCCACTTGCTGTCTTTCGAGAGACAGTTTAATCTGTTTACATTTAGAGTAATTATTGGAAAGTAAGGACTAACTAATGCCATCTTATTATTTTCTGGCTGTTTTGTATTCCCTCATTCACTTCTTGCTTTCATGCTGCATTCCTTTGTGAATTGATAATTTTCTAGAGTGGTATGCTTTGATTCCCTTCTCTTTATTTTTGTGAATCTACTATACGTTTTTGCTTTGTGGTTGTCATGAGGCTTACATAAAACATTTTATAGATATAATAGTCTATTACATGCTGATAACTTAATTCTGATTGCACACAAAATCTATCCTTTGCCTCCTCTCCTTGTACGTCCTATTTCCCCTCCTATTTCATGTCACAATTTACCTCTTTTTTGTATTGTGTATTCATTAACAACTTAGTATAGCTATAGTTATTTGTAACACTTTTGTCTGTTAACCTTTGTACTAGAGTTAAGTGGTTAACACTCCACCATACTACATTATTATAGTTTTCTGACTATATACTTACCTTTACCAGTGTGGTTTATATTTTCATGTTATCAATTAGTGTCCTTCCATTTCAGCTTGAAGAGCTCCTTCAGCATTTCTTGTAAAGTAGGTCTGCGGGTGACAAATTTTCCCAGGTTTTGTTTGTCTGGGAATGTTTTTAATCTCTTTAATCGCTTTAATGTTTCTGAAGGACAGCTTTGCCAGGTAAGGTATTCTTGGTTGGCAATTTCTTTCAACACTTTGACTATATTATCCCATCTCTCTTGTCCTGTAAGATTTCTGCTGAAAAATTTCCTGATAGCCTTATGGGGGTTCCCCTGTAAGCTTTATTTCTCTTGCTGCTTTTAAGATTCTCTCTTTGTCTTTGATTTTTGATAGTTCTATTATAATGTGTCTTGGAGAGGATCTCTGTAAGTTGATTTTACTTGGTGAGCTTTGAGCTTCATGAATTTGGATATCCAAATCTGTCCCCAGATTTGGGAGGTTCTCAGCTATTATTTCTTCAAGTGTGCTTTCTGCCCCCTCCTTCCTCTCCTCTCCTCTCCTCTCCTTCTAGACTACCTTTTTTAGTGTTTTGGAGAAGCAAGTCAAGGGGAGGGTCTTAAAGGGGTAGCCAGAAACTTTGTTATTGCTTAATTTTATTTGGGTCCCCAAAGTAACTGATTTGTGGGACATAGAAATTAAGCTGTGTGTTGCAATGCGTGGCTTCTGGGCTTTCCCTACAGGTTACACCTCTCCTGCCCCACCTCATCCTACTCCTCCCCTACACTGACCCCACATTCCCACCTAACTCTGTTGTTCGCTGCCTTCTGGACACATCCAGCTCCACTTTCATGGGCATGCAGCCAGTGCAATTACACAGGGCTCTGTGCTTGAAAGCTGCTCTGTGGTTGCCATCTTGAACTTCTTAATAATTTTATATTTTAATTTGTGTTTTGTAAGTGAAGTCTCATGGGAAAATGGAGCATGTGCTGGGGGTTTGGAGCCTTGGTTTACATGTGGTCCCACCTCCTGCTGCTTCCCCACCCACCTTCCCAGGACAGATTCCCAGCCACTCATTCAGCTCTCTCTGGGCTTGGTGGGGACACTGAGAGAATTGAGGTCATATGTATATAACTGGGGCCCTGGACTCCTATCAGGGTATGTACTTGCTCTGTGATTATCTTGTGCTCAAGGGAGCACAACATTAAATAGCAAATAAAGAACACATGACAGGTTGGGAGAGAGATCCCACAAGAAAGGAAAAAGACTTTTTCCTGCTTTTTGGACCAGAGGCTCTTCACTTTTATTTTATACCAGGTTCTGCAAATTATGTAGCCAACACAGAACATACCAAAGATCTGCTCCTAAGCCATTCTGTGATTTCATTTTCATGCTCAGAGTGACCTCCCAAAACTCTGCTTATTCAGCTCCTTCTTATTTTTTCAACATTGAGGTCTGGTTCAACTTCTTTTAAAAAGTCCGGTCACTGAGAACTCACTGCTGTGAATTCTGTTCTGTAGAACTCAGTTTATCATATGCTAAATTAGCATCAATGTATTGGAGAGAGCAGTAAGACATTTGTTTCTTGTCAGAGCCCTGTAAGTCACTATTTTATGCTCGTGGTGATATTCAAAACATTAATAACTGGTTCAGCAGGAGCATGGAACAATCCAGATGGATGTCAGCGGCAGAACTAGCAGTGTCTTGGAAGTCCCCTGCTCTGCTGGTTATCACTTTTGTAGATGCTGGATGAGGGACCCAAGAGATTCCGAGGGATATTCTGGAACAGCTGGAACAGCAGGAGGCCACTTGGGATCAGTAGCTACTTACGAACTGACACAGATGTGTTTCAATATTCTGGCATCCTGTAAGGTCGTACTGGAGCTTCCCAGTTGAACATCAGCCCTGATAGTGTGACCCTGGACAAGATATTTAATAGTTTCTCTAGTTCTTACTTCTTTAAACTGTCAAGTGAGCAGGTTACAATGAATGATTCACTCCTCAAATACATATTACCTATTATGGCCAGTGCTCTGTACTAGGTTATGTTGAGATTCACAGATATATAAGATTCTGTCTCTCAGAAGTTTCTAATCTAATCAGGCCCTGGAAATAAGACATGTACATAAATAATTATGATGCAAGGTAGAAGGTACCCTAGGAGAGAAATAGATAAGCTGCTGTTGGAGTTAAAAGAGCTGAGAAATTACTTCTGATATGTGGATAAATGGGATAGATCTGGGAAGCCTTTGAGAAAAGTATGGTCAATGACCTGGGTCATTTTTTTTGTTTTTAACATGGAGTATAATTGCTTTACAATGGTGTGATAATTTCTGCTTTATAACAAAGTGAATCAACTATACATATACATATATCCCCATATCTCCTCCCTCTTGCGTCTCCCTCCCTCCCACCCTCCCTATCCCACCCCTCTAGGTGGTCACAAAGCACCGAGCTGATCTCCCTACGCTATGCGGCTGCTTCCCACTAGCTATCTGTTTTACATTTGATAGTGTATATATGTCCATGCCACTCTCTCACTTCATCCCAGCTTACCCTTCCCCGTCCCCGTGTCCTCAAGTCCATTCTATACGTCTGCGAATGGCCTGGATCTTGAAACATAAGTGAGATTTTTAAACTCGTGACTATAGGGAGGAAATTCAGAGATGGGACTGGTGAAATGCCCGCTGTGGACCCTCATAGCTCTAGAAATCGAAGTGTTTTTACTTCTGGATTCTTTTTTTTTTTTTCTTTTTCTGCGTATGTCCTACCTCTTCCAATTCGATTTGAAGCTTCTCAAATTTTTATAATTCCTGTTCCTAGCACATGCTCAATAAATGCTTGGCAATCATGATAGCTGCCTTCTGAAGGTTTATGTTCTCTAGGTTAAAGCTGGATGACTTCCCTCTTTGTTGTCATGGCAAATATAAATACCATCAGTAACAATATTAGTGTATTTATACTATTTTGTAAGATGAATGGAGTAGATCAAAGAATTTGATGATGTCCCTGCCTCTTGTGGAGTAAGTGACTACGGATTTCTTCCATTCTGGGTTCTGTCTAATAGTATAACCTGATAGTCTAATGAATGCTTTGAATTCTTGAAGAAATGGAAGCATGATTTTATAATGTAAAATGACTAAGTGTGTGCAATAGCTTCTTTCTCCTAGCTTACCTCGGCTCCAGCTTTGCTGGTTGCATGCACAAGCCCTAAAAAATTCCATCTAACTAAATGGCAGACCTCGTATGAAGTAGCTTCTCTAAGTTTCAGAGGAATCAGTGCCGCAGGCTTTCTCTGTTTTAAATTGCTGTCATGGAGACAAAGAAGCATAAGCTGGGTTTTTCTCAGCAGGTATCCAAGTACCTGGGTAGAGTACTTTGTTCTCCAAAATATTCAGACAATGAAAATATAAAACCTATTTCACAATACATAGCAATTCAATTAGATTGGGGGGACTAGTCAAGAGTCAGTAATATTAAAGTTTAATGGGGACACATTTTAAAGAGGAGGTCATCAATGATGCCAAGAGGGACTTTTGTAAGAGTTCATCACTAGCTAGAGACACAACTTTAAGACCCACGCCTCCTGATTCATAGTCTTCTTCTATTTCCACTGCTTCCTGGTGTGGTGTCTGATTCATTTATGCCACACTGAAGGAGGAGGGGGTGTCATTAGTCATCTTTTGCCCAAGGTCCCCTTGAACCTGATGTAATAACAACAGTACAGGAGAGTTATGTGTCACTATTATGATGCCCATATGCCCACCAAGACCATAATGGAGAGATAGGACTTTGGAGGAATGTTTCTTCTATCAGGAAGCAGCAAATTTGAAGAGCAGTGTGATTCGCACAAGTTAGAAACAGTGTTGTTAACTTGGCCTGTCAGAAATAATGCATATGGATACATAATGCAATCCAGGCAGGGTCTTCTGATTTCACAGGCTCAGAACTTGAACACTCTAGTTTTGAAATAACGAAGAAAGAGTATTGTGATTTTTAAAGAACGCTTTGAAATTCTATCAACCTAATTTTCCCAGTACTGAGGAGTTATTTCAGCTGCTGTAACTACCATTCCACCTTTTGCCAGATGGCTCAGAATGTGGGCATAAGGGCCACATCTTTGGGAGGGGTATTTAAATAGTCTTACAGTTGCCTAGTCAAATATGAGTCAAAGTAATATTGCTGTATGCTGCCTAGAACCTTGACATTAGAGTGAATGTTAGAGGCCTGTTTATCCTTCTACAAAATTTAGATATCCTTAAGTGGTGGCTTCTAGAAATCCATCTAAACCTCAGATTCATCCCTTTTAGACCTAAGATTCTATGCTCTTTAACATCTTTTAATTAATTCTCCTTTATTCTCAGTTCTAATTTTCCTTCCTTGCACTAATATTTTCCTTTCTAGGTCTTCCTTTTCACATTTATTCTTTCTGCCTATTAACCCTCTTCCTTCTGCTATCCTTCCACTCGAGGTTAGCTTAACTCAGTTCGAAAGCATTTATTAAACAACAGTGTCTATAAATCGTTTATGCAGATTGTGTGGAAAGATATTAAGGAACTAAAGATGCAATCTCTAGCTTATCCTGTAAGATCAGAGCTAAGGCAAACTACATTAAACATCCATATAACATTTCTGAAGCAATGGATGATCTACTGTAGGGGTGGGATTAACGCAGATACTGAATCTTAACAAAGTGCCCCAAATTCTGTAGATACTCAGTGTGCTTGCTGAATGAGAGAAAGACTGGTTGGATTGAAAGTAAGGAAGAAACCACAGTACAATGATTGTGCTCATTATTGGTGAAGGGCTAATTTGGAAAAACGCTTTGCAACTTTTTGCAAGTTTCCGTTGGGTCCTCTCTCCATCTTATGCTCCAGCCATACCAGGCTAATTACAGTTTTCCGAAGACTTGCTTGTACACCATCTTGTGCTGGTTCCTGAATCATTTCCCCTTCCCATTTGATGAAATTATAGTCACCTTTCAAGGCTCAATTAAAAGGTCACCTCATACGAGAGACCTTGTCTAAACTGCTCCAACTACTACTCCATAAGGGTATCCTGATTATTTCTGTACCTCTCTCTACATGTCCCTCCATCCTGTGCCAATTCGGGGCTGAAGATGTTCAGATTAAGCTTTTGACAATCTTTCAAAAACAAAAACAAAAAAAACATTGACTATATTGAGCATGTACCATGCAAGGTACAAGCTAGGAAGATACACAATTAAATAAATCATGACCCTGAACTTAAGAGCTCATAGTCTGGTATGGAAACCCATACATGTACATAAAACCATGCTTGTACATAAAACAACACATAAAGGCTATAAGAGAATCAGGGTTTATACTCGATAGCTACTTTGAGTAGTCCCAATTTGAGACTCATTATTTTGGGATTAAAAAAGATAATAGGTTACTTGTGAAAAATTTTACAGTAATGACTGCAGATTATATTTAGAAATCTCTACATATTAACAAGGTGAATAGTTTGAAGCTACTCAGTAAACAACTGATGCCATAAAGTGTGTCCTGTAAAATGATCATGCCCTGCCCCCCTATCAACAGCCTTTCCCTGTGACCAGCTTCCTCTGGAGAGGGAGAGAGTCTGAGGCTTGCTGTAGATGGGGAGGGGCATGGAGGGAGGAGGGCAAGTCTGCAGATTCTCATGCCTGTGAATTCCCACCTCACAGTGTTGGGTTTTGAGAGTGGAGGGCTTGGGTGAGGAAGGAAAGGGACAGGAGGGAATATGCATCTTGCCCAGTTGGACCCATCTTAAATTCCAAGGAAGGTCAGCCAAAAGCTTGACAACAGTGAGTCCCATCAGGCAATTTATGCAGTGTTTAATGTTCCTAAGCTATTGTACTTGTACTAATTCTGTAGTCCTGGAACAGGAAATGTGTTTGAAACACTGGGAGTAATTGAAGCTAAATAATTTTGCATTAAATCTGTTCTGTGCCAAAGAAGAAGCTCAGGTCAGTGGCCAGACCAACGGTTGGAAGGGAACTAAGGGGCAATGGAGGGGAGATTTTTAACCCTCAGAGCATTGAGTTCCTGCTCTGAGTAGAGCAAAGGAGACTCAAGGGGACTGGCCAAGGGGTCAGTCCTGGAGCACCCAGAGCTGACTAATTCTCAACCTCAAGAATTACCTTTCCTGTAATAAGTCACGTAAGAAACTAAGAGGGCCAGTAAACATATAGTGAAAAATACTAACTCACTAGTTAGCGAATAAAAGTTTTGTGTTTTCTATTTTTTTTTTTTCATTTAACAGTATTTGGTGAGTTTATTAGTTTCCTAGGGCTGCTGTAACAAAGTACCATAAACTGGGTAGCATAAAGCAATAGAAATTTATTCTTTTACAGTTTTGTAGGCTGTAAATCCAAAATCAAGGTGTCAGCAGGGCCGTGCTCCCTCTGTGACTCTGGATAGACTCCTTCCTTGGCTCTTGCTAGTTTCTGGTGATGGCTGGCAATCCTTGGCTTGCAGCTATATCACTCTAATCTCTGCCTCTCTCATCATATAACATTGTCCCTGTGTGTCTGTGTCTTCACTGGTATTTTCCTCTTCTTATAAAGACACTTATAATGACTGGAGCCCACCTTAATTGATCTGATCTCAACTTGATTACATCTGCAGTGACCTTATTTCCACACAAGGTCACATTCACAGGTACTGGGGGCTTAGAACATATCTTTTTCTGGAACACAGTTCAAGCTGTAACAGTATCATATTCTGTCATTGTTTTTTTAAAATCTGAGCAACAGGTAAGCAGGTGGACCTTCTTTTTTTTTTTTTGGCCGTGCCACATGGCATGCGGGATCTTAGTTCCCTGACCACCAGCAGGGATCAAACCCGTGCCCCCTGCAGTGGAAGTGTGGAGTCCTAACCACTGGACTGCCAGGGAATTCCAAGGACCTTTTAATATTAGCTTGCGAGTTCCTCAAGGGCCAGACCTGTGCTATGCTCATTTTTATATACTCAGCATTAGGACAATGATCTACACGTGTTGGTGTCCCAAAACAGAAACTTCTGTGTTGGCCTTTTTAGGAATATTACTTGGAGACTCTAGCAGACAACTCATGTAGAGACTACTGGAAGGGGCCACCGGTTTCCTTTTACCTTAGCAATACTCAGCCGGCTCTCCCTCCCTCCTCACTGCCCCCTGCAACCCTATGGCTTTCTGCATTACTATGTATCTAAGTGCCATGGGCGGCCTCCACCAATCCTTGCAGGCTATCCCCATGTGAACTCATTAGAATTCTGGCAGGCTGGTGAGGAGTATACCACAGCTGCCCTTTTTTACTTATTTGGAAAGAAACAGAAAGCAGAGGCAGTTTTGCTGGGGAGATGCTCAGTTTTTGAGCAGGGGCTGGTGTGGTGTGGGGAGCCACATGATTGTTCTGAAAAGTCTTCCCTTCCTCTGCTGCCTGTGCCACTCCATGACATTTCTTAAGATCTTGTATTAGAGGGTTTTAGTGAGAGAGACAGCCCAGCCCAGGCTCTGCCCCTCTGGTGCAGCCTGCTCAGAGTATCGTGGCAACATTGCCAGTGGGAAAAACACAGCTGAGTCCCTGTGATTGGCACTGCTCTATTAATAACGGGAGTGTGAAGAATCTCCGGTGGGAGATGAGAGTGATAACAGAAAAGCTATTTCTTTTCATTTCCCCAGTGTTTATAGACTCTGAAAAAAATTGCTAATGGAGGCATCTCCAGTTTGAAGGACTAACACTTTGGTACCATGTTGGAATAGAGACTCTTGATTAACAAATGCGATTGGATCACAAAAGCTCAGCAAATTGTGGCATCACTTTCATTCTTTACAATAATCAGATAACGAAACATTACTACTTGGGGGGCTGAATGATGGAACAGCAAGCTTCCAATTAGAATGCCTTCTTTCTACAGGAGCCCCGATTGTACCCATGTGTGTGAAAGGATGTTAGAGAGGCCACTCAGGCAGGGGAGAGATGCCTGGGGTGACTCCAACCTTTAGTCTGGGCCTGAGAACTGTCTTAATGGTTTTCCAAAAGGGCATTAACACAGTTTGAGAACCTCACTCTTCAGAGAGCTTATTCTAAATAGCCTTTTCTCTGTTATCAAAACACTAAACCACCTCTGCTCAGGACCCAGACTCCCCGCTCTCCTTAAACACACACATACACACACGAATGTATACACATGCACACACACATTTGTACACATAAATCTTGGCTTCCTGTGTTCTCTGCAGATCTTCTGTGGCCATACTTTTGATGTTTTACCTACCATGTCATAATTAGAAACTAATAGCAAACTATTGAGTGTTTGCCAGGTATCAGATGCTGTTCATGATCCCATTAATCCTTCATATACCTGCTGGGTAGCAACTATTAGCATCTCTCTTTTGCAGATGAACAAACAGGCTCAGAGAAGTTACATGATTTGCCTCAGTCCATGAAGGTAGTGAGGGGCAGAGCAGAGATGTGAAGTCAGGTCTCTGCCGCACTCCACCACGTTTTGATGCAAGAGACATCAGGGAGTTTGTGGGAGCTAGAACTCACAGTAATGGGAGGGCCCCAGAGACTGCCCTGCTGGCATCTGTTGGCATTGCTAAGTCTGTGCCGCAGAGGCGCTCAGAACTAGGTGCCCTTGCTTCTGCCCTAGAGAGTTTGGCTCTCACTGCTATAGGAGATGGGGATGAGGCTGCTGGACATTTTGGTTTCTGTTCTTGAGACCTTCTTGTCTCATATTGATCACCTCCTGCCTGCCTACCTCCTGGCCGTGGTGGCATCGAGTGGAAATGAGATAGTCCGGGACCTGGGACCCTTTACTGGAGCACTTACACCTAGACAAGCGTTCCCTCGAGCAACAGAATACAAAGAAACTACAAGGGACTAAAAATAATTGCATGCAAATTATGAACAACAAGATACAAAAAGGCCAAAACCGAACAGCCACTTCTGAGGTGCTGGGAGCAAAAGCAGGGTACTGCACGTGATCCCCACACACAGCACCACCAAAGGGGTCAGCAGAGCACCTAAGCCATCACATCCCACCTGCCCAGCCCATCGATCTGCCCCCACCCTCACCCCATTAAAGGGACTAGGTCGCGCTCTTCGGGGAGCGAGCAAGGGCACCTGTTACTTGTTTTCGCTCCTTTGTGCTGCAGCATGAGTCCCAGTAAAGCCTTGCCTGAATTCCTCTTCTGGCCTCTGCTCAATTTCTATTGGTTAAAGAGTCCAAGGACCTGAGTCGGTAACAGAAAGCGGTTCAATCAACAAACTGAAGACCTGGGGGCAAATTTGCTCACTTTCACTCACTCATTCACACATTCATCAAATAAATTTTTGAGTGCCCCCTCACCCTTTTTGTGATGTACTGTGATAGGAGCCTGGGATCCTGTGGGGGAATTGATCAGATTTGATCTCTGGCTTTCTAGAGTTGGCATGTGTTATTCATTTAACCTACTGGAAGATTTCCTTGTCACAGCATGAGGATGACAATGCCAACCTCAAGAAATTGATGAGAGTATTAAATTAAATGAGAGAATACACGTGAAAGTACTTCATAAACTCTGATGTACTGAAGAAACAACACTGCTGTCATTTATATTTTAGTGGATTATCAAGATGGGACCTTGCCTCAACTCCTAGGATTCCTGCCAAGAATCAGCATCTGTCCTCTTTGCTGGTTACTTTAATTAACATTCTTGAAATTAAATTTCAAATCGTATTTGAGTTCCTACTATGCTCAAATACATAATCTTATTCAATACCTGAAAGTCTAGTGAATGAGGAATCATTGCTCAGGGCATAGTTTAGCTCCTGCCTACTTTGCTGTAAAATAAAAATGGCAACATTTTACTTATATTCTGTGCAGCTTGCTTTTTCCACTTAGTTATTTATCACATAGACAACTTTACAAGTATAACCCTTTCTTTGCTACTTTAAGACCACTTGATTCTTTTTAACAGTTGCATAGTATTTTACTATGGTTTAGTGTCATATATTTAATCAATTCCTTCTGCATGGGCATTTATATTGCTTCTAATTATTCTCATTGCAAACAATGCTTTAATGAAAATCCTTGGACATATGTCTTTGTGGATTTGTGTTAGTATTTCTGTACAATGAAAGTGGGATTGTGAGTTGGGGAGAATTTATGTTTTATATTTTGATAGATACTGCCAAGTTGTCTTCCCAGAAGGCTGTACCAATTTAACTCTCTTACATTACATATATGAATACTCCAAATTCTTGCCAACATAGGATGTTATCAATGATTAAAAACATTTGACAAACTTATGGACAAAATTCATATTTCATTATTTACCTTGTGGTTCTTTAATTGTTAAAAAGATTGAGCATGTTTTTTGGCTTTTTTATTTCTTCTGTAAATTGCTATTTCAGATCTTTCAGCCATTCTTCAATGGCTTTTCTTCACTGAGTTGTAGGAGGTCTTTATGTCTTTTGGAGGTTAAGATTTGTTTGTTAGATACATTGCAAGGGTTTGCTTTTCCTTGTTCTTGAGTAAATCTCTTATTCCTTGTTAATGGGTATTAATCTCCCCTTCCCTGAGAAACTCTGTGGGTCATAAAATTTCCTCCTTCTTTTGAAACACCAGATGCAGAATCTTGGTACTGAATTTTTGGGAAGTATCTACCCTATAGAATGATGTCATAGGGGTATTGAAAAGGACATCAACTTTAAAGACAGGTAGTCTGACATTGAATGTTGGTTCTGTCATTCACCAGCTGGGTGACACTGGGAGAGTTGCTTAACTTCTCTGAGCTTCTGTTTCCTATTGTAAAATGGAATAATAATATCTGCCTTCCCCAAAGACCGTATCTATTCTCAAAACCTGGAGATGTTGACAAGTCCCTCTTCTGGGAGGTTTGGGACATATAAAAGTTTTAAGAAGGAAGGACTTGGTAGTAAAGTTATACAGACCAGGAAGATCTGGCAACTCTGAATAGGGCTCCTTTTGCCAAATTGGCAAATTAGGCTTTTTTCTTTTTTTTAATTGAGAAATAATTAACATAAAATAAAACATGGATTTAAGACAAATTTGATGAATATTGACAGTTACATACACTTATATAGTTACCACCCAAAATAAGATATGTAAAATTTCCATCCCCCTCAGAAAGTTCTCTGCATCTTTTTGGTAACTTGTACTCTCCACAGCTTTCTGATTTCTCTCACAGTGTATTCATTTTTCCTGTATTTGGGTTTCATATAAATGGAATCATACAGTATATACTCATTTGTGTTTGGTTTCTTTCATTCAACATAATATTTTGAGATTCATTCATATATCAGTAGATAACTATTTTTAATCACTGGGTTGCATTCCATTGTAAAGATATACCACAATTTATCCATTCTCCTGTTAGTGTGCATTTGAGGTTATTTCCAGCTTTGACTACATATGAGTAAGAACGCTATAAACATTCTCATACAAGCCTTTTGGTGGACATATATTTTCATGTCTTTTGTGTACCACAGTGGGATCTTTGGGTTAAGTATATGTTTAGTTTTATCAGAAACCACCAAACAGATTTCCAAAGTGGTTGCACCATTTTACAGTCCCACCAGCAGTGTAAGAGAGTACCAGCTGGGTGTTCTGAGCCTTTTTGATTTTAATCCTTCTAGTGGTTGTGAAATGGTATTTCATTGTGGTTTGGCAAGTTGGACTTAAATGTTTTTGTTTTCAACAAAGCTCTCTGTCCACGGTGTACCTTTCTCTCTTCCATGTGCGTTTGCTCTCCAGTGAGATTTGAAATTCTGTGAGGGCAGAGGCTCTGCCTATTACACTTTCCTTAAATACTGGAGTCCACCAAACACAAGGCCAGGAACATAGTGGGTGCTTAATGTCTTGTTGTTGATTTCTTGCTGCTAAGAAACTTTTGTAGACTGTTTTGTAAGGAGGACAGATGAGGAAGGGCTGTTACCACCAAATGCTTTCAAACCCTTACAACTGCACTGTTTCCTTGGAGGCAGTTAGGAACGACTGGCTGTGGTTCTCTCTCTCCCTCTCTCTCTCTCTCTCATTCTGTCTCTCTGACAGTTAGGTAATTAGTCAGGGCTTCTTAGCAGCTGCTGGGAGTGGGTGGCACTTTCTCGAATCAAGGTCTGTTCGGCAATAACAAGTTCAAGAGAGCAGAGAAACAGACGAGCTGGGCTCTCTTATTGGCCAGCTTCCCTCTCCTACCTCAGCTGGTCTCCTCCCTGCATTTGCCCTTTGATTGATGCTAGATAGTGTCATGAAAATGGTTCTTTCTTTGATTCTTAGATTTTTTTCTCCTCTCACCTTAATATATTCCCATTAAAAAATGAAATGGACAAATGAAATTGTCTGCAATGTGATTATTTTTCTTCCAAGAATTTGAAGAAAATGGAAAACAGTTGACAACCTAAAAATTCTCTGAAGATAATCGTAGATTGCATGGTGACTTCTTTTGCTCTCTAAATGTTGCATGCAAGAACCCATTGAGGCTCTTCTCTTTGCCAGAAGTCAGATATTTTTCCCCCATGTGCAGTAATGGGTTGCCTGTGCAGTGGAGGGCATCTAGCGCAGGTTTTAGGAAGATCTTGCACGAGGACTTTAGGCAAGGTGCAAATCTCCCGACTTTCATGGCTTGCTGTTGGAGGAGGCCATCGAGAGGATGTGCCTGCCAGTTGACCCTTGAGCTGGAGCCAGGCAATCACGCCCCCTCCTCCATCCTTGGAATATACACTCTGCCCACTGTTCCCACAGTGGGAGCTGTTTTCAAGGACACAGCCTAGAGAGAGTGTGCTGTTGACTGAATCAACATCTGGACTGAATATGTGACTGAACCCAGTTAAGGGCTCTATGTAAGCTTTTAAGATTCTGGTGGGGAGTGGGGTGCGGAGATCTCCTGGTCTTGCAGCCACCCAGATAAGCCTCACAGGTGAGTCCCCTTGCTTATTAAACCCACCACCTACCAGTCTGGATGGCCTCTCTCTTCTGTCTCTCCTTGCCTCTCTGCATGGGGGCCAGACTTCACCTGGGGTAATTCCTGAGGTTTCAAACTAACACTTGCCTGTCAGCCTCCTAATCTAACACTTGTGACGGGCTCAGAGATTTGCACACACACACAAAATCAGAAAAAAAATGTTAAGGTTTTATGCAAGTGTTACTATCTTTCTTTAATTTACTTGAGATAATGCGGATGCAGTGTATTATACTTACTCAATGCTTCTTGTTTTCTTTTATATAGTCAGTAGGTATTGATTGTACATGTACTCTGTGCAGTAATGTACATATCCTGTGGCTTTGCAGAATTCTGGCTGACAGTGTGGCCGCGATGACCAGACAAGCGATCAGAGCGTATTACAAAGGAGTGTGTGATAAGGGCTGCGGCAGATGCTGGCCAGCACTGCTGAGTCCCTCACTCAGGCCTTGGGATCAGGACACGCTTCCCAGAGTAAACTGCATCCAACCTGGAAGGAGTGAATCAGACTTAATTAGGCAAAGATGCAAGAGAGTCATTGTTTCAGCCCAAGGGCACAGCAAGTAGGAAGGTCCAGAGACTGAAGAGAAGAAGGGTGCTCCAGGACCTGAAATTTAATGTCTCTGGAGCAGGGGACATGTGGTGAGGACAGTGGTGAAGGATAAAGCTACGGATGAAAGCAGAGGCCAGATCACGTTAAGCAGACCTTAACCTGCTTTTAAACAGAGCAATCATATAATCAGATTTGTTCTTTAGAATGATCACTCTGCGTTGCTACGTGGAAGTTGGGAAGGGGTGAGATTGGATGTGGGAAGACCTCCAGGAAAGGACAGGGGTCAGAGTTGGGGGGTGTCAGGGGGCTGGGGAGAAGTGAGGGCTTTGAGAAATGGTTAGATCCTTAGATTCTTGCCTAATTTCTTCAGCAATGGTGTGTTGGCCAGAAGACTCAGGAGGACGTGGAAACGCTGGGAATCCAAATGACCTCTTTCAGCCCCCTGTGGTGCCATTTCTGAGCTCAGAATCAGTAATTTAGAGCTGAGTGAGACTTAATAATATCACCAAGATGAATTCCAGGGTGTATCTGACTGTGTGAGATTTTCTGAGTGTGCAAGTGGCATGCTAATTGCCAAGCTCCTTCTCTTCTGAGCTGCATGGGGCTAAAGACCAAAAGAATTTATTCCTATGGAAAACAAATGTGCAAGCGTTTCAAAATAATCAGCCCTCTCATAAGTCTGTTGCTCCTTTAGTTCATTGTTCTCTGTGCAAAGGGGGACAAAAAGGACTCCACGTAGCCAGATGTGACATT
This sequence comes from Eubalaena glacialis, assembly GCF_028564815.1. Classification (NCBI taxonomy): domain Eukaryota; kingdom Metazoa; phylum Chordata; class Mammalia; order Artiodactyla; family Balaenidae; genus Eubalaena; species Eubalaena glacialis. The sequence goes on along the minus strand of NC_083722.1, from coordinate 19,391,867 downwards.
CCTGGTCTACATTACAGCTGCTATGGGGCCCCTGGGGTATTTGGTGTTCACTAATGCTTCCTGGTTTTTATTTTGTTGATGGTCAAATTTTCCATTAAAATATTCCCCTCCTCTCACCAAAGCTGTTATATTGTGTTTTCCTTTATGGTTTCCAAAGGTGAAAGATAGTTGCCCAGTTAGAGTCAGCAGGCTCATTACAAGGGATGAACTAAACTTCAGCTGGCAGGAGCCTCTCCTTAAGAATTGGCTTCGCACAGAGAGGAAAAAAAACGGCAAAAGATGACGACTGGTCGTCCGCCTGTAGTTGAATCAAAGAAGTTGTGGCCTACAGTGTTGCCACGTGCCCTGTGAGCAGAGCTGAGAGATCATTAAAACCACCAGAGGAGACTGTCAGCTGTAGGTAGCCTCAGGCTGTGATCCCGCCTCTTTCTAGCAGACCTCAGCCACAACCTGGCTCACCCACGTGGAGGAGGGGACCCCATGCCTGGGCACAGAGCATCTGCTGCTGTTTTGATGATCAGCGTCCAGCCACCTGGGGAAAGCTGCCCCTTTAGCTTCCGAGCCATGTGTTGGGATGCCGGCCTCTCCCTTCTGCTTCTGCTGAGCCCCTGGTCCCGGAGGTGCTGCTCATTTATCTTTGGCTCACTCAGTGTTTGTCCTACTCAACTGTATTGACTTTCTAGACACAGAACCTCACTTGCCCGTTTGGAAAACCCTTCCTTCCTATTCCTCCCTCTCCCATGCTTGCCTCCTGGACTTCGGTTCAGATCTGTCGTTCTGCTTACGATTTCTTGGCCACATACTTTGCTCATAACCAACTTTATTTTCTGCTAGGCTCACATCAACTGACACTGGGACTGACTCTTCCAGTCTGCCGTATTTTTATTTCATTTTATTTTATTTTTTGGTGTCTAAGACATGATACATAAAGGCAAAACATGAAAGAAAACAATTTAATTTGACTCTGTAATACAGATGTTCACTGGGGTCACACTGGCTTTTGAAAGTCAAATGGAATTCACTTGAACCTTTATTCTTCTGGCAGTGGGATGCGCCCAGTCTCTCTGGGGGGCTTTTGAATGAATAGGATGAGATGGATTGTTTTCCTTCATTAACTCTATTTACTTGCTTCTACTGAATTCATCCAGTTTATTGGGATTGTCTCAGCCTCAGCACCCTGTTGAATTAATGAATATTACTCCATGCTAGAAACCCTCTGGTGTGCTTTTGCTCCCAAGAATACTATCTCCACAGGGTTGAGAGGGAGCCTGATCGTACCAAGAGCTTCAGAGTTACAGAGGGAATTTATATTACAACACTGCAAATCACTTAAATCAAATGAACATAACCTGCCTGATTTAAAGGTCCTCAGAGGAGATCATCACAAGTTTCTCATTGGCTTCCTCTCCTCCACAAACTCCTCCTTCTACTGCTTTAGTTGCTTGAGTGAACTGCCAGCTTCAGTGAACAGATAGATAATTCAGTTGCTATTTGTTTTTCTGCCTTTGGGCTTACCTTACCTATTAAAAGAATCCAATCAGAGTCTTCTGTGTGATGGAGTCTGCCAGTGCTGGCTTGAAAGAGGTGATCGTTCAATATTCAAGAATTTAGGGCCCACGGATAGTTTGAAATGGGCCAGAGCAGGAGTGTTTACACCATAGACATTGGTAAATGCTACGAACTTGTTGTTGTTCTGCTTTTGGTTTGTTTTTGTGTTCTTTTGGAGAGCCATTTTAGCGGCAGACTGCCTCTTCAAAAAGCTTACTTTGTGGAGAAACATCTTTTTGTTCCCATTGCTGGCAGAAATGGCTGCTGTAAGTTGACGTTTTCCTCTTTATCACACATGCTTGTGATTGAATCTGCTGTCAAGCTTAGTTGAAATCTTTAGAGAGTGTGCTGGGATTTTAGATTTGGACAGGTCTGGCCTGTTGTTGGTGTGAGGACAAACCGGGTCTAAGTTTCCCGAGTCAGGTCTCCTCTGTGCAGAGGTAAGGGGGTGCTTAGTACCAGTGGGGATAGGCTCTTTACAGACACTCGTGTTTATTTTGTTTGGCTTATTTATTTTTGTTTGTTTGCTTGGTTTTTTTTGTATTCCACATAGATACAGAGAATACGGTAGTGGTTACCAGAGGGGAAGGGGGATGAGGGGAGGTCAGGATAGATAAAGAGGGTCAACGGATGGAACTGAACTCTTCATGGTGTGCATGCTGTAGTGTATATAGAAGTCAAATATAATATTGTGCACATGAAACATTGTTACAAACCAATGTTACCTCAATTAGAAAAAGAAGAAGACATTTGTGAAGCTCAGAAATTTAGCCACATCCTGTTTCTATGGGAGAATAAAGGCAAAGACCAGAAAGGGGGGAAACAGCAGAGTGAGATTGGAATGCCAGACTGAGGGACTTTATCCTTATTTCCTGGGTTAGTGAAAAACAGGGACAACATCAGTCAAATGGAATTGTATCAAGATTTGTGAATTGGTACAGGATAGATTTGGATGGGAGGTCCCCTGGAGGGAGGGGCACTGTGTAGAGAGCTGTTTTAATACATAACTCTCGGCTTCCCTGGTTGCGCAGTGGTTAAGAATCTGCCTGCCAACGGAGGGGTCACAGGTTCTAAGCCCTGGTCCGGGAAGATCCCACATGCCGCGGAGCAACTAAGCCCGTGCACCACAACTATGGAGCCTGTGCTCTAGAGCCCATGAGCCACAACTGCTGAGCCCGTGTGCCACAACTACTGAAGCCTGCATACCTAGAGCCCATGCTCCGCAACAAGAAAAGCCACTGCAATGAGAAGCCCGCGCACCACAACGAAGAGTAACCCCAGCTCACCACGACTAGAGAAAGCCCGTGTGCAGCAATGAAGACCCAACACAGCCAAAAAAAAAAAAAATACATAACTCTCCGCTCCCCCATGTCCTGTACTCTTCTTAACCTGTGTCTTCAAAATTGCCTTCCTTTACCCCAGATGAGGCTAACAGAGGTTGTGTTTCCTTTTTGCTTGGCCCATGCTAAATAATTCATTAGTGTTTCCAAATGAGACTTGTCTCATTTCTTTATGATACATCACTGAGGAGAAAATTGCTTTTAAAGAAAACTCAATTGAAACCCACTGCCAGTAGCTGCAGGGCCCCTTCAATGGAAGATTAACACTGTTTGGCCTTTGACTGTCACTTAGTGGATGTCAACCATTGCCCCATCAGCTCAACATGTGTGAAACGTCAGTCTGGGACTGGAATGAAGTTCTGTGGTAGGATATAGTGGGTAAGATGGTGACCATGGGCGCTGGGACTAACTAGTCTTCTGGTCCCTGGGCCAGAGTCTCTCCTCTTCTAACAGCTGAAAGGGTTACTCTGGTATAAATTGGCATAGCAACCCTGAGGGGTCCATTTGACTTAATCTGTTGAAGCTGAATCTGTGTGTACTTTATGACCCAGAAATTCAAGTTCCCAACATCCGTTTTAGAGAAAGACTTAAGCAAGCCAGGAGAAATGCTATCTTTAAGTACCCTTTAAACTCACTCTAGGAGAAGACAGCAGACCCATAACTTACTATCTCTTGGGCTCAGCTTTCTCACCTGTAAAATGGGAATAGTAACACATGGAGGCTTGTTTTGGGTTTTGGATGAAGTAATGCCCATAAAGGACTTTGCATAGTGTCTGACATAAATTTTCAACAAACACCAAGTAACAGTTTCAGTTTTAAATTAAATTTTAATTTTATACAGATATGTCATCCCTTGTAAAAATATTGAAATATTATAGATATTATAGATAAGGACAAAGCCATTTCCTTCAAGCCATTTCTCCTCCTCAATTTCATTCTTAAGACTTCCCTGGTGGCGCAGTGGTTAAGAATCCACCTGCCAATGCAGGGGACACGGGTTCGAGCCCTGGTCCGGGAAGATCCCACATGCCACGGAGCAACTAAGCCCATGCGCCACAACTACTGAGCCTGTGCTCTAGAGCCCGTGCTCTGCAACAGGAGAAGCCACCGCAATGAGAAGCCCGCGCACCACAACGAAGGGTAGCTCCCACTCACTGCAACCAGAGAAAGCCCGCGAGCGGAAACGAAGACCCAACGCAGCCAAAAATAAATAAATAAAAATAAATAAATCTATTAAAAATTATTTTTAAAAAATTTCATTCTTAGCCTTCTACCCCTCTATTGAGAGGTAATTACTCTTGCCATTTTTTGGTGTATCTTTCCTGGTCTTTTGCTGTATATTGAAGTATATAAAATTTCTTTCTTTGCCCCAGAGAAAGTACATATCAATAGTATTATTCTACAGCTTTTTTTTCTACTCACTATGTTTTCAAAATCTATCCAAGTTAATAGATGTAAAATAACTTTATTTTTAACTACTGCAGAGTCCCTTATTAAGTGTGCATGATATGTTTTAAAGCCATTTCCCTATTGATGGATATCTAGGTAAATTCTAGTGTTTCACTTACGAAAGCAATGTTGCAATAAATACCTTTCCAACTCTCTTGTGCAAGTATTTCTCTAGGGGAAGCCATCAGGAATTAGATATGTAGGATCATAAGGTGCACACATTTTTAGCTTCAACCACTTCTGCACAATGACCAGCAAAGTGACTCTACCAGTTTAAATTTCAAACCACAACACACAAGAGTAGTTCTTTTCCCTATCCTCTTGTCAAACTTGTCAACACTTTTAACAGTTTTGCTAATCTTGTGGATAAAAAAGAAAAGATATATCATTTGTGGTTTTAATGTGCTAATGACCAGTGGGATTGAGTAGCCTTTCACATCTTTATTGGACATTTATATTTCCTTTTCTGTGAACTGCCTGGTAATATATGTTGCCCATTTTTCTACTATTAATAGGGGATACTGATCCTTTGTCCTCTATGTTGCAAATATTTTCTTCCAATTTTTCCATATGTTTCAATTAGTCTATGATGTCATTTGATAAATAGAAGTTTAAATTTTGATGTGCCTATATTTATCATTCTTTTTGTGATTTTTTTACACTTTTTTTGCATCTTGTTTAAGGAGAACTTTCCTTATCCTCAAAGTCACAGAGATATTCCCTAATTTTTTTAGCACTTTTATAGCTATATGTATATTTTTTATATTTAAGTCTTTAATTCATATAGAATCTCCATATGAACAAATTTTTTTTGCTTCAGAAAAAGTCCATTATTCCCAACATCACTTATTGACTAATCTTTTTCTTCGTAGATTTACAGTGTCATCTTTATCAAATAAATTCCTACATATACAGAGCTCTGTTTTATTTTTGATTCTCTTCAAATAATCCATTTATTCAGACACGGATACTATATAATTGCTATAGTGTTTAATGTCTTGACATGTGGGAGGGCTGGTTCCAATTCTGCCCTTTTTTAAAAAAAATTTTATTTATTTATTTATTTATTTTATTTATGGCTGTATTGGGTCTTCGTTTCTGTGCGAGGGCTTTCTCTAGTTGTGGCAAGTGGGGGCCACTCCTCATCGTGGTGCGCGGGCCTCTCACTGTCGAGACCTCTCTTTGTTGCGGAGCACAGGCTCCAGACGCGTAGGCTCAGTAATTGTGGCTCACGGGCCTAGCTGCTCTGCGGCACGTGGGATCTTCCCAGACCAGGGCTCGAACCCGTGTCCCCTGCATTGACAGGCAGATTCTCAACCGCTGCGCCACCAGGGAAGCCCCAATTCTGCCCTTTTATAAAATTATCTTGGCTCTTCTTGCCCATCTGCTCTTCCAAATGAATTCGAGAATCAGTTTGAATGTGTCGTGAAGAAATTTACCGGGCTTTGATTGAAATCATATTGAATGCATAGCTTTATTCTGGGGGAAGTGATGATGATAATGATCCTGTTGATGAGGAAGACAAAGATGGATTTCTGATTTCTGTCAGAGCATTTCCTGGATTTCCAAATAGGATCAGCTGGGACAAGTGAAGACGATCGTGATGGTGATGAGCCATCTTCTCTCTTTACTGTTTCTCTCCTTAGATGAGCCCTTTTCCCTGATTGAAGTCTCTTTAGAACAAAGCACAGATGCGATCTGAAGAGACCTTTGATTAAGGAGGTCAAGCATCATTCAGGAGTAGCTGATGCTTATGGTGTGTTCTCCAGTATGGCATCTGACCTGTTCACACATGTCCCGAGGGTCATCTGGGGCTCAGGAACCCAGGGTCCATTCCAAGATATTACACTGGCTCTTGGGCAGTAAGACCATCTACTGTGTGGAGACCCCATATGATGGCTTTCATGTGAAAGCAGTTATTCTTCTAGGAATTGTTTGAGAATACATATATGATAAAAGGCTACTGTGAGTGAAATAATTCTTGAGTATGATTGCATCACTTATAAAATGGATATGTATGTATAAGACATATTACTTACTCAGCTGTAGATGGTGCTTGGTGTCCACAAGGTTTGGGGAACCCCTTGTGCTGACAGATAAGGAACTTCTCTTCCAGGGAATTCTGCAAGCCTCTCAGCTGGATGTACTTGAAGACCAAGGCCTATCTTAGGTAATCTCATTTTTTTGTCACATGCTTTTATACTCCTGGGAGGTATTCGAAACTAAAGCCTATATTTAAAATTCTCCAAGCCTTTAACTTGTATATCGTTCGTCTTTCACAAAATTGTGCATGTTTTCCTCTTCTCTCTATATATGTTATAGGTACCCAGTATATAAAGTATATGTATATATATTAGCCTCTTAACAAAATGGACTAATCATCCACAGATAAAGCAGCATTCATGTGTGCACTGACCACATAAAATAAGGATAATAATAGTTCCCACCTCTCAGGGTTATGATGAAGAACAAATGGGCTGATGTACAAGAAGCCATCTGTAAGCTAGAAAGCATTATACAAATGTTCTTTTGCTGCCCAGCCCTGCAGAAAGTTATAAATGAAATGGCCACCTTGGTTCCTGCCCTTGAGACATTTAAAACCAGCTGGAGGCTCAGATCTAGGTGGAACAATTAAGGAGAAATTGCAAGGTAACTTGGAAGCAAGCTCCTGCAAATATAATGAAAATGTAGCCCTAAGTGCTAATATAACACAGGGAGCTGGTGTTCGCAGAACTAGCTCTGACACCCTGTGCAGGTGGGGCCTCCCCTTGTTCTGTCTCCGATTAGGGTAGGCAGCTTCTCCTGCTTCACCTTCTCTTTCTCCTCCATGTTTTAAAAGCTCTCCCTCTCTGGGAAAACTTTCCAGGCTGAGCCTCCCTGTTACTAGGGGCCTCTCTCCTAACAGCTCCTTTGCCCCTGTGGCTTTTCCATCCTCCCATGTGGCAATATTAAATCTATTCTGCTGGCATTCCTCGGACTTGTGCTCTGTGGTACTTGATGCTGAGGAAAACAGTGTCGAAAAGAACCCCCAGCAGGCTCTCTGTCCTTGGCCCCAGGTCAGAGCCTTGTGTTTTGATCACTTCATTTATTCTCTTGTTTTGCAATGGTGAGCACGGGTACCCACTGTTCTTTCATCTAAGAGAGAACGGGGCTGCTAGGAGGTATTCACAGGTAATTATTTTGTCAGGGTAGGGGAAGCAGTCTTGCCAAATACAAGCAAAGGAGCCCAAATTCACACCTCATCCAGCAGTTGATTAGTTCTACAAAAGACCATGAAATACATAAAAAGGTACGGGGAGGTTGGGGTGGGGGATGGTAGGACAGATAGACCTGCAAATGCACGAGGCTTAACTGCTAAGCCTGATGTACTCATACTTTTTGCCTCTTTGAGGGTTGTAGTTTCCCCTGGTAAATGAATCCCTTGTGGCTATCACATCAATCTCCTGGATAAATGAGTGTGCTGCATGCCTAATGTAGTCCATGTGTGGGCGAAGGGAAAGGTTCCTTCCTTCCTTCCTTCATTCCTCCCTCTTTCTCTTTCTTTCTTTCTCTCTCTCTCTTTCCTTTCTTTCTTTCTTTCTTTTCTTTCTTCCTTCCTTCCTTCCTTTCTTTTTTTCTTTCCTTTTTCTCTCTTTCTCTATTTCTTTCCCTCTTCCTTCCTTCCTCCCTCCCTCCATTCCTTCCTTCCTGAGAAATCCATGCTTTAAATTGGCTCTAAATTAAAGATACCATGAACACATTTTTCAAACTCAAAATTGGGAGACATAGTCTGATGATAAGAGAATATTTGAAGTCACTATAATTACAGATGAGAGAAATCTCTAGTTAGACTGATTGTTCCTCTGGGAGTTTGGATGACTGACACTCATAAGGATGAGTAAAGCTGCCTAGTGAAACTTATGTAATTAACCTAGCATGTGAGAGGCACATAGTACAGTCTGGTTTCCTTCACCATTTGTAAGTCATCATTGATTTGAATATTAAATAATAGAGTGATTAAGTTTTATGATGTTTCTAATGATTTGAGATCAGTTTTTAAAATCTAGAAATGCAAGGAGAATGTGTTGTCTCAATTACTAGACTTCTGGTACACTTTGCTAAATGAAATAAATGTGCCTGGGAAGCTGTATAAAGTTAATATTTATAAACTAAATTATATTTTACACACATTAAGAATATCCTTCTGTTAATGGTATCCTAGGGGAATCCTTTTCTTTGGAAATGGAAATATGAGTTTGGTTAACTCTAATTTTAGCATATTAGTTTTGGTTTCCTAAAGTGAAATATACTTGGTTACTCAGTTCAACTTGCTTTAAATGAGAATCTGTTATGTGCTATGTATTGTTCTGGCACTTTTGTAACATGAAATGAGATATACTAATTCTCTCAAGAACCACTTCCATTCTGTACATAAGGTCCATGTGTTTAGTGACTTGCTCAAGGCTCACAGAGTCAGCAAGTGGCACACCCAAGATTTGAATCCAGGTCTCTTGCGTTGTTATTTTGTTCAGCCACCAGTTACCATGTCTGAGATGGCGATCTCTTCTCTTACTCTGAGCAATATGAGCCTTTTGGAGTAGGCATTTAACTATGGGCTTTCGAGTTAATCTGGGTTTGAAGTTAGTCTGGGTTTTCTACTTACTAGCTGTGTCATTTTGGGAAAGTTTCTAAACTTCTCTGAGTCTTGGTCAACTTACCTGTAAAATGGAGTTAATAATACCTGCCTCAGAGTATGTGTAAGGATTAGAGAAAATAAAGATAAAGCACTGGCCACATAAAAGACAGTCCTTACATGTTAGCTACTATTATTATCATTAGTAGTAACAGTAGTGCTTATTTACACGTTTTCCTATCAACTTTGACTATGGAACGCACAGGAAAAGGGGGCACATCTTGTTCACCCAGTGAGCTTTCCCTGGGGCAAATAGAGTGTGCACAAGTGGTGTAATCGTGCTTTGTCATACAATCATAGAAAATGTAATAAGTTTTCAAATTTATTAGAAATGCAGTAGGTTTTCTAATCACTTTCCTTCCATCTACATAATCTCTCATAGTGTTTACCAGGCTCAAAGAAGGCTCATTAACATTTGGTCTATACCTGGATTCAATTTCTGACTCTGCTCCCCAGCCTGCACCATGAGCTCACCTCTTCATATTTCCAGCTTGGATTTCCTCATCATTAAGTGCGCTCCATGGAAACGTCATACTCTCTCTGTCAACTCACTTTTGGATCACATTTCATATTCATAGTCTAGGTTAAACTAGAGCCCTAATTATTTTTCAAATTTATTATTTTGGACACTGACACATTTTTGCTTCTCCTGAAAATAAAATTATTCTTTATAACCTGTATTCTGTTATTTGAGATAGTCAGTCTTAGAGTAACAGGAATTATGCTCTAATCAGAAACATTTTATACCTGCTTTCTATGCCAGGGTGGGAGGAGAACTACACATGCATTGCGAGACCAGAAGAAAAGGGATAAAGAGTGAGCTAACTGGGACTTCCTTGGTGGTCCAGTGGTTAAGACTCAGCGCTTCCAATGCAGGGGGCACGGCTTTGATCCCTGGTTGGGGAACCAAGATGCCCACATGCTGTGCAGCGCAGCCAAGAAAAAAAGAGTGAGCTAACCTAGTCAGCTCCTTCCTCGAGGAAGATCCTTGGAGGCGGAGTGTGCTTTGGAATCTTCTTTGTATCCATGACAGTGCCTAATGTGGTGCCTTATCCAGAGTAGTTGCTCGATAAATACTACTGGAGTGAACAGATCAACTGTCCCAAACAAGGAAGTGGAAAGTATTGGATTTAAATAGCTATCAGAGCTCATTTGATCCCCATCACTCAAACCCCAGTAGGAGATTGCTCCTTAGGTTGAAATGCCTCATTTCCTCCCTACCCTCTCTTCTTTTTGAAATCCTCTCTGCTCAAGTGTTACCTCCTCTCTGAAACTTAGACTGGTTTCCCAAGTACATTTAGTTCTACCTTGCTCTTTTTTTACCGTGCCCAAGCTATTGAACCACAAGTCTGCTGTAGCTATGGCAACCATGCATCCTACACTGTGAGCTATAGCTCTGATTTGGTTTGGACAGACCTGTTTTTTTAAATTAATTAATTAATTTTATTTTATTTTATCTTTTTTTAAACATCTTTATTGGAGTATAATTGCTTTACAATGGTGTGTTAGTTTCTGATTTATAATAAAGTGAATCAGCTATACATATACATATATCCCCATATCCCCTCCCTCTTGCTTCTCCCTCCCACCCTCCCTATCTAACCCGCTAGGTGGTCACAAAGCACCAAGCTGATCTCCCTGTGCTATGCAGCTGCTTCCCACTAGCTATCTGTTTTACATTTGGTAGTGTATATATGTCCATGCCACTCTCTCACATTGTCCCAGCTTACCCTTCCCCCTCCCCGTATCCTCAAGTCCATTCTCTAGTAGGTCTGCGTCTTTATTCCCGTCTTGCCCTTAGGTTCTTCTGACCATTTTCTTTCTTTTTTTTTTTTTTTATATTCCATATATATGTGTTAGTATACGGTATTTGTGTTTCTCTTTCTGACTTACTTCACTCTGTATGACAGATTCTAGGTCCATCTCTGTATGACAGATTCTAGGTCCATCCACCTCACTACAAATAACTCAATTTCGTTTCTTTTTATGGCTGAGTAATATTCCATTGTATATATGTGCCACATCTTCTTTATCCATTCATCTGTTGATGGACACTTAGGTTGCTTCCATGTCCTGGCTATTGTAAAGGGTGCTGCAATGAACATTGTGGTACATGACTCTTTTTGAATTATGGTTTTCTCAGCGTATATGCCCAGTAGTGGGATTGCTGGGTCGTATGGTAGTTCTATCTGTAGTTTTTTAAGGAACCTCCATACTGTTCTCCATAGTGGCTGTATCAATTTACATTCCCACCAACAGTGCAGGAAGGTTCCCTTTTCTCCACACCCTCTCCAGTATTTATTGTTTGTAGATTTTTTGATGATGGCCATTCTGACCGGTGTGAGATGATATCTCATTGTAGTTTTGATTTGCATTTCTCTAATGATTAATGATGTTGAGCATTCTTCCATGTGTTTGTTGGCAATCTGTATATCTTCTTTGGAGAAATGTCTATTTAGGTCTTCTGCCCATTTTTGGATTGGGTTGTTTGTTTTTTTGTTATTGAGCTGCATGAGCTGCTTGTAAATTTTGGAGATTAATCCTTTGTCAGTTTCTTCATTTGCAAATATTTTCTCCCATTCTGAGGGTTGGCCTTTGGTCTTGTTTATGGTTTCCTTTGCTGTGCAAAAGCTTTTAAGTTTCATTAGGTCCCATTTGTTTATTTTTGTTTTTATTTCCATTTCTCTAGGAGGTGGATCAAAAAGGCTCTTGCTGTGATTTATGTCATAGAGTGTTCTTCCTATGTTTTCCTCTAAGAGTTTTATAGTGTCTGGCTTTACATTTAGGTCTTTAATCCATTCTGAGTTTATTTTTGTGTATGGTGTTAGGGAGTGTTCTAATTTCATTCTTTTACATGTAGCTGTCCAGTTTTCCCAGCACCACTTATTGAAGAGGCTGTCTTTTCTCCATTGTATATTCTTGCCTCCTTTATCAAAAATAAGGTGACCATATGTGCGGGGGTTTGTCTCTGGGCTTTCTATCCTGTTCCATTGATCTATATTGCTGTTTTTGTGCCAGTACCATACTGTCTTGATTACTGTAGCTTTGTAGTATACTCTGAAGTCAGGGAGCCTAATTCCTCCAGCTCTGTTTTTCTTTCTCAAGATTGCTCTGGTTATTTGGGGTCTTTTGTGTTTCCATACAAATTGTGAAATTTTTTGTTCTAGTTCTGTGAAAAATGCCATTGGTAGTTTGAAAGAGATTGCACTGAATCTGTAGATTGCTTTGGGGAGTATAGTCATTTTCACAATGTTGATTCTTCCAATCCAAGAACATGCTATATCTCTCCATCTGCTGGTATCATCTTTAATTTCTTTTTTTTTTTTTTTTAAAGCAGAACATTGAAATCACATAAGCACGTGTACAGCTTCTGAGGACATGCTTGGTTTCTTTGCTGGGGATTTCTTTTTTTTTTCCACACACACACACTGTATTTTATTTTTACAAGAGATAAATAGACTGACACCAAGCATTGTACATGGATGACCACAACAAAAGCAACAATGATTGCAATTATGAATTGCATGAATTATGAATTCATGTCCATGTGTGGACATGAAACACACTCATACTATGTCATAGTATTGACATTCAGTCCAATAATCCTCCACTGTAACAGCTCCTTTACTTTGCAGTGAAAACTGATTTGTATATTCTTTGCCTCTGAGTCCTTGTGGGATTTTTTTTTAATTCAAACAGAAAGTCACAAAAATTATACTCATCCTCATCAGTTCACTCAGTCCCATGTAATTAATTTTTTTTTTATCTTGATCTTTTGTTAGCACTTTTATGAGTTCGTCAGTTTTTCATTAGAGTTCTAAATATGCTTATTCATTCAGTTCAGCAGTACAGTCAGTTACCAGAAACCTGTACTTGTCAGAGTCTTTTCCATGAATTTCTTGAAGATGAAACCCTTTTATAGGAACATATTTGCAAAAGCATCAGAGTACACCCAGCACTGTCTGAAAATGACAAAAGACTTAAAAATGACCACGGTTAAAGATTTGATGAAAGTTCATAATAATGCAGTTGACAAGAAAATTAGTTATTTCTGAGATATACATTTTAAAGTAATAACTAGGATTATGACTTATAACATTATACCAGAACATATAAGATTTTTAGAAATTTCATGTAATGTCTGAAACATTTATATTAACATATTTCCATACAAATAACCCAGTGAAATTTTAGTATTAGTTGTTTTTTTTTTTATACTGCAGGTTCTTATTAGTCATCACTTTTATACACATCAGTGTATACATGTGAATCCCAATCGCCCAATTCATCACACCACCACCCCCACCACCCCGCCGCTTTCCCCCCTTGGTGTCCATATGTCTGTTCTCTACATCTGTGTCTCAACTTCTGCCCTGCAAACCGGCTCATCTGTACCATTTTTCTAGGTTCCACATACATGCGTTAATATATGATATTTTTTTTTCTCTTTCTGACTTACTTCACTCTGTATGACAGTCTCTAGATCCGTCCACGTCTCAACAAATGACTCAATTTCATTCCTTTTTATGGCTGAGTAATATTCCATTGTATATATGTACCACATCTTCTTTATCCATTCGTCTGTTGATGGACATTTAGGTTGCTTCCATGACCTGGCTATTGTAAATAGTGCTGCAATGAACATTCGGGTGCATGTGTCTTTTTGAATTACAGTTTTCTCTTGGTATATGCCCAGTTGTGGGATTGCTGGGTCATATGGTAATTCTATTTTTAGTTTTTTAAGGAACCTCCATATTGTTCTCCATAGTGGCTGTATCAATTTACATTCCCACCAACAGTGCAAGAGGGTTCCCTTTTCTCCACACCCTCTCCAGCATTTGTTGTTTGTAGATTTTCTGATGATGTCCATTCTAACTGGTGTGAGGTGATACCTCATTGTAGTTTTGATTTGCATTTCTCTAATAATTAGTGATGTTGAGCATCTTTTCATGTGCTTCGTGGCTGTATGTATGTCTTCTTTGGAGAAATGTCTATTTAGGTCTTCTGCCCATTTTTGGATTGGGGTGTTTGTTTCTTTAATATTGAGCTGAATGAGCTGTTTATATATTTTGGAGATTAATCCTTTGTCCGTTGATTCATTTGCAAATATTTTCTCCCATTCTGAGGGTTGTCTTTTCGTCTTGTTTATGGTTTCCTTTGCTGTGCAAAAGCTTTGAAGTTGCATTAGGTCCCACTTGTTTATTTTTGTTTTTACTTCCATTACTCTAGGAGGTGGATCAAAAAAGATCTTGCTGTGATCTATGTCAAAGAGTGTTCTTCCTGTGTTTTCCTCTAAGAGTTTTATAGTGTCCGGTCTTACATTTAGGTCTCTAATCCATTTTGAGTTTATTTTTGTGTATGGTGTTAGGGAGTATTCTAATTTCATTCTTTTACATGTAGCTGTCCAGTTTTCCCAGCACCACTTATTGAAGAGACTGTCTTTTCTCCATTGTATATCCTTGCCTCCTTTGTCATAGATTAGTTGACCATATGTGCATGGGTTTATCTCTGGGCTTTCTATCTTGTTCCATTGACCTATGTTTCTGTTTTTGTGCCAGTACCATATTGTCTTGATTACTGTAGCTTTGTAGTATGGTCTGAAGTCAGGGAGTCTGATTCCTCCAGCTCCGTTTTTTTCCCTCAAGACTGCTTTGGCTATTCGGGGTCTTTTGTGTCTCCATACAAATTTTAAGATGATTTGTTCTAGCTCCGTAAAAAATGCCATTGGTAATTTGATAGGGATTGCATTGAATCTGTAGATTGCTTTGGGTAGTATAGTCATTTTCACAATGTTGATTCTTCCAATCCAAGAACATGGTATATCTCTCCATCTGTTGGTATCATCTTTAATTTCTTTCATCAGTGTCTTCTAGTTTCCTGCATACAGGTCTTTTGTCTCCCTAGTTAGGTTTATTCCTAGGTATTTTATTCTTTTTGTTGCAATGGTAAATGGGAGTGTTTCCATAATTTCTCTTTCAGATTTTTCATCATTAGTGTATAGGAATGCAAGAGATTTCTGTGCATTAATTTTGTATCCTGCAACTTTACCATATTCATTAATTAGCTCTAGCAGTTTTCTGGTGGCAGTTTTAGGATTCTCTATGTATAGTATCATGTCATCTGCAAACAGTGACAGTTTTACTTCTTCTTTTCCAATTTGTATTCCTTTTATTTCTTTTTCTTCTCTGATTGCCATGGCTAGGACTTCCAGAACTATGTTGAATAATAGTGGTGAGAGTGGACATCCTTGTCTTGTTCCTGATCTTAGAGGAAATGCTTTCAGTTTTTCACCGTTGAGAATGATGTTTGCTGTGGGTTTGTCATATACGGCCTTTATTATGTTGAGGTAGGTTCCCTCTATGCCCACTTTCTGGAGAGTTTTTTCATAAATGGGTGTTGAATTTTGTCAAAAGCTTTTTCTGCATCTATTGAGATGATCATATGGTTTTTATTCTTCAATTTGTTAATATGGTGTATCACATTGATTGATTTGCATATATTGAAGAATCCTTGCATCCCTGGGATAAATCCCACTTGATTGTGGTGTATGATCCTTTTAATGTGTTGTTGGATTCTGTTTGCTAGTATTTTGTTGAGGATTTTTGCATCTATATTCATCAGTGATATTGGTCTGTAATTTTCTTTTTTTGTAGTGTTTTTGCCTGGTTTTGGTATCAGGGTGATGGTGGCCTCATAGAATGAGTTTGGGAGTGTTCCTTCCTCTGCAATTTTTTGGAAGAGTTTGAGAAGGATAGGTGTTAGCTCTTCTCTAAATGTTTGATAGAATTCACCTGTGAAGCCATCTGGTCCTGGACTTTTGTTTGTTGGAAGATTTTTAATCACAGTTTCAATTTCATTACTTGTGATTGGTCTGTTCATATTTTCTGTTTCCTCCTGGTTCAGTCTTGGAAGGTTATAGCTTTCTAAGAATTTGTCCATTTCTTCCAGGTTGTCCATTTTATTGGCATAAAGTTACTTGTAGTAGTCTCTTAGGATGTTTTGTATTTCTGCAGTGTCTGTTGTAACTTCTCCTTTTTCATTTCTGATTTTATTGATTTGAGTCCTCTCCCTCTTTTTCTTGTGAGTCTGGCTAATGGCTTATCAATTTTGTTTATCTTCTCATAGAACCAGCTTTTAGTTTTATTGATCTTTGCTATTGTTTTCTTTGTTTCTGTTTCATTTTTTTCCACTCTGATCTTTATGATTTCTTTCCTTCTGCTAACTTTGGGTTTTGTTTGTTCTTCTTTCTCTAGTTCCTTTAGGTATAACGTTAGATTGTTTACTTGAGATTTTTCTTGTTTCTTTAAGTAGGCTGTATAGCTATAAACTTCCCTCTTAGAACTGCTTTTGCTGCATCCCATAGGTTTTGGGTCGTCGTGTTTTCATTGTCATTTGTCTCTAGGTATTTTTTGATTTCCTCTTTGATTTCTTCAGTGATCTCTTGGTTATTTAGTAACGTATTGTTTAACCTCCATGTGTTTGTGTTTTTTATGTTTTTTCCCCTGTAATTCATTTCTAATCTCATAGTGTTGTGGTCAGAAAAGATGCTTGATATGATTTCAATTTTCTTAAATTTACTGAGGCTTGATTTGTGACCCAAGATGTGATATATCTTGGAGAGTGTTCCGTGTGCACTTGAGAAGAACGTGTAATCTGCTGTTTTTAGATGGAATGTCCTATAAATATCAATTAAATCTATCTGGTCTATTGTGTCATTTAAAGCTTCTGTTTCCTTATTTATTTTCATTTTGGATGATCTGTCCATTGGTGTAAGTGAGGTGTTAAAGTCCCCCACTATTATTGTGTTACTGTCGATTTCCTCTTTTATAGCTGTTAGCAGTTGCCTTATGTATTGAGGTGCTCCTATGTTGGGTGCATATATATTTATAATTGTTATATCTTCTTCTTGGATTGATCCCTTGATCATTATGTAGTGTCCTTCCTTGTCTCTTGTAACATTCTTTATTTTAAAGTCTATTTTATCTGATATGAGTATAGCTACTCCAGCTTTCTTTTGATTTCCATTTGCATGGAATATCTTTTTCCATCCCCTCACTTTCAGTATGTATGTGTCCCTAGGTCTAAAGTGGGTCTCTTGTAGACAGCATATATATGGGTCTTGTTTTTGTATCCATTCAGCAAGCCTGTGTCTTTTGGTTGGAGCATTTAATCCATTCACGTTTAAGGTAATTATCGATATGTATGTTCCTATGACCATTTTCTTAATTGTTTTGGGTTTGCTTTTGTAGGTCCTTTTCTTCTCTTGTGTTTCCCACTTAGAGAAGTTCCTTTAGCATTTGTTGTAGAGCTGGTTTGGTGGTGCTGAATTCTCTTAGCTTTTGCTTGTCTGTAAAGCTTTTGATTTCTCCATCAAATCTAAGTGAGATCCTTGCCAGGTAGAGTAATCTTCGTTGTAGGTTCTTCCCTTGCATCACTTTAAGTATATCACGCCACTCCCTTCTGGCTTGTAGAGTTTCTGCTGAGAAATCAGCTGTTAACCTTATGGGAGTTCCCTTGTATGTTATTTGTCATTTTTCCCTTGCTGCTTTCAATAATTTTTCTTTGTCTTTAATTTTTGCCACTTTGATTACCATGTGTCTCGGCGTGTTTCTCCTTGGGTTTATCCTGTATGGGACTCTCTGCGCTTCCTGGACTTGAGTGACTATTTCCTTTCCCATGTTAGGGAAATTTTCGAGTATAATCTCTTCAAATATTTTCTCTGGACCTTTCTCTCTCTCTTCTCCTTCTGGGACCCCTATAATGCGAATGTTGTTGCGTTTAATATTGTCCCAGAGGTCTCTTAGGCTGTCTTCATTTCTTTTCATTCTTTTTTCTTTATTCTGTTCCGCAGCTGTGAATTCCACCATTCTGTCTTCCAGGTCACTTATCCGTTCTTCTGCCTCAGTTATTCTACTATTGATTCCTTCTAGTGTAGTTTTCATTCCAGTTATTGTATTGGTCATCTCTGTTTGTTTGTTCTTTAATTCTTCTAGGTCTTTGTTAATCATTTCTTGCATCTTCTCAATCTTTGCCTCCATTCTTATTCCGAGGTCCTGGATCATCTTCACTATCATTATTCTGAATTCTTTTTCTGGAAGGTTGCCTGTCTGCACTTCATTTAGTTGTTTTTCTGGGGTTTTTTCTTGTTCCTTCATCTGGTATATAGCCCTCTGCCTTTTCATCTTGTCTACCTTTTTGTAAATGTGGTTTTTGTTCCACAGGCTGCAGGATTGTAGTTTTTCTTGCTTCTGCTGTCTGCCCTCTGGTGGTTGAGGCTATCTAAGAGGCTTGATGGGAGGCTCTGGTGGTGGGTAGAGCTGACTGTTGCTGTGGCAGTCAGAGCTCCGTAAAACTTTAATCCACTTGACTGTTGATGGGTGGGGCTGGGTTCCCTCGCTGTTGGTTGTTTTGCCTGAGGCAACCCAACACTGGAGCCTGCCTGAGCTCTTTGGTGGGGCTAATGGCAGACTCTGGGAGGGCTCACGCCGTGGAGTACTTCCCAGAACCTCTGCTGCCACTGTCCTTGTCCCCACGGTGAAACAGAGCCAGCCCCCGCCTCTGCAGGAGACCCTCCAACACTAACAGGTAGGTCTGGTTCAGTCTCCCCCAGGGTCACTGCTCCTTCCCCCGGGTCCCGATGCGCACACTATTCCGTGTGCGCCCTCCAAGAGTGGGGTCTCTGTTTCCCCCAGTCCTGTCGAAGTCCTGCAGTCAGTTTCCACTAGGCTTCAAAGTCTGATTCTCTATGAATTCCTCCTCCCGTTGCCGGACCCCCAGGTTGGGAAGCCTGACGTGGGGCTCAGAACCTTCACTCCAGTGGGTGGACTTCTGTGGTATAAGTGTTCGCCAGTCTGTGAGTCACCCACCCAGCAGTTATGGGATTTGATTTTACTGTGATTGCGCCCCTCCTACCGTCTCACTGTGGCTTCTCCTCTGTCCTTGGACGTGGGGTATCCTCCTTGTTGAAGTCCAGTGTCTTCCTGTCGATGATTGTCCAGCAGCCAGTTGTGATTCTGGTGCTCTTGCAAGAGGGAGTGAGAGCACGTCCTTCTACTCTGCCATCTTGGTTAATCCTCCCATCTTTAATTTCTTTCAGCAGTGTCTTATAGTTTTCTGCATACAGGTCTTTTGTCTCCTTAGGTAGGTTTATTCCTAGGTATTTTATTCTTTTTGTTACAATGGTAAATGAGAGTGTTTCCTTAATTTCTCTTTCAGTTTTTTCATCATTTGCGTGTAGGAATGCAAGAGATTTCTGTGCATTAATTTTGTATCCTGCTACTTTACCAAATTTATTGTTTAGCTCTAGTAGTTTTCTGGTACCATCTTTAGGATTCTCTATGTAAAGTATCATGTCATCTGCAAACAGTGACAGCTTTACTTCTTCACTTCCGATTTGGATTCCTTTTATTTCTTTTTCTTCTCTGATTGCTGTGGCTAAAACTTGCAAAACTATGTTGAATAATAGTGGTGAGAGTGGACAACCTTGTCTTGTTCCTGATCTTAGAGGAAATGGTTTCAGTTTTTCACCATTGAACACGATGTTGGCTGTGGGTTTGTCACATATGGCCTTTATTATGTTGAGGTAAGTTCCCTCTATGCCTACTAATATGGTTTATCACCTTGATTAATTTGCGTATATTGAAGAATCCTTGCTTCCTGGGATAAACCCCACTTGATCATGGTGTATGACCCTTTTAATGTGCTGTTGGATTCTGTTTGCTAGTATTTTCTTGAGGATTTTTGCATCTATGTTCATCAGAGATATTGACCTGCAGTTTTCTTTCTTTGTGACATCTTTGTCTGGTTTTGGTGTCAGGGTGATGGTGGCCTCGTAGAATGAGTTTGGGAGTGTTCCTCCCTCTGCTATATCTTGGAAGAGTTTGAGAAGGATAGGTGTTAGCTCTTCTCTAAACGTTTGATAGAATTCGCCTGTGAAGCCATCTGGTCCTGGACTTTTGTTTGTTGAAAGATTTTTAATCACAGTCTCAATTTCAGTGCTTGTGATAGGTCTGTTTATATATTCTATTTCTCCCTGGTTAAGTCTCAGAAGGTTTTGCTTTTCTAAGACTGTGTCCATTTCTTCCAGGTTGTCCATTTTTTTGGCATATAATTGCTTGTAGTAATCTTTCATGATCCTTTGTATTTTTGCAGTGTCAGTTGTAACTTCTTTTTCATTTCTAATTCTATTGATTTGAGTCTTCTCCCTTTTTGTCTTGATGAGTCTCGCTAATGGTTTATCAATTTTGTTTATCTTCTCAAAGAACCAACTTTTAGTTTTATTGATCTTTGCTATTGTTTCCTTCATCTCTTTTTCATTTATTTCTGATCTAATCTTTATAATTGCTTTCCTTCTGCTAACTTTGGGGTTTTTTTGTTCTTCTTTCTCTAATTGCTTTAGGTGTAAGGTTAGGTTGTTTATTTGTCATGTGACTTGTTTCTTGAGGTAGGATTGTATGCCTATAAACTTCCCTCTTAGAACTGCTTTTCCTGCATCCCATAGGTTTTGGGTCATCGTGTTTTCATTATCATTTGTTTCTAGGTATTTTTTGATTTTGTCTTTGATTTCTTCATTGATCTCTTGGTTATTTAGTAGCATATTGTTTAGCCTCCATGTGTTTGTATTTTTTACAGATTTTTTCCTGTAATTGATATCTAGTCTCACAGCGTTGTGGTCAGAAAAGATACTTGATATGATTTCAATTTTCTTAAATTTACCAAGGCTTGATTTGTGAACCAAGATATGATCTATCCTGGAGAATGTTCCGTGAGCACTTGAGAAGAAAGTGTATTCTGTTGTTTTTGGACGGAATGTCCTATAAATATCAGTTAAGTCCATCTTGTTTAATATATCGTTTAAAGCTTGTGTTTCCTTATTTATTTTCATTTTAGATGATGTGTCCATTGGTGGAAGTGGGGTGTTAAAGTCCCCTAGTATGATTTTGTTACTGTCAATTTCCCCTTTTATGTCTGTTAGCATTTGCCTTATGTATTGAGGTGCTCCTTTGTTGGATGCATAAATATTTACAATTGTTATATTTCCTTCTTGGATTGATCCCTTGATCATTATGTAGTGTCCTTCTTTGTCTCTTGTAATAGTCTTTATGTTAGTCTATTTTGTCTGATATGAGAATTGCTACTCCAGCTTTCTTTTGATTTCCATTTGCATGGAATATCTTTTTCCTTCCCCTCACTTTCAGTCTGTATGTGTCCCTAGGTCTCAAGTGGGTCTCTTGTAGACAGGATATATATGGGTCTTGTTTTTGTATCCATTCAGCCAATCTATGTCTTTCGGTTGGAGCATTTCATCCATTTACATTTAAGGTAGTTATCGATATGTATGTTCCTATTACCATTTTCTTAATTGTTTTGGGTTTGTTATTGTAGGTCTTTTCCCTGTCTTGTGTTTCCTGCCTAGCGAAGTTCCTTTAGCATTTGTTGCAAAGCTGGTTTGGTGGTGCTGAATTCTCTTAGCCTTTGCTTGTCTGTAAAGGTTTTAATGTCTCCGTCGAATCTGAATGAGGTCCTTGCTGGGTAGAGTAATCTTGGTTGTAGGTTTTTCCCTTTCATCACTTTAAATATGTCCTGCCACTCCCTTCTGGCTTGCAGAGTTTCTGTTGAAAGATCAGCTGTTAACCTTATGGGGATTCCTTTGTATGTTATTTGTTGTTTTTCCCTTGCTGCTTTTAATATTTTTTCTTTGTATTTAATTTTTGATAGTTTGATTAATATTTGTCTTGGCGTGTTTCTCCTTGGATTCATCCTGTATGGGACTCTTTGTGCTTCCTGCACTTGACTGACTATTTCTTTTCCCATATTAGGGAAGTTTTCAACTATAATGTCTTCAAATATTTTCTCAGTCCCTTTCTTTTTCTCTTCTTCTATTGGGACCCCTATAATTCAAATATTGGTGCATTTAATGTTGTCCCAGAGGTCTCTGAGACTGTTCTCAGTTCTTTTCATTCTTTTTTGTTTATTCTTCTGTGGTAGTTATTTCCACTATTTTATCTTACAGTTCACTTATCCGTTCTTCTGCCTCAGTTATTCTGCTATTGACTCCTTCTAGAGAATTTTTAATTTCATATTTTGTGTTGTTCATCATTGTTTGTTTGCTCTTTAGTTCTTCTAGGTCCTTGTTAAACGTTTCTTGTATTTTCTTCATTCTATTTCCTAGATTATGGATCATCTTTACTATCATTACTCTGAATTCTTTTTCAGGTAGACTGCCTATTTCCTCTCCATTTGTTTGGTCTGGTTGGTTTTTACCTTGCTCCTTCATCTGCTGTGTGTTTTTCTGTCCTCTAATTTTGCTTAACTTACTGTATTTGGGGTCTCCTTTTCGCAGGCTGCAGGTTCATAGTTCTCATTGTTTTTGGTGTGTGCCCTCAGTGGGTAAGGTTGGTTCAGTGCATTGTGTAGGCTTCCTGGTAGAGTGGACTCGTGCCTGTGTTCTAGTGGATGAGGCTGGATCTTGTCTTTCTGGTGGGCAGGACCACATCCAGTGGTGTGTTTTGTGGTGTCTGTGACCTTATTATGATTTTAGGCAGCCTCTCTGCTAATGGGTGGGGTGATGTTCCTGTCTTGCTAGTTGTTCGGCGTAGGGTGTCCAGCACTGTAGCTTGCTGGTCGTTGAGTGGAGCTTGGTCTTAGTGTTGTAATGGAGATCTCTGGGACAGCTTTCACCCTTTGATATTACGTGGAGCCGGGAGGTGTCTGGTGGACCAATGTCTTGAGCTCAGCTCTCCCATCTCAGAGGCACAGGCCTGACACCCGGCCGGAGCACCAAGACCGTGTCAGCCACATGGCTCAAGAAAAGGGAGACAGAGGGCAGACAGCAGAAGCAAGAAGAAGTACAATCCTGCAGCCTGTGGAACAAAAACCACATTCACAGACAGGTAGACAAGATGAAAAGGCAGAGAGCTATGTACCAGATGAAGGAACAAGATAAAACCCCCAAAAACAACTAAATGAAGTGGAGATAGGCAACCTTCCAGAAAAAGAATTCAGAATAGTGATAGTGAAGATGATCTAGGATCTCAGAAAAAGAATGAAGTAAAGATCGACAAGATGCAAGAAATGTTTAACAAAGACCTAGAAGAATTAAAGAACAAACAAACAGAGATGAACAATGCAATAACTGAAATGAAAACTACACTAGAAGGAATCAATAGCAGAATAACTGAGGCAGAAGAACGGATAAGTGACCTGGAAGACAGAATGGTGGAATTCACTGTTGCGGAACAGACTAAAGAAAAAAGAATGAAAAGAAATGAAGACAGCCTAAGAGACCTCTGGGACAATATTAAACAGAACAACATTCGCATTATAGGGGTCCCAGAAGGAGAAGAGAGAGAGAAAGGTCCAGAGAAAATATTTGAAGAGATTATACTCGAAAACTTCCCTAACATGGGAAAGGAATTTGCCACCCAAGTCCAGGAAGCGCAGAGAGTCCCATACAGGATAAACCCAAGGAGAAACACGCCGAGACACATAGTAATCAAATTGGCAAAAATTAAAGAGAAAGAAAAGTTATTAAAAGCAGCAAGGGAAAAACAACAAATAACATACAAGGGAACTCCCATAAGGTTAACAGCTGATTTCTTAGCAGAAACACTCTACAAGCCAGAAGGGAGTGGCGTGATATACTTAAAGTGATGAAAGGGAAGAATCTACAACCAAGATTACTCTACCCGGCAAGGATCTCATTCAGATTTGCTGGAGAAATCAGAAGCTTTACTGACAAGCAAAAGCTAAGAGAATTCAGCACCACCAAACCAGCTCTACAACAAATGCTAAAGGAACTTCTCTAAGTGGGAAACACAAGAGGAGAAAAGGACCTACAAAAAGAAACCCAAAACAATTAAGAAAATGGTCATAGGAACATACATATCCATAATTACCCTGAACGTGAATGGATTAAATGCTCCAACCAAAAGACACAGGCTTGCTGAATGGATACAAAAACTAGACCCATATATATGCTGTCTCCAAGAGACCCACTTCAGACCTAGGGACACATTCAGACTGAAAGTGAGGGGATGGAAAAAGATATTCCATGCAAATGGAAATCAAAGGAAAAGCTGGAGTAGGAATACTCATATCAGATAAAATAGACTTTAAAATAAAGAATGTTACAAGAGACAAGGAAGGACACTACATAATGATCAGGGGATCAATCCAAGAAGAAAATATAACAATTATAAATATATATGCACCCAACATAGGAGCACCTCAATATATAAGGCAACTGCTAACAGCTATAAAAGAGGAAATCGACAGTAACACAGTAATAGTGGGGGACTCTAACACCTCACTTACACCAATGGACAGATCATCCAAACAGAAAATTAATAAAGAAACACAAGCTTTAAATGACACAATAGACCCAGATAGATTTAATTGATATTTATTGGACATTCCATCCAAAAGCAGCAGATTACACTTTTTCTCAAGTGCACACGGAACATTCTCCAGGATAGATCACATCTTGGGTCACAAATCAAGCCTCCGTAAATTTAAGAAAATTGAAATCATATCAAGCATCTTTTCTGGCCACAACGCTATGAGATTAGAAATCAATTACAGGGAAGAAAACGTAAAAAACACAAACACATGGAGGCTAAACAATACATTACTAAATAACCAAGAGATCACTGAAGAAATCAAAGAGGAAATAAAAAAATACCTAGAGACAAATGACAATGAAAACACGATCATCCAAAACCTATGGGATGCAGCAAAAGCAGTTCTAAGAGGAAAGTTTATAGCTCTACAAGCCTACCTCAAGAAACAAGAAATATCACAAATAGACAATATAAGCTCACACCTAAAGGAAGAAGAGAAAGAGGAACAAAAAACCCCCAAAGTTAGCAGAAGGAAAGAAATCATAAAGATCAGAGTGCAAATAAATGAAATAGAAACAAAGAAAACAATAGCAAAGATCAATAAAACTAAAAGTTGGTTCTTTGAGAAGATAAACAAAATTGATAAACCATTAGCCAGACTCATCAAGAAAAAGAGAGAGAGGACTCAAATCAATAAAATTAGAAATGAAAAAGGAGAAGTTACGACAGACACAGTAGAAATACAAAGCATCCTAAGAGACTGCTACAAGCAACTGTATGCCAAGAAATTGGACAACCTGGAAGAAATGGACAAATATTTAGAACGGTATTACCTTTCAAGACTGAACCAGGTTGAAATAGAAAATATGAATAGACCAATCACAAGCAATGATTTTGCAGCTGTGATTAAAAATCTTCCAACAAACAAAAGTCCAGGACCAGATGGCTGCACAGGTGAA
Source organism: Eubalaena glacialis (assembly GCF_028564815.1). Taxonomy (NCBI): domain Eukaryota; kingdom Metazoa; phylum Chordata; class Mammalia; order Artiodactyla; family Balaenidae; genus Eubalaena; species Eubalaena glacialis. The sequence goes on along the minus strand of NC_083722.1, from coordinate 19,366,558 downwards.
TTGTATCAAACATTTAGAAAAGAGCTAATACCCATCCTTCTCAAACTCTTCCAAATAATTGCAGAGGAAGGAACACTCCCAAACTCATTCTATGAGGCCACCATCACCCTGATACCAAAACCAGGCAAAGATACTACAAAAAAAGAAAATTACAGACCAATATCACTGTTGAATATAGATGCAAAAATCCTCAACAAAATACAAGCAAACAGAATCCAACAACACATTAAAAGGATCATACACCATGACCAAGTGGGATTTATCCCAGGGATGCAAGGATTCTTCAATATACACGAATCAATCAGTGTGATACACCATATTAACAAATTGAAGAATAAAAACCATATGATCATCTCAATAGATGCAGAAAAAGCTTTTGACAAAATTCAACACCCATTTATGATAAAAACTCTGCAGAAAGTGGGCATAGAGGGAACCTACCTCAACATAATAAAGGCCATATACTACAAACCCACAGCAAACATCATTTTCAATGGTGAAAAACTGAAAGCATTTCCTCTAAGATCAGGAACAAGACAAGGATGTCCACTCTCGCCACTATTATTCAACATAGTTTTGGAAGTCCTAGCCACAGCAATCAGAGAAGAAAAAGAAATAAAAGGAATACAAATTGGAAAAGAAGAAGTAAAACTGTCCCTGTTTGCAGATGACATGGTACTATACATAGAGAATCCTAAAAATGGTACCAGATAACTACTAGAGCTAATCAATGAATTTGGCAAAGTAGCAGGATACAAAATTAATGCACAGAAATCTCTTGCATTCCTATACACTTATGGTGAAAAATGTGAAAGAGAAATTAAGGAAACACTCCCATTTACCATTGCAACTAAAAGAATAAAATACCTAGGAATAAGCCTACCTAGGGAGACAAAAGACCTGTATGCAGAAAACTATAAGACACTGATGAAAGAAATTAAAGATGATACCAACAGATGGAGAGATATACCACGTTCTTGGATTGGAAGAATCAATATTGTGAAAATGACTGTACTACCCAAGGCAATCTACAGGTTCAATGCAATCCTTATCAAATTACCAATGCCCTTTTATACAGAACTAGAACAAAAAATCTTAAAATTTGTGTGGAGACACAAAAGACCATGAATAGCCAAAGCGGTCTTGAGGGAAAAAAACGGAGCTGGAGGAATCAGACTCCCTGACTTCAGACTATACTATAAAGATACAGGAATCAAGACAATATGGTACTGGCGCAAAAACAGAAACATAGGTCAATGGAAGAAGATAGAAAGCCCAGAGATAAACCCACGCACCTATGGTCAACTAATCTATGACAAAGGAGGCAAGGATATACAATGGAGAAAAGACGGTCTCTTCAATAAGTGGTGCTGGGAAAACTGGACAGCTGCATGTAAAGGAATGAAATTAGAACACTCCCTAACACCATACACAAAAATAAACTCAAAATGGATTAGAGACCTAAATATAAGACTGGACACTATAAAACTCTTAGAGGAAAACATAGGAAGAACACTCTTTGACATAAATACAGCAAGATCTTTTTTGATCCACCTCCTAGAGTAATGGAAATAAAAACAAAAATAAACAAATGGGACCTAATGAAACTTCAAAGCTTTTGCACAGCAAAGGAATCCATAAACAAGACGAAAGGATGACCCTCAGAATGGGAGAAAATATTTGCAAATGAATCAACGGACAAAGGATTAATCTCCAGAATATATAAACAGCTCACACAGCTCAATATCAAAAAAACAAACAACCCAATCCAAAAATGGGCAGAAGACCTAAATAGACATATCTCCAAAGAAGACATACAGACGGCCACGAAGCACATGAAAAGCTGCTCAACATCACTAATTATTAGAGAAATGCAAATCAAAACTACAATGAGGTATCACCTCACACCAGTTAGAATGGGCATAATCAGAAAATCTACAAACAACAAATGCTGGAGAGGGTGTGGAGAAAAGGGAACCCTCTTGTACCGTTTGTGGGAATGTAAATTGATACAGCCACTATGGAGAATAGTATGGAGGTTCCTTAAAAAACTAAATATAGAATTACTTATGATCCAGCAATCCCACTACTCTGTATATACCCAGAGAAGACCATAATTCAGAAAGACACATGCACCCCAATGTTCATTGCAGCACTATTTACAATAGCCGGGTCATGGAAGCAACCTAAATGCCCATCGACAGACGAATGGATAAAGAAGATGTGGTACATATATACAATGGAATATTACTCAGCCAAAGAAAGGAACGAAATTGGGTAATTTGTTGAGAAGTGGATGGATCTAGAGAGTGTCATACAGAGTGAAGTAAGTCAGAAAGAGAAAAACAAATATCTTATATTAACGCATATATGTGGAACCTAGAAAAATGGTACAGATGAACTGGTTTGCAGGGCAGAAATTGAGACACAGATGTAGAGAACAAACATATGGATACCAAGTGGGGAAAGCGGCGGGGTGGTGGGGGTGGTGGTGTGATGAATTGGGCGATTGGGATTGACATGTATACACTGATGTGCATAAAATTGATGACTAATAAGAACCTGCTGTATAAAAAAAAAAAATATATATATATATTATTCAAATCATCCAATGATAGAATGACCCAGTTGATTGTATGACTGATTTGACCAACAACAGAGTGATGTGAGTAACAAAGAGATCTGTAAGTCATTTTATTTATAGGCAATTTTTAAATTCTATGAACTATTCTGAAGACTGATCATGAAGTTATCTTGCTTACTTGGTGAGTTTAGATCTATTTTTAACAAATCACAAACCTGTATAGTGATAGTACACATTCTGAGGGCTTTAAAAAGATCTTTTATATGATTATATAGGTGATTTTTCCCTTTACTTATTGAATGTTTGTATGTGCATCTGTATGTGAGCATGCACATGTGTTGGGAAATGTAAGTAAGAATTTAATACTTTTATTTTACAAGAAGCTTTGAAGAGACAGAGCATGTCAAGTTTTCGATTTCTAACATAAATACATTTTATAGATAATATATTGTTTCAGAGAGTAGAACAGATATTCTTCTTTGGTGATTACGTGTTGATTTTCTTTTGTCTATAACAATTTAAAGTACTTTATTGCTTACATTTAAATAAATGCTAAATCAATAGTAAGTTATACAAGCATACAGTGGATATATGTATAGAGACATTATCCAGAATACATGCCCTGGTTAGAATGGAGACTTGTAGAAATACTCACTTTAGATGACTCTTATAAGAGCAGAAATGTGAAGAAATAAAATGATCTTACATTTCATCCTCAATGCTCAATTTTTACAGGTCACTTTTGTGATCTAACTTTGAAATAGGACAACCTAAGGCAATTGTATTTTTTCAAATTTCATAATGGATAACATTCATGGTCAAATTTTGAGATAGAGAATTAGTAATGTTAATTATGAGTCCTGACTCTGTTATTGACCTGTTTCTTTTTGAAAATTATTTGACCTTTCTAACTTTCAAAATTCAAAATAGAAATATGTCTGTTTTTGACCACATCATGATATGTAATTTGAATCAAAGAAGACAAAATGCCTTGAGAACATAATATATATAGGAACGAAAATGTCTACTACTTAAGTGTTTTTAGAGTATTTTTCCTGATTTGGACAGAAACAGAATAGTTCCTAAAGAACAGAAATATTAGACCATATTTGATGGCTTTTCTTCCTTTTTATGTTTATGTGCATTTCATCTCTTTGAAAATCCCAGTGACTCTGATCCTTATTTTTCTCAGTGACTTTTATGCACAATAAAGGATGCTCTTTGTAAAGTGTGAAAGAAAAAGAAGTAAAGGGAGAAAAAAAGAATGAAAGAAAGAAAAAAAATAAAATAAAGTAAAAAAGTTATTAAAATAAAAAAATTATTAAAAATAAAAAATTAAAAAGTAATTAAAAAAAGAAAAAAAAAGAATAAAGAAAGAAGAGAGCAACCAAACCAAAAAATAAATCCACTAATGATAACCAGCGCTAAAAACTATACTAAAAAAAAAATTCGGACAGGCAGAACCCTAGGACAAATGGTAAAAGCAAATTTATACAGACAAAATCACACAAAGAAGCATACACATACACACTCACAGAAAGAGAAAAAGAAAAAAATATTTTTGGGGAGGTCTGAGGTCTTCTGCCAGCGTTCAGTAGGTGTTCTGTAGGAGTTGTTCCACATGTAGATGTTATTTCTGATGTATTTGTGGGGAGGAAGGTGATCTCCACGTCTTAGTCCTCTGCCATCGTGAAGGTCTCTCTGACAGACCTGGTTTTAACTTCTGATTTCATGAATGTGGATTCATAAGACACTTCTCTGAATTGCGAATTCTTCATGAGTATGATGGGAATAATAACACTTGACTCATAAGGTTATCAGAAGGATTTGAGCACCACTCCTGTTTTCATGTATTTTCATCACGGCAAGATCTTCAAAATCAGGAATCATGTTTAGTTTCCCTTACTTTTATAGCACCTACTTTAGAGCTAGGCATTTAGGAAATTCTCAATAATTTTGTTTGAAAAATATATAAATAGATGGACATAGTGATAATAAATGCTAACGTTTACCTAGTACTTACCATATATGTGGAACAATTCTAAATGCTTTGCATATATTAACTCATTAACCACATAACAATAGCAATAATGGTCATCATGAAGTAGAATATTATCTCTCCTCTGAATATGGGGCTAAAATTATAGGAATGGTGTGTGAGCATTTGTTTTGTGTGTGTACGTGTGTGTGTCGGAGGGAGAGACAGAGAGGGTGGGGCGGGGTCGGGGGGGACGAGGGGAGAGAGAGAGAGAGAAGGATGAAGACAGTATTTCAGAGGTCAGATCTCACCCCAGGTCACTAAGGAAAATTTCTTCCTGGAGCCCTATTGTTACTGTTTTTCTTTTTTGCCTCTAGTGTTTTCCTGACACCGCTCCCTGAGCTTGCTTAGCTATGCTTGCCTTCTCTGAGAGCACCCATGATGTAGACATTTTTTAATCAAAATTTATCCCTCCTGTGTCCCTCCCTTGGTGCCCTGTTAGGTTACTGGCAGCTCAACCTGATAAACAAATTAAAGCTCCAGTAGTAATGGCTGATAATGCACAATTCATAAATTTCCCTTGCCATTTTACATGTGCATTAATATAGGTCATCAGTGCTTAAGTCTAAAACAAGGAATAAGTTGGGAATATTTTCCAGAGAGACTCTCAGAACCTCTTATAGTGAAGGGAATTGAAAAGCTTAAAGTGGGAATGGGACTGGGAAAGTATGTGTTTGATTGGTATTCTTCTTGAAAGCTTAATAAATTAAGCCCAAGAAATACCACCAGAAACAAGAATGGAAGAAAGAGATGAGAGAGCCTGAAAGAGGTGAAGTGAACCCTAGGTAGGAGACCCTGCAGTAGAAGATGGAGTGATATTTCTACGGCTGAGCACTGGATTGCTGTTGGCCACAGTAATTAGAGAAGAACTTCTTAATACTTTGTAAGAGTATTTGAAGATCTATGAATATTGCTTCTTGTACAGTTATATCAGAAGGAGTTCTATTTCATTTTTATTTGAGTTTGTTATATACTAAACAAGCATCGTATGCAGTATCCCTGAGGTGAATGTTCTAATAATTGGCACTTTTTTTGCAGTGAAAACACAGTATATATTGTATAAACTAAGATCCAATTAGATGAGAAGTCGATTTGATTTGAAAGGTTCAGTGTAACTTTCAGGTATTACCAATTGAAGCAGCCATAACTCCTAAAGATTAGGATAAGATGATGTAACAGCTTTTTGGCATAGGTAGTAAATTTACATTTGTCTTTCCGAAGGACTCACTAAAACCTAAGAACAGGCAGCATGGCATAATAGAAAAAGCTACATGCTATCTAGAATATTGAGTTCTCAGTATACTTTAAATACAGTCTTGCACAGATCACTTAATTTTTTTGTCTTTCGATTTTCTAAGTCTGTAAAACCAAGAATTTAACACTTAAATACCCTTCATTTTTCAATTTTAATATTCTAAGTCATTTCTTCATACTTTGAAAAACTGTAAAAATTTCCCCCCAAAAGGTGCTTATTGAAAAAAAAAAACAATGGTTGCTTTTGGTTGACATTGCAATGGTTGACAAATAGAATGTGTTTTCTAGGGTACAAAAGACAGTTTCTATGTTGAGCAGGATGACCAGGGCATAGTTTGCTGTCCCTCAAATTCCAGGGAACTCTACAATGTGAAAAGAGCAATTCATCTTCTACAAAAGTGCTTGTCTGAAGCCTATGGAACTGCCCCAAGTGTCTCCCTCATTTCTTGTTACATTTCACCAATTCTAGTGTGCTCTGATGCTGCTGCTTTTTTGATCTTTTCAGAAATTGTCACGGGAAGATTTTCACAAAACTTTGGCATTACATTTACCTCGTGATCATAAAACTTTATCACTTGTATGATGCATTCTGATTTCAGAGAATGGTCTGTGAAGGAATGTCTTAGGAATGAGGAAATAGGATGTTTTTATATTCCCCTCTTTTTCATCCTTTCTCCTTATATACTACCCTAATTTCTCCTCTCTCTTCAGGTACCCTAATATGACCTGAAAAATTTTATAATGTAGAGTTAAATCTTTTGCCTTTATTTTAAAAGCATTGAAGTCCTGTCTTTCTCTAAAATACCTACAAAATAAATTTGTGTTTGTGTGTATGTGTGTTATATATTGTGTGTGAGTCCTTCTTCAACTTTCCTGAGGGTTAGTGTAATTCAATAGCAAAAATATTCAACTCAGTTTTATAGAATAAAAATCAGTGTGTTTCTTGGAGGGTGCATATGCACTGTTTGATCACAGGTTGGTGGAGTGTCATGGAAAAGTGATAGTATCTAGCAGGTTGGGTATATGGACTTTGAGGTCTAATTTGGCAGTTCCAGCAGAGGAACGCAGGTACTCAAATACCCTGGCCAAGGAATTGTCAGTAAGAACAATGCCTGTATTGTTAATACAGGATGTAACATAAATATCATTGCTTATGTGGAAAGCCTTCCAAGCCTTTCCTAGGCAGATTTAAGTGCTCTGTCTTGTAGGTTCCCACCATCTTTTTTTTCCAAATGATTTTGTTATACTTATTACTGTTTTGAAAACCTTTACCCCCTCTCTCAGTGTTCCATATTAGACTTCCGTATCAGAGCTTCTCAAGGGTAGGACCTGTGTTTTAGTCATCATTCTATCCCTAGAAGTTATCCCACTTACATACTGAGAAAATGGTTTTTTTGAAGACTGAAAGGATTAGGAAATTTATCATCCCACCCCCCCCCAAAGCAAAGGTGGTGAATCACTAGCATTGCTTTGTACCCTATGTGAAGGAAAATCTAGGTTTGGAATCTCAGACAGTATTTTCTGCTATATTCATGATTGCTGGTTATAAAAGGCATTTTAGAAGGAAATCTTGGATTAAATCATCCACATCTTGTTTGGCTAGAATCTGCTGAACTGCAGGCTGATCCAGAAAAGGGATGACGTTTCACTGATTAACTAGAGTAATATTCTGCATTTCTTGCTACTTGCTTCTGGATAGCCAGTGCCTGTTAAATGATTGAATCTGTTGCTTAGTAGCATCAGATATTTCCTGTGTAGCTTGGAGGTTGCAGTTCACAATAATCTAGTCTGGACTCCACTGAGAAGTGATAATTAGGTGCTAAATGTTAACTGGATTACAGCAGGGACTGCTCCCACCCGTCATTTAACACCTCGTCAGGGGTTGGACCTTGAATGTTGTTTTTGACTTACTCTTCCTGTGCAGCTGCCTCCTCCTGACCTTTCTTCAACAGTCTGTATTTTATCTTTCTGTCCAATTTTGGGACAGCCACATCTGTTCACCTACTTGATAGAATCAGCATCCATAACGCACAAGTAGAGATATGTGATTCTTCTAAGAGGATGGAAGGAGCCAAGAGGCTCAGAGTGTCTCTAAATTTTTCCCAGAAGAGAGAGAATTCACTATAATCATGATGACAACCATATATTGCTGACTTGTGTGTGCATGATAACCTGTAAGTTCTGTATAAAGATTATTTGGTTTATGGTCTGTTTTGTACTATTACCATCCCTATGCTACAGATGTGGAAACTAGAGCAATAACAGATATGTTGTCTGCACGTAGGCTGGATGGACTCTGAGGCCCTGTTCTTAACCAGTGTGCTGTGCTTTGGCCTCTAACTTACGTTATCCTGGCCTCTTCCTCATTCTCATTTGGCACTGAGGATGGACAGGGAATCACCATTCCACTGTTCCCATTCAGTGCTTCAGGATCAAGGGGGTGTATGTCTGGGAAGGAGTGTTTCCATGAAGCCAACTTGGGAAATTTCTCAGGCAGAAGGCCATGTTGGGGAAGAAGAAATTTTCCTCTACCCTTCTAGGTTCTTTTGGCTGGTCTAAGAGTTAAATTGCCATGAGACAGATTAACAGGAGAAAATTAAACAAAAGTTTATTAACATGTATACATGGGAGAGATACCCCCCTGCCCTCCCCCCCAAAAAATGAGTAACTCACCAAAATGGCAGTAACCCTCACCTTAAATACTATCTTCAGCTGAAAACAAGAGAATGTTGCAGGTAGTGGTTTGGGACTTCACGGGGGAGGAGGAAAGCAATTCACATGGAGATGGAAGAGCAAATGTTTGGTAAATAAATGTTTCCTGGGCCACGCACGGACAATGGGACACAGAGCGGACTCTGCTCTCTGGGCTCTGCCGAGTTTCCCTCACCACACTTGGCCCATATTCTTTGCAGAAAGCTCCGGTGATAGCTGTCTTCCAGGAACAGGCCCTCTATCTAAATTCTTTTAGGCAGTTAGGGGGAAGGTAAAGGTTTCTTCCTGAGTCTTTTGGGCCTTGATTGTTTTTAGCTCAAAATAATCTATATGCCAAAGGGACACATTTTGGGGTGCCAAATTTTGCTCCCCTACATCTGCTACCTGGAATTTATACAGATGCCAGTCTATTGCTGCCCTTCTTGTTCTCTTTGAAGATCCAAAAATGCAGGTTGTAGCAAAGACCTGCAGATCAGTGGGGTAGAAATTCCATGGAATGTGAGCTGATTTAGAGAAGGTAAGAAATCCATAGACAGGGAGGTTGGAGGGGGATCAGTTCAAACATCATACTTAAAGTCGTCGCTGGGTATCTGAGGGGTAGTGGTTCCAGGACCCCCGTGGATACCAAAATACACATGCTCAAGTCCCTTATATAAAATGGCAGAGTATTTGCATGTAACCTACGTATATCCTTCTGTATACTTTAAATCATCTCATTACTTATAACACCTAATACAATGTAAATGCTATATAAATAGATGTAGATACAATGTAAATGCTATATAAATAGATGTAGATACAATGTAAATGCTATTTAAATAGTTGCGGGTGCACAGCAATATCCAGTTTTGCTTTTTGGAACTTTTTGGAATTTTTAAAAAAATATTTTTGATCTATAGTTGGTTGAATCCAAGGATGTAGAACCTGCAGATATGGAGGGCTGTGTGTTAATTAATCAGTGTCTCAGGTCACTTTAAATGTCACTGGCAAGGGATTTGTGATTTTATTTCTGTATTCGTTACACAACAAAAATTTAAGACATTGTTCATATAGTGGTTACAGATTTTTTCTAATGGTGTTTTCTTTTTTTATTCTATCTATTACAATAATATTTGGTAAATAATAAATTTCCATTCATTTTGGCTTTCAATTGTGGATTCTGGGAGAGAAAAGCTCTGTAAGACTCAAAGCATTTTTATTCTTTTGAAGTAATAAATCTAGCAGTTCTTAATTTTTGGTTTCCAACTTATATTTTGTTCTGAAATTTGTTTATCAACATTTATTGTATCAATAAAATGGACTTTATTATTGTACCTTCTTTTTGAACCATATCCACTGTGAATATATCTGTTGTTTATTTGGCTGCATATTTTTTTTCTAAATACTGCTGAGCAATTGTACTTTCAAAAAGGTAATTTCAGCCGCCACTGACTGACTTACCATTCAAGACACTTTCTCTGGTGCAGTTTGTTATTCTGAAGTTTTCTCTAGGTGGTTGTTTTTACATTTCTTCTTCAGCACGTATTTTCTTAGTGTTAACTATATATCTGGCTTGATCTTGGTACAAACTCCCTTAGCATTTTAATCTGAATCTCACTTAATCCTTGTCACTCAGTTGATATAGACTGCACATTTACAATGCCAGTTTAATCACTCTGGAAACATTTGGTCATGAATAAAAGAACACTGCAGATGTTCCAACTTGCAGGCAGGACAAGACCCTTCTTTACAGAGCTGTTCCAGGGGCTACTGTAAATTCACATTGACCTTGGTTCCTTGCTTGTGAGAGAGACAAATATCAAATAGGGTGATTTTATTTTAAGCTGCTGCATCTCCCAAGCTCATCAAGCATTTTATTAAAATACTGTTTATTTGCTGAGCTTCACTAGTCAACCCCAGGAAACTTTTGGGGTCTTTTAGGGTCATTTTATCTTTCCTTATTTTCCTCATCCTAAGAAAGAAGCAGTTTGCATTTGCTGAGTATTTGAGGAGCAAAATGGTGGGGATGGAAGGACATACAAATTTAATCAAACTCTTTTTCCTCTGATTCAAATGCGTTTGCTGTTGAGACCATTACAAGTGAGGCCTGCTAATGGTATATATTTTCTGAGGTTCAGTGGTGAATAGTTGGACTAAATCAGTACTAAACAATACTCTGTGGGTTTCCTCTAACCCATCATATCTTTGTGTGGGAGTCTTCTTCCCCATTATCAGACATTGTCACCATTCACGCTGCTTCTTCTCCCAGGCTGTCTCTAAGTATTGCAAAGGATGCTCTGAGAATCTGTTTATGACCCTCTGCATCCATCAGGATAGGCTAAGTATGGGAGAAAATAATCCCACAATCTCAGTGGCTTAAAACCACAAAGGTTTATTCTGTTCACAGAACGTGTTTACTACAGGTTTTCTGGGGGCTCTGTCTTTCTTGGGGATTGGTTGAGGGAAGCTCCATCTTGATGACCCAGGCAGGAGAAAGGCAATGTGGTGAATGGAGCGCTGGCCTCTGCACCTTTTGCCCAGATGTGACATCATCATTTCCTCCTCACATTTCATCAACAACAAGTTTTGGTTCAATCCTACCTGTGTCTGGAAGGAGAACCCAAAATACTTGGTCGACAGTACTAATGACTAGCACACCCATGGGGTACACAATCCCTGTAGAGGTTACAGGGTGCTGCAGTATTTCCTCATATCCCAGGTTCGGCTCAAAACATACATCCAGGGATGGCTACGTGATTTGTGGGACCCAGTGTAAAATGAAAATACGTGGCCCTTTCTTCAGAAATTATGAAGAGTTCTAGGAGAATGACATCAGAACATTAAACCAAACATGGGGCAGTTCTAAGTGTGGTGCCCTGTGCCACTGTCCCGAGCACTGGACCTGCATACATCCCAGGAAGGGATATGGAAGACAAGACCTCCAGGAGAAGTACCAGAGGATACTAAATTAAATGTGTGTTCTTGCCCAGAGAGGCCTCATAGAGCAAAGCAGATTGTCTGCCTGTCTCACAGGAGGTGCTGTCAGGATGAGTAAGACAATGTAAGGGTGAGGATTTTTCCTTTGTGAATCCCTACAGGGAGGTGACCTCTAAATTTAAGGCATAATCATTCCCCAACAGTGGTTTAATGACATTAATTACACTCCTGTAACTGAACTGTCCCACTCTTGTAATTTTCTTAGAGAAAGGAGGTTGGGAACACCCTCCCCTGCCCTGACTTTCTCTGAGGTAGGAAATATGGTAGCCTGCCAATAAGCGTCAGGAATGATTTCCATTTGCCTGGGTCCATTTTGGCAAAACTAAGTCAGAGGAACAGATTTATTCAGGGGCTGGGCAAGAGGTCCGTTAACTGGAACTTCTCATTGGAGCCCCAGCCTGTTTCATCCCCTCCTAAAACAAAGAGTCTTGGAGAATCTGCCTGGCTTGGGTAGATCTTTAGGATTCAGAGATTTTATTTTGATTTTTTTTTTTAAAGTAAGAAGGCAAATTTGTCTTTTAATCTATTGGATTAAGCTCTTTATGGAGTCATGTGCCTGTATAAAGGGTGTGAGGGGCAATAACTTTGTTTTTATAGTCCTACTGCCTGATAGGACTGTAGTAGATGCTGTTGGTGCTCTGCCCAAATCCTCCAGGTCATGTGGGGATTGGCTACTCTGGGCTCACCACCTGCATCCTCTGCCTCTCCTGGAGTTGCCCTTGGCTGATTGCAGCTGCTTCACCCTGGAAGCATCTCATGGCCAATGACTCACTAATAGGAGGATACCAAAAAAACAAAAACAAAAAAAACAAAACAAAAAAGGTACCAGATTCCTTGCCTCAAAGTGGGAATAACTTTCTGGTGTGATTTATGTTCTAGAGTCCTCCATGGATCAGGCTAAGGCTACAGTTTACCTGAGACCACATCCTTGCTTAATTCTTTTCCTTTCCGTATCCTGATTCTCTCTTTCCCGTTCAGATTTTTCCTGAGGAGCACCCCCTCAATAAATCATGTTCACTAAATCCCTGTCTCAGGCTCTGCTTCTAGGGAACCCCACTTAAAACAAGAACTATACTTACTTTAGTCTGAGGGAGATTCATCCTGAATAGACAACTGCCACTGGGTCAGAATTTGTACTTAAGGACTAGAACTGTGGGTGCATTCTTTTCCTAGAAACAGGGATCTGATTTTAGTGATAACAGAGAAATAGCATCTTCTTGCCTTTTCCTGGTATGTAGATGGATAAACAAGCAGCAGATGGAAGGCTGAAGATGTGTCTTAACATCCCTGATGAGGGCTGCCCCTAAGTGTCAACCATCCTCGCTAGCAGTGCTGCTTTGAGCTAGGTCTCCAGGGAGCTGTTGTATCACACCTCACATGCCCTTCCCAACTCTGTGGCTTCCAGCTAACCATTGGTGGTATGGCAATAATCATAGCTAGCCTGCACATTGAGTATTTTCCATAAGTCAATTCCTTGAATCATCCAAACCACTCCATGGGGTAGGAACAAGATGATACAGCTAATGGGTGGCAGAGCCAGATTTGAACCTAAGCAATTGGCTCTAGATTCCATCACCACTTTGCTCAACTGCCTCACAGGTAAGAATAGAGGGTCATTCTTACCTGCTTCCTGGGGTTGCAAGGATTAAATGAGATGATGTGATTAAAACACTTAGTATAATGCCTAACACATAGTAAGGGCTCCACAAATAATAATCATTGCTATTATTATTTTGTGGAAGGGTTTACAGAGGTACCGACATTTTGAAACCTGGAATCAGTGGCATCTTAGTCGATTCCTTTTAAAATACAAATGTTCCTTGTCCAGAGTCCATTCCTTGCCTCACTGACCTCAGCTCCTCTCTGTATGAGTGCACACAACTTAGAAACAGTTGCAGTTTCTGTCAGTATCACATCTCAGCCAGGTGGTGGTAATGAGCACAGTGTCACTGTGCTTCAAGTGTGTTAGTGGTTCTAGTACCACTTTCTTATAATCATTGCCCTTTATGGTCTTGGAGTAACATCAAAAAAGACACAGGTCAGGACTTCCCTGGTGGTGCAGTGGGTGAGAATCCGCCTGCCAATGCAGGGGACACGGGCTCGAGCCCTGGTCTGGGAAGATCCCACATGCCGCGGAGCAACTAAGCCCATGTGCCACAACTACTTAGCCTGTGCTCTAGAGCCCGAGTACCACAACTACTGAGCCTGTGTGCCACATCTACTGAAGCCTGCGTGCCTAGAACCCGTGCTCCGCAACAAGAGAAGCCACCTCAATGAGAAGCGTGGGCACCGTGGCAGAGTAGACCCCGTTCTCAGCAACTAGAGAAAGCCCGCGTGCAGCAACAAAGACCCAACGCAGCCAAAAATAAACAAACAAATAAATAAGTTTAAGTATATAAAAAAGGAACATAATTGGCCAACACAGACAATAAATAGTCTTTAAAAAAAAAAAAAAAAGACACAGGTCAGCCTGGCTAGAAGTGACTTGGATATTTTTATTGTTTTCAGGCAGAAAAAAGAACCACACAGGAAATGGGCAATACAGCCCTCCAATCTTATAACTAAGTTGGCAGATTGGAAAGACATCACTAGACAGAGTCATTTTCATCGGTGGTATCTTTGGATTTCACAGTGAGTCATCTGCATCCTTCACCAAGTGAGTCAGCTGTGCCCTGACTAGCACTGAGCATCTATATTTTGGTTGAGTGTGGAGACCATGTGACACCTGTCCTAGTAGATTGCAAACTTTCCATTTATATCACTTATAGTGACACCTCATTGAATTTTGGGTGAATCGATTAGCAGCTAGTTAGGGCTCTTTTAAAGGACCATGAAAGTCATAGAGAAGTTGTGGGAGAAATTTGCTTTCTGGGAAGTGGTTAACAATAAAGTCATACTGACTAGTGAGAGACAGGGCATTCATGAGGACACAGAAATACACCCTGTTGGCTTAATTATTCATGAATGCAAATTAATTCAAGTGAGAAATAGCTGGGCAGTGGGCTAATTTTAAGGTGTTGTACATTCTGAAATGTACATTCTCTCTTTGAACATATGCACTTTATAGTAGGCTAAGAGTGAGTGGGGGGTTGTGAACTGTGAATTAATTAATTAAAATATAGGTAAATAAAACCCGTGGTGTAAAGTGTTCACATCCCACATAGGCCAGTTTAACATCTTTCTATTTTATTGGCACAATCAGAAGACCTAGTTTGGATTATAGGGCAAGAGAGAGAGTGTGGGTGGAGCAACTGAAAGTGATCTCAGGAGCTAGGGGAAAAGTCCAATCAGATATCTCTGCAGTTTGCTGATGAGATTCATGTTCACCATTCATGCTAGGAGAGAAGACGGTTACATGGAAAGGTTAAGAGATCAAATATGGATTGGGCCAATGACTGCTTGAAAATTTTGTGAGGCTCTTAGATTTTTGTTTTTAATTTGTTTGTTTGCTTTTCTTTAACTGCATATGTCTGAGCAAGTGATGGGTAGTTTGTTTTGATGATCTGGGAGTGTTTCTTTGTTGGTAGTTTAGAAGAATTAGTTGTTTGTTATTAAGGCACCCAATACAGTGATAAGTTATAGGACAGATATTATTTAACTCTATGCAAGTTGGAACGTTGGTGGAGGGGGCATTATTGGTAGGGGATAAAAGCGTGAGGTTTGTAATAAAACTGGTTAAAATATAGCTGGAGTTCCTCACCTGCTGTGTGACCTTTGAAGTGTTACTCAATCTCTTCAAGTTTCAGTTTCTTAATCTGTAAAATGGAGATTATTCTTCAGGGTTTTGTTAAAGGATTAGTCTTGACAACATGTAAGTTTCCTGTCTGGTGTGTGTTTATAAGTATTCACTGAACAGTAGCTGTTAGGGTATGATGACAACCAGGATGATGGTGAGAATCCTCATCTCTGTTCATCTGTGAGCCCAATTACAGCATGTTTCTATCTCTTTCCTCTCTCTGAGTGGAAGATTCCGGTAATGATAGGCTCTAACATCTGTCATATTGTTTACAACTTCATTGTGGTCTCAAGATCCCTCTTTACTGTGATGGTGGAGCCCTCCCTAGTCTGAGGGTGAATGTCCATAATGAATGCTGACCTTGATACTTACGCTGGGCTCTTTCCTTTCCAAAATGGTAGGACTATTTTGAATCTAGAAACTAGAACTACTAGTATAATGTTTTCTAAATTCGCAGTAATCGTAACAACTAATATTTATTGATCTCTTTTTTATCAGTATATATTGATGTACCAAGCGCTATGGTAAGCCTTGAACAATTCTTTTCTCCGTTGAAATCTTGCTCATAACATCAACATATAAAACAGGTAGACTCAGAGCTATTCTGATGGAAACCAGTAGGTGTGTTTTGGGAAGAGGGGTTGCTGGGAGGACTGTTGTTACCTGACTTCACCTCCCTCATGACGTCCTCAAGTTGCCTCCATGGAACTCTTTTATTAAGGAGCTTCCAGGTATGGTAGTGTTCAATCAGGACAAGTCAAATGGAACGTAACAATTAAGCCTTTATTCACTACTGTGATGGTGTAAGCAAGAAGCCAAAAAGAAAGGGTGCTAGTTTCCCCAATGTCCCATTTTTCCCCATGGTCTAGCACTGGACAGAGATCAGATGGATTGGTGCAGATAGGAGATGGGGTGGTCTCATTGCTAAGGGAGCCCCAAATCAAAGGCTCTTGCCATTTTATGGACCTGGGGCCTAGGAGAATGGAGACACTGCCCCCCTCCCCCAACATACACAAAGAGGCTTCTGAAAGGAGGTGCCTAGGCTAGGAATGCAAATATGAGCATGGCCAGTGGGTGGGTGGGGTGGGTGGAAGGCAACTCACAGCAGAGACGGCAGGGCACGGGCTCTGCACCAAGTCTAAGGTGGGAATGGCAGCTTTCTCAACATGAGGCCTGCCAGGCAAAGCCTATGGTTGGGCCCGAAAGATCACATGTAGGATTCTGGCCTAGAGCAGGATGCCTCAGGCCCTTTTGAACACAGTTTGAAAACTACCATAATACTTGATAGAATATAGGATGAAGGAAAGATGTAGTCATTTAGCTTTTAGGGAGAATGGAGTTTAATACATTCTGTGCTAATAAATAGTTTATACCTAATTGGCTTAGTAAACTCACTTTAATATACCAGTTGATCATGTTTTTGAAGGCATGCTATTTGTCTTGCTTGTGGAAGCCAAGTTTTTAGTTCCTAGAAAATATTTTTGCTATTCACTGTACATGTCTAAACTTTTGTGACTCCCCATGAGGTGGACTAAATAAGAACTGTCACTATAAGCATAAATGTTATAGCCTGAAAATATGAAAGTTCTTGTAAATAAGGTGTCAATCATTTGTAGTCATTTTCATGGTTGCTGAGTAATTAGGAGCAGAGGAACAAGTCTTTGCCAAACAAATGCTTTGCCTCACAAATCAGATTTGAAATAATGACTTATAATTATTCAGCATTTACATGGCATTTTTATATGAATAAAATGCATCTCAAACCCAGTCATTTTTATTGGCGATGATCATGTACCTTTTGGGATTTCAGTGAATTTGTGTTGGTTGATGAGTGAATTGCTCTGTCTCTATAAAAGAAAACAGAAACAACCTTAGGATATAACATTCCATTTTCCCATTTTTTGATGCAAGCTTAGATTTAAGTTGAAGATCCTGACTTTAGAATTCACTTGTATATTATTGTCAGTGGATTCAAATAAAACTTTACTGATTTGTTTGCATGTTTCAGAAATAAAATTGGCATATTGATTAAAACTGGTTTTCATGAATTTTGTTACAGGACAATTGAAATCAAAATGGCATACAAAAATAGGTTAGACAAGGTTTTTATGTTCAGTGGAAGCAAGTCTAAGTAGCTGCGAATATAATTTTTTGTAGTGTGCCCTTTAGTACCTACTGTTACGTGTTTTTGGTGGGTACAATTCTGCACCCATCTCTAATACGTTGGTTTTTTTTTTCCCCCACACCAAGCAGTTCTCTGACACCAGCTGGGTGTCCTACAATTCAACTCAATTCTGACACTATCTACCTGGAGATACCTTCAGAACCCACAGTTTAAAAGCTCAGTCCTATAAGACTCCCCCATTCCCGCCCCACTTCAGAGGCCAGTTGAAAATCCAGGTTATCACCTGTGCTTCTGACCCACTGTCTATAGATTGGAGATTACAATAGATTGCTTCTTGGGTTCCATTAATTTGCTAGCATGGCTCACAGAACTTGGAGAAACATTTTACTTACCATATTAAGTTTATTTTAAAAGGTTATAGCTCAGGAACAGCCAGATAGAAGAGATGCATAAGGCAAGTATGGGGAAAGGGCTCAGAACTTCCATGACCTCTCTGAGTACACCCCTCTCCCCAAATCGCTATGTATTCACCAACCCAGAAGTTCTCTGAACCCTGTCCTTTCTTGGTTTTTATGGAGGCTTCCTTATAGAGTCATGATTGATTAAATCATTGACCACTGGGGATTGATTCAACTTCCAGCCCCTCTCCCTTCCCTGGAGGTTGGTGTGAGGGGGTGGGACTGAAAGTTCCAACTGTCTAATCACACGGTTGGTCCTTCTGACAACCAGCCCCCATCCTTAGGTTACCTAGGGGCTTTCCAAATTCATCTCATTAACATAATTGAAGAACATCATTATTGCTCTCATCACTTAGAAAATTCCAGAAGTTTTAGAGCTCTGTGCCAGGAGTGGGGAAGAAGGCCAAATATGTATTTCTTATTATAAATTATAATATCACAGTGAGGATATTGTAAATAATAATGCATATTAATGGTACCTTTCAAGGATCTCTTTCTAAAAAGGGGAACCTGTATTAGAATTGTGGGCTTCTGTGGAATACTTAGAAACAATTGACAAAGTTTTGATTTCTCTTAGGTAGTTATATCACAGGCTGGAGTCATGGGCATAATAGGTCATGCCCAGAAAATGGTAATTGATGAAGCACTTTCGGCTTGGGAGGAGATAATAACTGCTCTGCTGGTCTAGAGGCAGTTAAAATGTTAGGAAAAAAACAGTAGTTTGATATTATATTTCTTAAATAACTGGCTCTTTGATTTCCACATTGCTTTTCTCTTTTATAGGCACAGCCAAAGAGGAGGGTTCAGAGTTCTCTCTTGGGTCCTTTCTTATTTATCTAGTTGGTTGGAGAACATGAGAAAGGGAAGAGAAAATACACTATAAGTTGGCTGAGGACATCAGCCCTCTGAAGGATAGGATTAGCATTTAATTAGAGGTCAGAAACAAATAGAGCTAAGTTCAATTCCTGCCAAGTTTATCTTATTCGTATGGGGAGGATCAGCAAGATCTTTACAAAATGAAGTTCAAAAATACTCAGAAAAGATGGCAAGGTTGAACTGTTCACCATTTTAGAAAAGCAAATGTGAGTTTGTGTCGGTAGGTACTTTAGCAGGAAAATAGAATATAGGCAGCTGTTATCTAGTTCTGCTTATAATTGGTCACACCTGGATTCGGGGCTGGTTTCTATAAGAGATTCTACAACTGTGAAGTCCAAAAGAATTTGGAGTATTCAGAGAAGGTCAAGAGTGCTTTAATGTTGGATGATAATACCATCAGTAAGGGCAAAAGAAGTCACAATTTTTGGTCTGGAAAAGAAGCTAAGCATTAAATGAACAAATCTTCAAATGTAGGATAGAAACTTGACTTACTCCACTCCTCCTAATGGCAGTAGAATTATAGAATCATATTTGAATGGACCCCTGGGACCTGTTATCTAACCTGTTAACTTTATGCACGTATCTCACACATAACCTCCTTTATCCAAATATGATTCCAGAGATTAGGATGTGGATATCTTTGGGGGGGGGGGCATTTTCTAGCCTACAATAAATACCATCATGTTCAACCTCTTTTTCTACAAAGAAAGAAAAAGAAGCCCTGAGAAAGTAAATCAGTCTCTGGAAATGGGTTTATATTTTTTGAATGAATAGCTGGAGCAAGAAGACTCATTCCAGCCCCTACTGTAGTGGGAGGAAGGGACTCTAATACCTTGCCCATGATTTATACAGTTGATATTGGGAGGCAGTAAATATAGGATGTTATAACGATCTTTATTTATTTTGCTACATCTGAATTCTTGTTCTAATCTGTTCATTTATGTCAGGTTTTCTCAACATTGGTACTATTGATATTTGGAATGGATAATTCTTTCCTGGTTGATGGGGGCAGGGGTGGGGCTGTCCTCTACATCCTGTAGACGTTTATCAGCATCTCTGGCCTCTACCCGCTAGATGTCAGTAACACCACTTCACCCCTTTCCTCCCTTCCCCCTAGTAATGAAAACAAAAAATGTCTCCACACATTACCAGATATCTTTGGGAGGGGGTGCAAAATCAGCACCAGTTGATAAACTACTGACTCCTCTGGAAACATTAGGATTCAGGGTTTGTTTATTTTAAATTTTAACCTTATCATCTGCCGATTTGATCAATATCATTCTCACAGCCAAATGTTAAAATGTAAATGTCGTAATAATGTTAGAAAAAGGACAGCACTGTAGTAAAAGCACCGCAGATCACCATTACCCTCTTCTTGATGGACCACAAATCTACCTTTGCAGCCAACTCTCTAGCACCTATCAATGTCATCATCTAGCTTGTTCTTTGTTTATAAGGGTATTTTAAGAGTGTTTGTCAAATGCCTTGCTGAAATCCAGATCCTAAGTCTGACACATTTTAATGATAATTCTTTAAACAAAAGGATTAGAATGAGTTTGACTAATCTTTGGCCTGTTCGGGCACCTAGTGATTATGGTTTTCTTTCTGAAGAGCTCACAAATCATCCTCTTATTCATCTGTTCTAGGGTCCTTTGGTGCTTAACTTTGAACTCACCAGTTTATGTTTGTGGAATCAGCCTTTCTCCCTTCAAAATATTTGTCCATTTGCATTCTTTTGGTATTTGATACTTTAGTGCATAATTCTTAAAGTATTTGGAACCATAAATACAAGTTTATTTCTATAATTTCTCTTAATACCTGAATATATGTCTCTCTCTGTATCTCTATGTCTACAACTATATCTATGTGGGAGATTTTAACATCTTTGAATCAGCAGAAGGCTTTCTTAGAATCTCTTCTCTGATTGAAACCTTGCCTCTGGGTGCCAGAATTACATATCCAACTGTCAATTTGGTATCTCCACTTGGATGTCTCAAACATAATTCAAACTATCTTGAACTTATGATTTCCAGCCCCAGCTGGGGTCTTCACTGTTTCTTAGCTTGTTGAAGGGCACCACCATCTGGTCAGTTCTGCAAACTGGGACACTAGAAAATAGTCATATGGATACCTTCTTACTCCATATCTAATCCATCAAAAAATTCAATGGATTATACCTTCTAAAAATACTTTTCGCATTTTCCCCTTCTTGTTAATTCCATTTCTCCCACAGCAGTTCAAAATACATCGTTTCTCCCCTGGGCTAATGCAGTATTTCCTAATTGGGCACCACGAGTCTAATCCTGATAAGCATGGTGGTCTTTTTGAGATATAAATCTTATTATACCATCCCATCAACAAATGCCCTTTGTTCTGGGATAAAATCTCTACCATGGCTTAGAAAGTGAGGTCCGGGGGGCCCTGCCTACCTCTGCAGCTACACTGCACTCTGCCTTCTTCTTTATAGCACTTGAGCAGGCACGCCTTGCTTCCCTATTAAGAGGCTCCTGCATTCATAATTCGTCTGCCAGGCAGGCTCTTCTCCGCCATGCTTTTTTCCTAATTTAACACCCATTCATCTTCAGATCCCAGCTCAGTCATCTGTTCCTGGAAAGTGGCCTTTCCCAGCCACTTCCTCACACAATCCTTTGTTCCTCTAAATCAAATCTTCCTAATATATGCTGTCATGGCCCTGTAAGCTTCTTCTTCATCACACGTTGGAAATATAATTTTACATTTGTTTGGGTGACAATTGAATTAACATGTCTCCTACACTAAATTGGTAAACTTTTTGAGGAAACAGATGCCACCTGGTTTTGCTCACTTTTAGACCCTTGTCACATTTTTATTTCTATACCATGTTTATGTCACTTTTGTACCTCTTGCAAAATACCAAGCATATTGCATGAGCCTAGTATTTTATTTGATGAATCAGTGAAGGAATGGATGAATATTAGGCCCTGTTCCTTTGTAACATGTTTGTTCTACCCTTTTAAAATGAAAGATGCATTTTTTCAAAAGAGAAGAAGGAATGAAATCTGAGCTGATTTTGCTTCCTCTGGTCCAGTTAGTATAAAACCATCTGCACAGTAAAGGAAATTATCAACAAAAATGAAAAGGCAACCCACTGAATGGGAGAAGATATTTGCAAATTATATGTCTGATAAGGCGTTAATATACAAAGTATATAAAGGACTCATACAACTCAATATAAACAAACAAACAACCTGATTAAAAAATGGGCAGAGGAACTCCATTGCTTGCCCACCATGTTATTGAAATTTGGCTTACCTCATCTTCCTAGCAGAAACTGGGAAGTTTTGCTTCCTTATTTTTACTCTATGAATGAAGCTGTCACTTCTCTCCTTTATGCCTAAGCAGATCCTACCATACTTCATGAACTCACTTAGGAAAGTCCTGTCTTTGACTTGTAGCTCCAGACCATACTTTTCTCTACTGCTATGAATTCCTATGGTACGCATTATCTAGATTATTAAGTGACAATGCCTTTTTTTAAAATAATTTTTTTATTTTGAAAAAAATTGTAGATTTATGTTAAGTTGTAAGAAATAATACAGAGAGATCCCTTGTAACCTTCACCTAGTTTCCTCCAATGATAACATCTTGCATTACTATAGTATAATAGCACAACCAGGAAATTGACACTGATATAATCCATCCATCTTAGATTTCACCAGTTGTACCTGTCCTCCTGTGTGTATGTGTATTTAATTTTATTCATTTTTCCACATTTGTAGATTCATATGATCACCACCATGGTCAAGCTACAGAACAATTCCATCACCTCAAGAATCTCTCCTCTTGCTCTCTTACAGCCATCCTCATCTCCCCCTCTGCCTATCTCTAACTCCTGACAACCACTAATCTGTTCTCCATCTCTAATTTTTTCATTTCAAGAATGACATATAAATGGAATACTGTATGTAACCTTTTGAGTTTGGCTTTTTTTTTCACTCTCAATGAATTTCCCTTGAGATTCATTCAAGATTTTATGAGCATAAGTAGTTTGTTCCTACTTATTGCTGAGTAGTATTCCATGGTACATATGTACCATAGTTCTTTTTTTTTTCCAACTTTATTGAGATATAATTGATAAATAAAATTGTAATATATTTAAAGTGTACAATATAATGATTTGATATACATATACATTATGAAAATTCCCACAATTGAGTTAACACATCTGTCACCTGACATATTTACCTTTTGTCTTTTTTCACAATCTGTTTAATCATTCTCCTCTTGAAAGACATTTGGGTTTTCTCCAGTTTTTGACTATAATAAATTAAACTGCTATTAAATAAGTTTCTGTGTAAACAGAAGTTTTTATTTCTCTGGGATAGATGCCTAAGAATGCAACTGCTGGGTCATATGGTCACTGCATGTTTAGTTTTTTTGTGTGTGTTTTTGTTTTTGTTTTCAAATTGAAATATAGTTGATTTACAATGTTCTGTTAGTTTCTGGTGTACAGCAAAGTGATTCAGATACATAAATCTGGATATATATATTCATTTGTGTATATACTGTATATTTAAACATAGTATATATACATTCTTTTTCAGATTCTTTTCCATTATAGGTTATTACAAGATATTGATTATAGTTCCCTGTGCTATATAATAGGACACTGTTGTTTACATGCATGTTTAGTGTTTATAAGAAATTACCCAACTGTATTCCAGAATGGCTGTACAATTTTATATTCCCATCACCAATGTATGAAAGATTGATTTTCTTTGCATCCTTGCCAGCACTTGGTGTTATCATGAGTTTCTATTTTAGCTGTTCTGGTGGGTATGTAGTGATATCCCATCATGGTCTTAATTTGTATTTCTTTAATGGCTGGCGATAATGAACATGTTTTTCATGTGCTTATTAGCCATCTGTATCCTCTCTTCAGTAAAATATTTCTTTATCTCTTTCGTCCTTTTTCTAACCGGATTGCTTGTTTGTTTTGTTGTTGTTAAGTTTTGAGAGTCCTTTATATATTTTAAGTACTAGTCCTTTGTCTGATATGCGGTTTGCAAATATTTTCTCATCTTTTCATCCTTTTAACAGGGTCTTTCACAGAACAAATATTTTTAAATTTTGATGAAGTCTAGTTAATTCATTTTTTCTTTTATGAATATCATTGGTTGTGTCAAGTGTAAGAACTCTTTGCTTAACCCTAGGTCCTAAAGATTTGCTCGTATGTATTTTCTAATACATTTTATAGTTTTTGTTTCACATTTAAGTCTGTGATGATTTTGAGTTAATATTAGCATAAGGTTTGAGGTTTAGGTTGATACTCATTTTTTGCCTATGGATATCCAATTACTCCAGCACCATTTGTTGAAAAGACTATACTTTTTCCATTGAACTGCTTTTGCACCTTTGTCAAAAATCAGTTGAGCATAATTGTGTGGATCTATTTCTGAGTTCTCTATTCTATTCCATTGATCTATGTGATTATCTCTGTGTCAATACCACACTCTCTTGATTACTGTAGCTATACAGTAAGCCTTAACATTGGATAAAATGATTCATCCTATTTTATTCCTCTTTTTCAAGATTATTTCAGCTATTCTGGCCTGTCTTTTCATATAAATTTTAGAATACTTGTCTATGTCTACAAAGTATGTTTCTGAGATTTAGATGGAAATTGCATTAAATCTATAGATCAATTTAGGGAGGGTTGACATCATTACTATGTTGAGTCTTCCAATCCATGAACAATATTTCTCTCCTTTTATGTAGGCCTTCTTTGATTTCTTTCATCAGCATTTTGTAATTTTCTCCATATAGATCCTGTATTTGTTTTGTTAGGTTTATACCTAAGCATTTCATCTTCTTTGAAGAGATTTTAAATGACATTGTGTTTTTAAATTTTGTTTTCTGCGTGGTCGTTATAAGTGAATAGAAATGTAATTGATTTTTGTGTGTTGATCTTGTATCCTGTGACCTTGCTAACCCCATGTATTAGTTCTAGAGCTTTTTTGGGGTATATCCCTTGTGATCTTCTATGTAGACAATCATGACAATGCTTTTTTCTGTGTTTATGTGTTTTTTAATCAACTGGATTATGAAGGCCTTTGGGCACTGTATGTTTGTATGATGCACAAATAGTAGGGGCTTAATATGTATTTATGTATGAGAGGCCCACCAACAGCAGCACTGTGGTCTGTGAATTTCAGTGATGTTAATAATATCTCACTTTTGTTTTTCTATTTTTCCTTTTTCTTTTTCCTAAAAGAGGTAATTCACAATGCATTTATGTACATGCTGAAACTCCTGTTTTTCTTTGGAGTGCAGTGTACTTAATCTATTTAGAACAGTTCTAATTTATTTACAACTTGAACACAACAGTGCCTTAGCACAGACTGAAACTGGATTTAATTAACGTCTTTACGAAGTACTTGGATACTAACCTCTTTTAACTATCAGAGAAATGCCTATATATCCGATTCCATTTAGTCTTTAGCAGGTTCACAAAGTGCTGGAAACAGGATTTTTTGTTTTGTTTTTCTTGTGTAACACAGGCAATAAGCTGTGCATTGGCTCTTTTTCTTACTTCACTTGGCATTAATTGTCTTTCTATCCTTATGGCTTGGTTGAGAACTTTCATATAGTATTTTTTATTACTTGTGCCATGTTTTTGTACCTATAACATATTTTTCAAGCATGCACCATCATTCTACACAAGAAAACACCCTCCTTTTCCAGTCTTTACAAAAGATACTTAATACCTGGCAGAATGTTAAAATGAAAAAGAGAACAGATGTGAGTAAAGAAACTCTATGGTTTAAAGTTAATAAACAAAGAAAGAAGTAGTAACAATCTCTTTAGAATACCTAGGACACCAGTTTGCAAATGATTAATAAAACTTAATAATATTATCTTCAACTTTATTAAAGCTTAATATTCTGCAAATATGTGTGATCAAAAGTTAATATCTAATTTTGTCAAAAGCAAGACTGGTGGCACTAGATGATAAAATCTAAAATGTTCTTATGGTTTGCTAAGATTCTATTAATGTAATTTATATATGTGAAGAAATGTAATAGAAAAACCAGGAAGTCATAACTCAGAGATTGAGGGGGAGCAGAATATGCCACCCCAAAATATGCCACTTTGGCATGTGGATTATTTTGAGTTGAAGGCAATAAAGGCCCAGCAGACTCAGGAAGAACTTTTTACCTTCCCCTTAACTGCCTAAAAATTTTTTTGTTTCTTAGATAGGGGACCTGTACCAAGAGGAGAGCTATTACCAGTGATAACTTTTTATATCAAGAAGACTTATCTGCATGGCAAGGCAAACATTTGTTTACCAAATATTTGCTCTTCTCATCTTCCTGTGTATTGTCTTCTTCCCCTTTGAAGCCCCAGACCCTTACCCCCTTCTCCTTCACTCAGGATGGCATATAAGCCTCAATTGCCTGAATGCCTTTGAGTCTCATGTCTTTATGGGGATCCTGTACGCACATAATTAAAGTGTTTTTCTTCTGTTAATCTCTTTTATGTTAATTTAATTATTAGGCCAGCAAAAGAAACTAGAAGGGAAAGTGGGAAAAAAATCTTCTGCCCCTACAAGATTGTGCTCCCTAAAATAAGCCCTTCTCCCTCCAAATAAGACCAAGTAATACTGACAATTATTCAAATATCAGTCATTCAAGATAGAATGTAAGTCAATTCAATTTGACAAATGTATACTGAGTCCTTAGTGTATGACAGGATCTGTAGTACATACTGAAAGAGAAAGAGGCATAAGACACAACCCTTCCTCTAGGTGTGTTGATACCATGCTTTCCCTGCAGATTGCCTGGGAAGAAAGAAACCTTCAAGGCATGGTATGCAAGTTCCAACAATTTAGAATATGCAATATCCAAACAACTGAAAACAACTAGGCTAAACAGAATCAGATATTCCTGAGATGAACTGGCATTAATAATGAATGAAGGGAAGTTAAAATAATAATCACTGTAAATCTTGTGATTCTGATCATGAATCAGATTTGTAATGTTGGGTTGGCCAAAAAGTTTGTTCGGGTTTTTCCACAAGATGTTACGGAAAAACCCGAACAAACTTTTTGGTCAACTCAGTACTTTTTTTTTCCTTTTTTTTTTTTTTTTTTTTTTTGGTGAGGGTTTTCTCTAGTTGTGGCAAGTGGGGGCCACTCTTCATCACGGTGCGCGGGCCTCTCACTATCGCGGCCTCTCTTGTTGCGGAGCACAGGCTCCAGACGCGCAGGCTCAGTAGTTGTGGCTCACGGGCCTAGTTGCTCCGCGGCATGTGGGATCTTTCCAGACCAGGGCTCGAACCCGTGTCCCCTGCATCGGCAGGCAGACTCTCAACCACTGCGCCTCCAGGGAAGCCCTCAACTCAGTACTTTTGAAACCTTTGTCATGAGCAACAGAATCAATCAGCATGAGATGAACTTGACAATGCAAGTAGCAGTTCTGTGTTAATTTCTGGATGTAATAAATTAGACAATTTTTTTCATATTATTAAAAGGTACTGTAATTGATATTTGGACAGATTTGAATCAGGTGGATCTTGGTATGACATTGTTGAAGTTTATTAAATTTGGACCTTTTAAGATTTGATAGATAAGACAACCAGAGCAAGCATATTCCATACCCAGTTTCCCAATTGGAGCCAAGTAAATATGCTCAGGTGAAACAGTTATTCATTCAATGGACAGAATCTTTGTGTGGTTGAACATCTCCTTTGAATTGAGAAACAAAGACAAGTAGGTCATAACTGATGCGTTCAAGAAGTCAAAACTCAGTAGAGCAGATAGATTGATGTATGAGGTGTCCGATTTCAGGTTAAAATCCTAGGTGTGATTTTTCAGAACACTGTGAAAGAACCTCCAAGTGCTGTTGACCTGAAATAAAGATAATTTCTACAGCACAGATGGGTTTATTTGGAATTAACAGAGAATTGCAGTTTGGGGTTTTCCACCATGGTGGTCCACGTACAAGTTTCCACATAGCAAGGGAAAAAGAAACTTTTATAAAGGGGAAAAGGAAGTTGGGAGGACTGTAGTAGCCAAAGAGTCCATGGCCTTTCATTGGCTGAGTTCTTGCCAGGAAAGAAGCCTTTTTTCTTCCTATTGGGCTCTGCTGTCATCACAGGGTGTTAGAGTTCCCTTTTCTGATTCCCAGACTCTCTTTAATTGAGGTTTCAGTTTATTTATTTTTTACATTTCCCCCTTGTGATCAAGATCTTTCTCTAAAAGCCATCACTGATCAAGAGTCAGATTTTCTATTTTCAGCAGCTATTTGTCCCTCAGTGTTGAGAAGGACCTTTCCTAGGTGTAGTGTTTCATGTCAGAGGTAGAGTACAGGTTACAAACCTATTGAGATCACACGTGAGTAACACAGGAATAGGAGGAAGAACTCTCAGGCACTTTTTATCTAAAGTCCATATGTTATTAAGATGATAGACATTGGCGATCATCTGAAGTGTTATGTCATCATCAAGGGTTGGCAACAAACTTCCAACAGGCCTGGTTCAGTTATCTTGGGAAAGCTGTCTCATCAGATGCTGTTTGCTTCAGTTCTGAGAAATCTTTACTTTTAGGTCATCAGATGATGTGAGGGTCCAGTCAGTGTTTGGTGCTTTCTTTAGGTGTGTTATATGCATCCAAGAGTATATTCCTTGGAGTTTGGTGGCATAAAGCTTGGTTAGAAGTACCTGATAGGGGGCTTTCTGGTGAGATTAACGAGAGTTCTTTTGGAGATGTCTTTTCCAATAGACAAAATCTCTACGTTGCAAGGTGTGATGTTTAAGGTCTTTGTTTCATGAGAATGCACTGTAAAAATATTGCTTTACCAAAACATGGTTACTTTTAATAAAGGCAATTTTTATTTTAATAAAAACAATATGGGCAATACTCCTTTTTATCAGTAGTCGGTCAAAAGAAGCAGGAGCCAAGTGCATTGAGCATCCTGTGACTATCTAAAAGGGTGAGAGTTTATGAGTTTCACAAGGGGTGGATCTGAGATTTGGAAGGACCAATCACAATGCTTTGGCCAAGGTATTTGGAGGACCTCTACAAATTTTTCCAGTTGAGTGTTAATAATGCTGTTATGTGTTCAATTAAATCAGAGGATGAGGGTGATAAGCACAGTGAAAGTGTTTGTAAAACCAGCCAAACAGCACAGACTTTTTGAAGTACTTGTCCAGTAAATGAGGAGTTCCCCAGGTAGGCATAATCTTTTCCAAAAGGATTTTAGCCACAAAACAGGCAGCAGCCTGTCTTCAAGGGAAGGCTTCAGCTCACTGTGAAAACATGCAGACCATGACTAAAACATATTTATATCCATGAGATAGAGGAAACTGTATGAAATCCATTTGTCAGACCTCAAATGGTCCATTAGGTAGTTTAAAATGTCTGAGAGGAGAACAAACAGGCTTTCTTGGATTGTAGTTTGGACAAGTGGGACAAGTGAGGTAGGCACTTTTTATGGCCTTGTTAATGTTTCTGCACCAGTACTGATTTATGAATGTTATAATTTTGTCAGTAGGCCAATGGTTTAATGCATGTACAGTGGTGATGAGTGGGAATTTTAGTCTTCTGTAGGACTGGGTTGTTATTTGGTCCAAACCAAACTATTTTTATTGAACCAAAAATTGTTGAATTTTCAATCTTGTTTTTCCTTTTCTGAGGCCAATTGTTGGGCTTCCCTAGCCAGTTTTTCTAAGTTATTACTTGGGAAAAAATCCCTTTGGACCATGACAGATGTTTGGCTGCTGTTGGTCCCTTTAAGGCCATCATTCCTTGAGGAAATATCAGCAAGTTGGTTTCCTTTAGTTTCCAGAGAGTCAAGTTCAGAATGCCACAGACTCTTAATAACAGGTAAAGCAGCAGGCAAAAGTATTGCGTCCAATAATTTCTGAATATAGGGGCCATTTAACATATTTTTTCCACTGGAATTAAGGAATCCAAATTGCTTTTACAATATTCCAAAATCATGAATTACTTCAAAAGCATATATACTATTAGTATAGATATTGTCAGTTTTGTCCTTGGCTAAAGTACAAGACCATGTAAGGGTGTATAATTCAGCCTGTTAGGCTGAAGTAACCATAGGTAAAGATGCTGCTTCAACAACATCAAACAGAGTTGCAATAGCATACTCAGCACAATATTTGCCACTGCTACCTTTTAAATAAGACCCATCAGTGAACCTTGAGAAGTCAACATTACCCAAGGGAGCTTCTTGCAGATCATCAGGAGGAGTTAGGAGGTAGTCCATCAGTCATCAGTGTTAAGCAGTTGTGAAGGACTTTGTCCGTGATGGAGGGGAGAGGAGCAGCAGGTTTAAGGTTACTACAGTGTAAAAGAGTTATGTGAGGAGCAGTTAACAAAAGGACTTTATAGGAGGTGAGGCATCTGGCTAAGAAATGTTGAGTGTCAGGAGAATTCAGGAGAACCTCAACTTCATGAGGTATAAAAATGGCTATAGGGGTCCCCACAATGATTTTCTCAGTGGTATTAACCAAAAAGGCAGTGGCCATAATGGCTGTGAGGCAAAGGGGGTATCCCAGTGCCACTGGGCCAGTTGCTGGTTCTAATACCCCATAAGTAGATGGGGTGCCCTTGTTTTTGGCTGAGTACCTCAAGGACATTCCCTTCCTTTTCATATACAAAAAGCAAAAAGGGAATCTGCTAATTGAGATGCTGAAGGGCAGGTGGATTTATCAAACTCTCCTTTCAGGCCTTGAAGGCTATGTCTTCTGGTTCTTCCTATAAAATTGGGTCAGGATTGTTATTGTTTAGTAAAACATATAGAGGTTTGGCCATAAGAGATAAATTTAGAATACAGTTTTGGTAATAACCAACTAGTCTGAGAAAACCTTGCAATTGGTGCTTAGTTTTGGGTTTGGGGGAACTTAGGACACCGTGAAGTCTATCTGGATGTAGGTGTAGCCCTTGTTCTGATATCAGATGCCCTAAGTATTGAACCTGGGTTTGGACAAACTGCAAGTTTTCTTTGGCACCCTTACATTCCTTTAAGACTGAAAGCTTTAGCAAGTGGATGCTACTTTCCTGTGAGGAGGCTGAGAAGGAGAGCAAAGAAGTAAATCATCCACGTATTGCAACAAAATAGAACCTCTAGGGGACTTTATGTTATCCAGATCGGCCGTCAGGATTTGTGAGAAATAAGAAGGACTCTGAGTAAAACCCTGAGGCATTATTGTCCAGGTGAATTGTTTTTCTTCCTGAGTGAAGGCAAAAAAGGTATTGGCTAGCTTCATTAGCTGGAATACTAAAGAATGCACTGCATAAATCAGTTACAGTAAATAATTTACTTCTGGTAGGAATGGATGTTGGTAAGGTATGAAGGTTATGAAAAGCAGGGTGTTGAGGGATTACAATGTCATTTATTGCTGGGAGGTCCTGGACAAAGCTCCAGCTTTGGCCCTTAGATTTTCTTATGGGTAAAATTGGAGTCTTACAGGGGCTAGTACGAGAGATAATGAGGCCTTGAGCCTTGTAATCTCTGTTATGGGTTTTATGCCTTGAAGGGCTTCTTTACTTATAGGGTATTGGTTAACTCTGGGAAGAGGTTTTGAGGGATCTATTTGAATCTTGATGAGAGGTGTGCTGTGAATTTTGCCAGCATAAGTTGGTGATTTTACCCATAAGAAAGGTGGTAGCTGATTCAATGAGGACAAATGATCAGTGTTTCCAGAATCAGCTCTAGTACCATCAGAGATGGAACAAATAAAAGATGTCAGAGGGTCACTGGTCATTTAATTCACCTTCTTGGGTACTTTTATGACTACTGTCAAATTCTACAATTATTTCCTTTTTTTGGAAGAAAGAAATTCTGGCATCATACTTCTCTAGGAAGTCTTGGCTTAATAAATGAGTAGGAGCTGAGGGACTAAGGAGAAAATGGTGTGTATCTCTCAAAGGGCCTAATCAAAAGGGAGCAGGTTCAGAGATAGGAACCTCTTGAGGTTCATTAGAAATCCCCATTATTTGAACTGTTTTAGTACTCTGAGGCAGGGGCTGTTTTACAGCAGTGAGGTTGAGCACTGAGAGTGGCTCCAGTGTCATTTAGGACTGGAAGAGATTCATCCGCAATCTGGAGAAATGTTTCTCCAAGCTGGTTAAGAGGGAGGATTGGGAAAACCTCCTGTAGTTCCTTGGAGCCCTGTCATTGAGAACTGGGAGCAGTTGGAAGGCAGGTTAGAGGAAGGCAGGTTAGAGGACTGAAGGCATCTAGAAGTATTGAAATTTGTAACAATCTCTTTTCCAATGTCCTGGATCTTTGCAAAAATAGCAGAAACTAGGAGGATTTTGGTTTCATTTAGGAGCCTTTATTTTCTGGAGGTGAAGATTAAGAATCTTTGCAGTCTTACTTTTAGGTGACTTATCTAGATTGTGAGAGAGCTGGTTTGCCAGATTAACTAAATCTGGAATGGACAGTTTCCAATTCCATCCTGGTCCTTTTTACTAGAAAGGAAAGATCCCAGTTCAGTCCATTAATAAATATAGAGTTGAAAACTACCTGGCAGAATCAACATCTGAAGGAAGACCAAGATTTTCTTTAAAAATAATCTGAAGTCAATTGTAATAGTCATGAACAGGTTCATTAGAATTTTGTGTGCAAGGCTGAATTTCGTTCCAGTCAACAGACTTTGAAAAAGCCCTGGGAATTGCTCCATGAAGTTGCCTAGCAATTGCCTGAGCATGATCACACAATAAGTTAGCGGGCTGGTCTCTCAGCTGTAATTCTAGAGATCTTTCAGGATTCTCCCAGGTAGTGGTTTTCACCCAGTGCTGGCCTGGCCTTCACTGAGAAGCATATAAACTAGCTGGTATATGTCAGAGAAACCAGGTTGATAAGTGTGAATAATAATGTGTGATAATGTTGAATTCCTCAGCAAATCTGTGAGAATCTTCAGTTACTTAGGGGAAAATCCTTGACTATGGCTGGCAGTTCAGCTTTAGTCCAAGGAATATAAGAAATTAAAGGTTTAGCTTCTGGATCCTCATAAGGCTTCATTTTACAGGGACAGGTTTTGACAAGTTCAGAGGAAAAGAGAGTGGGGAGAGTTTCAGTGAAAAGGGGAAGTTTGTGTGGGGGAATTGAGGGTATAGAGGAGGTATAGGCAACACAGAAGGGAAAGAGGAAGAGGCCACTGGAGGTGGAGTTTGGTCCACAGGAGCCAAAGGAGAGAGATAAGATGGCGCAAAGAGATAGAGCCTGAGACAAAGTAGCCAAAGAAGAAGAGCCTGAGGCTCTGGGAGCCATTTTATCTTTCTCAATTGTTTGTTTGCCTCAGTTAATCTTAAAATCTTATTTGGCAGGGACACAATTTTATACCCCTGATAATGTTGGGAGGGAGACCTCAAAATACCAATTGAAGTAATAAGCATTCCACTCAATTTTGGAAATTTTTGAGCTATTGTAGTCTAATTCAGTTTTAAGGAAATTAAGTTTGGGATTTCAAAAGTTCCCTGTAATGGCCATTGGTATTCTAAATTGCCTTTGGTCAGGTCTGTTCATTTAGTTAGAAATGTGCCTGAGGAAGGACTGTGGTTTTTAAACATAAAATTGTCCAGAGCAACTGTATGTGTGTGTGTGTGAAGATTTAGATAACCAGGGTCCCATTTCTCAGAGGTTTTTCTCTGGAGTAAAAGAACAATTTTCAAACAACTCAAACAGCTCAAGCAACTCAATTCAAACTGCTTGTAGGCTAATCCCAGCCAGTTCTAAGGAGACAGCTTGATCCTGGAGGAGCCATACCGAAGTCTTTTTTACCCAGTTTCCCAAGAATATCCCTTCCAGAGGAATAGGCTGAAGGCTGAAAAACTGGCAGCTTCAGAGATGCAACCTCTGTTTCTGAAAAAATGGGCTGAAGACATTTTCACCCAGCTTTGATTAAAACAGTCTAATCTCAAAATCAGACCAAAGTGTCAAATGAGTATTCACATACAGAACAAGGCCTTACTCAGAAGGACAAAGCCTTTAAGCAGATCCTGAATAAAACCTGGAGAGCTTCAAATGCAAAGAGAGTGTGATCTTGGATTCAGGAGAAAGAGGTACCTTCAAACTCCAAGGCTGGCGAGAAAAGCAGTGAGCTCAAGGAGCTCAATTTGTAGGTAAAGCATTTGTTTGCTCACCAGCCCTGGAGCCTTCGGGGATCTTCTCTGGTTCCTGTAAGGGCCACCAAAATGTTGACCTGAAATAAATAGACTGCCAGATATTTCTCTAGCAAATGTGAGTTTATTTGGGATCAGCAGAATTACAGTTTGGAGTCTGCAACCATGGCGAGATATGTGCAAGTCCCTGCACGGCAAGGGACGGAGAACACTTTTATAGGGAGGCAAAGGAAGTTGGGAGGGTTTTAGAAAACAGAGTCCATGGTTTTTCATTGGCTGAGTCCTTGCCAGGAAAGAAGAGGAGCCTTTCTTCTTCCTGTTGGGTTCTGCTGTCATCACAGGGCATGAAAGCTCACCCTTCTGGTCTCCAGACTCTACTTAATTGAGGTTTCTGTTTATTAATTTTTTACAGTCCTGAATGCACTTATCTCCTTGTGGCATTGTACATCACACACACAGGCTTGTGGAGAAGAAGGAGTCCTATGCTAATCTCCAATAAAAGGCATTTGGCATAACAGTCAAGGGCATGGGCAAAAGGTCAGAATGCCCAGGCTGTCAGCCCCACCAGTTACTAGCTGTGTGACCATGGACAAGTTATTCAACCTTCCTCAGCCTCAATTTTTCCCTTTTCTAAAATGGGGATAATAATAGTACCTACCTCATAGGATTGTTAGGATGATTATGATTATGTGAGTTAACAAACGTAAATAAAGCATTTGAATGGTCTAGAAGAGAAGAGACGGTGGCTGCAGAAAGAGACAGAGAGACAGACTTCTGTTTGTGTAAAGGTTAGTCCTGTAGCACCTTAGATTTTTAGAACTGGCAAAGTGGTGATGAGAGCAGAAATCAGATTGCCAGGGGTGAGAGGAAATGGGGGGGATAAGGAGTGAATGCAATTTTGGGAAAGGCAGAAGTGATCTGGACTCCTTTCTTAAAATTTCAGGGTGTCAAGAAAGATAGGGAGATAGTTATAGCTTCCGGAAACAGTACTATTCAGAGAAGATTAGGACAGAAGAGGCCAGCTTGTTTGAAGGCGGAGGGTGGGTGAACAACCAAATAGAGGGAGATTTAAGATGTTAGAAAAAAAGAATGAGTTTTAAATAATGATTTTAAAAAGATTTTTAGTTGCTTTTGTCTGAGAGGAATAAATTTTCCTCTACCTTTCTAGGTTCTTCTGACTATTCTAAGAATTAAATTGACATGAGACAGGTTAACAGGAGAAAGTTAAACAAAAGTTTAATAACGTGGGTACATGGGAGAGACCCAGGAGAACTGAGTAATTCGCCAAAATGGCTGAAGCCCTCACCTTAAATACCCTCTTCAGCTAAAGACAAAAGAGGACATTGTGGGTAGTGGTTTGGGACTTTAAAGGGGAGGAAGGCAATTCACATGGAGATGGAAAAGCAAATGTTTGGTAAAAAAATGTTTTCTGGGCCACGCACAGACAATGGGACACAGAGTGGACTCTACTCTTTAGGCCCTGCTGAGTTTCCTCCACCCCACGGAGCCCATATTCTTTGCAGATACCTCTGGTGATAGCTGTATTTAGGGAACAGGCCCTTTATCTAAATTCTTTAGGCAGCTAAAGGGGGTGTGAAAAGAAAGACTTTCTGTGTAGTTTGTTTCTTGAAAATAATCAGCCTAAAATAATACTCATGCCAAAGAGACACATTTTGGGGTGGCAAATTTTGCTCCCCTACACTTTGTTTTTTTTTCAAAATTTTCAATATATATATTCTCAAACATACACAAGAGTAGAGTCAATCTATAATTCCCCAGGTACCCATCACCCAGCTTTGACAATTGTCAACATTTTCAAAAATTTGTTTCATCTATTCCCCACACTGGAAAAAAAGAGTCGCCAAAGTCTTTTGAAACACATTCCAGGTAACATGTATCATTTCACTCATAATAATTTTGTATGTGTCTCTAAACTAATAAGGACCTTTGTTTTCACACCCATAACGCTATTATCAGACCTAAAAATTAACATCAATTTCTCACTGTCATCTAATACCCAGCCCCTATTTAATTGTCGTCAGTTGTCTCCCAGTGTCCTTTTATATACACCTTGTTTGCATCGGCATCACTGTAAGGTCTATCCATTGCATTGGTAATTATTTCTTTTAAGCCTCTTTCAATTTCTAACAGTCTTTCCCCCATAATCCTTTTCTCCCATGCCATTTAAAAATGTGGAGCCATTTATATTGTAGAATGTCTCATATTCTGCATTTGACTGATTATTTTCTTCTTGTGTCATTTAGTTTGTTGAAAGGCAATACATGATGGTTGAGATTCTGAGATGAATCATTTTTCTCCCCCTAAGGTGGAAGAAAGAGAAAAAAAAAATGATTGAGATGAAGAGGAGAAAGCTGTGCATTTTGTGTTAAAGGGCTTCAATCACTTTGGTAAAATGGAACGTGAACCTATTGTTAAGATAAAGATATGAGGGACTGTGGCTAGGAGTTTGAGGGCAAAAGTTTTGGAATAGAGTTTGAGGAATGTGACTGGGGATCAAATTGAGATGTAGTAAAGGCTTACCACAGGAATGGAATGGAATGGAAAGGAATGATGAGAACTAAACTGGGGTTGATTAGCATTGCTTTATGTGAAAACAATCCACTTGTTTTCTTGCCTTTATCCATTGCTGGCCAGTGACCTCCAGGTGTAGGATTTACTCAGGGTGGGTAAGTGCCAAGGTGAGTACAGTTGAAGAATTGGAAACAGATTTGTAGGAATCAAGTGTGCAGCTGAACAAAAGGCTGAACTGGTCGAGCTAGGAAGGATTTTGTGCTAAAGATGCTGATGCACTATGACGAAGAAGAGATAATGGGCCAAAGAACTCAGTGGAAGACATGCAAAGGTAAGAAATACAGTGGTCAGAAGGAGGGCTCACAGTCAGGGGAATACCTTCAAATGCCAACGAAGTGCTGCAGCTCTGGGTAATTGATTTGAAGCTGGAAGAAGAGAGTGTGAGCAGTCACAGGGTCTTCATCTCACTCCCACTTTGCTACTACTTTGCTGTGTGACTCAGGGACGAAAAATCCATACCACAAAAGGTTGTGGGGAGAATGAATGAGCTATTGTATGTATATAAGCATCGGTGGCTGTGACTTAATAGGCTCTTACAAAACATCTATTGCTAGAATTGAGGTGGTCAAGGAAACATGAGGTCAGTGTGTCTTGCATCCTAAAGAGATAAGCTGTTTAAGGATTTTGTCCATTAGAATGTCATCAGTATTTTGTAGAGAAAGCCCATAAAAAATAATGAAGAACTCTAAATAATAATCATCAGTGCCAAATCAGGCAATTGGAGATATAATAAAGCTTAAAAAAAAAAAAGACTATTGTTTTCACACCTGTCCTCAAACATACATACAGTGTGCCCATCCACACTGCATTCATGCCTACAAACTCTCCATGTATTAATGTGTTCCAGACAGATGATCATAATTTTGTAATCTCCTCTGATTTATGGCAATGCAATAAAAAATTAGGTATTCTGGCTGGGTGAACCAGATATTCATGAGTCTAATCAAGGCTGTTTTTAAGTAAAACACATTGAACCAAGCCTGTTTTCAGATTCCACTCTCCTATCTTTCACTATTCACAATCCAGCAGAAAATTCAGAAGAGCCTCTTTGTAGTAAAATGAGATTGAATACCCAGTCTATGTGGGAGGCCAGAAGGAGTGCTATGATTTAAAATCACCTCTGATTAACGTAAACAATGAACAGACCATCTCACAGAAAAGCTCATTTCTGGCTAATTCCTAGTTCTTAGGAAAGGGTTAATAGGGAAGGGTGAGGCAAATCCAACCATTTCCAGCTCAAGCATTTTTTGAAACATTGAAAGACTGATCTGCAAGTTTATGAATACAAATGTACCAGACAGTCATCTACTAAGCTTCACAAATGGCCTTGGCTGCCACTAAGTGGGTGGGAAATGAATGGGGAAGAATGAGAAGGATGCTGCTTTGTTTGTGTGGTACACAGTATTACCCTGATGAAAAATGCTGGCAAGCTTCCGCCTTTCAAGATGCTTGTGAGACTCTCCTGCCTGTGTTTTATCTTTGGGTGTTACCATGGCTACTGATGAAAGAAATGAAAACTCAAAGGTGGAGGGAAGTAGACAGATTAGTGGGTGGAAGAAACAGGGAAAACAATCTCACCAGCCAAGCATCTGGGAAGATTTATTGTTGAAGGTCTTGATTGCAGATCCCACTGCGTATACTGTATATTCAAACATACACTCTGAAGCCAATTATCTTTTTGAATAAAGCTCCGTAAAGGACTACGCTAGAAATCAGTTGACTTGCTCTTGTGCAACTTCCTTTTATTTCATATTGGGGACTGTAAGAAAGGAAGGAATTTACCTTCGAACCTCAGCTCTGCACTTTCCAGCTATTTGGCTTTGGCCAAGGTATTTAACTTCTTGGAACTCAAGTTTATCTACCTGTAAAATGTGTGTAACATACTAAACTCTCTGTGTTTTTAGAGAATAACATGTGTGTACTATGATTGGTAAGGCCCACTTTGGGTTAGTTTTTATTCTGTTCCTTATAGAGTAAGAACTGGTTGTGACAAGACAATCCACTTGTCTGTTTTTTCCCAGTCTTCCGTCAGGGAAGTGCGTATGTGGAATCTGTTTCACTAAAGTGATGTATTGGGTTGGCCAAAAAGTTCATTCGGGTTTTTCCGTAACATCTTATGGAAAAACCCGAACTTTTTGGCCAACCCAATATTATGGTTGATAAAAGCTAGTGAGTGAACAAACTATACCCCCAGCTTATCCATGGACAATTCTTACCCTCTGGCCAGGCCTAGCTGAGGAGCAAGGCATACTCTATCACCACTGGCTGCAACATCCCTGCCTTAAAAAGTTGGGTATAAAGAACAGTTTTATAAATGGAGACATCTTTCCTTAGAACATCTTTCCTGTTTCAGTGCTCTCTTTTCTTCTCTGATTAAAAGGAAATTGACAGTGGTATTTAACCTAGTTTCCCTTTAGCTGGTTCTGTCAAGTGGTTAGTTAATTTTATTAGCGACTTAGTGCATTAGGAGAATTATTTCTATTTAAACTTATTGAAATAATTCTTTCATAGAGTGAAGGTTGCCTTTGAAATGTAATGCTCAGCTTCCCCATCTCAGTTTTTTTAGGTTATAAATACGTGTTTTCATATACAGTACTAAGTTTTCATAAGGTACACAAATGAGCAGTGTCTAATACTTTGAGCATCTTGTTAAATTAGACACAGAATATAGTCCTCTGTACGGGGGGTAGTTGTCCATTATTTTAAGCCTTGATAGTTATAGGTATCTTACATTTGTGGACAAGTAATGTAAAATATTCTGGAGAGTAAGAAGAATGCATTCCATCTACATATGTTTTCCCCTTATATATGGTAGAAGTTGCTCTTCCCTTTCAATACCATCTACATAATTGCTGAATCTTACAGCTTATGACAGTGTTTT
The DNA here is from genome assembly GCF_028564815.1 of Eubalaena glacialis. Lineage (NCBI taxonomy): Eukaryota > Metazoa > Chordata > Mammalia > Artiodactyla > Balaenidae > Eubalaena > Eubalaena glacialis. The sequence continues at coordinate 19,327,199 of NC_083722.1, read as the reverse complement.
TTAGACTTTGGGATGCAACCCATTAATGAGCCATGGAATCAATTTGGTGACTGCAAGGACTATTTTTAAAAAGTGAAATGGAACAGGATAGAAAATATCAGAGTGCATTATATGTGCGAAGGTTAAGTACAAGTACTTCTTGACATTTTGCTTTAGTTATGTATTTACACTCTCTCACATGTGAATTGAGGTAAAAAAATTGATAGCCATTGACTTCAGGGTTGTAGTCCAAGGCAAGTGGGGCTGAATAATGGAACCAGGCAAGGTTAGGATTTTATAACAAAATTTTCATCCCACTTACGTTGTGAGAATCCGTGATACCCATAAAGTACAGCTATTCTCTTAGCATTGGAATATTTCTCAGAACTTTCCACATTCCTGTTGAATATGCTACCATTTGACTAGTCACTAAGTTTTAAAACATTAGGGTCCGTTTTTTCTCATCTCTGTCTCTCATTCTTGACCTCAAATCTGGGTAGTGATGATTCTACCCTACATTATCCATTACAGCTTTCCCCTGCTCTCTCCTTATTGCCCCACCCTGGTTTCTTACCACCTCCAAACTTTCTGCTGCTCAATAAATTACCCTAAAACATCATTCCAAATGATCACTTCTATACTCAAAAACTTTCAGAGCTCTCCTGATACCTAGTCAATTCCAAACTCATTTGCTGCTATTTAAGGGCCTCATGATCTAACACTAGCTTACGTTTCTAGTCTTCCTGAACTCCAGCCAACTGGAACTTCTTGCTGTTCTTCTATATATGTTCTACCCTCACTGGTATAACTTTTTTCACATGGTTATCTCTTCCTGGGCACATATTTTTCTTCTGTCATTTCCCTTTTTTACTCCCAATTCCTTAAATCCATATCCTTATCTCTTAGTCAAGTTTATGCCCAAATGTTGCTTTTTTCTTGACTTGTTTCTCCAGGTAGAGAGCATCCTTCCCACCTTTAAACTCTTGTTGCATTTTACCTGTATCAGTCTTAGGATGTGTTTAGGATACTTTGACTTTAGTTATTCATATACGTGACTGCTCTGCCTTTAGATGAAATCATTTTCTACCCCCCACCCCACATCTCCTATTTATCACAGTGTCTTACAAGTAGTAGTCACTTAATCCATACTTGCTGAGTAAGCTATAAAATGACACCTTTTAAAGAGTGTGTTTGTGGTCTAAAAGGGTTAAATCAGCTTCTGAAATTATCTCAGATAGTCCCAGAAATTGTTCCTTATAGTGTAAGAAGAATAATAAAAATCTGGGAAGAACTATTAATCCTTTTACCTGCTTTCAGACATCTCAGAACACTGGAAAAGGCTTGACATAGTGGTCCTTCCCAACCCATTCACTCATATCATTAGCAGTCGGTCAGTGACACGACATCCTTAAGCATCATGATAATGTACAACCAGCCCGGCCAACAGCAGTGCCTGCTGCAAGGTTTTAGTGTTGTTTCTGGTTTGAACCTTCTGTGTTTTGACTTTTTTGTTTTCAAAGTGTTGTTCCTAGATTGGCAGCATCAACATTACCTGGGAACTTGTTAGAAATGAAAATTCTCTGCCCAATCCCAGACCTATTGATCACACGATCTGGCATGAGGCACAGAAGTCTGTGTTTTGGCAAGTCCACCAAGGAATTCTGATGCATGCTAAACTTTGAGAACTTCTGATTTAGACCTCTTTCTTTTCACTCACCACCCCCTCCCCACTCTCTTTATACCGTGTATGAGTTCTCAACACCATCACAACCTTGAGAAGAGCCCCGAGTCAACCATCTCTATGGGTGGTTATGCCTCAGGAAAAACAAAACAAAACAAAACAAAACAAAAACAAAAAAACCCCACCAACAACAGTATTGAAGCTATGCTAAGAATAAGAAGAACCAAAATTTATGAACTAAAATTAGACAATAGCTAATTAACCTATTCTGTCATCCATCAGAATTTTTAAAGTTACCAGAAAGCCTCTTCAAAATCTTCCTTCTTAATGATCCTTCTTAAACCTTGCTTTCTTTATGCAGTGCCATTCAAGATAAATTACTTCTTACTCAACATTTAAAAAAATTTATTCCCTAGTTATGTGACAGAATTCTGTTTTCCATTGCTAGTTTACAGAGTATCAGCAGCATTTTAAATTGGGCAGGCTTTTGTAAACTTGCTTAGGGGTCTAATTTGCAATTAATATCATTGTTACTACAGGGAAATGTAGTCTCAGTTCCAAAATCCAACTCACAAAGCATTGGAATGTGGCAGATTGGTGCATTGGGAACTTCCTGTGCTGGGAAAAGATATTGTGCCTTATCAAGTTCTTCAGTTCCTATTTCAGATATGAAAAATTGGAACCAAAGTATAAGTCTTTCACTGAGAATCTTGAGGAAGCATGGGTAGAGTTGGGTGAGCAATAGCCTATGACAGAATTTTTTTCCTTAGCGGCAGACAGATGCTGACTACTTCTTGAATCCTTCCCCGGAGGAATTTCACTCTTGGAGTTTCCCCCTTTATATATATATATATATATTTTTTTTTTTTTTTTTTTTAACGTCTTTATTGGAGTATAATTGGTTTACAATGGTGTGTTAGTTTCTGCCTTATAACAAAGTGAATCAGCTATACATATACATATATCCCCATATCTCCTCCTTCTTGCGTCTCCCTCCCACCCTCCCTGTCCCACCCCTCTAGGTGGTCACAAAGCACCCAGCTGATCTCCCTGTGCTATGAGGCTGCTTCCCACTAGCTAGCTGTTTTACATTTGATAGTATATATAAGTACATGCCACTCTCTAACTTCGTCCCAGCTTACCCTTCCCCCTCCCCATGTCCTCAAGTCCATTCTCTACATCTGTGTCTTTACTCCTGTCCTGCCCCTAGGGTCTTCAGAACCATTTTTTTTTTTTTTAGATTCCATGTACATGTGTTAGCATACGGTATTTGTTTTTCTCTTTCTGACTTACTTCACTCTGTATGACAGACTCTAGGTCCATCCACCTCACTACAAATAACTCAATTTTGTTTCTTTTTATGGCTGAGTAATATTCCATTGTATATATATGCCACATCTTCTTTATCCATTCATCTGTTGATGGACACTTAGGTTGCTTCCATGTCCTGGCTATTGTAAATAGAGCTGCAATGAACATTGTGGTACATGACTCTTTTTGAAGTATGGTTTTCTCAGGGTATATGCCCAGTAGTGGGATTGCTGGGTCGTACGGTAGTTCTATTTTTAGTTTTTAAAGGAACCTCCATACTGTTCTCCATAGTGGCTGTATCAATTTACATTCCCACCAACAGTGCAAGAGGGTTCCCTTTTCTCCACATCCTCTCCACCATTTATTGTTTGCAGACATTTTGTTGATGGCCATTCTGACTGGTGTGAGGTGATACCCCATTGTAGTTTTGATTTGCATTTCTCTAATGATTAGTGAGGTTGAGCATCCTTTCATGTGTTTGTTGGCAATCTGTGTATCTTCTTTGGAGAAATGTCTATTTAGGTCGTCTGCCCATTTTTGGATTGGGTTGTTTGTTTTTTTGTTATTGAGCTGCATGAGCTGCTTGTAAATTTTGGAGATTAATCCTTTGTCAGTTGCTTCATTTGCAAATATTTTCTCCCATTCTGAGGGTTGGCCTTTGGTCTTGTTTATGGTTTCCTTTGCTGTGCAAAAAAGCTTTTAAGTTTCATTAGGTCCCATTTGTTTATTTTTGTGTTTATTTCTATTTCTGTAGGAGGTGGGTCAAAAAGGCTCTTGCTGTGATTTCTGTCATAGAGTGTTCTGCCTATGTTTTCCTCTAAGAGTTTGATAGTGTCTGGCCTTACATTTCGGTATTTAATCCATTTTGAGTTTATTTTTCTGTATGGTGTTAGAGAGTGTTCTATTTTCATTCTTTTACATGTAGCTGTCCAGAATATACCATTGAGAAAAGACAGCCTCTTCAATAAGTGGTGCTTGGAAAATTGGACATTTCTCCAAAGAAGGTATACAGATTGCCACCAAACACATGAAAGGATGCTCAACATCACTAATCATTAGAAAAATGCAAATCAAAACTTCAGTGAGGTGTCACCTCACACCGGTCAGAATGGCTATCATTCAAAAATTTACAAACAATAAATGCTGGAGAGAGTGTGGAGAAAAGGGAACCCTCTTGCACTGTTGGTGGGAGTATAAATTGATACAGCCACTATGGAGAACCCTATGGAGGTTCCTTAAAAAACTAAAAATAGAACTACTGTACGAACCAGCTATCCCACTACTGGGCATATACCCTGAGGAAACCATAATTCAAAAAGAGTCATGTACCACCATGTGCATTGCAACGCTATTTACAATAGCCAGGACATGGAAGCAACCTAAGTGTCCATCGACAGATGAATGGATAAAGAAGATGTGGCACATATATACAATGGAATATTACTCAGCCATAAAAAGAAACAAAATTGAGTTATTTGTAGTGAGGTGGATGGACCTAGAGTCTGTCACACACAGTGAAGTAAGTCAGAAAGAGAAAAACAAATACCATATGCTAACATATGCTAACACGTATGTATGGAATCTAAGGGAAAATATATGGTTCTGAAGAACCTAGGAGCAGCACAGAAATAAAGATGCAGACGTAGAGAATGGAGTTGACGACGTGGGGATGGGGAAGGGGAAGTTGGGACGAAGTGAGAGAGTCGTATGGACATATATACACTACCAAATGTAAAATCGATTGCTAGTGGGAAGAAGCTGCATAGCACAGGGAGATTAGCTCGGTGCTTTGTGTCCACCTAGAGGGTTGAGGTAGGGAGGGTGGGAGGGAGATGCAAGAGGGAGGGCATATGGGGATATATGTATACGTAAAGGTGATTTACTTTGTTATACAGCAGAAACTAACACACCATTGTAAGACAATTATAATCCAATAAAGATGTTAAAAAAAGTTAGAAAATATAGGAAAATAAACTCAACAAAAGTTGAAGGAAGGAAATAAAATTGTAACAGTAGAAATTTAAAATGTGTAATACACACTAGAGATGATCAACAAGGCCAAAAGCTGGTTGTTTGATGGGACTAATAAGATTGATAAACTTTTAGTGAGACTGAGTTTAAAAAAAAGAGGAGAGAAGGGACACAGTAGAAATAACAAAGAGGACATTAGTACAAATCTTGATGTAATGATGATGTAAAGATATGATCAATAACACATTATTTGTGCCAGTAAATTAAAAAATTTAAATCACATAGGCAAATAATTAGGGAATTTCAACTTTATAAAAGATACAGGAAGCTGTGGAAAATTTGAAGTCTTCTAGCTATTCAAGATATTGAATATACAATTAAAAATGTTTCTACAAGGAATATTTTAGGTACTCATGGCTTTAAACATGAATTCTGTCAAATATTAACAGATAATCTAGCAGAAATAAAGAAAAAGAGAAGCAGTCTCCAACTCATTTAATGAAACCAGCATAACTTTATCAGTAAAACCTAGTAAGGGCATTATAAGAAAGGAAAACTACTAGCAAACTTCACAAATATGGATGGAAATATCCTGAATAACACAGAGAACACCAAATATGATATAAAAATATAAAAATGATAATATATTATATAAAATAAAAAATGATAGTACATTAAGCTAAGCTTGTTTTATTCCAGGAATGCAAGGTTCATTTAATATTATTAACTCAATGTAACTCACCGTATTAATAAAATAAAAGGAAAAACATGCAGTTTATTAAATAGATGCAGAAAAGCCTATAATTAAATCCTGTTCGTGATAAATCTCTTAGCAATGTATGAATAAAGGGAAAGCTTTAATCTGATGAAGCGTTCCTAACAAGCCCTACAGCAAACGTCATAATGGCAAGCTGTTGAAAACATTCCTTTGAATATGAAGCATAAGAAGATACCAGATATCACCACCTCTATTCAACATTTTACCGCAGAACATAGCTAGTGAAATAAATCATGAAAAAGAAATAAAAGTTGTAGGGATTAGGAAGGAAACTTTCTATATTGCAAAGAAATCAAATAGTACCTTAAATTCTAAAAATAGCGTAGTCCAGTGTAGATCGACAGTAACAGCGTTTGGGGAACTCTTCTCTACAAGTTACTCTGGGTTTCAGGCATCTTCCATCATAAGGATCTACCACTTTAAATGGCCCATCTTTCTCTGCATGCACCTGACAGATGGAGAAAGAGAGTAAGATCATAGGTGGGAGGTCTTCATGGGCCAGATCTGGAACTGACCACATTCCATTGACTAGAACACAGTGACATCTAATTATAAGGGGGGAGGCTGGTAAATTTTGCCTAACTGTTTGGCCAGGAGGGAAAAGCAGTTTTTACTGTGACTTCTGTTTGTAGTTTTATTATTGGATATATTACTTGTGGATATCAGGGGAAAAAATATTGTCCCTGTATGCTCAGAAGAAATAGAAACTTTACCCAGCTGACTATGTCTGTATCAATTCTTCCATAAGACTCTGGTTCTAATTCCAACAGTAGCTGAGTTTTCATGAGAAGATGAATTAATTTGTGGGCCAAGTTGTCTATTTCGGAAAGAAATGAAAGCTACTTTTGTGTGACAGTCACCGTGTATAGATTTTGTTTGTTGGACATTAATTCCACAGTGACAAAGACATAGATAAATGTGTTGCTTTGTTTTGTTTTGTTTTGTTTTTTAATGTATTGAGAGCACATTTGCAGAGTGAAACCATATGCTATCTGTTCTTGCCTCTGCTACTGAATGAATTAGCTTGTGACAGTGTTTCCTGAGCTAATGAGGCAAACATTTTCTTGGATTCAGCTGAAGAAGAAATCCTTATTACTGTCACTTCAAGGATAGGGAGAGCAGTGAGCATAACATTATCAAAATTTGCTTAAGCAACCAACATACTTAGGGAGATAAGTTTTTCAAGAATAACCATATTGAAAAGTGAGGATGTAGAATTGTCACTTTGTGGTAGTAACTAGAAAACTTCATGATCAATTTAAAAAGCCTTATTATAACAAGAGGGAGAGGGACTTCCCTGGTAGTGCAGGGGTTAAGAATCTGCCTGCCAGTGCAGGGGACACGGGTTCGAGCCCTGGTCCAGGAAGATCCCACATGCCTGGAGCAACTAATCCCATGCGCCACAACTAGTGAGCCTGCACTCTAGAGCCTGCGAGCCACAACTAGTGAGCCTGTGCGCCGAGAGCCCGTGCTCCCCAACGAGAAGCCACCGCAATGAGAAGCCCATGCACCGCAACGAAGAGTAGCCCCCGCTCGCCACAACTAGAGAACGCCCGTGTGCAGCAACAAAGACCCAATTCAGCCAAAAATAAATAAATAAATAAATTTTAAAAAATTAAAGAAAAAGAAAGAATGAGAGGGAGAGAAGAAAATGATAAGATGTAGCACAATGAGAGAGTCTATATAAAGCTTTGGAAGTAGGAGTTTGTTTAATAGAATATTAGAGATTTTGGACCTATTTAATCTCTGGGTGTAGCTTATTTTTCTCATATTTGAAATGAAGGTGTTGGATGAAAAAAATCTATGGAATCCTTTCTAGTTTTAGCATTGCATGATTCTAGGTCAGTGTTCCAGTTAATAAAGTGACTCAAGAACAAAAATACATGGGATGTTGTGTTACTTAGGAATAGATTGGTTCATTAAGACTATAAGATTGGGGGATGGTAACTTATTACATCTACAAATCCTCTATTTGGAAATGAATCAGAATGTGGCAGTTTGCTCTGCTGGCACAGAGGTAAGAGTTCAGGGCCACAAAGCAGCTGGTCAATATCTTAGAGAGGGGAAAAATCTCAGCGATGAGGGAAAATAGAAAAGGAGACCCCAAATCTGTTTACAACTTCCCTTTAAGTAGTCAACCAACTTTTAAGGTGCACTTGTACACGTGAGTCTCAAAGAGACCCAGCAGAAAATAGCAGCTAGGAGTCAGAAGATCTGAGTAGAGATTTGAGCAATAATTAGGTACTGGGAAAAAATAGATTCAAGTTTGTGTCCCTCAAGATAAACATCTTGGTAAATCTTCTGGGCTTAATATTGGGACTATGGAGGCTCTAGAAGTAATGGCCACACTCCAAAAGCAAAGCGAATGTTTTAGGAGTGAGTGTTGCGCTCCAGTAGTCAGGGGAAACTGAAGTAGCCCAGTGGTAATATAACCTAAAACAAAGGCTTGGCAGGATCAAACGATCTGCTCCTATGCTACCTTCCTGTAAAACAAAATGAAACAGAACCAACTAGAACAAAACAACAGCAAACAAGTGAATGAACAAAAACCCAACATATAAATGCAAAATTTTAACCCTTTTTGGAAGATTATATAACATCATCCAGATCCTGCACAATATTTTATCCACAAGGTCAAGCAGCCAATACAAATTTATGAGGCATGTTAAAGTAACAGCGGGTGGCAGGGGAGGTGGGAAGGAAGGGGTGAAAAACAGATAACAGAAAAGACATATGGGTGGTAAAGTTATTGGAGGTATCAGATATGGTTAAAATAACTGAGTAATATGTTTAAGAATATGGAGGAAAAGATGAACAAAATAGATAAAAGTATGGAGAATTTCAATAGAGAATTGGAATCCATTAAGAGAATCGATTGAATATTTCAGAACTGAAAAATAAAATATTTGTAGTTAAGAATTCGTCTGATGGGTGTAACAACAGACTGGAAACAGCAGAAGATAAGGTTAGTGAATTGGAAGGTATGTTCCGTCTAAACCCTAGTAGGTGTTTCTTTGTGGAAATTCACAAGCTAGTTCTAAAATATTTATGGAAATGGAAAGGCCATGGATAGCCATGACAATTTTGGAAGAACACCTCTACCAGAGAGCAAAACTTATTACAAAGCTAGAGTAATTATTATTGTATATTGGTATAAAGAGAGATCTATATGTAATGGACACTTGATTTACTATAGAAGTGGCCCTTCAGAGGAATGGGTAGAGGATGATCTTTCCATTGGAGAGTGCCAGGCCAATTTGAAATTCACATGGAAAAAAAATGAAACTTTATCCTTAATGACATCATGGCAAAATCTAATACCATGTGGAAGGCATATCTAAATGTGAAATATAAAATAATAAAGAATTTAGAAAAAGAATAAGAGATTATTTTTATTACTTCGGGATAGACAAAGTTTTCTTAAACAGGAAACAAAATCACTAAAGAGAAAGATCCATTAAAATTAAGAGCTTCTCTTCACCAAAAGACACCATTAAGGGAGTGAAAAGGCAAGTCACAGACTGGGAGAAGAGATTTATGATACGAACAGGTGCAAAAGGTTTATATCAGAATACATAAAAAACTCCTACAAATCCATAAGGAAAGGTAATTGAAGAAAAAATTGTTTAGAGACTTGAACCAACACTTTACAAAGAGGCTATCCAAAGGCCAAACAAACCTTTGTGCTCAACCACAAATGTGAACGTGAATTAAATGTGAATTAAAGCTGGCACAATACCATCATTTATCCACTATAATGGTTATAATTTAAGACTGTCACTTCTAAATATTGACAAGAATGTAGAGTAATTGGAAGGCTCATCACTGTAGGTGAAATAAAATTGTGAAATTACTTTGGATGAGTCTTTGGTCATAAATATGCCCTATGACTCAGAAATTTTACTCCTTGCTTAGGATAATGGCAGTGTAGTAATATATAAGCACCCAGCTATAAGACAGGAAGAAGACCACAATTACAAGGATCATAAGTAACATTTGAAATCCACTCTACATTCAGATCTTTAGTTCCCATATACCTAACCAAGAGAATAAACCTCATAGTTTAGTTTGGTCAACCAAAGAGCTCAGTTGACTAACTGATTATCCCATTTTTCCTGAAGTGCTTCCCCAGGTATGAGTTACCTTCCAAACTCCATTTTGCTTAATGACTACATAATTAAAGGCAATTTTATTGTCTAGGAATATTCTAGCTCATGAATTTATGTTGATTTTTTTTTTTGGTCTCTAAAATTTGAACTGTTTTGTTTGTTACTTGGGGCATAGTGAGAGATTAATTGCAGATCATATATCTTAATGTAGAGTTGGAATCTTTACAGGAACTGATGAAATTTGGTGTCTTGGATCCCTTGTGGTGAGTAACTGTATCAGACTTTTAATAATTCATTTTGAATACTTGAAAAGGCTGGATAACCGTGTCAAAGTCTAGGACACACTTTGGGTAAGAATGGGAAGGCTCTGTGATCACACGAGAAGAATAATCATAAGGGTGCGCATTGAGCAGACTGAGAGGTTGTTAGGAATCACTATTACATTTTAATTGGTTTCACCCTTGGTATAATTAAACATAAACATAATGTAATGGTTTCTGAATATATAGATTTTTTTGAGAAAATAATTGGATCATAGTTTGTATTATTAGTCCTATGTCCCTTTCTACCCCTGACATTCTTTGAGTTTCTTTGAGATTCTATGACAAATAAATAGAAGCAGCTAATTATTGAGACTTAGGTCCAATTAAGGCATGTTGATGTATTAAGGTTCATTCTAATAGTGGGACTTAGGGTCAAATGGCACACTCAACAGTTGGAAAGATTGTCATCCATTCAGTTGTTTGATAATGGCAAATTAAGGAGTTTTAAAAGACAGAAAGGAAGTCTATCTAGAGAAGGGCAAAAAGGATTAGCCATTTTAATAATCCAGTAACTCAAGCAAACCCAACGGAGAGAACATGGCAATCAGTGTCAGAAAAAGAGACAAAATGTAAGACTGGATATAAGTCCATTGACTTATTATGGATCTTGCTGCAAAAGTCTTAGAAAGAAGTAATATACAGCTGATATCATCTTTATGATCTCCAAATTCTTGAGTTAGATGTCTACCTCCAGAAGCCTTTCGCTTCTGTTGGCTTTTTAGTAAGCTGAAGTGTTAGATCTTAAGTATACTTGTATTTCCAGTTGCAGGATCCTTAGCACATTTACCCAGGGTGTATACCTTGGAATTCAAGAGCCGCATTTGTTTTTATAAATATTCAATATGGTCCTTCCCTAAGTGATGCTAAGTCTGCCCTTTATTGGTGTCTTTCCAATACATTCAATCTCCTGGAAGTATATCATTTATGTGTATGTCTAATGGGGTCTTTTTTTTTGAAATGTAACTTGTACTTTCCAAGCATATGTCTGTGTATATGACATTAATTTCAACAATATGTGATATAATGTGACAATGTATAGTCTGTCAGTGGATAAATATATTCAAGATTCATAGGTTTTCTTGCAACAAATTTATAAGAACTCATATGAGAATTTATGAGAATTTATTTTATATAAATTGTATATTATTAGGACTATGGGTAGAATTTAGGCTAAGTAGCTTAAATTTATCTGAAAATTTGGATTGTTTTGATTTAAAATACTATTAGTTTATTCTTTCCTTCCAGACCTTTTGGAGTGATATTCTGTTTTAGTATTCTGTTTGTAACTGCTTCAGTAGTTCATTTATAAGGTGGATTTCTCTATCACTAGTGAGCATTGAAAGTTCTCCCAGGTTATGAAAACATAATTCATAATCATCCTGTAAAAGTTAGAATATTAACCAATCTCACCAGACTATTTTAAGCTATTTCTAAGACATATATACATATATATATTTTAAATAACCACAATAATTTGTTAATGGATACAGTGAATAAAAGATGTAAATTGTGACATCAAAAACATAATATGCAGGGATGGGAGTATATAAGTGTAAAGCTTTTGTATACATTCAAAGTTAAAGTTATTAGCTTAAAATAGACTATTATAAATATAAGTTGATTTACATAAGCTGAATGGTAACTACAAAGCAAAAACCTATAGTAGATACACAAAAGACAAAGAGAAAGAAATCTACACATGCCATTACAGAAAATCATCAAATCACAAAGTTAGAGAGCAAGAGAGGAAGAAAGGAAAAAATAAATTACATATCTGCCAGAAAACAGTTAATAAAATGGGAATAGTGTGTCCATATCTATCGATAATTCCTTTGAATGTAAATGTACGAAATTCTGTGATCAAAGTGGCTGAATGGATAAATAACAAAACAAAACAAAACAAAAAACAAGACCCAACTGCACACTGCATACAAGAGACTCACTTCAGCTTCAGCTTTAAGGAAATGGATAGACTGAGAGTACAGGGATGGAAAAAGATATACCAGGCAAATGGAAGGCAAAAGAAAGGAGGTGTAGCCATACTTATGTCAGACAAAGCAGACTTTTATCAAAGACCGTACAAAGCAGTAAAGAAGGTCATTATATAATGATAAAGAGGTCAATTCATCAAGAGAAGACAACATTTGTAAAAATTTGCACCCAGCATAAGCGCATCTAAATATATAAAGCAAATGTTAACAGACCTGAAGGGAGAAATGGACAGCAACATAATAGTAGGTGACTTCAAAACTCCACTCTAAACCATGGATAGGTCATCCAGATAGAAAATCAATAAGGAAACATTGGACTTAAACTACACATTTCCCAGATGTACTTAACAGACATTTAACTCTAGTTTCATTTGAAATCTAGAAAACTTTGTATTTCTAGTTATCTTTGTACTTGTACTTCTTTTAAATATTAAAAATATCCCTTTTTCCCTGTTTCATTTAACCTTTTATAAAAATAATAATTGTAAAATTCTATTTTGTCAGAACATATATTATTTATATTACTCTATCACTCTTGTTTCTATCTTTATTATTAGATCTACTATTAAATCTCTATGGTCTTTTTACCAATGTAATTAATTTATATACATTGTTTTATTTGTAGAAGTGTTTTAGGCTATGAATTTCCCTCTGATCATTGCTTTAAATGTAATCAGAGTCTGATATATAGAATATTTATTATTCTCATTCTTTAAAAATTTGGAGACTTTGGACTAGGTTTCTTCAGGCATTTTTTGGTTGGATGAAACTCATCTGTAAGAAAGGCTCATGGATATTGCACTTTCTGAGTTCTTTCAAATGTAAACTCTAATTCTGTAGTCTTGATACTTAAAAGATAGCATGGTTGAATACAAAATTATTGGTTCAGACTTTCTTTTCTTGATCTTCTTATAAAGGTTACTTTATTCTGTCCTTGCTTTGCATATTGATTTTGAGAAATATGATGCTAGTCAAATTCTCTTGCCCTTGTAATTATTTTTTTCTGGAGGCCCTGAGGATTTTTTAATTTCTAAATTTGAATAGTTTTACTAGGATAAATTTTAGAATTAATCTTTCTAGGTCAAATTTCTCAGAACTTAGTTAGCTCTTATAATATGTAGATTCAGGTCTTCTTTTATTTTTGGAAGGTTATCTTGAATTATAGTAAAAAATAATAGTTCTGTTTTACTGTATGGTTTTCCTTCTTTAGGATCTCCACTTATACCTATGTTGACTTTTCATTGCCAATTTTTAAACTTTAGCCAATTTCTCACTGACTCCTTTTACTTCTTTTTTTTAAACTTTCAAATTCTCTTTGTTGTTTTCCTAGTTTTCTTTAATGCTTCTCGTTAAATTTTCATTCAAATCCGTTTTGAGTATGACATAGGCACCATATAATTGAACTTACTTTATGATGTGGTATTACCTTCTATTGCTTTCCTGAAATCAACTAACTCTTGTTTCATTTCTTCTTGTTTTAGTCTCCATTTTGGTTCTTAGATTTTGGATTTTAAATTTTATGTGTCTTTTTGTATATCCAATAGTTTGAGGATAAATAATTCAGTTTTGCTTTTTATGTTACACTTTTCTTCAAATTCATGATCATTTATTTGGGAGAATTTTATCAGCTGAAATTTTAAATTTAAATTGCTGTTTTCTTTTTATAGTAGCTTTGTATAGAAGAAAACCACACATATCTATATATTTGTTTGATTGACTTGACAGATTATATTTAGTTTTTTTCCCAGATTTCTTGTCCAAGTTTGCCATCTTCTGTCAGAGTAGAAGATTGCAGTTTCTTTAATAGGTGGCTTGGGGGCATGGCTGGGAGGGGCTGTAGGGTGAAGAGTTGTGTGTAAGATTTCTTCTTTTAAAATATTGTCTGGAAGGATCCTAAAGTAACCGTCTTCATTTTTTTTTTTTTCCCCTGTCAGTCTCCAATGGGCATGTCTTTCCTTCCCTTTTATTCTGTTTTCTTCTAGAATGTTTCTTTTCAAGATTGTCTCCTTAAGCACTGCATCCAATTTTAAGTCCTTTCCCTGTAGTTAGGGCTGTGATCTTCCAGTAGTCTTTATCAGTATTTTATCACTTAGGATGATTTTAGCTTAATTAATCGCCTCTTCTATGCTCTGCATACTTTTTCTCAATATTATTCTCTCTCTCCTTCTGCTGCCCCCGAACTCCCAGTTTTCTGAATAGGTGGGAGTTTTAGAGAAAACTTTGCTGGAAATTGGTATTTATTTTTCTAAATACAGACAATTTAAATTTATAATGATTTTTATCTTTTACATATCTGAAAGTGTGATAATTGTACGGATTTATTTGTGTTTGTTGATATGTGTAGTTTTCTTAGAGGATGTGTGGTAGGATTCATGTTTAGGTAGCTGTGATTACCTTGACTTCCAGAACCAGCACTCTTAACCACTGTGTCCCTCATTAATATTGTCCCTTTGGATTTTGCCTGCAGTTTCTCTTTTGATGGCTCTGAAATAATTTTTTTGAGCTCTGTTTATGAAACTGGAGAAATTACTCAGATGCCAAGTTGTATTTGCTTTCCCCATCATCTCCTTTCAGGGATATGTACAAATTTGCTTCCTTTGTAAGCTTCAGACAAAACACTACACCAAAATATACAAGCACAGCACAACAAAGCAGACAACAACAATTAAAGAAACCCCTCCAGTTCAAAACCCACATGCCAATCTCACCCACAAGTTCAGAAATACTCAGATACCTCTGGATGCTAGTTTAGGCTGATGCTGGGCCCCATGCAGTATAGAACATGTACCTCACCCTGACTGTGTGACAGACTCTGCTAGGATGTGTGGGGATCAGTGAAAGTCTCATAGAGAAGGTGACATTTGACATCAAACTTAAAAAGTAAGCTGGATTTTTTCAAAGTAAACAGGAAAGGGAGAGGAAAAGCCCTTTAAAGCAGAAGTTTCACCTGATCAAAATCATGAAGGTATTAAACGCCTGAGCTGTTTGCACAGGTAATCTTAAGTGGCTTTAACACATGTGGTTGAGAGTGTGGTGGCAAGGTGTGGGTCTGGGGGAAGGAAGTGATGCGAGATGGGGCTGGGACAGTGGCTGGAGTCAAATTTGAAAGGCTTTGCTTGCCTGCCACGTCACTCATTCACAAAGAACAGTATGATCCAGATTGCCTTTTTTACTAAGAAAAATGAAGAAAATTAAACACCTGCTGGTAAAGCTGATCGATTGTTAGGAAGATACATTAGTCACCTGTAACGCAAACTGTTTTTCAGGGGAAAACCAAAACTGTATCAAATAAGTTTATTTTCAGAACTAAGTAAACAATTTTTATAGTCAGTGGCTGTTAGTTCATTGTTTTCAAAAGCTGGTTGATAAAGTTCAAGAATTTATTTTAAATATTGGTTTAAGGATATTGGAATGACCAGACACCTGAGTAGAGGAGCTTTCTCATTTAAACAACAATCCTCCAGTGAATGGTTCTGCACGTTCTCCAGTGTTGACCTCTTCAACTTTGT
This sequence comes from Eubalaena glacialis, assembly GCF_028564815.1. Lineage (NCBI taxonomy): Eukaryota > Metazoa > Chordata > Mammalia > Artiodactyla > Balaenidae > Eubalaena > Eubalaena glacialis. The sequence goes on along the minus strand of NC_083722.1, from coordinate 19,311,547 downwards.
TTCAACGCCTAGCATGATGTAGACACTAAAAGAATGATAAACATGTGTTGAAAAAAAGAGAGAAAAAAGAGAAAGAAAGAAAAGAAGGAAGACCTTCTCTTGGTAGAGCAAGATAAGTTGATTCTTCAATCCATGGCTGTCACATGGAGATTTTTCTTAAGATCTTTCCAGTGTTCATACTTAAGAACATACCATAGGTGGTTTACTTCAGTGAGGCAACATTCCTCTACCTCCAACTAAAATGTAAACACTCCTGAGAGCTGTGAAGCCTTATCAACCAATAAAATTTAGAGATAATTAGTAGATAGATAATAACAAAATGGGGCATGTCATAGGTGCCAAAGGCTACCTTCAGATCCTCTACCTCAAGGATGGGGCATTTCATTCCACAAGGGCACTGAAGAGGGAGGCCAAAAGGATCCAAGGACAGACATCTGTGTGTTTTTCTTAGCATTTGTCCATATTGGGCATGGTTAAAATAATGCCCCTTGTTCAAGCTCTGAAATAACCTCAAAAACAATTTAAAAAGGTAAAAGTCCTGTGCTCAATTCTTTCTAGAGTATACTCTGGGAAGAAAGTTAGAAATAAGGGAAAGTTTGTTAATTTTGTCAGGATACCCAGAGTTAAATGATGACCTTATTCAAAGAGGGTTAAGAAATAGTTTTGATGCTTACTAGCTCCCCATAAACATGAAACTTGGGGTTTATATTTGAAACAGAACAAGTCAGGCCCTACTAAGAAGAAGGCAATAATTAACTTGGTGTTTGACATATTTTTCCAAACTTAGTCCATACAAATACCCCTTGTTTCAATTTTATTAGATGTTAAGACTATTCCTGAAAATGCAAAGTTCAATCTCTCCAAAGTAGGATGATATGTGATTTTTAAATATTGGACCATATGGAATTTTGTCTAGTTAACTGTGTGTGTCTGGAAGCAGAGTAGCTCTGTGAAGGGATGTTACCCATAGCTGATAGACGTAGAATTCAGAACTGTAGCCTGAACATCAGAGCACATGTGAGTAAATTGTGGAGGGAATTGGTAGTGGTGGTAGGCCATGGCCAGCAACTTTCTTAGTGCTGTAAAAGCAACATTGCCGGGCTACATGCTGAGAAAAAACCCCCAATATATGTACTGCATTTAGTTGTTGATTGGGAGAGGCCCGTAACTCCTCTGTCTATCCCTTTCCCACTCCCACTCCTGGTCCCCCTTCCTAAGGTAGAGAAGTAGGATGTAGCCTGGTGATGTTCAGTAAAAATTCATTGTGTTCTTTACTACTTAAGATCAGATAGTACAAATTGTCACTTCAATTCTTGACTAAAGCAGATTGATTGGGGGGGATGAGGGAAACCTAGGGCACAAAAAAGATATAGGGGTTGTGTTGTTTCCTTCCAAATTCCCTTTTCAGTTATTCATAAAGGATGACAAAAACGATAGTCCCAATGAATTTTACATAATTTAAAATATTATGAAGCAATCAACAAAATAGTCACCAAATAACTCTGGTTGTTGGTGATGCAGCATTCCATTTGTGTGTGTGTGTGTGTATGAGTGTGTGTGAGAGAGAGAGAGACAGAGAGAGACAGAGAGAGGGAGGGAGAGCGAAAGAGGCAAGAGATGTATATCTGGGCTATAAGGATAATGTTTGCCACTCAGAAATTGAAGGCTGCTCTTATGTTGCCTGCACTGCAGATTTGGCACTTAACAGTGTTCCAACACTTTGGCTGCTTGTAACTGTGCATTCACTTCAGAGATAAAATCCCATTAGGTTCAAACCTACTTTCCCCTTTGACCACCATGGAGGAGCTTTTTAGCTTCTTCATAGACTGTTTTATTGCTCTGGATAGTCTCTTTAATAGGATGTAACCCAGTTTCGTGACATTATTTTGTTCAGTTTACTCAGAAAATCATGGTATGGTTTGTGTTCTCTCTCTCTCCTTTTCCTTTCCTTATCTCTCCCAATGCAGGGGAAAATTATGAAATTATAGAATTAATGGGCACTGAAAAGTTGGAGAGACTGAGATCATAAGTTACTAAACTGATTTTCTTGCCGAAATGGTATAATTGAGTGATACTTTTTATAAATGTGATTCAAGCTGTGGCTTTTCTGAAAGATCAGAAGTCACATTATAAAAAAAAGGAGGGGAGGATCATAACTTCATAACTATGAGTCAGCAAGATGACCCTACTTTCACTGGTAAGATTTATATAATTTCAGTGACTCTAAATCTCGAGAGAGATTTATTTATAAAATACCTAGCTGGAAAACAAAACAAAAGATGAACCCAGGACAGTTAACAAATGAGACATTTACCTAAGTCTGTCTTTGAACGTCAAAAACAATAGGAAATCTCTGTAACATAGGTGTGTGTGTTCTGACTGGAATACTGGGCTTTGAGTTGGAAAAATCTGATTTGACTGTGTGACCTTTAGATGTGGAATGTAACCTCTTTTGGTTTTAATGTTAATGGGCTTTATGTTAATTTGGTCAAAAATCAATCATGTTGGTGTAAAAAAAACCTTTAAAGTGATAAATGACAAGTTTATATTACATTTTTGAAGTTAAGCAAGGTAAGAGTTGGCTGCTTTGGGTTCGCAAGGCGGTCTTATATCTCTGAGTGGGCCCCTGCTCACATCCCAGAACATATCTCTTTTACAAAAGACCTGGGTTTAAAAACTGGCTAACTTTGTATTTGAATAAATTACCTAATTTCTCTGAATCTCTGTATTGTTATCTGTAAAAAGAAAATAATTTTAGGCTCTACTGCTGCCCATAACAATGTTAATTTCATGGTCACTACATGGATTTGCAGTTAGACAACTGAGCTTAGCATAAAATTAGATTCTGGTTTTGAACACATCGCTATACATTTTTAGGTTTCAGTGTTATTAACTACAAAATTAAGTGTTAAGTCCTTGGTGCCTAAGACCAGTTTGGCATAAACATTTGTGTGATATGGCTTCCTGTGCAGACTTCTGTAGCCCTTTTCTCAGTGAGCTCTTTTGAGAAAACCTTTTCCTTCTGATGAATGCTTCCAGTGCCAGTTCATGCATCTGTAAGAAAAAAGCAGGCCAGACACTGTTATTATTCACACTGCAGGAAACCCTGAGAAGAGCTCAGTGAAAGGAATGGCAGCCTAAAATTAAAGATCCATTTGGTGTGCGTGGTGTGTGTTTTTAACATGTGGTTCTTTTCCCCCTGCTATCAGTAAACTCGATGACTAGTAGTGTGTCCAGTTGCACAAATATAGAGGGAAAAGTTGGAATTAGTGTAAAACAAGATGGTAAAAAAACCATTCATAAATCCAGAGATTCTATAAATAATGAAGATGCTGCAATAGTTTGTAAAGGAGGTTACTCTGCTGTTTCCAGGTACCATCTTTTGAGCTACTACTGGGCTTACTGATGTTCTGTTTGAGACTGTTAATACCAGTGTCAAAAGTAATCCTAAATAGCTCTTCAGACTCTGGTTTTAGCTTTTTGATTTATCTCCCTTTTTTTTGTATGGGTAGTCAGTGTTTGGGTTGTGTGAACAAACAATGAGGGAAAATCCTGAACAGCTAAATCTTTTCATATTAAAACCTGTATGTTCTGCACTTTACAGTTTGCTAACACTTTTGAGTGCCAGTCTTCCTGTAGGACACAGTAATAGATTTATTTACTTTTTTAATGGATGGCAAAATGAAAAATTGGAGAAGTCAGATGACTTTTTAAAAATTATGTTGCTAAAAATAAGACAATAATAATAACAGTAATAAAGTACATTAACTGAGTGCTTCCTTGTGTGTTAGATGTTCTTCTAAGCCCTTAATCCTCACAATACTTAATCCTCACCACAACCTGTAAGTGTTCATCAGAAGCAATAGGTGGGAACTGGGGCACTCCAAACACAGGGAGAAGAGTGTGAAAAGAGCTTTTAAACAAGTAGGCAGGTGCTGAGAATGAGAATAGTGTTCAAAGTGGAGGAGGGATGAGGCTGAAACAGAAGCAGGACCAGATCATAGAGGGCCTCATATGCCTGCTGCAGAGTTTGGATTTTATCTTCTAAAACAGGGATAGACAAATGCTTTTTGTAAAGATCCAGATGGTAAATGTTTTTGGCTTTGTTGGCCACTTGATCTTCTTTGCAACTTCTCAGCTTTGCTGCTGTAGCACAAAAGCAGCCACAGACAATACGTAAATGTGGGCATGGCTGTGTTCCAATAAAACTTTATTTATAAAAACAGGTGGCAAGTCAGCAGAATTTGGACAATGGGCTATTATTTGCTGACCCTTATTCTAGAAAATGGTGAACCACTAAACTTTGAAGGCAAATAGAGCATGAGACATGCATTGCTTCTTCCAAAAGGTCTTCCTCACCTGATGATTAAATTGAGGCATATAGCAATTATTTTCCCCACTCTGTCAAGGAAGAATGATTCCATGGGAATAATGACTAGGACACTTTCTCTAGAGAGAGTGAACATAGGTCCCTGGCTTACCTGGAATAGGCTGCTTTATATCTGTTGCTCAACATTATAACTAATAGCACCCCTTTCATCCTCACGAGTTTCCCTATTGGGATAAGTTATATATGGTCGTCTTATTTTAAACCTAAAAATGGGTTCATTTTAGAACTTCCACATAAGGATAGGCATTGGTCCTAATCTTTTGTAGATGGTGTGATGGGTTGAGAACACCACCATCTGGAGTGGAATCCTGCCTTTGCTCCTTATTAGCCATGTGGACTTGGGCTAATTGTCCATTTTCTCCAAGTCAAGATTTCTTTCCTTGAAAATTGAGAGTAATAGGTCCTTCCTATATAATAAGGGCTATGTGAGTATAATACAATGATGTTTGTAAAAGTTCACGGGGAAAATTATTTGTCAAGTGTTATCCAAGTGGAAGTGAAGAAGAATTGCAAGGTGGTAGGGCTTTGTACCCAGACGGAAAGGACTTAACCCAGCTTCCATGATTATCATTTATGGGGCCTTGCAGAATTCATTGCTTCTCTTTGAGTCTCAGAGCTTCTTTGGGGCTAATAACACCACCTCTTCACAATTGTTAAAGATAATGTGTGTAAACTGTCAGGCACAGTGCCTGGTCCATAGTTAGCATTTAGTAAAAAATGCAGTTATTATTTTTTGAACAATCACATGCCATGTCAAAGCTTCTATTCATCTTTACTTTGACACCTGCCTCAGATTATTTACCTCCATTCACCTCCTGTAGTGTCAAAATTCTGGGTTTTTTTTGTGGTTTTTTTACAGTTTTTAAGCCATATCCACTCAGCAGTGTTCCAAAATTGTAATGAAGATATTGGTGTTGATGAAGATGATGATGATGATAGTAACTTATTGAACAGTTTTTAGGCTATAGGCATCTCTAGATGAAGCATATTTCCTGTGTGGTCTAATATGGTTAATGCTAACTTCATCTGACTTTCGAGACTCTAATGCACTTTTGAATCCTTGATTTCTGGGACCATTCTTGGGTCATGGCAGAGCTCCCTGTGGTGTTTCTTCAATAGGAAAGGCCAGATGAGATCACAGCCTGAGGAAGGAGGGCTGTGAACACCATGTTATTTCTCTCCTAACGCTTTTCCTATACCTTTCTATCACGTTTGCTTGAAGACCTGAAAATAATTGGTTGAAACTGCTACTCACTTTTAGCTTTCTATCCACATTTGACAAGTATGTTGCTCCATGGAACATGCATTATAAATGGCTTGAATCTAACAAGTAGTTCTTTTTGGACATGCAATCTGTTTTCCTTCTTCCTTCCTTGAGAGGGAAATTACAATCTTCCAAGACTCTCCTTCCATTTCTATAGAATGTGGGTGCTAATTTGAAAGCAGTCTCATAAAATGGAAGCAAACAGACTAATTAGAAATATTTATGGGCCTGTTAGTGAATATATGTGTAATTGAAATAAAAAGGCTCTCCCTGAAGGGGAAAACATTACTTTGGTTGTAGGAATAATTAGCTTGTGCTGTTACATTGAAAGAGGATAAAACCCTTTCCCTCCTGATCAGATCCATTTTTACTTCATCAGACCAAGGTGTCTCCAGAAAGACTCATTAGTATTTTTATTATTAAATTTTAATTTTTAAAATCAAAGCTAGACTTGCACATTTCTTATTCCCCTGAGATAATCACTTTCAACTCTTAGTTGATTATTTTGGTACTTATCACCGTATCTCTAATAATAGGTTTATAATACTCTTTTAAAATAAGTTCTTTAAGTTTTTTAAATCAAAGTTGCATACATGTATACAGTTAAAAGAGTCAACTATTTCTACATTGCCTGTTAGTAAAACCAGCATATCCATGGCACACCTTCTGTTTCTCACCTTCCTAGAGGACATCACTTTTTGCATTTACTATCATAATTCTATTTAACATGATATTATTACTACTTCTTGACTTTTAGCTTTGAAAATGATCTATTGACTTTGCACTCTGGAAGATGAGAATTTAGTTTTCTAAATTCCAGTCCCATTCTGTACATGGATCCTTCCTATTTTCCATCCTCCCAATATAGTTTAATCATAATTTTGGATAGATCAATATTCTGTATTTACATTATCATGACTATATTAAAACTATTCATGCCTGAGACATGTAACATACTTTGATTATTTTTGCTATCCTGCATAACATTTAAAAAATAGTTTTAGATTATCTTTTAAAAATACATTTGCCGATTTTCTTTGGACTCCGCACTAATTCCATCCCAAACTCTGCCACACCAGTATGTAAATCTATGCTGTATATGTTTTTTCACATCTGGTATTTTTCAGTTTGTCTCTGGAACAAACATCTCCTAGAGCCCTCGGGTACCTACTCATCTGGATTAATTACTATTTCTAGTGTCATACAGAGATTTTACTTTACCTCCCTCATTTTCACCTTTGACTTTCTCATGTATTGAATTCCCTGTTCCCTGGATCCAAGATCTTCCTCTTTATTGATTTATTCCCTCATTTTGACTGGGTATAGCCTCCAGTAGCTTCCTGAAAAAAGTAGAAAACTGTATGAAAGATGATTTATTTTATATCTTGCATGACTGAAAATGTCTTTATTTTATTGTTGCACTTAATAAAAAAATTGGCCAGGTTAGAATTCTCAGTTGGATATAATTTCCTTCAGAATTTTAGACAAAAATTTATTATGAAAATTTCTGAACATGTGAAAAAGAAGAGTTCGGGGAAATTCCATGTACTTATCAAAAAACTAACAGCTTCAGCAGTTGTTAACATGTTGCCTACTTGTTCCATTCATCTCTCCGCCTACTTTTTTGTTTGTTTTGCTGGAGTATTTTAAAACAAGTCCCAGACATTATCTTATTTCACCTCTAACTGATTCAAAATGAATCTTCAAAATAAAATAAAGGGCATTTCCTTACAATGTCATTATCACACTTAAAATTACCAATAATTCCTTTATATCACACTAAAACAATCTATATTCAATGTTTTTTTGTTGTCTATAAATACCTTTTGTAGATGCTTTGTTTGAATCAAGATCGAAAATATTTCTACTCATTGTATTTGGTGGTTATATTTTTGAAGTCTTTTTTGATCCCCAAAGTCTCCTCTTCTCCCATATCCCTCCCTGTTCCTCCCACCCTCCCATACCATTGACTTTTATTAAAATAACAAGAATGTCCCATGTTCTGGATTTGGTTGATTGCCTTCTTGTAGTAGGTTTCTCTATTTCTCATATTTCTTATAGACCAGAAGTTAGGTTTAAATCCTTGATTAGATTCTGGATCAATTGTTTTTCCAACAGTGTTCCAAAAGTGATAAGAGTTTGCCACTTTTAGTTATTCTAAGGCGGAGCAGTGACTGAAGTAGTGAAAGTACCCTCTCTTCTTTGTAAAGTTCTCCATAATTTTTCACCTAGAGCTTTTAATATCCATTAATGATGATTGTCCAAATCAGTATTCTCATTATAGAAGTTGTAAGATGGTGATTTTTCTAATTCTGTCGTTCCTACTCCTATATTAGTTGAAAATCTGATTGGTGAACTCTTCCTCATTCAGGAGGGCTATACAGTTCATACCAGAAGAATAAGATAATCGTTTCCACTTAATTACTACAGACTTTTCTCAATTTACAATGGGGTTATGTCCTGATAAACCCATTGTACTTTGAAAACATCATATGTCTAAATGTACTTACAACAACTAAGGTACTAAAGATCATAGCATAGCACAGCCTACCTGAAAGATGCTCAAAAGACTTACATTAACCTACAGTTGGGCAAGGCCTATTTTTATAATAAAGTATTGAATATCTCATGTAAATTATTGAATACTGTACTGAAAGTGAAAAACAGAATGGTTGTAAGTGTATTGGTTATTTACCATCATGATCACGTGGTTGACTTTGGGCTGACTCCTGCTGGCCAGCCTCGTGAGAGAGTATTGTACCACATATTGCCAGCCCAGGACAAGGTCAAAATAAAAAATTTGAAGTACGGTTTCTACTGAATGCTTACTGCTGTCACACCAGTGTAAAGTCAAGAAATTGTAAATCGAACCATCTTTAGTTGAGAACCATCTGTAGTTTTCATAGTTATGAGTGGTGCCTTGGAAACCTCTTCTATTATCAAATGTTATCTCTCTCCTTTTATTTGAGTATCATTATGAAATAATGAAATTTGTATAGCTAATTGTTTAGCAATTGCTGTCATTATGTGTATGATGCTTTAAATGGCCTTATTGACTAGTAGAAGAACCCTTTCCCTAAGAAACTTAAAGGCTTCTTAAAACTGCTGATTTATACATAATTTTAATGAAAACTACTTCTTTTCACTCTGAAAGTTTGTAGAATCATGTTTTTCTTGTTCCCAGTGTTCTGAAATTTCATATGATGTAACTATTTTCATCCATATTCCTCAACTGCTTGTTTCCTTAGTTAGCTCTTTCAGTCTGAAAATGTATGCCTTCCCTTTCACTTTGGTGGCGATTTCCCGTCCATCTTCTCTGTCTCTCCTTCTAGTACTTTTGTTATTTAGATGTTTAATCCTTTACTTTTCTTATTTTTCCTCTCCTATCTTTTTCAGTCTTTGTCTTTTTGCTTTACTTTCTGGGAATTTTCCTCAAAGCAATCTCTTCTACTGGGATTTTATTTTATTGGGATTTTCTATTTTTATGTCATTAATTTTAATTTCAAAAATCATATTATATGTTCTTTGAATACCCCTTTTATGGATCTTTTTACTCTTTCATGGATACAATATCTTTTTTATCTCTCTGAAGGATTAATAAGAGGGTTTTTTAAAAAATGTATTTTTCCTGTGTAAGGTTAGGTACTTAACACAAGACCTACCTCACTTTTAAAAAAAAATTTTTATTTATTTTATTTATTTTTCTTTTTGACCGCACTGTGCAGCATGCGGGATCTTAGTTCCCCGACCAGGGATCAAACCCATGCCCCCTGCACTGGATGCACAGAGCCCTAACCACTGGACCACCAGGGAATTCTCAGACCTACCTCACTTTTGATAGCAGCTTCAAATTTGAGTGTTCACAAGGCCAGCCTCAGGTTTGATACTTTGCTAGAAGGACTCACAGAACTCACTGAAAGCTATTATACTCACAGTTACGGTTTATTACAGTAAAAGGGTACAGAATATAGTCAGCCAAGGGAAGAGATACATGGGACAGAGTCCCAGCCAGTTGAGAGCACGAGGTGCTGTCACAGTCACGGGTACAAGTAGGCATAGATAGGCGAGCTCATGGACACTTTGCTCCCACTATATTCTCAAGTTCCCTTAACAGGGACCTGGGGACCTATCTTTTGTCTTTTTCTATTGGTTCTGTTTGTGGGAAAGGGAGCCCTGTGACGTAACTGTTTTAGTTCAATTAAATACTCAGTCTTGTTCTGTATTTACCGACAGGGAGGCCACAGTTGCTGTGGCAATGGTCAGATGTGGCCAGAGCCCTTGAGTGTAAGATGGGGGTATAGAAAGGAGGAGGGGTTTGAAGATGCTGAGGAGACCAAAAGCAGAGGCACTTTTTTTAAAGCAACAATGTTTTGCCATCACCTCTATCTATTTCCAGAACCTTTTCATCATCCCCCAGAGACACTCTGTACCCATTCGGCAATAACCCTCCCATATTGTCCTTCCCCCAATCCCTGGTAACTTCTTCCTGTCTCTATGAATTTGTCTGTTCTAGGTACCTTATATAAGTGGAGTCATACAATATTTGTCCTTTCATGTCTGGCTTCTTTCACTTAGCATAACGTTTTTAAGGTTTATCTGTGTTGTAGCATGTATCAGAATTTTATTCCTTTTTTATGGATGAATACTATTCCATTGTATAGATATACCACATTTTGTTTATCCTTTCATCTGTTGAGGAACACCTGGGTTGTTTCCACCTCTTGACTGTTGTTAATAATGCTGATATAAAAATTGGGGTACAAATAGCTATCTGAGTTCCTGCTTTCAAATTTTTTGAGTATAAACCTGGGAACAAAATGGCTGGGTCATCTGGAAATTCTGTGTTTTGAGAAACAGAGAAGAGCTTTTGAGAATAAAGTTTATCTTTTTCTTATTGGGACACTAAAACGATGAGATTTTGTGAAGTTGTCTTGGCAGGCATTCCTCAGCTTTCAAAAAGTTTCTTTTTGAACACATGGCTATTGTTAGGTTTTGGTGAAATGGCATTATTTATATAGAGTATAATTGGAATTGACAAGAAGGTCTCAGCTGAGCAAGGTCTGTCATAATGACCTTTATTTAAGATGGTGAGAAAAGATACCAGGACACAGGCTGAGAGGGGCTGCCATTGTATTTCCTGGTCCCACCTGGTATTTGCCTTTCGTGCCTGGTTGTTTACTGCCATGTTGTTCAGGAGCAGAACAATGTGCTCGCCGTCTGGAAATCTTGTGGTATAAGTAGATCTTTTTTTATTCCTGCACTCTTTGAGCATTATCTTAATTTTCTGACTCAGTTTTTTCCACACTATTTCTGAGCCATGATTCTGTTGATTTGGTGGTGGGAACAACTATAATTACTATTCTCTTTGGAACAGAAGTGTGATGGCTGCATGATGGCCATGGAATGGAGACCTTCTTTATCAAGATGCTGTCAACTATGGCTGACATAATTTAGCGATCAACTTAAGTTAGTTGGTATTGCCTTAGAACTACAGTTGCCAGATAAAATACAGGATTTTAAAAATATTTATATTTAGATAAACAATGAATACGTTTTTAGTATGAGTATGTCCCAAGTATTGCAAGGGACACACTTATACTAAAAAATTATTCATTGTTTGTCTGAAATTCACATTTAACTATGCATTGTGTTTTTATTTGTTAAAAATCTGGCAACCTTCCTCAGAACACCAAATGCTTGTGAGACCCTTTCTTTTCTTCAGAGCATTGTTCAGTGAATGCACTGCCTGTCTGTGTGGCTTTGTTCCACGCATGATGCAGCTGGCTCCTGTCTCTCACACCAGTGCCCTGCAGGATACAGACGGCAAGTGTATCTAGTGATGAACCATGGTGGATAACACTGGCAAGTCAAGGATGCAATTGCCTGTGTATTCTCCGTGGGGCTGGAATGCATATTAGACAGGGAGGTGATTTTCAAATTTGGGAAAGGCATGCCTGAATGGGATGTCTCAGCTGAAGTCCTGAATGAATGGAGACTATGCTTGTCTTGCCCTTGGATGGGTGGGGAATTGGGAGAAGGGGATGGAGTGCTAAGATAGGGAAGCAGGAGTCAGACCAACCACCTTTTTCGCATTTGTGTCCAAAAGGACTGTAAGCCCAGGCATTAGCTGATAATGAGCCATTGCCTTTAGGTCTACTGCTCAGCTCCAAGTCAGAAAGGACTGCCACCCAAAGTTGAGTCTTTTTACCTTTAAGACTTCTGCTCCCTAGTGAAATGTTCTCCTGCTGTTGTTTCCGCTCCAAGCTTTCATATACCTGAATCCTCTCCTGTTTTTATATTTTAAGCTCAATGACTATAACCACTACAGCTGCTAGGTGAAGTTAGGCAAATTTTCTATCTGTGTCCAGATTGGCTTTGAAATGAGGTTTGATAAATTAAATTATGGTCATCTATAGAGGAGTGGATGAGAAATAATGATTTGGATTCATGTCCTAATGTCACAGTAGCACAGAGCTCTCTGGGTCATTTTTTTTTCTTCTTTCTTTCTTTCTCTCTCTCTCTTTTTTCCAGATGAAAGAATTCTTTATCTCTTTGCCCACCCAAGCCACCACAAGCCAATGTCCAGTATATCACAGGAAAGAGTTACTTTTTTAAACCGGGGGGGTGCTGTAAAAGGCATTTGAGGGCCTCATCTAGATAGTTTTTCAGCTTATTTTCCTTTTGACAGCTTTAAACGGCCTTTTAAAATTGCCAGGAGAGTAGATTCATATTTTTATCATTCCACCTGCATAGCATTTTAGACACATTTATATTCCTGAAAGCATAATAATACATAACATTTAGCATTTAATTTATGACTCCTGCCACATCTGGTAAAAAACTCCTTCTGAAGCAATAAATCAACTTCTTCATGTCAAATTGCCATTCATTCTTTGACCTCTTCCATAATTTATGGTTTGTGAGTGCAAAATGGGAGAAGCAGCTTAAATCAAGTGGATTTTAATTAACAATCTTAGAAAATTCAGAAGAATATTTGCAATTTATTCATGAGGGGAGAGGACTTGGTTGCTAGAAAGAAGAAAAAAAAGCAGCTCATTTCCATGGGTACAAATTGAAGTCTATTCTGGGTGCTTCGAAACCACAACATGAAGATTTTTCTCCGCTTTGAGTTAGAAAGACAAAGTGATTCTGATGGAAAAAGCTGTCCAAGCTCCCAGGGCAGAATCCATTTTCTAGGAGAGATTTTGAGGGGAAAGAGTAGGGGGAGACATATAACCATCTTCTGCTTATGCCGCCTTTAACAGAGTTGCCTGGCTGCTGACACGATGCCTTTCATGTCAAACAATTTTATTTCTAAGCTTTTCACACTGTGTCCTAAGTAGCTTCTATTAGCATTGTCCTGTCCGTTTCCTTGGCAACAGAGCTGGTCAATTTAGACACCATTAAAGAGCTGCGGAAAAAGCAACAGCCAGCAGTGTGATGGGCAAAATTACAGAGAACAAGCTGAATACAATCCTCGCTGGAGGAGATGCATTTTCTTCCAGGGCCCATTTTATTGTAATTAAAATTGAAAAGCTCTTTTTAAACAGGGCCCTAGATTAAGCACAAACCAGAGTCATCTACTGTACAACCATTGCAGCTGCATTCCTTAATGTTATCTCTTTAACCTTAATGGGTTGCTTGCACTTTTTTAAATAAACAAGGAGGGAAAACCTAGGGGCAATATGGTAGCTTCTTGTTATCCATCTTTAGAGTAAATATAGGATAGAGAGAGACAACTCTTTTCATATCTGAAGTCATGTTTAAATGAAGCACGAGATCCTCCAGCTGTACATACAATGATTCCAGTTTATCTTGCATGAGAAAATAAACTTTTATTTCAGATATCATAGGTAGTCTCATTTGCTGTTTATCTCACTTCATTAGTTGTGGTGACTTTATATGTAGCCATTTTCCTCCAATAACTAAATGGGCCATTTTGAACATGGAATCAACTAGAACTTTGAAATTTTCGGGACTGAGTTTTATGTTGGTAGTTGGCTTTGCACTCACCATTGCACTCACAGCTTTTTGTATGTAGGATAGGATGGAACATAATTTGAGGTAGGGGAGATCTTTTCTCCCAGAACAGGATATGTTAAAAATTCCTTGTCCTCTGGGATGAAAGTAAGTTAATTTATATACTGTGTATATTTGAAAATGAGACAAGAAGATTGATTACTTCTATAGGGACTTGAAGGTAGCTTCAATATCATTTTCACTTTAAGAAGTGGGACAGAGAGTTTGTATTTAGGAATTGGGAATTTTTGATACTATTGCCTATACCATGGTGGGTGCACTGGGATACTTCAGTGTTTGCATCTTTTATGCTTTTAAGTTAGTCTCATCTAAATGGAACCTTGTAAGACAGTGGATGCCTGTTCATAGAAAATATCAAAGCAGAGACATAAAGCTTACTGTTGGAGACATCTTAAGTGGGAATCATGCCCCAGTAGAATGCTCAATTTGATGACTTCTAAAATCCATTCTTACACTGATATTTCATGATCTTGTCCCTGAAGATGGACAAAAATATATGTTCCCCAAAGTAGCCCAGTAATTAGTGGGAGAAAATGACCCCTGCACTTCATTTTCTACAGTTATCTGGGAATATGCTTCATCCCTTTCTATAGGGCTCCTCTGTTTTGGCGGGGGGTGGGGGGGGCAGGGTAATACAGAAATGTTCATTTCCAAGCCTTTTGGATTCCTCTCTTACCCGGTCAACAAATATAATACATGACTCTGTGTTCGTGAAAGTTCTTGATCAAATGTTACTAGGGTCATAAAGTTTCTGAGATTTCTCTGTGTTTTTTTTCATGCAGTAAAAATCAGCCTGAATCACGTTTCCTGTTGAAAGGGTTACTAGAGCCTTAAAATCATTCCAATCAGGATCACCATGGCTAGATAACAAAGATGCCAATTAATGTTGGTTGTAAAGGGGAACAGCAGAGCCCACCAGTCATTTTCCCATATGGCACACAAGAACAATTAGATACATAGGCTGACATTTCATCTTTGGAATTTACATAATGTATACTACGGTGATTGATAGGAAAGAGGTCCATAGACGTGACAGACTGACAGAGGATAAGGGCAGAAGCTGTCCATCTTTTTCATTATGATGACTATTTTAACGAACAGACCAACTCATTTCTGCAGTCTATTAAATCATTTGACAGTATAAACATCTGGAGAATAGCCCTGGGAATTGGGTTTGTCAGGTGAGGGCTCTTTGGCTGGCAGGGAGGGGTTGTGGGATTCTTCTGGGGCTGCTGATTCTGGGGAGAACCACTAGCTGCCCATCACAGGAGACCCTGCCTTTCTTGACACCAGGGGCTCAGGATGTGGAAAAAATTTGTGCCACTAAGACGGTCTCCAGCAGAGAGTACTTTTCTGTCCTTTTACATTCTTTCAGAATTCTCTCCAATGTCAAGTCTCTCTTAGTTTCCTGAGCTCTGAACCTGATTCATTGAATAACTTTGAGCAAATGACGACCTCTCCTAACCTCCTGTTTTCTCATCTGTGAAATGAGGATTCCCTCTGACACCCAGTTCCCTCTCCCGATAGAATAACTCTTTCTGAAAAGCATTTTGATCTCCATAGGGAAAGGTGTC
The DNA here is from genome assembly GCF_028564815.1 of Eubalaena glacialis. NCBI lineage: Eukaryota > Metazoa > Chordata > Mammalia > Artiodactyla > Balaenidae > Eubalaena > Eubalaena glacialis. The sequence continues at coordinate 19,296,279 of NC_083722.1, read as the reverse complement.
ATACAGCAGCACAGAATTATATTTGACTCTGTACCACCCACAAGTTCAATGTGTGTGGTCTCAGCCTGGCTGATAAGCAAGCTAAGTGTTTCTTGGTGTGTGTAGGTAATAACACCTGAGAGAGGAAGCCATTTAAATTTCAAAGTTTAAAGCATTAGATACCATTTTTGTCATGCCCTTGTCCCACTAGAACAGGGTTTCTTGCTTTGGCATTATTGACATTTGGGGATGAGTAATTCTTTGCTGTTAGGAGCTGTCCTGTGCATTGTAGACTATTTACTAGATACCGGTATCACCTTCCCCTCCTTCCCTGAGTTGTGACAAGCAACAATGTCTCCAGACATTGCCAGATATCCTCTAGGGTGCAAAATTGCCCAGGTGAGAAGCTCTCCTCTCAAATGTGCTTGGGTAGTCATCCCAGCAACTTGAGATGGGGGTTGTGCTTGAATCTGGCCTAGGCTGGTGATATAAACTAGCTGGTACCTTCCAAGGTTTGAAGCAAATTCAAGAAAGCAAAAAAAAAGTCCCATTTTTAATATTTGAGTACAGCTAGTTACATGATAGTCTGCTGGCATTTTCCCCCACTGGGTTGCTGCTGCCTCTCATAGTGATAGAACAAACAAGGGATGCTGGCCTCTGCACCCTGAGCTTTTCTTAGTTGAAGACTAAGGGAACTGTTGGGTCTATTTAAAATCTATGGATTGAAAAGCAGACACCCAGCCTTGCTGTACGAGATACAGTCTCCTCTACTAATGATGTTATTTATATGTTTTCTTGAAAAAGCTTCCTGCTTCACAGTTGCAGCCCATTAGCTGGTTTTGTATCCAACAAGCATACCCATTGATTCTTCGTATATGCAGGATGTGATAGAAAAAGTTTGCACTGTGCTGGGCTGGCATAGTCTATAAACATGATGTAATCATTGTTCCATAAAACAATCAGGAAGGACCCTGGCTGAAATAACTAAGAGATGAAATACTACATCTGCCACCGGAGGCCAGAGAACAGAAAGGTATTTGGAGATTTGGTTAATTATTCTGTCTCCCACCTGAAAATGCTGGGTATATTTTTTGAAAAGCAAAATTAAACGTTATTGGAAGAGGATCTTTTTTCCTGAAAGAAACCAAGTGTTTAAGAATTTAAAATCCTTTTTTTTTTCCTCAAAGAAAATGCCACTGTCACAAACCTGTGTCCATTGACTGCAATTTTCTGTAGTGTAATTTATCAGACACCTTACCTAACTGGAATTTAACTGACAGCTTCACCTTTCCAGGAAACGAATATGAAATCAGGAGGTTAAAAAAATTCTCTTGGCAATCAGAAGTGATCTCCAAAAACCCATGCGTTAAGGTTTCTGTGTTAATTGATCAATTAAATCATGAATTTCTTCACATCCATTTCAACACATCCATTCAGTGACGACCCGTTCCCAGGCAAGAGGAAGCTCAGGTCTGGGAAGGAGGCTCCATGATGTCTAGGCTGAGAGTCTAAAGTCTCAACACCAGGAGTGTTGTCTAGGGGGGAATGTGGGCTCCAGGTGGGCGTATTCCCTTGGCTCTTTGGACTCTGTGGCCTAAATGGGGAGGGGCCCTACTGGAAGAGGGACAGAGTAAAGCCCTTTAAAGGCCAAAGACCAGAGAGCAGGGACTCTTTTACCTACTTGTCTTAACAATCAACCCAGTGCCAGAATGTGGTTGAAATGAGACAGATGTAGTTGGCATGAGTTAAACATACACAAACCACTGAGAAGAGTACCTGGCACATGTAGACACTCTATAGGTGTTAGCTATCTATACTGTTATGAGTGCTGGGAAAACCAACCCAAGTTTTGGCTCTTGGTATGTTTTGGGTACACTTCAAAAAACAGAGATCACTTGAAAAAAGAAAAAATTAAAAAAAAAAATTCTACCCTGTTGGGGGTCTGGTGTGCAATGGCTACAAACAGCAACGTCCTCAGTAGTGTATGCAGCCTGTTGCCTTTATGGGTTGCCCTTAGGGACCTTGGAGACAGCCCTTTCCAGTGGACATTCATGTATGGCCTCACGCTGTCCCCAGTGTAGGCTCCAGACAGGTATGCACAATGCGTTTGGAAAGCCCCAGGGCACAGTGGCCAGGGTCCACATTGGCCAAGGTGTAATGTCCATCCGCACCAAGCTACAGAACAAGGAGCATGTGACTGAGGCCCTACACAAGGGCTAAGTTCAAGTTCCCTGGCCACAGGAAGATCCACATCTCTAAGAAATGGGGATTACTGAATGTAATGTGGATGAATTTGAAAACATGGTGGCAGAAAGGCAGCTCATCCCAGATGGCTATGGGGTCAAATACATTCCTAATTGTGGCCCCCTGGACAGATGTTGGGCCCTGCACTCATGAGAGCTTTGGTGATGTCCCCTCCTTACTCATGTCCACCAATAAATCCTACTCTGCTGTTAAATAAATAAATAAATAATGTTTTATTCAAACAAATAAAATTTCCAGCACTGCTATCTTCAGAGGGCATTTAAATGGTGCTGCGAACTTGGAGGTTTGGGCTTACAGGTTTGGTGGCATACTGAGGAATTGTTGAGGGCTTATAATCACACCTGTGGTCTGTGGATTAGTGCTTCTGTCAATCAATTCATGGTGGCCAACACCTTATACTGGGTCTTGTTTTACCATCTTATAAATATTCAGGTTGGTCAAGGGAAGATACTGTTGACAGTATGGACAAAACAGTCTGAAGTCACCAGTACTGCTGGAAGAACTACTCAAACTATATCCTGTAAGTGGTTGATCAGTTTTTTGCCTTTAAGGATTGACTATGATTTTGACCTTATAGCTCAGTTGTTTGGTCAGGTGCTCACTGATCTATTATTCAGACTTTACTTTCAGAGGAATGGTTGGCTTGCCTATTTTTTAAATGTGTAATAAATTAAAAGAAATTCTGGCTATATGAGTTACTGATTCTATTATTCTTAGTAATCTGCTTTGGGAATCCTTTAAGAATATTGCTGGGCTAGCTGTGTCAAAGCGCAGATGATAAATTGGCTTATAAAACTTTAAAAGTGATGTGGCAACTTTTTCCCCTCTTGATCACCTTTGCATCATTGAATTCCACATGAATCCAGAGTGGGACTGACTGTGGATTTTTCTGAGTTAACAAATCAAGGTGTCAAGTCAGGCTGGCTTATATTACTTCTGAATGCCAGCAGTTCTGTCCAAAAGTCCAAAAATAGCAAGGGGCTCCAGAATGAATCATCTCAATTCATTTTAGGCTTTCAGTTTCCACTGAGTAATTTTTACAATTCAATTCATCTAGCTGGGGAGAAACCTAACCAGTGGGACTGTGACAAATCAGGGCCGGAAGCTTGATAATGAAAAGGAGGACTTGGTACTATCAAACTTTAAACGTTTGGGCAAAACGTGCTGCCATTCACACAGTAAGAGGCTGGATGTAAGTCCGAGAGAGTGGTCCAAAGCTAGTTAAAAGCTGCAGGATTTATTTTATGCCATGTTGATCATTTCAGGTTATCAGAATTAGTTCTCTAGAAAGATAACTGTGTAGCGGCATAAAATACATTCAAAACATGAACATATTACTTTCTGAAATAATAAGGTCATCTGGTAGAGAAACACTTGTTTCTTTTCCTCCTGTCCTTGATTCATTCCTCTTTAAACTGGTACTGCCTTTCTCCTTCCGCATTAATAAATCTCTTTGTTTCCTACAGAGGAGAATACATAAATCCTTCCTTTCTCCTCACAGAAAAGCCTGCTATTTATGTGTATGTTTTCTACTCACTCTCATTTGTGATGAATTTGTGATTAGAAAGAACCCCACATTGCCCTGTTCTGTCAATCAACTGAAGGGGAGCTGGGAGTTCACTCATGTAAACATGCAGCAGAATGGCCGCATATTTTTAATATCTGCATTTTATAGGAATATTAATAGGATGATCACTCTCAGTAGGTTCTTGAGAAAATAAGTCACTTAAAAAAACCCCCCTCATATCATACAGTGGTCTCTTGAGATTAGATATTAAACTGAGGCTCGTGACTCAGTATCAAGACTGAATCAGAAAAAAATTTAAGTGGGTAGAGTTTTTCTTTGGGGAGATGATCTCCTTTGGGGGCATGTGGTAGGGTCTAGTTTTCTTTCTTTTTAAAAAATATTTATTTATTTATTTGGCTGTGCCAGGTCTTAGTTGCGGCATGCAGGACTTTGATGCTGCATGAGGGATCTTTAGTTGTGGCATGCAAACTCTTAGTTGTGGCATGTGGGATCTAGTTCCCTGACCAGGGATCGGACCTGGGTCCCCTGCATTGGGAGTGTGGATCTTAGCCACTGGACCACCAGAGAAGTCCCAGGTCTAGTTTTCTTGTGCTGACCAGGATCCTCAGAAATATCCCAGGCTCCTGAATCTTTCCTTTTCCCTCTATTCCCCCTCTTGAACACGTGTCCATCTTATTATCTATTCCCTCAGTACTGTTCTTTGTTTTTTCAAGGTGACAGCCATCTAAACTGAGAAATTATGCTGACAGAATTTAGATCTATGACATCTCATAAGGAATTCTAAGCTCACCCCTTCATTTTACAGAAGTGGGAATTGGTTCCAAATGTAGTCAAAGATTGCGCACAAGATTTCACTACGACTTAGAGAAAGTCCTGGCGTGGTAGTGGGGGTCCAGGGCTGGGGTCTTTGCGTGGCAGCTTCAACCTTTCTGATTTACCAGTGGCTGCTAGTCCCAGTCCCAAGGTCATTTTGATTAAAATGGCAATTCCGGAGAACACAGTGCAAGAAGCTGAAGAAATGACTCTAATGGTAGGAACACGAGAGACAGTAGCAGGCTGGTGTGGGTGCTCATTTAGGAAAGAACAGATAATTTGGAGACCAGTCTTTTGGATGCCTTCAAATCCACACTGTTTGGTGATGCTGAGATCTGCCTAACAACGAACGCTGGCCACATGTAGATGCTTCTTAGTTGTTGCCATTTGTCTCCAATAAGCTTTGCGGGACCTGTCTACCCAGCTTTCTTCCAGTTAAATAATTAGTCTTTCCCTTGATTTCCAGGTAACTAAAATTGAATAAGGTAACATTTTCTTTCCAGATTTTCTTTGTTCCTCAAAGTACTTTTTAATTAAAAATACTTATTCTTTGTAGAAAATTTGAAAAATACCAGAAGAGTTGAAAGAAAAAAGAAAAAGTCATCACTTACTTTCTTGTTGAAGCCAATCACTGTTAACACTGGTATTTTGCCTTTCTGTTTTAATCTCATTCCTTTTTCAAGGTAAAGACTAATGGTAATATTTTTCTTTCTTTCTCTTTTCTTGACCACTTTTTTTGAAAAGTAATATATGCCCTTTAAAGAAAAATTGGAGAATGAAGGCAACTATAAAGAAGAACATGGATCATTATTAAGCTTGCACCCAGAGCTAGCCTGAGTGACACGTTTCATTACAGCCTCTTAACAAAACAAAATAAAAAAAATCCATATTTCCCCATTTCACTTCTTAACCATAAATTAACCAGTATAAAGGTAAAAGGAGTTACTGATGTTTTTTGCTGGGGTAAGATGAAGACCTTTCAATTAGTTGCTAAAATCTGTTTGAATTTGGGGCAAAGATGGATACAGGTGAGCTCTTGTTTCAAAAGAAGACCTCAGGCCAGACTGTCTCCTATATACTAGTTCACATTTTAAAGCTTATGATGGAACATTCCGAACTCAGCAGAGGTGCATTCTAAAATGTCAAGAATAATTGTAACTTCTTTCAGCTAGGTCTTTTTTTTTGTCCTTTTCAGAATGCCTAGAGACATGGCAAGCAGAACTTGTGGTCATAGGTGGGACTCTTGGTGATATATAACATGAAGGGATCTCTCATAGAAAGGATGCTCGTAGCTTAAGTGCACTCCAGGGACTGTAGCTCATTACTGCTCGCTGTCTCTGAGTGAGCACACTTTACTGTTAATGCCAGGACACCAGTGTCTTATGTGTTCCCTCACTTTTCCTCTGCTTACGTCTCTTCCTTCCGACGAAAGGGACAGAATACAGTCTGAGAACACAGACTCTCTGATGGGGCCAGACTGATTGGCTCACTTTTCTCCAAATGTACCTTTTGCTCAGCTTGTGCCTCCAAACTGCAGTACCCTCGTTTATCTAATGGAATCATTTACAGCCTTCAAGACTATGTGAAACCCTTCTTGCTCATGCCCCACATAGGGGGAGCTCTTTCCGAGCTCCAGTGGCAATTGCTATCTCTATGTTTGGCCCTGATTTTTACTGGGGGAAATGAAGCTTAGGATATGTGGGCATTACTCTTATACCTGTCCCTTCTCCGTGGAACATCATAGGTCCTGTGCATATTTTCCCCACCTTCCTAAATTCCCAAAGACTGCTTTGCAGTGGAGAGGAATCTCTACTTTATTCTCTTCCTACTCAGTATCATAGGGATGCCTGCAAAATTTAACCCAACTCAGTGACAATCAAAACTCCCCTTCCTGTATAAATAGCTCTCTGGTTGCATCTTTCAGGCTGCAGAAATGAAGAAATGCTCATCCACATATCAGAGAGACCCCTGGGTGGGCACAGCCAGATACGTCTCCCCTGGATGGGATGTCATAGGCTTTCGAGTTGTTTCCAAGTTAAGGGAAGGAGTGAGTCCTCTCTGAATCACGCTAGGATAATAATAACCTGTCCCAAATGTTCTGAACAGTGAGTGTATGGACTCAGTGGGGACAATCCATCACCTTTAAAATGTGTGTCTTTTCCCATCATTCCCCTGACAGCCCCACCTCCTCTACTGAGTTGACTTTCTCTTTGGTGAAGAAAGAAAACACTGTGGTCAAGTGTCAGTGACAGATAAAGTGGAGGGCAACATTTTCTGACATTTGCTCCCAGGATCACCAGATGAGTGACTTAGTCTAAGTCAACGGTGAATATTCCCTTATTGTTAAGAAAGGATTGATGGGTCCCAGTACATTTGACATACACTGTCTTTGACACACATCTCTCCTCCCCAAGAGTCAGTGACATGAGCAGCCCTGGCTTTGGATGGTTGACTTTCAACTGATCTTGCATTTCACCTTTAATATATTTTTTTCAAGTCTTAGTTATTTATCTATTTCTCCATCTATTTTTAAATGCACTACTGGATTTATATAAATTCACCCCCAAAATTAAAGTATAGTAAACAAGTAGGCTTGATCTGAGTGCTTTTAAAAATTGTTTTCTTATTAAAAGAAGCTGAGGCAGGAACCTTAATTTCTAGTTTCACAGAACAGTAAATTCTTCGCTCAGGCCCTCTGTGACCTGGCTCCCCTGACTCATAAATGAAACAGATGATGCCTGAAGAATTTATCAAGAGGAATAAAACTGACTTCTGTGAGTTGTTCCTTGTCACCTGTGGCCTTCGTTGGATTGGGGACCAGCTGGTAAAACCAGCTCCCGGCTCTGTTCATAGATGTTTCATTTAACTTTGTTTTGTATTTTCTAGACACAATTCTCTGATATGAGTGAAAGATCCATCCTTTTGAGTTCTTTAGTTTTATTTCAGTTGTGTGTTGAATTGTAAATCTCTGTTTTTATAAATGCAATGAGATGGGCAGGGAGAGTATCCACACAACACATGCCAGAATGTGTTGTTAGTTTATTGCCATGTGTCTGAGGACCTAGAAACAAATTGATGTTTAGGATCACAGAGAGCTAGCCAGAGAGGTGAGCAATAGTTGAGTCGTTATGATCAATCCGAAGTGGACAATCTGATCAAGGGGATAATCTGTTTAATGTAGATGCTAAGCAGCTGTCTTGCCTTTGCAACAGCAGGATGCAAAGGTAATTGTTTAGAATTTAGGTAATTATTTCCACTATTCAATTTCACCTTTCCTGGGACAGTGCATAAGATGGTCACCTCCTCTTTAAAAAATAAATTCTAAATGTTAGTAACTCAAATCTGTGTGACTAATCTAAAGAGGTTTAAAAAGGGAATTCATTGACAATTACTGTCAAGGGTCCTGATACAAGGTGATTGTTTCCCTATTCATAGCAGAGATTAACACTGAATTTTGTGAGGTTTCTTTTTTAATATAACAGCTTTATTGATATATATTTTAAATACTATACAATTCACCCACTTTAAGTGTACAATTCAGTTGCTTTTAGTATATTTGCAGAGTTGTGGAACCATCACCACCATAGATTTTAGAATGTTTTCTTCACCCTGAAAAGTAACCCTGTGTCCATTAGCAGTTACTCTCCATTTGCCCCATTCTACCACCACCCCAGCCCCTGGCAACACTGATCTGCTTTCTATCTCTATGGATTTGCCTATTCTGGACATCTGTAATAAATGGAATCATATAGGATGTGATCTTTTGTGACTTTTTTCACATGGTATAATGTTTTCAAGGTTCACCTATTTTGTAGCATGTATTTATACCTTTTACTTAATTTTCACTGGATCATCTTAAATATTCACATTAAATTTTTAGTTCCATACAATCTCATATAAATAATCCTGTCTATACTAGCCTTCAAGATTTTTTAGCTCTTTTTAAAAATGCTTGAAAACATTATTTATCTTGAAAATTTTGAAAGCAAGATTAAAAAAAAAAATCATACTGATCCCAGAGTTACCCTTAGATATTCAATATGAAAATAATAATTAAAAAATTTTTTGTGGATTTATTCCCCCATTGTCATTTTTCCCCCTTGCACATCTATATATTCTTTTTAAGGTTAAAATTTGAATTAGAAACACTTAACTTCCCAGAGGAGTGTTTATATGCTTTGGTTACTATAGAAGCATCATTGGTTTAGGTAAAATTGAATAGTTTTCCAAATTTGGATGGGTTACCTTAACAGAGCAGACTCCTGGAACCATTTAAAACCTATTCATTTGAAAGTTTTGGGGGGCTCTCTTTTTAAAGAAGGAAAGACAGATATGCCAAAAGCATAGTTTGGAGCTAAGAATAATTTCCTCTTCTAGTGGCATATCTCTTTTTGTGGATTCCTTGACTTCATCCCTCACCTGGAGGATGGCTGTGGCGCACAAAGGACTTGATAATTTTGATGACCTCAGACCTTGAAGAAAGACCTATATTGTTTGGGTGTATTGGTACACTTACCAATTTTGGAAGACTGTTATGTCATTTTCAGCAGTGCGATTAAATGATTAGATAGCAAATAACCAACATACTAATGCTGATAGTTTATGAGAACAAATGCAATCTATTTATTTGTAGTTGCATCCACTTTTATCTGTGTTCTTCCCAGGTACATACCTGAGACAAATAGTGAATAGGTAGAACTTTCTAGAAGAGAATAAAGGCTCTTTAGCCACACCTAATCACAGCTAAATCTAAAATTAGAGCTGTGAAGAGCAGGCCAGTTAAATGGAAATCACAGAAATAGAAAGGAAATTTCTGATCTTAAAGCCAGGTAAGCTCAAATGGGGCTTTCTTTGAGCTTATTACAGGATGTAGAACTGTAATTAAAATAAGGACCCAACATATTAGGACCAGTTCTTAATTATATTAGCATTAAAGAAGTAATTAATAGGAATATGTGCAGACTATGCAAGTCATCTTGTATGTAGTGATCTGCGGGACTGTTTAATGCATGGTGAGCCAGAGTTCATGGATCCACAGAAGGCTAAATTGTATTGCTTGATATAAAATCTAATTGGGAAGTTTTAAAGTTTATGACCTTCAGCACAATATGCTTCTAGGAAATGAAAGTGGAGTGTTCTGTTACTCAGAGTCATTTTATAGGATACCCGGTATATCCTCCATATATTTATAGTAACTTTCCTTCTTACATTAGCCTTCTTTTCCTTTAATACAGAATATAGAAAGAATAAATTAATCATTGCCATTGTTTTTTGAACTCTACAATTAACAGTTAGGTTTATTATAAAGAGTACACAATGAACGAATGCATTTTTGGTATGAAATCTTAGAAGTGTCAATTGTATTTATTTTGGAACCAAAGGATTTGCACAGTGGACAGTATTTCTTTTTTCATATTGTTATTATACCAAAGACTTTTGATATTAAATGAAGATTTTGTTTATTGTCTTCTTTGTTAATAGCCTACATTTAAGAAAAGAGATATAATTGGAATCTTGGACTAAAGAGGAATGCTGATTGAGGGTTTGGTTTTGGTGCATGTTTTATTTTGCTATACACCAGTGACCTTTGCAAAAATATTCTCCTGGCAGTAACAACATTAAATCTCAAGCAGCGTACGATGCAATTTGTGTCAACTACCTCACTCTAGATGCTGTGCTAAGACAACATTGCCCTAAGTGCTTTGAGCAATCATCCTTAACTGGAAAGGCTGTGCTAACCATACTGTAAAATGAGTTGGTTCAAAATGAGCAGGCTGAAATAAGAGATGATTTAGTTCCGTGATCCATTCGGAACCCGGGGTATATTCAAAATAAGCTGTGGACTGCTGGATGTTATTAGGAGCATGCAGCTTGCTAGGTTAAACTTTAAAGTCATATTTTTACAAATAAGCCTGCTGGGAGTGGACTGCCATTAGTGGCTCAGTGATGCTACAAATGGCTTTTCAATTGCGAGTCACTTCCTGTGCTGTTTCCAAAATACTGTAAAAAGGCATAAAGAGCAGGAAGAGAGGGGTGACTTTTATCTCCTTTAAAGAGTATTATACCATATAAGACAAAGTTTTGGGACTTTGCTTTGAAGCATCTCCAGTCTGTAGGCCTCCCGAGAAGGCAGCCCCGTCTTATCATAACTGCTAGGACAGGCTTCTGGAATTCGCTAGTGATTGAACTGATATTTGGTTCCTGTACTGTTTTTAGTTGTATAGTCTGACTCCGTGATACATTTTTGAGTGTCCTTTCTTTATCTATATTGTATTAGGTGCTAATGGGACGGGGGGAGAAATTAAAAAAACCATGGTCATTGTCCTCCGGAAACTTATAATGTGGTTCTCTTAGTCAAGAGACACTGAGGCCCAATGTCTTCAAATTATACTGGATTTTTTCCTTCCCTGCTGCATAGTTGTTTACCCAGAACGATAGTGGGTGGAAGAGAAAAGGCAAATTGGGAGTCCAGAGTTTGCAGTCAAGGTGGAATAAAGGACAGAACCTATCTCTTCACTTTCTGTCATCTGCTACCATAAGTTCTGGTTGAGTCTATGAAAATAATGATTATTGTTGTAGTTCCTACAAAGTAACGTGTGAACGGATTAATCAGTAACACCTCTATGGCTGTGGCAGATTGATGTTTCTTGGTGTTACACAGGAGTTGTCAAACTTTTCATGTTTCTGCCAAATATTTTTGCTGGGTGAGAATTAATTTCTAGCTTGGATGCCAGTTAGGGAGTTATTCTTTTTACTAAAGTGGATGAAATATATCTTCCCTTTAATTAGATTATTCATACATGTTTATTGTGCATCTATTAGCTGTTGGGCTGCCTGGTAAGCTAGATGAAACAGTCCCTTCTCTTGGAGCTTATGATCTGAATATGCTTGACGACAAAGAACAAGGATGTAAAATAAAATTAGAGGGAAACCATTCACAGTTGTTAAGTAAAATGGTGGCTAGCCTACTTTGCAGAGCATGTGGGAATGGATATATATATCATTAGTACTGCATATTTAGATAAACTGGAAGGGATTTGATGCTTGATGGGGTTTTCCTTAAAAAGCATAGTGCATTTCATTTATATTGTATATTATTGTGGTATAAAACAAAACTAAAAATGCTAATTATTGAAATTGTGTAAAATTTCCAAATAATTTCTGCTCAAAAATTTTAATGATAAATTTGAGCTTGCTTCTCTGAACATTACCACTTCATATCAGGTTTTATGTTAACTGAAGGTTTAACTCCTTCAGTGTTCCTTGTCCACAAGGTAGCGGTGCGATCTCAGCTGGCTACAGAGCTAGATATCCATATGGTCATCTTGTCCAGAGCCAGAACATTGTGGGGTGAGTAGCATGTCTGGGATGGCTCTCGTTGCATGTGTTGCCTGCAAGGACTGTCGTCTTGACCATCAGTACTTTTGCATTCAGGATGTCGTCTGAGAATCCCAGACAAGGCTTCACACAGCTATAGGGGACTGGTCTGGGGGCTCCCACAAACCCAGGCCCTGGCAGGCTGCCCTGAGAGCTGATGAAAGCAGTATGTCTCATTTAATTCTAATGCATTCTCAGCTCATCAGTAAAACAGTACTTGGAAAGCTCTGCTCTGAGCAGGGACTTTTGAACATTTAAAATCATGACCCACAGATCTACTCAGGACCTACTTACCCACCAGCACATGTGCCTGAAACAAATGTTTTAGAAATTATATTTACTCTTACATTATGTAATGCCTTCTAATATTTTCAATTCAATTCTATTTCAAATTTTAAAACACCAGTTGTGATACACTAAATCTATTTTACTATCTACTGAAAGGTCATGATAGGCAGTGTGAAAAACACTGCACTAAACTAGTAATGAAAGATGGATTCTTACCTGTATGATTGCAAGGGTATTTACCAAAATAATGGCTACAAAGTCATGGTTGATTTTTTTATTCCTTCTCTTTGGGCTTTCAGGTATCATACACACCTTCTAACGTAAACAGTTATTTGACAATCAGTGCACTTCATTCAGTGTGTCAATTAATTTTCTTTCTCTGTTCAGTGAGTTTAAACTTTATTCCTGATTTTTTTCCTCTCTTGAAAATTCTTCAGATGTTGGCTAATTCCATAAAATTATTTTTTTCCAATAATGCTTTAATATTTGTTTGCTATTTTTTCATTCCAATGACATAAAACAGAATTTACAGGGAAATTTACCTTTCAGCAACAAAATAGGACTTACCTGAACAAAGGCCAAATGTGAGCTGGTGATCATTTTGCCCATTTTACTGGATATTATTCCAGAGAAAGGCAGAAAGGAAGAAATTAAATCCACATGCTATTAAAAGTAGAAAGCTTTTGTCTTTATGGAGTAAAACAAAGGATCCATTTGGAGTTACTTATCTTTTTTTTTTTTTTTTGAACATCTTTATTGAAGTATAATTGCTTTACAATGGTGTGCTAGCTTCTGCTTTACAACAAAGTGAATCAGTTACACATATACATATGTTGCCATATCTCTTCCCTCTTGCATCTTCCTCCCTCCCACCCTCCCTATCCCACCCCTCTAGGTGGTCACAAAGCACCGAGCTGATCTCCCTGTGCTATGCGGCTGCTTCCCACTAGTTATCTATTTTACATTTGGTAGTGTATATATGTCCATGACACTCTCTCACCCTGTCACATCTCACCCCTCCCCCTCCCCATATCCTCAAGTCCATTCTCTAGTAGGTCTGTGTCTTTATTCCCATCTTGCCACTAGGTTCTTCATGACCTCTTTTTTTTTTTTTTTTTTTCCTTAGATTCCATATATATGTGTTAGCATACTGTATTTGTTTTTCTCTTTCTGACTTACTTCACTCTGTATGACAGACTCTAACTCCATCCACCTCATTACAAACACCTCCATTTCATTTCTTTTTATGGCTGAGTAATATTCCATTGTATATATGTGCCACATCTTCTTTATCCATTCATCCGATGATGGACACCTAGGTTGCTTCCATGTCCTGGCTATTGTAAACAGAGCTGCAATGAATATTTTGGTACATGACTCCTTCTGAATTATGGTTTTCTCAGGGTATATGCCCAGTAGTGGGATTGCTGGGTCATATGGTAGTTCTATTTTTAGTTTTTTAAGGAACCTCCATACTGTTCTCCATAGTGGCTGTATCAATTTACATTCCCACCAACAGTGCAAGAGTGTTCCCTTTTCTCCACACCCTCTCCAGCATTTATTGTTTCTAGATTTTTTGATGATGGCCATTCTGACCAGTGTGAGATGATACCTCATTGTAGTTTTGATTTGCATTTCTCTAATGATTAATGATGTTGAGCATTCTTTCATGTGTCTGTTGGCAATCTGTATATCTTCTTTGGAGAAATGTCTATTTAGGTCTTCTGCCCATTTTTGGATTGGGTTGTTTGTTTTTTTGTTATTGAGCTGCATGAGCTGCTTGTAAATCTTGGAGATTAATCCTTTGTCCGTTGCTTCATTTGCAAATATTTTCTCCCATTCTGAGGGTTGTCTTTTGGTCTTGTTTATGGTTTCCTTTGCTGTGCAAAAGCTTTTAAGTTTCATTAGGTCCCATTTGTTTATTTGTGTTTTTATTTCCATTTCTCTAGGACCTGGGTCAAAAAGGATCTTGCTGTGACTTATGTCATACAGTGTTCTGCCTATGTTTTCCTCTAAGAGTTTGATAGTGTCTGGCCTTACACTTAGGTCTTTAATCCATTTTGAGTTTATTTTTGTGTATGGTGTTAGGGAGTGTTCTAATTTCATACTTTTACATGTACCTGTCCAATTTTCCCAGCACCACTTATTGAAGAGGCTGTCTTTTCTCCACTGTATATGCTTGCCTCCTTTATCAAAGATAAGGTGACCATATGTGCGTGGGCTTATCTCTGGGCTTTCTATCCTGTTCCATTGATCTATATTTCTGTTTTTGTGCCAGTACCAAACTGTCTTGATTACTGTAGCTTTGTAATATAGTCTGAAGTCAGGGAACTTATCTTTAATCTGCAATGAGTCTTGCCAAATAAGCTGTCCCCACAAAGAGTCTTGCCAAGAAGGACATCATGGTTAATGAAGCATGTTGGTTATTGCTCAGTATAGAAAAAAAATGATACTTTGTGCCAAGCTGACCACTTTTTTCTTTTGCCTTCCGATTTGGAAAAAGCTAAATTAAAATTTCTAGTGGTCAATAGTCATAGTATATTATTAAGCAAAATAATTAAGACACAAAACATCTATGTAACGATTACAATTTTGAAAAAAATGCAAATGAATAGAAAAATAAGGAGAAAACACATCAAAAAAATGACTGCAGTAAGAGTCATGGGTACTTTTTATTCTTTTTCTTTGGGCTTTCCAGTGTTTTCCACACCTTCTACCATAAACATTTAGTTACCCGATAATCAAAAGACTAAAACATTTAGTTATCTGATAATCAAAAGACTAGTTATCTGATAATCAAACTTTGCCTTTTTGACAAGCTTTTGACAATAATTTGCTTATTTTTTTGAGAAGATCTAGTAAAATCCCTGAAAGTATAGCATGAGATAAAACCTTACAAATAATTCTATAAAAAGTTGGAAATATTTTATTTCTTTGCCTGTAAGCTGTAGTTAATAGTTTGAGATCAAAGGAAAGATGTGCTCCTATTTCTAAATGTTTCCACTGTTTAACCTAACACCACGGACTTACCTCTTCATAGTAATTTGAAGTCAAGATTTTGTTAACTTCTACTTTTGAAAAATCACTAATTCTTTAGTTGAACGATAAATAAGGAGCTTGGATTGAAAAAAGTTAAGATTAATTTTTAAACACACCAAAATATATGTATTGAAGAGAGCTTTATACTCTATTTGCATTGCTATTTTTCAATCTGTAAATTCTATCTTAGACACTCCCCAAGAGCAAGTTCATGACCCACACTTACGCTCCAATGGTTTTATCAAGAGTTTATCGACTATTCTATCTATTGTAAAGATCTTTGACAAATTCAAAACAAATAAACAAGTTTAAAATAATATGAGGGTAATGAAACGAGAGGATTATTATGCATGTATTAAATAATAGAAATATCTTTAATTACGTGTGTAACACTCAAGTTTACCACCCTAAAGGCATACAATATTCATGACAAAGTTTATGTTTTAAAATGTCTGTTAAAAAAATGCTGTTTTACGCTTAAACTTCTTCACCTATGTCTGTTCTGGGCAAAGCACGGTCTTGTGTGTCGTGGGACAAAATTTAGCTCCTGTTCCCAAGGAACTTATAATGTAGTTTAAGAAGTTAATAATTCTTTGCATGAAAATCACGTTGTGTGCGTTAAGCGCCAACAAGCACGGGGGCACGCACGCGCGCTGCGGAGAACTGGGCGGAGCACCGCCGCGCCGGCGCCTCGAGGGGGAGAGGCAGCCACCGAGAAAGTTAAAAAAAAAAAAAAAAAAAAGGTAAGAGTTGATATGTGTGTGTGTGTGTGTGTGTGTGTGTGTTTGTGTATAAGGGTGAATCTTCCTTTTAGGCACGAGCCCTGTGTCTTTCTGAATCTCGAGGGAGCCGAACTGCTCCACGCCACAGTTCTGGTGGCTGCCCTATTGTTCATCCCTGAATGTGAGGGAGGAGGCCAGGTCCCTCATTGATACATTCACATTCTTCTTACCAGTTCTTGCTAAACCAGTATAAGACATATTGGTGAAAAGGGGGACTTCCTAATGAGTTGTGAGAGAAATCTAGAAAACTTGCAATCTTCCTTTTAGAAAGCCTGACTGATGTTCAGAAGGTGCGTATGAAAAGAGAGGAAGTCAGATACCGGAGACATACAAACGTGAAATGCTGTGCAGAGCAGGTCTGCTTGAGATTAGACTCTTTTCCCCTCCTGCTTTTCTAAAATAGTCATCCTCCAGGAAGAGTCCATGCTCTGGAGACATACCTGAATTCCTTCAAAGGAGGTTGGGCTTCAGAGGAGCTGAGGTACTGTGGATGAAACAGAAAGGCAACTGGCTAGAAGATAGCTCCTCATCCTTCTTTTAGATTGGAGAGTAGTGAACGTTTCAAGACACAAGGAGGTGGGGGTGATGGGTGAGACACAGAGAACCCTTGCTCTTTGCCAGATGACTCAGTGAGGTAGGATGATGTTACGTGTGGGAAGTGAGTGATTGTATGACCCACCAACACCATTTATAGACCTCAGTTATGTCTGATGCTACTTTGATTTGTTGACTTTTTTGGTAAATAATTCCATTCTAAGTACTTACAAGGAGATCTTGTAGGACAAGGAGTCAGAATGACCTGAGTTCCCTTCTGGCTCTACCAGGTAATCTTAATAGGTTGCTTAATCTTTCTGAGCCTCAATTTCTCTTCATTTAAAAAGTAGAGATTACATTTGTCTTCTAAGGTCATTGTGATGGTTAGAAAAAAATGTGTGCAAAATGCCCACTGGTGTGGATGGCACAAAGAAGCACACAACATCTGTTAGAAAATAACGACAATGAAGATGATGATAGTAATGCCATCAAGTGGGTCATGCAGGGCTGTTGATGATGGTCCATTTTTCTAGGGCTGCAGACTTTGAACTAGTGACATGTGCTCTCTCACAGAGAATCTCAGGTCCTGTAAGTTAGAGGTCCCTCAGTATCAGAGCCCCACCATGCACTTTCTCATCTGTGGCACATGGCGTGCATGTGGATTCTGAATAGCAGAACCGTGGTGGGCATTCAGGAGTTGCTCACAGGAACCTTCCTGTCTCCTTCTACAATTAAGTTCTGGTTCAGCTGTTTAGAGGGCATGTGCCCACGTATGGGAGGAAATATAAAAATGTCCTCTCATCTAACTTCTATGAGGCATCTCTCACATTAACGAAGTTAAGTTGTCATATGTGGCTGCTCCACGGGTCGCTGCCTCCCACACATACAGTTCAGAGCTGTTGGAGGAGATTCTGTCCCACCTTTCACTGAAGTTGAGTCATCCTCTTACATTTATTCACACACACAAATTTAGAGCCTCTG
The DNA here is from genome assembly GCF_028564815.1 of Eubalaena glacialis. Lineage (NCBI taxonomy): Eukaryota > Metazoa > Chordata > Mammalia > Artiodactyla > Balaenidae > Eubalaena > Eubalaena glacialis. The sequence goes on along the minus strand of NC_083722.1, from coordinate 19,278,693 downwards.
CAAGCTTTGCAAATTATTTCCCTTCACTTCAAAAACAGTTTGAATTTCAGATACATTAAAAATTTACCTCTCAAGTAAGGGAATGCTACCACTGACAGAAGAACACATTCTTTCACCAGTTCCTGTTCTTTAGAAATGTTGAGGGCATCTGGGAAGGCAATGGATTAAAATATTTCTTAAAAAATACTGAAACCAAAATAAAAATTGAATAGGCTGTGTAGGTATAACATACAAATCCAATGGGGTTTGCTGACATTTACAGATTAATGAAATTATATTATTTTTATATTTATAAGAAATTTAGCCCATTTAATATGCACCAGGCAACGCTTGGTGAGCAGTTGGGAAGGAATAGGACTGAGCAGTTGGGAAGTGGGTATAATACCAGCAATTACTTTTGAGTCTAAACTGGCTAGCGTAGAGGCCTTTTTAAACAGTCAGTGCAGTGTCTCTTTTGTTGATTTATTTTAAAATTACATTTACATTTTGAATAAGGAAACATTTACATGGTTTAATATTCAAAAATTGTAAAAGTTATTCAGTAAAAACATTTCCCTCCTAACCCCTTTCCCCAGTCTCCCATGTTCTCTTTCTTGTATTTTTTCAGCTATGTTTTATATGTATATAAGAATATTTGTGTGTTGATGTGTATACTTTTGTTAGACATTGCCAAAGCACTCTCCAAAGCGTGTACCAATTTACAATAGCACACTTACCAAATTTATATTACCCTTCGGATGGCCAGCATAGCATTCTGCCTTTGTTGTTCCCTTACTAGCCGGCCCCCACTTAACCCCCAGACAGCCGATCTTACCCAAGTCTTCCCTCTAGAAGTCCTATGCCTTTGCCTATATTTTTGCCCCTTTAGGATCTTTTTACACAGTAGAAAAGTAGGGGTTTTCAAAATCAGAGCTACTTAAAAGTTCTAAACAGTACATAACATTTAAAAATCTGGGCTCTCAAGGCAAGTTGCATGGATTTGAATCCCAACTCCAGTACTTTCTATCTGTGTGAGCTTAGGATAGTTATTTCACCTCTTTGAACCTCAATTTGCTCATGTGAAGTGGGGAAAATAACTCACCTTGCTGACATGGCGTTAGGAATAAATGAGATAATGTGTGTAAAGTGTCTGGAACTCGGAAGGTGCATAAAAGGTGGTTTGTACTATTGTTAGTGCTATTATTAATAAAATCTGTGCCATGTGCCATTCAGAGAAGTATATTATATATATAAATAGACTTAGGCTAGCTGTCAATGGCAACGAATAAAGTTCACATTTTAAAGGGAAACTTTTATTCTTGAATACAAAAAACCATATGATGAAGAATCAGGGTGGTAGAGTAAATAAAAAAACAAACACCGAATTTGGGGTCACTTTGTGTCTGTTGGTTGTGGAAAAGCCATCAGAAAAAGCTGTTTACCAAGCAAAGCTAAGTTTATTAGACTTATTTCAAGTCTAAAGTGGGATGCTACGCAAGATTGTTTCTTAGTTATGTCTCACTAGGAGCAAATCAGGGAAGGATATTTATAGGGATTTGGGGGCATGGGCTGGGTACTTTTACCAGTTGGGATTGGACAGAATTTATGACATAAGACTTTGGATTGGTGGGCATAGTGAGGTAATGAACTTGAAGTCAGCATTAATATGTGGGATGCTAGTTTTGACAAGTTAGTTGGTTGACAGTCTTACCACTCAGGAATGAGTATTTCCTAGAACAAATAACTGTTATTTTTCCTTGGACCAGTTATTGTTTAGGAAATTGGAAATAGGAAATTATTTAAGAAATTAGGACCTTTAGGAAATTGGAAAGAATGTTTGGTCCCAGAATGGTTTCGCACAGGGACAGGAGAGTCTGCTTTGTCTTAGAATTGTTTAGCACAGAACTATGTTGATTTTGGTTCTAAATCCCAGCTTTGCTGCAAATGACATGTAACTTTGGGCAAGACACTCAATATGCCACGTACTTGTTCCCTCTTCAACTCCTGAAAAGCCTAGTGGAAGCTCTGTCTCCTGAGGAAGATGAGATTCAGGGCAGGGAGGCCAAATGCAGAGCATTCTGGAGGAAATGAGAAGAGTAAATAAGTCTACATAACTTGAGTGGAGATCCAGAAATAGTGCTGCACATTAAAATGGAGATTCTGAAGGCGATAAAATGAAAAAGTGAGGAGTCCATCGGCAGTCGAAGTGCCAGAAAGAGGTTGGAGTCAGGTGAGAGAAACAGGGGGGAGAACAGTTCAGAACCAGAGACTGAATGGAGAGTTTACTAGACCAACCTTTTTTGTGCTGCCATTCTGATATTTTGGAGGTTGGTTTGGTGGTTAAAGGAGCCGTTCAGCCTGGATACAACCTCAGGTGTCATTTCACTCAGCTGAACAATGTGTACAAAAAAACTTGACCTACCTAACTAACGTGATTGAAGAGATCAAGTAAGGTAAGAAGTGGAACCTGCTTTATATATTATAATGTTCTGTCAACCTAAGATGTGGATGCTAACATTTTAATTTTGCATCACCATTATAAAGGAGAGGTTTCAGAATTAGGGAATTCATTTTGTATGCATCAGGCAACATTAAACAGGCAGCTTCCTTTTCTCACTATATGTAAGACCGATCCAGGTTGTAGGATAGCGTATAAGAATGGGGAGAGATAAAAATTCTTGGCTATACATCAGGCAATGCATGGTTGACAGAACGAGCGGGCAGTTGGCCAAAGCATTTCCTGCAATGGATACCACTTAATTTGTTTTAAATTTCACCCTCATCCATCACAGGGATAATAATACATTTCAATAAATTCTGATTCAACTAAGGTTTATTGAAAATCTGCTGTATGTGTTTGAGTATTGTGTTCTTTCACATCCATTATCTCATTAGATTCTTACAACCGTATGTGAGGTAGGCATGATTGTCATTTTATGAAACAGTATCTTGAAGTGTTTGCTTTGACAGAGATATTTCAGTTGTTAAGATTCACTGCCAGGAACTGTACGTGATGTTTTATTCTGTCTTAAAACATTTTTCTTGTATTATGTAGTCACAGGCTTAACGTCATGCCCTGGACTTGGTTCATAGAGCAGCAAATGGCAGAACTGAACTGAGATCAACTGTGGAGCATTTGACGATTTACTTTAAAATAATGATCTCAGACTCTAAAGGGAAATGGTCTCAGATACAAACAATTTTGCTTGGTGAAGGTCAAGGACAAGATAATGTTTATTCAGTTACTTTTGGTCCTCCAGAGTGTAAAGATAGATGATCAAGAGAAACGAGAGAGGCATTCAGACAGGTCAGCATTCCTTAGATCCTGGCAAGGGTGGTTTTTTTTTTCTTTCTTTTTTTCCTCATATCTCCAGCAGTACTTAAATAAATAAAAGTCTATTTAGCTAGTACTCTAAATTCAATAAAAAAGAGGCGAGTCACATCAACAGAGCCTAATACAGGAATTTGGTTGTATTAATGGGTATCTAAAGGTGACCAGTGTTGGGATGACTCAATACTATTGCCTTTTTGTATTCTAAAAGAGGAATAATGTTTCATCACTTGTACCCCAACCCAGAGTGTGTGTGTGTGTGTGTGTGCGTGCACATGTGCACGTGTGTGTGTAAAGAGAGAGAAAAAAACTTGTATGATTCTTCTTATCCATGGATAGGGCATTAGCCCAGTGTTTGTGAGAAGCAGCATTTTGGAAATGCACATGGTTAAGACTTTTAACTCCATGTTTTCTGAAAGTGAGTCCTGCTAATTTGGCTACTATTAAGGACTAGTGCTTTGGACTTCGGTTGTATTTTATATATGAAGGGCAAACCTATCTGTGAGTTATCACATTGATTTGTATGTGTGTTTTCTATTTTCCCTTCTAAAGTTCCGCTCTTATTAAATGGCACCTCAGTAGTGTTTCCCAAAGCATATTCCATGACCCCAACTAGATGCTGCATGAGAAAAGGGGGTCTGTGATCAAATACCATCGAAAAATTGGGCTAAATAAAGTTGAACAGATTTCTTTACTGTGAAATTACTCAAAATGTATTTGTTTATTTGCAGTTTAAGTCGCCAAAAGAGGGCATTATGTGCAGTCTTTTTGACCTAAGAAATCTGTCCTTTGTTCTCCTAACAGAATTTCTTCAAGAGTCATTGTTTGTGAGTCACCTCTTCAGAAAATGTTGCCATAAAACAAAAGTCAGCTGAATAAATCCATTTGGGTGCTCTGTTTAATTTTGTAGAAAAAATAGCTTGTTTTCTTAGCATTTGAAAAAAAATTATTGGTGACTTTTCATGCACTGTGCTACAGGCTTACATTTTATGTATTGTTTTTTCAAAGGCTATTGCTTCCTATATTCTGGAATTATCCTAAGTTTCCTCCAGATGGAGGTGGTGCCTTGGTTATTTATTCATGATTGATGTTGTTATTAGGAGAGAAAAGAAAGTATCACATATTTTTACCCAATGATTGTTTTTCCTATAAGTAAGAATACTTTTTTGAAATATGTTTGCTTATAAAACTTACATTAATGTAAGTATTATGCAAATAGATAATACATAGATTATGATGTAACTACAGATCAACAACTACAAAAGGTAAATGCTTTTCATTAAAAAACTTAAGCTCTACTTTAACTCTGATTTTGGTTCCTAGGCTTAGGGGGTTGATTAGTTGTTTTCTCTGGACCCTTCAGTGTTAATCCATATTTGATGAATTAATGATTGAATGGAAATGCTGACCACGTAAGAAATCTAGCCTACGTCTGTCTCTCTTAGTTGAAAAGAGACCAATTAGGTTAGAAAAGAGAGTCTACAAATCATAAGCGAGCACTGTGAATACATAACATATAAACACATTTGGAAGCTTGGATAAATGGGCATTTTTAAATGCAATATATGCTTACCAAAACAAGCTCAAGAAGAAATAGAAAAATATGATTGAAAAAATCCACAGCAAAGAAATTAGTTTGCTAGTCAAAAATCTTCCCCATAAAAAAAAGAGTTCTGGTCCAGGAAGTTTTATAGGTGAATTTTGCTAGAGTTTTAAGAAATAGATATTTCCTGTTTTGAAAAAGGGAAGAGGGTGAAGATATACCTAATTTATTTTATTAGGTCAGTATAAATTTGATAACAAAAGTGATTAAAGACAATACATGAAAATAAAATTATACTGCAATATTACTTATAAACATATATGCAGAAATCTTAAATAAAATATTAGCTACAAAATATAGAAGTTTAAAAGAAATGAACAAAAAGTAAAATAGGATTTATACTAAAAATGGAAGTCTAGTTCACATTCACAAAAATTTACTAACTTAATGCACCCGATTTACAGATTAAAGAAAAAAAATACAGTAATTTTCTGTGGTTATAGAATAAGCAGTGATCAATGAAATTTAGCATGTATTTATGTTAAAAATTTTTGCATATTAGACTTACAAGGGGATATTCAGAAAACTATGGCAAAGTACTTAATGGAAAAACTTTAGAAGCATTCCAGGAGCACTGTAAATATTTCTGCCATAATATTGTGCTAGAGCAAAGTATTAATAAATCTACATTAACATTTTAGTCTCAGAATAAATAGAACAGATAGAGAGCCCTCAAATAGACCCAAGCCTGCATAGGACCATAGTCATTTCAACCAATGGTTTTGAGGTGCTTGACTTTCCATAATAAAAAATAAAATAACATTTTCAAAATATTAGAATAAAATACAGTAAAATATTATGACTACAAGATAGGAAAGGATTTCTTTAACCAGATACCTTAAGAAGTTATAAAGAAAGAAAAAAAATTTATGAAATTTATTTGTTCTAACTATACATTAAATAAATACATTAAAACCCCAAACATTAAAACTATCTTGATATTTTAATGTAAAATACATTAATATATAATATTTAATGTTATTTAAATATATGTAAAATTTAATTTGTATAAGTTGATACTTTACAAAATTTATGGAAGTCCTAAATATACATTAAAAACTTTAATATATGTTAAAGTTCTAAACATTCAAAATGTTAGAATAAAATATCACAAATATATTTACAGTCACAAGATAGGAAAGGATTTCTTAAACCAGATACCTCAAGAAACTACAAAGAAAGATAAACTTTGATACATTTTATAAAGATTAAAAACTTCAACTCAAAAAATATACCACATTGTTAAAAGATCAGCAACAGAAGATATTTGCAACATATACAACAGATCTGTAATCACGAGCCACAAAAATATAATTATGTGCTACAAATTTGAAAGAAAAATATAAACAACTCAATAGAAAAGTGGACAAAATATATGAACAGGTAACCGTGGAAGAGGAAATTGAAAGAGACAACAAACAAATGAAAAGATTGTTGACTTCACTAATAATCTATGAAAGCAAAGAACCAATGAGATTTTATTTTAAACCCAGTCAGAGCAACACATTACAGAAGTACAAAAAATCAAGTGTTGGGGAATGTGTAGGAAACAGGAAGTCTCGAACAATGCTAGTGATAGTGTAAACTGGAATGAGTACTTTGTAAAGCCTCATGACAATGTCTATTATAGTTGAAAATGCATATACACTATGACCTGACAATTCCATTTCTGGGTATATGTCCTAGAATATTCTAGGGTACAAACTGTGCAAATGACAGCATTATTTGTAAGAAGAAAAAAATCTTCAAATTCTCATCCATAGGGAAATGGAAAAGTAAATTGTTTATTCAGGATATAATACAGCAAAGTGAATGAAATATATGAATGTATATGGATGGATTTCACAACACCTAAGGTCGAGTAAAAACAAGAGCAGATTGTATAAAGTTGCACAAAATATAACCTTTAGGTAAATTAAAGATGCAACACTATAATGTATATATATATTATTTTCAAATGCATATTAATTACAAATACATAAAAATATAAAATGCATACTCAACAAATATAGGATAGTGATTGAGGCTGGGGATAGAGGGAGAAGTATAGGATTGAGGAGGTGTTCAGGGAAGAGTATTATAACGGCAGTATTTTTGATCTTTTATAAAAACAAAGATCTGGATTAACTCTGAGTGATGGGTACACATATACTTGTATTAGCTTTGCTAATATTCTGGAAAAAAATTTCAAAAAAGAATTACAAAGAAGAGACATTCACATAGCACGATTACACAGCTGGTTGAGCCTTTAAAAAAATATATCAAAAAAATATATATCATCTTCCACTACTTTACTTCCCACCCAGTTTTCATGTATGTTAGCATCTAGGTCTTTTAAAGCCAGGACTGCAGTTTTTACTAATTGAGAAACAGTTGTTAGATTTACACATTCAACACTCCTTGACTGGTTCCCCAAATCAGTCTCCTGTTATCCTAACTGGAATATGGCTCCAGTTACCTTTCAAATGCCGTCTCTTTCCAAGCTTGCACGTACCTCAGCATGCCTTATCTTATGATCCAGGATTACCAGAACATAATTTTAGAAATATATTTCAAAAAGGCATTAGATTTTTGAAAAAGAAACACAGAGTTGTTTCTTTATGGAAGTACATATCAAAGGAACTATGAAAAGCTTTCTTTGAGTGATTCAAAACAAAGTTAGGAAATATTGCTTGGGTGTTGTGAAAAGGAAAAGGATTATTATTGATTGCTCAATGTGGTTGTTCAAATTTCCTGTGAGGCCAAAGAATGACATATCATAACACTAAGAAATTGAACACGTATGAAGTGGCTTGGCAGTGTGGAGCTTTGAAGTGAAATAGACCAGTGTTGGTTTTTTTTTTTTCTGGGCTGTATTTTATAAAATTCCAGAGTCTGAACAATTCTACTTTTCTCACTCCAAAGGATACACCTGTGTGGCAATCAGGGTTTCAGGAGAGAAAGGACTATTTCTGCATCAAGAGCTAGAAATCTCCCAATCCTGAATAAAACTTCTTTTCATCAGTTTTATTTCAATATCTGATCAGTGAATTTCTGAAGTGTGATTCCTATCTCTGTCTCATTTTATTCCAACCAGTTTTTATAGTTTGCCTAGCAGGTGCAAAGCATTGTACATTGATAACGGACGTAAGAACTCTCATCTTCTGCATTTCAGAAATAAAGATTATAAAAGATTAGTTTTGAGGATGTTGTTAATGAATAGAAAGTAGTAAACCAACAAGACTTCAAAGTCTTGACTCTTCAATAGAGAATATACCCATTAATCCAACTTAAGGAAATGGTACCAAAAAATATGGTAGCAAAAGAAAAAAGGTAGCATTTGCTTCCTTAATATCTATTTTATGGGAATCTTCCCCAAACTTCCTTGTGTGGAAAGCCATAGAATTATACAGGAAGAAGGTTTACAGAGTTCCATCAAATTTCTAAGTGTAATCCAGGGACTTTTAGTATCATTTACCATTTCATTCTCCTGTAATGCTTTGTAAATGAAGCCCTCCATCCCGCTGGAAGGAACAAAGAGAGTAATGGAGTATCGGGGATTGTTGCCTAAGAAAGAACTTCAGAATTTGACTTTGGTTTTTCTTTTTTTAAAGGTAACACTTAGCCTTCTCTGATATTTTGTAACAGTAAAGCCCTAAGTTTTATATTAGGAAAGGACCTTCAGGTCTGTGCCACCTGGGGCTCCATCCATTCACTCCCTATTCTGATGAGAGACCGGGGCTCTTCTTACTGTGCTAAAGCTAAACAAAAGGTGCTTCTCCCATCATCAACTATAGAAAAAACTGAGCCACATAAAAAAATCCCACCTGAATGAAAGCAACAATAAGCATTTGTGGTTTCCACTACTATAAGCCAACAGTAATTTATAATCATGCACATCCAAATCTAGGCCAGCCGTCCACTGGTGCCTGGCATACTTTTTCAAAAGACTGAAAAGCCTCATGAATGCAGAGGGCACAAACCTCAGTCTTTATTCTTGCTTTGGAACCTTTGTGGATTTCATTCAAACTGATAGTGCTTTTTGGAAATTTCTTTATGGTTTAATTTTCCTGAGTTTTTATTAATAAGGATAAACTATATGAAGAGCTATATTAGTGCAGAATATTTTTTCCAAAGAAGCATGTCAAAAGTCATTATGCAGGAGACAAATGTCTGCAAAGTCTCTGTTTACTTCATAGTAGAAAGTGTTCTGTTACCATTCTAGGCCCAAAGACACCCCCCCTCTGTTGCCATTTACAGCCTAGGGAAGCTGTGTAAGTCATGCAGCAAGAGTAGCATCTGGAGGGGGTTGAATAGTGTCCTCCCAAAATTCATGTCTAGACGGAAACTCAGAATGTGACCATATTTAGAAATAGAGTCTTTGGCAGATGTTAAGGATCTCAAGATGAAATCATCCTGAATTTAGAGTCCTTATAAGAACACTGATGTCTTTATAAGAAGGAAAGAAGACACACGGAGACACAGAGAAGGCAATGTGGAGATGAAGGCAGAGATGAGAATGATGCATCTTCAAGCCTAGGAATGCCAAGGATCCCTGGCAGCCGACAGAAGCTAAGAAAGAGAGGCATAGGGCAGTTTCTCCCTCAGAGCCTCCAGAAGGAACCAATCCCTTGATTTGGGGCCTCTGGTCTCCTGAAATGTGAGAATAAATTTTTTCTTGTTTAAAATCACCCAGTCTGTGGCAATTTGATATGGCAGCCCTAGAGAAAACGTACAACATCCTACATCCAGGCATGCTCTTCTAAGGAAATGTCTTGACCTTCCTCCTTCCCTTTTTTTTTTTGGCTGTAGTATTTAAGTGTTCTAGGATATACAAGGCTAGAATATCACAATATAGAAAAAATCTTTATTTTAGCTTTAATTCTTTAAATCTATAGCCACCAAATTTAAGAGGGTAGTGGAAAGATGGGTACATCAACCATCTAGTGCCATAGGATCCCGACAGCTCAAAGTTATACCGCCTGGGCTTTCCATTGAGAAACCTCTTTCCAGTGTCATACATCTTTAAAACTGGGTAATGGCTGTATTGCTTGCGCATGTGCACACACACACACAGATGAAAAGAGTGAGATTAAAGAAGTACATGGAATATAGTAAGCACTCAGTAAATAACTTTTATTTTTGGTGTTGGTGTTGCTATTGTCGATTGGCCTGTATTATCTAGGTGGGCCCAATGTGTTCCTTAAAAGTGGAGGAGGGAAGCAGAAGAGAAGAATCAATCAGAGGAAGACGACTACAGAAGGAAGGCACAGAAAGATGTGCTGTTTTTAGTATTAAGATGGAGGAAGGGGCCATCAGGCAAGGAATGTGGGTGGCCCCTAGAAGCTGGAAAAGGCAAGGAAACAGACCTAGAGTCTCCCAAAAGGAACACAGTTCTTCCAATATCTTGATTTTAGCGGTTGAACCATTTTCGACTTTTTATTATTAGAACTGTAAGGTAAGCAATTTGTAATAGAAAATTACTATAGGGGAGAAAGAAAATAAACATATAAATAAATAGATCGATAGATAATAAATGAAATAGGATTATTTTAGCTTCTATAAATTCTACGAAGAAGATAAAATAAGATAACGTGGTAAGAGTTTTACTTGCTCCCTGAAGTCTTCCTTCATTCCTTGCTTTCTCCACTCCAGGGAAAGTACAATTCCTGTACAAAGGCTTCCATTGCACTTTGTGGTCCTCTGTTATTACACTCAGCATACTGTTTTGTGTTGGTCTCTAAATAACCTGTGAGTTTCTGAAGATGGGGACTCTATCTTCTATATCTGTATCTTCCTGTGTTGCTCTACACATTGCTGATGCTCAGCACCCGGTCACTTAATGAACTAGGAATCCAAAGAGAGCTTCTTAAGGAATCCGAATATGTGATCAAGGAAGAAACATGTCAAACAATCTCTGAGCAATATTTATTTTCTTCTTTCTGTGTCTTTGAAGGGAAGGAGGACTTTGGATGATGAATGAATGGAGAAAGCAAGTGTAGCACATGATTCCAGCAATTCAAGGAATAGTATCTCCAAAGACGGCTCTTGTGGGTTTGAAAAGAGAGTTGAGTATAAGTTTGCCTGTGATCAATTTTGTTCAGTTAGTCACCTTTTGCTCCCATTACACAGAGAATTACATGATGTCAGGAACTGGTATTCATTTTTGTTTCCCTGTTGCCTGGTAGAGTGCCACTTGAGTGTTTGAATGATGGCCCAGTTCAGCTCCTTTAGTATGCCAGTGAGGAAACTGAGGCTTGGTGAGGGTTAAGTAACTTGTGGCAGGGCCAGTATCAGAACTCAGATATCCTGAATCCAGACCACCATTTTTTTCATGGATACTAAGTAATAATTTAAAAATGAAACAAATTCTTAAACTTCTCAGAATAATTATTGGCCTGGCCAAAAAGTTCATTTGGGTTTTTCTCTAAGATGTTATGGGAAAACCCAAACAAACTTTTTGGCCAACCCAATAAGTATAGTTGCCACCCCAGTACTTGTAGCTGTCCACTGACTGTCCCTGTGTGGTTAGTAAGGTCTCATAACGTAATAGCTGTTGGTATATCATAAACCACCGACTTCATGCACTTACCTAGGATGGCTGGTCATGATTGGATGCTGATGTCAGCATCACTGACCTCTGTGACTTTTTTTTAAATGGCTTTTTAAAAAAACAGCTAATACTGGATATGGAACTAGCTTCTTAATTCACTGAAATGAAATAAAAGTCCTAATAACTTCATGAGGAAGGAGAAGGAAGATTGCCACACACTTGCATTGTATCAGGCTCAGTGTCAGGGATAAAGTTGCAGAATAGGTATAACTAATAATTTGTGGGATTCTTGTTGTTGAGACAGCCAGTCCTCTTTTCCAGGAAGATGCAGAAGCTTCAGCTTCCTCTCCTTGATGAACACAGATGTGCTTCCTCAATTCCCAGTTCACCATGGAATCATCAGAGTAAACCTACTGCCCAACTGCTCCACCCCATCCAGCAGAAGAGCTATGAACTGGATTTGACTGGATTTTGTTTGATTTAGAAAGAAATTATTTATTTGAGTGAGCAGAAAACTGTGGGAGCTGTCAAGTTGCCTTCAAAAACCAAACATTTTTGAAGGCTGGGATGGGGTAAAAGTAAAACTATTTGAGTTCAGGTCATTTAATAAATAGGTTCTATTGATGTTCTTTGGAAGGACATCATTATTTACCCTGTCTCTGGCTGTCATAAGGGAGGTGACTGTACACCATGAAGAGTTGGGTAATGTGCATTTTAATTTCAAATTTATTGAGTTTACTGATCCTCTTGTTTTTAATGTGCTTTTCTGTTTATCAAAAGCACATCTAATATGTTTCTTAGTTTCATCATCTGAAAAATTAGGATAATAATAGGTCTTACTTCACAGTCTTATTATAAGGATTAATGAGTTAATGTATGAAAGTGCTTAGGATAATGCCTGATATGTGTCATCATCATCATCATCATGATCCTTCAATATCTAGCTCAGATCCCTTTTACTCTGGCTAGCCTTTCTAAACACCCTAGTGGGAAATAATATTTCTCTACTTCAACTACTATGGTATGTATTATTTGTGCTTATTTGGGTTAGTGTTGTTGGGTATTTTTATCATGTGCACAGTATTTCTTTCAACAGCTATTAATTGAGCACCTACTATGAGCCAAACACTATGCTAATCTTGATGAACAAACCATGTGATCCCTGTTCTCATAGAGTTTTCAGTTTAGTGGCTTAATTTACTTCTGGACAGATTGTGCTAATGTTAATCTCACCTGTTAGCAATAACCTACTCAAAAGGTAATGCAAATTTCTTTGGTACAGTCTAGAGTGGGGAAGGGGGCAGGTCAAAAATGGCAGCTTTTTCCTTGTGCTCCCATTAGTTGGGTGGTCTTTTACATAGCTACATCATCTGAGGACAATTGTGTGTTTTTCGTGATGTCTATTGGGACACCCCACTCTTCTGGTGAGGGAAAGTATGAACTTCCTGATGTTTTTGGGGTGAGGACTCCAGAAGCAAGCATTCAGTGACTTGTGTAGCTCATCTCCCTCTCCTGCCCCAGGGATTCCCACCTTTTGATTTCATCCTTGGTCTGGCTATGTAGCCAGGCAGGTGGCAGTCCAGTATCTTGAGCACTTGGCTAGCAATTCCTTGATCTACACAACTGAACACACCTTTGACTTGGGTTGACAGTAAATATTTATTTCTGATCATAGCAGTCTTTGATAGCATTAGAGTTGTTTAACTGGGCTGTGGAGAGGATTTGTTTGTGTGTAAAAGGACCTTGGCTCCTCAATACAGTTTTCTGTGAAATCTCCAGTTGCAAAGACCACATGTGTAGACTTAATAATCTTTTTTTTCTCTTGGCAATTCCTTTGAGGCCTGGCTCAAATATTACTTTGGATGCTTTTTGTACCATACTACTCTTCTCTTTCAGTAGAACTACTTGCTGTCTTTTTGTGCTGCTACTTACCTGATTGTACTAAAATTTCACTCTTTAATTTAGAGTGAAAAAATATTCTTTCCTTGACTGTGGGGACTTACAGGATCTATTGCCTAACTTACCACTCCACCCTTGTCTCATAGTTCTCTCCCCATTGCTCACTAAGTCCCAGCCCTGCTGCCTTCTTTCATTTTCCACCACAGGAAGCTCTTCCATCCATAAGGCCGTTTGCCCTGGTCTTTCCCTGTGCCTGGAATACATTTTCTCTTGGCACTATCTCATCCTTGAAGCATCAGCTTCCCTAACTCCATTATATCAAACAGGCTTTTGTCAATTACAAAATCTTGCTTATTTTTCATAATATTTTATTATGATCTTTGTTTGATGAATGTGCCTCTCAATTAGCATACAGTTCCATGAAGATAGGGACTCTATCTTGTTTCCTATTATATTCCCAACACAGTACATGGCACATGGTAAGCAATCAAGAACATGTGATGTTGTTGACAAGTAGAGAATATGGGATATGGATCAAATATTTCTACTAATACATGGTTATCAACTGTGCTACATGCTTTAAAGCAAAAATCTCAGAGTTTTGAGGACACATAACAGAGAATTAGGGATGGCTTCCCTGAGAAAGCAATGTTTATTCTGACACCTGAAGAATGAGTAATGTGTACCATAGTAAAGGCAGAGAGCACTTTTCAAGTGAGAGGGAGGAGCATGTGCTCAAGCCCTGGGATAGGCAGTAGCATGATGCATTCAGCGACCTACAAGGAGCCCAATGTGATGGCATTCAGGGCACCAGCAGAAGACAGACAACAAAGAAAAAAGACAGACTATATATATTACTGGGATTTAATCCAGGATCCCATAAAGCACTTACTTGTCCTTCTCCTCTAACGTGGGACAATTCCTCATTCTATTTTTTTTTTAACATCTTTATTGGTGTATAATTGCTTTACAATGTTGTGTTAGTTTCTGCTGTATAACAAAGTGAATCAGCTATATGTATATGTATATCCCCATATCCCCTCCCTCTTGCATCACCCTCCTACCCTCCCTATCCCATCCCTCTAGGTGGTCACAAAGCACGGAGTTGATCTCCCTGTGCTATGAGGCTGCTTCCCACTAGCTATCTATTTTACATTTGGTAGCATATATAAGCCCATGACACTCTCTCACTTTGTCCCAGCTTACCCTTCCCCATCCTGTACCCTCAAGTCCATTCTCTACGTCTGCATCTTTACTCCTGTCCTGCCCCTAGGTTCATCAGAACCATTTTTTTTTTCTTTTTTAGATTCCATATACATGTGTTAGCATATGGTGTTTGTTTTTTTCTTTCTGACTTACTTCACTCTGTATGACAGACTCTAGGTCCATACACCTCACTACAGATAACTCAATTTCGTTTCTTTTTATGGCTGAGTAATATTCCATTGTATATATGTGCCACATCTTTATACATTCATATGTCAATGGACACTTAGGTTGCTTCCATGTCCTGGCTATTGTAAATAGTGCTGCAATACACATTGTGGTACATGACTCTTTTTGAGTTATAGTTTTCTCAGGGTATATGCCCAGTAGTGGGATTGCTGGGTCGTATGGTAGTTCTATTTTTAGTTTTTTGAGGAACCTCCATACTGTTCTCCATAATGTCTGTATCAATTTACATTCCCACCAACAGTGCAGGAAGGTTCCCTTTTCTCCACACCCTCTCCAGCATTTATTGTTTGTAGATTTTTTGATGATGGCCATTCTGACTGGTGTGAGGTGATACCTCATTGTAGTTTTGATTTGCATTTCTCTAATGATTAATGATGTTGAGCATGCTTTCATGTGTTTGTTGGCAATCTGTATATCTTTGGAGAAATGTCTATTTAGGTCTTCTGCCCATTTTTGGATTGGGTTGTTTGTTTTTTTGATATCGAGCTGCATGAGCTGCTTGTAAATTTTGGACATTAATCCTTTGTCAGTTGCTTCATTTGCAAATATTTTCTCCCATTCTGAGGGTTGTCGTTTCGTCTTGTTTATGTTTTCCATTGCCTTGAAAAAGCGTTTAAGTTTCATTAGGTCCCATTTGTTTATTTTTGCTTTTATTTCCATTTCTCGAGGAGGTGGGTCAAAAAGGATCTTGCTGTGATTTATGTCATAGAGTGTTCTTTTTTTTTTTTTTTTTTAAACATCTTTATTGAAGTATAATTGCTTTACAATGGTGTGCTAGCTTCTGCTTTACAACAAAGTGAATCAGTTACACATATACATATGTTGCCATATCTCTTCCCTCTTGCATCTCCCTCCCTCCCACCCTCCCTATCCCACCCCTCTAGGTGGTCACAAAGCACCGAGCTGATCTCCCTGTGCTATGCGGCTGCTTCCCACTAGTTATCTATTTTACATTTGGTAGTGTATATATGTCCATGACACTCTCTCACCCTGTCACATCTCACCCCTCCCCCTCCCCATATCCTCAAGTCCATTCTCTAGTAGGTCTGTGTCTTTATTCCCATCTTGCCACTAGGTTCTTCATGACCTCTTTTTTTTTTTTTTTTTTTTTCCCTTAGATTCCATATATATGTGTTAGCATACTGTATTTGTTTTTCTCTTTCTGACTTACTTCACTCTGTATGACAGACTCTAACTCCATCCACCTCATTACAAACACCTCCATTTCATTTCTTTTTATGGCTGAGTAATATTCCATTGTATATATGTGCCACATCTTCTTTATCCATTCATCCGATGATGGACACCTAGGTTGCTTCCATGTCCTGGCTATTGTAAACAGAGCTGCAATGAATATTTTGGTACATGACTCTTTCTGAATTATGGTTTTCTCAGGGTATATGCCCAGTAGTGGGATTGCTGGGTCATATGGTAGTTCTATTTTTAGTTTTTTAAGGAACCTCCATACTGTTCTCCATAGTGGCTGTATCAATTTACATTCCCACCAACAGTGCAAGAGTGTTCCCTTTTCTCCACACCCTCTCCAGCACTTATTGTTTCTAGATTTTTTGATGATGGCCATTCTGACCGGTGTGAGATGATACCTCATTGTAGTTTTGATTTGCATTTCTCTAATGATTAAAGATGTTGAACATTCTTTCATGTGTCTGTTGGCAATCTGTATATCTTCTTTGGAGAAATGTCTATTTAGGTCTTCTGCCCATTTTTGGATTGGGTTGTTTGTTTTTTTGTTATTGAGCTGCATGAGCTGCTTGTAAATCTTGGAGATTAATCCTTTGTCCGTTGCTTCATTTGCAAATATTTTCTCCCATTCTGAGGGTTGTCTTTTGGTCTTGTTTATGGTTTCCTTTGCTGTGCAAAAGCTTTTAAGTTTCATTAGGTCCCATTTGTTTATTTGTGTTTTTATTTCCATTTCTCTAGGACCTGGGTCAAAAAGGATCTTGCTGTGACTTATGTCATACAGTGTTCTGCCTATGTTTTCCTCTAAGAGTTTGATAGTGTCTGGCCTTACACTTAGGTCTTTAATCCATTTTGAGTTTATTTTTGTGTATGGTGTTAGGGAGTGTTCTAATTTCATACTTTTACATGTACCTGTCCAATTTTCCCAGCACCACTTATTGAAGAGGCTGTCTTTTCTCCACTGTATATGCTTGCCTCCTTTATCAAAGATAAGGTGACCATATGTGCGTGGGCTTATCTCTGGGCTTTCTATCCTGTTCCATTGATCTATATTTCTGTTTTTGTGCCAGTACCAAACTGTCTTGATTACTGTAGCTTTGTAATATAGTCTGAAGTCAGGGAGCCTGATTCCTCCAGCTCCATTTTTCGTTCTCAAGATTGCTTTGGCTATTCGGGGTCTTTTGTGTTTCCATACAAATTGTGAAATTTTTTGTTCTAGTTCTGTGAAAAATGCCAGTGGTAGTTTGATAGGGATTGCATTGAATCTGTAGATTGCTTTGGGTAGCAGAGTCATTTTCACAATGTTTATTCTTCCAATCCAAGAACATGGTATATCTCTCCATCTATTTGTATCATCTTTAATTTCTTTCATCAGTGTCCTATAATTTTCTGCATACAGGTCTTTTGTCTCCTTAGGTAGGTTTATTCCTAGATATTTTATTCTTTTTGTTGCAATGGTAAACGGGAGTGTTTTCTTAATTTCACTTTCAGATTTTTCATCATTAGTATACAGGAATGCAAGAGATTTCTGTGCATTAATTTTGTATCCTGCTACTTTACCAAATTCATTGATTAGCTCTAGTAGTTTTCTGGTAGCATCTTTTGGATTCTCTATGTATAGTATCATGTCATCTGCAAACAGTGACAGCTTTACTTCTTCTTTTCCGATTTGGATTCCTTTTATTTCTTTCTCTTCTCTGATTGCTGTGGCTAACACTTCCAAAACTATGTTGAATAATAGTGGTGAGAGTGGGCAACCTTGTCTTGTTCCTGATCTTAGTGGAAATGGTTTCAGTTTTTCACCATTGAGGACAATGTTGGCTGTGGGTTTGTCATATACGGCCTTTATTATGTTGAGGAAAGTTCCCTCTATGCCTACTTTCTGCAGGACTTTTATCATAAATGGGTGTTGAATTTTGTCGAAAGCTTTCTCTGCATCTATTGAGATGATCATATGGTTTTTCTCCTTCAATTTGTTAATATGATGTATCACGTTGATTGATTTGCGTATATTGAAGAATCCTTGCATTCCTGGAATAAACCCCACTTGATCATGGTGTATGATCCTTTTAATGTGCTGTTGGATTCTGTTTGCTAGTATTTTGTTGAGGATTTTTGCATCTATGTTCATCAGTGATATTGGCCTGTAGTTTTCTTTCTTTGTGACATCTTTGCCTGGTTTTGGTATCAGGGTGATGGTGGCCTCGTAGAATGAGTTGGGGAGTGTTCCTCCCTCTGCAATATTTTGGAAGAGTTTGAGAAGGATAGGTGTTAGCTCTTCTCTAAATGTTTGATAGAATTCGCCTGTGAAGCCATCTGGTCCTGGGCTTTTGTGTGTTGGAAGATTTTTAATCACAGTTTCAATTTCAGTGCTTGTGATTGGTCTGTTCATATTTTCTATTTCTTCCTGGTTCAGTCTCGGCAGGTTGTGCATTTCTAAGAATCTGTCCATTTCTTCCAGGTTGTCCATTTTATTAGCATAGAGTTGCTTGTAGTAATCTCTTATGATCGTTTGTATTTCTGCAGTGTCAGTGGTTACTTGTCCTTTTTCATTTCTAATTCTATTAATTTGAGTCTTCTCCTTTTTTCTCTTGATGAGTCTGGCTAATGGTTTATCAATTTTGTTTATCTTCTCAAAGAACCAGCTTTTAGTTTCATTGATTTTTGCTATTGTTTCCTTCATTTCTTTTTCATTTATTTCTGATCTGATCTTTATGATTTCTTTCCTTCTGCTAGCTTTGGGGTTTTTTTGTTCTTCTTTCTCTAATTGCTTTAGGTGCAAGGTTAGGTTGTTTATTCGAGATGTTTCCTGTTTCTTGATGTAGGCTTGTATTGCTATAAACTTCCCTCTTAGAACTGCTTTTGCTGCATCCCATAGGTTTTGGATCGTCGTGTCTCCATTGTCATTTGTTTCTAGGTATTTTTTGATTTCCCCTTTGATTTCTTCAGTGATCACTTCGTTATTAAGTAGTGTATTGTGTAGCCTCCATGTGTTTGTATTTTTTACAGATCTTTTCCTGTAATTGATACCTAGTCTCATAGCGTTGTGGTCGGAAAAGATACTTGATACGATTTCAATTTTTTTAAATTTACCAAGGCTTGATTTGTGACCCAAGATATGATCTATCCTGGAGAATGTTCCATGAGCACTTGAGAAAAATGTGTATTCTGTTGTTTTTGGGTGGAATGTCCTATAAATATCAATTAAGTCCATCTTGTTTAATGTATCATTTAGAGCTTGTGTTTCCTTATTTATTTTCATTTTGGATGATCTGTCCATTGGTGAAAGTGGGGTGTTAAAGTCCCCTACTATGATTGTGTTATTGTCGATTTCCCCTTTTATGGCTGTTAGTATTTGCCTTATGTATTGAGGTGCTCCTATGTTGGGTGCATACATATTTACAATTGTTATACCTTCCTCTTGGATCGATCCCTTGATCATTATATAGTGTCCGTCTTTGTCTCTTGTAATTGTCTTTATTTTAAAGTCTATTTTGTCTGATATGAGAATTGCTACTCCAGCTTTCTTTTGATTTCCATTTGCATGGAATATCTTTTTCCATCCCCTCACTTTCAGTCTGTATGTGTCTCTAGGTCTGAAGTGGGTCTCTTGTAGACAGCATATATATGGGTCTTGTTTTTGTATCCATTCAGCCAGTCTGTGTCTTTTGGTGGGAGCATTTAATCCATTTACATTTAAGGTAATTATCGATATGTATGTTCCTATTCCCATTTTCTTAAATGTTTTGGGTTTGTTATTGTAGGTGTTTTCCTTCTCTTGTGTTTCTTGCCTAGAGAAGTTCCTTTAGCATTTGTTGTAAAGCTGGTTTGGTGGTGCTGAACTCTCTCAGCTTTTGCTTGTCTGTAAAGGTTTTAATTTCTCCATCAAATCTGAATGAGATCCTTGCTGGGTAGAGTAATCTTGGTTGTAGGTTTTTCTCCTTCATCACTTTAAGTATATCCTGCCACTCCCTTCTGGCTTGCAGCGTTTCTGCTGAAAGATCAGCTGTTAACCTTATGGGGATGCCCTTGTGTGTTATCTGTTGTTTTTCCCTTGCTGCTTTTAATATGTTTTCTTTATATTTAATTTTTGATAGTTTGATTAATATGTGTCTTGGTGTGTTTCTCCTTGGATTTATCCTGTATGGGACTCTCTGTGCTTCCAGGACTTGATTAACTATTTCCTTTCCCATATTAGGGAAGTTTTCAACTATAATCTCTTCAAATATTTTCTCAGTCCCTTTCTTTTTCTCTTCTTCTTCTGGGACCCCTATGATTCGAATGTTGGTGCGTTTAATGTTGTCCCAGAGGTCTCTGAGACTGTCCTCAGTTCTTTTCATTCTTTTTTCTTTATTCTGGTCTGCAGTAGTTATTTCCACCATTTTATCTTCCAGGTCACTTATCCGTTCTTCTGCCTCAGTTATTCTGCTATTGATCCCATCTAGAGTATTTTTAATTTCATTTATTGTGCTTGTCATCGTTTCTTGGTTCCTCTTTAGTTCTTCTACGTCCTTGTTAAATGTTTCTTGCATTTTGTCTATTCTATTTCCAAGACTTTGGATCATCCTTACTATCATTATTCTGAATTCTTTTTCAGGTAGACTACCTATTTCCTCTTCATGTGTTAGGTCTGGTGTGTTTTGACCCTGCTCCTTCATCTGCTGTGTGTTTTTCTGTCTTCTCATTTTGCTTATCTTACTGTGTTTGGGGTCTCCTTTTCACAGGCTGCAGGTTCGTAGTTCCCGTTGTTTTTGGTATCTGTCCCCAGTGGCTAAGGTTGGTTCAGTGGGTTGTGTAGGTTTCCTGGTGGAGGGAACTAGTGCCTGTGTTCTGGTGGATGAGGCTGGATGTTGTCTTTCTGGTGGGTTCGTCCACGTCTGGTGGTGTGTTTTGGGGTGTCTGTGGCCTTATTATGATTTTAGGCAGCCTCTCTGTTAATGGATGGGGCTGTGTTCCTCTCTTGCTAGTTGTTTGGCATAGGGTGTCCAGCACTGTAGCTTGCTGGTCGTTGAGTGAAGCTGGGTCTTGATGTTGAGATGGAGATCTGTGAGAGATTTTCGCCGTTTAGTATTACGTGGAGCTGGGAGGTCTCTTGTGGACCAGTGTCCTGAAGTTGGCTCTCCCACCTCAGAGGCACAGCCCTGATGCCTGGCTGGAGCACCAAGAGCCTTTCATCCACACGGCTCAGAATAAAAGGGAGAAAAAATGGAAAGAAAGAAAAAAAGAGGATAAAATAAAATAAAATAAAGCAATTATAATAAAAAATAAGAAAAAAATTATTAAGAGTAAATTTATTAAGAAAAAAAATTTTTTTTAATTTTTAAAAATAGATTTATTAATTTTTTATACTAAAAATAAAAAAATTATTTAGAAAAAATTTATTAAGAAAAAAATTTTTTAAAATAAAAAATGTGAAAAAACGTATTAAAAATTTTTTTAAAAATAGAAAATAAGGAAAAAATTATTAAGAAAACATTTATTAGGGAAAAAAAAAATTTTTAAGCCAAAAAAAAAAAACGGACGGACCTAACCCTAGGACTAACGGTGAGAGCAAAGCTATACAGACAAAATCTCACCCAGAAGCATACACATCTACACTCACAAAAAAAAGGAAAAGGGGAAAAGTTAATATATCCTGCTCCCAAAGTCCATCTCCTAAATTTGGGATGATTCGTTGTCTATTCAGGTATTCAACAGATGCAGGCACATCAAGTTGTTTGTGGAGCTTTAATCCGCTGCTTCTGAGGCTGCTGGGAGAGATTTCCCTTTCTCTTCTTTGTTCGTACAGCTCCCGGGGTTCAGCTTTGGGTTTGGCCCCGCCTCTGCATGTAGGTTCCCTGAGGGCGTCTGTTCCCCGCCCAGACAGAACGGGGTTAAAGGAGCAGCTGCTTCGGGGGCTCTGGCTCAGTCAGGCCGGGGGGAGGGAGCGGTACGGCGGCAGAAGGCGGCGTGACGTTGCAGCAGCCTGAGGCGCGCCGTGCGCTCTCCCGGGGAAGTTGTCCCCGGATTACGGGAGCCTGGCCGTGGCGGGCTGCACAGGCTCCCGGGAGGGGCGGCGTGGAGAATGACCTGTGCTCGCCCACAGGCTGTTTGGTGGCGGCAGCAGCAGCCTTAGCGTCTCATGCCCGTCTCTGGGGTCCGCGCTGATAGCCGCGGCTCGCGCCCGTCTCTGGAGTTCGTTTAAGTGGCGCTCTGAATCCCCTCTCCTTGCACGCCGCAAAACAAAGAGGCAAGAAAAAGTCTCCTGCCTCTTCGGCAGCTGCAGACTTTTTCTCGTGCACCCTCCCGGCTAGTTGTGGTGCGCTAGACCCTTCAGGCTGTGTTCACGCAGCCAACCCCAGTCCTCTCCCTGGGATCCGACCGAAGCCCGCGCCTCAGCTCCCAGCCCCCGCCCGCCCCGGCGGGTGAGCAGACAAGCCTCTCGGGCTGGTGAGTGCTGCTCGGCGCCGAGCCTCTGTGCGGGAATCTCTCCGTTTTTCCCTCTGCGTCCCTGTTGCTGTGGGATCCGCGCTGATAGCCGCGGCTCGCGCCCGTCTCTGGAGCTCGTTTAGGCGGCGCTCTGAATCCCCTCTCCTTGCGCGCCGCGAAACAAAGAGGCAAGAAAAATTCTCTTGCCTCTTTGGCAGCTGCAGTCTTTTTCCCGGACTCCCTCCCGGCTAGCACCGAAGCCCGAGCCCCAGCTCCCAGGCCCCGCCCGCCCCGGCGGCTGAGCAGACAAGCCTCTCGGGCTGGTGAGTGCTGGTCGGCACCGCTCCTCTGTGCGGGAATCTCCGCTTTGCCCTCCGCACCAATGTGGCTGCGCTCTCCTCCGTGGCTCCGAAGCTTCCCCCCTCTGCTACCCGCAGTCTCTGCCCACGAAGGGGCTTCCTAGTGTGTGGAAACCTTTCCTCCTTCACAGCTCCCTCCCACTGGTGCAGGTCCCGTCCCTATTCTTTTGTCTCTGTTATTTCTTTTTTCTTTTGCCCTACCCAAGTACGTGGGGATTTTCTTGCCTTTTGGGAGGTCTGATGTCTTCTGCCAGCGTTCAGTGGGTGTTCTGTTAGGAGCAGTTCCACGTGTAGATGTATTTTTCATGTATCTCTTCAGTATTTCAGATGCAGCCTCGTAGGGATTGCAGAATCTGGGTGAGGTGGCTGAATTTTTTCCCTATATCTGAGAGATCTGCATAATCATCCTAGCAACCTGACGGCGGCGCGGGCGACCCAGCCCCGAGCTCGCGTTGACCAGGCCCGAGCCGCCAGAGCACTGGGCGAGGGCGGAGAGTGTTCTTCCTATGTTTTCCTCTAAGAGTTTTATAGTGTCTGGCCTTACATTTAGGTCTGTAATCCATTTTGAGTTTATTTTTGTGTATGGTGTTAGGGAGTGTTCTAATTGCATTCTTTTACATGTAGCTGTCCAGTTTTCCCAGCACCACTTATTGAAGAGGTTGTCTTTTCTTCATTGTATATTCTTGCCTCCTTTATCAAAAATAAGGTGACCATATGTGCGTTGGTTTATCTCTGGGCTTTCTATCCTGTTCCATTGATCTATATTTCTGTTTTTGTGCCAGTATCATACTGTCTTGATTTCTGTAGCTTTGTAGTATAGTCTGAAGTCTGGGAGCCTGATTCCTCCAGCTCCGTTTTTCTTTCTCAAGATTTCTTTGGCTATTTGGGGCCTTTTGTGTTTCCATACAAATTATGAAATTTTTTTTGTAGTTCTGTGAAAAATGTCATTGGTAGTTTGATAGGGATTTCATTGAATCTGTAGATTGCTTTGGATAATATAGTCATTTTCACCATGCTGATTCAGATGCTTTCCTTTTAAGTCATGCATTGCATTTTATTTGTGAGTTTGCAGTTCTTTGAACATGTTCTTGGTGATTTAAAGATTTAAGAAGAATGGGGGAAAATCCAATATGTTTAGGTACGAGTAGTAAGTAGGAACATGCAATTGATTTTTTTTATTTCAGTAGTAGTGAGACTGAAGCATTTTGTAAGAAAGTTTGCTCTAAAAGCTAGTCCCTAGTGATTTGAAAGCAGAAGGTATTAAAATTCACCAAGTAAAGCCTTGTTACACATTTATTTTAAAACTTGTTTCACTTGGTCATTGCTATGAAGGTCAGATTAACTATGGTGAAGAAATGCATTCTAACAAGATAAAATGGAATTGCACGCTCCTGTTGCCATTTTTAATTTGTACTTTACTTCTTAACATTCAGTATGATAGAATGTCACTAAACTGTGAAACTGGCTTTAATGAGGTCACCTGGTTTATACCAGGCTTTTGCATGGCATTTATTGATTTGATTGACTTTAGAAATTATACTCTGTATAATATTTTAAATGCAAGGTAGAAGTGGTAAGAAATGTCCTCATTCATCATCTTGAACATGGAGTTTCAAGGGTTTAAAAAGCCCTCTATCACATTTCTATTTTAGACAACTTTTCTGTTTATTTAACATACTCAATCAAGTACTCATGAAAAAATTTTTTATTTATTTATTTTTTAATTTTTATTTTTGAAGTTTTTTAACATCTTTATTGGAGTATAATTGCTTTACAGTGGTGTGTTAGTTTCTGCTGTATCACAAAGTGAATCAGCTATACATATCTCATGAACATTTTAAAATGTAAATTCTTTCAGTTATTTCATGGTGTTATTCTATTATGCAAATTGTATTTTTTAGAAGTGCTGATAATGATCAGAGAGTAGTTAATGTAATTATCAAATTCTTATGAAAAATTTCCTAATAACTACTGTTACTGATATCTAAATTTGGATTAACACCAAAATAGAGACTGTTGAAAAAGTGATACTTTTATTATGAGCTTAATTTCCCGACCTATTACTTATCTCCCTCCCCTGTGTTCCTTTTTTATTTAGGTATGACAAATCCTTTGGCACATAAATCTTGGAGGGTAGGGTAGAGTATTATTTAACCCCCAAAGCATACTAATAGATAAAAAAAATCTGTTTATTAAGTACAGTGACTGACTCAGAATTGACTAGGATTGATTAAAAAAAAATGTATGTAACTGCAAATCATTTTCTTGCCCAGGAGATTATGTCCATAGTAGCCAACCTTTTAGAACCGAATGGCAATATTTATGACTGACTTAGAAATATGGCTTTTGTATCTGGAGAGCAAGATCAGTGCTTTTCAATGAACTAAATATCATAGGTGTACACAATGGCTGACACATGGCGGTTGCCTAATAGGTAATCAGCTCTCGCTACTTTTGCTATAGCTGTAGCTCTCAATATGTAGTCCCCAGACCAGCAGCATAAGCATCATCTGGGAACTTGTTAGAAATGCAAAGTCTCAGGCCCTACCCTAGATTTACTAAATTAGGTACTCTGGAGCTGGGGTCCAGCAATCCAAGTTTTAACAAGCCTTCCAGAAAATTCTGATGCATGCTAAAGTTTGAGAATATCTGCTCTAGGAATTTAAATGTATTGAGCTTTCAGTAATTTTCTAGGATATCTGTTAAGAAAAATGAACCTTAATTCGGCTTATTTTCTCTTTAACACTTTACTAACACAGCTAACGTTTGCTGAGTTCTTAACAATGTATCTGCATTGAGCCTGCCTTTTAAGAGATTATCTCATTTAATCATTACACAATATACTACTATTATGGTCATTTTAGAGATGGGAAAACGGACTTTTAGAAGTTAAATAGGTTGCTGAAGGTCACGTAGGTGGTAAAGGATGCTGGGATTGAAATCTAAGTTGTCTGATAGTTGAACTTCATCACTGCTCTATAAAGCTCTTCGTTATTGGAGGTGATTGGTTCAAGATGGTGGAGTAGACGGACGTGCTCTCACTGCCTATTGCGAGAACACCAGAATTACAACTAACTGCTGAACGATCATCGACAGGAAGACACTGGAACTCACAAAAAAATATACCCCACATCCAAAGACAGAGGAGAAGCCACAATGAGACAGTAGGAGGGGCGCAATCACAATAAAGTCAAATCCCATAACTGCTGGGTGGGTGACTCACAAACTGGAGAACACTTATACCACAAAAGTCCACCCACTGGAGTGAAGGTTCTGAGCCCCATGTCAGGCTTCCCAACCTGGGGGTCCGGCAACGGGAGGAGGAATTCCTAGAGAATCAGACTTTGAAGGCTAGCGGGATTTGATTGCAGGACTTCAACAGGACTGGGGGAAACAGACTCCACTCTTGGAGGGCACACACAAAGTAGTGTGCACATCAGGACCCAGGGGAAGGAGCAGTGACCCCATAGGAGACTGAACCAGACCTACCTGCTGGTGTTGAAGGGTCTCCTGCAGAGGCGGGGGGTGGCTGTGTCTCACCGTGAGGACAAGGACACTGGCAGCAGAAGTTCTGGGAAGTACTCCTTGGCGTGAGCCCTCCCAGAGTCCGCCATTAGCCCCACCAAAGAGCCCGGGTAACCTTCAGTGTTGGTTCGCCTCAGGCCAAACAACCAACAGGGAGGGAACCCAGCCCCACCCATCAGCAGACAAGTGGATTAAAGTTTTACTGAGCTCTGCCCACCAAAGCAACAGCCAGCTCTACCCACCACCAGTCTCTCCCATCATGAAACTTGCACAAGCCTCTTAGATAGCCTCATCCACTAGAGGGCAGACAGCAGAAGCAAGAAGAACTGCAGTCCTGCAACCTGTGAAACAAAAACCACATTCACAGACAGACAAGATGAAAAGGCAGAGGGCTATATACCAGATGCAGGAACAAGATAAAACCCCAGAAAAACAACTAAATGAAGTGGAGATAGACAACCTTCCAGAAAAAGAATTCAGAATAATGATAGTGAAGATGATCCAGGACCTCGGAAAAAGAATGGAGGCAAAGATCGAGAAGATGCAAGAAATGTTTAACAAAGATCTAGAAGAATTAAAGAACAAACAAACAGAGATGAACAACACAATAACTGAAGTGAAAAATACACTAGAAGGAATCAATAGCAGAATAACTGAGGCAGAAGAACGGATAAATGACCTGGAAGACAGAATGGTGGAATTCAGTCCTGTGGAACAGAATAAAGAAAAAAGAATGAAAAGAAATGAAGACAGCCTAAGAGACCTCTGGGACAACATTAAATGCAACAATATTCGCATTATAGGGGTCCCAGAAGGAGAAGAGAGAGAGAAAAGACCCGAGAAAATGTTTGACGAGATTATAGTCGAAAACTTCCCTAACATGGGAAAGGAAATAGCCACCCAAGTCCAGGAAGTGCATAGAGTCCCATACAGGATAAACCCAAGGAGAAACACGCCGAGACACATAGTAATCAAATTGGCAAAAATTAAAGACAAAAAAAAAAATTATTGAAAGCAGCAAGGCAAAAATGACAAATAATATACAAGGGAGCTCCCTTAAGGTTAACAGCTGATTTCTCAGCAGAAACTCTACAAGCCAGAAGGGAGTGGCGTGATATACTTAAAGTGATGAAAGGGAAGAGCCTGCAACCAAGATTACTCTACCCAGCAAGGATCTCAATCAGATTCGATGGAGAAATCAAAAGCTTTACAGACAATCAAAAGATAAGAGAATTCACCACCACCAAACCAGCTCTACAACAAATGCTAAAGGAACTTCTCTAAGTGGGAAACACAAGAGAAGAAAAGGACCTACAAAAACAAACCCAAAACAATTAAGAAAATGGTCATAGGAACATACATATCGATAATTACCTTAAACGTGAATGGATTAAATGCTCCAACCAAAAGACACAGGCTTGCTGAATGGATACAAAAACAAGACCCATATATATGCTGTCTACAAGAGACCCACTTCAGACCTAGGGACACATTCAGACTGAAAGTGAGGGGATGGAAAAAGATATTCCATGCAAATGGAAATCAAAAGAAAGCTGGCGTAGCAATACTCATATCAGATAAAATAGACTTTAAAATAAAGAATGTTACAAGAGACAAGGAAGGACACTACATAATGATCAAGGGATCAATCCAAGAAGAAGATATAACAATTATAAATATATATGCACCCAACATAGGAACACCTCAAGACATAAGGCAAATGCTAACAGCTATAAAAGAGGAAATCGACAGTAACACAATAATAGTGGGGGACTTTAACACCTCACTTACACCAATGGACAGATCATCCAAACAGAAAATTAATAAGGAAACACAGCTTTAAATGACACAATAGACCAGATAGATTTAGTTGATATTTATAGGACATTCCATCCAAAAACAGCAGATTACACTTTCTTCTCTAGTGCGCACGGAACATTCTCCAGGATAGATCACATCTTGGGTCACAAATCAAGCTGTAGTAAATTTAAGAAAGTTGAAATCATATCAAGCATCTTTTCTGACCACAATGCTATGAGATTAGAAATCAATCACAGGGGAAAAAACGTAAAAGACACAAACACATGGAGGCTAAACAATACGTTACTAAATAACCAAGAGATCACTGAAGAAATCAAAGAAGAAATCAAAAAATACCTAGAGACAAATGATAATGAAAACATGTCGATCCAAAACCTATGGGATGCAGCAAAAGCAGTTCTAAGAGGGAAGTTTATAGCTATACAAGCCTATCTCAAGAAACAAGAAAAATCACAAACAATCTAACCTTACACCTAAAGGAACTAGAGAAAGAAGAAAAAACAAAACCCAAAGTTAGCAGAAGGAAAGAACTCATAAAGATCAGAGCAGAAATAAATGAAATAGAAACAAAGAAAACAATAGCAAAGATCAATAAAAGTAAAAGCTGGTTCTTTGAGAAGATAAACAAAACTGATCAACCATTAGGCAGACTCATCAAGAAAAAGAGGGAGAGGTCTCAAATCAATAAAATTAGAAATGAAAAAGGAGAAGTTACAGCAGACACCGCAGAAATACAAAGCATCCTAAGAGACTACTACAAGCGATTCTGCCAATAAAATGGACAACCTGGAAGAAACGGACAAATTCTTAGAAAGGTGTAAACTTCCAAGACTGAACCAGGAAGAAATAGAAAATATGAACAGACCAATCACAAGTAATGAAATTGAAATTGTGATTAAAAATCTTCCAACAAATGAAAGCCCAGGACCAGATGGCTTCACAGGTGAATTCTGTGAAACATTTAGAGAAGAGATAACACCCATCCTTCTCACTCTTCCAAAAAATTGCAGAGGAGGGAACACTCCCAAACGCATTCTATGAGGCCACCATCACCCTGATAAAAAAACCACATAAAGATACTACCAAAAAAGAAAATTACAGACCAATATCACTGATGAATATAGATGCAAAAATCCTCAACAAAATACTAGCAAACAGAATCCAACAACACATTAAAAGGATCATACACCATGACCAAGTGGGATTTATCCCAGGGATGCAAGGATTCTTCAATATACACGAATCAATCAGTGTGATACACCATATTAACAAATTGAAGAATAAAAACCATATGATCATCTGAATAGATGCAGAAAAAGCTTTTGACAAAATTCAACACAACACCCATTTGTGATAAAAACTCTCCAGAAAGTGGGCATAGAGGGAACCTACCTCAACATAATAAAGGCCATATACGACAACCCAACAGCAAACATCATTCTCAACAGTGAAAAACTGAAAGCATTTCCTCTAAGATCATGAACAAGACAAGGATGTCCACTCTCACCACTATTATTCAACATAGTTTTGGAAGTCCTAGCCACGGCAATCAGAGAAGAAAAAGAAATAAAAGGAATACAAATTGGAAAAGAAGAAGTAAAACTGTCCCTGTTTGCAGATGACATGATACTATACATAGAGAATCCTAAAGATGCCACCAGAAATCTGCTAGAGCTAATCAATGAATTTGGTAAAGTTGCAGGATGCAAAATTAATGCACAGAAATCTCTTGCATTCCTATACACTAATGATGAAACATGTGAAAGAGAAATTAAGGAAACACTCCCATTTACCATTGCAACAAAAAGAATAAAATACCTAGGAATAAACCTACCTAAGGAGACAAAAGACCTGTATGCAGAAAACTAGAAGACAATGTTGAAAGAAATTAAAGATGATACCAACAGATGGAGACATGTACCATGTTCTTGGATTGGAAGAATCAATATTGTGAAAATGACTATACTACCCAAAGCAATCTACAGAGTCAATGCAATCCCTATCAAATTACCAATGGCATTTTTTACAGAACTAGAACAAAAAAATCTTAAAATTTGTATGGAGATGCCAAAGCCCCTGAGTAGCCAAAGCAGTCTTGAGGGAAAAAAACGGAGCTGGAGGAATCAGACTCCCTGACTTCAGACTATACTACAAAGCTACAGTAATCAAGAGAATGTGGTACTGGCACAAAAACAGAAGTATAGATCAATGGAACAGGATAGAAAGCCCAGAGATAAACCCATGTACCTATGGTCAACTAATCAGTGACAAAGGAGGCAAGGATATGCAATGGAGAAAAGACAGTCTCTTCAATAAGTGGTGCTGGGAAAACTGGACAGCTACATGTAAAAGAATGCAATTAGAACACTCCCTAACACCATACACAAAAATAAACTCAAAATGGATTACAGACCTAAATTTAAGACTTGACACTATAAAACTGTTAGAGGAAACAGAGGCAGAACACTCTAAGACATAAATCACAGCAAGATCTTTTTTGATCCACCTCCTAGAGTAATGGAAATAAAAACAAAAATAAACAAATGGGACCTAATGAAACTTAAACGCTTTTGCACAGCAAAGGAAACTACAAACAAGACGTAAAGACAACCCTCAGAATGGGAGAAAATATTTGCAAACGAATCAGCGGACAAAGGATTAATCTCCAAAATATATAAACAGCTCATGCTGCTCAATATTCAAAAAACAAACAACCCAATCAAAAAATGGGCAGAAGACCTAAATAGACATTTCTCTAAGGAGGACATACAGATGGCGAAAAAGCACATGAAAAGCTGCTCAACATCCCTAATTATTAGAGAAATGCAAATCAAAACTACAATGAGGTATCACCTCACACCAGTTAGAATGGGCATCAGCAGAAAATCTACAAACAACAAATGCTGGAGAGGGTGTGGAGAAAAGGGAACCCTCTTGCACTGTTGGTGGGAATGTAAATTGATACAGCCACTATGGAGAACAGTATGGAGCTTCCTTAAAAAACTAAAGATAGAATTAACGTATGACCCAGCAATCCCACTCCTGGGCATATATCCAGAGAAAACCATAATTCAAAAAGAGTCATGTACCACAGTGTGTATTGCAGCACTATTTACAATAGCCAGGTCATGGAAGCAACCTAAATGCCCATCTACAGATGAATGTATAAAGAAGATGTGGTACATACATACAATGGAATATTACTCAGCCATATAAAGGAACGATATTGGGTCATTTGTAGAGACGTGGATGAATCTAGAGAGTGTCATACAGAGTGAAGTAAGTCAGAAAGAGAAAAACAAATATCGTATATTAACACATATATGTGGAACCTAGAAAAATGGTACAGATGAACCAGTTTGCAGGGCAGAAATTGAGATACAGATGTAGAGAACAAACATATGGACACCAAGCGGGGGAAAGCAGTGGCAGGTGGAGGTGGAGGTGTGATGAATTGGGAGATTGGGATTGACATATATACACTGATGTCTATAAAATGCATGACTAATAAAAATCTGTATAAAATTTTTAAAAAATGCTCTTCGTTATTGGATTATTATAGCATAGCTAAAGCTACTAAGAAAACCTGTGCTGATAAATCTATTAGATTCCCCCTTACACTTGGTCTGTCCAACCATAATCTAAAATGAACGATGACATTCTGGAACTGCATTCGTTTTAGTTTCCATTTGTACTAGCAGTAGTAATTCAAATTGACATGCCCGCAAAAGTTGGAGCTGGTAATAACCTTAAAAATGTACCGACCAATGGAATTTTGCTTTGGCTCCATGCTCAAAACAAATGTGCATGGAATACAGATATTTTACTTCTTGGAGAACAGTAGCACGTGTTGACTTAGCAGATTAGTAGAAGATAAAACAGAGAGGAGAAAACAGTGATTCAGGGAAGCCTGGGAGCTTGGAAATGGGGGCAGATAAGAGAGCAAATAATGCCAATACATACTCCAAGGAATAAGAATACCAAACACAGCATCCTTGTTAGAATGGTGGCATTCACGACTGGAGTTTCCAGTTGTAAAGCCCCAAGTGAGACGTATCAGTAAGCATTCTGACCACTAGACCCTGGTTTTTATTTAATGGCTCAAATGTGAAAAAACTATGGAGTGAGAGGCTTCAGCTGATAGCGAAGAGTGCCCTAAGGAAAACAGATGATTGTAAGGTTAATAGAGTCAGGCAATGTCTCTGCCATTCACCTCTCTTTTTTTCTTTACCTTCCCTCATCCTTCATATTGTAGAATCAACTCTCCTCAACTTATTTATGTGTCCTTGGAATTTCTGTACAACGTTGAGTTTGTCCTCTGTTTGTCACTTGTCAGTGACGGGCAATAATGTTGGAATTCAGATGGGGAAAACTATCCAATTATATTTGGGGGCACTTCAGGTCTGCAATAAGCAGCGGAGTTCAGCTGTTATCATTCTGTAATGAAGCTGTCCTCTGCCATCAGTGGTTTGGCTTGTGGAATCTCATCAGACATCCCTAGTAGGTCAACTCCTCAACTGCACATTTAAAGAACAGGACCTTACAGGGCACAAGAAAAGGCTTTGAACAGTTGAGTGTAATATTCTTTTTAATGTTATGTTTTCCCTAGGATAATACCTAATTGCTTTGTGAATGGTCCTGGTTTTTGCCTTTAACAATCTTGCATGGAAGGCAGTTAGGGATTTTTTTTTTAATGTGTAAAATACTTTCTTGGGTCTGTTTCTTTCAACTTGTATTTATGCTGCCCGTTTATAACACCTGTATAGCTTGCAGTTATTATTCCTTGTAATCTTCTAAGCTATGTCTTTCATTCTTTAAGATTTTCGTTCTCTCTGATGAAGAGGTGAATTATTGGGTGACCACATCATCTGTACTTACGTGGCTTGCTATCAAGGTGGAAAAGGGACTCGCTCACTTTTAATATACTTGATGTGACTCTCAGATGCTCAGATCTCTGTTTCTAAGATTGAACAGCAGCCTTGGGTAGAGAATTTGGGAGCTGTGAAGGCAAGTTCTTCTTGGGAAGACCAGCAAGATGCCGAAGTGACCTTCCTAGAAGCTATTAAATCTTAATTGCTGCTTGAATTTCAGAACTGGGGTTATTCCTTAAATGCAGAGTGCACCTTTCCTGTCAGCAGCATGGCAATCTGTAGTGGAGGAGTGGGCTCTGCACATCAAAGCTATAAGCAGAATTGTTTTGCTCTTCAGAGACCGAAGCCATTAGACCTCAATCCTTTCTCTCTCCCTTCCAGGGCACTGTCCCTGTTTTTTCACAATTACTCTATTAGTCCTCACTGCTAGAAGACCGGGTCCTTCCTAGCTCTTTATACTCATGAATCTTAATTATTCTGCCCACATTGGCTTGTCTATCTGCCTATGAGCCTATCTTTTATTATTTGAAAAGTTATGAAAAGGGGATTTGGAGTTCTTACCTTTGTAATTAAAAAAAAATCAGGGTTATGCAAGTTTTATTACTTTGGCCTTCAGAAAAATGTAATTGTTATGTGAAACAATATTTATCCTCTTTCCATTCTATTTTTTGATGACTGAATGGCACTATGGATATTTGTGACCTTCAAAGATAAGAATGTAATTGTTACCTATGCATAAACTGCTTTATAAGGGATTTGGTTGTTTTGGTGGTTTGGGTTTTTTTTTTTGGTTTGTTTTAAATATTGTTTTCATTTGAATAGAAAGGCAAAGCAACTTTGATGATTTATTGCAAAACTATTCTGGATTTAAATACCTTGTTTTTGGTCCCTATGCTGAAACCTGTATCCTTTTCCCCATTAATTTATGGTTAAGGTGATTTTGGCTGAATACATCAGTGTACTTCCACTTGGACATCAGGATGCTTGGGGAAATTCAGGGGCCTGCAAATTGCAAGATTTGGACTCTTGACCAGGCTGTGCCTTAGCCAGCTGCTGGACCATGTCCAGTCACATAACTGCTCTGGACCTCTGTTCTCTCAATCATACATTGAAGAAGTCCTATAAGGTGCTTTTAAAGTTGTGTTTCAGTTCTCAAGTCTTGATTTCTTGTTTTACATATCCAGTGATCATAGAAGTGCTAATAGGACACAAGCTAATAAAGAACCTTTTGAGTGGCATGGTGTTCTTGTAATGCTGAACAGTTTGCAGAGTTCACTAATTAAGCACAGTCATCCCTTCATGGTGCCCAGGCTAGGTCAGCTCGTTCTTAAAGTGTGAGGCAAACGAACTTGAGGTAATTTACAGTATTTCCGTGGTTAAATAAATGAGATGAATTGCCAGAAGGGCTCATCTTTTCTGGCAAGGTCCTTGAAATAGGAAATCAGTATTCATCAATATATCATCAGTAATTTCTCCAGAAAGGGAATGAGTATTGCAAATACTTAGAAGTTATCTTTCTAATCTTTTCATCATTTATGTTGTTTATAAACAAAATAATACTCATTGTAGATTTATGTATCTCATCTTTGGATTATGTTATTAAAATTTTTCAGAAATATTTCTTCTTTGAGCCTCATTGTACATATGTTAAAATGTATATTTCAGGTCTGTTTTAGTCCATTTTTTAGATGTTTTTCTTCATACTCAATGGCTTGGATTCACTGAGTACTTTCTACCTGCCAGTTACTTTAAATGTGTGATCTCTTTCGTATTCACGATCATGTTATGAAGTAGGTATTATGATTATTGCCATTTTACAGACCTGGCAACTAAGTGTTAAAAAACTTAAGTAACTTGCCTAAAGCCACCCAGCTAGTAAGTGGGGAAGCCAGGATCCACACGCAGGATATCTGAATCTAGATCACAGGTCCTTAGCAACTACTCTAAGCAATGACTGTATAGTATTCAGGCCATTGTCTATGTAAGTTGTGTTAGAGACTCCTCATTCTTACTGTTTTTATATGAAATATAAAAATATATTTAAAAAATGTTAATTAAGGCATAATTAAGAAAATGGCCATCTGACCTTCTATATAAGTCATTTCACTTCTCTGAGCCTTGAATTTCTCATCTATACAATGGGTAGTTTGTTAACAATTCTTAATTCAAACGACTGTAGTGAAGATTGAAATAATGAATGGGAGAATGCCTTAGAAACCAACAGCAAAGCACACTGCCTTCCAAGCAGGGATTCTAAGCAAGTGGCTTTTAAATGATCCTGAACTTTGAGGTATTTTGGCAAGAAACACCCTGACAACTAAAATCAATTTTCCCTCTTGAATAAGTCATAAATCAGATATTTCCTTGACTGCCAGATTTCAGTTTGAAAATATATATTTGAAACTGTAAAGACTCTTCTTCAAAAGGAATTTGAACACGGAATGAACTGAATGTGTCACAGCATTCAAGCATGCATTCAGTGGATAATAAATGTTTCCTTAGTGTGCTGAGTACCCAAGATGCTCAGGCACTGGCATATGCTGGGACCACCACAACAAAGAGGGGTCTCAACCCTGGCAAAGCTCTCCATGACCATTTGTCATAGAGGTTGGCTAAGAGGTCCTCTAATAAATGTGAGGGAAGTCAATCAGTTTATCTCATCATTTTAGAGATGAGAAAATTGAGGCCTAGAGATATGAAGAGGCTGACCAAGGTTGACCAACTGGCCAGTGACAGAAATAGAACTAAAACCAGCCCCATAACCCCATGCTCCTTTTTGGTACCAAATAAATGGTACCTGCACATGACTGATGA
Organism: Eubalaena glacialis; assembly: GCF_028564815.1. Classification (NCBI taxonomy): domain Eukaryota; kingdom Metazoa; phylum Chordata; class Mammalia; order Artiodactyla; family Balaenidae; genus Eubalaena; species Eubalaena glacialis. The sequence goes on along the minus strand of NC_083722.1, from coordinate 19,242,896 downwards.
ATTAGATGGAGAAGCCAGTGCCTTTGTGCTTGGAAGGTATTAGGTGGATGTTTGTGTACAAGGTGCAGCAGATTTTCCCTTCCATCCTAATTTGCACAGAAACATTTCTGGCTTTCTTGGGGGTGACAAGCCCGTGTTTGGTTCACTTCCTGATCATTATGCTACAGCACTGTTCTCCTGATCTCAAATTCACTTTCTGTATTTCTTGGCCACCGGGCACATTATTTGACATTTATTTACACTTATCTGCATTTTCCATCTTCTAAGCCCACATATATAACACATAATAATGTAAATCCTTGGCTGCTGCTTGGCATTTGGGTACTTTATTATTTACTGTGCTGTGCCTCCCTCCCTGTTTAATGTAATCTGCAAATCTTGTCCGCAGTACCAAGTCATTTGTATACATAATTAAAATATGCAGTCCCTTCCAATACTGATCCTTGTCATATGTCTTTCTAGTAATTTTTTTCCCAGATGGTGAATGTTTTGCTTTTATTTATTCATTTCGCTCCTTGGAAAAAGATGGGGCCGAGTAGGCTCAGTGACATTGCAGAAGCCTAACCCTGTTCTTTAAAGTTCTAAAAAATCACAACATCCTTAACCTTGACTCATTTTTCTGACTGACTTCTGACATGTTTCTTTTTAATGAAAAGTTCTGACTATTAATTGTGGTAAACGTATATTAATGGCCCACTTATGATGGGGAATCATTTCTCCCATTTAGAGGCTTTACAATTGGAGATAAGATTTGAGTTTATTAGCACCATGTGCCAGGGCGCTCATTGTTTTCCTGTCTAATGTCATACAGGGACCATTTCTGGATAAAGGATATTGCACCAGACAACTAATACTAAGATTTTAATGGCTCTGAAGCTGTTACCTAGGGGCCTGATTGCACAGGGACCTAAAGTGAGTTAACTCTCACAGACATCTGGCAAATTGCTTCCCAAACAGCCTTTGCATGGCTGGGAAATTCTCTGATGTTTGAAACTTTCTGCTACTTAAATAAGGAGTATTTAATGGTGTGAACCAACGAAGCTGTCCTCATTTTTAAGGAAAATTGTCCATGTGGAGTTGTTTATAAGCACCCCTGGCACCCACAGTACATTCCCAAACTTCTTAAACTTCTCTCACCAGCTTAGATGTTTAACAGGTGTCACATATCTGCCATTTCTTAATTAGATGAGGTTTTAACATGCATGGGCCTTGGGATAGTAATAGATTGATTTAAATGAACACTGATGTATATAAGAACTAATTTCCAAAGTGGAGGGCTGTCAGGGAGGGTTGAGGGGAGAACGATGCTGTGCAGAGGGAAGAAAGCCAGTGGGGTGAGGTGGGAGGGAGCAGAATGTAGTATGTGGTAGTTTTCCTAATTGCAGGTTTCCTGATCAGGGAACTTTAAGGCTCTAAAAGCTGCTGCATTGTTGCACTGTGTTGCTTGAGATTTAACCCTCTACATTTGCAAAATTTACCCACACTCAAGGTTATAAGGTCAGCCAGCCTACTGAGAGCAAATTTCTCCAGAGGTTCTGACCTGCAAGGGGCAAGTGTGAAACGCAGGGACTAAAGATTAAAAGATAGATGAGGTTCCATTTCTCCTCAGCAACTCCCATTTTCTCTTTCTGAGAAGTGAAAAGCCATGCAGTGTGTCTCTGGGTATCTGGGGACAAGAGATGTTTATTTTTTAGTCAACACAGGCTCTGTGATCCCTTTAGAAATTTTAACCTTGGTTTTCTGTCAATGCCAATGTCTCTACCTAGGGGGCTATCACCCTATGAGATGTTTAAGGTAGTACTTTGTTTTTCTCTGGAGACGAACTTAGTTAATTTCCAGAATTTCTCCCGGAAGTGCCACAGCCCTAAAGAGATAAGACAGCTAAGAAATCAGGCATTTCCCCAAATAGACAATAGCCTTAAAACCATGGTTTATTTGACTATTTAATTTTTTTTCTCATGAGTATTGGTCTTAATCAGAGCTGTTGTTCAGCTGGTATGTATCCAAATAGCTGAACCAGTAGTTAAAAATATTGTCGGCTCACATCATCTTTTTCTTCTTTACTTTTAAATTTACATACACTGAAACTCATTCCTTTTGATGTAAGTCTGTGAGTTTTGACAAATACACACAGTTGTGTAACTACCACCATAACCAAGATAAAGCATACTAGTTCCATTAGCCTAAAAAAAGCTCTCATGTTGCCCTTTTGTAGTTGTACCCTCCCCTGACCCTTAAACCTTTGATACAATTCCTTTGTCAGGTATATAATTTGCAAATATTTCCTCCCAGTCTGTGACTTTACAAAAAATTATTTCACAGAACAAAAATTTTGAATTTTGATGAAGTCAATTTATCAATTTTTTCTTTCATAGATCACGCTTTCAGTGTCAAATATAAGATCTTTTATTAACCCAAGGTTACAAAGATTTTCTCTCATAATTTCTTCTAAAAGATTTATGATTTCAAGACTTTACATTTAGAACTATAATCTATTTTTAAATTAAGTTTTGTAAAATAGGTGAGGCATAGGTTGAGATTCTTGTTTTGAAAATGGATGTCCAGTTATTCTAACGGCATTTGTTAAAAACACTATTCTCTCTCCATTTAACTGCCTTTGCACCTGGGTCAAAAATCGATTGACCATCATTTTGAGTTTCATGGTCTAGACTCTCTATTCTAGCCCATTGATTTATTTATCTCTTCTTTCACCAAAACTAAACTGTTTTGATTACTGTAGCTTTATAGTAAGTCTTGGGGTAGGATATTATGAGTATTCTAATTTGTTCATCTTTTTGAAATTGTTTTTGGTATTTTTAGAGTAGGATATTATGAGTATTCTAATTTGTTCATCTTTTTGAAATTGTTTTTGGTATTTGAGTTCCTTTTTGGATTCAGTTTGCCAATATCTGCAAAAAATTTGCTGATTTAGATTGAGATTGCATTATATCTATACACCAAGTGGGAGCCATTGACATCTTAATAATATTTTAATAATAATATTTTCCAATCTATCAATATGATCCCTCCTTTTATTTAGATCTTCTTTCATTTGTTTCATCAGCGTTTGATAGTTTTCAGCATATAGATCCTGTGCATATTTTGTTGGATTTATACCTAAGCTTCATTTTTGGAGTGCTATTTTAAGTGTTTTTTTAAAATTCAAATTCCAATTATTTATTACTGATATATAGGATATGGTAAACTTTTGTATATTGACCTGGTATCCTGCAATCTTTCTAAACTCACTAATTTGATCAGGGAGCTATATTGTATCTTTTACATACACAATTATGTCTGTGAATATAGGGTTTTATTTCTTTCCAATCTGTATGCCTTTTATTTCTTTTTACTATTTTATTGTATTGGCTAGGACTTACAGTATGATGTTGAATAGCAGTGGTGAGAGACGACATCCTTGCCTTTTTCCAGATCTTTGGTGGAAATCATTAAGTATGGTGTTAGCTGTATTATTATTATTTTTTTTATGGTATATCCTTTTTAAAGTTCTCTTTTATTTCTAGTTTGGTGATAGTTTTTATCATAAAGGGATGTTGAATTTTATCAAATGCTTTTTATGCATCTGTTGAGATGTTAATACAGTTTTTCTCAGTCTGCTAATATAGTGAGTTACACTGACTGATTTTTGAATGTTGAATCAGACTTTCCTTCCTTAGATGAATTGCACTTGGTTGTGATGTGATCCGTTTTTATATAATGCTGGATTTTGATTTGCTAGTATTTTCTTGAGGATTATTGTCTCTATATTCACAAGGGATATTGCTCTAGAGTTTTCTTGTAATGGGTTTGTCTGTCTTTGGTACTAGAGTAATGCAAGTCTCATAAAATTAGTTGGGAAAAGTTGTTCCTATTCTATTTTCTGGAAGAGATTGTAGAATTGTTATAATTTTTTCATTAAACGTTCAGTTTTCTCCCCTTCACGTAAAGCATGGAAACCTTACTACATACATTCCAACTTAGCTTTACTTGCTTGAAAGGAATTGTTGCCTTTGATGTTTTTTTCCCTTTCCAGTCCATCTGAGCTAGAGCATGGACATGCCTACAATCCAGTTTTGAGCGTGCAGAAATGGACAACAGTCTGGAATAGTGAAGAAATGAGAAGGAAGAAATCTATATCCTTGAATGACCATCGGGAGTGGAGCCACCCTACCAACTAAGACTCTTCATCTTTGTATGAGTAAGGAAAAAAATTCTATTTCTTAAGCCACTACATTTTGGGGTCTTTTTGTTAAAGTGGCTTAGCCCTTACCCTATTTACCCCAACTGGAAAGAAGGTCCTTTTGTTTCAACATTATTGAGGTTCATCTGCAAGAAGTCTAATGGGATCAAACACTGGAGGAGGCTATGAATAGTGTTAATTTCTGCGATAGGAAAGGTTATACAACGGAGTGAAGGGCACACCGTCACTTTTCCTGGAGCAGCAGACTATGCTTCCTTCATATTGAAATTTCTTGCATCATCTCCCTCTCTTGGGCCAATTTAGAGATCTGGATTGCTTGGACTACATTTTTCCAACTATTGGCAATGAGCAGAAAGGAACGTATTACTTGGGCATATTTGATAGGGACTAAGAGGACATCTAAAACCCTTTGGTAGGATTCTTTCACAGTGTCCTGAAATTTCTACTTCATTACAATTAAAGAAATTAAAGTATGAACAAACACAGAGAAGGCAGTCTTCCCTGATTTGGGACAGATCCTAAAACATGGTACCTGCAAAAAGCTTAGTTAGAGTAGGTAGAAATTTTAAAAGATTAGAGAATGTATGCTTTTGTGTCTTGGGCTTGAATAGTTTGAATATCAAGAGACCATAACTAATAAATAAATTCGTTAGGCTCCAATAGACTTGAATTCCTGGACACATGGGAGTGGACCAGTTGTAGGAGGAACTGCTCTCATTTGGATTACTAATAATAGTGGGTAGTTAAAAAAACCAGCAATTCACGCACACTCAAAACCCCAAACCAGGATTTTTTAAACCATGCAGAGTTTCATTACCAGAAAATATAAATGAATAGCTCCTATCATTCTTCTTCTCTTCTTTCTCTTCTTGCTCCCTCTAAATTCACTATGGCATTGGTACTACCCCTTTGGCAAACAAAGCCTTAGGGCATTTTGTAATACTGGGAAGATAAGTGCATTCTATAACTTGGCTATTTCACAAATAACTAGATGTGTGCACATATGTTTCAGAATACATATGCATGTACATCAGTCTTGATAGCATCATTGTTGTAATGGCCCCAAATTGAAAACAATCCAAATGTCCATCAACAGTAGAATGGGTAAAAAGTTATATTATATTCTCACAGAAATATATCATAGAGCAATGAAAATGAATAAATCTCAGGTACACACAACAACTTGGATTTATCTTGCAAATATAATGTGGAGCAAGAGGAACAAGACTTAAAAGAGTAATACAGTAATATTTCATTCATATAAAGGTCCAAAACTCAGCCAAACTATGTCATTTAGGATGCATTCATGAATGGGTAGTACAACTATAAAGAAAAGCAAGGAAGTGATTGTCTTCTAAGTATAGTGATTATCTCTAGTGGGGATGGAGGAATTTGTAATTGGAAAGGGACAAAGATGGGGCTTCTGGGAGTGCTGCCAATGTTCTATTTCTTGACTTTTTGGAGTTTCTGGTGTATTACTTGTCTATTGCTGTATAACAAATTATTTCAAAACTTAGTGATTTAAAACAACACAAATTTATTAGCTAACAGCTTGTGTGGGTCAGAAATCCAGGCATAACTTAATTAGGTCCTCGGCTTCAGGTTTTCCACAGGCTGAAATCACAGTGTTGGCTGGGGCTGCAGCTGTCTATCTCAAGGTTCAACTAGGGTAAGATCTTCTTCCAAGTTCATTTAGTGATAATTGAGAAAATTCAGTTCCTTGGTGGCTGTTGATCTATGCCACTCTCAGATGGTCCTGTCCATCAAAGCAAACGTGCAAAAAGAGACACAGAATATTAGCAGGATGGAAGTTATAGTTATTTATAACCTAATTTCAGAATTGACATCCTATCACTTTTGCTATGATATATTTATTAGAAGCAAGTCACTAGATCCACCTCACACCCAAGGTAAGGGGATTATTCAAGAGTGTGGATACCAGGAGATGGGGATCACTGGGAGCCATTTTAAAAGCTGTCAGTCACACTGGGTGCTGGCTTTATAATTATTTGTGAAATGGTACTTTCATGTTTCATGCGCTTTTCTGTTGGCTTGCTTTATTTCATAATACTGATGTTAAAGGAAATCTCAGAAACAAGCAGCTACAGAAACTCAAGTGGCTCCTTTCTTGTGAATATATCCCCTCCTATCCCCAAGTGGCACAAATGGTGTCTAGCACATACAGACACTAAAAATTATTTGCTAAATAAGTGAGTGAGCTAAATTTTAGAACCCATGGGAGTAGGTAACAATTTTTTTTAACATCTTTATTGGAGTATAATTGCTTTACAATGGTGTGTTAGTTTCTGCTTTATAACAAAGTGAATCAGTTATACATATACATACGTTCCCATATCTCTTCCCTCTTGCGTCTCCCTCCCTCCCACCCTCCCTATCCCACCCCTCTAGGTGGTCACAAAGCACCGAGCTGATCTCCCCGTGCTATGCGGCTGCTTCCCACTAGCTATCTATTTTACATTTGGTAGTGTATATATGTCCATGCCACTCTCTCATTTTGTCACAGCTTACCCTTCCCCCTCCCCATATGCTCAAGTCCATTCTCTAGTAGGTCTCTGTCTTTATTCCCGTCTTGCCACTAGGTTCTTCATGACCTTTTTTTTTTTTTTCTTAGATTCCATATATATGTGTTAGCATACGGTATTTGTTTTTCTCTTTCTGACTTACTTCACTCTGTATGACACTCTCTAGATTCATCCACGTCTCTACAAATGACTCAATTTCGTTTCTTTTTATGGCTGAGTCATATTCCATTGTATATATGTGCCACATCTTCTTTATCCATTCATCTGTCGATGGACACTTAGGTTGCTTTCATGTCCTGGCTATTGTAAATAGAGCTGCAGTGAACACTCTGGTACATGACTCTTTTTGAATTATGGTTTTCTCAGGGTATATGCCCAGTAGTGGGATGGCTGGGTCATAGGGTAGTTCTATTTTTAGAGTTTTAAGGAACCTCCATACTGTTCTCCATAGTGGCTGTATCAATTTGCATTCCCACCAACAGTTCAAGAGGGTTCCGATTTCTCCACACCCTCTTCAGCATTTATTGTTTGTAGATTTTGTGATGATGGCCATTCTGACTGGTGTGAGGTGATACCTCATTGTAGTTTTGATTTGCAATTCTCTAATGATTAGTGATGTTGAGCATGCTTTCATGTGTTTGTTGGCAATCTGTATATCTTCTTTGGAGAAATGTCTACTTAGGTCTTTGGCCCATTTTTGGATTGGGTTGTTTGCTTTTTTAATATAGAGCTGCATGTGCTGCTTGTAAATTTTGTAGGTTGGTCCTTTGTCAGTTGCTTCATTTGCAAATATTTTCTCCCATTCTGAGGATTGTCTTTTCGTCTTGTTTATGGTTTCCTTTGCTGTGCAAAAGCTTTTAAGTTTCATTAGGTCCCATTTGTTTATTTTTGCTTTTATTTCCATTTCTCTAGGAGGTGGGTCAAAAAGGATCTTGCTGTGATTAATGTCATAGAGTGTTGTTCTTCCTATGTTTTCCTCTAAGAGTTTTATAGTGTCTGGCCTTACATTTAGGTCTTTAATCCATTTTGAGTTTATTTTTGTGTATGGTGTTAGGGAGTGTTCTAATTTCATTCTTTGACATGTAGCTGTCCAGTTTTCCCAGCACCACTTATTGAAGAGGCTGTCTTTTCTCCACTGTATATTCTTGCATCCTTTATCAAAGATAAGGTGACCATATGTATGTGGGTTTATCTCTGGGCTTTCTATCCTGTTCCATTGATCTATATTTCTGTTTTTGTGCCAGTACCATACTGTCTTGATTACTGTAGCTTTGTAGTATAGTCTGAAGTCAGGGAGCCTGATTCCTCCAGCTCCGTTTTTCTTTCTCAAGATTGCTTTGGCTATTCGGGGTGTTTTGTGTTTCCATACAAATTGTGAAATTTTTCGTTCTAGTTCTGTGAAAAATGCCAGTGGTTGTTTGATAGGGATTGCATTGAATCTGTAGATTGCTTTGGGTAGTAGAGTCATTTTCACAATGTTGATTCTTCCAATCCAAGAACATGGTATATCTCTCCATCTATTTGTATCATCTTTAATTTCTTTCATCAGTGTCTTATAGTTTTCTGCATACAGGTCTTTTGTCTCCTTAGGTAGATTTATTCCTAGGTATTTTATTCTTTTTGTTGCAGTGGTAAATGGGAGTGTTTCCTTAATTTCTCTTTCAGATTTTTCATCATTAGTGTGTAGGAATGCAAGAGATTTCTGTGCATTAATTGTGTATCCTGCTAATCTACCAAATGCATTGATTAGCTCTAGTAGTTTTCTGGTAGCATCTTTAGGATTCTCTATGTATAGCATCATGTCATCTGCAAACAGTGACAGCTTCTTCTTTTCTGATTTGGATTCCTTTTATTTCTTTTTCTTCTCTGACTGCTGTGGCTAAAACTTCCAAAACTATATTGAATAATAGTGGTGAGAGTGGACAATCTTGTCTTGTTCCTGATCTTAGTGGAAATGGTTTCAGTTTTTCACCCTTGAGAACATTGTTGGCTCTGGGTTTGTCATATATGGCCTTTATTATGTTGAGGTAAGTTCCCTCTATTCCCACTTTCTGGAGAGTTTTTATCATAAACCGGTGTTGAATTTTGTCGAAAGCTTTTTCTGCATCTATTGAGATGATCATATGGTTTTTCTCCTTCAATTTGTTAATATGGTTTATCACATTGATTGATTTGCTTATATTGAAGAATCCTTGCATTCCTGGGATAAACCCCACTTGATCATGGTGTATAATCCTGTTAATGTGGTATTGGATTCTGTTTGCTAGTATTTTGTTGAGGATTTTTGCATCTATGTTCATCAGTGATATTGGCCTGTAGTTTTCTTTCTTTGTGACATCTTTGTCTGGTTTTGGTGTCAGGGTGATGGTGGCCTCGTAGAATGACTTTGGGAGTGTTCCTCCCTCTGCTATATTTTGGAAGAGTTTGAGAAGGATAGGTGTTAGCTCTTCTCTAAATGTTTGATAGAATTCGCCTGTGAAGCCATCTGGTCCTGGGCTTTTGTTTGTTGGAACATTTTTAATCACAGTCTCAGTTTCAGTGCTTGTGATTGGTCTGTTTATATTTTCTATTTCTTCCTGGTTCAGTCTCAGAAGGTTGTGCTTTTCTAAGTATGTGTCCATTTCTTCCAGGTTGTCCATTTTATTGACATAAAGTTGCTTGTAGTAATCTCTCATGATCCTTTTATTTCTGTAGTGTCAGTTGTTACTTTTACATTTTCATTTCTAATTCTATTGATTTGAGTCTTCTCCCTTTTTTTCTTGATGAGTGTGACTAATGGTTTATCAATTTTGTTTATCTTCTCAAAGAACCAGCTTTTAGTTTTATTGACCTTTCCTATCATTTGCTTCATTTCTTTTTGATTTATTTCTGATCTGATCTTTATGATTTCTTTCCTTCTGCTAACTTTGGAGTTTTTTTGTTCTTCTTCCTCTAATTGCTTTAGGTGTAAGGTTAGGTTGTTTATTTGAGATATTTCTTGTTTCTTGAGGTAGGATTGTATTGCTATAAACTTCCCTCATAGAACTGCTTTTGCTGCATCCCATAGATTTTGGGTCATCGTGTTTTCATTGTCATTTGTTTCTAGGTATTTTTTGATTTCCTCTTTGATTTGTTCAGTGATCTCTTGGTTATTTAGTAGTGTATTGTTTAGCTTCCGTGTGTTTGTATTTTTTTACACCTCTTTTCTTGTAATTGATATCTAGTCTCATAGTGTTGTGGTTGGTAAAGATACTTGATACGATTTCAATTTTCTTAAATTTACCATGGCTTGATTTTTGACCCAAGATATGATCTATCCTGGAGAATGTTCCATGAGCACTTGAGAAGAAAGTGTATTCTGTTGTTTTTGGATGGAATGTCCTATAAATATCAATTAAGTCCATCTTGTTTAATGTGTAATTTAAAGGTTGTGTGTCCTTATTTATTTTCATTTTGGTTGACTGTCCTTTAGTGAAAGTGGATGTTAAAGTCCCCTACTATTGTGTTACTGTCAATTTCCCCTTTTATGGCTGTTAGCATTTGCCTTATGTATTGAGATGCTCCTATGTTGGGTGCATAAATATTTATAATTGTTATATATTCTTCTTGGATTGATTCCTTGATTATTATGTAGTGTCCTTCTTTGTTTCTTGTAATAGTCTTTATTTTAAAGTGTATTTTGTCTGATATGAGAATTGCTACTCCAGCTTTCTTTTGATTTCCATTTACATGGAATATCTTTTTCCATCCACTCACTTTCAGTCTGTATGTGTCCCTAGGTCTGCTGTGGGTCTGTTGTAGACCGCATATGTATGGGTCTTGTTTTTGTATCCATTTAGCCAGTCTATGTCTTTTGGTGGGAGCATTTAATCCATTTATATTTAAGGTAGCTATTGATATGTATGTTCCTATTACCATTTTCTTAATTGCTTTGGGTTTGTTGTAGGTCTTTTCCTTCTCTTGTGTTTCCTGCCTAGAGAAGTTCCTTTAGCATTTGTTGTAAAGCTGGTTTGGTGGTGTTGAATTTTCTTAGCTTTTGCTTGTCTGTAAAGGTTTTAATTTCTCTGTCGACTCTGAATGAGATCCTTGCTGGGTAGAGTAATCTTGGTTGTAGTTTTTTCCCTTTCATCACTTAAATATGTCCTTCCACTCCCTTCTGGCTTGCAGAGTTTCTGCTGAAATATCAGCTGTTAACATTATGGGGATTCCCTTGTATGTTATGTGTTGTTTTTCCCTTGCTGCTTTTAATATTTTTTCTTTGGATTTAATTTTTGATAGTTTGATTAATATGTGTTTTGGCGTGTTTCTCCTTGGATTTATCCTGTATGGGACTCTCTGTGCTTCCTGGACTTGATTATTTCCTTTCCCATATTAGGGAAGTTTCCAACTATAATCTCTTTAAATATTTTCTCAGTCCCTTTCTTTTTCTCTTCTTCTTTTGGGACCCCTATAATTCGAATGTTGGTGCATTTAATGTTGTCCCAGAGGTCTCTAAGACTGCCCTCTATTCTTTTCATTCTTTTTTCTTTCTTCTGCTGTGCAGTAGTTATTTCCAGTATTTTATCTTCCAGGTCATTTATCCGTTCTTCTGCCTCAGTTATTCTGCTATTGATTCCTTCTAGAGAATTTTAATTTTCATTTATTGTGTTGTTCATCACTGTTTGTTTGCTCTTTAGTTCTTCTAGGTCCTTGTTAAATGTTCCTTGTATTTTCTCCGTTCTATTTCGAAGGTTTTGGATCATCTTTACTATCATTACTCTGAATTCTTTTTCTGGTAGACTGCCTATTTCTCTTCATTTGTTTGGTCTGGTGGGTTTTTACCTTGCTTCTTCATGTGCTGTGTGTTTCTCTGTATTCTCATTTTGCTTTACTTGCTGTGTTTGTGGTCTCCTTTTCGCAGGCTGCATGTTCGTAGTTCCCGTTGTTTTTGGTGTCTGCCCCCAGTGGCTAAGGTTTTTTCAGTGGTTGTGGAGGCTTCCTGGTGGAGGGGACTAGTGCCTGTGTTCTGGTGGATGAGGCTGGATCTTGTCTTTCTGTTGGGCAAGTCCACGTCTGGTGGTGTGTTTTGAGGTGTCTATGGCCTTATTATGATTTTAGGCAGCCTCTCTGCTAATGCATGGGGTTGTGTTCCTGTCTTGCTAGTTGTTTGGCATAGGGTGTCCAGCACTGTAGCTTGTTGGTCGTTGAGTGGAGCTGGGTCTTGGCGTTGAGATGGAGATCCCTGGGAGATTTTTGCCTTTTGATTTTATGTGTTCAGCTTTGGATTTGGCCCCGCCTCTGCATGTAGGTCGCCTGAGGGCGTCTGTTTCCACTCAGACAGGTTGGGGTTAAAGGAGCAGCTGATTAGGGGGCTCTGGCTCACTCAGGCCAGGGGGTGGGGTGGGGGGAGGGTACGTAATGTGGGGCGAGCCTGCGGCGGCAGAGGCCAGCATGACGTTGCAGCAGCCTGAGGCGCGCCGTGTGTTCTCCCGGGGAAGTTGTCCCTGGATCACGGGACCCTGGCAGTGGCTGGCTGCACAGGCTCCCAGGAGGGGCGGTGTGGATAGTGACCTGTGCTTGCACACAGGCTTCTTGGTGGCTGCAGCAGCAGCCTTAGCATCTCATGCCCGTCTCTGGGGTCCGCGCTGATAGCCGCGGCTCGCGCCCATCTCTGGAGCTCATTTAGGCGGTGCTCTGAATCCCCTCTCTCACGCACCCCACAGCAATGGTCTTTTGCCTCTTCGGCAGGTCCAGACTTTTTCCCGGACTCCCTCCCGGCTAGCTGTGGCGCACTAGCCCCCTTCAGGCTGTGTTCACGCCGCCAACCCCAGTCCTCTCCCTGGGATCTGACGGAAGCCCGAGCCTCAGCTCCCAGCCCCCACCCATCCCGGCCAGTGGGTGAGCAGACAAGCCTTTCGGGCTGGTGAGTGCTGCTCGGCACTGATCCTCTGTGTGGGAATGTCTCCGCTTTGCCCTCTGCACCCCTGTGGCTGCGCTCTCCTCCATGGCTCTGAAGCTTCCCCTCCGTCACACCCCATCTCCGCCCGTGAAGGGGCTTCCTAGTGTGTGGGAACCTTTCCTTCTTCACAGCTCCCTCCCATTGGTGCAGGTCCCGTCCCTATTCTTTTGTCTCTGTTTTTTTTTTTTCTTTTTTTGCCCTACCCGGGTACGTGGGGAGTTTCTTGCCTTTTGGGAGGTCTGAGGTCTTCTGCCAGTGTTCAGTGGGTGTTCTGTAGGAGTTGTTCCACATGTAGATGTATTTCTGATGTCTTTGTGGGAAGGAAGGTGATCTCCACGTCTTACTCCTCCGCCATCTTGAAGGTCTCATCCTTGGCCTTTTATAGTTATAGCCTGACTGGAAGATTGACCGTCTCAGGCCATGATGTATTTTCCTTGGGTGGTGACTGCAGGTTAGGGCTGCTGAGTTCACAGGTGGGTGTCTGTTTTTATATGGGCCTTGACTGAGTTCTCACGGACCTGAGCCTATACAGAGCTCGGGTGGTGGTGGTTGTGGAAGCCTTCTGTAAGCACAGGGGCCTTGGCGAGCATCATGGCTAGGTTGTGTGACAGTAGACAGGATTCGTTTGAACAGCTGATTCCTTTGACATTCTGAGAAATTACTGACTTTTTTCACTATGGGGAGATCCCACAGAACAGATTTGAGGAGACTGTATTAGGAAAGCAATGGCTGGGGAAGAGATCCAACTCAAATAAAAGGAAGAAAGGCACCGCAGAGCGTGCTAGCCCTAGATGTGTTAGGAAGGAAAGTATTCAGTTTAAGGCGTAGTTTTTACATTCTGTTTAGCCTTTCTGAAAAGAATAGGGGACCAGCGTTGTAAACTGAAAGACTGCAGATGAAGCTGTAGCAAAAGCAAATGCTATTCAGGGTAGGGATTTTCCAAAGCTAGGGAAAACCTTGAGCAGAACGAGCCAGAAGTATTAGTCCTGACTATTAGCCCTAGGGGCACAAAATAAAGAAAATCAGAAGTTTACTTAGGATAGTTCTCCAGCTGAAAATAGTAAGTGCAGGGAGGGAGGCGACTTCACAGGCTAACACTAAGTCATAGTAAAGAGCAGTTCAAGTTAGTCCTAGTAAGGTGCTGTGAGACACAACTGAAAATGGGCTGCTTATGGCAGATTGCGCAGCCTGGGTCACTAGATTGAGCCAACCCGAATGCAGTACTGGTGTGCCAGAATATGGAGCTCAGAAGCAAAATAAAAATGAAGAAGGTTTAAATATGCTACTCTGGGAAGACACATTAAATAAGGTCGTATGACTGGGGTTGCTAGCTACTGAAATTTCTAAAAACTTCTAAAAAGGGTTGAATGTCTCAAACTCCCCTAAGACAGAAGACAGTATGTGTAGGGAGATTTTTATACCTCAGATGGAGAATTAAAAAATGTCAAAATTAGTGTCTTGATGAGTAATGTAAGTGGCAGAGTAGAAGACCCTAGCCTCAGTCACGCCACAAAGATCAACAGTTAGACATCTCGCCACGAATAAAAGCAGCTCTGGGAGAGCTTTGGAGTCCACTTAAGAAGCATCAGCAACACATTGGGACCAAAAACAACTGAGAATAACCACACTAAAAGGGAAGGAAGAACAGCTTCATCTTGCCTGCATCATCCCATTCCCCAAACCAGCACTGCTCGGTGCCGAGAAGGAACTGTCTAGCTAGAAAGAGTTCCCCTCTCCGGGAGAGAAAGAGCAGCTTTCCCAGTAAGCCAGCAGCTTCCCCAGCCTTTCAGCGCACTGCAGGAAGGATCTGCTTCATTTTCACGCCACCCAGAGACTGGCCACATTGAGACTTACAGAGATAGCTAAGAACAAGGAAGAAAAGCAGGAGCTACCAGTATCAGCCACACAGCAAGAGTGACCTCAGTTCACAGTGACCTGCTCTGCAGACGAGCCCAGCAGCTTTTGACGCTGGAGAAACCAAGGGCGAGCACAGCCAGCAGGGACCTGCTGCAGACTTCACCAGCCTTCACACGACAGGTATTCACATTGGCTAATGTCAGTTGCCCGAGTGCCTCCCCACTTCCTCCCACGTGACTCCTGCTGGGGCCCAGGAACCACCCCAGGAGCCAGCTCAGGTCTCTGTGGCTGTGCAAGTGCGAGAAGCCAGCCTAGAGCTCCATAGCTGACTTTATCAACACGTGTGCGCTCAGAGTGAACCCCTCCGGTTGTCCACCTGCATGCCCCGGCCCAGCCCCCCACACCAGCCTCCAGTGCCACGCACAGGCTTAGAGGAGACTATGCCGTGGGAGACCGTGTTCACAGCCAGGGCCCCCACCCTCTCGTGGGCCCAGATGAGCCCATGTCTTCTGTCGCTGGCTTGCACCACTGTGCTCACCTGTAGCTAGCCTCTCCTGTGCACCTGCGTGCCCCTGACCTGAGCTCGTCACGGGCCTCCACTGCCATGTTCCCAAAGGGAAACCCAGTAGCCACGGTAGTGCTAACTGACAGCCAGGGTCCCCATAGCTACCAGTGGGCATTCAGTTGGTTCTGGCACTTGTTGCCTTTCCTGGCTCCCACTACTACCTGTGTGATCAGCTGGCCCCTGCCACTACAAGGCGCCTGCTGCTGGCCCCCCATAGCTAAGCATGTCCTCCTAGAAGTGTACATGACCTTGTTTGCCAGTTGGTGAGGTTACAAAGGAAGATGAAGACATATCAGAGATAAAAAAGAAACTGGATGGTTGATATGGAACTGAAGTAGAAGAATGAGTTGGTGGTAATTCCAAGATTTTGAAAGGTAGAGGCATTGTTTTGGGGGAACTTTTTAGATAGTGGAGGAGTGTGTGTGTCTGATGAGTTATTTATAATAAGGGTTTGAGGCAAATAAAAGTCCTGTAAGCATCTGATGATACAGAACAGATGATTGAGAGAGCACAAAAGAACAAACAGGGAGATTTGGGGCTTTGGGATTCAATTTAGCCAATACCACTGGATATTATTTCAGAAAAAAAGTGAAAAAAGTGTTTTTTTGTTTTTTGTTATTTTTAATTGTGCTGAAGACTGAGGCTTTGGGAATCTTGAGTATGCTGGCTGTCATTCAGTGGAAGAAGGTTAAAGGGCCGGAAAAGTCATTTTTGCAAATTGTGGGAAAGGAATCAGATGATTGTAGAGTATCACAGAAACCAAAGGAAGAGAGTACTTCTTGAGGAGTATTCAGTAGTGTAATTTCTGTAATCAGTATTCTTTTAGTATCAAGAGTAAGACTTGGCTTGACGTGTGCACAGCCTGTGCAGCTGCGGTTCAGGAAATAGCAATCACAGGACTGAAGGGGTAGAGGTAGGGATGCATATCTAGAGGTGACATGGAGGAGAAAGAGAATTCACATTGATGCCACACTGAAAGTGAGAGCCACAGAGTTGGGGAACAGGGCCCAGGAAGTAAAGACAAGAAAAGCTACAAAGGAAAATTTTCTGAATATTTTTTTTTCTCTCTTTCTGGCTCTTTTCTCTTTGCTTGATTTGGATCACCACTTCTCCAACTGGCAAGGTAACTCTCACCTATTCCAGACCAGGCAAAACTTCTGCGTTTCTCTGAAGCCTTCTCCTATCGCTGCAAACAGAACTAATATTGTCTTTTTTTGTAATTCTGTCGTATTTGCTATAAATCTTGTCAACAACTGCAACAACATTATATTAAGAATGTTTGCATGTCTGCTCTCCCAATAAACATGGCTTGTCTCTTTGGGCACTAAGGCCTTAGTCCAAGTACAAGGTGAAAAGATGGTCTGAGAAACGGGCTGACTGACTTCTGTAGGCATATGTACCTAGGCTGTGAACTGCCCCACAAGCTCTACTAACTCATAATCAGTGAAATTTGGCATCTGAGGCTCCTCCTTTTAGTACAGTTTTCCAGCAGTGCTTCTCAAATTATAATGAGGATCTTGCTAAATGAAGATTCTGATTCAGTGGGTCTGGGGTGGCATGCTGAGATCCTGTATTGATTGTTAGCATGTGCCCAGGTGATGTGAGTGCTGTTGGGCTGAGAACTACCTGAGCACCAGGCTCCAGGCCAGACTGAGTAGCTGTGGTGCAGTGGCTCTGTCCCGGTTCGAAGTATCTGAACCACGCTTACATTTGTTGCAGAGTAATAGGAGATCTGACCGTATGATTTGGGAACTAGAACTTTAAGCCCTTCTTTTACTACTGGCTTGAATCCAGTAACTCCATATTAGGATATCAGTACTCCTGGAATGGTGGGTATCATAGTCATTAGAAACTAGCCATTGAGTTGCTTGTGACATTCAATGGTAGAGAATATGGCCCTGAGAAAGTAGTAGACAAGCTCCTCCAATTTTAATGGAAAAAAGAAGAGATTTTCAGGAAGTCTCATATTCTGCTGGTGAAAGTATAAATTGAAATAACCATTTTGGAAACTGTTTGACAGTATTTACTAAGGATGAACATAAGTATATGTTATGACCCAAATTTTTAAAATATATTAATATATTTTAGTAAACATAGATAGTTAACAAATATATATAAAACTAAATATATACATATGTTTACTAAAAGACATGAATTAGAGTGTCCATAGCAGGGCAAGTATAATAACCCCAAGCTGGAAGCTATCCACATGTCCATTTGGATGAATAAATTGTAGCATATTCACACAATGAGATGTGTGTTCATAAAAATGAAAATAAATGATCTACAGTCATGCAACAATGTAAATGAATGTCACTAACAAAATGTTGAACTCAAGAAGCTGGACACAAAAGAGTTCATGCTATATGATTCCATTTACACAAAGTACAAAAGAGCAATCTGTGTTGTTAGAAGCCAGAATACTGTTTACCATTGGTGAGTTGTATTTTCTGGAAGAAAGTACAAAAGGAGCTTCTGGGGTAATAGGATTCTGCTTCACAATCTAAGTGCTCATTGTACGGGAGTGTTTGGTTTGGGAAAATTCATTGAGCTAACTGTGCAATTTTCTGTATGAGTGTTGTACTATCATAAAAGATTAAAGAATGCACATACAAAAAGAGTGGTCAGGGTGGGACCTAGGGTTGCTGGGGGAGATGGGATTATGCAAAAAGGAAGTAACTGTGGGATATACCCAAGATAAATTTTGGGCCAATTATGTATATAGCAAACTCTATTTTCTGGGGGTGATTTTATGGGCATATAGGTCTATGTTATATGACCTTTATTCTCTGACATGATTCAAATATAATAGTCAAGATTTAAAGTACTTATTTCTATCCTGGTTTTCATCTTTACAAAAGATTTGGTGCAACTTAAATGAAGTGTGGGTCAACTACCTGGTGACCAGGTCCTTTGAGAAAAGTCAGGTGACACAATTTAGAGCAAAACATCAATAACAATTACTTTCGATAATTTTGTAATGATTAGAAAAGCCATCTGTACTGCCCAATATCCCAAATAATTATCAACTTTATGTTTTTGTGCACTATGTTCTGTTCTTGATTCTTACTAATTAACTATGCATGACCTTGAGCAAGTCATAAAATCTCTCCGGACAACTCGAACCCCAAACTTGATTACCTTGACTTTTTGTGATAGTTAAAGCACTTGTTACTATCTGAGATTATCTTTTTTTTTTTCTTCTTGTTGTTTATTTATTTTCAGATTCCCTCTGTCTCAAAAGTTCCTTAACTCTCTGTTTTATTCATTGCTGTTTTTCTAGTGCTAGAACAGTGCATGGCACGTGGTGGAAAAATAATTTATTTAATGAATGAAAAAGCTGGACTAGATTACCAGGCTCTTTCTAGCTGTAATTTTCTGGAACTCTAACATTGCACAAGTGATTTTTCAGGTCCAGAAGGGACTCATGAGTTATGAAATTTCTGATTCCAGAATCAGAATAAAGGTAAAGTATAAGACAGTGGTTCTCAAAGCATGGAACACCTGGGGGTTCCAACAGCTCTTTTAGGAGTCCATGAGGTCAAAACTATTATTATAATAATGCTAAGACATTATTTGTAGTTATGACTCTTATTATCTCATGAGTATACAGTGGAGCTTTCCAGAGGCCACATGACACATGATACTGTAACACACTGAATATAGAAGCAGATATTAGAATCCTGCTATCTTCTATTATGCTAAATATTAAAGAGATTTGCAAAAATGTAAATTATTGCCACTCTTCTTGCTATTTTTTGTTTAGGAAAATAATATGAGTTTTTCTTAAATATACTTTTTTAACATATGAGTTTAGTGTTGTTATTTTTAAATGAATTAATAACTAAATATATTAAAATGCTATAATTTCTAATGTTAAATGTAAACTGATATAACCCACATAAACTGAAGCTCTTTGCAGGTCCTCAGTAATTTTTGAGAGTTTAAATGTAGCCTGAGACAAAAAGTTTGAAAACAGCTGATGTAGGGAGCCATTCACAGGAAAGAATAGGAAAGGTTGGATGGCCCAAGATAGGCTGACAAGCTTGGAATAATTCTTTTTGACTTACCCTTTCCTCCTCCGGGCTGTGACCCTGCTCTGTAGTCTGCCCCATTAACAATGCATCCTACCCAATTCTGTTTTCTAGAAATCTCCATCACTGTAGTTCTCTTCCTGTATGTCAGTTGCTGAGATAGCAACAGTATGAATAGAAAATTATTCCATTTCTGTTTAGCAAATGTCCACGGAACCTATGTATCAAATGTCACTGTTTGGCCAGGAGAGTTTCTCTTGCCTGGCTTTCACATTGCTTTCCATTTTCCAGGGCTGAGAGTTGTATTTTCTCTGGTGAGTTGACTCCAGCAGCTTAGCTACTTTTTATCTAGTGCAATTCAGCACATTTCAGTAGCGCCAGGGCAGCATTTTTCATCTGTCCACACCATTTCTTACTCTGAGCAAGGAGCCCCAGGAAAGGATAAGCACAGTTGGCAGAACAGCTGCTCCCAATGATTTTAGTTGGACGTGTGTGTCTGCCATCCACTTCAGAGCCACGGTCCCCGAGGAGGCGCTAGCTCTGTTCAGATGAAAGCAAGGTTGGAGGAGGACCAGGAGTTTAAAAAAGAAAGCCACCCCCAATTCCTCCTTCTTCTTTTCCTACTATTCTTATTCACTAACATAATGTTTCACTATTAAGATGCACATATGTTTAGGAATTTTTTAAATGAGAATTGGATACTAAAACTAAAATTATTTTGTGATCCTGGATTTTTGGGTCACACTGAAAAATGAAGGGATGCCCCCATAGGGTCTCACCCTGTTGGTGCACAATGAATGAGGCCAGCTAGGACCAAGTTCATGTTGCATATTGACGGCAGGTTTATCTCTACACAACCTGTTGCCTTATAAAGTTTCAGTTGATTTTGAAGACAACTCTGTGAAGTCACTTAACAATCATATTTTCTTTTCCTCAGTGCTATAGGTTGATGCCATAGAAATAGTATGGGGTCTAGAGGTTAGGAACCTTGATTTAAGTCATGTTGGTTATGTGCTAACTGTGACTTTGGACAAGCCACTTAATAGTTTTGAGTCTCTCTCTCTCTCTCTTTTTTTCCCTCAGTAGCAAACCTGGGATAATACTTTCTAGTTCATAGAATGATTGTAAATTGCATTAGATATATTTGAAATAATTTCTCAATGATAAAGCATTCATGGGCTTAAAATTTTTTAAAGTCATATTACTGTCATTTGTGAGTTTTGATTTAGCCACTGCTATTACTGTTAACTCTACATGATAAATTTCATTTTTATTCTGAGGATAATAGCTCTCAACTTTTCCACATCTGCCTGCTCTTGAAGTGAAAATTAGCAAGTATCATCGTTCCTTCTAGAAGCTCAAGTGAACTCCAACACTCTAAAATTAAGTTTATAATTTTCAAAATTCCCCTAAGAAGTCGAATGGTAGAAAAAGCTCACTTTTTTAGTGTTTCATTACTTACTAAGGGAAGACACAAAAGAGAGAAGAGACAAGGCTCTTGCTCTGAGGAGTGGAATATGTCAGTTTGAGTCCTTCTCACATGGTTCCTCCTTTTCCAAACAGCTCCACACACAATGGCAAATTGGCTTCTGTTGTCTTAAATATTGCTTTTGTGATTTTGTTCAGCTAGAAATGTGATAGCATAACAGTTAAAGAGGTGGATTTTGGAGTTTGATGTACCCGAGTTTGAGTTACAGTTTGGTCCTTCATCATCGCTATGACCTTGGGCAAGTTGTGTAACCTAAATGTATTAGGTTCCTATCGCTGCTGTAACAAACAGCAAACATTTAGTGGCTTAAAACAACACAGATTTATTATCTCACAGTTTTGTAGGTAGGGACTGGTTCCTCCAGCTCCTCTGGTTTCTCTGCTCCAGGTCTAACAAGTTTAAAATCAAAGTGCTTGCTGGACTCTTATGGCAGGTTCTGGGAAGAATCAGGTTCCAAGCTCATTCAGGTTGTTGGCAGAACCTTGTTCCTTGTGGTTGTAAGACTAAGGTCCTATTTCCTTGTTGGCTGTCAGCTGGGTGTGCCCTTAAACTCCTAGAGGGCTCTCTGTGGTCCTTGCATTATCAACCCCTACACCTCAAAGCCAGCAGTGGTACATCAGATCTTTCTCAGGCTTGTAATCTCTTTGACTTCCTCTTCTGCCACGACTTTTCTCCTTCTAGTCAGAGAAAATTGCCTGCTTTTAAGGACTCAGATGATTAGATTGGGCTCCCCTGGATAATCCAGGATAATCTCTCTATTTCGAGGTCTATAACCTTAATTACATTTGCATGGTAAATGTAATTACAAAGTACGTTACCATGTAATGTAAAATAATCACAAACTCCAGGGATTAGGATGTGGATATCTTTGGAGCCTGCTATTCCATTTGCCACACTGATTTTTTGTACAGGCATACCTTAAGATACTGTGGGTTCAGTTCTAGACCACTGCAATAAAGTGAATATTGCAATAAAGAAAGCCACATGAATTTCTTTGGTGTCCCAGTGCATGTAAAAGTTATGTTTACACTATACTATAGACTATTAAGTGTGCAATAGCATTGTTTAAAAAAAAAAAACCAATGTATTGAATACATACCTTAATTAAAAAATATATTATTGCTGAAACATGCTAACCATCATCTGAGTCTTCAGCAAATTGTAGTAGTAACATCAAAGATCACTAATCACAGATCACCATAATAAATATAATAATAACAAAAAGTTTGAAATATTGCGAGAATTACCAAAATGTGGCACAGAGACATGAAGTGAACAAATGCTGTTGGAAAAATGGCATCGATAAACTTGCTCAACGCAGGGTTGTCACAAACCTTCAATTGGTAAAAAACACAATATCTGTGAAGCACTATAAAGCAAAGCACAATAAAACAGTATATGCCTGTATATAAAATCTTGATATTCATGCCTTCCCCACAGGGCAATTGTGAGGATTAAGTGGAAGAAGTTTTCTAAAGTCCAGTGTGCTAATAAATCTCATTGGCTTTCTAAAAGCTGCCATGTCACATTTAAATCTTGATCATAATATTCTCTATAATCTAATAGTGTATTAGTGATCCTATCCGTTTCTTCTCTCCAATATGCCACACCAGTCTCTTCTGATCTCGTAAGGCAGGTTTTCTCTTAGAGTCTTGTGACTATTCTCTTTTCTTTAATTTCACTCATGCTTTGCCTTGTGTGGAAGGCACTCTCCCTCTTTTCTTCTTTTATGTCCTAAAACCTTCAGCTCAAACCCCACCTATTTTCTTGGAGTCTACCGTGATTATCCCAAATCATGCTGTTCTGTCTCTGCTAAATACATAGAATGCTTCCATTATGGATCACACCATTCTATTTTAGATCGGGAAGAGTTTGCTCCCTCTCCTTTCCCTGCCATTAATTCTCAGTGTGTCTGACTTGCTCTTAAGCGCTCATCATAATGCCATGTTTCCCACCTATCAGTGGTGTTTGGAGTGACCACTTCAGGTGCAGGAATACAACATTAGACAACAAAAATTCACATAGTTAGAAAGCGATTCTCTTTTCTGTTCTCTTTCAATTCTTCTGAATGTGTAAAAGATTGTTTCAGTTTGATCTTTAACACTTCTCTAATACTTGTTTTCTCTTTAAGACAAAGAAAAAGAGAGCTTTCTGGAGGCAATAATGGTTAGCTAAATGCAATAACATAATTATTTTGTTTATATCATAGATTTATATATTAATATACTTAATTATGTTACTTAACATATGTACACAATTAATTGCATATATAATTAATTATAATTATACAATATATAATACATGTAATATATATTTTATATCAAATTATATTGAAATCTCTCTCTCTATACTGTACAGTTGATACTGTTCAGGTGATGATACAGGAAAATTCCTGGAAGTGGTAAATGAATGATTGATCGAAGTTGAGTGCCTTGACTATTGTAGAAAGTTGGATCTGAGTTCTATCATTTATGCGTACTTAAGCCAGAGACTGGACTTCTTTGAGCTTTGGTTTCCTCACCTGTCAAATGAGACTATTACTACCTGTTTCATAGGGTAGTTGTGAAGTTAGAAAGAGGTAAATTATGTAAGGCATTTGTCACAGTGGCCAGGACATAGTGACTTCTCAGCAACAACAGCCATTATACCTCTTCCTGATTGGTGTTCTTCCTGAGGCCGATCTTTACATACTGTTCATTCTAGGTCAGATTGTCCTTGAGACGAAGGTATTCAAATATATCTCTAATTTCCCAAACATGCATTTTCATGTGTATTCTTTTTCTTTCCATCTTGTAATTGAAAACAAGGAAGATATTGCTGGAAATAGTCTTATAATACTCCTTTTTGTTGGTTGTTGTGTCTTCATAGTGATCTCAGGATAGGATATAACATTTTTCACTGAGATTGTAAATGTATTAAAATGTTTGCGTAATAAATATCCGCTTGGATCTGAGAATTTCTTTTCAGATGCTTTCTTGAAACAAATGATGCTCAACATGAAAGCCCTTGTAGTGAAAGATAGAGCCCTATCTGGTTATTAGAGGTCACAGCCCACACCAGGGTCTGTCTGACAACTCAGGTGCATTGACTACCTAGAGAGCAGAGATGAGTGTGAGATAGTCCCTGGGGAAGTGAAGCACGGTTGCCTGTGCACTGTTTTGTGGTTCTGCTTTTGCTAACTGCTAACATGTAAATGTCTTATTCATGAATGCCATCATTTAACTTCTGTAAGTGATTTTTGGGAAAAAAAAATATCTTTTACAACTCAGAGAAAAAAAAATTGTTGCCTTCGCATTTCGTTCTGATATCTGGTCTGTTGGGTTTAGGAAGACCTGACCTCTGACCACAGGTAGTGTACACGACCTCCGGTAGTGTACTTGATATTCAAGGTCCTCCCTTCCCCCTCCCCCCCCCAAAAAACACCCCAAACAAAACACAACAAAACAAAAAAACCCAAAAGGGCAAGAAAAAGTCTCTTTAAATGGTTTTCTATGGTCTTCTAATTTCAATGATTAGAAATCCAAGAATATTTAGTAAAACCATTGTTTTCTGTTAAAATACAATAAAAAGAGTTTATATTTTGGGGTCAGATTTACCTGGGTTGGAATCCCAGCAGTAGCATTGGATCTTGAGTGGTCTCTTCATCTCTCTGAGGCTCAGCTTCTTCAACTGTGAAAAGAATGAATAGTCCCTGCATTGCAGTACCTACCTACACTCTTTTAAAGCATTAAACGAGATTCTGTGATAGAGTACCTAGCTCAGTGTACCTAGTGCATATTAGGCCCTCGGTAATTAACAGTTACCACTGCTGCTCTCTTGAAGGGGATTGGCTCAGTTACTATTACATTTTGTATATCAGTATGTCAAACTTTTCCATGGTGGTGGTTGAGGAGAGTGCTCTAAAGCCAGAAAAATGAAAGTTTGGTTAGAGAATGAAAGAAAAATCTCTAAGGCAAGGGGTACTCCTTAAGGGAAGGAGGTGGACTGCAAGGGTCACTGGTAGAGAACACTTTGTCTCCCTATAAATTTGGTTTGATCTAGCTTGGGGCAGGGTTGCAGAAAAAGTCCCAGGTCAGGAAATGTCTGGCCATTATACTTATCTGCATCTGAAGAAAAATGTGAAGAGGAGGAGGGAGAGACTAGGAGAGGAGGAAGATCAGGGATATTCATTTTTCTTACTGATGTGCCATCTTTGTAAATCAACTCGGTAGTTCTTTTCCTCCTAGATTTAAAATGTCAGTATATTAATGCTGTTATCAAAGGGCAGATTAAATCACTGTTGGCAGAGGTGGCAGTCTAAGGGGAGATAAGTCTTCAGCTGTAAATATTCTATCCTGGTAAAGGAAATAAAGGTTAATATCTGAACTTTCTCAATAACTTCTGTAATTTTTAAGATTATAGTTCATCATTCAAGCAAAAAATGTGTTTGAACCTACTTATAATTTTCTAACAAATCATTCCTACTGAAAATTTCTATAATTTTTCATTGAAGAATATTTACTTATAAATTGATAATATGTTTAATATTATACATGCTCCTGAATAATAGAATAATATACATAAAATATAAATATATATAAAATTCAGGAGCAGATATATAGTTTATGCTCAACTGAGGTCTTATACTGTATAAATCCTATGTAAGAAGATATTATGGCAACTTAGGTGATAAATTATTTCTGGTTTTGATCAAAGTATATTTCCCAAAGGAATAGATTTTTGGAGATCAGAATAATGACATAATCAAAAAATAGAAATCTCCAATATTCTTTACTTGCTATTGCCTTTTCTACAAATGTGTTTAGTGTCATGTGCTTCCCAGAATGTGCCTAATCGAATCTTTCATGTCACTGTTAAGTATGATGCTGTCTGTTATCACAAGGTTGCTTCTAAAGGAGAAGACTCTGAAACATTGCTTCCAAATTTCAATTGACTGAACACAAAACAGTTTTGATGTATTACTTGATATGCCCATAATCAAAGTGAGATATCTATTCAACATATTATCCATTCTTATTTTGGAGGGTAACATCCATAGTCTGATAGCACACCTGGAACCTCCATCCATCACAGCCCTTGCCACACTATACAGAAATTTTGCTTGGAGGTTCAGCCTCCTTATCTTTTATCTCCTTAGTCTAAATATATAGCACAGAAAAGGCATGTAGTCAAGGCTCCATGAATGTTTGGGACATGTTGGGTATATAGTTCCTGTGGAACATCCAAGAGAAGCTATCCAGTAGGCAGTATGATGTATAGGTTGGAGCCCAAGAGAAGATTAATTTTGAAATCATCAGGCAAAAGTTTGTATCTGAAGCCATGTGTGTACCTGCAAATATCAACTGAGAATTGTTAGGGTGGAAAAAGTCAAAGGAAAAGATGGAATCCTGAGGGACATGAAGGTGTAAGGAATGGGCAAAATAAATTAGTTCGGCAAAGCTGACCAAGTGGAGAAGCCAAAAAAGAAGGGGTGAAATGGAGAGAGCGCAATGTCCTGAAAATCATGGGAAGAAAGCTTTTAAGGAAGGAAGGAATGTTCATAATTGTCAAGTGCTACAGATAAATAAAAAAAGAACTGCAAATCGCTTATTATATTTATCAACAAGAAGTTGTGTGTGTGTGTGTGTGCATCTGTGTGTGTGTATGAGAGAGAGAGAGAGGCAGAGGGAGAGAGAGATCTGGTGGATGAGAGAGAGAGAGAGGCAGAGGGAGAGAGAGATCTGGTGGATGTGTGATCTAGTGGGATGATGTGGTAAAAGCCATACTGTAGTAGACTGAGGAACTAATGGCAAGTGAGAAGTGGAGACAATTATTTCAAGAAGCTTAATTTTGAGAAAGGAGATAAGATTGGGGTTGTAACTGGAGGGAGAATGAGGTAGAGGGAAGTACCTGATCACAACTGGTAAGAAACCAGAAATGGTTTGGTAAGAAACCACTTAGAAATGGAGAGGTCAATGGTGTAGAAAAATAACGGAGTAGATTGATGGGCTTAGCTCTATGAGAATCTAAGAAGGAATGGAAAGTAGAGGAGAGATGGAGACATTGGCCTAGTACAGGTAGAATTTGGGGGGGACAGCACACTTCTTTCGTTGTCACAGGAGGAGGGGAGGAAAGGATGAGTTTATAGGAAGGCTTGGTGTCGGAATTTGAGGGAATTCCTATCTGATTATTTTTTATTTTCTTTATGAACTAGGAAGTTAGGTCATCTACTGGGAGTATAAGACAGGAGTTATGGGATAAGAGGTTTGGTGAAAACATGGAAGGTATAGATATGGCTTCTGTGGAGAGTAGAAGAGGGAGCTGACCAAGGAAATCTAAGATTGCCAAGAAACGTTGATGCCCAGCTGGAGTCGGAAACTGAATTTGTAGAAGCAATGAAGAGCTTGGCTCTACATGTTTTTTCTCTAGCAGCACTCAGCAGTTTGGTACAGAAGTGGAAAGAATAAATAGCTGGATTGATCCAGGTTTAAAATTTGCTAGAAAGGTGCGGTAAAAAAATATAACTGAACAATAAAGTTAAAGGTAGTGTGTCAGTAAAGTTCTATCTATCTTGTATAGTGCTTCTATAGCTGAGGCATCATTTGATAGAACTTTCGAGTTTATAAAATGTTTTCCACATTTATTATATTTCTTCTCTGGACAAGAAGCCCGTCTCCATAAAAACCCCATTTTCCATTTGGAGGAGTGGACTTGGGAAAGTTAAGTATGTTGTTCAATATCCCATCTATGTCTGGTGAAGTTGGTACTGGAGCTCAGATCTTCTGGCACCAAATCCATCTTCTTTCCACCAGATCTCATTTTCTCCATGCATAAAAAAGAAATTAGAAGTAAATCCTAATAGAATTCAATTTAATTTAAGTTCATTTCATTTCTACCTCATCATGGACAATTGAGAGAATGGGCTCGGGGACCAGATTGCTTGGGTCAGATTCTGACTCTGCCTCTTGTTAGCTGTGTAAACCTTGGTCAGGTTACTCTACCTCTTTGTTTCACATTTCTTATTGGTAATAAGAAATTGGTAATATGTGGATAATAATATTACTTTTGTCATATAACTGTTGTAAAGCGTGAATGAGTTAATACAGGCAAAACAGAACAATACATGGCACTTTTCAAGTATTTATTTCAAGTATTCAATAAATGTTAGCTATTATTATTGCTAAGTTCTTGGCAACCTCCATGAATTCAGTCTCCCAGTAAGCTTGCCTCAAGTAGATGGCTGTTTGTTTCTTGAACCTCAGGTTAATTTCCTTAATCTTCCACTTCCCTTATTTTATTGCAACTGAGATAGGTGATCACCCAACATTCCATCTACTCATCCACATTTCCCAGCTATCTTGCAGGCAGTTGGGGCTACATGGCTAGATTTGTCCAATGAGTGAGAGCTGGAAGTGATGTCTTTCACTCAGGGATCAAAAGATAGAAGAACTGCTGCTCAGTCCTCCATTTCTCTTTTGTTTCCTGCCATAGCAACAGAAGAAGCCATGTATTCTACATAGAAAAGCTAGAGAATGGGACACCACCATTAATCCAAGATCTCTGAGTTACTGCATGAAAGACTGTTGCTCTGGAGAGCCCCCTAGCACTACAGTAGACCTCTTGTGCATGAGAAATAAATCCTTGTTATGTTTAAACTACTGAGGTTTTGGGGTTGTTGATTATTGTGGCATAATTTAATCTAATAGGATTAATACACCTCTGTTCTTGCTTGAGTCAAATTGAAAGAAAAATACTTAGTTCACTGTTAATGACAATTCAGGGGTGAATTGTTATATAAAATAACAAAGTAGCAATATGTTGTCAAGGAATGCTTGTGGTGCTTGATAATAAATCAGTGCTAAGGTATTATACATGCAGTCCTTTCTAGAGGCAAAATTCAGTCCTCTACTCTTTTATATAAAATTTCTAAAAGGTGAAGAGAAGTTTAAAATTTTCTTTGAGGAGCTTCAACTATCCAGTGAGGTTACTGGCAAAAGTACTTGAAGTGGATAACATAGTAATAGTTGTTCATAGACAGTGTCTGAACACGACCTTGACTTTAAATAAGAAAATCGAAGAACCATTGACTCTCAGAGCAGGAGGAGGTTTTATAGGTGTCTACCAAATCATGTTTTTTCTCTTCTAAAGGGTCATCCACCCTTGGACATCTCACCTGGTGGATCACTGCAGATGGCACTATTTTTAAGACAGTTCTGCTTTGAAGGGAGGGACCATTAAATGTTTTCTTCTGGTAGATCTAGCTCCATGTTTCTTTAACTTAACCTTTTCTTTTATGTTTTCTTTTCTTCTTTCCCCCCTCCCTCCCTCCCTCCCTCCCTCCCTCCCTCCCTCCCTTCCTTCCTTCCTTCCTTCCCTCCTTCCCTTCTCTCTCTCTCTCTTTCTTTTTTTTTTTAAAGCTTTTCTTTTAGGTTTCTATACTATGTTCCCTTTTAACCAGACAGAGTGTCTGACCATGGTAGGCCTGGCACATGTGGCTGCCCATGCTTTTTGCTCAAGGTGTACTAAAAATTCCCACGAGAATGGTGCAGTTACACACATTCATGCTTTTCAAGTGCTTAAACATTTTTGTGTTCGGAAGCAGAGAGACCCTTGAGGTCTGGGTGACAAAAACCACACAGACGAAGAGAAGCAAAGATAGGGCTATTGGGGAGAACTTAGATAAAAGGACCCTTTTGCTCTACATGCCTGACTGGATTCAGTCATTTCAGTGGCATAGCTGGAATGAGGCTGGGTTTTGTCCCTGCAGAATCATAGGGAGTGACACACATTCCAGGGGGCACCAATCAGGGACAGTGGGCAACGGTGAAGGAGAAATGATCTATGTGTAGAGTGAGGGTGTAGGATTACAATTTTTTATCATACTCTGTAAAAAATGTACTAGTTTTATTAATGGTTATAAGATGTTTCTGTGGGAAAAAAATATATTTCTATAAAAAATGTTTTTAAGCAATACTATTTATGTATGCTGGCTATTTTTTATCAGCTTTTGAAATGCGGTATCATT
This sequence comes from Eubalaena glacialis, assembly GCF_028564815.1. Lineage (NCBI taxonomy): Eukaryota > Metazoa > Chordata > Mammalia > Artiodactyla > Balaenidae > Eubalaena > Eubalaena glacialis. Next base: position 19,213,286 of record NC_083722.1, on the reverse strand, counting down.
AGTTCTCATATCCAGGATGATCTGGGGTGCTTTATTAGTGAGCTTTTATTATTACTAGGTGACATGCTAGTAAAATTGTCAGTGCTTTCTTGAAATCTGAATAAAAATAAATTTTAAATTCCTAAATTCAGACCAGTTCTCTTAGGTAAATCACAAATGCATAGATTTAAGTGGATCTTTATTCTTGTGCTTAATAATTGAAGTTGGGAAAACTAGTTCCTTTAATGATTTTCTTTTGCTTAAATCTAAGAATGCTTATTAGTGACTCAGTGCAGTTGTTCCCTTTATTCTTTTCTTATTGAGCTATCAAACAGTTTTGCCAAAGGCTTCTCTGTTTCCCTTGCTACTATTTTTTTCCTCATGAATTATGGTGCAATTCAACTGGGTCCAGTGCTTTGTCGAATTGAATAGTTTTAATTGCCTTATTTGCAATGGGAAAATCTTTTAATATTTCACTTTGCCCCTCAAGAAATTATATTTTCATCCATATGACATTTCTCTCCCACCCATCTCTTTAATTGTGATTGAAAAAAGAAATAGAGATTTAACTCAATGAATCCATTTTATGTTTCCTCTTTTGGTAGATAATCTTCATTTTATTTCTCTAACCAGTGTCTTTCTGCACTGAGAAAAGAGGTGACTGGTTAAATCACTATCTAGTAGCTTCTTTTCGTGGCCTCAGAAACCTTTTCTGCTCACTTGTCAGAGTCTACATCACCCTCCTGTGGTCTGGCTAGGGGCCATCCTTCACTTGCTTTTGCATAAACCAGACTACGAGAAGAAAGTCCTTAAGACCAGAAATATCATGAGGGCAAATGTGCTAGGCTTTGCTGACCGCTGGAATAAGAGGATGGAGAATTTTCTGTTTCCATTATCCATGCTCTGTTGATTTCCTTTGAATATTGCTCCTTGCCATCCTATACCACTGCCATCATACAGTTATGTTTCACTTTTTGTTGCTGTAACTGGCTTCAAATAAAATTTGCTCTTTGAAATATGCTTTTCAGTCTTCATGCTCAAATCTTATTTTGGTTTAAATCATGAATTTTCCCCACCAAAAAATCTTGCTTATGTTTCATGTGACTGAATGCAAAAAATTCTCATCGTACAACTATGCCCAAAGCATTCTCTTTTTTTCCCCCTTTTCAATCATTTCTTTTTCATTTTTTATTTGAAAACTTTGAATGTACACAAAGAGTGAAAAGGAAAAGTATAATGACCCCTCATTACCCATCATCCAGTGGCAAAAATTATCAATATGTTGCCAAACTTGATTCAGCTATACCTCCCACTTTCCATTCTATGCTGGTTATTTTTATTTAACAGCTTTATTGAGGTATAAGATTCATAGAATTCACCCATTGTAAGAGTACAAGTCGATGATTTTTAGTAAATTTATACAGATGTTCAAAAATTACCACAATCTTGTTTTAAAACATTTTCATCACCCCAATAAGTCCCCATGGACCCCCCTCCTCTCCACGCCCATTGCCTGTTTATAGTCAATTCCTGCTCCCAATCTGAGCTCCAGGCAACCATTGATCTGCTTTATATCTCCGTAGACTTGCCTCTTCTGGATGTTTCATATATGGAGAATTATACAATATGTAATCTTTTCTTTCTTCCACTTAGCATAATATTTTTGAGGTTCATCCATGTTGTCGCATATATAAGTACTTCAATTATTTTTAAAACTGAAGAGTATTCCAGTATATAGATAGACGACATTTTGTTTATGTACTCATAAATTGATGCATATTTGAATGTAGGCTGGGGCTTTTGTGTTATAAAAATGCTATGAACATTCATTTAAAAGTCCTTTTGTGTACATATTTTCATTTTTCTTGGGTAGATACATAGGTGTGGAATTGCTGGGATATATGGTAGTTTTTTAAGAAATTGAAAACCTGTGTTCTGAAGCAGTTGCGCCAGTTTACATCTCTACCAGCAATGTGTGAGTTCCAGTTTCTCCACATTCTCCCCAACACTTGCATTTCTCTCCATTTTATTATAGCCATTCGACTGCATAGGAAGTGGTATCTCTTGTGGTTTTAATTTGCATATCCCTAATGACTAATGATGTGGAGCATCTTTTCATGTACTTATTAGCCCTTCATAGATCTTCTCTAGTGAAAAGTCTATTCAAGTATTGTGTTCATGTATTAACTGCGTTGTTTGTCTTATTATTGAGACACAAGAGTTTTGGTTTTTTTCATGTTCTAGACATAAATCCCTTATGAGATATATAACTTGCAAATTTTTCTCAATCCAATCTGTGGTTGTCCTTTCATTTGATTACTGATATATATTTTTTAACATCTTTATTGGAATATAATTGCTTTACAATGGTGTGTTAGTTTCTGCTGTATAACAAAGTGAATCAGCTATATGTATACATATATCCCCATATCCCCTCCGTCTTGCACCTCCCTCCCACCCTCCCTATCCCACCCCTCTAGGTGGTCACAAAGCAATGAACTGATCTCTCTGTGCTATATAGCTGCTTCCCACTAGCTATCGATTTTACATTTGGTAGTGTATATATGTCAATGCCATTCTCGCACTTCGTGCCAGCTTACCCTTACCCCTCCCCATGTCCTCAAGTCCATTCTCTATGTCTGCGTCTTTATTTCTGTCCTGCCCCTAGATTCTCCAGAACCATTTTTTTTTTTTTTTTAGATTCCATATATACATGTTGGCACATGGTATTTGTTTTTCTCTTTCTGACCTACTTCACTCTGTATGACAGACTCTAGGTCCATCCACCTCACTACAAATAACTCAATTTCGTTTCTCTTTATGGCTGAGTAATATTCCATTGTATATATGTGCCGCATCTTCTTTATCCGTTCATCTGTTGATAGACACTTGGGTTGCTTCCATGTCCTGGCTATTGTAAATAGAGCTGCAATGAACATTGTGGTACATGACTCTTTTTGAAGTATGGTTTTCTCAGGGTATATGCCCAGTAGTGGGATTGCTGGTTCGTATGGTAGTTCTATTTTTAGTTTTTTAAGGACTCCATACTGTTCTCCATAGTGGCTGTATCAATTTACATTCCTACCACCAGTGCAAGAGGGTTCCCTTTTCTCCACACCCTCTCCAGCATTTATTGTTTGTAGATTTTGTGATGATGGCCATTCTGACTGGTATGAGGTGATACCTCATTGTATTTTTGATTTGCATTTCTCTAATGATTAGTGATGTTGAGCATCCTTTCATGTGTTTGTTGGCAATCTGTATATCTTCTTTGGAGAAGTGTCTACTTAGGTCTTCTGCCCATTTTTGGATTGGGTTGTTTGTTTTTTAGATATTGAGCTGCATGAGCTGCTTGTATATTTTGAAGATTAATCCTTTGTCAGTTGCTTCGTTTGCAACTATTTTCTCCCATTCTGAGGGTTGTCTTTTTGTCTTGTTTATGGTTTCGTTTGCTGTGCAAAAGCTTTTAAGTTTCATTAGGTCCCATTTGTTTATTTTTGCTTTTATTTCCATTTCTCTAGGAGGTGGGTCAAAAAGGATTTTGCTGTGATTTGTCATAGAGTGTTCTTCCTATGTTTTCCTCTAAGAGTTTGATAGTGTCTGGCCTTACGTTTAGGTCTTTAATCCATTTTGAGTTTATTTTTGTGTATGGTGTTAGGGAGTGTTCCAATTGCATTCTTTTACATGTAGCTGTCCAGTGTTCCCAGCACCACTTATGAAGAGGCTGTTTTTCCTCCACTGTATACTCTTGCCTCCTTTATCAAACATAAGGTGACCATATGTGTGTGGTTTTATCTCTGGGCTTTCTATGCTGTTCCATTGATCTGTATTTCTGTTTTTGTGCCAGTACCATACTGTCTTGATTACTGTAGCTTTGTAGTATAGTCTGAAGTCTGGGAGCCTGATGCGTCCAGCTCCGTTGTTCTTTCTCAAGATTGCTTTGCCTATGTCTTTTGTGTTTCCATACAAATTGTGAAATATTTTGTTCTAGTTCTGTGAAAAATGCCATTGGTAGTTTGATACGGATTGCATTGAATCTGTAGATTGCTTTGGGTAGTATAGTCATTTTCACAATGTTGATTCTTCGAATCCAAGAATATGGTATATCTCTCCATCTGTTTGTATCATCTTTAATTTCTTTCATCAGTGTCTTATAGTTTTCTGCATATAAGTCTTTTGTCTCCTTAGGTAGATTTATTCCTAGGTATTTTATTCTTTTTGTTGCAGTGGTAAATGGGAGTGTTTCCATAATTTCTCTTTCATGTTTTTCATCATTAGTGTATAGGAATGCAAGAGATTTCTGTGCATTAATTTTGTATTCTGCTACTTTGCCAAATTCATTGATTAGCTCTAGTAGTTTTCTGGTATCCTCTTTAGGATTCTCTATGTATAATTTCATGTCTTCTACAAACAGTGACAGTTTTACTTCTTCTTTTCCGATTTGGATTCCTTTTATTTCTTTTTCTTCTCCGATTGCTGTGGCTAAAACTTCCACAACTATGTTGAATAATAGTGGTGAGAGTGGGCAGCCTTGTCTTGTTCCTGATCTTAGTGGAAATGGTTTCAGTTATTCACCATTGAGAAAGATATTGGCTGTGGGTTTGTCATATATGGCCTTTATCATGTTGAGGTAAGTTCCTTCTATGCCTACTTTCTGGAGAGTTTTTATCATAAATGGGTGTTGAGTTTTGTCGAAAGCTTTTTCTGCATCTATTGAGATGATCATGTTTTTTATTCTTCAATTTTGTTAATATGGTGTATCACATTGATTGATTTGTGTATATTGAAGAATCCTTGCATTCCTGGGATAAACCCCACTTGATCATGGTGTATGATCCTTTGAATGTGCTGTTGGATTCTGTTTGCTAGTATTTTGTTGAGGATTTTTGCATCTGTGTCCATCAGTGATATTGGCCCGTAGTTTTCTTTTTCTGTGACATCTTTGTCTGATTTTGTATCAGGGTGATGGTGGCCTCGTAGAATGAGTTTGGGAGTGTTCCTCCTTCTGCTATGTTTTGGAAGAGTTTGAGAAGGATAGATGTTGTCTCTTCTCTAAATGTTTGATAGAGTTCGCCTGTGAAGCCATCAGGTCCTGGGCTTTTGTTTGTTGGAAGATTTTTAATCACAGTTTCAATTTCAGTGCTTGTGATTGGCCTGTTTATATTTTCTATTTCTTCCTAGTTCAGTCTCGGAAGTATGTGCTTTTCTAAGAATTTGTCCATTTCTTCCAGGTTAGTCTATTTTATTGGCATATGGTTGCTTGTAGTAATCCCTCATGATCCTTTGTGTTTCTGCAGTGTCAGTTGTTACTTCTTTTTCATTTCTAATTCTATTGATGTGAGTCTTCTCCCTTTTTTTCTTGATGAGTCTGTCTAATGGTTTATCAATTTTGCCTATCTTCTCAAAGAACCAGCTTTTAGTTTTATTGATCTTTGCTATCATTTCCTTCATTTCTTTTTTATTTATTTCTGATCTGATCTTTATGATTTCTTTCCTTCTGCTAACTTTGGGGTTTTTTGTTTTTCTTCCTCTAATTGCTTTAGATGTAAGGTTAGGTTGTTTACTTGAGATTTTTCTTGTTTCTTGAGGCAGCATTGTATTGCTATAAACTTCCCTCTTACAACTGCCTTTGCTGCATCCCATAGGTTTTGGGTCATCGTGTTTCCATTGTCATTTGTTTCTAGGTATTTTTTGATTTCCTCTTTAATTTCTTCAGTGATGTCTTGGTTATTTAGTAGTGTATTGTTTAGCTTCCATGTGTTTGCATTTTTTACAGTTTTTTTCCTGTAATTGATATCTAGTCTCATAGTGTTGTGGTTAGAAAAGATACTTGATACAATTTCAATTTTCTTAAATTTACCGTGGCTTGATTTGTGACCCAAGTTATGATCTATCCTGGAGAATGTTCCATGAGCACTTGAGAAGAAAGTGTACTCTTTTGTTTTTGGATGGAATGTCCTATAAATATCAATCAAGTCCATCTTGTTTAATGTATCATTTAAAGCTTGTGTTTCCTTAGTTATTTTCATTTTGGTTGATCTGTCCTTTGGTGAAAGTGGGTTTTAACGTCCCCTACTATTATTGTGTTATTGTCGATTTCCCCTTTTATGGCTATTAGCATTTGCCTTATGTATTGAGGTGCTCCTATGTTGGGTGCATAAATATTTACAATCGTTATATCTTCTTCTTGGATTGATCCCTTGATCATTATGTAGTGTCCTTCTTTGTCTCTTGTAATAGTCTTTATTTAAAGTCTATTTTGTCTGATATGAGAATTGCTACTCCAGCTTTCTTTTGATTTCCATTTGCATGGAATATCTTTTTCCATCTCCTCACTTTCAGTCTGTATGTGTCCCTAGGTCTGAAGTGGGTCTCTTGTAGACAGCATATCTATGGGTCTTGTTTTGTATCCATTCAGCCTGTCTATGTCTTTTGGTGGGAGCATTTAATCCATTTATCTTTAAGGTAGATATCAATATGTATGTTCCTCTTACCATTTTCTTTTTTTTTTTTTATTTTTATTTTTATTTTTTTTTTAAACATCTTTATTGAAGTATAATTGCTTTACAATGGTGTGTTAGCTTCTGCTTTATAACAAAGTGAATCAGTTATACATATACATATGTTCCCATATCTCATCCCTCTTGCATCTCCCTCCCTCCCACCCTCCCTATCCCACCCCTCTAGGTGGTCACAAAGCACCGAGCTGATCTCCCTGTGCTATGCGGCTGCTTCCCACTAGCTATCTATTTCACATTTGGTATTGTATATATGTCCATGACACTCTCTCACCCTGTCACATCTCACCCCTCGCCCTCCCCATATCCTCAAGTCCATTCTCTAGTAGGTCTGTGTCTTTATTCACATCTTGCCACTAGGTTCTTCATGACCTTTTTTTTTTTAATTTTTTTTTTTTCCTTAGATTCCATATATATGTGTTAGCATACTGTATTTCTTTTTCTCTTTCTGACTTACTTCACTCTGAATGACAGACTCTAACTCCATCCACCTCATTACAAATACCTCCATTTCATTTCTTTTTATGGCTGAGTAATATTCCATTGTATATATGTGCCACATCTTCTTTATCCATTCATCCGATGATGGACACCTAGGTTGCTTCCATGTCCTGGCTATTGTAAACAGAGCTGCTATGAATATTTTGGTACATGACTCTTTCTGAATTATGGTTTTCTCAGGGTATATGCCCAGTAGTGGGATTGCTGGGTCGTATGGTAGTTCTATTTTTAGTTTTTTAAGGAACCTCCATACTGTTCTCCATAGTGGCTGTATCAATTTACATTCCCACCAACAGTGCAAGAGGGTTCCCTTTTCTCCACACCCTCTCCAGCATTTATTGTTTCTAGATTTTTTGATGATGGCCATTCTGACCGGTGTGAGATGATACCTCATTGTAGTTTTGATTTGCATTTCTCTAATGATTAATGATGTTGAGCATTCTTTCATGTGTCTGTTGGCAATCTGTATATCTTCTTTGGAGAAATGTCTATTTAGGTTTTCTGCCCATTTTTGGATTGGGTTGTTCATTTTTTTGTTATTGAGCTGCATGAGCTGCTTGTAAATCTTGGAGATTAATCCTTTGTCCGTTGCTTCATTTGCAAATATTTTCTCCCATTCTGAGGGTTGTCTTTTGGTCTTGTTTATGGTTTCCTTTGCTGTGCAAAAGCTTTTAAGTTTCATTAGGTCCCATTTGTTTATTTGTGTTTTTATTTCCATTTCTCTAGGACCTGGGTCAAAAAGGATCTTGCTGTGACTTATGTCATACAGTGTTCTGCCTATGTTTTCCTCTAAGAGTTTGATAGTGTCTGGCCTTACACTTAGGTCTTTAATCCATTTTGAGTTTATTTTTGTGTATGGTGTCAGAGAGTGTTCTAATTTCATACTTTTACATGTAGCTGTCCAATTTTCCCAGCACCACTTATTGAAGAGGCTGTCTTTTCTCCACTGTATATGCTTGCCTCCTTTATCAAAGATAAAGTGACCATATGTGCGTGGGCTTATCTCTGGGCTTTCTATCCTGTTCCACTGATCTATATTTCTGTTTTTGTGCCAGTACCAAACTGTCTTGATTACTGTAGCTTTGTAATATAGTCTGAAGTTAGGGAGCCTGATTCCTCCGGCTCCATTTTTCGTTCTCAAGATTGCTTTGGCTATTCGGGGTCTTTTGTGTTTCCATACAAATTTTGAAATTTTTTGTTCTAGTTCTGTGAAAAATGCCAGTGGTAGTTTGATAGGGATTGCATTGAATCTGTAGATTGCTTTGGGTAGCAGAGTCATTTTCACAATGTTGATTCTTCCAATCCAAGAACATGGTATATATCTCTCCATCTATTTGTATCATCTTTAATTTCTTTCATCAGTGTCCTATAATTTTCTGCATACAGGTCTTTTGTCTCCTTAGGTAGGTTTATTCCTAGATATTTTATTCTTTTTGTTGCAATGGTAAACGGGAGTGTTTTCTTAATTTCACTTTCAGATTTTTCATCATTAGTATACAGGAATGCAAGAGATTTCTGTGCATTAATTTTGTATCCTGCTACTTTACCAAATTCATTGATTAGCTCTAGTAGTTTTCTGGTAGCATCTTTTGGATTCTCTATGTATAGTATCATGTCATCTGCAAACAGTGACAGCTTTACTTCTTCTTTTCCGATTTGGATTCCTTTTATTTCTTTCTCTTCTCTGATTGCTGTGGCTAACACTTCCAAAACTATGTTGAATAATAGTGGTGAGAGTGGGCAACCTTGTCTTGTTCCTGATCTTAGTGGAAATGGTTTCAGTTTTTCACCATTGAGGACAATGTTGGCTGTGGGTTTGTCATGTACGGCCTTTATTATGTTGAGGAAAGTTCCCTCTATGCCTACTTTCTGTAGGGTTTTTTATCATAAATGGCTGTTGAATTTTGTCAAAAACTTTCTCTGCATCTATTGAGATGATCATATGGTTTTTCTCCTTCAATTTGTTAATATGGTGTATCACGTTGATTGATTTGCGTATATTGAAGAATCCTTGCATTCCTGGAATAAACCCCACTTGATCATGGTGTATAATCCTTTTAATGTGCTGTTGGATTCTGTTTGCTAGTATTTTGTTGAGGATTTTTGCATCTATGTTCATCAGTGATATTGGCCTGTAGTTTTCTTTCTTTGTGACATCTTTGTCTGGTTTTGGTATCAGGGTGATGGTGGCCTCGTAGAATGAGTTGGGGAGTGTTCCTCCCTCTGCAATATTTTGGAAGAGTTTGAGAAGGATAGGTGTTAGCTCTTCTCTAAATGTTTGATAGAATTTGCCTGTGAAGCCATCTGGTCCTGGGCTTTTGTGTGTTGGAAGATTTTTAATCACAGTTTCAATTTCAGTGCTTGTGATTGGTCTGTTCATATTTTCTATTTCTTCCTGGTTCAGTCTTGGCAGGTTGTGCATTTCTAAGAATCTGTCCATTTCTTCCAGGTTGTCCATTTTATTGGCATAGAGTTGCTTGTAGTAATCGCTCATGATCGTTTGTATTTCTGCAGTGTCAGTGGTTACTTCTCCTTTTTCATTTCTAATTCTATTAATTTGAGTCTTCTCCCTTTTTCTCTTGATGAGTCTGGCTAATGGTTTATCAATTTTGTTTATCTTCTCAAAGAACCAGCTTTTAGTTTCATTGATTTTTGCTATTGTTTCCTTCATTTCTTTTTCATTTATTTCTGATCTGATCTTTATGATTTCTTTCCTTCTGCTAGCTTTGGGGTTTTTTTGTTCTTCTTTCTCTAATTGCTTTAGGTGCAAGGTTAGGTTGTTTATTCGAGATGTTTCCTGTTTCTTGATGTAGGCTTGTATTGCTATAAACTTCCCTCTTAGAACTGCTTTTGCTGCATCCCATAGGTTTTGGATCGTTGTGTCTCCATTGTCATTTGTTTCTAGGTATTTTTTGATTTCCCCTTTGATTTCTTCAGTGATCACTTCGTTATTAAGTAGTGTATTGTGTAGCCTCCATGTGTTTGTATTTTTTACAGATCTTTTCCTGTAATTGATATCTAGTCTCATAGCGTTGTGGTCAGAAAAGATACTTGATACAATTTCAATTTTCTTAAATTTACCAAGGCTTGATTTGTGACCCAAGATATGATCTATCCTGGAGAATGTTCCATGAGCACTTGAGAAAAATGTGTATTCTGTTGTTTTTGGGTGGAATGTCCTATAAATATCAATTAAGTCCATCTTGTTTAATGTATCATTTAAAGCTTGTGTTTCCTTATTTATTTTCATTTTGGATGATCTGTCCATTGGTGAAAGTGGGGTGTTAAAGTCCCCTACTATGATTGTGTTACTGTCGATTTCCCCTTTTATGGCTGTTAGTATTTGCCTTATGTATTGAGGTGCTCCTATGTTGGGTGCATAAATATTTACAATTGTTATACCTTCCTCTTGGATCGATCCCTTGATCATTATATAGTGTCCTTCTTTGTCTCTTGTAATAGCCTTATTTTAAAGTCTATTTTGTCTGATATGAGAATTGCTACTCCAGCTTTCTTTTGATTTCCATTTGCATGGAATATCTTTTTCCATCCCCTCACTTTCAGTCTGTATGTGTCTCTAGGTCTGAAGTGGGTCTCTTGTAGACAGCATATATATGGGTCTTGTTTTTGTATCCATTCAGCCCGTCTGTGTCTTTTGGTGGGAGCATTTAATCCATTTACATTTAAGGTAATTACCGATATGTATGTTCCTATTCCCATTTTCTTAAATGTTTTGGGTTTGTTATTGTAGGTGTTTTCCTTCTCTTGTGTTTCTTGCCTAGAGAAGTTCCTTTAGCATTTGTTGTAAAGCTGGTTTGGTGGTGCTGAACTCTCTCAGCTTTTGCTTGTCTGTAAAGGTTTTAATTTCTCCATCAAATCTGAATGAGATCCTTGCTGGGTAGAGTAATCTTGGTTGTAGGTTTTTCTCCTTCATCACTTTAAGTATATCCTGCCACTCCCTTCTGGCTTGCAGAGTTTCTGCTGAAAGATCAGCTGTTAACCTTATGGGGATGCCCTTGTGTGTTATTTGTTGTTTTTCCCTTGCTGCTTTTAATATGTTTTCTTTATATTTAATTTTTGATAGTTTGATTAATATGTGTCTTGGTGTGTTTCTCCTTGGATTTATCCTGTATGGGACTCTCTGTGCTTCCAGGACTTGATTAACTATTTCCTTTCCCATATTAGGGAAGTTTTCAACTATAATCTCTTCCAATATTTTCTCAGTCCCTTTCTTCTTCTCTTCTTCTTCTGGGACCCCTATAATTCGAATGTTGGTGCGTTTAATGTTGTCCCAGAGGTCTCTGAGACTGTCCTCAGTTCTTTTCATTCTTTTTTCTTTATTCTGCTCTGCAGTAGTTATTTCCACCATTTTATCTTCCAGGTCACTTATCCGTTCTTCTGCCTCAGTTATTCTGCTATTGATCCCATCTAGAGTATTTTTAATTTCATTTATTGTGCTTTTCATCGTTGCTTGGTTCCTCTTTAGTTCTTCTACGTCCTTGTTCAATGTTTCTTGCATTTTGTCTATTCTATTTCCAAGATTTTGGATCATCCTTACTATCATTGTTCTGAATTCTTTTTCAGGTAGACTACCTATTTCCTCTTCATTTGTTAGGTCTGGTGTGTTTTGACCCTGCTCCTTCATCTGCTGTGTATTTTTCTGTCTTCTCATTTTGCTTATCTTACTGTGTTTGGGGTCTCCTTTTCACAGGCTGCAGGTTCGTGGTTCCCGTTGTTTTTGGTATCTGTCCCCAGTGGCTAAGGTTGGTTCAGTGGGTTATGTAGGTTTCCTGGTGGAGGGAACTAGTGCCTGTGTTCTGGTGGATGAGGCTGGATATTGTCTTTCTGGTGGGCTCGTCCACGTCTGGTGGTGTGTTTTGGGGTGTCTGTGGCCTTATTATGATTTTAGGCAGTCTCTCTGTTAATGGATGGGGCTGTGTTCCTGTCTCGCTAGTTGTTTGGCATAGGGTGTCCCGCACTGTAGCTTGCTGGTCGTTGAGTGAAGCTGGGTCTTGATGTTGAGATGGAGATCTCTGAGAGATTTTTGCCGTTTGGTATTATGTGGAGCTGGGAGGTCTCTTGTGGACCAGTGTCCTGAAGTTGGCTCTCCCACCTCAGAGGCACAGCCCTGATGCCTGGCTGGAGCACCAAGAGCCTTTCATCCACACGGCTCAGAATAAAAGGGAGAAAAAATGTAAAGAAAGAAAGAAAAAGGATAAAAGAAAATAAAATAAAGCAATTATAATAAAAAAATAAGAAAAGAATTATTAAGAAAAAAATTTTTTTTTAATTTTTAAAAATAGATTTATTAATTTTTTATACTAAAAATAAGAAAAAATTTATTAAGAAAAAATTTATTAAGAAAAACAATTTTTAAATTTTTTTAAAATAAAAAATATGAAAAAACTTATTAAAAAAATTTTTTTTTAATTTTTTAAAAATAGAAAATAAGGAAAAAAGTATTAAGAAAACATTTATTAGGGAAAAAAAATTTTTTTTAAGTTAAAAAAAAAAAAAAAAAAGGACGGACCTAACCCTAGGACTAACGGTGAGAGCAAAGCTATACAGACAAAATCTCACCCAGAAGCATACACATATACACTCACAAAAAAAGGAAAAGGGGAAAAGTTAATATATCCTGCTCCCAAAGTCCACCTCCTAAATTTGGGATAATTCGTTGTCTATTCAGGTATTCAACAGATGCAGGCACATCAAGTTGTTTGTGGAGCTTTAATCCGCTGCTTCTGAGGCTGCTGGGAGAGATTTCCCTTTCTCTTCTTTGTTCGTACAGCTCCCGGGGTTCAGCTTTGGATTTGGACCCGCCTCTACATGTAGGTCGCCTGAGGGCGTCTGTTCCCCGCTCAGACAGAACGGGGTTAAAGGAGCAGCTGATTCGGGGGCTCTGGCTCAGTCAGGCCGGGGGGAGGGAGCGGTACGGAGGAGGCGGGGCGAGCCTGCGGCGGCAGAAGCCGGCGTGACATTGCAGCAGCCTGAGGCGCACCGTGTGCTCTCCCGGGGAAGTTGTCCCCGGATCACGGGAGCCTGGCCGTGGCGGGCTGCACAGGCTCCCGGGAGGGGCGGTGTGGAGAATGACCTGTGCTCGCCCACAGGCTGTTTGGTGGCGGCAGCAGCAGCCTCAGCGCCTCATGCCCGTCTCTGGGGTCCGCGCTGATAGCCGCGGCTCGCGCCTGTCTCTGGAGTTCGTTTAAGCGGCGCTCTGAATCCCCTCTCCTTGCACGCCGCGAAACAAAGAGGCAAGAAAAAGTCTCTTGCCCCTTCGGCAGCTGCAGACTTTTTCTCGGGCTCCCTCCCGGCTAGCTGTGGTGCGCCAGCCCCTTCAGGCTGTGTTCACGCAGCCAACCCCAGTCCTCTCCCTGGGATCCGACCGAAGCCCGAGCCTCAGCTTCCAGCCCCCGCCCGCCCCGGCGGGTGAGCAGACAAGCCTCTCGGGCTGGTGAGTGCTGCTCGGCGCCGAGCCTCTGTGCGGGAATCTCTCCATTTTTCCCTCTGTGTCCCTGTTGCTGTGGGATCCGCGCTGATAGCCGCGGCTCGCGGCCGTCTCTGGAGCTCGTTTAGGCGGCGCTCTGAATCCCCTCTCCTTGCGCGCCGCGAAACAAAGAGGCAAGAAAAAGTCTCTTGCCTCTTCAGCAGCCGCAGTCCTTTTCCCGGACTCCCTTTCGCTAGCACCGAAGCCGGAGCCTCAGCTCCCAGCCCCCGCCCCCCCCGGCGGCTGAGCAGACAAGCCTCTCTGGCTGGTGAGTGCTGGTCGGCACCGCTCCTCTGTGCGGGAATCTCTCCGCTTTGCCCACCGCGCCACTGTGGCTGCGCTCTCCTCCGTGGCTCCGAAGCTTCCCCCCTCTGCTACCCGCAGTCTCTGCCCACGAAGGGGCTTCCTAGTGTGTGGAAACCTTTCCTCCTTCACAGCTCCCTCCCACTGGTGCAGGTCTCGTCCCTATTCTTTTGTCTCTGTTATTTCTTTTTTCTTTTGCCCTACCCAAGTACGTGGGGATTTTCTTGCCTTTTGGGAGGTCTGACGTCTTCTGCCAGCGTTCAGTGGGTGTTCTGTAGGAGCAGTTCCACGTGTAGATGTATTTCTAATGTATCTGTGGGAAGGAAGGTGATCTCCGCATCTTACTCTTCTGCCATCTTGCCCCTCCTCTCCCTCTTACCATTTTCTTAAGTGTTTTGGGTTTGTTATGGTAGGTCTTTTCCTTCTGTTGTGTTTCCTCCCTAGAGGAGTCCCTTTAGCATTTGTTGTAAAGCTGGTTTGGTGGTGCTGAATCCTCTCAGCTTTTGCTTGTCTGTAAAGGTTTTAGTTTCTCTGTTGAATCTGAATGAGATCCTTGCTGGGTAGAGTAATCTTGGTTGTAGGTTTTTCCCTTTCATCACTTTAAATATGTCTTGTCACTCCCTTCTGGCTTGCAGAGTTTCTGCTGAAAGATCAACTGTTAACCTTATGGGGATTCCCTTGTATGTTATTTGTTGATTTTCCCTTGCTGCTTTTAATACTTTTTCTCTCTATTTAATTATTGATAGTTTGATTAATATGTGTCTTGGTGTGTTTCTCCTTGGATTTATCCTGTATGGGACTCTCTGTGCTACCTGGACTTGATTGACTATTTCTTTTCCCATATTAGGAAAGTTTTCAACTATAATCTCTTCAAATATTTTCTCAGTCTCTTTCTTTTTCTCTTCTTCTGGGACCCCTATAATTCAAATGTTGGTGCGTTTAATGTCGTCCCAGAGGTCTCTTGAGACTGTCCTCAATTCTTTTGATTCTTTTTTCTTTCTTCTGCTCTGCAGTATTTATTTCTCCTATTTTGTCTTCCAGGTCACTTATCTGTTCTTCCGCCTCAGTTATTCTGCTATTGATTCCTTCTAGAGAATTTTAAATTTCGTTTATTGTGGTGTTCATCATTGTTTGTTTGCTTTTTAGTTCTTCGAGGTCCTTGTTAAACGTTTTTTGTATTTTTTCCATTCTGTTTCCAAGATTTTGGATCATCTTTACTATGATTACTCTGAATTCTTTTTCAGGTAGACTGCCTATTTCCTCTTCATCTTTTTGGTCTGGTGGGTTTTTACCTTGCTCCTTCATCTGCTGCGTATTTCTCTGTCTTCTCATTTTGCTTAACTTACTGTGTTTGAGATCTTTTTGCAGGCTGCAGGTTTGTAGTTCCTGTCGTTTTTGGTGTCTGCCCCCAGTGGGTAAGGTTCAGTGGGTTGTGTAAGCTTCCTGGTGTAGGAGACTGATGCCTGTGTTCTGGTGGATGAGGTTGGATCTTGCTTTCTGGTGGGTAAGACCACGTCCAGTGGTGTGTTTTGGGGTGTCTGTGACCTTATTATGATTTTAAGCATCCTCTCTGCTAATGGGAGGGGTTGTGTTCCTGTCTTGCCAGTTGTTTGGCATGGTGTGTCCAGCACTGGAGCTTGCTGGTCATTGAGTGGAGCTGGGTCCTAGCGTTGAGATGGAGATCTCTGGGAGAGCTCTCGCAGATTAATATTATGTGGGGCCAGGAGCCTGGTGGTCCAATGTCCTGAACTTGGCTCTCTCACTTCAGAGGCTCAGGCCTGACACCTGGCCGGAACACCAAGACCCTGTCAGCCACACGGTTGCTTGAATGGTCCTTCAAATGTTCGCTTTATATGATTAAGAGGGCAGTCTTCTGGAGGCACATGTCTCCTTTCTTTATGCATCAAGTCCAAAGTGATGCAAGCAGCTCTGGAATTTACTGCCTTCTGCAGGATTCTTTTCCCTGTCTGCTTATAGCACTCCCAACATGCCCTTCTAATCAAAATGAAACAAAATAAAACCATACCATGTATATTAGTTTCCTAGGTCTGCCATTACAAAGTACCAAAAACATGGTGGCTTAAAACAACAGAAATTCATTCGCTCACAGTTCTGGAGATCAGAAGTCTGAATCAAAGTATCAGCAGGGCCATACTCCTTGTGTGAAGGATACAGGGAGGGGGCAGAAGGATCTAGGGAAGATTCCTTCCAGCTTCTGGTAACTCCAAGTGTTGTTTTTTTTGTGGCAGCCTGACTCCAATCTCTGCCTCTGTCTTCATAAGGACTCTCCCTTTGTCTCTGTGCCTCAAATCTACTTCTGCTTTTCTCTTGTAAGGACATCTGCCATTGGATTTAGGGTCCACCCCAAATTCTGAATGATCACCACATCTCGAGAACCTTAATTTAATGAAACTTGCAAAAACTCTTTTTCCAAATAAGGTCATATACACAGGCTTAAGGGATTAGGGTGTGGACATATCTTTTTGGGAAACACAATTCCCCAGTACATCATGGCAACACCACATCCCATGTCATCACTACATCATGACAACACATTATCTCCTTCACTTTCAATTTTTACACTTGATTTTCAACTTATTAGTTGAAAGTCTTAAAATTTAGGATATCAGCCACAAGAGTTGGGGTCAAGGCCTCAAATCTCTCATAATGAGATTTGGTCAAACCCTTTGGTGGGACTATTTATATCTGTGGTGAACTGAGTCCATCAAGGTCTCGGAGGACAGATTTGGACTAGAAATGCCTTCCTTGCATCCCTGGTATAAGTTTTTCCTTCATCTCACACCAACTCAGAGAATGGGAAAGGGAAGTTGCTTGAGACTTGAGAATGACCTTGTTAAGGTGATTGAAGTTTGAGTTGGCTGAGTTTAAATCCTAAACAGACCGAATAATTTCCCCAAAGATTGTTTTCAACGGAAAGATACTTAGTTAACTTGAAGTGGCAAGATGAAGTGTTTTCAGCTACTGAGAGGGACTGGAGGCTTGTGAGCAAGTTGAGTTCAGTAAGAAAATAACACTTCTGTACATCTGAGTGGGACACATGTTAGAGTGGCTAGAAGTACAGTATTTTATTTATTTTTTGTTACATTTTCAACTTTCTGTTGTCTGTCGTATTTTAACTCCCTATGCAACTATGGCTCATGTAAGGCTGATAGTTACACAGAATTGCAAAAGTTGTAGGGATAGATGAGAACTTAAAGAAAAATGCCACTAACTGTCAAAGTATAATTTTAAAAATATTTAAATCCTGACTTTCATACAAATATAGAGTAAACATGTCAAAGATTTATTTAATTCATTTTCAAGGAAACCAGTATGATGATAAGCCTGATTCAAAAGATAAATAGAAGAAAAGTATTAGTGATTCCCTCAGGGAAGTTATACTGAGATAAACTTACTAAGTTGGGGCCTAAACTGGTTAATGTCTTACAGGAAGAGAAAACCATAACCTTTGAGTTTATTTTTTCCTACTGGAAATAAATAATTTGTATTTCCATCAGACAAAAATCTATAACTTAGTATGTAACTTCATAGACTATTGGTTCTAATAAATAATAAATGGCAAGTCAAACACTGCTATATCCCCTGATATAGTTAAAGAATCAGTGGGTAGATCTGTTAGTTCATGCTCCTGTATCACATTAAAAGAACATAAAATGCTCCCTTTGCCTTATTTTCAAGATTTGCGTTTGTTTTTTTTTTTTTTTTCTTAACAGATACTTCATTATGATCTTTAAAGCTAGGGCCTTATTTCATTGCTATATACTCTATTGGAATTCAGAGCAAAAAATAAAAACATAGCCATAGATTTTGTTCTATTTAGGAGCAATGAGAGGTAAGAAATTTAAGAGTAGCAGAATCTGCCACCCCAAAATATGCCACTTGGCATAAGGATTATTTGAGCCAAAGGTATTTGAGAAGAAGTAGATAGAAGAAAAGCTCTCTGCCCCCTCCCTATATGCCTAAAAGCAGGACACAAATTTGTAAAGGTATCCCTCTCACCCCTCTCTACCAGGAAGGACAGAAGTTAATCACCAGAGATAAGTCTAGATGCTTAATCAGCCCACTTACAGCACCAGAGAAATCTACATAACAAACCTTGCTAGTTAGCCCTTATCTACCATTACTTTCCCTATACATTTGCCTTCCCACAGTTTGCCACCCCTGGAAGTTCAAAGTCCTTTTCCTTTATCTCATCACTTCTCTCAAAAATTTACTGTTATTTTGTTAAGATGCCCTAGTTCTAAACACCCCTTTGAGCACAGCATTGAGTTCGCCCATGTGTGAGTGTGATGCCTATGTTAAAACTACAGAAAAACTTCTGTAGTTTTTCTCTTGTTAAGCTGTTGTTCATCAGTGTAATTTATAGGGTCCTAGCTGGAGAACCTAGGAGGGTGGAGGGAAAAATAATTTTTTCCTCCCCTACAAAATCAAAGGAAAAAATTTGGAGAAACTTAAATTAAAAATTACCTTTTGGTATCTCAAGTCATCAATTTTAGGGCTGAATCTTTCTAAAACAGAGTCCTCCCTTTGGATACTTCACCAAAAAAGGTGCTGTTGAACTTTGTACTTCTCTGTTTTCTATGAGGTTTAGTTACGTACTTCAGATTTAGAAGCATTAGTTTGATCACAGTTCTCAAGGGCAGAAAGTATCTTAATCATTAGCGGTCAGCAAGCTGGTCCTGTTAATGCTTCTACTAACTTCCTGGGTCCAGTATCTCAGTGGTTTTCAAACTTTGCTTCACATTAGCATCACTGTGGAGCTTCTAAACATCTGAATGCCCAGGTCTGACCAGTTAAGAATCTCTGTTTTTGGGATCCAGGCACTGGGGGGGGAAAAAAAAGCCTCTCCAAATGATTGCAGTGCATCGCCAAGTTTGGAAACCACTTCTACATTTTAATGTTTTCTTATGCTTACGCTGTTTTTTCCCTACAAACAGCCATTAGAAAGAGAGATGTATCTGGCCAGTGTCAGAAAGAACGTTTGTTATAATGGTATCTCCAACCCTCCTTTCCAATTTCTTTTTCCTAGACTGAAAATAATGAAGATTCTGGAGAATACTTGGAGGCACTCTATGCTTACAGCATTGCTCTTTATCGTGGCAGCCAGACCATTTCCTAGTAAATTTCTAGAGCTTTGCATAGGAAAAGACATTCCTGCTTTTACTTGGAAACCAGCAATCCCAGGAGACATCAATCAGTTCAACACTAGGGCAAAAATCTAGGGTAGTGCTGTCCACTCCCTAAAAATCTTTGTTGTTGTGTGTTATGTGTGATATGACATTGAGATGTGCAGTACTTTTCTGAGTGTACCCTTCCTTTCTTTCCAATTCAAACTGCTCACTGGAATGTAGTTTTCAAGGTCTTGTTATAGGACAATCTTAAATCTATTCTTATTTAATTAAAAAAAAGGATTTCTCAAAATTTCAGACTTTAATATTAGTAATAGGTTACACGCAATGAAACTTACAAATGATTTGAGCCACACACATCAGCATCCCTGAGAAAAGCTGAGATATAGAAACACAGATGGAACACAAACTCTTTGCAGTTCTAGGACCTCTCTAAGATCTGTTAGAATAGATTGTTCACTGAAGTTTGCCCCGACCTCCAAGAAAACCTCCTCCCCTCTGCCAACCCTATGTCCATGCTGAAAAATTTCTAAAATGAACCCCAATTTTTACTCTTTCCAAGAGTTGAATAACCATTCAAAACTCAAAAGATACCTCATTTCTAGACTGGTTGTATAAATTATGACATAGCAATATGATGAAATTTTGTAGTACCATTAAAACAATACTCATGGAAGCAATGCAGGGGTGTGGAATAATGTCTGATAATAAATATGGGGGAAAAGCATAAATAAAAATAGGCCTATACAACTATTAAATATTTGTGTACCAATGGGTGAGAATTAGAGGAAAACATACAACAGTGAAAATTATTCAATTTTTTAATATTGAAACAAAACAGTATTTAAAATAGATCTACTACCCCTGCCCCCAGTGCATTTGTTTTAGAAACGTCATGATTCCAGGGTCCTAGATTTTGGCTGAGTGTCCATTTTCAGGGCTGGCTTAGTTTAAAGAGAAATTTTTTTCCCTTGGGTTTTAAGATCTGAAAATACCTTTGGGGGGATGTTATGTCTCTTTGTATACAAATTACGATTTTAGAAATTATTAGAAAAAATTCAGGCATTTTTATGTTTGCCTTGAACTATTTTTTGGTATTATATATCTCCTATCTCATGTTTCTAATGACCACCCTCCCTTTTAGTAATACGGTGACTTCCTGCACCAAACTTCTAGGGGAAATTGTGAAAATTTCTGTGTTCTCTTTCTGCTCTTTTGTTGCATAATGTCCATTAATTCAGTAGGGCTCAAAATAGCCAGCAAATGGCAGGCAGGGTACAGCACTCTTAGCAGTAAAGATATCAACATTAAAAAATATGTCAGCATTTCACACTCCAGCAAGATTTTAAAAAACCTGACTCATAGCCTCTTACCTTAGTAACCAGTGACATTAATAGAGACAGTCCTTTTGTTTGGATATATTATAAAGCTTTTCATTGGAATGGGCTGCCCACTTCATTGCATCTTCAGCCTTGGCTTTGAGCTTGGCCAACATCTACAATGACAACAGAAGATTTGTTTTGCCTTTGTTTATGTGATCAACTTGGCACCATCTGACAGCTAATTTCTTTTCCATTCTCTAGAGATTTTAGCTCTCCCTTTTGTAGGTGGAGGTCAGTAATGTGTCTTGCACATAACCTTCCTAAGCCCCATTTTCTAGTAGGTCATAACTTCCCCATTCTCTGACCCAGTAAGGCTGGATCAAGATATAAATTATATTTAAACAGGTGAGAAACCTACATGAGTAGGTAGCTAAGAGGTACAGGAGCAGAGATGAATCTTGGCCTTTTACATTTGAAAGATAACTGAGTTTGTATATTCCTGGGAGATTTCTCAGTCTGGATATTTGTGTTTAAGTCTATAAGGCCACTAATTCTTTGTTCATGATTTCTTAGCTTCCTGAGAAATCTGCTATCAGTTTCTCTTGATTTGAGCTACTTTGGTTGTGCTTTTGTTTTATGCTGGTCTCAGCCTATTGGTAACCAGTGTTGTGACTGCAGTGGCCCTTGTGTTTCTTATTATGATTGCAAGATACCCTCAGCAATAACCATCAGGAAACCGTTGAAAATATATATGTATTGCAGGTCCTGGAAATTACATGGCACACATTACACAAGGATAGAAAGAGAGAGTGCACATGGGCCTGGGGTTTGCTTTCACTGGGGTAGTGGGTGGGGTCCTAGGTTTCACGGTCTCACTCTTTATTGGTGAATTTAAAACATAAGAGTGGGAAGAGAAAAAACAAGTGGCCCAAATGGTCAGTTTTAGAAATCAACCAACATCTCTAAAACAAAAGAGCCCAGGGGTGGGAGTGGAAGGGGTTGGCCGGGCTTTTATCTGCTCTGTGGCTGGCAACGTGTTTATTCAAGACAGTAGGCTTTAAGTGGATGCCTCTGTAGTCAAGCACTTGCATTACAAAAAAGAGAAACCAACTGTCAGCGTTTACACTACAGCTTTTCATCGTCAAAGTATTCCCACTCTAAATGTTTTCCTTCTCTCTAAACTCTTCTTCCTCCCTTTTTTAGTCTGAAACCCAAGGTCTTTTTTGTTTGTTTGTTTTATTTTTATGTTTTTCCCAAACCAGAGTCACTTAACCACTTTGGGGCATACAGAGATTCATTAGGAGACCAACAATTGCCCCTTTTCTTTGGGGTTGGTTTATGGGGAAGAGAAGGGTCATGTAAGTAAGGCAAAGCCTCAGTGCAAAGCAGAAGAGATCTGGACTAATAAGAAGGTAAGAAAGAACCAATGGTAACAAAAAATTATTTCTAAATGCTGAAATTAACTGCAGGAGTTATATAGTGGGATATACTATTGAAATATGTACAAAGAGCATGGAGATGAGATTGAGAGGCATATAACTAGGCTTCTGGGCTCACGGTAATGTCTCATAGACATATTATGACACATTTGAGCTGTGATGCTCTGTGAGTATTATAGACTCTAGATTGTTACAGTAATAAGAGGACTGGGAAAGGTTGGTGTATGAGCACAGAGGAAGGCATTGGACATATGTGGACCTGTACAGTCCCTGAGAAAATAGGCAGTTTAATGATCTAGTACATATAGACTACTCTTTTGGAAATCTCAGGTGAATTACAGTGGTGAATACAGTTGCTTTGATGCATTTTAAAAACGTTTTGAAGGTTTTGTTGTTCGGGAGTCCAAAGGGAGCTATGCGATCTGGAAAGTGATTAAAAACGCCATTATATCAGAAGTCTTTCTATACCTTCTATACAGTTGGGAATGGATAGTGGGAGGGTGCAATACAAATTTGGTATTGCCATTATTTGTATGGTGGGCCTTTCCCACCACCAGAAGTTACCATATGACCCTTAATAACTTTGAATCCCAGTGTCCTGGAGATTTTAGATATATGAGGGAGAAAATTTATACTGTTGGGGAACTAATGTCCTTCCCTGTCCCTGAAATATCCCCAGATTGTCTGTAGGTGGGCATGAGGTCAAGATACTTTTTTTTTTTTTTTTGGTTGAGTTGGGTCTTTGCTGCTGCGCGCGGGCTTTCTCTAGTTGCGGCGAGTGGGGGCTACTCTTCGTTGCGGTGCGCGGGCTTCTCTTTGCAGTGGCTTCTCTTGTTGCGGAGCACGGGCTCTAGGTGTGCAGAAGATACTTTTATTTCTAACCCAGAAGAATCAGCATGCTGATTCTTCAAATATGGTTCATCATCAAATATGAAAATACTTGGCCTTCAAGTTAGGAGACTTAGATTCTAAGCTTGGTTTGGCCTTATATCCTTGGGCAAATCACTTCTGTTCTCCATGCTTCAGCTTTATTGGAACATAAAATAAGTGATAGATAAATTTGAAAAGCCTTTCCATTCCGCTATTCTGAGATTAACATTCAAGAACAAGATTGGGGGATATTGCCTTTTGGTGCCTATAGGTTTTTTATTATCGTCGCTGTTGTTTTAAATTCTGGGTCTATTTCTTGCCAGATATCTTTTAAAGTGATGTTCCTGTTAACAAGTGGAGACCTCAATTCCCTTAAATAATTTGAATGGCCACTTATAAGCCATAATGTCTGTCCCTGGGAGCGTGGCAGCTGGTGAAGCTAGGCTGGGGATAGTGTATTTTTATTCTTCAACCATAATGTTTTCTTAATGGTCTTAATGTTAATGGACCTGGGTGGACTGCTTTATAGCTTTGCCCACATCTCACTTGGAGGTCTCTGAGTCACCCACGTTTATCTCACTTGTTACTTTATCTCAAGGGCCTGTACAGTGTCCCCAAGATACCAAGGGGGTGTTACCTTACTCTTTGGTTTCTTTCCCTCCTCAGCTGATAGAGAATGTCACCTGGGGTTACAATACACTGTTTAGACTGACCAAGCTCTGGTTACAACTTCTTCTGCCATTGTGATGCCATTGTGATGGAGATTGCCTTAGCAACGTGGAATCTTAAAAGCCCCTAAAAGGCAAAATGACGGTGAAAGATCCCCTGCTTTTACATGTAGCTATTACTACTGCTGATTTTTGTCTGGATTAAATGCAAATGCCCAGGCATATGGAAACAGGCTTTAAAACTTTCATTTTAAACATCCTGCCTCTTCATAACATCCTTATTACACTTGTAAAATCTTCACTAAGAAGCCTTCAAAGAATGGGGAAAAAAAGCAAGATATAAAAAGAAAACTTAGAGAAAGAGATAGGTGTCTAAACAGAGAGAGAAAATTAGTGTGGTGAGCCACTGCTAGCTGACTGGCACCTAGGAGCTGGCTATTGGGACAATTTCTGCTTGTATTATTAATAACATTGGTATTATTATTAATATTTGTATTTTTATACAATAATGCTCCAATGGATATTTGAAAACAGGCAGTGGATAGCTTAACTTATTTCAGGGTCCTGTTTGATAACTGCTTGAAGGACTCATTGAAGTGTTCTTACTGGGTGCACTTAAAAGTAAATGGTAAATCTTGTGTCTAAATTTATATCTCACTGTGGGTCTTTGGCTGGTTCATATTTGTGTTAATTTAGCGTAGGGCCTCTTCTAAAGCTCAGCTTGGTCACATTTTTCAACTCCGTTGTCATCTGCCAGGCTTCAGAGAAAATAGTGAGATCTGGGGGGAAAAGGTTGTATGTGTGTGTATGTGTATAGATAGATAGACAGATAGATAGATAGATAAATAGACAGAGAGGGAGGGAGGAAGAGAGAACAAGCACAATAACACAGCAGTCTCAGTGTGATAAACTGCTGCTAACAACCCTCAGTGTGTCCTACATTTCCATATAAATGTGGAATTTGACATTTCCCAGGGGTCAGTGATGAAACCAATTCATTAAAATTCTGGAATAGTAATCTTTATCTCAGAATCTCTTGGTTGAAAAGGTTCTCCTTTTATTCAGTCTTTATCTTTGTTCTATTCATTTGTCATTTGTAAGCTGATAGTTTTGTACGTAGTGTCCTGAAAAGCCATATCCACTAGCCTTCCACTGTGTTGAAAGAGGAACAGGGCTTAAATGACAGTGTGTACTGTTCTCTGCAGAAGGGTACATTGTTTTTAAGAATGTGAAAGACAAAAAGGAATATGCACAACCTAAAATTAGCTCATGAATCATTCCTTGTCTTCTGAGTGAAAGAGGCTACAAGGTTTGTTAGATCTGTTTATTGCAAGTCTTGGCCATAGAACAAACCTACCAGGCTCACTTCTCTGCTTTGCCATAGCTGGGTGCCCTCTACAAACAACAGAATTAGAACTGCCTCATCTGACATTCTCTGTCCTCATCTAACATACTCTGGACTAAACTCTGGTGCTGTGGGTACCTGTAAAATATCTTACATTCCTTGGGGAAATATGCTGGACCAGAGTGCCATGTCTTACAGTCTGCCCTGGGAGTTGGGGTGGGTAGGAGCATGGAATTTAGTCTTTGAAACCTTAGTAATCTACTTCTTAAAGTTAGTTTGGTGAATAGCTATATGAATTCAGTTACTTATGAACTTGAAAAATGGAGAACCTCTTGAGAAATTAGGTGAATAAGGTTGATTTAAAGGTCTCTTAAGGGTTCATGGGGATTAAAGAATTTTGAATTGCAGACATTCAGAAATATTAGATAAAAAGAAAATGTATCAAGGCCACTGAGGCAGGTAGAACGATATAAGGAATATCGAGGACCATTAAAGAAAGATTGATCTTTTATTTTAAGGAGGAATTATATTCTGATAAAGGATAACATCTTTTGAGAATGTTAGAGGCAGGCATGTTTGGACACTGAACAACATATGCTAAATAAGCCATGAGTCAAAGAAGAAATCTCAAGAAGAATGTAAAAATATTGTGAACTAAATGAAAATAAAAATCTAACTTATCAAAAATTGTGGGATGCAGTGAAATCAGTGCTTAGAATTTTATAGCGTTAAACGCGTATATTAGAAAAGCAGAAAGATCTAAAGTCAATAACCTACTAGGAAACTAGAGAGATAAAAGCAAGTTAAGCCTAACTCAAGCAGACGAAAAATAAATAATAGAGCAGAAATAAATGAAATTGAAAACAGAAAAATAATAGAAAAAAATCAACAAAACCAAAATTGACTCTTTAAAAAGATCAGTAAAATTGATAATCCTCTAGCCAGACTAATCAAGAAAAAGTAGAATAGACATTAGAAACATCAGAAATGAAAGAGAGTCATCACTACTGATCCCATGGCCATTAAAAGGGTAATAAAGAAATAATATGAACAACTTTATGCCCAGAAATTTGATAACTTAGATTAAATAGACAGATTCCTTGAGAGTGTCAAACTGCCAATACTTACAAAAGGAGGAAGAGATAACCTAAATAGCCCTACATCAATTAAAGAAATTTAATCAATAATTACTAAATTTCCAAAAAGGAAATCTCAAGGCCCAGATGGTATCACTGATGAATTTTGCCAAACATTTAAGGAAGAAATAATACCAGTTCTCCATAATCTCCTCCAAAAAATAGAAACAGAAGGAAAACCTCCCAATTCCTTCCATGAAACCAGCATTCTTCTAATACCAAAACCAGATAAAAATATTATGAGAAAGAGAAACTAAAAACAAATAGATCTAATGAACATGGACATAAAAATCCTGAGCAAAATATTAGCAAATCATATCCAATAATGTATTGAAAGAATTATATGCTGCTACTAAGTGGGATTTATTTCAGGTATGTATGGCTGGGCTGGATCAACGTTTGAAAATCAGTGTAATCCACCAAATGAACAGGCTAAAGAAGAAAAGTCATATGATCATTTCAGTTAACACAGAACATTTGACAAAATGCAATACATTCATGATAAAAAAAATCTTAGCAAACTAGGAATAGCAGGGCACTTCCTCAAATTGATACAGATTATAGATTCAATGTTTTCTGCCTAAGATTGGGAAGAAAGCAAGTATGTTCTGTCTCCCTACTCCCATTCAACATCGTACTGGAAGTCATAGATGGAGTAGCAAGACAAAAAATAAAAAAGAAAAGAAGAAGAAGAGGAGGAGGAGGAGGAAGAGTAGAGGAAGGGGAAAAAGAAGTAAAATATAGATTGGAAGGGAAGAAACAAGATAAGGAAATAAACCATCTTTATCTGCACATGACGTCTGATTGTCTATGTAGAAAAATCTCAAAGAATCTTTTTAAAAACTTCTAGAACTAATAAATAATTATAGGAAGGTCATAGAATACAAGGTCTATATACAAGTGTCGATTGCTTTTCAATATTCTAGCACTAAAATATTTGAATAAAAAATACTATTTAAAATAATACCTAAAAAATGAAATACTTAGGTATAACTTTAACATAATACCTATAGGATTTGTTTGCAGAAAACTACAAGACACTAACGAAAGAAACCAAAAAGATCTAAATAAATGGAAAGATATATTGTCTTCATTGATTGGATGAATCAATACTGTAAAGATGACAGTTATTCCCAACTTGATTTATTGATTCAATATAATCCTAAACGAAATCCAGGCAGGCTATTTTGTGAATATCAACAAATTGATTCTAAAGTGGATATAAAAAGGAAAAAGATCTAGAACAGTCAAGACAACGTATAGCCACACAAAAATCTTCACATGAATGTTTATAGTAACTTTATTCATAATTGTTAAAAACTGTAGCAACCAGGATATCCTTCAATATGTAAATGGAAAAACAAACTGCGGTACATTTATACAGTGGAATACAATCGGCAATAAAAAGGAATGAGGTATCAAATATTGGTCATCAGGAGAATGGGTTACCAAATAATGTTATAGTCACACAATGGAAGACACTGACCAATAAAATGGGTATATGGGAACTCTCTGTACTATCTTCTCATTTTTTTTTCTGTAAGTCTAAAACTGTTCTAAATAATCAATTCTATTTGAAAATTTAAAAATAAGTGGATGATTTCAGTTAGTGATACAAGTAATAAAGAACATTAAATAAGGTAATGCAATAAGATGTCCTGGGATGGGAGGGTGGCCAGGAAAGGTGCTTAGCAAAGAAAAGAAAAAAAAACCCAAAAGAATTAACTACTGTTGTGCTCAACAAAATTGAAGACTCTCAAAAACATGAATTGAAAATAGTCAGTTTATATATAACCAGGAAAGTCTAAAACAATCAACACTAAAATAACACAGAGGTTAAAGTTATCTGATAAAGACTTTAAAGTAACTATTTTATAAATGCTTCAACAAACACTCTTGAAACACCTGAAAAGAATAGAAAGGCTTAGCAAAGAAATACAAAGAAGAATTAAATGAAAATTTTAGAACTGAAAAAAATGCAATAACAAATAAAAACTCATTAGATATGCTCAATAGCAGAATGGAAATGACAAAGAAAGCTGTCAGTGACCTTGAAGATAGATCAATAAAATGATCTAATCTGAACAACAGGGTCCTGTGGGAAAATAACAACAGGTATAACATTCATGAGATTGGAATCCCAGAAGGAAAGGAGAAAGATTTTATTGCTGGAAAAAATATATTTAAAGAAATAATGGCTGAAAAAATTCCAAATTTGAAGAAAGACATACATCTACAGGTTCAAGAAACTGAATAAACCCCAATCAGGGTAATCTACAAAAATCCATACCCAGCCACATTATAACCAAACTTCTAAAAACTAAAGATAACAAAAAATGTTGAAAGCAGCCAGAGGAAATAATGATACATTATCTGTAGGCATGAACAGCAATTTAAATGATTACAGACTTCTTATTGGAAACCATGGAAGCCAGAGAAAGTGTTGCAGAAGTTTTTTAAAAGGCTGAAAGAAAAGAACAGTTAACCTAGAATTTTATGTTCAGTGAAAATATCCTTTAGGGATTGAGAGGAAATAAAGACATTCTCAGATGAAGAGAAACTAACAGAGTTTGTTGCCTGCTGACCTACTTTAAAGAATTGCTAAGTAAGATTCAGATGGAAGGGTTGTGATACCAGAAAGAAACTTGGAACATCAGGAATGAAGAAAGAACAATAGAAATGACAAATATTTAGGTTAATATAATAGATTCTTCTTCTTTTAAGTTCTTTAAAATACATATGATTACTGGAAGCAAAATTGAAAGCATGGGTTGATTGGTTTTTGAATATATGTAGATGTGATCTACAAGATAACTATAGCAGAAGATGGAGAATAAAAGGATATATATATATATAATGGTAATGTCTCTACATTTCATATGAAGTGTTAAACTACTGATTCTAAGTTTATTGTAAAAAAAAAAAAAATCATCCCAGAGGGACCACTAAACAAAAGTATGCACAGAGATATAGTTAAAATTACAATAGATAAATTAAAATGGATTACAATAAATGTTCCAATAACCCAATAGGATGTAAGAAAAACAATGAAAAGCAGAGGAAACAAGCAAAAAGCAAACAACAAAATGGTAGCCCTAGTCCAACATGTCAATAATTATATGAAATGTAAATAGTATAAGAACACTAGGAATTGTCAGAATGGACTTAAAGAAAAAAAATAACCAAAGCATATGTTGTGCACAAGAAACTCATTTATAATGTAATGACACATAAATTAAAAATAAAAGGATATGTTAAGAAAACCCTAATCTTAAGAAAGCTGACATGATTATGTTATTATTATACAGAGTAGATTTCAGAAAAAAGAAAATTACTAGACTTAAAGTAGGACATTATATAATGATAAAGGGATCAGTTCATCAAGAAGACATAATCCTAAATGTGTATACATCTAACAACGTAGAGTAAAAATACATGAAGCAAAGACTGACAGCACTGGAAGGAGAAATGGGCAAATCCTTAATCATGTTTTGGTACTTTACTATTCTCAAAGTAACAGATAGACCTAATAGACAGAAAATCAGGAATGATATGAGAGAACTGAACAACACCATCAACCAGTTTGATCTAATTGAAATATACAGAACACGTCACTCAACAACAACATTCTTTCAAGTGCAGGTGGAATTCACCAATATCCTGGGTCACAAAAGAAACCCTCATAAATTTAAAAGAACTGAAATGAAAATTTGCTTTCAGACAATAAAGGAATTAAACTAGAAATTAATAACAGAATGACAGGAAAATCTCCAAACACTTGGAAATTAACAAACTTTAAAATAATCCTGAAGTCAAGGAGGAAGTCTGAAGGGGAATTAGAAAATATTTTGAACTGATCAAAAATAAAAATAAAACTTACCAAAGTATGTGGGATGCAGCTAAAGGAGTGTGCAGAGGGAAATGTGTAGTAATAAATATTTATATTAGAGAAAAGAAAAGCCTAAAATAAATAATTTATGCCTCCATCAAAAAAAAGTAAAAAGAAATGCAAAATAAACCCAGGCAGAAGGAAGGAAATAATAAAAGTAGGAGAAGAAATAAATGAAATTGAAAACTAAAAACAAGAGAGAATTTCAATGAAAGGAAAAATTGGTTCTTTGAAAAGATCAATAAAATTGATTAACCTCTAGGAATGCTGACACAGAGAAACTGAGAGAAGACACAAATTACCAAAAGCGGGAATGAGAGGATATCATTATAGACACCAAAGATATTAAAGGGAGAAATATTGGAGTATGATGAGTAATGCTACACGTATAAATTCAAAAACTTTGATGTAATATACTAAACTACCAAAACTCTTCCTAGATAAAGTAGATAAACTGTATAGTTTTATAACTATTACAGTAATTGTTCATAGTTTTAAAACTTCTGAAAAAGAAATCTTCATGGACAAGTGGTTTTATTGGTGAATTCTATCATTTCAAGAGGAAATAACACCAATTTTACATTATCTCTTTGAAAAAGTAGAAGAGGAGGTCACTGTCCTCAACTTGTTTTATTATGAGGCTAGTGTCATCCTACTATTCAAACTAGACAAAGATAGTACAGTAAAAGAAAGCTACAGACCAAACAGACCAATGTTCCTTGTGAACACAGACCCCAGAATTCTCAACAAAATATTAGTAAATCAAATCTAGCAATATGTGAAAAACTAGTTATAGAAGAGAATATTCTCAATCTTATAAATTGCACTAAAAAACTCAGACAGCTAACATCATACTTAGTGGTGAATGACTGAATGCCCAGAAGATTGGGTATAAGACAAAGATGTCCACTTTCACCAGTCCTATGCAAAATTATACTGGAAATTCTAGCTAGAGCATAACACACTCTAGATTGGATCCTGTAAACAGAAAATCCTAAGTAATTTACACACACACACATACACACACATCTAAGAGTTTAACAAATAATAACAATACGTGCCACATACTTCCACATCCTAAAGTAAGGACTACCTATTCAAGACATGCTAAGAAATTATAAAACAGACTTTGACAACATTAGCCAGTCATCCACTTCCAACATATATAATCTTTAAGGTCTTTTATATAAAATTGACTTAAGAGGTCAAGATAAGAGAATTAAATTGGACAGACTTACTTGAGTGCTGCATTTCCCTTCTCCTCTCCATAGCAAGAAACTATTTTCTCTTCTTTTTTAAAATCCAAGCTGTAGTCAGAAGAACGGGGTTGAAAGAGAGGATTTCTTTGAAAAGCACTGCTGTGTTTCTTCTTCTTCTTCATCATGGTTGGGGCAAATAGGTTTTCTCTTTTATTTCAAGCCATTGTATTAATCTGCTTTGACAAACCCCACATCTCAGTGGGTTGATATAAGAAAGTTTATTTTTCACTCACACAAGAATTCAATGCAGATGTGTCTAATCAGATGCTCTCTCTCAAGCCAGGGGTCCAGCATGACTCCATGCTCATAGTTCAATCATAGTTAGCACATGACCTCAAAGGTCTTTCTGAAAGAGAAAGAGGATTATAAGTGACTTTTTAAGGGCCCAGCCTAGAAGTGGCTTGCATCTCTTTCACCCACATTTTATCGGCCAGAACTCAATAATATGCACAGCCCATCTAACTACAGTGGGTTCTGGGACATGTTGGCTGTTTATTTGGAAGGAGAATGAAATATTTTGGTGATCATGCAGCCTCAAATTTGTCAAAATATGTTCATATGTTCACTAATTCTTGGCTTTGTTTCTTCCACCATGGAGCACACTCACTTCCCAAGGAAGACAACCCCATATCCCATCATCCCATCCACTTCCTGCATCAGGAATGAAGTCCAGGATTCTTGGGTGACATGTAGCCTCCTCCTTTAGATCTGGATGTGGGTCCTTATGGTGTGACCTCAGAACTAAAATTACAGGTCACATTATCCTCAATCTTCACTATATAAGGATGGAGTAGGGACAGAATAACTCCAATAAACACACTAATTTGGAAGGTGAAGAATGAGACACGTAACTGTCAGTGATCTTAGCAATACTGAAATGCTATTGGGTAGCTCTTATGAAGGTCCTCTCATTTGGGGGTGGGAAATTCTTTTAATTAGACTCCGCTACCACTCTCTAAGAGGAATTGTTTTGTTCATTGTTCTTTGCAGCCCCTAACTCTACCCTTTGTTCTTGCCCATCTATCATTCTTCTTAGGGGTTGGAGTGTATGACCTATCTAGGTATTGCATCACTCTTGCTGCCTGCTTGCTGGTAGAGAAACCTTGGAGGGCTGAAGTTGTCTGCAGTTTAAGCAATCAAAAGCTTTTAAAAATCTAAGCATGTGGTATCCTTGGCAATGTAATTTCCTCAAAAACGTACTTGGTTCTGATCTCTTTATAAGTAGCCAGTTACATTTGCTGATAACTACACCCAAAGTTCCTTCAAAGACACAGTTTGCAAACCTACTTGATTTCCTTGTTGTCTTTTCCTCATGTCTCTTTCTCAACTAAATGGCAGTTACTTTGAGGCTATGTAAAATAGCATGTGGCAGTAAGTTAAGCAAAATGAAAAGACAGAGAAACACACAGCAGATGAAGGAGCCAGGTAAAAAATCCACCAGACCAAACAAATGAAGAGGCAATAGGTGGTCTACCTGAAAAAGAATTCAGAGTAAAGATAGTAAAGATGAACCAAAATCTTGGAAATAGAATAGAGAAAATACAAGAAACGTTTAACAAGGACCTAGAAGAACTAAAGAGCAAACAAACAATGATGAACAACACAATAAATGAAATTAAGCATTCTCTAGAGGAAATCAATAGCAGAATAACTGAGGCAGAAGAATGGATAAGTGACCTGGAAGATAAAATAGTGGAAATAACTACTGCAGAGCAGAATAAAGAAAAAGAATGAAAAGAATTGAGGACAGTTTCAGAGACGTCTGGGACAATATTAAACGCACCAACATTTGAATTACAAGGGTCCCAGATGAAGAAGAGAAAAAGAAAGGGACTGAGAAAATATTTAAAGAGATTATAGTTGAAAACTTCCGTAATATGGGAAAGGAAATAGTTAATCAAGTCCAGGAAGTGCAGACTCCCATACAGGATAAATACAAGGAGAAACACGCCAAGACACATATTACTCAAACTATCAAAAATTAAATAGAAAAAATATTAAAAGCAGCAAGGGAAAAACAACAAATAACATACAAGGGAATCCCCATAATGTTAACAGCTGATCTTTCAGCAGAAACTCTGCAAGCCAGAAGGGTGTGGCAGGACATATTTAAAGTGATGAAAGGGAAAAACCTACAACCAAGATTGTTCTACACAGGAAGGATCTCATTCAGATTCGACGGAGAAATGAAAACCTTTACAGAAAAGCAAAAGCTAAGAGAATTCAGCACCACTAAACCAACTTTACAACAAATGCTAAAGAAACTTCTCTAGGCAGGAAACACAAGACAGGGAAAAGACCTACAATAACAAACCCAAAACAATTAAGAAAATGGTAATAGGAACATACATATTGATAATTACCTTAAATGTAAATGGATTAAATGCTCCCAACAAAAGACATAGACTGGCTGAATGTATACAAAAACCAGACCCATATATATGCTGTCTACAAGAGACCCACTTGAGACCTAGAGACACATACAGACTGAAAGTGAGGGGATGGAAAAAGATATTCCATGCAAATGGAAATCAAAAGAAAGCTGGAGTAGCAATTCTCATATCAGACAAAATAGACTTTAAAATAAAGACTATTACAAGAGACAAAGAAGGACACTACATAATGATCAAGGGATCAATCCAAGAAGAAGATATAACAATTGTAAATATTTATGCACCCAGCATAGGAGCACCTCAATACATAAGGCAAATGCTAACAGCCATAAAAGGGGAAATCGACAGTAACACAATCATAGTAGAGGACTTTAACACCCCACTTTCACCAATGGACAGATCATCCAAAATGAAAATAAATAAGGAAACACAAGCTTTAAATGACACATTAAACAAGATGGACTTAATTGATATTTATCGGACATTCCATCCAAAAACAACAGAATACACTTTCTTCTCAAGTGCTCATGGAACATTCTCCAGGATAGATCATATCTTGGGTCACAAATCAAACCTTGGTAAGTTTAAGAAAATTGAAATCATATCAAGTGTGTGTTCTGACCGCAACACTATGAGACTAGATATCAACTACAGGAAAAAATCTGTAAAAAATACAAACACATGGAGGCTAGACAATACACTACTTAATAACCAAGAGATCACTGAAGAAATCAAAGAGGAAATCAGAGAATACCTAGAAACAAATGACAATGAAAACACAATGACCCAAAACCTTTGGTATGCAGCAAAAGCAGTTCTAAGAGGTTAGTTTATAGCAATACAATCCTACCTCAAGAAACAAGAAACATCTCAAATAAACAACCTAACCTTACACCTAAAGCAATTAGAGAAAGAACGAAAAAACCCCAAAGTTAGCAGAAGGAAAGAAATCATAAAGATCAAATCAGAAATAAATGAAAAAGGGCTTCCCTGGTGGCGCAGTGGTTAAGAATCTACCTGCCAATGCAGGGGACACGGCGTCGAGCCCTCGTCCAGGATGATCCCATGTGCCACAGAGCAACTAATCCTGTGCACCATAACTACTGAGCCTGCACTCTAGAGCCTGTGAGCCACAACTACTGAACCCCATGCGCCTACAGCCCATGCTCTGCAACAAGAGAAGCCACCGCAATGAGAAGGCCATGCATCACAATAAAGAGTACGCCTTGTGCAAGAGGGAAGAGATATGGGAACATATGTATATGTATAACTGATTCACTTTGTTATAAAGCAGAAACTAACACACCATTGTAAGGCAATTATACTTCAATAAAGATGTTTAAAAAAAAAAAAAGAAAGAGTACCCCTTGCTCACTGCAACTAGAGAAAGGCCGCACGCACTAACAAAGACCCAACGCAGCCAAAAATAAATAAATAAACAAAATTTATAAAAAGAATGAAATGAAAAAGAAATGAAGGAAACAGTAGCAATGATCAATAAAACTAAAAGCTGGTTCTTTGAGAAGATAAACAAAATTGATAAACCATTAGCCAGACTTATCAAGAAAAACAGGGAGAAGACTCAAATCAATAGAATTAGAAATGAACAAGGAGAAGTAACAACTGACACTGCAGAAATACAAAGGATCATGAGTGATTACAACACGCAACTATATGCCAATAAAATGGACAACCTGGAAGAAATGGAAAAATTCTTAGAAAAGCAAAACCTTCGGAGACTGAGCCAATCACAAGCACTGAAATTGAGACTGTGATTAAAAATCTTCCAACAGACAAAAGCCCAGGACCAGATGGCTGCACAAGTGAATTGTATCAAACATTTAGAGAAGAGTTAATACTCATCCTTCTCAAACTCTTCCAAAAAATTGCGGCGGAAGGAACACTCCCATACTCATTCTATGAGGCCACCATCACCCTGATACCAAAACCAGACAAAGATACTACAAAAAAAGAAAATTACAGACCAATATCACTGATGAATATAGATGCAAAAATTCTCAACGAAATACTAGCAAACAGAATCCAACAACACGTTAAAAGGATCATACACCATGACCAAGTGGGATTTATCCCAGGGATGCAAGGATTCTTCAGTATACACAAATCAATCAATGTGATACACCATATTAACAAATTGAAGAATAAAAACCATACAATCATCTCAATAGATGCAGAAAAAGCTTTTGACAAAATTCAACACCCATTTATGATAAAATCTCTCTAGAAAGTGGGCATAGAGGGAACCTACCTCAACATAAAAAGGGCATATATGACAAACCCACAGCAAACATCATTCTCAATGGTGAAAAACTGAAAGCATTTCCTCTAAGATCAGGAACAAGACAAGGATGTCCACTCTCGCCACTATAATTCAACATAGTTTTGGAAGTCCTAGCCACAGCAATCAGAGAAGAAAAAGAAATAAAAGGAATACAATTTGGAAAAGAAGAAGTAAAACTGTCCCTGTTTGCAGATGAAATGATACTATACCTAGAGAATCCTAAAGATGGTACCAGAAAACTACTAGAGCTAATCAATGAATTTGGTAAAGTAGCAGGATACAAAATTAATGCACAGAAATCTCTTGCATTCCTATACACTAATGATGAAAAACCTGAAAGAGAAATTATGGACACACTCCCATTTACCACTGCAACAAAAAGAATAAAATACCTAGGAATAAATCTACCTAAGGAGACAAAAGACTTGTATGCAGAAAACTATAAGACACTGATGAAAGAAATTAAAGATGATACAAAGAGCTGGAGAGATATACCATATTCTTGGATTGGAAGAATCAACATTGTGAAAATGACTCTACTATCCAAAGCAATCTACAGATTCAATGAAATCCCTATCAAACTACCAATGGCATTTTTCAGAGAACTAGAACAAAAAATTTCACAATTTGTATAGAAACACAGAAGACCCCAAATAGCCAAAGCAATCTTGAGAAAGAAAAACGGAGCTGGAGGAATCAGGCTCCCTGACTTCAGACTATACTACAAAGCTACAGTAATCAAGACAGTATGGTACTGGCACAAAAACAGAAATATAGATCAATGGAACAGGATAGAAAGCCCAGAGATAAAGCCACGCACATATGGTCACCATATTTTTGATAAAGGAGGCAAGAATATACAATGGAGAAAAGACAGCCTCTTGAATAAGTGGTGCTGGGAAAACTGGACAGCTACATGTAAAAGAATGAAATTAGAACACTCCTTACAGCATACACAAAAATAAACTCAAAATGGATTAAAGACCTAAATGTAAGGCCAGACACTCTAAAACTCTTAGAGGAAAACATAAGCAGAACACTGTATGACATAAATCACAGCAAGATCCTTTTTGACCCACCTCCTAGAGAAATGGAAATAAAGCAAAAATAAACAAATGGGACCTAATGAAATTTAAAAGCTTTTGCACAGCAAAAGAAACCATAAACAAGACGAAAAGACAACCCTCAGAATGGGAGAAAATATTTGTAAATGAAGCAACTGAAAAAGGATTAATCTCCAAAATTTACAGGCAGCTCATGCAGCTCAATATCAAAAAAACAAACAACCCAATCCAAAAATGGGCTAAAGACCTAAGTAGACATTTCTCCAAAGAAGATATACAGATTGCCAACAAACACATGAAAGTATGCTCAACATCACTAATCATTAGAGAAATGCACATCAAAACTACAATGAGGTATCACCTCACAGCAGTCAGAATGG
This sequence comes from Eubalaena glacialis, assembly GCF_028564815.1. Lineage (NCBI taxonomy): Eukaryota > Metazoa > Chordata > Mammalia > Artiodactyla > Balaenidae > Eubalaena > Eubalaena glacialis. Next base: position 19,176,281 of record NC_083722.1, on the reverse strand, counting down.
CCATCGTCAAAAAATCTATATCACAGCATCAAAAAATCTACAAACAGTAAATGCTGGAGAGGGTCTGGAGAAAAGGGAGCCCTCTTGCACTGTTGGTGGGAATGTAAATAGATACAGCCACTATGGAGAACGGTATGGATGTTACTTAAAAAACTAAAAAAGGAAGTACCATGCGGCCCAGCAATCCCACTACTGGGCATATACCCTGAGAAAACCATAATTCAAAATGTGTCATGTACCACAATGTTCATTGCAGCTCCGTTTACAATAGCCAGGACATGCTAGCAAGCTAAGTGTCCATCGACAGATGAATGGATAAAGAATATGTGGCACATATATACAATGGAACATTACTCAGCCATAAAAAGGAATGAAATTGAGTTATTTGGAGTGAGGTGGATGGACCTAGAGTCTGACATACAGAGTGAAGTAGGTCAGAAAGAGAAAAACAGATACCGTATGCTAACACATATATATGGAATAAAAAATAAAAACGGTTCTGAAGAACCTACTGGCAGGACAGGAGTAAAGATGCAGATGCAGAGAATGGACTTGAGAACATGGGGAGGGGTAAGGGCAAGCTGGGGTGAAGTGCGAGAATGGCATTGACATATATACACTACCAAATGTAAAATCGATAGCTATTGGGAAGCAGCTATATAGCACAGGGAGATCAGCTCGGTGCTTTGTGACCACCTAGAGGGGTGGGATAGGGAGGGTGGGAGGGAGACGCAAGAGGGAGGAGATATGGGGATATATGTATATGTATAGCTGATTCACTTTGTTATAAAGCAGAAACTAACACACCATTGTAAAGCAATTATACTCCAATAAAGATGTTAAAAAATAAAATAAAATAACGCCTGGGAAGATCATACTCTTAATCTGAGGTTTACCGGTAGGTTGAATCATTCTGTTCTACTAAAAAGTCTGAGACCTTTTCACTCAAAGCTTTTTAAAATTCCATCCCTTGTTGTTTGAGCCCTAAAATTAGATTTTTCAATGATGCAAAGATTTAAATTTCTTGACTGTATTTCCTTTCTCCTTTCAAAGAACCCATTTGTTTTATAGGGCTTACCCTTTTCATGAAATATTTGCTGTAAACAACCAATACCAATCAGTAAACCCTTATAATTTTCTTTTGTATATCTTCTTGACCTAGAGGTGCAAGCTCAGTAGGCACATAGTGTGCCTTTTAAGGTATGCTAAGCAACATTTTTTACCAACTTTTTTGTCACTGCATAACTTAAATGATCACTTTTATATCCCTTTTATCAGTAGTCTTGCCTCCCTTCTGAGTGCCTAATAAACGAAAGCCACGAGTCTCAGGGTTTTCTTACAGCATCTTTCTACTTCTGGGTATAGGTCTGTATTAGTTTGGGTAGATTACCTGCTCGTTAACAAATACTAAAATTTTACGTTTCACCCATATAGAGTCTAACATGCATGTTCATAATGGACTGGTTATCCTGGGTGATTCCTCTCCAAGGGATGACTTAGGAAGCCAGGATTCTTCCATCATGTAGTTCTGTCTCTTATAACATGTGGCCTGTGTATTCAGGGGTGAAAGGGAAGAGAGACTATGAAGGAGTGTGGAAGATAGTTTAAGGTCTAGAAATGCAAAAGGCAAACATTTGCACTCATATTCCGCTGTCCAGAACAAGTAGCATTTTCTTAACCAATGCAAGTGAGAGGAGTTTCAAGGGGACTATTTGGAGGACTGGATATGTTTCTCCTGGAGTTTGGGCTTGAAGCAGCAGAGCAAAGAAAAGAGAACTGTGCTTCTACTGATAATGGTGTTAGGGGTGTGTGAATTTTCCCATGGGTTTAAAGCACTTCCAAATGGGAACTGCCTGGGATAATTTTAAAAGGAATCCTTTCCAAGGGGATTACCTGGAGAGGAAAAAGCTAGCCTAACACAAAAGGTCTGGGTTTGACCACCCAAACCTGGTAACTAAGTTGATTTTAAGCAACCACTGGATGGGAAGAATCACCAAAGTATTCAGGGGTGCTTTTTTCAGGAGTCTCCAGCAAGGAGGAACTCTAGGGAGAAAAGAGTCCCACTAAAGGAAAAGCTAACAGTTGCACATCTGACATGTCCAGAGGGAACTAATGCCAGATTGCAATTGTGCTCACCATTTTGTAAGCTGCAAAAATGCTTTAGAAGTGTAAGCTATTTTATAATGCTAATTTCTAGATGTGTTTGGACACTTAGCAGTGCTGCTATAAATCTTTCTCATTTGGGATTTTATACATCTTTTTTTAAAAAATTGGAACAACCTAGATAAGTTTTGTATGGCACATGTGTAGCAAGCATATTTGTAATTGTAGGCAAGTTAAAAAAACTTACGGTCTGCCAATATGTTCTAAAGAAAAATTATACTCAACTTCATTCCTGCCTTTGCCAGTGTTTTTCTTAATATAACTAGACTGGAAATGTCATTAGCTCAGATCCAAGTATACATATAGGCTTATTTACTGACAAAAAGTTTATATGACAGCCATTAAATGAATATGAGACAGAGCCATGGAGATTTAGAACTAAAAGACAAGATAAGTAGAGATCCTGTGATGTGAAATTGGAGGGAAAAAGGAGATTAAAAGAAGAAAGGAGAGGGAAATATAAGCAACACACACACAATTTAACAACAAAATTTGATCTGAAGTTAAAATATTAGCTGAAATTACAATCAACTAAACATTGGAGGAACAGTGGTTTATCTTCTTTGAATTTTGAAGTGTTTATTGAAGGGGATGATTTGGTAATTTCAGGTTTTTTAACTGGTATGGCTCCTACAGGTTTAAAAGGACTCATATTGATCCCTCTGTAAGAGTGAAGGTGCTCAGGACCTACCAGGATGCCACGTACTCTTGAATTTAAGAGGAAAACACTCTTAATAAAATATCTCAATATTGTGGAGAGAACCAGAGATGGTTTTAGTTCATGATCCTTTAAAAAGCCTAAATTCAAAATCTAAAAAAATCGTTCTCCTCTTCCATTCTGTCTCCTCTTCCATCAGTCAACAGTCTGATTTTTGGTTGCTTTAGAGAGGAAAGTGGCTACTTTAAACTAAATGTCAATTAAAATAAAGGAGGCATTTATCACAACCTAATGTAGTTATATTGATTGTGTAACAGATTGAGACTTTGGGGATGCTGGGATAAGGTGAGTGCATTTTGCTTATGAATCTTGAAAACCAAAGGGTAAATTGGAGTAGGCAGAATAATGGCCCCCCAGATGTCCATGTCCTAATCCCTGGAAACTGTGAATAAATGGGACATGTTACATGACCTGATGATCTCACGCTAGAAGCTGAACAATAGAGTTTTTCAATAAAAGAAATCTTGTTTGTTTTCTCAGGAGTCTGAATTTTATACTTTGTACTTTCCTCCCCAGTTCTGTCCCTATTCATGATTATACTCTCTTGAGGTTTTTGGTCTGCTCTAGGATGGTGGCCTCTGAAATAGATCTGAGGCTCTGGACTATACTCTAAATCTTCCCTACTTGAAATGTGACTCCTGGATCGGCAGCATCATATGAATGCTGGTTGAAAATGAAGAATCTCAAGTTTTAACACAGAGTAATGCATCAGATTCATTTGCATGTTCAAGTGTGAGAAACACTGCTTTAGGCAATATTTCCTGGGTCAAAGAAATCTTAGGAGAACGTCCTTGTCTCAGTGACTGATGCTGTTTAAGCTAACTAGCTGCGGTGGTGGATGCTGTGGTGGTTGTGATAATGGTGATGATGGTTGTAATGGTGGTGTTTGTGGTGGTGTGGATAGTTTTGGTAGTGGTCATGTGGGGCAAGTAGCTACAGTGAGAAAATATTTTCTCCAATACAACAGACATACCCCTGGCCTTGCCTACCTTTTTAAAACTAGCACCTAGCATAGTTCCTGGCCTGTTGAATGTGTTTAATAAATATTTGTTGAATGAAAAGAAGGTTATAAAAAAACCCTATATGTATAATCAGCCATAAAGTTCTGGAAATCACATCTCACCTCTACTCCTCCAAGAAGAAGTAAAAAAAACCTATTTCTACAAATTCTACATAAACCCATCCAACCATCTGTCCATCTGTCCATCCATCTGCCCATCTACCCATCCATCCATCTATGAACAGCATTCATTCATTTATTGTCAAGAAACATTTATTTGGCATTTACTGTTGTGTTAGGTTCTGGGGAATTAATGATGAAAAGGACACAATTCTGCCTTGAGGAGTTCAAAGTCTAGTGATAGAGAGATACAGACAATTATAATGACATGTAAAGATTCAGTGGAAGATACGTAAAGGTATGTTAATGAGGAAAAGGTAATTAAAACAAGGGTTTTAAGAGTGAAGGATTTGATGGGTAAGTAGACTTTTGTTAGGCAAAATGGAGACAGTGGCATTCTGGGGAGATGGGAAATCCTGAGTTACTTTTATGCATTTAGATAACTTTTGACATTCTGAGCCTTATAATGTCTAATTGTTATGTTTGAGGCATGAAATGTGGAATGTGACAAATGGAGTTGACCCAGGAGGAAGCAAGGCCAATTCTTCTCTGTGTCCCTAGGTCCTAAGAGCTACGAGAAGTTTGCCACCCGCCTCTTTCCTCTAAAAAAGAACTCCAGAAATGTGCTCATGATATTTATGACAACTGAGGCCTCCAGTGTCAACATGACTTTAGAATGTGCTACAAGAAATTCTTGCCCAGGAAGAAAAGGATGAAACCAGTAAATGTATTTACTATGTGTTTTGGGAACTACCTGAAAACCAACTTATCTGAGTAAATACTTTTCTTATCTGGGTAAACAGCCCATGCACAGGACACTAGATTGCTCACCTGGGCAAATAACTCACTTAACAAACAACTATTTACACATCAAGACCCTAACCTCACTGTGTCCACCAATTCTAAAATATTGCATCATAAGTTTATCCCAATCCCAGATAGAGCCAGGTCCCACATTGAAAGACCTGCCTTAAATAATGAGTCTAGATCTAAAAATACTGTAAAAATCTTCTCCTGACAAGAGCTTTCTGAGACATTATTGAGTAAAGGTGTTCTCTCTTACTGCAGCAGGTTTAATAAACTTACTTTGCTGGATAAACAGGTGATTTGGTGGAGTTTTGGGAGCAGATTTGGAACAGTTGACAATGTCTGAGAATAAAGGAATAGGAAAACAGGAAATTCTAAGGTTATTCTGTGTGCCACATGTAGTTATGGGTTGAATAGAGTTAGGTGTGGGCAAATCATTTCTTGATTTATTAGATTAAGCTTACTTAAAGGAGGACAATATAAATATAGACACTGATTGTTATTCTAGGAAATAAAAGATGTTTCAAATATTTATGACAGAACGCCTAACAGCAAATAATTGAAAGTACATCTTGGAAGATATGTTTACAGTGTTTCTCAAAAAATTGTGTAGCTGCCACTGCTGTTTATCTTCCAACTTTGTTTGTAAAACAGACAAGTTAATTTTTCTTCTTTTCCATTACCTGTTTTAAGTGTATGCTTTATACAATGTAATAAATGTCTATTGTGAACATTGGCAAAAAAAATCTAAGGGTTAACTTAAGAAGGGTTAATCAAATAGTGTCAAGATTTTCATTTAAAAATGTATATGCAATTTGAGGTCGGGCTGTTAATAATGTAAACCTTACAACAAGTAATTTCCATTTCTGTTTCTAAGTACAGTTGGTGTTGCTAAACGTATCTTATTGGTTTCTTTTACTTGAACTGATGGTATCAGCAAGCAGCACTGAATTTGCTTCTGTACAAAATAATTAATTCATTACAAAAGGAGGTGGTATGGAGGACTAGGGAGAGCCACATACCATGTTTTTTTCTAGGCTGGTTGCATAAAGCCCTCTGTTTTCTGCTACATGGACAAAATTCTAACCTTTTCTTTTTTTAATTAACAATATGAAAATAGAATATATATTTTGATGCATCCTCATACTGACTCAAATATTTGTGGATTAAATGATAGTTTTAATTAATGTGAACCAGCAGTACAATCACTAAGGATGCTGTGTTTTAACACTGTTGACTTAATTCTGCCCCTCATCATTCCTTACTTGCATTATTACCATTGACTCTTTACAGCTCTCTGTTCTAGTCTGCTGCATGCCCCCAACCTGATAATTTATCTTCTGCATTATATTGCGTGATTTTTTTTTCCTAAAATATTTATGTTATATTACCACTGCTTATGAATCTTTTAGTAGCTCCATATGTCTTGAGGAAAAAGTTTAAGCACTTTAACAATAACAATATATATGACCCTGCCTACTTCTCCATCATTCTCTTTTGTAACTACCATATGAAAGCATTTTGCTCAAAGACATTTGAACAAATTGGTACATAAACTTCTGATAAGCTAATTCTTCTTCATGTTTAAGAATGTAACTCAATCACCTTCTTCAGTTTACCATCCATTACCCACCTCCGGACCGGTAAACCCCAGACCTTGGGGGGTTTTCACTTCCCAAAGTGGGAGCTCGGATGCTGAGGCAGCTACCTGCCAACCCCATGGGAGTGGCTTGTGCCTCCTCATTTAACAGGTCAGGATCAGCATACTCTTAATTTAATACACCAGCTATGGGTCTCTCAACACAATGATATATATACAAAGGAACACTGATATATGTTTTGCAAACATCTTTCTGGTTTATAATTTACCTTTTGATTCCATTTATGGCTTTTTAGGTAAACATTTTCATTTTTGCATAAATCTATCAAACTTTTAATTTGGATTTATAGTTAGAAAGTAACTTCTACAACTTTCCTTTTAATATATATTTACAAACACTTAAAGTAATAATCCATCTGGGATTTATTCAGTATAAGAAGTGAGGTAGAGATATAACCATATTTGGTTGTAAATGTATAGTCATTAATCTCAGTGCCATTTATTGTATAGCCATATACTTGCCTTTGATTAAAAGTGCCACTTTCATCCCTATTTTTTCCTGAATTCAATTAGCTCTAATTTCATTTCTCCCAGTTTATTGTCTGTTTTGGTCTTTGTTTTTGTATTTCTGATGCAACATGTTTTCATTTTATCATAGAATGCTTATACTTTATATAATTAACTTGAAGAGTTGCATTTCAGTTTTCTACATGGTTGGTTCTTTTGGGAGAAATTTTTATCAGGTGTGATGTTTTGATCCTGATTTTCCTCTTCTAGCAGCATTGTTTAGTGAATGATGCTTTCTTACATTTCTGCATATGTGGATGGGCTTGTAGTTCAAGATTGTCCTCTTCTCAGTTTGGCAAAAAGTTCTGTGTTTTCAGTGGATTGTGCTTTTTGGGAGGAGAGGGGAGAATTGTTCATCCTATTTTATGGTTCCTTTTTTTTCCTGCTTCATACATTTCCCCCTTTTTCTTTTTTCCCCTTCACCACCTAGATTCCTAAAAGTACTTCTTTTTTATCCTTTTCAATCCCAGAAACATTGCTTTTTAAGGCTGCCTGCTTGAGTCCTGCACACTTTTAAGTCCCTTCCTTGAAGTCAGTGTGCTGATCTACTGGGACTTTTTTTCAGTATTTTTAGACCTAGGATGAACTTCCTCCTTCTGAGGGTGATTTTAGGTTCATCTTATGTTTTCTGTTCCCCTCATAGCTCTTCACAGTTTGTCTAGATTCCTTCCTGCTCTCTGCAAGGTTTGAATGGGGTCTCAGAACATAGATATTCTGATAATTCCTGTCTATTTTTCTGCTCACAGGCATTTATGAGTTTGTTTATGATGTTCATCATTTATTTATGATGTTCTCTATTTTTTAGTCATGCTGAAGATCTGGGATCCTTCTTCCTCTAGTTGATCTGTAAGGTTTTCTTGGAGCATGTGTGGTGAGGGTCAGTTTTAGATAGTCACTACTGAACTGGCTTGTTTGTATTTATAATAAAGTTTCATACTCTAGTTTCATAATAAATTTTAAGTATTCTTTTCTTTAAAAATAATAGCTGGTTTCTTTCACCTATTTATCATTCCATATGAACTATGGAACTTATGTTAAAATTTTTCATTGAAAGATAATCATATTACAGTTTATCATTTGAAAAATAATATTTTTACAATATTAAATCTTTGTATGTAGGAACGTGAATGGCTCATCATTTGTTTAATTTTTATTTATTTCCATTGTAAAGGGATATATATGTTATTGATAGTGATCACATGTGAAATGTCACATATGTGATATTTGATAGCAATTTACAATAAATATTGATATTCGTTGATTTCAAAACAACGTCGTGAGATACTCATTTACTTTTTTTTTAAATACAATGCACTATAGGTGGGAGAGGTATTTTTATCATCCTATTTTGCAATTATAGATCAAATGCCAGAAAATTTAAATGACTTGCTTAAATTCATGTAGTTATTTGGCATTACATTTGGGTCCAGGTTCTGTATTAAGTGATTTTCTAGCTCAATTCTTTCTCTCTACAATAAGTTCATGATTTTAAATTTCTATATACTAAATAACCACAGTGAGACATTTGCCATTATATGTTCTATTGTCATTTTATTTCTAGATATTGTTTGGTCTTTTCCCAATGTGCAGCCTATATATACATATATTTGTCTCTCTGTGTGTTTCCATAACCTAAATTCTTACCCTAATGCATTGTCTAATTTTTTTTGGATGAACAAATGAAGTTAATATTCATTTAGTTTCAGAGCTTGGTAACTAATATATAAAAAGAGAATTTATCTACAGTAATGTTGAGTAATTGTGCCATTTTTTGTCTAAAAGATGATGTAAATATTTTTTACTATATATCGGTCCATCTTTTATCTTTCTCTGCTCTTTACCTTCTTCCAATCCCTCTCCTGTTCTCTTCTCCTTCCTCCTTTCCTCACTTCTCATCTCCTCCCCTTCTCTGGGGTCCCTTCTTGTCTTTTTATTTTCAAACAGAAATAGTCTTAATGATTAAAAGTAAATAAATCTTGAAGTTTTGGGTGAGCTCTGGGCTCAGTAGAAATTATAAGCCCTCTCAGATCATTTCATGTTTATGTAGTATAAACACTGTAACTTGAAAATTTCAGTTGAGGACTGATTACAAAATACAATAGGTATTGAAAAAGGATGCAATTTTCTCTTCTGAAATGGAAGAACAGGCTATACACATGCAGTAACAACCAACACTCAAGTATGGTTAATATTAATAGAGAGAAGAAAATTTTTAAAACTCTTATATTTACTGAATACCTACTCTGCATTAGGTAAGGAATCAGTCAATTTCACATTATCAAATTTAATCCTTGCAATAATTCCCTGTTTTGCATGTGAAAAAGCTCAAGTTAGGAGAGATTAATCACCTTTCAGGAGGTCACTTCGGGGGTCATGAAGGACCTAGGGATTGGGAGAAGGTGTCTCTCATACTAAACCTATTCTCTTTCCATCAAAATGTGCAGAAAGGAGTAACTATTCTGATAAGATCTCTAATTATAGTGTTTGTAAAAAAAAAAAAAGAGGTCATCGTCTATATGTGTCTGTCTGTGCATATTAAAAGAATGTTCTCAGATAACTTCAGATACTATTTCATATAATCCTTTCTCCTAGTAAAAGGGGAAACAGTCCTTTGAGTGCATCTTTATTGAAGTATTTCTTATCTTGTCTGCTGCAGGCTACAGCATCTAAATCCCTGAAAGTCCCCGATAGATTTTAGGTCCAAATGAATAATGTTTGTCTTCTGTGTTACTACTTTTAGAAAGCAATTCGTGGTGCAAATGTGGCTGGGGCCTGTGGGTAACAAAAAGTCCTACGTTGAGGGAGAACATTGCCTGTTACTTGATTTGGTATCTTAAAGCCCAATTTTTAATAAGGAGATCACTTCTCTGCTTTTCTTTATATATCTCTCTAAGTTGACCTATTATTGAATACATCATTGCTGATGAAATTTTCCACATTTAAAATATATATACTATATATAGTTAAATGAGCTAGCAGTTACCATTTAGAGGGAAGGACACAATCTCATTAGCAAGAAGGCAGGCAAATCATAGAGATAATAATGAACATTAGTAAATCAACATCCCATAGGTGGGGAGATGAAAATTTAGGTCTGTTATCATCAACTGTATTTAAGTTTCAGTAAGATATATTGTCTGTTCATTTAACATAATTTCTTATAGCAAAATGGAAATAATTACAATAAACCATCATGGTGAATAATTAATATAAATTAGAGGTTGTGGACAGACATATATGCATATAAATAAATGCAAACGAATGAAGTAATGCATATGAAAGCAATTAGTTTTAAACAAATGGATTGTTTCTGAGAAGTTTGTAACCATTTGAGGTGATTATTAGGATTTGTTAGTGCTAAAATAGTGTTAAAGCTCAGTTGATCAGGAGATCACTAGAGAGCTTTTATTGAACAAATTTCTTAAGTTACACCTGATGTACTGATTCAGTAAATGTGAGTGGGACAGGAAGAAAGTTTCCAAAGGTCGTTGGTGATTCTGGTGACTAACTAGATTAGGGAATAATAGTGATGACTTGAATTTATTGAGCTTTATTGAGTGTATACTATGGTCTAGACACTGCATAACACTTAACAAATACTGACTGGATTAATATCCATAAAACCCTGTGAAACAAACATTATCTTATAATGCCCAATTTACAGATGTGGAAACTGAGGCACAGAGAGGCTAAGTAACATGCCTAAAGTTATAAAGCTAGTAAGAGGTAGTGATGGGATTTAAGACCAGGAAATTTGACTCCAGATTCTGAGCTACTAAACAGCACATTCTACTTTAGTTTAGAGCATGTCACTGTGAAAAAAGTCTTCCTTTACTTGGGGTCCACCATGTTGACATTCTGTGACCTTGGGCAAATCATCAGCTACTGCTGGGATTTTACTTTGCCTTGTGGCAAAGCCTGTAAGAATTGTGATAGAGTCTGGGGTTTTTCAAATGAACACCTGGTTGCTTTAGTCATGTAAGAAGACAAAATACAGCCTAATAATTTAGTTGAAATTCATGAGTTTTCACTTTTTTCCCCTAGCCTTCACACATTTGAAAGTAGCTGTTGATAATTCAGTATGTATACTGTATAAATTCCTATTATTCCAGCTGTAATGCCACCCTTTTCCCTCAAGGGGAGACATCAGATACTCAGTGAGTGACAGGGTCAGTGTTAAAGAGAATCGGAATCTGCCCTAATTAATGAAAAAAGCAAATCATTTTATATTTTATATCTTTTATATTTTAATTCTTGTAAGTAACAAATTTCTTGCAATACTCCTCACAAATGATGATGACACATCCCTATATGTCTTTACCAGGACCAAGAACTGATTGACTAACAGTCGTCACATAGATTTGATTCGGCCGACATGACAGTTCAACTGCTTGCTTCATTGAACTGACCAGGCAATACTGCCAAAACAGTTGGATCAGTCCCAAACAGCCCAGACCCCCCTTTTACCTTGATGTAAATTGGAATGGCAATAATCCCACCCATCCTTCCTAAAGGAATGTGGGAAGAACTTGGGATAATATATTTGGACGTACTATGAATTTTTCTGGAAGGATTCAAAGATGAAATATTTTCATAATGGGTTCATCTTATCTGACATATTAAAAATAACTCTGATGGTAATAGGGAAAAGGTATCTCATTACTGGATATTTAATATAAGCCTTTAGCAGCCTATTGGTAAGAGAGCATATTAGCTCAGTGTGACACTGGTGGGGAATTGTTTAATTACAACAGAACGTAGCACAAAATGTGATTATTGCCCAGGAACAGTTTGAGATTCAATTCATTTCACAGTTTTCCAAAGCTGCTTTTAGTTGCTCTACTCACAAGGGCACTCACTGTGGAATGAATAGTGAGGGTTTTAGTTTATCTGACATCATTGTTAAAGAGAAAATGGAGGATGGGGGGGATGTTCACTGCAGAATTCCTGAAATCTGCCATAGTGGTGGTCTTCACGAATGCTCGCTTTGCTGTTCGGTACTTCGTTGCACTTCACAGCCCTCCTGTTTTCCCTTGGAGCTTTTTCTCACTTAGGTGATTTGTACCAGACCTTCTCCCTCTGATAAAAAGAACTTTGGAGATCATCTCCTCTGGGCTTGGATGCCATTTAGTAATGGCCACAGAGAGACCCAGTGCTCTCCATGGATGTTCTTTGAGTTATTTGAGACGATGGTGATGTATGAATTTATTGTATTGGAGGTCAAAAGAAGAAAGTGGGTATGTGTTAAAATGTTTAGGGTTAAACCACATGAGCCGTGGGTGCTACAGTTCATGATTGCTGTGTTATCTATGTGAGTAGCTCTTTTTGCCAGCTTTCTTTGTAGCACCGCCTCTGCCACCTTCATTGATGAATTATAGCACCCTGTTAACCAATCAGCACTCTGGATTGGGTTTTGTTTATGGTATACACAGTAAACCAAAAAGACTGTCTATATTGTCTCCACACAGTGAAATTAATTTTTATAGCAAAAGGTAAGAATAAATGCTTCTTAGATTGTGTAATGACATGGAGAGTCACTAGGAAACTGATTATTTAGTTTTAGTGTTTCTTTAGGGGAGGTCATTTCTTATTTTATAAACATATATTAAAGTTCCTCCACAAATTATACAAATTTAGGGTAGACTTTATTTATTTATATTAAACATACCACTGGATTTGTCTCATTGAGAGATAGTACTCATCATTTCCTAGCTGATAGATTATTTTCATTACATGGTTTCTTTTAAGACTAGGGGGTCATCTTCGACTAATGAGCTTCCAGTGACCAGAACGGCATTCTTTGTTAAGGTGCTTTAGAATTTGATTAATTGGGAGGCCAGCCCTGGTCTTTTCTGCAGGCATCATTCATAAATCACTCCCTATGGTCTGCAGCAAAATTATCCACACTCTATTATTGGCAAAGGCTCTGCAATACCTTTATAACCCATTGGAAATGAACTTTATCCCCACATATTAAATTGTTTCTTCATAACTCTGCCCGCCTAGAATTAGACAAAGCACAGGGCATCCAAATGCTTTTACTTGATGTATAATAGAGATTGTTTCATCTGGTAGATAATTGGTTGGTGGGGAGAGGATAATAAGAAGAGATGATAATGACCAACTCACATGGTTAGCCAAGCTGAGCAGGAAGCATTGATTTGGGCAATTGGAATATCCTTTGAAATCTTGCCTACTGCTTTTTTTTTTTTTCCCTAGATTGCTTTGCAGTTTTGCATTTTGTTTTTGTTTTTGAATGAAATCAGTAGGCTCAGAAACAACTTTGAATTTTTTCCGTCATTGTTAGGTGTTAACATTTCCAGAGAAAAGGCTATCATACTGATGACAGTCCTTGAAATGCATTTTCTAATGCTGTAAATATTTGATGCTATACATCTTTTTAAGAAAGTCATTCTTGATAGATATCTTTACTCTTCTGCTTAAGATTTACTGGCATCTAAGCTAGTCCTAATCTGTAATTGGCATAGCATTTTCCTCTGCATGATGGAATATAGCAATTATAATAAAAGAATTTGCACACCACTCCTGAGAGATGACCCTTATTATAGTCATTTTGCAGCTAGTTAAGCAGAGAGGTCAAGTTCATTTCTCAGGATAAGATAGCAAGTCAGTGGCCCAGCCAGACATAAAACCTAGAGTTCTAATAGAGTCTACAATAAAAAACAGTGGATTTAAAAAGAAAAGGAATTAACTGGTAGCAGACTCCATGGCTTTCTGAGCACCTGGGAAGTACAGTCCCCCAAAGGGTTCCTTATTATCTTGGCCTAGGATATCAAGGTGACCACCATGTAGGGCATTAGAGAGGTATAGTTTGACTACTGAGTTTCTCCATGCTTTAAGGAGACCGGGGTGATTGGAGCCATCTACTCCTCTAAATTGAGCTCCATCCTGCTAGGAAGCCATGTGGTATCAATATGATCAAGGAGCAAAGAGTTAGGTGCCCCATGTTGTGTCTCCTGTCCTCTCCTCCACAACTTGGTTGAATAAACGGACAAGTCATTAACATCACTAAGCTTCAGTTCTTCAACTGCGGAATGAGATCATACCACCTGTCCTTTCTGTCCCATAAAGTTGCTGGAAGGATCCTGTAAGGCAATAGATGCTTCATAAAACATTAAACACTATACCTGACATACTATTTTAAGGCCTTCTAAAATAACATGAGATTGAAAATATGCATTTTTAATGGAAGATTCGGACTCCAAATTTGTTAATACAAAGAAGATCTGAGAAGGGTGTAACAATGGAACCAGGGGACATTTTTCTGGTGATTCTCAATCATATATGCTAGAATAATTGCAGCTAAAAATGATACTACATTTCAAAATTAGTTGTTACAGGGAAGTTAACAAATTCCTATAAAGTGTTTTCCTTTACCATCTTGACTTGGGAAACTACATAGGGATTTGTATCAAGAGAAACAAGTCCAAAAGGAAAGACATTGGATTGTGAATAATAATTTGAAAATTAAAATTGATGTTTTCTACTCAGAGGGAGTTTATAAAAAATAACTATGGATGTGTATTGTGGGGGTAACAAATTATACTGCTGTGGATTTTCTATAGGACCTCAGAGTAGAAGAGAACATTGGCACATTAGTCTTCAAATTTTCTCTCAAAGATCTATCAGAAAAGTTCTCAGCATCTTAGGGCAAATCTAAATCCAGAGGGAAAAAAAAGCAACAACAAATACATCCTTGGAAAAGCTCTAAGTCCCCCAAGTATATTTAATGTTTTGTTTCTCAAAAGTTGCCACTTTCACTTGATTATGCATTTCAATCCACAGAAATTCTTCACTTATACACCACATTTTAAATGTTTCCGTTAAAGGCATCATGGGGCGCTGAATTGTGTGAAATGCATCCTTGACACCTGTATAAATGTTTCAGGAGACAATTATGAAATGGCAACATAATTAATTTTTCTATTGCAGGAAACCTAATGGATCATAGAAAATATCCTAGTTGGCATGTGTAACTTCAATGCATGGTTCTTAGTGTTTCCCAAAAGGTGTTCGCCTAATGAAGTAAGTAATATTGCAAATAGCAATTTGCTTTGCTTTGTTTATTTTCCCAGCTTTGTTGCTTCATGCACTGTGTTTCTCAGTTTACCAATGAAAACTAACTTTGGGCCATTCCCAAGATTAAAAAAGAATAGCCTGATATGATCAAATGAGGTGACATTATTTTTTCTTAATCTATTGCTGTTGAGGATATTCTAGAAATACACTACTTAATTGAATAGCTGTCCCAGGAACTGATTTATTGCTTCTTTTAACTTAAAATGTTAGAACTACTAAGCAAAAACTAAATACCGATTTGAACTAGTTTTAAATCTTTTGAAAATGGGAGCACTATTTTAATATTAATTGACTTGAATCTTGGTGGACCAATTCCTAAAACATTCTTTTGTCATTCTCATTTGGTTTATCTTTGTCTCTAGAGTATCAAGGGATTCACACTCGATCAAGTCATAGTTGATAAGCATCACTTTCTTTAGTCTGCTTATAACATAAATCCTCCCTCTTAGCTTCTACCAACCCACACCTCCTTGTACAACTTTTTATTTCCTCATAGCCTTCATGTTTCTGCTATGATTGCATCACTATATCACACATATTTTTGTAGAGCTAGATTTCTGGGGATTCTGAAACATGAAAAATGGGTGAGTTCCATAGGGAAATGTGGAACCAATGCACAGCCAGTATGAGGAAGAACACAGCCCAATGACTGTAGGGTGACAGTTTCAAGAGGGGAAGATTCCTTCTGCTGTAAGCAGATTTTTGATTTTTCTGAAATAATGCTAACCTGTGGCATTTGGCAAACATAAGGGCATACCTAAGGAGGCAGAAATTGTGTAGGGCAGTAGGGTATGGTAATTTTTAAAGGCCACAAACTGAAAAGTGATAACTGCTTTTGCTTATTTATCAGGTTAGTTTCAGACTTTTAACCTTGACGTCAGTCTCAGCATGGTCTCCAGATCCTTTATAACAAGTGTGTTGGTGTGGCTCCCTGGATTCATCCTCTACTGTCTGTGCTGTGTTCCTTGGCTTCTAAAGACTGTATCATCTGGGCTCTCTTGCTGAATGGCTGTCAGTTGGGTCTGCCAGTGGGAAGCACTGGCAAATATTGGAAAAAGGAAGGGGAGGTGTCAGGGTATTTTGTCCCTTCTCATTCCTTGCTCTAGTGCCTTGACCTTATTATACAGTACAACTCCTCTGTGGTTTTCATTTTCATTGGCTCCACTAATACTGTTTCCTTCCCATCTTCTTTTGGCCTTGGTTTCCCTTTGTTGCTAATCTCTGTGAACATCAACCTACCTCCTTTCTCTCTCCATTAACCTTGCCAACACCTCTGCAAACAATCTCTTCATTCAAGTCTCTTTGTCTGGGCTCAATACTGTTTCCTGTTGCTAACTGTGTCTGATACAAGAGTTGTATGATGTCGAGATTGCAGGATTTGTTCTCTGCCACTCCTCTGTGACTATAGAATTATCTGTTACTGACTAGTCCCTGACTAACAAATATAATTAAGCAGAATGCAGGGTTTAAGAGCAAATGGAAGGGAATAAGAGAGACTTGGGTTTGATTTTATGCAAGTAACTTCACCACTGCAACCGCCACTTTCCTCCTCTGTAAGATGGGGATTGTAATTGTATTAATATCACTGGTTCTTTTGAGACTAAATGGGATAATACATGTAGAACTCTTAGCACATCACATAGTACTGTGTGCACAGTCTGCAGTTAGCTAGTACATAATAAGCACTCAATACATTTTATCGTCATGTTTATGTATTTCCCAGCTACAAATACAGTGATACTTAGAGGGAATGTGTATAATCGGTGGATCGGTAGAATAGACAGAATTTGCCCATCATCATCACATATAACATGGATGGTATGGCTTTGTTAGCAGAAAGTGTGGATGAAGATGAACTAGGTGTGAAATGTTAGAAATGGTTGCTGCTCTGATCATAGCCTCTTTCCTTGTGGTCGCTAGTTCCGCTTTGTTTAAGATGGTCTGGAGGACATGCGGCATGCTGTTTTGTCTGTCTCTGATAAGAGGCTACCATCTGGTGTTTGATCATCAGGATTACTGATGTTACCAGTTATTCTTTTATTTCTGTTTTAATCAACCTTCTTCAAGGCATGCTTCCCAAATGTGAAGAGCCAATTTGCTAAGAAAGCCATCTACTTGCATATAGCAAAGCTGAAGAATTTGTTTACTTGATAAGTCTCAAAAAATGTTCTTATTAGTGAAACAAAATCTACATTTTTGGTTATGTTTTCTAGGTTGATGGTTCTCTTAGGAATTAAAAATGCTTATGCCAACAATACCTGACTTTCATGGGTTGCTTGCAGGGTTAATGGCTCTGTGGAGAAAAATCTAGGCCTAAAGTCATTAGCTTTCTACTCCCTGTCATTCTCAATGATGATACTAGGCAGTTGTCAACAGTTACTGTTATATCCAATATTTGCAGCTATTCTGGAAGGATTTAATTATGTAGATGCTAGTGGCATGTCTGGACATCTGGTGAATGTATATTGCCCTTTATGTTATCCAAAGTGTGAAGGTTAGTAACTTATTAGGCTAGGATTGATGTTCGCATGGCACCACTCACAAGCTTCATAACCTTTTTCTAAGCCTCAGTTTCCTAATGTATAAATGGGGATAATAGCTCTCATAGCATTCATGTGAAAGATAAAATAAAATAATGTAAGGAAAACATTTATTACGTTACCTGGCCCCTAGTAAGTTCTTTTGAAATGTTAGGCATTTAGCTGTTATGTGGCAGAATTGAAGATCCAGTGCCAGAACCTGAAGCTAGGGTGATAAACTCAATAGTCCCTGTACTCATGGAGCTTTAAGTCTGTTCTTTGGCTAGTTGCTTCCATGATGTTTGCTAGCAAAGAGTAAGCTTTACTCATGCTAGTAATGACCCTTAGCCTATTTTCTGGTGTTAATGTTTCAAACCAGAAAGGGAACACTTTGAGTATAATTTAATTGAATCCACACTTGTTGTAAGAGTTGCTATGCAAGTGGTTAAATTTCCATTATCTTCCAATTTCAGTACATTCTGTTTCCCCTTCTTTTTTTGGCTATACTTGGCACTGTGACTGACTAGACAAATACAGAACTATCTAGTGGTGGTTAAAAACACAAACTTTGCAATCAGACAGATTTGTGTTGAAACTAAGCTCCCTCACTTATTAGCTGTATGATCTCAGGATAATTGTCTCACTAATCTATCAGGTTTTTGCTATTACAGACAGACTAAAATACAAAGAAGAGATACAGACTCATATACACTCACAGGGAGAACACTGTGTAACAACAGAGACTAGGTTCTGTTGCTGTTAACCAAGGAACACCAAGGCTTGCCAATAAACAATAGAAGCTAGGAGAGACTCATGGGACAGATTCACCTTCTGAGTGAATTCACCCAAGAAGGAAACAACCCTGCTGACATGTTAATTTCCAACTTTCAGACTTTCTGTCTTTATAACTGTGAGAAAATATATTTCTGTTGTTGTAACTACAAGGTTTGTGGTACTTTGTCATGAAAGCCCTAGGAAACGGATACAATCATAATTTTTTATTATTTGTAAATAAGAGAACTAATCAGTTCTTTCATCTGATGTAAAGGGGTTTAGTGTCTTCGAGTATAAATATCTAAGCTTTAAAATCACTTACTTTCCCCACATTGAGAAAAAGATCAATTTCATTAATATATAGCTATATATAATAATTTATAATATTAAATGATACATATATTTATAGATTATATGACAGTATCCCTCATGTTGTTTTGAAATGCGTGCAGTAAGCCTCAGTGATGAAACAGCTTGCCCAGCATCATACAAAGAATATGATTTCCTGATTGCTAGTCTGATTCCTGACTGAAGGTGAGACTGAGTAACCATGTCCATGGTTTCATCTCCCTGACTAATTCATTTCCTCCTTGAAGATTGAGTTGGCAGTCACGAGTGCCCTTCTTTAACATTTTTCCTCATAACCACTATTTCTTTAATACTTAAAATTGTCATCTCTCTTCACTGTTCTGTATCTTATTCTTTTTTCTTATGTAATGTAAAATCTGATTTTTTTCAGTTGCTCCATGGAGATAAGGACCAATACTAAAAATGGAATGCTCTAACATTGACACACCACATTCTAATCATGTAGGCTATTACAGTAGAGCGCTAGTGTTTCTTTCCATGCCAATTATCATTACTTTCAGAGAGAGTGAGCACTAAATTATGGGGAGAAAATAGTCATTAGAACATAAAGATTTCATAATTTTCTGAAAGAAATCTCCCCAGTAACCAGGCTTGCTATAGATACACAGTAATTTTTGATTTTGTAACTAAAACAATTAATTGATCTAATTACTTTTTTAATTAGTAAGAAAATAAGAGAGAGTGTGAAAGAGAGGTGTAGATGTGCTCCTTGATTAGAAAGAACCTGATAAACTCATTCAAATGGGGCTATAAATGACCAGGTAACTTTAACGTATTACCTATATAAAGTGTTCTTTTTTTGGGGGGGAGTGTTGTATGGGACAAACCCTGAAACTATAGTCGTGGAATATCATTCATTAATGTGAATATACGTATTAGTAGTGGTGGTGGAGTTTTTGGTAGTGTGACAAAAACATTTGTATACATTGGAATCACTAATAACTGGAATGGGTTGTAGTTTGGAGGTTACCTAGTTAAACTCTCATTTTTACAGGAAATACCAAGGCATGGGGAATTACGTGGCTTGCTAAAGGATAGTGCAGACTTAGCATTAGAAATCAGGACTTCTGACCCTATCCCAGTGCTCTTTTCATTATAATAGGAAGGGAAAACGCGTTTCAACTGTGTACCAATCTGGACCATTGACAGTAGTTGCCCGGCGTACTTTCCCTGATTGTTTAGTAATGTTTGTCATGGGTTCTGGAAGAGGCAGTGGTTGACACTTATTATGAATTATCATCTCTGATCTACACAGAACTGTCACCTCGAACCTATTTTTGACAGTCATATAGTAGATATCTCCAGAATGAAATGTGAGATGTATCATATGTAGGGGGAAATAAAGCTAAGTTTTGTGCGCGCGTGTGTGTGTGTGTGTGTGTGTGTGTGTGTGTGTGTGTGTACGGTAAAGAAAGCAAGCTTTTGCCCACGGTGACATATTTTCTTCAATTAAAAACTTCTTAGGGCATTATGCTAAGTGGAATAAGTCAGACAGAGAAAGACAAATACTGTATCATATCACTCATATGTGGAATCTAAAAAATACAGCAAACTAGTGAAAAAAACAAAAAAGAAGCAGACTCACAGATATAGAGAACAAACCAGTGGTTACCAGTGGGGAGGGGAGAGGGGGGAGGGGCAAAGATGGGTGGGGGGAAAAGGAGTTACTAATGGGATTATATGAAATCATGTGTGTGAAACTTTTGAAAATTGTAAAGCACTACAGAATTAAAAGAATCTGTCATTCAATTAAAAAAATTAAAAATAAAATAAAATGTATCTTAAAAAATAAAAACCTCTCAAAGCTCAAAAACCTAGTAAAAGCCATTTGCAAAAAAAAAGTCTCCATTCCAGTGTAAGAAATTTTGGAACTTGTGTGCTTCCCTTTGTTTTTCTCTAATGCCTGAAGCTCTGCTGATGCCTTATTTGTGATTTATAAAATTAAAATTCTTTACCTTCACTTTTGATTTTCTCTCTACAAAAGCATACGTGTTGTCTCTGCTTAAAGCCTCAGTTCATAGAACATTCTCAGAAAAAGTAAACCACACACTTCTTCCTTCTGTACCTTTCCAGTTGACTGCTAAGCTGTCATTCTGCCTTTCATGATATTTTTGTACTTGGAGATTTACTATTCTGAAAGATCTCAAAGGGCTCCATGAAATGGAATTTGCTATTTGATATGATTTCCTATTGAGTTTGGAAAGCATTAGGCCACAGCATATCCTTTATTTTATAAATGGGGAAATGCTAACAGAGAAGGCGAGTGAATAGCTGTAAGTCACACAGCAAGCAAGTGTTGTAACATTCCGTTTTGACTATTATGGTACATTGTTTCTATCTCTATCCTTTTGCCCTTTTCTTGGAAGATCAACGATTGCAGTGGTAGTGTGCATTTCACTTTACCAAAGCTTTGAACTTGTCTCTTCAGAGGAGCTGCACAGGTGGGAAGAAAAGAGCCATGCTCCATCTGCATGGGTCTGTGCTCTTTCACAGAAGCTGACTTGAGGCTTCATTTTTGGAGAATGAATCTTTGGGAAATAGACCACTTTATTCTGAAAATCAGTTTGAAGATTTGCGACGTTTGTTGGCTGCAGGCAGGGGTTGTGTGGATTTTTTTTTTCCCTCAGATACAACGGATCAGTGCTCTACCTACGGAAAATGACAGCTAGCAAAAGAAAATAATGTCTAGAGCAATGAAAAAAACTTTCAACTGTCTTTAAGTGATAAAATGCTGAAAAACGCAAGGATTTCAATTTCTTTATGAGTGACACCAAGACTTGCAAAGTTATTATTCTGCCTCTTGGTAAGCTTACTAAAGAACTCTGTTCAGAAGTTGCTCGGCCTGTTAAAAAAAATAAGAGATTTTCTTTCTTTTACCTTTTGTCTCTCTCTTTTTTTTAATTTTAATTTTATTTTTTTACAGTCAATCAGTGTGATAATGGAGCTGTTATTGGAAACAGTTGACTGCTCTGCTGCTTTTTAGCGAGAATTTTTTCTGTGCATCTCTTTGGCAGTTTTTCTTCAAGATCTCTCTATTGAGGGTATGGATTATTGAGGGCATTTGCTGACAGCCTCAAGGAAAAAGAAAGAACAATTCCATTCAAAGCAGTGATCATTCTTCAAACCTCTTTGCATCCAAGTGACTAAAAAGTTCAGTACATAAAAAATATGTTCTCAGATGACTAACGTCTGGGAAGTCCACAGGAATGATGCTCTGTGTAATGTGGATGACGCTCATTGTTACTTTCTCTTGTCCTTCAAACATGATGATTATTATATGGTTATTGGTAAAATCCAATGACAAATTTTACCTGTATCTCATTCATTTTTACAATTCTGTAATCTTTATGATTCTCTTATCAAAATGGTAAGGGCTTAGGGTATTATCCTCATTTACAGCTTGAGAGCCCCAGATATCAAATGAAAAGAATTCTTACCCAAGATCAGCACTCAAGGGACTTAGCAGCATCCTCTGCTGTGCTCTAAACATACCAGCCTCTATCGCCAGATGTCCCTAAGAGCAATAAACAAGGTGGAAAAGAGAGAAAAAATCAATATGAGTTAAGGAGAATTGGTTTTACATAGAATTTTGGAAAGTTTTTCTGTGACTTTTCAGTGGCTCTTTGAAAGTGACTTTTTTTTTTTCCCAGTAATAAGGAAAATGTCAGTGTGACCTGGATATAATGAATATCTTGTTTTTTGAAGGTCATTAGCAGTCACAATCCCACTTCTATGGTAGGGCAAGCGTTCAAAGTCTATGCAGTGTGCATTCATTTACGAGAGCTCACATTTCTCTATTACAGTGTGTCCGATTTCTGAAAGCATGCTATCTGGAGACAGTCTTTCTCTAGCTGATAAGACAGAATTGAAGACCCTGGCACCGTTCATTTCAGTGATTAGGGGCAGAAACAAGGTGTAACTAAGAATATGTTTGCACAAAACCTTTGGAATGACCTTTTTCAATGATGGATGAATGGATAGATGGATGGATTAGTTCACCTTAGCAATCTGCTAATTCATTTGAAATATACTATTTTTATTATTAAACCTGACACACAATTATTGGAGAATATAGAAAGAGGAAAAATACAATTTACCCACAAAACTGTTATCCAGTGATAATCACCATATCATTTTGTTATATTCTATTTCATTCTTTTTAGTATGCATATTTGTAATATTTAAAAAGAAAATTGTTCATAAAATTTTATATTCTGATTTACTTCCTTAATGATAATGATATTTTCCCCAGGCAATTAAACATTCTTTGATTGGCTTGTTTTTTTCCACTTTATCATATTTTATTCAAGCATTCCTGTATAGTTGACTATTTGGGTTATTTCCAATTTTAATATTATTAGTGAGACTGAAATAACACTTATCTACTTATATCTTTGTCTTCTCACTGGTCATATTTTCAGTTAGAGAGGGAGCATTCAAGAGAAAGAGGAAAAGAAATCAACTAGCATGTGCATTTTCATGAGACACTTCCAAATTGCCTTCCAGTGAGATCATGCCAATTTATACTCCCACCAGCAGTGCATGAGAGTACCTGTCTCCCCATAGCTTCAGTAATTCTGAATTCTATTATGTATTTGAAAAGTCAGTTTTATATGTAAGACATGAGAGTACAGAAGGAGTTTGGGGGATAGGCAACTGATGAAGGAAGTCTTCCCTAGAGAGATGACATTTGAGCTGAATCTTGAAAGGGAAAGGGAAATCTCTGGGCACATAAGGAGTAAGGTGCTGAGGCTGAGAAAACAAATGGCATGTGAAAAAAGTAGGGTCTGGAGAAATCATGGAATTTGGGGGGTATGTATCAGAGTATGTAGACTCTTAGGTAAAGGGAGGGCAGTGGAAAGGGAATAGAGACCAATACTAGAGAATAAAAGGCCATTTGTTTCATCATAAGGTTTTTAGTCTTTGTCTTGTAGATCAGAGTTTCTTCTAAGGTTTCCCCCAGATCACCAGGCGTTGGAATTACCCAGGGCTTTGGAAAGGAATTCCTTTTGGCTATTCTTCACTTTTATGAGGCTGCACAGAGGGAGGCTTTGTGGGAACACAGAGGGACTCTGTAAATGTGCCTGAGGATTATAAGGACACACACTAGTGTCATACTCATTATATACTCAGCATCTATAGGTGTAGAGTATTATAGGTCTCCGTAAGTATTGATTTAATAAATGCACCAATGAATAGAAGGATCTTAGCAGAGAAGTAATATGATATGTATATTTTTTTCAGTTTAGAAGGAGACTGGAGAGTAATATGGAGAATGAATTTGTAAAGGACAAATTTGGTGGTGGGGAGAACAGTTAGGAGACTATTCTATTTGAGAGAGAGAGAGAGAGAGAGAGAGAGACTAAAACCTGAATCAAGACAATGGGGGGGACTTCCCTGGTGGTCCAGTGGTTAAGACTTCACCTTCCAATGCAGGGGGTGCGGGTTCTATCCCTGTGTTGGGGAGCTAAGATCCCACATACCTCTCGGCCGAGAAAACAAAACATAAAACAGAAGCAATATTGTAACAAATTCAATAAAGACTTTAAAAATGGTCCATATCAAAAAAAAATCTTAAAAAAAAAAGACAATGGGAACAGGAAATGGAGAGAAAGTGACAGAAGAAAACCTTTAAGGCATTTGTGACCCACTGGATGTATGTTATATGTGTGAGATAGGGTGGTTAGATAGAAGAAATCATTTCTAAATTCTGGCTTAAATGGGTAGGTGAGGTTCCATAAATTAATAAGGAAATACCACAAGAGTAACAGGTTTAATGGGAAAGATAATGGTGTGGTTATATGGATTTGAGGTGCTTTGACATCTTCCACTGTAAGATATTCAGGTGAAGAGTTCCACAGGTGTTTTTTTCTGTTAAACACTTCTTCTTGTTGTTTGTCCCAATATTATCATGTGAACTTTACACTCAGAGATGGATGTAGAATTTATTTTACAAGATGTATATTAGATACTGAAAACATTAATTTATTCTTGTTTTTAATTTATAATACATCAGTGTTACAAAAGTATATGATTATTTGGATAATTTATTAACCAAATTTAAATGGATAACAAATGGATAAAAATCATTGTAAAATTAATTTCCTCATAAACAGGTTATTTGTTGACATTTAGGATTGTTTTCTTCTGTTAAATTGGTATAACTATCATAAGGCTTAAGTATATTTAAATTTTTTCTATTTTTATTTTAATAACTTTTTATACTGTAAATATAAGCATTTAAAATGTCTATAGATATAAAATACGGAATTCAAAAACAAATTAATTTTTTAAATTTCAAATAAATTGATGTGAGAATTCAAAATATTGTGTGGAAACTAGAAAAAAGACAAGCTTTATTGATTCTTTCCTACTGTCTCATATACTATATAGTTAGAAACTATACATTGCTTTCTAGGAAAAACTGTACCATTGTAATGGTTTGCATACACTTTTAAAAATTGTTACAATAAAATAACTTGGAAAATATTTACATTTAAATCTTATTTTAATAGGACAATGCATTAAAATTTACTATGAACATGACCTTGGATCCAGAAGAATACAGATTATAAGGATAACAATATATTATATTTTAAAAACAAATATGAAGTAGAGAGACAACATTTTAGCTGTATTTTAGACTGAGCTAGTCAAAGGTAAAAATACTGCAAATTCTGAGGCTTATTAGATTAAAAAACTTCAATAGTTTAATAAGAGGTGAGTTGATGTTATTTGCAGTAAGATTTAATTCATCTAGCATATTCTCTTAATTTATTTAGAGCAAAAGCATTTTTACATAATGTAACAATCTCTGCTATGGAGTCTAATGCATTCAGGACAGAGTTAATTAGTAACTATGGTAACTCTTAGGCCTACTAAGTCCAAATGTGGTGGAAATGCTTGACAGACTAGAGCTCCATAATGTGCTTTCAGCTTTCATGAAAAATAATAAGCTAATAAGTTTTCTAAAGAAGATGGTGTTCAGGGATTGAAGATATGATGCTGAATTTACTTAGATTGTTGGCTTTTTCCCTCTTCCTAAAATCTCCATATGAGCAAGCAAATGGCCCAGATAAATGTTTCTCACTGAGGTGTTAAAAGGGAAAAAAACAACAAATAATGAAGAACAAAATGATAGAGGTGTTTTGGGACAGTTACATAATAGCATCGCGTTCTGTAGCTTTGAGAAGTCTTTTATCCAAGCATAAAGCATTATCAAATAGGACTATCTCTCTAAATAATAATTAAAAAATAGATTTGCAGATGTTTTTAAAATTTCATTTCACCAAGTTACTAAAAAGAAAAAAGCATCTTTTTAAGGTATTTTTAATTGACCTGCTGTTCTAGGTAAGACTGCATACCTTTCTCAGGAGAAACAAAACAAACAAAACACTATAGAATTGCTCAGTCTGGGCATCAGGAAACAGGTCTTTGTTTTTGAGAAATATTCAAAAGGTTTTCAAATCATAAAGCTTGTTAATTTTTTTCCCCATCAAACCACTGAAATGGCGAGAGCCTGACTTTCTGCCGAAATGCACATTTTCTCTAGGTTGGTACTTTTGTTATTGAACATTTGAATTATTTGGGGAAGGCTTAAATGAAGTGAACTCCTGTATCTGAAGCAATATGAGTTTTTTATACTTAGTTCATGAAATTTTTATTCTTTTGCATAGAAACTATTTTGTTTTAGTTATACAAATTTTATTTCTTCATTGAATTTTTTGAGATAATTGTAGATTCACATGCAGTTGTAAGAAATAATGCAAAGAAATCTTATGTACCCTTTACCCCATGATTCCTAATAGAACACATCCAGCAAAATTATATTATAATATCACAACTGGGGTATTGACCTTGATACAATCAAGATTGTATCAAGGTCAATATTGCAGAACATTTCCATCACTGCAAGTATCCCTCATGCTGCCCTTTTATAATAACCACATCTACTTCCTTCCCATCCCTAACCCCTCCTTAACCACTGGCAACCACTAATCTGTCCTCCTTTTCTGTAATTTTTTAAATTTCAAAAATGTTATATATGGTTCAAATATTAAATATTTAAATATTAACAATACTAAATATTTAATATTTAAATATTAATAATATTAAATGTTATAAATATTATATATGGTTCAAGAATCATATAGTATGTAATGTTTGGGGATTGACTTTTTTTCACTCAACATAATTCTCTGGAGATTAATCCAAGTTATTACATGTAATAATAGTTTTTTATTGTTAAATATTATTCCATGGTATAGGTGTACCATAGTTTAACAGTTTATCCATTGAAGGACATCTTTGTTGTTTCCAGTTTTTGGCTATTAAGAATAAAGTTTCTACCTTATTTACAATAGCCGGGACATGAAAGCAACCTAAGTGTCCATCAACAGATGAATGGATAAAGAAGACGTGGCATATATATACAATGGAATATGACTCAGCCATAAAAAGAAACGAAATTGAGTTATTTGTAGTGAGGTGGATGGACCTAGAGTCTGTCATACAGAGTGAAGTAAGTCAGAAAGAGAAAAACAAATACCGTATGCTAACACATATATATGGAATCTAAGAAAAAAAAAAAAAAAAGGTCATGAAGAACCTAGGGGCAAGACGGGAATAAAGACACAGACCTACTAGAGAATGGACTTGAGGATATGGGGAGGGGGAAGGGTAAGCTGTGTCAAAGTGAGAGAGTGGCATGGACATATATACACTACCAAACGTAAAATAGATAGCTAGTGGGAAGCAGCCGTATAGCACAGGGAGATCAGCTTGGTGCTTTGTGACCACCTAGAGGGGTGGGATAGGGAGGGTGGGAGGGAGGGAGACGCAAGAGGGAAGAGATATGGAGACATATGTATATGTATAACTGATTCACTTTGTTATAAAGCAGAAACTAACACACCATTGTAAAGCAATTATACTCCAATAAAGATGTTAAAAAAAAAAAGTTTCTGTAAACATTCATGTACAGGTTTTTGTGTGAACATAAGTCTTCATTTCTCTCGGATAAATACTCAGGAGTATAACTGCTGAGTTACCTGTTTAGTTTTGTAAAAAACTGCCAAACTGTTTCCAGAGTGATGTTACTATTTTACATTCCACCAACAATGTATGATATTGCTAGCAATGGATATGTTCTCCATATCCTTGCTAGCATTTGATGTTACTGTGTTTTTTTTTTTTTAGCCATTTTGATAGTATGTAGTGGTATTAAATTGTAGTTTTAATTTGCATTCCCTTATGGTTATCTTGAAAATCTTTTCATATGCTTATTTGCCATCTGTGTATCTTCTTCAGAGAAATGTCACTTCATGTTTTTTGCCGGTGTTTTAATTGGATTGCATGTTCGTTTTTTTTGTTTTGTTTTTGTTTTTGTCTTTTGCTATTGAGTTCTGAGACTTTCTGTACTCTAGATACCAGTTCTTTGTCAAATGTATGGTTTGCAAATATTTTCTTCCAATCCATAACTTGTCTTTTCATTCTCTTAACAGAGTCTTTCACAGAGAAAAAAATTTATTTTAATAAACTTCAATTTATCAATTTTTCCTCTTATGGATTATGTCTTTGCTGTCAAGAGTCTAAGAACTCTTTACTTAGCCCTAGATCCCAAGGATTTTTATCCTGCATTTTTTTTCTAAAAATTTTAGAGCTTTACACCTTATATTTAAGTTTGTTATCCATTTAGAATTAATTTTTGCATGAGGTATAAGACTTAGTTTGAGGTCCAATATTTTCTGTTGTTTGTTTATGGATATCTAATTGCGACAGCATCACTTGTTTTCTCAAGGGAAGTTTTCTTTCCTCCCTTGAATTGATTTTGTGTCTTTGTCAAAAATAAGTTGTACACAAAAATATTCGTGTGGATGTACTTCTGGGTTCTCTGTTCTGTTCCACTGATCTAAGTATCTATCCCTCTGACAGTACACATAGTGTTTCAATCACTATAGCTATTATATAATAAACCTTTAAGTTGGGTAGACTGATTTCTCCCACTTTATTCTTCTTTTTCAGAATTATTTTAGCTGTTCTAGCTTCTCTTCCTTTCCATACAACTTTTAAATAATTTTCTCAATATCTACAAAAATCTTATTGTTATTTTGATAGACAGTGCTTTAAATCTGTATGTCAATTTGGGGAGAATTGACGTCTTTTCTATGTTGGGTCTTCTAATGCATGAATATGGTATGTCTTTCTGTTTATTTAGACCTTAATTTCTTTCAACAATGTTGTTTAATTTTTAATATATAAGTCTTGTACATGTTTTGTTAGATTTACTCCTAAGTATTTAATTTTTAAAATAATTGTAAATAGTATTGTATTTTTAATTTCTGTGTCCATGTATTCATTGCTAGTATATGGAAATACATATGTTTTTGTATGTGTGTCTTATATATCTTGTAATCTTGCTGAACTTACTGATTCTGAAAGGATTTTTTTGTAGACTCTGGGATTTTTCTATCTAAGCAATTATGTCATCTGCAGATAGGGTTAGTTTTACTTTTTCCTTTCCAATTTCTATTTTTCTTATTTCCTTTTCTTGCCCTCTTGCATTGGTTAGAGCTTCCAGCACTGTTGAATAAGAATGTTGAGAGTGGACAACCTTGCCTTATTCCCAGTTTGGGGGAGGAGGAAGGCATTCAGCCTTTCTTTATTAAGAATATTGTTGCCATTAGGTTTTTAAAAAATGATCTTTAATTAGTTGAGGAAATTTCTCTCTTTCAGTTTTTTTGAGAGTTCTTGTCACGAATGGATGCTGAATTTTATCAGATACTTTTTCCTGTATTGATTGATCATATATATATTTTTTCTTTATCCTTTTAATATGCTGGGTTAAATTGATTGATTTTCAAATATTAAACCAACTTTGCATCACTGGAATAAACCTCACTTTGCATGGTGATTGGTAATTTGTGTCTTCTCTCTCTCTCTTTTTTTTTCTTTCTCAGTCTTACTAAAGGTTTGTTAATTTTATTCATCATTTTTTTCCCACTTGGGTCCTAAGTTCTGTAGCCAGTCTGCCTTCTCTCCAACTTTCAGAGTTTCTTACATTTGTTTTATATATAATGCCCAGAGTTTGTGCTTGTGCCTAGCAGGAGGAATATAAAAAGTATTCCTACTATATCTTCTCAGAAGTGGAATAGCAAATTTGATTTTATAATACATTTCTGAGTCTTACAAGTTGTGCGGGATTCTGGTTTTCTGTTTGCCATTGAAGCCAGGGCGAACACTCAGTTTTCGTGGTTCAATAAAGGGAAGCCATAGGAAAAAAATGTTTGTTCTCAATCCTTGTGTCATTTCTGCAACCGTTGTGAGGCTCTGAGTTTCAAACCAGATCCTTTGTGGAATTGGGCAGTGAGAACTGCCTAAAATCATGGTGTGACTTTAGGAAGACGTGTGGCCTCTCTCTGTCTCTCTCCTATCTGTCTATCGATCTATCTAGTTATATGGCATAATTTCCATAGAATGTTAAAGGGACTCTGAAAGGCTTAACAGAAAATTTCTACGTATAATACCCATAATTCTACTGAGTTATATCAGTAGAATTTTAGTGGTTAACTTGTAAAGTTGCCTAAGTTCTTATAAACAGGTACATTAGGGAATATTTAAATAGTGAAGCAAATAATTGAGAGGAGAAAGAATAGAGTGAAAATTGTGAGGAAGATTCAGAAGAGGTAAGACGATTAAGAGGAGCCTTGATTAAAAATGACAAATGAATAACGGAAGGCTCAAAGGGAAGGCAGGTGAAAGAGGAGCAGGAGGTGCATACTTAAGGCAGGAGGGAACGTGGGTGGTGACAGGTAGTGAAGAGTGAGGGACACCAACTCACGGAGAGGGGAGTGTTTAATGAGTAAAGAAGAGACATATTAGTGGGACAGAAATGAAGATTATGTCAGGGTTTCTAAAAAAGAATGAGAGAAATGACATTAATTTGGCAAAAACACAGGATATCTTAGGAAATTGAGAGAAAAGCTATTAGACAAATGAACAAGAACAACAACAAAACACCCCAGAGTATTGTGGAGTGGAGTCATCAAAAGTGATTGAAGAAAACATTTGGGATTTTAAAGAGGGGAAGATAGCAGTTTCAAAGTAACTTAAAAAGCATGTGGCTTAGGATATTAGAAATTAGGATAAGAGAAACAACATAAAGGACAAAAACAAGTTCTATTCCATTGAGTAACTCTTTGAGTTTATTTATACATATGCTTGTAAGATACTATAGGAGATGCAAGAATGTCATAGCTTCCTGTGCAAGAAACTTTATAATGAGATAAGGACATAATAATTATAAAAAAGCAGAATATGAAAGTACCATAAAAGTAATAAAGGGAGAGAGAACTCAAGGAAGAGAGAAATCCAACCCTGTTGGAAGGAATTCATGATGGAGGAGATATTTGGGGAGGGGTCTTAAAATGAGACTAGACTGTGAATAGGAGGAAATGGGGGAGACACTCCAGGCATGGGGTAAGTCTGTGAAAAGGCACAGAGGCAAGGGGTATGCGGATGTTTAGAAAGTGATAATTAGTCAACTAGAGACAAGTTATATACTTGAGGGCTAGGCTAAGAAGGGTGTAGACCAAGGGGGATCTTAGTAGATGTCTTTTTTCCTATTTTTTTTTT
The DNA here is from genome assembly GCF_028564815.1 of Eubalaena glacialis. NCBI lineage: Eukaryota > Metazoa > Chordata > Mammalia > Artiodactyla > Balaenidae > Eubalaena > Eubalaena glacialis. The sequence goes on along the minus strand of NC_083722.1, from coordinate 19,144,911 downwards.
TTTTTTAGATGGATTCCCAGATGACTCAAATTTTGAGAAACATTGACTGGACAGCAGCCAAACAAAAGAGTGAGATAGAACTGAGAGTCTGTATGATACAATAGTGATCAATGATTAGAAAGCAAATGTAGCTTGATAAATGACTAAGGCAAAATGTGAATCGTCAAAAAATTTTTAAAAGATAAAAATGACAACACACAGACAAATATATTAAGTAAAATATAGCAAAAAATGAATAAGACCATGACAGGAAGTATAGAAGTACCAAAAATTTGAATAACAACTGAATTTTTAAGAGATGACGTTTATTCAATTTAAAGCTTACTTGGCATCAATAAATGTCTCATACAAAAGAAATGAGAAGAATCACTTTTCTTATATCTTAGAGAACAAGCCCAGAGGTGAGCATATTTATTGAAAACATAAAAATGAATGTCTCCAAAAGCAGGGAAACAAGCCATATAAGTGAATTCATTTTTTTTAGAAGGAAGCAGAGACCGTACAATGTTTCAGTTGTTTAAATATTAAAGGTGTTTTCTCACCACTCATGTGTCAAGAGTGCCTGAATTTTCACTTGGCCTCTATCTACCAGCCACTTCCACTCTCCTTTCTGGCATATTCTTGGCTGGCTTCTAATTGGCAGATATACCTTCCAACTTTCCTACTGCCTTGAAAGTTTTCTCTTGGAATCAAGTGCTGAAGCTGCAGTTTCCTAGGGACACAGCCAAGCCAGTTCCCTGTTGATGAAAGCTTATACCTCCCATTATAGCTCATGGGGACTCCAGGAGGTGCTTTAAAATAGAATGGGTTCCCAAAGGAGTGTTTGTTTCTCACTCCTTTATCCCTTGAATGTCCTATTTAAGAGTAAAGTAAGGAACACTTAAAAAATTTTTTTTCTCTCGAATCTCTTAAAGATCCATACCTTTCATTTATACTTTGATAGTCTCTAAGTGAGAGTATTGCAGAAATCTTGGAGAAAAACAGATTGCTGTGTGATTAGCAAGAAATATGGCTTTGAATTTCTTTTAACATCTTAACTCTCAAATTGGTGAGTATTTATGCAGCTTCTGTCTCTGGAGAGCAACACAAAACATCAATCCTCAGCATCCCTGTAACATTTGCAGTGCGCAAGTGGTGTCAGAGTGTTAGCGGCTGGAAATCTGTTACTATGGTTACCACCTATAAAAAGGTCACCTTCAGGAAATTCTTTCTGTGTGCAGGATAATACAGGGATAATGAAACTTCCTTTGGAGGGGATAAAGAACAGAGTTTGTTATGCAGGCCTATAATTACCTACGTGGTTTTGGAAATCTGTATATTATAATCAGTGCTCTGTATTTCAGTCAGATGAACATCAATAAGATATTATCTAAGGTAGGATTCCATAGTAATACCAGCAGTAATGTTCTGATGGGGAAGTAAGCTGTGACGACGGAGGGACTGTAGTTTGTTTCTTCAATGCTCGGTTGATTTTCTCCACTGCAAATTGCTTCATTGGGTTAAGTCAACTAATAAGCATCCAAAGAAAGGAACTCTTTCTCGAGGATTAGGCTTCTTGTAACTACTAAAAAGAGTATTTGGCTGCATGTGCAGTGTGTTCTCAATCAGATGTGACAAGTCTCTGAAGTAGTAGTGAAACTTTAACTTCTAAAATCTGGGAACCCTTTACATTTTCATCCTCTGAAGAATCTGCATAGTCTCTGTCTGTCATTAGAGATTTAATCTAGTATTTCCCACTGAGAGCTTTATTATCACCTTTTAACTTCTTCCTAGTATTTCCATCTGATTTGCTTTTGGCCATGATAAAGTTTGGTATCTATGAGTTCATGAACTGAAGGAAGAAGCTTAAGTAGCCTGTGCATGGACACAGAACCTCTCCGTTGAATTATGGCCTTTGTGCATCTGCCTGGGCTGCTCTCTGTAGTCTGTCTTTATGAAATACATCCTCTGCAAAAGCTGCTTTTACTTAGCACCTCCACGTGGCATCATGGGAAGAGGCCTGAGAGGCATGAACAGGTGAAGGCATCTCTGGGGGAATGAGTGATGAACATGTGCCTTTTCTTTTTGCAACTACAGTTGAATAAGCATAAAAGTCACTTTTGGAGAGTAACTTTTCCCTGTGTCATTTTTTAGAAATCTTAGGTTGTCAAATATGTGAAAGATTCCATATTCATAGGTGAATTACTTTTGTTGAGTTTTAGGATAATTCTGTTCCTGCCCAGAAAGCAATACAGACCTTGACAATTCTTTAAAATCAGAGACTGGTGTCTGAATGTAAAACTACACTCTAATCATTGGGCAGTGTTTCATTTACTGTGTAAACCTCTGAAATACATGAAGTATACATATTATTTTACTGTTTTCTGACTCCAGAATTTCAAGAAGGGCCTTTCTTCCCAGCATCAGTTCAAAGATTTCTATTTTTTAAAATTTCTCATTTCCATACCTCCAGGGATTCCACCAAAGAATATCCTTGTAACTTGAAGACAGGGTAAGTCCTAGAGGACTAGATGTAGTATATGGGGAGAAACACATTTGCAAAGGCCTGCCACCAGCTGTCTTTTTGCTCATGAGCTTGGATAACAGTGGGATGATAGGATAAGAGGAAAGGATCTCAAAGGAATGGCTTAAAACCACATATCCTTAGAAGTTGAATCTAATGTTTGGGCCAGCCATTTCTTCCTTAAATCTTTACATAACAGCTTGGTAATATAGTTAAAGGAACTGGTATTTCTGCGTACTCAATGCTTGTCTGGAAAGTTTTTGCAGTTCCTAATACAAACATCACAGTGCTTTACTTTCTTCTCTTTCCTCCTCATCACAGAATTTTATTCTAATTCAGTAGACTTTTATTAATTTAGAGGTCACTAATTAGTAATTTCAACCATTTAGAACCACTGGGAACATAATTGAGAATCGATAAATGAGTTTAAAATATGAATGGAAACAATGGATATCATGAACCCCAGGCATTAAAGCAAACCCTTCAAGTTCTTGCTCAGACTCTGTTCTCCATTTATGCTTTCTGAAAACCCAGATGGCTTAGTCATTTTCGATCAGAAGCAGACAATTTAGACACATGAAATGGTAGATGCTAGAAACAAATATGAAAAGAGTAACAGCTAGTTAAGAACTGGTATCTGAATGGTGAGGGAATCAAAGAGAGGTTACAAAAAACATCAGTCACCAACAGGAGCAATTTGAGATCATTTAGTACAGGGACAAATGACTCGAAACAATGCAGCACCTCTTGAGGACATTACTTTTTAATGCACAAAATAATAACAGGTGGATCATGATGATTTCATAATGATAGTTTTGAATTAAGAAAAAAACAATTTATTTTATTTCTTCTGTGTAAAACATGTTACTTATGTTTACTAGGTTCTACTTAAGAATTTAAACAATGAAATATATATATATGTAATTTATTTTTAAAATTCCATTAAAATATAGTTTAAAAAAATCACAGATAAATCTTATTTATTTGAAAACATTTTCTCATTTGAATTATTTACCCATTTGTCCTGGGTACCTAAGTTTCCCACCCAAAAAATTAGAGAGAATTAGTGAAGAAGTAATTCTTTAAGAAGTGTGGCATATCAGCTCTCCCTTCCCTTGAAGTCCCTAAATAATAAAATTTACCGTATTTTATAAGATTTCAGGTTCATTTTAATCAAGACCCCTATGGTAGTGTTCGGGAAACAATCGTTTGGGTAAGATAGGACAAACACTTAGATTCTGTTCCTCTTCTTACGTTTGCCTTGAAGTCCCTCTTACCTGTCCATGGCACTGCCCTTGCCTCACAGAACTAGTAGAAATAAGTGAAGGCTGTCTCTGTAGTAGCAGGTTGAGTATGTGGGTGTGGCTACACCATGGTCCTGAGAACAACGGCAGACACTGTCAGCAGCAACTTGGAGGAACAATCACCTCCAGCCACAAAACACACAGCCCAGCCTCTGCTCCCCTAGGTTTCTGAGTTCTATATGGCCGACTTTGGAAACTTCATGTGCTTTGGAAAGTTTCCCAGCCTCACCACAGCTATTAGATTTGCACCTGACTCTTTACAGCTGCTGCCATGCTCCTTGATGTTGGTGCCAACCATGAATTGCTCTATTCTGTTATCTTTTATGACCCATACTAGTATTTAGAGATTAAATGGTTCTCAGTTACATTAGTTCACACTCGTCCGAATCCCCATTTTATCTAATTGGTGCTGTCTTTAGGCATGGGGTGGAGGAGAAGACAGATGACTATTCATACTTACAGCGAGGGCATTTCTAACATGATAAGATAGTAATAATAGAAACAATATAAAATAAATATGAAAAATTCAATAACAAAAGGGAAACAAATGAATATTCTACTCAGTGTTAAACGAAACATCCTAAACAGTACACAAGTCACTCTGTTTCTGATACTAACTCTTTTTTTTTTTTTTAACATCTTTATTGGAGTATAATTGCTTTACAATGGTGTGTTAGTTTCTGCTTTATAACAGTGAATCAGCTGTACATATACATATATCCCCATATCTCTTCCCTCTTGCGTCTCCCTCCCTCCCACCCTCCCTATCCCACCCCGCTAGGTGGTCACAAACCACCGAGCTGATCTCCCTGTGCTATGCAGCAGCTTCCCACTAGCTATCTATTTTACATTTGGTAGTGTATATATGTCCATGCCACTCTCTCACTTTGTCCCAGCTTACCCTTCCCCCTCCCCATATCCTCAAGTCCATTCTCTAGTAGGTCTGCGTCTTTATTCCCGTCTTGCCCCTAGGTTCTTCATGACCATTTTTTTTTTTTTTTAGATTCCATATATATGTGTTAGCATATGGTATTTGTTTTTCTCTTTCTTACTTCACTCTGTATGACAGACTCTAGGTCCATCCACCTCACTACAAATAACTCAATTTCGTTTCTTTTTATGGCTGAGTCATATTCCATTGTATATATATGCCACATCTTCTTTATCCATTCATCTGTTGATGGACACTTTGGTTGCTTCCATGTCCTGGCTATTGTAAATTGAGCTGCAATGAACATTTTGGTACATGACTCTTTTTGAATTATGGTTTTCTCAGGGTATGTGCCCAGTAGTGGGATTGCTGGGTCGTATGGTAGTTCTATTTTTAGTTTTTTAAGTAACATCCATACCGTTCTCCATAGTGGCTGTATCAATTTACATTCCCACCAACAATGCAAGAGGGTTCCCTTTTCTCCACACCCTCTCCAGCATTTATTGTTTTGATGATGGCCATTCTGACCGGTGTGAGATGATATCTCAATGTAGTTTTGATTTGCATTTCTCTAATGATTAATGATGTTGAGCATGCTTTCACGTGTTTGTTGGCAATCTGTATCTCTTCTTTGGAGAAATGTCTATTTAGGTCTTCTGCCCATTTTTAGATTGGGTTGTTTGTTTTTTTGATATTGAGCTGCATGAGCTGCTTGTAAGTTTTGGAGATTAATCCTTTGTCAGGTGCTTCATTTGCAAATATTTTCTCCCATTCTGAGGGTTGTCTTTTCATCTTGTTTATGGTTTCCTTTGCTGTGCAAAAGCTTTTAAGTTTCATTAGGTCCCATTTGTTTATTTTTGTTTTTATTTCCATTTCTCTAAGAGGTGGGTCAGAAAGGATCGTGCTGTGATGTATGTCATAGAGTGTTCTGCTTGTGTTTTCCTCTAAGAGTTTTATAGTGTCTGGCCTTACATTTAGGTCTTTAATCCATTTTGAGTTTATTTTTGTGTATGGTGTTAGGGAGTGTTCTAATTGCATTCTTTTCCCAGCACCACTTATTGAAGAGGCTGTCTTTTCTCCATTGTATATTCTTGCCTCCTTTATCAAAGATAAGGTGACCATATGTGCATAGTTTTATCTCTGGGCTTTCTATCCTGTTCCATTGATCTATATTTCTGTTTTTGTGCCAGTACCATACTGTCTTGATTACTGTAGCTTTGTAGTATAGTCTGAAGTCAGGGAGCCTGATTCCTCCAGCTCCGTTTTTCTTTCTCAAAATTGCTTTGGCTATTTGGGGTCTTCTGTGTTTCTATACAAATTGTGAAATTTTTTGTTCTAGTTCTCTGAAAAATGCTATTGGTAGTTTGATAGGCATTGCATTGAATCTGTAGATTGCTTTGGGTAGTATAGTCATTTTCACAATGTTGATTCTTCCAATCCAAGAATATGGTATATCTCTCCATCTGTTTGTATCATCTTTGATTTCTTTCATCAGTGTCTTATAATTTTCTTCATACAGGTCTCTTGTCTCCTTAGGTAGGTTTTCCTAGGTATTTTATTCTTTTTGTTGCAATGGTAAATGGTAGTGTTTTCTTAATTTCACTTTCGGATTTTTCATCATTAGTATATAGGAATGCAAGAGATTTCTGTGCATTAATTTTGTATCCTGCTACTTTACCAAATTCATTGATTAGCTCTAGTAGTTTTCTGGTAGCATCTTTAGCATTCTCTATGTATAGTATCATGTCATCTGCAAATAGTGCCAGCTTTACTTCTTCTTTTCCGATTTGGATTCCTTTTATTTCTTTTTCTTCTCTGATTGCTGTGGCTAAAACTTCCAAAACTATGTTGAATAATAATGGTGAGAGTGGGCAGCCTTGTCTTGTTCCTGATCTTAGTGGAAATGGTTTCAGGTTTTCACCATTGAGGACGATGTTGGCTGTGGGTTTGTCATATATGGCCTTTATTATGTTGAGGTAAGTTCCCTCTATGCCTACTTTCTGCAGGGTTTTTTTAATCATAAATGGGTGTTGAATTTTGTCGAAAGCTTTCTCTGCATCTATTGAGATGATCATATGGTTTTCCTCCTTCAATTTGTTAATATGGTGTATCACACTGATTGATTTGCATATATTGAAGAATCCTTGCATTCCTGGGATAAACCCCACTTGATCATGGTGTATGATCCTTTTAATGTGCTGTTGGATTCTGTTTGCTAGTATTTTGTTGAGGATATTTGCATCTATGTTCATCTGATACTAACTCTTGTATATCCATTATCTCATTTAATATTAATATTCTTACATTCCTATGAACTATTCTTATTGTTATCATCACCCTCTTAGATGATCCAGAAGCTTTTCAAGGAGAGGTTAAGCAACTTGCCCAAGGTTGTACAACTAAATAGCACAATTAGGATTATAATCTATGATCACCTAACTCCAAAATTCATACTTTCAATGTAATGCTCTATTGCCTCCCATTTCTATATACTATATAAGTATTTAGGTTATTTATTTGCACATATATTTTCTCCTATACTAGACCATGAAGGTAGGGACTATGTAATTTCTTTTCCTATATCCTGTTTATACTTTGCTAGGTAAGTTATTGAGAAGAACATGCTAATTATACTTAGCTATTTGAGAGAAGATAGTGGTTAAACAGATGTGCTTTGAAATCATACATAACAGAGTTTGAATGAAGTATCTACCTTTTAATAACCCTGTGTCTTTTGGCAAGATATTTAACCTGAGACATAGTTTTCTCAACTTGGTAATGGAAATAATAATGCCTACCTCATAGACTTTGCAAAATGACATACATGAAGTGGTGAGCACGATGCTTGGCACAAAATTAATGGTGCTCAGTTAGTGGTGGTTATAATTGTGCTTACAGTACTTCAAAGTGTTATTATAAATGCATGTGATACTTCTGATATTCTTTTTGTCACAATTTTATTAATAATCTATTTCTGACTATAAAAATAAAGCAAGTTTATTGTAGAAAAGTTTAGAAAAGATTGACAAGTGTAAAGAAAATGCAGATCACGTATAATTTCAATGTCCAGAGATAAGCAGGGAAACTTTGCTACCATTTTGATTATTTCCTTCACATACACATGGTCAAAAAAACCCTATAGCTGGATTCTTACAATAGGGAAAAAAGACCTCAATATAGAACCAGGCTTAATTCCAAATCAACCTGGGCAAGTGGGGACATATAGCCAAGGAGCAGGGTGGGGATCAGTGGAAAATTACTAAGAGGAAACATCAAATATAAAGGGGATTCTGGCTAAACTGACCTAACAGAATTCTTTCCTGAAGACCAGCCAGGGTGATCAGCCATCACCTGGGGGATGTTGGAGGATGAAGAACCTGATCAGATATTAAGGGAGATCAGATATCAAGGGTCAGGGGTTCTGGTTATACTACTTAGCAGGGTTCTTGCTAAAACTAGATTTTACAAGGAAATGGTCAGATGGGCTTAGAAGAAGTTTTAGAAGACTGACTCTGACTCAAGTTTGGTCAAGCAAAGAATCTTTCTCAACACACACATGAACTCACGCACACACATGTTTATAATTATAATGCATATTTATGATGGTCTTGTAAATCCAGTTTCCTCTTTTGCTTTTTTCACCTATTATTCACGTTTGTGATAATATCATTAATTTTCAAGGACGTGATTTTTTAATCACTGGATGACAATGATTAGACTATTTTTTTTAAATTTTGGTAATTTAGGTTGTTTCCAAGTTTATTTACTTGCTTATTTGTTTTTTCTATTTATTATCAGCAAATTTACCGTCATGACCTTATGTGTATGCCTTCTGCCACATCTTTGATTATTTCTTTAGGATAGAATCTTAGAAGTGTAGTTGTTAAATCAAAAGGCATGATATATGTTTAAGGCACTTAAAATCACTTTTAAGGCATTTAAAATCACTTTTTATATACCTTATACCATTTAATATTTCTACCAGTAGTGTTTAGTGGATAAAAACTAATACTTTTGTATTCTGCACTTTACAAAGTACTTTTATAGCTATTATCATATTTTATTCTCACAACAATCCTTTGAAGATTTTTCTCCATGCTACAGATGAAAGGATTTTAAAAAGTAATAAAAATAAACCTGAAGTTTCTTGTATAAAATGACAGAGACAAAACTGGAACCAAGTTTCCCAAAATTCTACAAGGGAGGCATTAAGATTTTTCATAAATCTTATTCAGTGCCTGAAGTTTGATAATAGGAAGATCTTATTTCACATAAAACTTTAACAATGGCACCTTTGCCCTGGGTTTACTGCTAAATAACAGCAAAGGGAAGCAAGCCTGAATGGGACTTTACCATTTTTTAATACTGGTTATTCCAGAAGTAACTGAGTCTGGAGACCACTTGCCTAAATTCGCTGACCAGAAGCTTACAGAACACCTTTCCAGCTTCTTTAGAATAAAAAATGATCTTTATAGCAAATTTATATCTCCTTACTGATATTTAGACTTCGTGCTTCACTGTAAAGACTTTACAAATATAATCTTTTAAAATACTTTCCAATTGTATGAATATTAAAATTTGTATTACTAAAGAGAACTATTTCATAATGAAAATACATAAACATACATAGTTTGTGTTATACTTTTACTAAAAATTGTTTTTGTACTTACTGAAAGAATGACTTTCCACATGATTTGATCTGCCTTCTAATATTAATAATTGATTTCAGTCTTCTCAGTGTACTCATGAGGTAAAAGGTTTGATAGGAAGACAATCGCAGCTAACCCTTTTATATATTGTATATTTTCTTTCCCTTTTTAAAAAAATATAAATGGGAAAGTAAATGCCACCACACCACCTAAAATAGGTTGCAGCATGGAGAATTGTTGTCTTCTTGTTTTTGATGCAGGAGAAAATTTTTCATGCTTAAGAGAAAAGATTTATAGGGATCATTGGCATGATGCTAATTTGACTGGAGCATGAAGGCATCAAGATTATAGACAGCTGAACACTACACTGCCCATGTTGATAGAAAGCAAAAAAATTAAAAAAAAGGAAAGTTTAAATTTATGTATGACTACTTTTACAGAAAGCAAGTGTTTGGATGGCGTATCAAGTGGTCATGAACAGATTGCAAATGTTCGAGAATAAAAAGTTTTTCTAACAAGTCATCATCAACTCTTGGAGAAAGGACTGGCAAGATTTGTAAAAACTGGATTCTGGTCCTGTTCTTGTCTCTACCACAGACAAATTAAGTGACCAAGGACAAATCTCACATTTTTATGGCTTCATTTTTCTTTTTAGTAAAAGTAAGGCTAGTTTAGATAGTCTTGCAAATTTATTCTCATTATGAAATTCTACAGTTAAGACAAAAGATAACTTTAAATATTTGCTAAAGACTAATATAGTTGACACAAATAGAGTAGAACCAAAAATATTTTTAAAGTTTACTTTAAGACACTGTAGTTTTGAAAAAAAAAATTCTAAAGAGTTCAAACAAGTGGATGTCAGTATAGGAGGAAGGAAGGAAACCCAGCACTGTGTTTAAGGTTACAGCTTGTGGGGTCAGATAGACTTGAGTTTGCCTGCCCTTACTCAGTGCTTCGATAGCCATGTGACTTTGGAAAATTTAATTTTTCTAAGCTTTAGTAAAAAATGAAGAGAATACATTTCTCTTAGTGTTGTGAGGGATGATTGAGACACTCCGATTAGAGATTAAACCTAGTGACAATTCTTTCAGCGATCTTAATGAACATTAACTAGAATCTAAAAGGCTTCCTTCTATTATGTAGATCAAAATTAGTTCTACAAACTGGTTACTTATTATATTTTTCAGTCAGGTATGGCCATAGCAATAAAAATGCTGGCAACTCTACTTCCTTTTGATTCCTTTCAAAACGTGCCTGTGTGTGTCACATCAACAGGTATCAAAAGTGTGTGTTATAGGCAGGATGTTGTCAGAGTAATTGTTATTGATGAATGGCACGTAAAGCTGGGATTCATGTAACAAGAATTATTGTCTCCATAATATTCTAGGCAAGCCCAACGAGTCTAAGTACAATTGGTTGAATGACAACATTCAGAATTGCTTTCTCCCTTTGAAAAAAGAACATGATAGTATTTTCAAAAGACAGCCGTCAAGTAAACAATGTTTGTCTCTCTTGAAAATATGAGGTTGACAACTATGAAGGCTAGCATCATAGTTGCATTACCAGAACAACTAAGGCTTGGTAAGAATAAGCATCAGTATTGCTTTGCTAATACGCTTTATACGTGAATGACTAAATGGTCTAAGTTGACTATAATGGCCAAGGTCTGGAAGTGTTTTACCTTTCTGAAAATTTTCTGTTTCTCTTTTCTTCTGGAATATAGTATTTGTTCAAAGTTCATAGCTCTGTGGACTGTTTTAGACAACTGTTTCCTTGTATGAAAATCCTTTTAACATCTGCCTAACTAAAATATCATGCTCAGCCTGGCCAAGAACTCCTAAATGGAGTCCATTTCCCATGGAACTTTAAAATTTCACTTTTAAATTTCAAACTATGTGTGAAAATATGTTTATCTCGATATGGCATTTTTATGCATTGTCATTATCCTAACTTGTTTTAATTCTGATCCAGAAATCTTTAGAGGAACCAAACTGGTATTAATTCATTCAAACAATATATGCAAAAGTACATGAAGTCCTGTACTTAAAAAGTTATGATCGGTGCCTCCACTGAATCTAGACCCAGCCAGGGACTCCACAATAGTGAATTGTACCATCTTGAATCATAAATTGAGAAGAATATTTTTTGTTTCATATTCAAATATGTGCCAAATTAAAATTTTATTTTAATTTCATCTTTAAGCTCATTTATGTTTATTGTTATCTTTGTATATATAATTTTGTATTTATTTCTGTAGCTATCTGGTCTTATTCATGTCAGTTCGTTTTATTGCTATTTTGCAGCGTTTTCTTAATTCTTTTTTATTTTTTATAAACCATGTTTTCTTTGATTTTTTCCCAATGTTTTGGAATGTCTATTTGCTATCCTTAAAAGCCTCTTTTAGTCCACATTTTTCTCATTGTCAAGAATAAAATACATATTTTTTGAGTCTTCACTATTTAGAGCAAGAAATATCCATTCATACTGTTTTATTTTTAATCTTAAGTTTTAAAATTCAGATTATTACTCTTAAATATTTTACTTAATAAATTTTCTTTTTGAGAAATCATTTTTGATATTTTCGTTTCATTTAGTCATCAAATTAAATAATTATTTTGACTTAACTTATTGTTTAACCAGCTTTTGTGCTCACTGTCCTTTCATACTCTAACTTCCCCTTCTTGAATGTAATTCTTTCCTTCGTTCCCAGATCAGAGTACATATTCAGTTTTAAAACTTTTCACTGGTGAATATTTTCTGAGTTTTGAAAATATCTTCCTTTGCCTTTATGCATTGTCTGGATATACAGTTTATTAATTCCAGTCCTTCCTCTGAAAACTCTTTAGAAATTGTTCCAACATTGGTAGACACTTTTATTTTCATTTGCTTGGTTGCTTGTAGTATTTTTTTTTATATCCATGTAGTTTCAAACATTTATTATCTAGGAGGTAGCTAATTATTTGGAGCAAGAATTTCTGGTCTATGTTTGTAGGTCTTTTCTAAGTTCAGGAAGGCATTCTCCTTTGTATAGGCCTCAGCTTTCTGAGTCATAAAGAGTTTTCCTACCTCTTTAAAGACTCTTTCAGAAAAACTATGTGGCTACACATTATGACCTACTTTTTATAAGTTTCTTTCTGTCCCGCTCCATTTATTTTTGGAATCATTTTATTTGTTTATTTATCATTTATTTATTAATGTTAACAAATAAATTAATTACATATTGTTTATTAATATTGATTTTCAGCGGTATTTTAACTCTCTTGTTTTTACTGTTTTCCTAAGCATTTCAGTGGGCTTTTAGGAGCTGATAGGTGGAAGTGATTTTCTAAGAAAGAAGCCTACAAATAACAAATATGAGTGGTTTGTCAAAGGGCAATCAGGATTAAACAAATGAAAATTGTTGCATCTTCTTATCTTAAGATATTACCTTTCTAATCAAAGATCCAATATTCATCATAGTTTAGAATAAGTTTAGCATAAGTAATATACTGAGCAAAATGAACAGCAGAAGAATGCAAGTGTAAATTAGTTCATCCCTCTATTCCTCCATGTACCCTAATTATAACCACACAGGAGACCCTCCCTCTATTTACCATTCCCTGAGTCAATGCAAGTTTTCACATTCCCATCACCCCTATTATTCCTTAAAAGTGGTATATTTCTACCAGTGACTAGTAAACTTTTAAGAGTCACTAAAAAGTTAAAAATAATTGTATTTCCTATGAATCCCAAGATGGACAATAACATTTTATTTTTTGTTGTATTAAATTTTCTTAAAAGATCAAAAACTTTCAACGCAAAAACAATCACATTTTTTCTAGGTGGAAAGTAAGTAGATGAATATTCATATTATCATTAATTAGGGAGCTACTTCTTTAGGTTCACACTAATGCCAAGAATAATAAAAGAAATTGGTAAAACAATTAATCTCATGTAAATTAAAATCTGTACCTTTACTCCTACTGTTAGTCCTGACTCTTTTAGTGTGGATTCCCAGCCCAAAACACAGGTGTTTATGAACATCTCTCCTAGCTGGCCGAGTCTGAACATCAACTGTCCTCAGGCAAAATGTGGCATCTGAAATCTCTGTGCTGCTCTCCAGGCAACCAGTGGCCATTCTCTGCTGGTCCAGTTAGCATCTTATCCTGCTCGTGTGCAGCTTTGATGGTGGTCTTAGACACCAGAGGGATTTTTATGCCAATATTAATGGGTCCTTTTCTGCAGTTCTTTCCCTTTATCCTCTCCTTCAAATCTCAGCTGTCTGCAGCCCCTAACTCTGATCTATGTTTCTTCCACTGACTGAGAATATCTCTCTTTGCCCTCAGGGAGTAAGCTGGGTGAATGAGATTTGGGAATCATCTCCTATATGTCCCTTCTCTTAAGGATCTTAGTCCTGCTGAATGCCTGCAAACTATTGTTTTATGTGTATTGTTCAGTTTTTATGGTTGTTTACGGAGTAGTTAAGTTCTATATCAACTATTTCTGAAAACTTTCCTTGAGTATGGACTTCTAATATTACCATAACCCTGCCCACCATTTTCATCATTATATTATTATATTATTCTGGTTTATTTTGTCTTAGTAACCCACATCACTATCTCAAATTACCTCAATTATTTACTTGTTTGTTTCTTTCCTTATTCATTATCTGTCTTCCCCACTGGAAGCTTTATGAGCTCCATCTCCATGGATTATGAGATCTAATCTTTCCTGTTAAATGCTATAGCTCCAGCAGCTAACAGAATGTCTGGCATGTAGGAGACACTAAAGAAATATTTGTTGATTGTTCATTATTTTATTTTGACTACTAAAGTACTGTCCAAAGTTGCATAAATTTGAGTTCCAAGCTGGATAGATAGCTAACTTCAAGATCTGTTGTATCCATGTATTGAAGACAAAGCAAAAATACTTGTTTTTATCTCCTTTTCAATCCATATTAAAGCATAGCATTTTATATGAGGGATTAAATCTTCTTGAAATACATAAACAGTTATATTTTTATTTCTTTTAAAAAATGGATTAAAGGTCATTTCCTTGCAGAGCTAGCCTGTATCTATTGGGTTGGCCAAAAAGTTTGTTTGGGTCTTTCTGCAAGATCTTATGGAGAAACCCAAATGAACTTTTTGGCCAGCCCAATATTTTGCAATAGGAAGTATTTCTTTAACTTCATAACTAATACTTTGTATTTTAGTTTTTCTTACTCCCCTCAAATTTGAGGGGACATGAAAGTAGCTTTGTGAGGACCGTTTGGAAATTCAATGTCACGATTCTCCCCTGTGCTTTGTTTGTTATATCTTTGCACATGTGTAAAGATTTGTAGATGAAATGCTATACAGATAGTTTGGCTGAAAACATAAAACCTCACTGGCTGGCAGGGGGGAATAATAAATCAGCGATATTAAAATCTTCTTACAATGTACTTTTTATGTTAGAAAGATAAAAGTCAGAATAAAGACTCTTTCCGTTGAGAGAACGCTCTTACATCAGTATGCAGCTAGAAATTTTAACAGGGGACATGCATCTTTTGGTAATAAAAGTTTTTAATAAAGAACAAAATAGCACAGATTGGTTTGTTCTGTTCTTTTTCTGGAACAAAAAGTTCCTGGAACAGAGTCCTTATGAATAGGCTACCTGGAATTGCTGACAAAGGCTGGATAAGTGCAGATGAATGATAAGGAATATAAACCTTTTTAGAGGAGCAATTCGTTAAGTGAAGGGGGACCATGGATACTGAATGGAGGATAAGGTATTGAGATATAATATCATGGGATGTAATATAATGTAATGCTTATAAATTATAGATTATGGTATGGAATGGCTGGTTTTGGTGGCATTGAAGAACCTATGAAAGAAAAAGATGGCTTAAGATCTTGAACTTCCAACTCAGACTAAGATGGGGAAAGAAAAAGCCTTATGGTGAGCATAAACGAAAAGGCAAATATGAATGACTGAGATCAGAAAGACATGATTTTATTTTTTCTTTTTAACTATTGCACTCAGTGCTGACAAAGATTGGGTGAGGTGAGTACCTCTGAGTGAGTGTGATTTCCTATAATATTTAAGAAAATATTTTTAATATCTACTCAGAGTATAAATTTTTCATATCCCGCAATTATGCTTGTTTCTCATGTATCCTAGGGAATTAATCATGAATATGGTCAAATTTTATATACAAACATGTGTAATGCTAAAGTGTTTATAAGAGAATGATCAGAGGAAACCTTAGTGTTTAACAAAAGAGGACATGTTCATCAATTCCTTGAAATGCCAGACAGGTATTAATAATGCATGTGTGTGTAGTTGTGTGTGTATATACACACATAGAAAGAAAGGAATAAACCATACATGGCTGGTGCAACTTCATTTCTGTATCTGATGATGAGGCTTTTGAATATGCTTACAGTTTTCTTCTTCCACTACCCATTTTATGTTTTCTTCACCGTCAACCAAGGACCTCAGCTAAATGGTATTCTTTTACTTAGCTGGATGACCCAGACTTCATTTCTGGAGAGTCTGAATCCTCAGGAGGTGTTCTTTTTAGGGAAAAGCAGTTGTTCTGATACTCCATTTACTTTTACTCTTGGATGTGGAAGTACTAAGAGGTAACTCAGAGAAGACCTTGGCTTCTATGTATAGTTCTCTTGCCCGATTTCCTTGGTCACTAGGATCAATCATCCTACCAGTAATATGAAACCCCCTTTTTGTCTGTGGGTTCAGTGGCATGTGGAACCCAAATGACCAGATAGCAGCTTTAACTTTCAATTTATAGAAGCCTTCTTGCTGTTCCACAGAAGGAGCATTGCCTTGCTGGAAGAATAGACAGCCAAAGCAGAAGAGTTCAAAATCCCATGGAGAGGAATAAAAAACTCTGTGAATGGGTTTTTAGGTGTAAGGATGAGAGGAGCCACTTCTATCCCTTGATTCTTGGACCCATGAATTCAGCAATAGGAGAGACAGCACTCTCCTAATAATAGGAGTATTTAAAGAATAAATCAATCTATTTGGAGTATGTTGGCACATCTCTGCTAAGGATGCATGTGCCACCTGAAGCTTCTACAATACGGAGAGGTAGCCATCACTGTGTGCAGAATAATTTGAAGCGTTTTGATAGGAAGTAGGAAAGAGGTTTTGATAGGAATACATAACTAAGGAGAAGGCCTTTATTTCTATCAAAGTGATTTTCCTATTCTCTTCTCTGTACATAGATACAGAAACCTCCATTCAGGTTAAACCCAGGTCTACTTCCTTTGCCTGGCTCAAGAACTAATTGCTTGCACCTGTCCTAAGTTCACCATTTCTCTCCCTCTCTATCAACTATTTAATATTCTCTTTTCCTAATATGTGGACTACCATTCAGAAGTGCTGGAGTTGGATTTAATATC
This sequence comes from Eubalaena glacialis, assembly GCF_028564815.1. Taxonomy (NCBI): domain Eukaryota; kingdom Metazoa; phylum Chordata; class Mammalia; order Artiodactyla; family Balaenidae; genus Eubalaena; species Eubalaena glacialis. The sequence goes on along the minus strand of NC_083722.1, from coordinate 19,128,142 downwards.
AACAGACCAGATAACTTTTGTGTCATAAATGAGCCCTAGGCATCTGTATAATCTCTGAGATAAAGTACTATTTTTCTCTCTAAACTCCTTCTTCCTGTTTATAAAATGACATCATATATGAGATAATGATCCTGCTTCTATTTCTACTCTACGTAGAATTTGCCTGATCTGGTACTTCAATTTTTCTCTTGTGGTTGAACTCAATTCTGGACCTAGTTCTGATATAGCCTAGCAACTGCCAGGTCTTCATCCAAATTATTGGATCCATTGCTTCATTTCTCTCCAGCTGGAGTACTGCAGTGAGTGAACAGGTTTCCCAAAACCTGTTCGTAACCTGCTTAACTTCCAACAGTACTTATAACCTGGAATTTTCCAATGCTGTCTGCATTGGCTAGATCTGTAGCATTTGCCTTACCATACTTGAGTTTAGCTCATCAACAAGACTCTTTACATTAGAAATGTATCTTCTGGTAGGCAGCCTGTAGGAACAGAGAGCAGCTCCCAGCTCCCAGCCAGCTGGGAAACAGGACCTTGGAGCCATAGCCACAAAAAACTGGATTCTGCCAACAACCTGAATGAGTTTAGTAGCAGGTTCTTCCCAAGAGCCTCCAGTTCCCTGACCAGGGATCAAACCTGCGCCCTCGGGACTGAAAGCTCAGAGTCTTAACCACTGGACCATCAGGGAATACCCCAGAATCCCCCACTTCATACCACCTCTGCCAAGCTCGTCCAAGCCACCATCATCTCAGGTTTACCACTGAGAGGGACTGGGGGTGGCAACATTCCAAAGCAAGGAGCCCACTTAGCAACTGGATCTTAGATTCTGAGTGCTAAGAAATCTAGCAGAGACCATCTTCATCAAATGAATCAAGTAAACAAAGTTAACATCACAAGGAATGCAATAATTTGAAATTGTGCACCCCCCCATAGGATGCAGTAGGAAGAACACAGCATCACTTGGTGATATTCCTGCCAAAGTGCATCACTTGAGACTTGCACAAGTGGCACCTCCAGTGGAATCCTGTGGGACATAATTCATTTTCCATGTGGATAGGAATTATCAAAGCAAAACGGCACTGGGCAGAGTTATAGAACTGTGTGGCTAACAGGGTCCTTTTGCTCCAGCCAGGTGTCAGGCTTGAGCCTCTGAGGTGGGAGAGCCGAGTTCAGGACATTGGTCCACCAGAGACCACCCAGCCCCATGTAATATCAATCAGCGAGAGCTCTCCCAGAGATCTCCACCTCAATGCTAAGACCTACCACTCACTGACCAGCAAGCTGCAGTGCTGGACACCCCATGCCAAACAACTAGCAAGCGAGGAACACAAACCCACCCATTAGGAGAGGGGCTACCTAAAATCATAGTAAGTTCACAGACACCCCAAAACACACCATCGGACGCGGTCCTGCCCACCAGAAAGACAAGATCCAGCCTCATTCACCAGAACACAGGCACCAATCCCCTCCACCAGGAAGCCTAAACCCACTGAACCAACCTAGCCACTTGGGCCAGACACCAAAAACAACGGGAACTACGAACCTGCAGCCTGTGAAAAGGAGACCCCAAACACAGTAAGTTAAGCAAAATGAGAAGACAGAGAAACACATAACAGATGAAGGAGCAAGGTAAAACCCCACCAGACCAAAAAATGAACAGAAAAGAGGCAGTCTACCTGAAAAAGAATTCAGAGTAATGATAGTAAAGATGATCCAAAAGCTTGGAAAAAGAATGGAGAAAATACAAGAAACGTTTAACAAGGACCTAGAAGAACTAAAGAGCAAACAAACAATGATGAACAACACAATAATTGAAATTAAAAATTCTCTGGAAGGAATCAATAGCAGAATAACTGAGGCAGAAGAAAGGAAAAGTGACCTGGAGGATAAAATAATGGAAATAACTACTGCAGAGCAGAATAAAGAAAAAAGAAAGAAAAGAGTTGAGGACAGTCTCAGAGACCTTTGGAACAACATTAAACGCACCAACATTTGAATTACAGAGGTCCCAGAAGAAGAAGAGAAAAAGAAAGGGACTGAGAAAATATTTGGAGAGATTATAGTTGAGAACTTCTTTAATATGGGAAAGGAAAGAGTCAGTCAAGTCCAGGAAGTGCAGGGAGTCCCATACAGGATATATCCAAGGAGTAACACAACAAGACACATATTAATCAAACTATCAAAAATTAAATGCAAAGAAAAAATATTGAAAGCAGCAGGGGAAAAGCAACAAATAACATACAAGGGAATCCCTATAAGGTTAACAGCTGAACTTTCAGCAGAAACTCTGCAAGCCAGAAGGGTGTGGCAGGACATATGTAAAGTGATGAAAGGGAGAAACCTACAACCAAGATTACTCTACCCAGAAAGGATCTCATTCAGATTCGACGGAGAAATGAAAAACTTTACAGACAAGCAAAAGCTAAGAGAATTCAGCACCACCAAACCAGCTTTGCAACAAATGCTAAAGGAACTTCTCTAGGCAGGAAACACAAGAGAAAGAAAAGACCTACAATAACAAACCCAAAACAATTAAGAAAATGGTAATAGGAACATACATATCGATAATCACCTTAAATGTAAGTGGATTAAATGCTCCAACCAAAAGACATAGACTGGCTGAATGGATACAAAAACAAGACCAGTATATATGCTGTCTACAAGGGACCCACTTCAGACCTAGGGACACATACAGACTGAAAGTGAGGAGATGGAAAAAGATATTCCATGCAAATGGAAATCAAAAGAAAACTGGAGTAGCAATTCTCCTATCAGACAAACAGACTTAAAAATAAAGACTATTACAAGAGACAAAGAAGGACACTACATAATGATCAAGGGGATCAATCCAAGAAGAAGATATAACAATTATAAATATTTATGCACCCAACATAGGAGCACCTCAATACATAAGGCAAATGCTAACAGCGATAAAAGGGGAAATTGACAGTAACACAATAATAATTGGGGACTTTAACACCCCACTTTCACCAATGGACAGATCATCCAAAATGAAAATAAATAAGGAAACACAAGCTTTAAAAGACACATTAAACAACATGGACTTAATGGAAATTTACAGGACATTCCATCCAAAAACAACAGAATACACTGTCTTCTCAAATGCTCATGGAACATTCTCCAGGATAGATCATATCTTGGGTCATAAATCAAGCCTTGGTAAATTTAAGAAAATTGAAATCGTACCAAGTATCTTTTCCAACCACAACGCTATGAGACTACATATCGATTACAGGAAAAAAACTAAAAAATACAAACACATGGAGGCTAAACAATACACTACTAAATAGCCAAGAGATCACTGAAGAAATCAAAGAGTAAATCAAAAAATACTTAGAAACAAATGACAATGAAAAAACGATGACCCAAAACCTATGGGATGCAGCAAAAGCAGTTCTAAGAGGGAAGTTTATAACAATACAATCCTACCTCAAGAAACAAGAAAAATCTCAAACAACCTAATCTTATACCTAAAGTAACTAGAGAAAGAAGAACAAAAACACTCCAAATTTAGCAGAAGGAAAGAAATCATAAAGATCAGATCAGAAATAAATGAAAAAGAAATGAAGGAACGATAACAAAGATCAATAAAACTAAAAGCTGGTTCTTTGAGAAGATAAACAAAATTGATTAACCGCTAGCCAGACTCATCCAGAAAAAAGTGAGAAGACTCACATCAATAGAATTAGAAATGAAAAAGGAGAAGTAACAACTGACACTGCAGAAATATAAAGGATCTTGAGAGATTACTACAAGCAACTATATGCCAATAAAATGGACAACCAGGAATAAATGGAAAAATTCTTAGAAAAGCGCAACCTTCTGAGGCTGAACCAGGAAGAAATAGAAAACATAAACAGACCAATCACAAGCACTGAAGTTGAAATTGTGATTAAAAATGTTCCAACAAAGAAAAGCCCAGGACCAGATGGCTTCACAGGCGAATTCTATCAAACATTTAGAGAAGAGCTAACACCTATCCTTCTCAAACTCTTCCAAAATATAGCAGAGGGAGGAACACTCCCAAACTCATTCTACGAGGCTACCATCACCCTGATACCAAAACCAGACAAAGATGTCGCAAAAAAAGAAAAATACAGGCCAATTTCACTGATGAACAGAGATACCTAAATCCTCAGCAAAATACTAGCAAACAGAATCCAAGAGCACATTAAAAGGATCATACACCATGATCAAGTGGGGTTTATCTGAGGAATGCAAGGATTCTTCAATATACACAAATCAATCAATGTGATACACCATATTAACCAATTGAAGGAGAAAAACCATATGATCATCTCATAGATGCAGAAAAAGCTTTCGACAAAATTCAACACCCATTTATGACAAAGACCCTCCAGAAAGTAGGCATAGAGGGAACTTACCTCAACATAATAAAGGCCATATATGACAAACCCACTACCAACATATTTCTGAATGGTGAAATCTGAAACCATTTCCACTAAGAGCAGGAACAAGACAATGTTGCCCACCCTCACCACTATTACTGAACATAGTTTTGGAAGTTTTAGCCACAGCAGTCAGAGAAGAAAAAGAAATAAAAGGAATCCAAATCGGAAAAGAAGAAGTAAAGCTGTCACTGTTTGGAGATGACATGATACTATACGTAGAGAATCCTAAAGAGGCTACCAAAAAACTACTAGAGCTAATCAATGAATTTGGTAAAGTAGCAGGATACAAATTTAATGCACAGAAATCTCTTGCATTCCTATACACAAATGATGAAAAATCTGAAAGAGAAAATAAGGAAACACTCCCATTTACCATTTCAACAAAAACAATAAAATACCTAGGAATAAATCTACCTGAGGAGACAAAAGACCTATATGCAGAAAACTATAAGACACTGATGAAAGAAATTAAAGATGATAGAAACAGATGGAGAGATATACCATGTTCTTGGATTGGAAGAATCAACATTGTGAAAATGACTCTACTACCCAAAGCAATCTACAGATTCAATGCAATCCCTATCAAACTACCAGTGGCATTTTTCACAGAATTAGAACAAAAAATTTCACAATTTGTATGGAAACACAAAAGACCCCGAATAGCCAAAGCAATCTTGAGAAAGAAAAACGGAGCTGGAGGAATCAGGCTCCCTGACTTCAGACTATACTACAGAGCTACAGTAATCAAGAGAGTATGGTACTGGCACAAAAACAGAAATATAGATCAATGGAACAGGATAGAAAGCCCAGAGGTAAACCCATGCACATATGGTCACCTTATCTCTGATAAAGGAGGCAAGAGTATATAATGGGGAAAAGACAGCCTCTTGAATAAGTGCTGCTGCGAAAACTGGACAGCTACATGTAAAAGAATGAAATTAGAACACTCCCTAACACCATACACAAAAATAAACTCAAAATGGATTAAAGACCTAAATGTAAGGCCAGACACTATCAAACTCTTAGAGGAAAACATAGGAAGAACACTCTGTGGTATAAATCACAGCAAGGTCCTTTTTGACCCACCTCCTAGAGAAATGGAAATAAAAACAAAAATAAACAAATGGGACCTCATGAAACTCAAAAGCTTTTGCACAGCAAAGGAAACCATAAACAAGACGAAAAGACAACCCTCAGAATGGGAGAAAATATTTGTAAATGAAGCAACTGACGAAGGATTAATCTCCAAAATATACAAGCAACTCATGCAGCTCAATACCAAAAAGCAAACAACCCAATCAAAAAATGGGCAGATGACCTAAATAGACATTTCTCCAAAGAAGATATACAGATTGCCAACAAACACATGAAAGGATGCTCAACATCACTAATCATTAGAGAACTGCAAATCAAAACTACAGTGAGGTATCACCTCACAGCTATCAGAATGGCCATCATCACAAAATCTACAAACAATAAATGCTGGAGAGGGTGTGGAGAAAAGGGAACCCTCTTGCACTGTTGGTGGGAATGTAAATTGATACATTGGAGAACTGTATGGATGTTCCTTAAAAAACTAAAAATAGAACTACCATACGACCCAGCAATCCCACTACTGGGCATGTACGCTGAAAAAACCATAATTCAGAAAGAGTCATGTGCCACAATGTTCATTGCCACACTATTTTCAATTACCAGTATATGGAAGCAACCTAAGTTTCCATCGACAGATGAATGGATACAGAAGATGTGGCACATATATGCAATGGAATATTACTCAGCCACAAAAAGAAATGAAATTTGAGTTATTTGGAGTGAGGTGGATGGACCTAGAATCTGTCATACAGAGTGAAGTAAGTCAGAAAGAGAAAAACAAATACCATGTGCCAACATGTATATATGGAATCTAAAAAAAAAAAAAAAATGGTTCTGGAGAATCTAGGGGCAGGACAGAAATAAAGACGCAGACGTAGAGAATGGACTTGAGGACACAGGGAGGGGGAAGGGAAGCTGGGATGAAGTGAGAGAGTGCCATGGACATATATACACTACCAAATGTAAAAATAGATAGCTAATGGGAAGCAGCCGCATAGCACAGGGAGATCAGCTCGGTGCTTTGTGACCACCTAGAGGGAGGATGGGAAAGAGACGCAAGAGGGAGGGGATATGGGGATATATGTATATGTATAGCTGATTCTCTTTCTTATACAGCAGAAACTAACACACCATTGTAAAGCAATTATACTCCAATAAAGATGTTATAAAAAAAAAAGGAATGTACCTTCCACATCCCATTTTGCTTCTCTGATCTGAGGTTTCTTCCCAAATGAAAGCAAAACACAATTAACCAATGAAATAATTTACTTAACATACAACTTGTTCTTCGCCTAGATGTGTTTATTAAATACTTCGTCTGGTTTCAAAATTAAAGAATCCTGGGATTATAATATCTTTCTAAGTCTTAATTTTTACCTCTTAAATTTGTTCAACCATTTTAGGTTCTCCTTTGCCCAAATATAGCTATGCCATATGACTTGACATAATGTCTCTTTACAACACAATCTTTGAAATATTTTCTGGCTGGTACGCAGTCAGTGTTTTCCCATCATTTGTGAGATAATATATGGAGCTGCTAAAACTAATTATCTGTTAGGTGATGTCTCACATTGCCTACTTGAAAAGTGCAAAAAGATGAGCATGTTTAAATTAAGCCAGATCTACTCATAGGAGATTAATTATTTGACTTGCCAAGAAGAAGTCATTACATTATGAATGTAATGAACAAAAAATGTGCTTCTATAAGAAAGAATGATAATGAATGATACTTTGCCAAAGCATCAAAATATAGTAGAAGGTAGTGATGACAATATTCATAGATGTTATCCAGATACAAATTTTAAAAAAGAGTTGGTCTCAATTATTATATCATTACCCAGCTATTAATTTTAACAATTCTGGAAAGAGCTCATATTCAGATATCATTGATATATGTAAATGATGTCAGAAGACTAAGTCTACATTGAGAGTATGCCAGACATTTGTCATCACTTTCATTAGAGTACAGTACAGGCTGTGAGTTGTCATGACCCAGAAGGTGAGGTGCTTGTAACCTTTCCCAGAGCTTAAATATTCATCATGAGTTCATCCTTGTGATTGTACGTAGATATATGAAAAGATATAAGATGCATTTCTAAAGAAAATGTTATAACAATCTAACAGCCATGAAAACAAATATGTCAGTAACACGGGTGAGAGTAAGGGGGAAAAAGAACATCACAACTGTATTGGGGAAAGGGATAGTGAGACAAATTGCTCTTCTGTCAAACACATAAAAAATTAAAGTCACTGTCTTCTTTTAGTTCAAATTCATTTTTAATTTAAATTATAGTTGGTTTCTCTACCAAATTTTTAGTGCAGAAATTTTAGGAAAGTATAAAGAAGAAATTTAAAATTACCTCTATTCTCACATCTCTGAAGATTTTTTTTCTTCTGTTTTGTCATGTGTTACAAATAAATGATTTTATTTTAGGAAGTAGTTATATAAGCCATATTTTTCCTGAAAATTTATTTGATATTAGTTATGAACACTTTGTTAGGTTACAAATATTTTTGAAAAAAGTGTCATTAATAATGACTACATGACATTCCAACAAATTGATGCATACTTTTCTGATTGTTGAACACTTAGGTTTTCTCTAAACATTTTCTATTACAAACTGTTTTACTTTGAACATCTTTATGTGTAAATCTATCCATATTCAGGTTATTTCCCTAGGATGGATGCCCAGAAGTATAGTTATTGGACATTAAAATACTATAGCTCTTGACAAATATGAGCTTCCAGGCCAAGATCCATAGGAGATGGAAACCCAGGAACTTGAGTACTCTACTTGGGGTTGTATTTTTACTGGGAATATTTACTATATGAGCTTCCAAGCCAAGATCCATAGGAGATGGAAACCCAGGAACTTGAGTACTATACTTGGGGTTGTATTTTTACTGGGAATATTTACTAATTATGAAAAAGGCAATTGAGAGCAAGAGTTGAACAGTTTCCATTGCCTCTCAGGGATAGGGGAAGAAAAAAGCCAAGATTGAGAAATATAGCAGGGAAGTAATATCTAAAATAAGAGGAAAAATATATTTGAATACAAAAATATCAAAATTATAGAACTAAAAATAAAATAGAAATTAAAAACACAATGGGTAAGCTTAATAGCACATTAGATACAGCTGAAGATATTGTGCATGAAAAGGAAACTAAGTTTAAGGAAATACCTAGATTGAAATATGGAGGGATGGATGGAAAATACAGAAGAGAATATAAGACTTACTGATTCAAGCTATTTAGGGAGATCTCTGTCCATATATTAACTGACCATTAAGCTAACTGAGAAAAGACTTTAGTGACTGCACATGACAAAGAATGAAGGCTTTATAGAATTCATACAGGAAAGTTACTATGCAAACAATTACCACTACCACCAATAAACCATAAACACCAACAAATTCTGTGTGGGAGGGAATTCTAATTTCCAGAGCTTCCACACTACATTATTTAAAATGAATAGTTTACAACCCCGAAAAATGAGATATGAAAAGAAACAGGAAAGTATGGCTGATAAAAAGGGGGAAGCAGTCAATAGAAATTTTGCCAGAAAAAGCTTAGACACTGGATTTACTAGACAAAAATTTTAAATTAACTATTATAAATATGTTCAGAGAATTAAAGCAGACCACATCTAAACAATTAAAGGAAAGTATGAGAATGATGTTTCACAAATATAAAATATCAATAAAAATATAAATTAATAAAAAAGAACCAAATAGGAATTCTGGAGTTGAGAGTACAATAACTGAAATGAAAAATTCACTATAGAACGAGAGACCATTCTTAGCAAACTTCCCTACAAGAAATACTGAAAACAGTCCTTCAGGTTAAAAATAAAGGGACACTAGACAGTAACTTGAATCCACATGAAGAATTAAAGAGTACTGGTAAAGTAATTACATAGGTAAATATAAAAGACATTATAAAGGTATTTTTGTTTGTGGCTTTTTTCTTCTCTTTTACTTAAAAAAAAAAACCTGCATAGAACAATTATTAAAAATCCATGTTAATGTGCTTATAGTGTATAAGATGTAATTTGTATGACAATAGCACTAGGATGTAAGAAGGAATTGAGCCATATTGGTGCAAAGTTTTTGTGTACTATGGATTTAGATTGGTATTAATCCAAGCTATATTATTTTAAGATGCTAATTGAAATCTCCAAGGAAACCACTAGGAAGCAACTAAAAAGTATAGAAAGAGACAGTAAGAAAATTAAAATGGTATAATAGAAAATATCAATTTAACATGAAATAAGGCAGTAATGGAGGTTGAAAGAAACAAGAACAAATAAAATATATGGTGAGAAATGACAAAATGACAGACATAAATCCACTTTTATTCTAGTCAACATTTTACGGAAGGGTATAACCATGGAAATTAAGCAATAAAAAGAATTTAAAGGCATATAGCTTGGAAAGGAAGAAGCAAAACTATAACTGTCCATACAGAGATCACATAAGCTTGTATATAGAAAGTGCTAAAGAGAACACACACACACACACAAATAGAACTAATAAGTAAGTTCATCAAAGGTTCAGGATACAAGATCAGCATACAATAATCAATTGTATTTTTATATACTAGCATAAAAATATGAAAATAAAATTAAGAAAGCAATTACATTTACAATAGCATCAAAAAGAATAAAAACTTAGGAACAAATTTAACTAAAGTTCAAGACTTGCATGCTGAAAACTACAAAACATATTTGAAAGAAATTTAAAAACTAAATAAATGGAAAGATATACCATGCTTATGGGTTGGGTGAGTTAACAGTATTAAGATGGACATGCTTCCCAAACTGATTTACAGATTCAGTTCATCCCTATCAAAGTTCCAGGTTTATTTAAAAAATAAATATATATTAATAGTAATGTAAAAATACAAAGGACCTAGAAGAGCTAAAACAATCTTGAAAAAGAACAAAACCAGAGGGTTCACACTCCTCAATTTTAAAACTTACTACAAAGCTACAGTAATCAAAAGAGTGTGGTACTTGCATAATGATAGACATATAGATCAACGGGATAGATTCAAGAATCCAAAACTATATGTTTAAATTTATGGCCAATTGACTTTTGACAAGGGTTCCAAGACAGTTCAATGGGAAAAAATAGTTTTTCAACAAACAATACTGGAATAACTAGATAGACACATGTAAAAGAATGATGTTGGATTGATACCTCATACCATATGTAGACATTAACTGAAAGTGGATCATAGACCTAAATTAAAAGGCTAAACTATAAAATTGTTAGAAAAAAGTCATAGGAGTAAATAAACCTTCATTACTTTTGAGTTGGCAATGTTTTCTTTGATATGATACCAAAGCACAAACAACAAAACAGAAATAGACAAATTTGATTTCATCAAAATTTAAAACCTTTGTGCTTTAAAGGACACTGTCAAGAAAGTGAAAAGATAATCCACGGAATGGAAGAAGATACTTGCAAATCATGTATGTGATAAAGGAATGTATCTAGAATATATAAAGTATTCTTACAACTCAACAGTTAAAAGACAAATGACCCAAATTAAAAAATGAGCAAAGGATTTGAATAGATATTTCTTCTAGGATTATATTAAAATGGCCAGTAAGTACATGAACGGATGCTCAACGCTATGAGTCATTATAGGAATGCAAATTAAAACTACAATGAATACCTTTTCACATTCACTAGGAGAGCTAAAATAAAAAAGATAGACAGGTCATGAAGAACCTAGGGGCAAGACGGGAATAAAGATGCAGGCCTACTAGAGGATGGACTTGAGGATATGGGGAGGAGGAGGGGTAAGCTGGGACAAAGTGAGAGAGTGGCATGGACATATATACACTACCAAACGTAAAATAGATAGCTAGTGGGAAGCAGCCGCATAGCACAGGGAGATCAGCCCGGTGCTTTGTGACCACCTAGAGGGGTGGGATAGGGAGGGAGACGCAAGAGGGAAGAGATATGGGGACATATGTATATGTATAACTGATTCACTTTGTTATAAAGCAGAAACTAACACACCATTGTAAAGTAATTATACTCCAATAAAGATGTTTAAAAAAAAAAAGACAATAACAAGTGTTGGTGAGAATGTGCAGAAGCTGGACCCACGTACATTGGTGGCGGGATTGCAGAACAGTGTAATCACTTTGGGAAATGGTTTGGCAGTTCCTCAAAAATGTTAACATAGAGTTACCTTATGACTCAGTAATTCCTCTCTTCAGCATATACCTAAGAGAACTGAAAGGATATGTCTACACAAAAAATTGCTCACAGATGCTTATAGCAGCATGATTCATAATAGTCAAAAAGTGGTGACAACCCAAATGCCCATCAGCTAAAGAACAGTTAAATAAAATGGAGTAATATTTGTTGTAAAAAGGAATGAAATAGGCTGCTCTCACTTTCTGAGACGGTCTGCATTCTGCCTACGGAACGTGTTATCACTCTGAATAAACCTGCTTTCACTTAAAAATAAAAAAGGACTGAGATACTCATAGACGCTATAACATGAAATCTTCAACTTTGAGAACATTATGCTAAGTGAAAGAAGCTAGACACAAAGGGACATAATATGTATTATTCCATGTATTTGAAATGTCAGATTAGACAAATTCATAGAGACAGAAAAGAGATCAGTGATTTCTAGGGACTATGGAGAGGGGGAATGGGAAGTGAGTACTGATGGGTATGAGGCTTCTTTTGGGGATGATGAAATATTGCTACATTACATAGTAATGTATGATCATTGCACAATTCTATGAATATACTACACTGATTTGTACATTTTAATTGGGTGAATTTTAAGGTATGTGAATCAAATCTCAGTAAAAGTTGTCATAAAAATAAATATGAAACAAAGATATTTTCAAATAAAAACAAACTGAAGGCATTAATTACAGTTAACAGGTAGTTATCATGTAAAAGATGATCCTAATGGAAGCATTGATGTGCAAGAAATAAAAAGCAATGAACGGAGTAAATTTTTTTAATGTAAATCTAAACTAAGACAAAAATTTCTTTAGATAAATCAACTCTTTAATAATATATTAAACAATCAGTATTTTTGAGTTTAATCAGGAGGATGAAAATGATAAATATGTAAATCTTATTGGTATAAAATAATAATAAAGCCTTTAGTTGAATCAATTTAATAAAATAATAATAATTTTTTGAGTTTCAGGTAGAATTTATAAACTAGAAATCATGGTGTATAAGCTGGGAGGCTTAAATGTATACTTTCTAAAAACGTGTTATCAGAAGAATGTGAAAGTACCAATCAACTTTATGTTGTATTAAATCTAGGAATATCTGAATTTTCAAAATTGACATAAATTGATAAGCAATGGGACATAGCAGTAAAGTTAGTTCAAAGAAGAATCCTACAAGGATCTAGGTAGATGTAAGTCATCCATAAGGAGTGAAAAATCAGAATGGCTTCATAATTTAATGGAGTTTATTAAATTCCAGTATATTGCTAAACAATGCAGCAATGATCTGAGAATTTAAAATACAGATTTAATAATCAAGTTTTAAGGCAATAAAATAAACATTCTCTATGGATGCATAACTCAATATAACCTCGTCATTGAAAGATATTTGATGACCACATTCAGCCAATCAAAGGATGACTCAAAACAAAGTGAAAAGATGTGGTTTAACAGGACTTGTTGTTAGTACATCATCTATTTTTATAGTGCAAATGATAAAAGCTGTTGAAATATGATCAGAGGATCTATGTTTGTGTATAATCACTTTAATATTAAAATATAATCTTATGAAACTCAGATGGATATGACGACGAACAGGTGCCAAAACGTTTAAAAATGCTAAATTCTTTATTTAGTAAATAGAAGAGTTGGTAGATTCTAGCTAAAGTTTCTAAGTTAAAAAAGTGAAAGTTAATGCACTTATAGTTTCATAATTTCTAAAGGTAAACTAGGAAAACCATGCTACTTATATATTTCCAAATTACTATTAGAAGAAAAAAAAGGCATACAAAAAACAAACAACAACCATGTAGAAATCTTTATGACATATTTATAACAGAGAACAAAATATAAAATAAAATGCTTTGATAATATATACATAAATTAAATACATTTAACTAGAAAAATTAGATTGCATCAAAAAATAATATCAAATTTCACACTGAATTAAACAGCTTTCTAAACTTTAAATCATTGCTCTTCAGACATGCCAAATAAAATCATGGGAGGAAACAAAGCAAACCATGGAAGAGAAGGTTGAATTGGGGGCAAAATCATTAATCACGAAAGAGAGGGGGCACTTTTAAATGGCAAAGGCTACAAGCCAAACTGAAAATCTAATCGTCCTGAATCTTCATAGACCAAATAACACAGCATCAAAACATTTGTTGCCAAAAAACAAGACATTCAATAAGAAATTGTAATAAAATGTCTGACTCCATTTTTGATATTTGATTCCTGACAACTTTCAGGTCTCCCATTCTCCTTTCCACTTCTGTCCCAAGCCAGTAAGAAAGCCTGGTACTCTCTCCTTTGGTACTGATGGAACACTCAAACTATGTAAGCCTCAGCTCTCCCCAGTCTCATTCCCTAACCACATTAAAAACCAAGCCAGTCTCTTCTTCCTTTCTCCCAAGACATTTTTGGACCTGCTTGGGATCCTGCCCTGCTCTCTCAAGAAAGCCTCATCAAGTGAGGAATAAACCTTTTCATACCCTCATGGTGCATGTGTGGTATCACTAGTATCAATATCTGAACAAAAGTTTTGGGTGTGTGTGTGGGGGGGGTTCATCCAGTTTCTACAGGATGATCACAACAGAAATAGACAAATGTATTAGGAGATGTTATCTTGTATCTCTCAGTCCAGGCAAGAAATGAGTATACAGAGGAGCTAAGTAGTATAAATGGGTGTATCTAAATTAAGTGCATACACATCTATTTGATTATAATTTATTTTTCATGGATTTGGCCATAAATAGATATAAACTTGTACATACATATACAAAAAAACCCAGATATACACTCACATGTATAAGGTATTATGTTTATACATCTGTATATGTGTGTACATGTATGTGTCAACATACATACATATATACACACAGTACTGAACCTTATAGAGAGTATACCTTCTTTCAAGCACTCAAGAACACTTCACAATGGCTATATAGTAAGACACACCCACAAAACTACCTAAAAAATTTTTCAAGAATTAAAAAAAGACCCCATTATTTAACTATTAAAAAACAAATTGATAAAAAATATAGAAACTGGAAACCAAAAACCACTGGAAAATTGACTTAATTAATTTCTTTTTCTCCTCCCCTTTATTATTTTCCACAAGGATTAGACTGTAATTAAATTTGAGGAGGACTAATTCTATGCCAAAGAACTATTGGGATTTTGCACCTCCTTGTTTTAGGAAGAAAGTGAGAATGTTTAAGCATCAGTATAATTTTTTGTTACTCTTGGACATTCAACAATGTGTAGAAGGGCGAGTATTAATCTTTAGTATTCAAATAGGTGAGTTGTGCTGGTTATTGAGCTTTGTCTTTCAGTTTCAAATCCACCCTTATCTGTTTTTTGATTCTGAGGCTGGTACTCTTCCCGAACCACATTTCTCCTTTGCCAGTTGGTTTCCCCCTAGGCTCTGCCAATAGGGGCTGCTAAGGTGAAACCATGTGATTTGAGGAGGGAGGGGACTTGATACTTCCTCTTTTCTGCCTGTGCCTGTCAGCGTCATCACATTAATGGCTCTTCACCTTGGCAGTGGCAGTTCATTCAAATAATAACAGTTGATTTCAGGTTGCAGTTTTTCCACTTGCTAGAACCAGTCTCCTGAGAAATGCCAGTACCAGTTGGCTGAAGCTCCTTTCTTAGAAGTCTGTGTCCCAGCTCCAAGGGACCATCTCCTGAGCTACCAGACAACGTCTCTGCCTCAGGGGTGCAAGTCCTAGTTGCTCAGGCTCCTCCATTGCCTCAGCTTCAACCTATAGCAACTGCCTCTGTGATCCTCAGTATCTTTTATTGTTAGTATTAGTAGTAATAGTAGTAGCAGTAGTAGTACATTTTCTGTTCTCTGATGCCTGCTTGAGAATTGTTAATATTAAGTTTTCTTTATTAAAATAATTGCACAGGTTTCTATCTCCAGGCTTGACTGTTACAGAAATCCATCCTTGCTCTTCCAGGTACTTAATCCCCTAAATATAAGAAGCCAGCTTCCTAAGTGTGTATCAAGTAACCAACTCTCCTAGTTTCTTAGATTTTACATGCAAATCACTCCAAAGCCTATAATCACAGTTTCTCCAATCACTTTCCCTAGAGAGGCGTCTCATTTAATCATGTCATTGTCTCCTATTGTAGAAGTCAGAGCTCATGTGCCACGTCTTATGTACTTAGATAATTTCTCAACATCAAAATAAATTTGATTAACCAAATGCCCTTTCCCTGATTATAGTAGATGACAGAGAGCTGTAATAAGTTCCTGAAACCACTTTTACTGAAAGCAATGCTCATTCCCGTGGTTTGCTTTTGGACTAAATAGCTATTACAGTAGTTGCTTTTGTGGTTAAGAAAAATTAATTATTTCTTCTTGTTTTGAGTGCTTATGAAGGCAATCATAGGCTTTTAAAGACCTCAGAAAAATATTTAGTATTTACATTTTAAAAAGTAAGATTCTTGAAATACTCTTTTGATAATATCAAAATAAAATGGGGGCATATGTAACTGTGAAAAGAACATTTTTGCATCGTATTGGCTCCCATTTCCTTCTTCTATAAACTGTTGTCTTGTACTATCAATTTTAAGATAGGAAATAGTTGAGCAGAATGGATTTGAGATAGTTACATGTGTCTTTTGAGGAAATTTATGTTCCACTTATAAGAATTTGGTCAAAGTTTGAGGATTAGCATTTAAGATCCTCAAAATTTCACCTTTGTAGTGATATATCATATATGATAGGTGGAAAATTCCCTAAACATTTTACCATTGACAAGAATTGTATAGAACAAATCCTAGACATTTTCAGAAGAAAGAGTAGTTATGATTCAGGCTCTGGTTCATTTTCAATTGATTCACAGCAAAGTGGGACAGGTTTAATCTAATTTAATATATATAGCCCAAATGTCACAAACATAGATTTTGGGGAAATGGAACTTGCTGCATAGGGCTACAGAGTCCTCTGGGTGTGGGACCAGCATAGATTTCTGTGGTCAGTCTTCTTCTACATCTTCCCAGTTTCTGTTATTGAGAAGGCACTGAAGAATTCCACTTAGTGGCTTGCCAGCAGCATGATAAACATCTTTGGGGTTTTAAATATAGTAATAGGCTCACTGTGTGCTCTTTTTTTCCTGAACAGGAAATGCTACCTGTTGGAGTTGAATCACTTATGAAATATAAGAAATATAAAAGCCTTTCTACATACTTAACTTACAGAAAATACATGGGATTTAATTTCACTTATGATTATCTTAAATAGATAAAATAGTCATAAAGTTAAAATATGTGCTTACAGAATATATTGTGTTTATAGAAGCAGAAGGAATTTGACCTTTAAACGAATGTATCCTTCAAGATAGTGAGACCCATAACTATAAAAGTATAAAATGTATATTTTAAAGTACTGTGCAGGGCTTCCCTGGTGGTGCAGTGGTTAAGAATCTGCCTGCCAATGCAGGGGACACAGGTTCGAGCCCTGGGCCGGGAAGATCCCACATGCCACGGAGCAACTAAGCCCGTACACTATAACTACTGAGCCTGTGCTCTAGAGCCCGTGAGCCACGACTGCTGAAGCCCGGGCTCTAGGTACGCGGAGCAACAAGAGAAGCCACCGCAATGAGAAGCCCGCACACCGCCATGAAGAGTAGCCCCCGCTCACCGCAACTAGAGAGAGCCCGCGCACTGCAGCAAAGACCCACGCTGCCATAAATAAATAAATTTATTTTAAAAACATTACTGTGCAATAATTAAACAGAATTTGCATAAAGTTTCCTCCTTTGTTTATCTAGTAATCTATATTCCCAGAATAGGAGAAAATTGATTTATTTAACTTTATACTTGCTTGTATTATAAGAGTAGTAAAAAATTACGGTGTAATATGGTGTGTGCGTGTGTTTGTGTATTGTGTGTATATGTATATGGTGTGTGTATGTGTATATATATGTATTTGTGTGTGTATGTAGTACATATACATTTGTATGTATATATACAAGTTTTCTACAAGGAAATTTATTTGCCTAACATTCCATTGTATCAATATAGCATAATTCATTTAATCTCTATTTATGAAATTTTATTTTTTTAGTCTTTTTCCTATTAAAAGCTATCATTAAACATTTTTGCCACTTGTATGATTATCTCTGAAGATAAATCTCATAATTGGGATGACTAGGTCATAATTTTAAATTATGACGGATTACCACAGCATTCCATAATGTTATATACTACTGTTGTTCTTATTGATGCATACTCTGTGTCAGTTCATCAGCTTACTGGATGTTTTTCATGTACAAAGCATTGGAATCTGAAAACTTTTCCCAAGAAAGTCATTCATCTTTTAACTTTGTTAATGATGTTTTTCACCATAAATGTTCCATTTTATTAAGTATTTTATGACTTAAAGTCATGCTTTAGGACACCATTTTAATTATTTTGATTCAAAATTTTTTATTTTAAAATATATCCCAAGATTCCTTCTGGAATTTGAATGGTTTCTATTTTAACAAGTAGAGTTTGATCCGTTTGGAATTGATTTTTTATAAAACATTAACATAGAAATCCCGCTTAATTTTTCTTCTAAATGACTAGATGGTCATTCCCAAAGTATGCATTTATATAATTTTTCCCACTGATTTGAGATCCATCTTTATTATATACAACTAGATTCCCTATATCTTTGGGTCTGGATCCTCTCTTTGTTTTTTTCATCTCTTTACCTATTTCCTTGTCAGTTTTAGATTGTTTGAAGTAATGTAACTTTGTAAAAGTATTTTAATGTTTTTCAAGGCTTGTCCTTCCTTGTTATTCTTCATTTCCAGGATTTTCCTGTCTATACTTCCAAGCTTATTTTTCTATGAAAATATCTTTTTCCCCCTCTGATACTGAGTAGTTTAACACCGGAAATATATATTCTTTGAAAGTTTAAAAATTATCAGCTTTGCGGTCATCTAGACCTGGTGATATTCTTTGATAAAGCTCTTTAGAATATTTGTTTGTGTGTTTGTTTTAAAGCAAATTTGATAATTTATAACTTTCTTAAATATATCTTATTCATCCAGATTTTCAAAGAGAAGTACAGAGAGGTGAGGAAAATATCCTCATAATTTTTCATGTTATTTGTTTAGTTTATTAACTCATTTTAAACTTTGTTTATATTTTTTATTTGACTTTATTCTCTTTCTTGATTTTGCTAACCCCTTTAAACTGAGGGCATTTCAAAGACTTGCTTTTTAGTTTAATTATTAAAACAATTGTTTTCTAAACATATTATAAAAATATATTTTTTCTACTCCACGTTACTGTTGTTTTCCTGATTTCTTGAGTTCAATGTATAATTCATTTTTTTTTTGATTTTAGAAATTTCTAGTAAACATACATATGCACTTGAAAATAATATGGAATTGTTGTTATTGTGCATATAGTTCTATAAATGTCTGTTAGGTAAATTTGGTTGATGGTATTGTTTGCATCTCTATCTTCTTACTGATTTTCTGCCTATTTTTTCTATCAATTACTCAGGGAGGAGTTGTTGAAGTCTCCCATTATAATTGTGGATTAGTTTATTTCTTCAGTCAATTCTATCAGTTTTTGTTTCAGTACTTTGAAGCGCTATTGTTAAACACATGTGCTGTGGAGATTGTTATGTCTTCTTAATGAATTAACCCCATAATCATTATAAAACGTCTCTCTTTATTCCTGGTAATAGTTTTACTTCTGAAGTATTCTTTGTCTGATGTCAGTATTGTCATTTCAGCTTTGTTATGATTAGTGTTTGCAGAGTAGAACTTTTCTCATAATTTTACTTTTAATCTATCTCTGTCTTTATATTTAAAATGTTTTATTGTAGACAGGCTTTTTCAAAAAATCAATCCAACATACTCTGCCTTTGTATTGGTGTGTTCAAATATTTATATTTAATTTTACTATCAATATGGTTGCTATTCTATCTGCCTCTTTGCTATTTGTCTTCTCATTGTACCATCTGTTCTTTGTTACCTTTTTTCAGTCTTTTCCGGCTTTCTCTTATTTTAACTGTTTTTCAGTATTCCATATTATTACCACTATTATCTTATTTTTACGCTAGTATTTTTATTATTTTTATGGTACCATTTTTAGTAGTAGCTCTAGCTTTTGCAAAATACATGTCTAACTTCTCACGGTCTACCTAAAAATAATATAATAACCATTTCTCATATAGTGTATGAAGCTTACAATATTATAGTTCCATTTCCCCTCATCCATTGTCTTTTGTCATACATTTTACTTTTACATATGTATATAATCCCCTTAGTAGTTGTTATAATTTTTGTTTTAAACACTCAGTTTTATTTTAGAGAAATTAAATTTAGGAAAAAAAGTGTTTTCTGTTTATCTTTACTTTTACCATTTCTGAAACTCTTCATTTCTTTATGTAGATCCAAGCTACTGTCTGATATTTTACTACTTTTGCTTCAAGAACTTTAACACTTGTCATTCAAGTATTCTGATAGTAAATTCTCTCAGCTCTTAAACTTCTATTGTTCTGAAAAATC
Source organism: Eubalaena glacialis (assembly GCF_028564815.1). Lineage (NCBI taxonomy): Eukaryota > Metazoa > Chordata > Mammalia > Artiodactyla > Balaenidae > Eubalaena > Eubalaena glacialis. The sequence continues at coordinate 19,107,868 of NC_083722.1, read as the reverse complement.
ATTATTTTCCCTTTATTTTATTTTATTAGGGTTTTTTTTTGATATGGACCATTTTTAAAGTCTTTATTGAATTTGTTACAATATTGCTTCTGTTTTATGTTTTGGTTTTTTGGCCATGAGGCATGCAGGATCTTAGCTCTCCGACCAGGGATTGAACCCACACTCCCTGCATTGAAAGGTGAAGTCTTAACTACTGGACAGTCAGGGAAGTCCCTTCCCTTTATTTATTTATTTATTTATTTTTTAAACGTCTTTATTGGAGTATAATTGCTTTACAATGGTGTGTTAGTTTCTGCTTTATAACAAAGTGAATCAGTTATACATATACATATATCCCCATATCTCTTCCCTCTTGTGTCTCCCTCCCTTCCACCCTCCCTATCCCATCCCTCTAGGTGGTCACAAAGCACCAAGCTGATCTCCCTGTGCTATGCGGCTGCTTCCCACTAGCTATCTATTTTACGTTTGGTAGTGTATATATGTCCATGCCACTCTCTCACTTTGTCCCAGCTTACCCTTCCCCCTCCCCGTATCCTCAAGTCCATTCTCTAGTAGGTCTGTGTCTTTATTCCCGTCTTGCCCCTAGGTTCTTCATGACTTTTTTTTTTTTTCCCTTAGATTCCATATATATGTGTTAGCATACGGTATTTGTTTTTCTCTTTCTGACTTACTTCACTCTGTATGACAGACTCTAGGTCCATCCACCTCACTCCAAACAACTCAATTTCATTTCATTTTTTGGCTGAGTAATATTCCATTGTATATATGTGCCACATCTTCTTTATCCATTCATCTGTTGATGGACACTTAGGTTGCTTCCATGTCCTGGCTATTGTAAATAGAGCTGCAATGAACGTTGTGGTACATGACTCTTTTTGAATTATGGTTTTCTCAGGGTATATGCCCAGTAGAGGGATTGCTGGGTCATAGGGTAGTTCTATTTTTAGTTTTTTAAGGAACCTCCATACTGTTCTCCATAGTGGCTGTATCAATTTACATTCCCACCAACAGTGCAAGAGGGTTCCATTTTCTCCACACCCTCTTCAGCAATTATTGTCTGTAGATTTTTTGATGATGGCCATTCTGACAGGTGTGAGGTGATAACCTCATTGTAGTTTTGATTTGCAATTCTCTGATGATTAGTGATGTTGAGCATCCTTTCATGTGTTTGTTGGTAATCTGTATATTTTCTTTGGAGAAATGTCTATTTAGGTCTTCTGCGCATTTTTGGATTGGGTTGTTTGTATTTTTGATATTGAGCTGGCTGTGCTGCTTGTAAATTTTGTAGGTTGGTCCTTTGTCAGTTGATTCATTTGCAAATATTTTCTCCCATTGTGAGGGTTGTCTTTTCATCTTGTTTATGGTTTCCTTTGCTGTGCAAAAGTTTTAAGTTTCATTAGGTCCCATTTGTTTATTTTTGTTTTTATTTCCATTTCTCTAGGAGCTGGGTCAAAAAGGATCTTGCTGTGATTAATGTCATAGAGTGTTGTTCTTCCTATGTTTTCCTCTAAGAGTTTGATAGTGTCTGGCCTACATTTAGGTCTTTAACCCATTTTGAGTTTATTTTTGTGTATGGTGTTAGGGAGTGTTCTAATTTCATTCTCTGACATGTAGCTGTCCAGTTTTCCCAGCACCATTTATTAAAGAGGCTGTCTTTTCTCCACTGTATATTCTTGCATCCTTTATCAAAGATAAGGTGACCATATGTGCGTGGGTTTATCTCTGGGCTTTCTATTTCTGTTCCGTTGATCTATTTTTCTGTTTTTGTGCCAGTACCATACTGTCTTGATTACTGTAGCTCTGTAGTATAGTCTGAAGTCAGGGAGCCTTATTCCTCCAGCTCCGTTTTTCTTTCTCAAGATTGCTTTGGCTATTCGGGGTGTTTTGTGTTTCCATACAAATTGTGAAATTTTTTGTTCTAGTTCTGTGAAAAATGCCGGTGGTTGTTTGATAGGGATTGCATTGAATCTGTAGATTGCTTTGGGTAGTAGAGTCATTTTCACAATGTTGATTCTTTCAATCCAAGAACATGGTATATCTCTCCATCTATTTGTATCATCTTTAATTTCTTTCATCAGTGTCTTATAATTTTCTGCATACAGGTCTTTTTTCTCCTTAGAAGAAAAAAATACCTAGTTTATTCCTAGGTATTTTATACCTTTTGTTGCAATGGTAAATGGGAGTGTTTCCTTAATTTCTTTCTTTCTTTTTTTTTTAATAAATAAATTTATTTATTTATTTTTGGCTGCATTTGGTGTTTGTTGCTGCACGCAGGCTTTGTCTAGTTATGGTGAGCAGGAGCTACTCTTCGTTGTGGTGTGCAGGCTTCTCATTGCAGTGGCTTCTCTTGTTGCAGAGCATGGGCTCTAGGCATGGGGATCAGTAGCTGTGGCTCGTGGACTCTAGAGTGCAGGCTCCATAGTTGTGGCGCACGGGCTTAGTTGCTCTGCGGAATGTGGGATCTTCCCAGACCAGGGCTCAAACCCGTGTCCCCTGCATTGGCAGGCGGATTCTTAACAACTGTGACACCAAGGAAGTCCCTGTTTCCTTAACTTCTGTTTCAGATTTTTCATCATTAGCATATAGGAATGCAAAAGATTTCTGTGCATTAATTTTTTATCTGGCTACTTTACCAAATTCATTGATTAGCTCTAGTAGTTTTCTGGTAGCCTCTTTAGGATTCTCTATGTATAATATCATGTCATCTGCAAACAGTGACAGCTTTACTTCTTCTTTTCCAATTTGGATTCCTTTTATTTCTTTTTCTTCTCTGATTGCTGTGGCTAAAACTTCCAAAACTACGTTGAATAATAGTGGTGGTGAGAGTGGACAACCTTGTCTTGTTCCTGATCTTAGAGGAAATGATTTCAGTTTTTCACCATTGAGAATGATGTTGGCTGTGGGTTTGTCATATATGGCCTTTATTATGTTGAGGTAAGTTCCTTCTATGCCTACTCTCTGGAGGGTTTTTTCCTAAATGGATGTTGAATTTTGTCAAAAGCTTTTTCTGCATCTACTGAGATGATCATATAGTTTTTATCTTTCAGCTTGTTAATATGGTGTATCACATTGATTGATATTTGTATATTGAAGAATCCTTGCATTCCTGGGATAAACCCCATTTGATTATGGTGTATAATCCTTTAATGTGCTATTGGATTATGTTTGCTAGTATTTTGTTGAGGATTTTTGCATCTATGTTCATCAGTGATATTGGCCTGTAGTTTTCCTTTTTTTTGTGACATCTTTGTCTGGTTTTGGTATCAGGGTGATGATGGCCTTGTAGAATGAGTTTGGGAGTGTTCCTTCCTCTGCTATAGGTTGGAAGAATTTGAGAAGGATAGGTGTTCGCTCTTCTCTAAATGTTTGATAGAATTTGATTGTGATGCCATCTGGTCCTGGGCTTTTGTTTGTTGGAAGATTTTTAATCACAGTTTCAACTTCAGTGCTTGTGATTGGTCTGTTTATATTTTCTGTTTCTTCCTGGTTCAGCCTCGGAAGGTTGTGCTTTTCTAAGAATTTTTCCATTTATTCCAGGTTGTCCATTTTATTGGCATATAGTTGCTTGTAGTAATCTCTCATGATCCTTTGTATTTCTGCAGTGTCAGTTGTTACTTCTCCTTTTTCATTTCTAATTCTATTGATTTGAGTCTTCTCCCTTTTTTTCTTGATGAGTCTGGCTAATGGTTTATCAATTTTGTTTATCTTCTCAAAGAACCAGCTTTTACTTTTATTAATGTTTGCTCTCATTTTCTTCATTTCTTTTTCATTTATTTCTGTTCTGATCTTTATGATTCCTTTCCTTCTGCTAACTTTGGGTTTTTTTTGTTCTTCTTCCTCTAATTGTTTTAGGTGTAAGGTTAGGTTGTGTATTTCAGATTTTTCTTGTTTCTTGAGGAAGTATTGTATTGCTATAAACTTCCCTCTTAGAACTGCTTTTGCTGCATCCCATAGGTTTTGGTTCATCATGTTTCCATTTTCATTTATTTCTAGGCTTTTTTTGATTTCCTCTTTGATTTCTTCTGTTATCTCTTGGTTATTTAGTAGTGTATTGTTTAGCCTCCATGTGTTTGTATTTTTTACAGTTTTTTTTCCTGTAATTGATATGTAGTCTCATAGCGTTGTAGTTGGAAACGATACTTGATACAATTTCAATTTTCTTAAGTTTACCAAGGCTTGATTTCTGACCCAAGATATGATCTATCTTGGAGAATGTTCCATGAGCACTTGAGAAGAAAGTGTATTCTGTTGTGTTTGGATGGAATGTCCTATAAATATCCATTAAGTCCATGTTGTTTAATGTGTCTTTTAAAGCTTGTGTTTCCTTATTTATTTTCATTTTGATGATCTGTCCATTGGTGAAAGTGGGGTGTTAAATTCCCCAATTATTATTGTGTTGCTGTCAATTTCCCCTTTTATTGCTGTTAGCATTTGCCTTATATATTGAGGTGCTCCTATGTTGGGTGCATAAATATTTACAATTGTTATATCTTCTTCTTGGATTGATCCCTTGATCATAATGTAGTGTCCTTCTTTGTCTCTTGTAATGGTCTTTATTTTTAAGTCTCTTTGTCTGATATGAGAATTGCTACTCCCGCTTTCTTTTGATTTCCATTTATATGGAATATCTTCTTCCATCCCCTCACTTTCAGTCTGTATGTGTCCCTAGGTCTGAAGTGGGTTCTTGTAGACAGCATATATACAGGTCTTGCTTTTGTATCCATTCAGCCAGTCTATGTCTTTTGGTTGGAGCATTTAATCCATTTACCTTTAAGGTAATTATTGATATGTATTTTCCTATTACCATTTTCTTAATTGTTTTGGGTTTGTTATTGTATGTCTTTTCTTCTCTTGTGTTTCCTCCCTAGAGAAGTTCCTTTAGCATTTGTTGTAAAGCTGGTTTGGTGGTGCTGAATTCTCTTAGCTTTTGCTTGTCTGTAAAGGTTTTAATTTCTCTGTTGAATCTGATTGAGATCCTTGCTGGGTAGAGTAATCTTGATTGTAGGTTTTTCCCTTTTGTCACTTTAAATATGTCCTTCCTCACCCTTCTGGCTTGTAGCGTTTCTGCTGAAAGTTCAGCTGTTAACCTTATGGGGATTCCCTTGTATGTTATTTGTTGCTTTTCCCTTGCTGCTTTCAACATTTTTTCTTTATATTTAATTTTTTGATGGTTTGATTAATATGTGTCTTGGCGTGTTTCTCCTTGGATTCATCCTGTATGGGACTCTCTGTGCTTCCTGGACTTGACTATTTCCTTTTCCATTTTAGGGAAGTTTTCAACTATAATCTCTTCAGATATTGTCTCAGTCCCTTTCTTTTCCTCTTCTTCTTCTGGGATCCCTATCATTTGAATGTTGGTGTGTTTAATGTTTTCCCAGAGGTCTCTGAGACTGTGTTCAGTTCTTTTCATTCTTTTTTCTTTATTCTGCTCTGCAGTAGTTATTTCCACTATTTTATCTTCCAGGTCACTTATCCGTTCTTCTGCCTCAGTTATTCTGCTATTGATCCCTTCTAAAGAATTTTTCATTTCATTGATTGTGTTGTTCATCATTGTTTCTTTGCTCTTTAGTTCTTCTAGCTGCTTGTTAAACGTTTCTTGTATTTTCTCCATTCTATTTCCAAGATTTTGTATCATCTTTACTATCATTACCGTGAATTCTTTTTCAGGTAGACTGCCTATTTCCTCTTCATTTGTCTGGTCTCGTGGGTTTTTACCTTGCTCCCTCATCTGCTGCATATTTCTCTGTCTTCTCATGTTGTTTAACTTACTGTGTTTGGGGTCTCCTGTTTTGCAGGCTGCATGTTTGTAGTTCCCGTTGTTTTTGATGTCTGCATTGGGTGAGGTTGGTTCAGTGGCTTGTGTAGGCTTCCTGGTGGAGGTGACTGGTGCCTTGGTTCTGGTGAATGAGGGTGGATCTTGTCTTTCTTGTGGGCAGGGCCACGTGCAGTGGTGTTTTGGGGGTGTTTGTGTACTTAGTGTGATTTTAGGCAGCCTCTCTGCTAATGGGTGGGTTTGTGTTCCTGTCTTGCTAGTTGTTTGTCATGCGGTGTCCAGCACTGGAGCTTGCTGGCTGTCCGTGGAGCTGGGTCGTAGTGTTGATTCGGAGATCTCTGGGAGAGCTCTCACCGATTGATATTACGTGGGGCCAGGAGGTCTCTGGTAGGCCAGTGTCCTGAACTCGGCTGTCCCACATCATAGGCTCAGGCCTGAGCACCAAGACCCTTTTTTTCTTTTCCTCTGTGCTCAGTCTATTTCCACTTGCTCATAGGGGGCTGTGTTCAGATGCCTCGCCCCTTGTACTTCAGACCAGAGTTTTCTGATTAGCTTTTAAGTCAGCGTTCTTAGTTGAAAAAAGATTTGCTTAGGCTAATATAAGTAGAGCTGTTTCTTATTGGAATATGTTCAATAGTTCCTAAAATCATTGCTGGTGAGGGGTGGGGGCTGAAGAAGTTGATTTATGATTAAGGGTCCAGAAAAAAATGCCCCAAATCTGAAGAAAAACAGCCACCATTACTGCTGCTACCATTTCAAATAATGCCAGGAATTCACCTTTATTGAAACTTTCTGTGAAGCATCAGGGTTTCAACCTTGCAGCTATAGTTGTTCTCAAAATGTAGATATCTCTTTGCCATCTATGTAAGCAAAATTAAAAGTCTACATCTAGCCTATTTGTACACATTATTCACTCCTGAGTCAAAATCTCTTCTGGAGGATTTTGATTGGTCAAGTCACACTCCCTCCACTCACCCCTCTCTCCAAGAAAAAAAGAAAGGCAGAACATTTGAATTCTTAATTCTAATTTGAGGAAGGAGAACTCATAATGTAGGGCATTACTAATATAGAAAGGCTATATCAAAAAATGATTCGCAGCCATAAATATGACAAATGAACTCTGTGCCGACTCCCTTTTAGGATCGACTTAGTTGCATGTCTCCTTAGACTGAAAGGAAGGGATCAGTGATCCTCTAAATGTGCTTGTGAGTATTTTCATATTTACCTATGAATCTCTGTTTTTCAGTAGTCTTTCAGGTGTTAAATTATCAGTTCAGAGATCCATCATGGATCTTAATTTTTTTAGTTGGTTTTTCTTTTAGTTTCATGTTCAAGTGATAAAACTAAATTATTGGTCTTCCTCAATCCTAGGTAATTAGTGTCAAGCAGTGATGGTTTGATCCAAGTTTCATCTCCTGAAGTTATCAATTTTTCTCTATTTAATCTCATGAGAATACAGCTCAACTTCTGCAGCTGTATTTGAGGTCTGGCGTTCAAGTCTTCAAGAGTTGATAAATGGAAGCATCCTGGCAAGGAGCATGAAGAGTGATTAAGAGATTGACTTATTGGAATGGCTGTCAAACTAAATATATAGTTCCATTCCTAAATTGGTAGAGATTAGGAGCAGGAGATAAGATAGAGCATGCTAAAATGTTTAAAAATGTAGGAATTTAAGGAGTTATGTAGAACTGTGAAAGGAAGTAAAACAAAAAATATCAGGTTGAAACTAAGAATGATGTGAATTGGATAGAAAATCCTAGGGGCCAGAGAGAAACATTTTGAGTTGAAGATTTGCAAGTCTTTGCTCTATATGGACTGGTAGAGCAAAGACCAAACAAATGTGTATTATTACCTAATGAGTCCCTATCTCTACTGATAGGCTGGTGAGACCTTTAAGTATTGAATGGCATAGTTAAGGATCACTAATTACTAGGAGGGATGTGATGTGATATCTTGTGCATGAACAGAGAGATACCCCAAATTCCTTTCATTTATGGAACACGATAACTATCCTACAGACCCTCCAAACTTCCAAATCCATCTGCTTATGCTCTATTAGTAGAAAATCTTTTTAAACTTTTGCTTGAGTAACTGTCAATGATTGTATTAAGATCATTAGGTGATTGTATCGACTCATTTGTAGATGTAGATGGTCACTATAAAAATTTACATTTATTATAACTTTGTTAACTAACTCATGAAATATCTCTAATTTAGGAATGGTACTTTGAAGGATTACTTCTCTAATAGCTGAGGCTAAGTTTTGTTTCCCCCATATTCACACATACATATTTGTTATAGAGGTGATAGAATTATAGAGTGAAAGGACCATAGAGATCATCTAGTTAAATTGTATTCCATAATTAAACAAATTAAAAAATAAGAAAGCAGTGATCCTTTGGCAACAGTTACATAACTAGCATGGGGCAGGATCAAGCCTAGTCCCAATTCAACTCAGTTACTTCCAGTACACTCTGATGCCAGGATATATGTTTTTTAATAACCTAAAAGATTGAAGATTCTGATTGCACATAGTGTTGATATTATTATTCAATTGCTAATATATGGCTAAATTTACTGATGCATGATAGATTTCTTGATACTGTAGTGTAGAGTAGACATATTCTTTGTTGTTGTAGATGTTCTCAGTGTGCCATTCATTGCTTTATAGGCTGTGAGAATCATTTCTTCAAGTGGTAAAACCCCTTTTCTGGTAACTACTCACTGAATTGGTGCATTGGTTATACAAAAGCTTCAGAACGATGCCGTATTGCTTGAAGTTTTTCCATTAGACCGGCAGAGTGCATGATTCAGGTCTCCTCATGTTACTTTCCCATGTCAGCCTTTTTTTGGAATAGGTATTGCTTAAGTATAAAGCTCTTATTTATTCCCTATACTTGTCCAGTTTTGATGAAATTGTTTTATTCAAAAAGCATTATTTGGGGTGTATAGAATAAATGGTGTTCATTACTACATTTTCAGAAATCCTGCCTCATCGTTTATGCTATATGATTATAAATTATGCAATGAAATTGCTGAAAATTTGGATGTGGAAGGTTGAGGCAGAGCCGACACCAACCCAGCATTTGGTTCCAGACTTTTAGTGAGATATCTTTGACTTGGGGGAGGACTTTAAAATTCAGCAAGGTTAGCCAGGCTCCTGTATTTCACAGTGAAGTTTGTAAAATATTCTGCTATCATCTTGGTGTTATTTTTTGCCCATTTTCTTCAAACTGGATCCAGATTTCACAAAATCCAATATAGAAAAGCAAATCTAATTATGAAACACATAAATTAGGGGGTAATTATTTGCATGACAGACTCATTCTTAGCCTCTCAGTGTGAAGTCCATCTGTGACAGGGAGCTCTTTCCCTGTCATAACATTTCATGTAAATGTTAGCATTTATGAACTTAGATACAGATTATGAATTTTTTGACAGGCTGAGTATTTGATTATTTGGGAGATGATCACAAAATTGGGAAAAACTCAGTGTAAGACTTTAATATAATAGTAAACTGATTAAAGAATAATTAGAAAAAAAGATTCTCTGAAATTTTAACATGTCATTGGGAAAATGAGGTGGTCACTGGAAATTATTTAACAGAACATAATATGCTGATGAGTAAGATTAAAAAATAGTATCCCTAAAAATCCGTAACCCTTGGGAAACTACTGGAGAATGAGTTATAGGGGGAAAAAGACCAGCAAACACCCCAGGGAATCAGATAAATATAGATTAAAAAGAAGAAAACTTAGAAACAATATGCTTCATTTGGTGAGTACTGCACTAATAAGTAAATGCATAAGATTAGGGTTTTGGTTATATAACTCTGTTGTTTGGGAAATGTAAGATTCTGCTAATCTTTCAAGAATCCTCACCTTAGAGCAATTTTCCTTATACTCAGATGCCTTTCCAAATCACTTGAGCCGTGACTCTAATTCCATGTTGCTACTCAGGAAGAAGTAGCCTCTTCATTTGCCTGTCTCTTCAATGTAATAAAAAAATAGAGAAACTGCCTCTGAATATGGACAGAAAATACTGATTTACTTATACTAAGTGTGTTCTGTGTCTATACAGCAGAGTGGTGAATAACAATTGCATGGTTCACTTTATCATATAATCAGAAAACCTCATATTGAATTAATTAGGTAAATTCTTAAAGTGGATAATTTCTTAAAATGAATTTATTCAGCCTGACTGTCTACACTTAAATAGATTATTACTTCTCTTAGAGTAGAGGTCTCTGTAAGGCGGTACAAAGAACAAGGATTTTCTAGCATTGAAAATGTGGATAAATCAGCTTTTACACTTTGACAATCTATAAAAAGGAGGCAATGTTATCTATTTTTCACATGCTCCAAGTTTTAAAAAATTAGTGCAGGAAGAGACACTTAACACATTGTATGATTTATAGTAGGCACTCCAGGGTAACTGATTACATTATTTAATGTGCTAATCATAATAATTATCATTACTATTAAAACAGTAGTTCTCAAACTTGTCTTCTCCAAGGAGCCATTGAATTACCTTCTCTTGGACTCTGTGGTTTGGGATTTTGTCAATAAAAACTACTTTTATGAAGTACTAACTGACTAGTTTTTAATATTTAAAAGTCAATACTATTCACAGCTGTTAAACAGAGATTCTAATGAGCATTGATTAACTAGGTAATCAGAGTGAGTTAACATGATCTTAGTACCATCAAAGAATTCAGTGCTGTGTGGAACCTCTACAACTTCACCTTTTCTAAAAGTACCATTTCCCCTAAGTTTTTTTAATTTTGAAAGTAAGCCCCCCCAAACCCTTTTGGTACCTTGAAGAATCGCTAGTGGTACAGAGACCCCCATATTGGGAACTAGTAGATAAAGTGAAATGCCTTTGAGGTACTGTAAGCATTTTTGAGAGTACATAATAGTTCAGGAAACTCATCAGTATGTATTAAAACTACACAGGGAAAACTGTCAGGCTTCTAGAAGCCAATAACATATCAAAGAGACAAACTCTCTGCTGCTAGGGTACAGGCTGATGGGAATAAATTTCAGACTGTGGGAAATATGGCCAGACCTAACAGTAAGAAGGGTGCTGAGCATACATAATGCATGACTGATTACAGGTGCCAATTGGTGCCCCCGCCCGGCCCCGATAGGCAAGACAGCAGGTCCCAGGACAGTGGCATATGTGATAATTCTGACTTCTTCAGAGAACATAAGATGCCTGCTCTCATTCTTCGGCTAAAGAGAGTAAATCTTTAAACATCATTTGCATTCAAATGGAAACTCTGAGGATCTCTCAAAGGTGTTTCAGAGGATGGCACAGAGCAGTAGACATTGTTTTTACCAGTATCAGAGAAAAGAGGAGAAAATGCCCCATCAGAGAAAAGAGATGAACCCTGCTTATAGATGTAATAAGACTAAATTTCTAATAGTGGAGGGATAGGATAGCTTACTATGGAAATCCATAGCAGTAATCCATGAACTTGGACTAAATTTAATTTATTTTAAATCCTTCATTCAGCAACTTACATAGATAATATCTATGCATACTTGGCAATTTACTTGCCCTCTCTGGGTAAGTGAATCTTTATCAGTGTAAATTTAGGATTATAATGTACACTTAGAGAGTTACCATGAGTATTAAGTGATGTAACAGAGGCAAGATGTCTAGTACAGAATGGATGTTCAATGCATGATAATGAAGATTACAAGATTATTTGCATATAATCAAACCAGCAGGTTGTAACAAGTCTCTTTTGCTACACATTGGGACAATTATCTAATACTTGGCTTTCTATTTCTTTTGCGGAGATATTTATCTCTCATTCCCAGATTACCTATATCTTTCTTGTTCTGTAGAAAATTTTGAAAGAAGTTATCTCTTTCGAGGTGATTTCTTTTTATCAGTCTGAGAGATAGATGATATATTTCCGCATTGAGAGGTAGAGAAATCTAGGTGAGCAAGATAAGGAAAATGTGCATTTTCAAAATCTGATCCCAGTAATATATTATCAATGCCTGATTTGATTATATCTTATTATGCAGTTTTCAGAATTCCAGATATTCTTTTTTTTTTTTTTTTTTTTTTGAATTTTTGGTATGAGGATTTTATTTGTACATATAATTCAGATTTTTCATTCTGTCATTTAATGTCTCTCTCCCTGAAATCAATGTAATCTCCAAGTGTGCATTTCTCTACTGTCTTTATGGCCTTTTCATTATCTTGTAAAAATCACATGCTATTTCCCACACTCCTTTCTGGCCTCCCAACCAAACTTTACTAATTTTTTTTTTTTTTTTTCCCACACACACTGTATTTTATTTTTACAAGAGATAAATAGACTGACACCAAGCATTGTACATGGATGACCACAACAAAAGCAACAATGATTGCAATTACCAAACATGAAACACACTCATACTATGTCATAATATTGACATTCAGTCCAGTAATCCTCCACTGCAACAGCTCCTTTACTTTGCAGTGAAAATTGATTTGTATATTCTTTGCCTCTGAGTTCTTGTGGGATTTTTTCTTTTTTTAAAATTCAACCAGAAAGTCACAAAAATTATACTCATCCTCATCAGTTCACTCAGTCCCATGTAATTAATTTTTTTTTTTTTCATCTTGATCTTTTGTTAGCACTTTTATGAGCTCATCAGTTTTTCATTAGAGTTCTGAAAATGCTTATTCATTCAGTTCAGCAGTACAGTCAGGTACCAGAAACCTGTACTTGTCAGTCTTTTCCATGAATTTCCTGAAGATGAAACCCTTTTATAGGAACATATTTACAAAAGCATCAGAGTACACCCAGAACTGTCTGTAAATGACAAAAGACTTAAAAATGACCACGGTTAAAGATTTGATGAAAGTTCATAATAATGCAGTTGACAAGAAAATTAGTTATTTCTGAGATATACATTTTAAAGTAATAACTAGGATTATGACTTATAACATTATACCAGAACATATAAGATTTTTAGAAATTTCATGTAATGTCTGAAACATTTATATTAACATATTTCCATACAAATAACCCAATGAAAGTTTAGTATTAGTTGTTTTGTTTGTTTGTTTATACTGCAGGTTCTTATTAGTCATCAATTTTATACACATCAGTGTATACATGTCAATCCCAATCGCCCAATTCAGCACACCACTATCCCCACCCCACCGCAGTTTTCCCCCCTTGGTGTCCATATGTCTGTTCTCTACATCTGTGTCTCAACTTCTGCCCTGCAAACCGGCTCATCTGTACCATTTTTCTAGGTTCCACATACATGCGTTAATATACAATATTTGTTTTTCTCTTTCTGACTTACTTCACTCTGTATGACAGTCTCTAGATTCATCCACGTCTCAACAAATGACTCAATTTCGTTCCTTTTTATGGCTGAGTAATATTCCATTGTATATATGTACCACAACTTCTTTATCCATTCGTCTGTTGATGGGCATTTAGGTTGCTTCCATGACCTGGCTATTGTAAATAGTGCTGCAATGAACATTCGGGTGCATGTGTCTTTTTGAATTACGGTTTTCTCTGGGTATATGCCCAGTAGTGGGATTGCTGGGTCATATGGTAATTCTATTTTTAGTTTTTTAAGGAACCTCCATACTGTTCTCCATAGTGGCTGTATCAATTTACATTCCCACCAACAGTGCAAGAGGGTTCCCTTTTCTCCACACCCTCTCCAGCATTTGTTGTTTGTAGATTTTCTGATGATGCCCATTCTAATTGGTGTGAGGTGATACCTCATTGTAGTTTTGATTTGCATTTCTCTAATAATTAGTGATGTTGAGCATCTTTTCATGTGCTTCTTGGCCGTCTGTATGTCTTCTTTGGAGAAATGTCTATTTAGGTCTTCTGCCCATTTTTGGATTGGGGTGTTTGTTTCTTTAATATTGAGCTGAATGAGCTGTTTATATATTTTGGAGATTAATCCTTTGTCCGTTGATTCGTTTGCAAATATTTTCTCCCATTCTGAGGGTTGTCTTTTCGTCTTGTTTATGGTTTCCTTTGCTGTGCAAAAGCTTTGAAGTTTCATTAGGTCCCATTTGTTTATTTTTGTTTTTATTTCCATTACTCTAGGAGGTGGATCAAAAAAGATCTTGCTGTGATTTATGTCAAAGAGTGTTCTTCCTATGTTTTCCTCTAAGAGTTTTATAGTGTCCAGTCTTACATTTAGGTCTGTAATCCATTTTGAGTTTATTTTTGTGTATGGTGTTAGGGAGTATTCTAATTTCATTCTTTTACATGTAGCTGTCCAGTTTTCCCAGCACCACTTATTGAAGAGACTGTCTTTTCTCCATCGTATATCTTTGCCTCCTTTGTCATAGATTAGTTGACCATAGGTGCATGGGTTTATCTCTGGGCTTTCTATCTTGTTCCATTGATCTATGTTTCTGTTTTTGTGCCAGTACCATATTGTCTTGATTACTGTAGCTTTGTAGTATAGTCTGAAGTCAGGGAGTCTGATTCCTCCAGCTCCGTTTTTTTCCCTCAAGACTGCTTTGGCTATTCGGGGTCTTTTGTGTCTCCATACAAATTTTAAGATGATTTTTTCTAGCTCCGTAAAAAATGCCATTGGTAATTTGATAGGGATTGCATTGAATCTGTAGATTGCTTTGGGTAGTATAGTCATTTTCACAATGTTGATTCTTCCAATCCAAGAACATGGTATATCTCTCCATCTGTTGGTATCATCTTTAATTTCTTTCATCAGTGTCTTATAGTTTTCTGCATACAGGTCTTTTGTCTCCCTAGGTAGGTTTATTCCTAGGTATTTTATTCTTTTTGTTGCAATGGTAAATGGGAGTGTTTCCATAATTTCTCTTTCAGATTTTTCATCATTAGTGTATAGGAATGCAAGAGATTTCTGTGCATTAATTTTGTATCCTGCAACTTTACCATATTCATTAATTAGCTCTAGCAGTTTTCTGGTGGCAGTTTTAGGATTCTCTATGTATAGTATCATGTCATCTGCAAACAGTGACAGTTTTACTTCTTCTTTTCCAATTTGTATTCCTTTTATTTCTTTTTCTTCTCTGATTGCCGTGGCTAGGACTTCCAGAACTATGTTGAATAATAGTGGTGAGAGTGGACATCCTTGTCTCGTTCCTGATCTTAGAGGAAATGCTTTCAGTTTTTCACCATTGAGAATGATGTTTGCTGTGGGTTTGTCATATATGGCCTTTATTATGTTGAGGTAGGTTCCCTCTATGCCTACTTTCTGGAGAGTTTTTATCATAAATGGGTGTTGAATTTTGTCAAAAGCTTTTTCTGCATCTATTGAGATGATCATATGGTTTTTCTTCTTCAATGTGTTAATATGGTGTATCACATTGATTGATTTGCGTATATTGAAGAATCCTTGCATCCCTGGGATAAATCCCACTTGATCGTGGTGTATGATCCTTTTAATGTGTTGTTGGATTCTGTTTGCTAGTATTTTGTTGAGGATTTTTGCATCTATATTCATCAGTGATATTGGTCTGTAATTTTCTTTTTTTGTAGTGTCTTTGTCTGGTTTTGGTATCAGGGTGATGGTGGCCTCATAGAATGAGTTTGGGAGTGTTCCTTCCTCTGCAATTTTTTGGAAGAGTTTGAGAAGGATAGGTGTTAGCTCTTCTCTAAATGTTTGATAGAATTCACCTGTGAAGCCATCTGGTCCTGGACTTTTGTTTGTTGGAAGATTTTTAATCACAGTTTCAATTTCATTACTTGTGATTGGTCTGTTCATATTTTCTGCTTCTTCCTGGTTCAGTCTTGGAAGGTTATACCTTTCTAAGAATTTGTCCATTTCTTCCAGGTTGTCCATTTTATTGGAATACAGTTGCTTGTAGTAGTCTCTTAGGATGCTTTGTATTTCTGCGGTGTCTGTTGTAACTTCTCCTTTTTCATTTCTGACTTTATTGATTTGAGTCCTCTCCCTCTTTTTCTTGATGAGTCTGGCTAATGGCTTATCAATTTTGTTTATCTTCTCAAAGAACCAGCTTTTAGTTTTATTGATCTTTCCTATTGTTTTCTTTGTTTCTATTTCATTTATTTCTGCTCTGATCTTTATGATTTCTTTCCTTCTGCTAACTTTGGGTTTTGTTTGTTCTTCTTTCTCTAGTTTCTTTAGGTGTAAGGTTAGATTGTTTACTTGAGATTTTTCTTGTTTCTTTAGGTAGGCTTGTATAGCTATAAACTTCCCTCTTAGAACTGCTTTTGCAGCATCCCATAGGTTTTGGGTTGTCGTGTTTTCATTGTCATTTGTCTCTAGGTATTTTTTGATTTCCTCTTTGATTTCTTCAGTAATCTCTTGGTTATTTAGTAACGTATTGTTTAGCCTCCATGTGTTTGTGTTTTTTATGCTTTTTCCCCTGTAATTCATTTCTAATCTCATAGCGTTGTGGTCAGAAAAGATGCTTGATATGATTTCAATTTTCTTAAATTTACTGAGGCTTGATTTGTGACCCAAGATGTGATCTATCCTGGAGAATGTTCCGTGCGCACTTGAGAAGAACGTGTAATCTGCTGTTTTTGGATGGAATGTCCTATAAATATCAATTAAATCTATCTGGTCTATTGTGTCATTTAAAGCTTCTGTTTCCTTATTTATTTTCATTTTGGATGATCTGTCCATTGGTGTAAGTGAGGTGTTAAAGTCCCCCACTATTATTGTGTTACTATCAATTTCCTCTTTTATAGCTGTTAGCAATTGCCTTATGTAATGAGGTGCTCCTATGTTGGGTGCATATATATTTATAATTGTTATATCTTCTTCTTGGATTGATCCCTTGATCATTATGTAGTGTCCTTCCTTGTCTCTTGTAACATTCTTTATTTTAAAGTCTATTTTATCTGATATGAGTATAGCTACTCCAGCTTTCTTTTGATTTCCATTTGCATGGAATATCTTTTTCCATCCCCTCACTTTCAGTCTGTATGTGTCCCTAGGTCTAAAGTGGGTCTCTTGTAGACAGCATATATATGGGTCTTGTTTTTGTATCCATTCAGCAAGCCTGTGTCTTTTGGCTGGAGCATTTAATCCATTCACGTTTAAGGTAATTATCGATATGTATGTTCCTATGACCATTTTCTTAATTGTTTTGGGTTTGTTTTTGTAGGTCCTTTTCTTCTCTTGTGTTTTCCACTTAGAGAAGTTCCTTTAACATTTGTTGTAGAGCTGGTTTGGTGGTGCTGAATTCTCTTAGCTTTTGCCTGTCTGTAAAGCTTTTGATTTCTCCATCAAATCTAAATGAGATCCTTGCCGGGTAGAGTAATCTTGGTTGTAGGTTCTTCCCTTTCATCACTTGAAGTATATCATGCCACTCCCTTCTGGCTTGTAGAGTTTCTGCTGACAAATCAGCTGTTAACCTTATGGGAGTTCCCTTGTATGTTATTTGTCGTTTTTCCCTTGCTGCTTTCAATAATTTTTCTTTGTCTTTAATTTTTGCCACTTTGATTACTATGTGTCTCGGCATGCTTCTCCTTGGGTTTATCCTGTATGGGACTCTCTGCGCTTCCTGGACTTGGGTGGCTATTTCCTTCCCCATGTTAGGGAAGTTTTCGACTATAATCTCTTCAAATATTTTCTCTGGTCCTTTCTCTCTCTCTTCTCCTTCTGGGACCCCTATAATGCGAATGTTGTTGCGTTTAATGTTGTCCCAGAGGTCTCTTAGGCTGTCTTCATTTCTTTTCATTCTTTTTTCTTTAGTCTGTTCCGCAGCAGTGAATTCCACCATTCTGTCTTCCAGGTCACTTATCCGTTCTTCTGCCTCAGTTATTCTACTATTGATTCCTTCTAGTGTAGTTTTCATTTCAGTTATTGTATTGGTCATCTCTGTTTGTTTGTTCTTTAATTCTTCTAGGTCTTTGTTAATCATTTCTTGCATCTTCTCAATCTTTGCCTCCATTCTTATTCCAAGGTCCTGGATCATCTTCACTATCATTATTCTGAATTCTTTTTCTGGAAGGTTGCCTATCTCCACTTCATTTAGTTGTTTTTCTGGGGTTTTTTCTTGTTCCTTCATCTGGTATATAGCCCTCTGCCTTTTCATCTTGTCTATCTTTCTGTAAATGTGTTTTCTGTTCCACAGGTTGCAGGACTGTGGTTTTTCTTGCTTCTGCTGTCTGCCCTCTGGTGGTTGAGGCTATCTAAGAGGCTTGATGGGAGGCTCTGGAGGTGGGTAGAGCTGACTGTTGCTGTGGCGGTCAGAGCTCTGTAAAACTTTAATCCACTTGACTGTTGCTGGGTGGGGCTGGGTTCCCTCCCTGTTGGTTGTTTTGCCTGAGGCAACCCAACCCTGGAGCCTACCCGGGCTCTTTGGTGAGGCTAATGGCAGACTCTGGGAGGGCTCACGCCAAGGAGTACTTCCCAGAACCTCCGCTGCCAGTGTCCTTGTCCCCACGGTGAAACAGAGCCAGCCCCCGCCTCTGCAGGAGACCCCCCAACACCAGCAGTTATGTCTGGTTCAGTCTCCCCCAGGGTCACTGCTCCTTCCCCTGGGTCCCGATGCACACACTATTTTGTGTACACCCTCCAAGAGTGGGTTCTCTGTTTCCCCCAGTCCTGTCGAAGTCCTGCAATCAATTCCCACTAGGCTTCAAAGTCTGATTCTCTATGAATTCCTCCTCCCGTTGCCGGACCCCCAGGTTGGTAAGCCTGACGTGGGGCTCAGAACTTTCACTCCAGTGGGTGGACTTCTGTGGTATAAGTCCTCGCCAGTCTGTGAGTCACCCACCCAGCAGTTATGGGATTTGATTTTACTCTGATTGCGCCCCTCCTACCGTCTCACTGTGGCTTCTCCTCTGTCCTTGGACGTGGGGTATCCTCCTTGGTGAAGTCCACTGTCTTCCTGTCGATGATTGTCCAGCAGCCAGTTGTGATTCTGGTGCTCTCGCAAGAGGGAGTGAGAGCACGTCCTTCTACTCCGCCATCTTGGTTAATCCTCCAGATATTCTTAAGCATCATTTAGGTGCTAGGATTGACCTGGTATTTAGTATTATCCTCAGCTTTGTTCCTTTTCATTAGTGAAAATAATTAGGAACTTATTATATACCACTTAAAAATGAAAGCTCAATATTTTGCACATTATTAAAAATACTTTCAAAATTGCAACAGTGCAACATTTCATGTATGATGGCTGGTGTAAATTGCAAGTTACAGCAATCTGTCAAAAAAGCACTGCAGCAATACGTTATTAGCAAATAGAATAAAAAGAACTTTAGCATAATATAAATAGCTCTGGTATTTTTATAAGAGATGGTTATTATTTTCTTCAAGAAAAGAAAAATCAAGATTGGCATTGGTAATAACTATGAGCTACTTAAATCAGCACAATAGAAAATGGACTTGTGATTCTCTGTACTACAAAGACTGTAGATTTCAAATCTGTATGAACAAAGAAAACTAGAGATTATAGTGTGTTGGAGAAAAATGTGTTAAGCTCCATGGATCCAAAAAATTGTCTTTAGGGATATGCTGAATAAAAGCTCAGACAATTGAATGTCTTTGAGAAGATAGACCGTAAAGAGGAGTATGTAATAACGTTTCCCTTAAGAATTCTAAAAGATTTATAGCTTAAGGAAAATTTAAAGTGGAAATAGTAGGAAAAGAAAAAAATTAACTATTGAATAGGTACATCAAAAAAATAAAAGTGAAAATTGAAATAATATAAAGGTAAATATAAAGCTTTTATATAAATTTTCAATTTATAATTTAGGAAGTATTTTCCCATACCTTCAAAAATGGATGTTATTTCCATCAGTATACTGAGGGAAAAATATGTTGTGAAGAAAATATACTTACGGTTAAATGAATTGTTATGTAAAACCTCCTACCAGATTTTTTTAAAAAAATGCATGAATATATTGTTAATCAGAATTACAGAAACAAGAAAAACAGAAAACACACAAACAATAATTGTTTTAAGATTTCGAGAACTAAATATCTAGGCAACACATCTTTGTAATTGTCTGACTGCCAGCAAGTACATGCAATGCTAGTTTGAGGAAACAATAGGATGATGTAAATGAACTATTATTAATTTATCATTTTGTTTGGAAAAGGCAATAACATTGGGAACAAAAGGTTAAAAAATACTTATTATGGCCACAATGTTATTATTGCTAAGCTACTTTCCCAATACCATCTACTCAATGGAAATGAATAGTTCATGGGTAAATGGAAAATTTTTTCAAATGCCTTTCAGTTTAACTTGAAAAGTTGGTTGTAATTAGCCTAACAATTTAATTAACTATATATCAATAAGAATGTAAGAGTAGCATAAAGGATAATTTATATAAGGTATAGGACAAATGCTCATAATACTTAAAGGGCTGCCATTGGGTTTACGTAGATTTTCCAACAGTATAAGACTAAGATAAAGCTGAAGTAGTTATGAGGAAGCAGGTATTATTAGCTCAGTACAATGGTGGACTTTCTGCACTTAGTGTTATCAAGTAATAGAGGAGGAAAATTTTAGCAAGTCTGCTAACATTGGAAGTATTTTACCAGAATCTGGATTACTACCTAGTGGGGAGTTTTCACATGGAATGTCTTCATTGAAAGGAAATGAAGTTGACTGATTGATGAACTTCATTCCAAAAATAATAGCTGAGACTTCTTGAGTACCATGTTCTAGATACTCTAAGTACATCAATCTCATTTAATCAAAAATCTTTTGACTTAGGTAATATTATTGCCTACATTTTAGAATTGCTTAATGTTAGGCAGTTTCTTAGCATCGCTTAATGATACAGTTTAATGTTACAGAATTGTCAGGTTGAAGAGCTGAGAATACAATCCAGATGTTGACACAACACTGATGCATTTGGCCGCTGTGCATGTGATGCTACTCCAAACCTAAGATCCTCTGATTCCATTATAAATAATACATCTATTCAAGGAGACACACTATAGCTAAGCTTTTTAGATTTATCAAAAGTATTTGAAACACAAAATTAGTTTTTGAATATACATAGAGAGTGAAGAACATTTTATCATATCTGTGTTGTCAGTAACATGCCCATATAAATCTCTGTAAGAAGTACCATATTACAACTGGATTTGTAACATGGTTTTTTTTGTTGTTCTTGTTGGAAAGAAGTAGTGGGAGAGGTAGTCCAGAGGCAGGGGAAAGTTGAAGTTAATTACAGCATGCTTTTGGAGTATATCTTATCTCTTTTATAGGAAGAGTTACAATATTAATAAAGACATACCACATGTAAGTCACAAATACATTTTGCTTACAACTATGTTAAAAAGACTTGTATCTGCACACATATATCATCTATAGAGTAGCAGCTGAGGAGTGCGTGGTGACAGGTCATTATCAATCTAACTAAAAATTAGCTGTGGGTGAGTAATTCTCAAATAATAACCATCATGCAGTTCACTGAAAGTTTATACTATATAAATGTTACTATATCTATTTCTTTGAAAGATAATACAACCAGTCCTTTATAATAGTGAAAATAAAAATGCCATTTATAGATTTAGATCATAACTTCAACAAAAGTAATCACAGAATATGGATCACTATACTGAAAAGTGGTACACATATAGACAATTCTTAACAAGTTTTTCAAGGTTTGACTATTATTTTCAGGGCTACTGATCATGCTAAAGAAAAAAAGTTAATTCACGAATTCATTCAATAAACAAATGATTCAGGCTATTGTGTTAGACCAAGAAATAATCAGGAGTTAGGACAATTGGGTTCTATTTCAGATTCTCTCACTAACTAGCTTATGTCCCCAGCAAGGATATTTATTTCTCAGCCCTCAGTTAAAGGCCTTTAATTCTAAAATTTAGTGATTTTATTTTAGTGCCTGTTAGGTGCAAGGCAAATTAATTGCTCTGTAAATTTCTAGCCATATTTAGGGGAAAATATATGCTCCTATGTTAATACCACACAAAATCTTGCATATAAGTGAAAAGATATTTCTATTTTTTTTGTCAAGAGATACACAGATGGTAACATCAGTGAAAAAGATTTCTTTATTTCTTGTTTAACATGAGTTCACGCTAGTTGTGGCTAGGTAGCTAACTACACTGAAATAGTCCATGACTGTTTTACAGCTATCCAGAAGTAATTATATGTATAACAATATGTGTTTGTGTTTTCCTTAGTAGTGATGAAACACAGAATCTGCAAATCATTTTAATAGAGAAATGATACCTGGAAATACATGGAGTAGATTAGATCAACTTGGGTTACCTATGTGTGCCACCGCCCATCCAGTGTATCCAAATAGAAAAAGGAAAGCATCTAACAATCACTGAACAGAGCATGAACAGTAATGTAGGAATGTTGCTGACTTTTAAAATGTAACTAGCAACTCCATTAGATACCACATTGGCCTCTAAGGGAACGTTGAGGTGACACAAGCTGCATATAAGACTTTCTTCTCTATGAAAGAACTTTGTGAGTACATCCAAAGGAAAGACATTTTTTTACCCATCAAATGGAATAGCCTGATTTAGTCAAAAAGAGGAAAGGAAAGCTTTCAAAAGCAGCCAAATATTTCTAGAACAGTTCTTCTTTCAAGTCACACTGAGATGGGGATGGCGGAACAGTGGAAAAGAGAAACCTTAACACAATATGGTGGTGGCCGGGAGCCAGGAATACACAATTTGCCACCCCTTATTCATTATTGCTCCCCTAGACACACCAGATGGGGAGGCTTCATCAATGTCAAACCTGCTGTTATCATCAGAGGATTTCCTTATCAGTGGGTTTGGAACTAGCACCTCAGCCTCCTCTGAGTAGCGGACAGGCAGATTTATCATTTCAGTCTCATCAGCTTCACACATTAGAAAGGAGTGCTACAGTTAGGACCCAGGTGGGAAGGTCAGCCAGTTCACATGTATGGGGGTCAGGAGCTCTCTGTTCATCTGAGGGTCCTCTGCCTCCTTTGTGAAGATTTGATGCAGAAATATGCATAGAAGTGTAGTAGTAGATTTATCTTGGGGGGGGATAGCATGACAAAGAGGGGACTGTAAAAATGGGTATTCAGGATTATATTCTATCTAGAGTAGAATTAAGTCATTAAATATATGTGCATTTTTAGGTCAGTAAGTTTTCTGTAATAAAAGTAAGGAATTAATATTGTACCTTCATACATGAATGGGTTCATTCAAATATGTTCATGTATTCATTAAATGTATATTCATATCCCAAGACTGTTTTAGTTGCTGAAGACACAATAGTGACAAGACAGGAGAGGTCCCTGTCCTCACGGTGCGAGAGTGTCCAAGTACAAGATACTTTGGAACTGACAACAGGGAACCCTGAGTTGGTCAGGAGACCTCCTATGGAACTGAATTTCACTTTGGTGCCATACAGCATTTAGCTGTGCTGGGGAAAAGCATCCAAGACAGAAAGATACAGCGAGTTCAGTGGCCTCATAGTGACAGAGAATATTGTAACTTGTGAAATAGAAAAGTGACCCTTACATTGGGTTGGCCAAAAAGTTCATTTGGGTTTTCTGTAAGATGTTATGGAAAACCTGAATGAACTTTTTGGCCAACCCAATATTTGAACGGTAGAATGTAAAAGCCAGTAATGCCATTTGAGGCAATGTGTATGGGCAGGGGCCAGATTATACAAGGGTTTTGGGTTGAGTTTAAGATTTAGAGATTTTATTCCAAGACTAATGTTATGTAACTGAAGGGTTTTAAATGGGATTGATTTGTGTCTTCAAAAAAAGCTCTCCTGCTTGCACTTTGAAAGGATGGATTGATCAGAGCAAGGGCATATAGTGAGAGAGGCCAGGAAGAGACTATCACAATGGTCTCAGTTAGAAATTATGGTGGTTTGGTCTAGGCAGTGACAGTGTAAATGGAAAGAAGTGACAAGATTCTGGAGATGTTTAGATGGTAGACTTAAATCCCCAGAATTTACCTTCAAGATATTGAAGGTAGTCTAATGGGACAGGGAGACGTATGAACAATTAATTTAAAAGTAGAGTGACGTACAAGTGAGAACAATATAATCATAGATGTGTGTGTTGTTAATTTGCATAATATCTCCTAATGCCTCTTGGCTATGAACTGAAGAAAGCTCAAAGTGAATTGCAAATAGTAGGAAATCTAGGGTTTGGTCCCTGCTAAAGAAGGAAAAGGGGAATGAAAAGAAAACTTGCATTTATTGAACTCCTATTATGTACAGTCACTGGTCAGTGTTCTCAAAACAATCTCAATTTAAGTTTCATATTCCTGCGAAGAAAGTCTTTTTATTCACATCTGACAGATGATAAAACCGATACAGAAAAGTCAAGAGTGTAAATTACAGCTACTTGGTGGCCCAGCTGGGATTAAAACCCCACATCTGATTTTGAATATGAATTATTTCCCTATCCCTCATGGTCTCAAATTCTCCTAAGGAGGGTTTGAAAGAGCAACAGAGCTGAGGTGGGATATAAACAGCATTTTCCGAAGTATAGTACACATTATACCAGTGCTAAATAAGCAAATTTTCAATGGTAAAAGAATTGATAAATGTTTTTAAACTTTTTAACTTGTTATTTTAAATATATTAGACAAAATATACCTAGTTTCAAGCTCATGATTCTGAAAATATTATTGTTTAAGATGAAGTTGATGCATTTAAGGTAAACAAGTTGAGTCAATCAAAAGAAAAATATTAATAATAATTGTAGTGATATTGTTGACCTGGAACAATAGATTCCCAGATATTTCTCTGGCAAAGATGGTTTTTTTTCAGGATCAGCAGAGAACTGCAATTTGGGTTCTGCAACCATGGTGAGCCACTTGCAAGTGCCCCATGGCAAGCAAAGCAGAATGTTTTATAGAGAGGAAAAGGAAGTTGGGAGGGCTGTAGCGAACCAGGAGTCTGTAGCTGTTCACTGGCTGCGTCTTTATCAGGCAAGGACAGAAGTCTCATCGCAGGCATGAGAGCGCCCCTTCTGGTCTCCTGACTCTATTTGATGGAGGTTTCTGTTTATTAAGTTTTTACAGGTTGATAGGACAAAAATTCTGAGGGTGGTAGGTCATACAAAGGGCTACACTAGTTAGGATTAATCCACTAAAATGTGCTTTAGTTGGAATCTACTTCCAAAATACTGTGAAGAACCCATTACATATTTTTTTTATTGTCTCCCAAAGGTGTGACCCTTGGCGGGGAAGGGGAAATAATTTCTCCCTTCTTTTTGAGGCAGAACTCGTAAGCTGCACTGCAGACTGGCATTTGGTTTCCACCTAAATCCCCTTCAACACTACAAACGCTTCAGTGATTTTAATCTCCCTTGCGCTTGACCAGGAACTGTCACAGTTACGAAACTCAGAAACCTTTGGAAAGGAAGGCTCATGCTTCCTTTGGTTCATCACAAAGGGCAGTCTTTATGTGTGAAGTCCCATAAGGAGGGCACCAAGGCTGTTCTTAGACCAAGCGGCTCTAAGACAAACACAGCCTGGGCCACTTCCCTGGCCCATTGGCTTTTGCCAGATGCTTGGGTCTTAAGTGATCAAGAGAGTTCACTCCAAAGGGTGTTTGGAGAACACAATAATCAGTGACAGCTTCATGTCTTAGAATTTCTACTTAATTTTTCCTTAAAACACTCAGGGACTCAGGGTAGCATATCAAATTACTTGCTATGTATCAAATTACCTGAGGCTTTTCTTCAGGGGAAGGGCTCGGGGAGCCGGAAGGGATGGGTTCCTGGGACAAATTCTGGACACCACGCAGCTGCCAGGAGGAACAGCTGGCCCCTAGAATGTGCTGTGGAGCAGACCGTTAGGGTTGTTGAAGCCTGGACCTTGGCAGAAGTCGGATTGGGGCCCCAGGTCCAGTGGCTGCCCCTGGGGACTTTGGCCTCTAGCTTCATGGAAGGCTGTAGATTTGCTGTCTGCACATGCGCAGTTCACTCCCGCATCTGGCCTGAGGATCCGATCGCCTGTGCACAGAATTTGGGCCAGAGACGGTTCCCTATCATCCGGTCAAGTCCCTTGGGTGAAGTGCCACAACACTGGGACTCTGAGTGGTGTGAAGCGGGGCATGGAAGAGGACTGGGGTTTGGGTGATAGGTGGTGTGAACCAGACTCCTTACGCTGAGTTCGAGATAGGGCCTTGGGCACCCAGGGCACCCAGGTGTTTCTCACCCCATGGAGCTCTTGAGATCCTCCTCCCGGGTCTGGCTTCCTCTGGGAGAAATGGTCAAAGAGGCAGGGCCTCCGACCGGATTCCTGTGTTCTCAGGGCCACCCCTGACGCTCAGTACCTCCCAGCCCATCCTCTCCCTGCCCCTCCATCAGTGCTGCACGGGCACGGGCGTGTACACACGCACACACATATTTGATATGTTGTCTAGATCACGTGGGGATTGCACCCAATGATGTTCTTCATAGGCTTGTAGAACACAGAGCCCTACCATACCCTCTGTAAGACAATCTGGAATCTATATTTGCATGGGATGTCAAATAATAGATGTGGCTAATAAAACAGTTGAAGGAGAATGCCAGAAATTAACCAATATTTGCAATAAGGTGGTGGAAAATCAAATCAAATGCCACCAAAGATATATGGAACCACACGCTCCTATTGTATTGTTTATAAGCAAAGAATAACTCTTTGGGAAAACACCCTTAGGCTTTCCAGAGATTTCAGAAAACCACTTGGTAAATTGCCACTTCATATATTAATTGGTACCAAGGTTAGCTAAAAGAGTTAATTGAATATCTGTACCTGTTAATCTCAGTACTCATTCAGAAAGTACAGGAATACTACAAAACAGATTGGTTTTCTGTTGTTTTAGCAATCAGCCTTCCTACTGCTCTTCCTTGTCAAATATCTGTTTATTCAGTGTGGCCTATGTTGAGAGTGGTTTTTAGAAATAGAGAAGTAAAATATGACCTAAGACAAATAGAATGTTAACTGCAAGAGTAATTTAGGTCAGAGTAACAGAAAGAATTTATTGCTAAGTCAAATATTAGGTAATATCCTGAAAGACATTTATCTCAAGTGCCCAATAGTCTACCTCATTTTAACAGTGACATAAAGCCCAATAAATCCAGGTGAAGTTGTTAGGTTATTCATTTCTTAGTACCTGTGCTTGTTACCTTTTCTCTCTAGTGGCTGTAAATCCTTGAAACAAGATTCATTGATCTATTCATTAATTCATTCCACAACATTATTGAACACCTATCTTTATTTATAATTTTTATGTAAGTTTTTAATGCAATAAAACTTACATATATAAAGGTACACAAATCATAAAATATGGCTCAGTGAATTATCATAAAATAAATATACTCATGGACTCGCCATGACCCAACTCAGGAAACAGAAAATTTTCAGCATCTCCAAATCCCCTTTGTGCATACTGCTAATCACTATCTCCTCCCAAAGGTAACTACTATCTTGACCTCTCACCTGTTTTAGACTATATACACATGGAATCATCCTGGATATATTTTTTCTGTGTCTGGATTCTCATTCAATGTTATTTTTGGAGATTTATGCAAGTTGTATAAAACATTATGTCACTGGTTTTTATTACTGTGTTATTCCATTGTCAGGATAAACCACAGTGAATTCAGCCATTCTACAGAGGGTATTCCCATTTTGGGGATATTAAGAATAATGTTACTTTGAACATTCTTACATATGTGTGCTTGGTGCACATATCTATGCATTTCTTTTGAGTTTATTCACCTTTTAAGGGTCTATTGTCTGTTCTCTTAACTTGTCTGTAAATTCTTATGTTATCCTATGCCTGATTATTTTTGATTGAGAGCTAAGCATTGTATATGGAAATGCATAGAAATAATTTGAGGCTCTCTTCCTCCAGAGGTGATTTACTTTTGCTTCAGACAGGCAGCTCTGCGGTTGACTCATCACAGTAACTCAATCAGAATGAGATGATTTGTAACTGGGCTTCAGACCTTATGAAAGCTATTTATTTTCAGTTCACTCATTCCTGGGATACAGTCTTGCTGCTTTTCAGCCCCAAACTGGGGAGGTTTACCTGGTCTTCTTGTTCTTGGAAGGCCATGATTTCAAATGTCTGTCGCTAGTCTCCCCAGAAGTGGTGACAACTCTGATAGATTCCCAGACACTCAGCTACTTTGGAAATCAGTCATCACTCCTAACCCACCCCAACCCAGGCAAATGCTCTTTCAAATGCTGGGCTCACCTCCTTGGATTTCCTATTTTTCTCTATCCTAGACCCTGAACATTCTCATTGTCTTAGTCCTCCAGTGCATTCAAACATGAAAAAAAATTGTGTTTCTTTATCTACTTGTTCCCTGAGGGACATTAGGACCAAAGCAGATTAGCCTGCCTTTGCCAGAAGCCCAACTCCTTGAGTGCTTTTTTTAAAATGCAGGCTCTGTGTAAGAGGTTGCAGACACAAAGTTTAATAAGAAACAATTCCTTCCCTCAAGTAACTCTCAATGCTCTAGGAGAGACAGAAATATAGAAAACAAACCAAAACCTTACACTACCATGTGATTAGGGCTACAATAGAAGTAAGGATTAGGGACAACAGTGGCATGAAGAAGCAATAATTAGCTCTGTGTTGTGTGTCAGAAAGGTCTTTGCAGACTGGGAAATTCTTGGGCTCAGAATTTTAAAAAGAAAAGGTGTTTTCTTATCAGGCAGTGTGGAATAAATGGAAGATATCCAGAAAGAGTGCTTTGTAAGTCAACCAGAAAGTAACCCTTGAGTTGAGATTTAGACTAAGTAGGACTTTTCCTGTGGATCAGGAAAGGAATGAGGGTAGCGCATGTAGGGCCCAGGGAAAATAACACACCAAGTGTAGGCTGATATCCAGGTCTCTCCTTCATCCTCCCTCCTTCCTTTCAGGTGAATATTTTCTACCTGTGAGAGCATTGAGAGGGGGTTGCCACAAGACTCCCTCATCCATCTTAGGAGGTGTTCCCAAACATTTCATTTTCTCTGTAGTCTCTTATAATCTTTAAGTTCCTGGAACTAAAGCCAGGAGGAAATCCAAAGCATGCCTATTTCTACCAGACTTAGCATCTTTGTCTTCTCCGAAGGCTAGATTCATAAACACAACTGGTTTGGCTTTTAAAATGATTGTCAGTTCAACAACAATAAGAACCCCAAAACAAACAAAATATAAAATATGAAAGTCAGACCTAGGAATATAAGCAGAAAACCCAGAGCACACCAGGACAGGGTTTTGGCCATCTGCTTCATATAAGCTTCTAAACTATGCTGTGTGATTGGACTAGATCTTTATAAACATCTGGTTCAACCTTTACAATAGTCAGTTTTTCTCTTTTGGCTTGACTTATTTTTACTGAACCTGGCCTTCTTAATGGGCTCATCAGTTTAGCTTGCAGACATAGCCTATGTATATTATTTTTTTTCAGACTACGTGGTAGAATTCAGGAGCTCGTTTATGAGAAACAGACTGATAACCCAGAGCTTGAGACGGGGCTTTTTTCTGCTTATATCTATGGATTTTTACTTCAGCTGTCCTGGAATCTTGCTTGAGACAATAGAGGGAGGGTTCCCAAGAAGTTGTTATGTCTTGCTATTATTGTGGGAATAAGGACTTCATTAAAAAAGATTAGTCAAGGAAAATATACAGACAGTGATTCCAGGCAAAACAATTTGTTATTTTAGCAGTCTGTTCATACCAGAAATCTTCTTGTGTAAACTAGGATAGAAATCTGGTTCTTATGTGCTCTTTCCTTTCCTCTTACATCGGTTCTATTCTGCTGTTTGGTTCCTTCTCCAGGGAAGAACCACTCTTAGTCATATTTACTAATGTCAGGGCTCTTAACAAGTCATAGAATTTAGTTATATCTTCAGAGTACTCTTTAGTACAGTTGGTCTTATGTGGAATTCATTCAAAACATCGTTAATTATCACATGGGCCAAAATTGCCTTCTGTTCATCTGTAGCTGCAGACTTTTGGGAGGTTGTTGTTGTTGGGCTTTTTTGTTTGTTTGGTTTTTGGCAGTAGTAATATGACCTCTGGGAGAAGGCATGAGAGTGAACTTAGGGTTTCAGACTAGGACAAAATAGGAGGAGTTGACAGGTTGCATTAGATGGCTGTTTTGCTATCTTTGCAAGTTTATCCTCCCATAAGATTATATTCTCTTTTGATACATTATTTTCCAAGTCTAAAGAACATTTGTTTTTCCATTTTTAGTTTGCTAACTCAGGGAATTATTATACTCCTACACAATTCTCAAGGAAATCATACCTAAACTTCTTACATGGTTGAAAACTTTGCTCTCAAGATAAGTCCAGTAATGTTTTTCCATGGCTTGTCAGCGAAAAAATGTATCACAAAATAACATAGCATATACAAATATATAGCTAAGGGACTGTGTCTTATTTATCTTTTTATATGCAGCATCTAGGTAGAGCTTAAGGTAGATCAAGTGAAGAGGGAACCAGTGTTTATTGGGGGCTATCTCTGGCCTATGTACTTCACCTAAGGTATGCTAGTTAATACTGACAATTACCCTTGTGAAGAAGGTGTTCTCAACAGTTTAAAGCTGAGAACAGAGTCTGGCATGTGACACGCAAGCAACAAAACTTTGTTGTTAAGTGTTGGTTGAAAAGAGTTTCATGACCTGAAGTTTTTGTTCAATTGTCTAAGATAAGTCATTAAGCATTTTTTTATCTTGGAGACACTACTTTCTTGAGATCTGGCAGAATTTTCAAAGCTGGAAAAGAATAGGAAACTTGATTTTTTGACTATATTGATTATCTTAGTACAGAAAAAAAGAGAAAAGTTATTGCTTCTTTAATTTCAAAACTGAATATCCACTTTAAGAATGTGACTGAATGTGTCTTATCAAACTCATTGAGCATTTTAGCTACTTTAGATCTTGAAGTTATTTTGGGCAAATAAGCATATGTGTTCTACAATATCAGTGTAATGAATTAAAATTGAAATATTTTATATTTCTATCTTTTATTATTTCATGATTTTACTGTATCAGAACATTTGCTTATATTTTACTTTGGGGAAGTTGGGGGTTTAAGATGGTGCTATGCTTCAATCTGAACTTAGGTCCCTACAATTTTGGAAGCAGAATCTATCACTATTCATCAGTGTAACTGATTCTCTTGTTATTTTATGCCCATTCCCAAGCATGTAGGCCAAGGATTCTTTTGATTGTGCTGTCTTCAAATGCTCTGTAGAGGAGGAATTCACAGACCTATGTTTGAAGGGCCATTAAAGTAATGGGAAAGGAGCAATGTTCTTTAGGTATCTACTCGTGCCAGGAGTAGGGTTGCCAGATTTAGCAAATGAAAACACAGGAAATCTAGTTAAATTTGAACTTCAGATTAACAAATATTGTATGGGACAAACATATTTTAAAATATTCATTGTTTATTTGGCAACCTTAGGCAGTGTGCTAGACACTTTAAAATTTTACTTATTTTAATTCTAATATCACTCCTCTGGAAAAAAATACTGTATCACTCCTTTACAGATAAGAAAACTGAGTCTTGCCTAGCATGTATGAAGGCTCCCACTAATAACATTGCAGCTGGAATTTTGAAGCCCAGATGTGTCTGATTCCAATGTCTACTCACTTTTCCCTACCTCATGTTGATACCTCATGCTATTTCCATTCATTTCAAAAGGGCAAGCAAAACTCTTAAAGAAATACCCCAAAAATACCAACAAGAACTCTGCTTCCCTGAACAAAGCCAATATTGTTTCATTCTTTCATTTAGATATTACCGTTCTGAATTCCTAAGAGAAAGAATGGATGCATTACAAATTCAAGATATAATAAGTCATCACAACACCTACCTTAATTACTGTTTAAGAACTTGACCCTTAACTCTTTATCCTTCATCTGAACAAAAGCAATCTCCATATAGAGCTTGATCAGATCCTCTCCTTTGTGTGAATGTTTTGATGATTTGATCCTCAGGGTTTTATACTAAGACTTGATCTTTAAATTTTCATAGAGGATCTATACTCTTCATGTTAAGGGAAAATCAAAAAACAGTAAATGGAAGATAGATAAATATTCAGAAAATAGAAAAGCTAATGCCCATTCTTAGCTCCATTAATCTTTAATTCGCTTCTTTAATAGTGAGAGGTGCTATCAATATTACAGGATCTGGAAGTGAATACAAAAGTGATTATTCAAAATTAAGGTGCTTAGTTAACGTATAATATTCTGTTGTTCTCTACTGTGACATGGGTGTGTGTGTGGTAGAATAGTTTAGGTAGTAATAAGTTCTTATTTTGCTTGAGATAAAGTTTGTGATAGATCAACCCTGGATCGTTTCAGCAAATACAAGAAGTTAACACCTGGATGGATGCAGAATGCCAATGAAGAAAATTCCATTATACCATCAGCTCTGGCTTCCTGGATGACCCAGGGTATGAAGTTTTTTTTTGTATCTACTTATTCCAAATAATAGCTGTTCTTTCACTGAGAGCACTGTACTTTGACATCTGTTTTCAATATGCTTCTGTTTGTTCCAGTGTCTCATATATGCTCTGCAGATCTTCACTCTGACCTGGGATGACACTATCTACCCTCTTGAAGTTCTTGCTGTAAAATTAAATTTGGGGGTCTCTTTCTTTCAACCTTATGAGCTTTCTCCACATCTTCTTTCATAATTCATTTGTTTTATATGAACCTCTTTTTTTTGTCTTACGAGTAATTAAACTTATTATTTAAAAATTTGTGTTGGGTGGGATAAACGTCGTGAACGTACTCTTATAAGGAACAGCCACTAATCCATATCTCTTAAAATATTTTCTTGCACTGAATCAGGATTGCTTTTACTGGAACATCATCTGACATTTTAATCTTTTGGTTCCCTTCCTTGTTTTATTTTTAGACATTTGAAACATCTGTTCACTTTGGGGAGGTAGTTTTAATAATTTGTTTCCACAAATGTTTGTCAAGCATGTTTCCACAATTTCATTTATAACTAAAAATCAAACCAAAAAACTTGTAATTCAAAGTAATTTCATGCTTTCAGAAAAGTTGCTAACATAATAATACAAGGAGCCCCTGAACGTCAGGTACTCCCTCAGATTCATCAGTTCTTATAGTTCTTCTCCCCCTCCTTGTGTGTGTGTGTGTGTGTGTGTGTGTGTGTGCATATGCATATGTGTTTCTATCTATCATCTATTTATTTAAAATTTCAATGTATGTGTGTATGGAGGGGGATTTCCAAACAAGAAGCAATGCTCCAATACCAGCTGAGTGTCCTACAATTCAATTCAATTCTGACACTATGTACCTCCAAATACTGTCAGATTCCAAAGGTTAAGGGCTTAGTTCTGTAAGACTGTCCCCCCTCCCACCACTTCAGGTGCCAGATGAAAGTCCATTATCACCTGTGCTTCTGAGGATCTGCTTGCTATAGACCAGGAGTTCCAATGCTTCCCTCCTTGGGTTCAGTTAATTTGCTAGGGTGACTTACAGAACTCAGAGAAAACATTTTACTTACCAGTTTAGTATAGAAGGATATAACTCAGGAACAACCAGATGGAAGAGATACATAGGGCAAGGTATGGTCAAAGGGCACAGAGCTTCCATGCTCTCTGAGAGTGGCACTCTCCCCAAATCTCCAATTGTTCATCCACCTGGAAGTTCTCTGAATTCTGTCCTTTGGGTTTTTATGGAGGCTTCATTACAGAGGCATGATTGAATCACTGGCTATTGAAGGTTGAACTCAATCTCCATCCCCTCCCCCCTCCCAGGAGGTCTGGTTTTGATGGGGGTGGGTGTGGGACTGAAAGTTTTAAACCTCTATAATCACATATTGGCTCCCCCAGTAACCAGCTCCCCTATGTAAGCTACCCAAAGTCACCTGTTGACATAATAAAATATACCTTACTGCCCTCTTCCCTTAGGAAATCCAAGTGTTTTAGGAGCTCTTGTGCCAGAAATGGAGATGAAGACCAAATATATATTTCTTACTATACATTGCAATATGACACTATTTTCATTGTCATCTACCTTTGCTTTTTCCATTTTACTGAGAATGGAAAAAAGGTTTTTTTTTTTTTTTTAAAGAAATAACCTGCAATGTTATGCTTTCTCGTATTTTTTCATAATTCCACTTTTGCTCTTCTTCAGTCTTTCACTGACCACATGTTGTTATTATTCTTTTTTACTCACCTTAAACATGCATGAGAAAATAGCTTTCTAGACCTAGTGTATGCCAATAAAGAGTATGTAGTCATGCTTTGTTCCACTCTGTGTTGGTCAAACTGTACAATAGACCAAGTTGTATAGCTTCATCTAATCCTTAGTTTCCAGAAGGCTTCCATCAAGTGAGGTTCTCTAAATTTTAAGTTGGATTATTTCATTCCATTGTTGGGATTTCTGAACATTGATACAATAAAGGACTTGTAATACTATAATTCTTAGTGCACTATGCTACTACAACTCTTCCTGTTCTACTCCCATTAGAGCACTTTGTCTTGGGAGATGACACTTTTCAGAATGAAATATACCACTGTTGACCTCCCAAATTTCTTACCTAATTGTTTTTCTGAGCATTGATGTTTCCAAATCAATAAAGAAAGGGATTGATGATGGAGGGACTCTGGCTGCCACAAAAAATAACAGTCATGCATTTTAGGGACAGAGTTTAATGTTTTGGTGGGTACCTTCCTAAGAATGTGATGAAGAGTTATTTCTATCTGCTTCCAGATGAACTGGCTTTTTCTGTTTTTGGTGACGTAGCATGGATGCTGGATTCATTGACCTTTCAGTACAGTTTCAGAACCTTTGAATTTAGTGACAATAAATCCAAAATTCATAGAGAGTTGACTCTTAGTTCTACTTAACAACATGAGAATGGAAATAGTGCTGCTATTTCTGGGTTGAACCATTCATGGCTCATAATATTTTAAGTGTTTTAAATTACTGACCAGGTAATATATATTATTTTAATAGTTATATTCAAGGCACAGTTTATTTGCTCTGGCTCTAATCTAAAATTCATTTAGATCGTGTTAAGGACAAGACATTCAGTAGGCATTAATATGTGATAGACTCTATGCATTCATTCTCTTATTCATTTATTTTGAAGGATTGAAGAGCATAGATTTTAAGAGAATCAACTTTGGATTTTAAACATAAGGTTAACTTTAAATCCTGGGTCTACTTTTGATGGTTTTGTCACCATTGACAGGATTTTAACTTTCCTAGGTCCCATTTGCACGCTCTAAATTAGGAGTACTACCTCTTTCAAAAGTAGCTATGAGGATTGAAATGATATTGAAATATAAATTCTGTGGCATTGTGTGTGGCTTTTCAAATCAGTGCTCCATATATGAAAGTTATTGTTGTTTTTATATAATATAATTTTTGTTCCCGGGAAAAGCCCCATTATTTGTCTGTGCAGCAGAGCTAGATGGCAGTTTACTGATGGCAACTACCTCCGCTAGCTGGTAATGTCTCTGTAGCATTCAAACCTAATTTATGAAGGGACATCATAAAAGGATGATGAGCCATCTTATTTTACAGTAAGTTACTTTTGCAGTTGATTGTATGGATCTGAATGAAAGATATTATATATTCCTGGCCTGGGTAACACATATTAATAAGTAATAGTGTAAAAAGTTTATAAACAGAAAACTCAATTAAATAGAGTTGGGAGAGCTCTCATATCCTGATGGTAGCAGAGCCCAGCAGGAACAAGACTCGTTTTTCCCATCAAGGACTCAGCCAATGAAAAGCCATGGACTGTTTGTTTACTATACTCCTTTCAACTTCCTTTACTTCTCTATAAACGCATTTTTCTTTCCTTGCAGTGTGGGGATTTGCATGTGGATCGCATGGCAGACCCCGAATTGCAATTCTCTGTCAATCCTCAATAAATCCATCTTTGCTGGGGAAATATCTGGCAGTCTATTTATTTCAGGTCAGTAGTAGAACACTGGCTGTGTTTATCCTGGTGCACTCTACTTCGTGACAGCAGGGCCACACCACCTTGAATTGTTCCAGTCTGTAGGGTTAATTCCCACGTTACATGGCAATAATTTTAACAACTTTATTAACCTCCACTGTAGGGTGCAACATAAAGTTACCTTTTATAGCTGCTGCAGTTCCAGCTTGGGCTCCAGGCTTACTTTGTGCCCCGGGTCACATAACTGGGTTTTTATCTTTACAACTCTGCCTCTGTGCTTCTCTTGGTGATGCTAGCAAATCCAGTTTCCAAAAGGAAGTCAGTGCTAATGGCATGTGTGCTGGCATTTGTTTAATCTGCTCTGCTCTCGTATTCCTTAACTTTGATGTCTCTACCTGTACACGCCTCCTGCATTGGTAGCTACATGGCTTTATGTGAGATTTCCTGATTCTCACTGCATTCCGTAGCCTCTGGTGAACATAGTACTTCCTGCCGGAGTGGGCTTCCTCTCAGCATCTGTAGTGAGAATACCTTTTTATAATTTTTCTTCTCCAGTGGGCTGGGCCAGTCCCAGGTCCTGGCTTTTCTCAGACCTCCTCATGCTGTGACACTTAACTGGGCTATACTTAGCCAAGTTCCAAGCTGTGACTAATCCATTTTTAGTATTCAGACAATGGAAAATGGTTCTAAGGTTATTGTAGATTATACTGAGGGCAAAGTATTTATTCCTATTCAGCTGGTATATTTGAGAGAAGCACAATGCTTATTTTACTTAAATACTGTTCCATATGAAATTTTATTTTCTTGAGGGGAGTAAGAAAATCATTTCATTTATTTGTTTCTTCGTGTTCACAATGGAAAGCCAGATTAAATCCTGTAATACAAATAAATAAAAACTGTGTTTAATGGCATGTCAGTTTGAACAATGACATGGCAAATGTGAAATTAAATTTTAATGCATTTTTGAAATATGAGGAAAAGGTAACCATACAAAAAGTTATGAGGCCAGAAAGCATTAACCATTTCTATAAAAATATTAATAATTTACCATTAAGAAAAGGTGAAATGAAAAATCATTGGAAATACTTTGAAGCAAACATCTTAAATATGCTAGTGATTTGTAAGTAGACTGTCAAACAGAGTCTTGCAGTTTTATTTGAAAATATATTCTATTTTTAGAGGCAGTTTGCACAGGATATTTTTTAAGAATGAAATAATTTGGTAAGAGTAAATACTTTTATATTTTTGGCAATAAATGACATTCGTTTTAAAAGCCTAAAGGTCTGCACATTTATGTCCTCTCTCCAATCTTCACCCTAAGGAGACTGAAATATGATCACTGATGTGTTTATTTTCCTAGACAGAACATGTAGCAGGACAAGAAGGACACTCAAATGCTTCATAAACAAATAAATACGGTGTCCATTTTGTTACTTGAAATGCATCCATGCCATGTGTCTGTGATCACTCAGAGTCCCATTCTTGCTGGGAGTGGAGAGAGGGAGACTGCCATGCTGTGCAGGATTTTTGCAAACCTTGACTGTATAAATGCTTTTAGACAGTTACCACACAAGCCCAATAATCACTTTGTAAGAGGAGTTCTAAATTACGTGCCTTCAGAGTGAAATAAATTTTGTTCCTGGAATTTGATACTGCTTAACAAAGGCCCTCTTTTCAATGATACCAGATGGAATACCATATTTCAAGGGTAAACTCTTGAAAAAACTTCAAAATTGCTATATTATTTCTTTTAATCTGAATAGGCAAATAAATTAACTAGGTTTTTTTCCAGTTTTAGTTTTAGGAGACTGACTCATTTGCTGTGGTTATGGAGTTTTATGTCTTACTTTTAAAAAACTGTATCATGCTTTCTTGGACTCCTCAAACCCTTATATATTTCTTGCACAAAAAATAACAATCTATGGAAGCCACTTCCAGCCAGGTTAGAGTAGCTGGTGTCACTCAGGCTTGTCTTTCTGCCATAAACAGCTAGAAAATTGAGCAAAATATCTGAACCAGCTATTGGCAGATACTGGACACCAGGCAGTTCTGTTTGAGGAGGTTGAGATGGGGCAGAGTATTGAAGAGGAGGGAGCTTTGCAGAGAAAATGTTCCAGGATACCTCACTACACATCTGCAGACTGAAACTTTACAAAACCATGCAAAAAAAACAAGTACTAGGAAGGAATAAGTTGAAACATTCCTAAGGCTTACACAGGGCTAGAAGAGCCTTGAGTTCCAACTAGCCAGAGTGGAGACACCTCCCTGAACACTTGGGGCATTCACTAGAGACAATGGAGGGTTACACCCTGGTCACGGGGCCAAACTATCCCTAGAGTAAAGGTTACTTTTACCTTATTCTAACTGATCTTAAAAACTGACTGCCAGCAAAATGGCCATCATCAAAAAATCTACAGACAATAAATGCTGGAGAGGGTATGGAGAAAAGGGAACCCTCTTGCACTGTTGGTGGGAATGTAAATTGATACAGTCACTATGGAGAACAGTATGGAGGTTTCTTAAAAGACTAAAAATAGAACTACCATACGATAGTTTGGTATCAACTATCATACCATATGGTATCATTACCATACCCAGCAATCCCACTACTAGGCATATACCCTGAGAAAACCATAATTCAAAAAGAGTCATGTACCACAATGTTCATTGCAGCTCTATTTACAATAGCCAGGACATGGAAGCAACCTAAGTGTCCATCCACAGATGAATGGATAAAGAAGATATGGCACATATATACAATGGAATATTACTCAGCCATAAAAAGAAATGAAATTGAGATATTTGTAGTGAGCTGGATGGACTTAGAGTCTGTCATACAGAGGGAAGTAAGTCAGAAAGAGAAAAACAAATACCGTATGCTAACACATATATATGAAATCTAAAAAAAAAAAAAAAAAGGGTTATGAAGAACCTAGGGGCAGGACAGGAATACAGACGCAGACGTAGAGAATGGACTTGAGGACATGGGGAGGGGGAAGGGTAAGCTGGGACGAAGTGAGAGAGTGGCATGGACTTATATATACTACCAAATGTAAAATAGATAGCTAGTGGGAAGCAGCTGCATAGCACAGGGAGATCAGCTTAGTGCTTTGTGACCACCTAGAGGGGTGGGATAGGGAGGGTGGAGACGCAAGAGGGAGGACATATGGGGATATATGTATATGTATAGCTGATTCACTTTGTTATAAAACAGAAACTAACACACCATTGTAAAGCAATTATACTCCAATAAAGATGTTAAAAAAAAACAACAAAAACTGACTGCCAAAACAAATCATGAAAACAAGCTTTAAAACCGGACTACCAGGACAAAGTGCCATGCTCTCTAAGAGAAAGAAAGAAAGTCCAAACACTTAACAGCATAATGTTCACAATTTCTAGTATCTAATGAAAATTAATAGAGATGCAAAGAAGCAAGAAAAGGTGTCCATAAAGTAGGGGGAAAAACTAGTCAATAGAAACAGACCTGGAAATGACAGAGATTATGGAATTAGCATTAAAACAGTTATTTTAATTAAGTATAAAGTTAAAAACAAATGTTATGAAGATAGAAATTAAAAGTAGTAGAAACACCCAATTGGAGTTTCTAGAAATGAAAAATGCAGTATGTGAAATGCATAATTCACTGGATGGTTTTAAGAAAAAGTTAGATACTAAAGAAAAAAGAAAAGATCAGTGAGTTTGAGAACAGTGTCATTGAGAATAGTATGCAAAAGGAAGCACAGGGAGAAGAAAAGGGGAAAAAAATAGAGCTCAGTGATGTACGGGGTAATGTGAAGGAAGCCAAAATACATATAATTGGAATAGGAATTGCAGAAAGAGAAGAGGGTCAAAAATTTTAAAATATTGACTTAAAATCATTCTAAATTTGGTGTAAATTACCAAGCCACACATCTGAGGAACTCACCAAACCTAAGCAGCATAAACACAGAGGAAACCAAAGGCACATAACAATTAAATTGTTTAAAATCAGTAATAAGATGAAACTTTTAATAGCAATCAGAGAAAAAAAACCACACATCGCATACAAGGGAAAATAGATAAGAATGCCTGTAAACATTTTATTTTAAAATTCAAGCCAGAAAGTAGTAGAACAGTAAAAAAAAAAAAAAAAAAAGCCAATCTACAATTTTCTGTTTCAGTGAAAATAGTCTTAAAG
This sequence comes from Eubalaena glacialis, assembly GCF_028564815.1. Taxonomy (NCBI): domain Eukaryota; kingdom Metazoa; phylum Chordata; class Mammalia; order Artiodactyla; family Balaenidae; genus Eubalaena; species Eubalaena glacialis. The sequence continues at coordinate 19,068,075 of NC_083722.1, read as the reverse complement.
AGTGAAGTTTAAATAAAAACTTTTCAGAAAAATAAAAGCTCAGAGAATTTATCACCAGTAGATGTGTATTACAAAAGATGTCAGAGGAAATTCTTCCTGCTGAAGGAAAATGATACTACATAAAAACCTGCACCTACATATAAGAATGTAGTGGGTCAAGATAAGTAAATATAGAAGAACTTCTTTCCTTTTTCTTTTTATTTCATTTATCATTATACATTTTTATTTAAAAAAATGATTTTATCCCATCATGACATCAAAAGCATGACCAATAAAAATTTAATTAATTATACTTCATCAGTATTTAATATCTTTTGCTCTTGATAAACACTGTTAAGAGAATGAAAAGACAAGCTAGGGACTGGGGGAAAATATTGTAAAATCTCATATGTGACAAAGAGTTTGCATTCAGAGTATTTAAAGAATTCTCAAAACTCAGTAATAAGAAAATATACAACCTAATTTTAAAAATAAGCAGAAAACATGAATAGACACTTCACTAAAGAGGATATAAAGATGGCAAATAAACACATGAAAATATGTTCAATAACATTAGCCTTTCAGGAAATCCAAATTGAAACCACTTCAATCCAAATTGAAGTACTATTGTACGTGTTTAAAGTGGTTAGAATAAACAATACTGACAATACCAGGTGCTGGCCTGTAACTCTCATACATTGCTGATGGGAACAAAGATGGTACAGTCACTCTGAAACTAGTACTAGGAAGACTGAAAGGAAAAAGAGATGAAACCACAATTGTATTTGGAGATTTAAATGTGCCTTCTCAGTAACAGAGGTTTGAGTCAACAGAAAAATCAGTAAGGGTATAGAAAACTTAAACAACACTACCAACATGACCTAATTGATATTTATAGAAAAGTACAACAAGAGCAGAAAACACATTTTTTTCAAGTGACATGGAACATTAGGGAAACTAGACTCAGTTCAGGACAATAAAAAAAATTCACTAAATTTACAAGAACTTAAATCACACAGAGTATACTCTGTACACAAGAAAATTCAATTAGAAATGAAAAACAGAAAGCTATCTGGAAAACCACAAAATATTTGGACAGTAAAAAACAGTCTTTTAAATAACCCATAGGTTAAAGAGAAAATGACAAGACAAATTAGAAAACAGTTTGAATTGAATGGAATTAAATCATAACCCAACAAAATAATTGGGGTGAAATTTAGTTGGTGCTTTGAAGAAAATTTATAGCATGGGTATATACATTGTCAAATCCCATTGAACTATACTCTTAAAATGAGTGGATTTTATTTTATGTAAAGTGCCTCAACTAATTAAGAAATATAGCTATTAATTATTGGGGTAAACGCTCATTCCACCAATTTGAGGGCTCAAGAATACTTTCCTGAATATCATACTTTTGTTGACTCTGTATAGTACTGTTTATTATGTGACTATATATAGGACTGTTCATTATGTATTAAGGAATAATAATAGCATTTGTTGAGTGCCTAATATTTTATAAACACACTGCCAATTGTCAAGGATGCCAGTATGACTAACATCAGTCTCTGCTGTTTTACTGCTTGACATCCCTTGCAGGGCTGGAGCTGTCCTTGGCCATACAGTGCCAGATGGTACCAAAGCCCACACTGTGTATTCCTCAAGAGCAATGTCATTCATAAACAAAATTGTGCACAAAGTTGTAGGCGAGTACTTATCATCACAACAATCAAAAAAGTCTGCAAATACACATTCATCTGTGCTTTTCCAGTTTTTATTAATTCTAAGCTGCTTTGGGGATCCTGAGAATCAACTCATACCCCTCCTTTGGTCATCCCATGTAGAAGATTTGAATCTTAGTGATTTTGAAATAATCCTTTGAGTCCATAAGTCCTCTGCCTCAGTAAGCTGATTCTAAGTCTGGGTTTGTGTGGTATGGCCATGATGATCAACTCTGCTAGAACCAACATCGGCAAAATGGGAGGGACAACCCAGATGACTATAAACATTTCTTTACACTTCTTTTTTTTTTTTTTTTAAGGGAACGCTATTTATTTATTTATTTTGGCTGTGTTGGGTCTTAGTTTCTGTGCGAGGGCTTTCTCTAGTTGCGGTGAGCAGGGGCCACTCTTCATCGCGGTGCGCGGGCCTCTCACTGTCGCGGCCTCTCTTGTTGCAGAGCACAAGCTCCAGATGCGCGGACTCAGTAGTGTGGCTCACGGGCCAAATTGCTCCGCGGCATGTGGGATCTTCCCAGACCAGGGCTCGAACCCGTGTCCCCTGCATTGGCAGGCAGATTCTCAACCACTGCGCCACCAGGGAAGCCCCTCTTTCCACTCTTAAACAATGATCAATTAAAAAACAAGAACCAGAAATGTAAGCTTATTCATGGTCAACACCAGCGACAAGTCAGAAAAATCCTGACCTGTTTCTCAATGCCGATATTGATTGAACCGAGTTTTTATATTTAGTCAATTAAATCACTATTTTTATGTTCAAATACTTACCTAAAGCCACAGGGTTTTGTTTTTTTTTTTCTTTTAGTGAGAGATTTTAAAACATGTTAGTTAAATTTTATCAGATATACAGTGAGTAATAAAATGAATATGAATTAAGATGAAAGTTGGAGATACATATGTAAATTTAGTGAGGTGATTTTTTTATATAAAAAAATAGAAAATTTTAACACCTAGATAAGAGAGGTGAAAAACATTTATTTTAAAATTAACATTCATGTTTTCAAAGAAACATTTGAGAGCTTATCTGAGGCTAAAATGTTATTCAGTAATAATTTGGTTTGGTAGGTAAAAAGTGAGAGGAAAAAAGGAAATGAGTTTAAAGGAAATGATGGAAATCATCTACGTACCTATTTAAGACATTTCTAAGTTTAGGACATTTGGAAGAGAAAATATGGGGGATGAATGAAACTAGCAGATACCTAACCCATCTTGTTTTCTTTTTCTTCCTGTAATTCATGCTAATTATTTTCTTTTTAGAAAATCTGTAACAACAAAAAGTATGTTCTACAAAAAAACAAATGTTAATCACACTAACATATCAGCATGATCATATCTTTGTATATCAATGCATGAACATCTGCTATTAGATTAGTATTACAAAGGTGCTGTGACCAGAATATGAGCAATATTCCTATCATGTGAACAAACTCTATTTTATTTAAATATTTCCTTATTTTCACCATACAGATTATTGTAATACATCCCTAAATAAATAATACTGTAACCAACATTGTACATAAGTTTGTGTATATCAGCCTGATCATTTCCTTGTAGTACCTCCTACAAGTAGAGTTAGTTATTAAAAGGGAACCAATATTTTAAAGGCTTTTAAATGTATTTCCATTTTTTTTCCAGGATTTTAACAATTTATAATCTCATCACTAATATGTAAGCATACTTATTTTACCATGTCCTTGCTAATAACGTGCATTAACATTTTTTAGTATCTTGTTAGCTTAAAAGCTAAAGGTTATGTAAGTTTTCATTAATTAGATTAGCTGTGAAGATATATTTTTGTTATGTTATGCTATTTGTAGTTTTTACTTTATAAACCATCTATTCCAGTGCTGTCCTATAGAAATAAAAACAGAGCTACTATTTAATTTAAAATTTTTCCAGCAGTCACATTAAAAAAAGTATAAAGAAATATGGAGGGGGCTTCCCTGGTGGCACAGTGGTTAAGAATCTGCCTGCCAGTGCAGGGGACACTAGTTCGAGCCCTGGTCTGGGAAGATCCCACATGCTGTGGAGCAACTAAGCCCGTGCACCACAACTACTGAGCCTGCGCTCTAGAGCCCGCAAGCCACAACTACTGAGCCCGCGTGCCACAACTACTGAAGCCCACGTGCCTAGAGCCCATGCTGCACAACAAGAGAAGCTACCACAATGAGAATCCTGCGCACCGCAACGAAGAGTAGCCCCACTCTCTGCAACTAAGACCCAATGCAGCAACGAAGACCCAACGCAGGCAAAAATTAAAAAAAAGAAAAAAACTCTTTAAAAAAGAAATATGGAAAATTAATTTAAGGTATTTAGTCTACTTAGCCCAGTTACCATTTCAACATGTAATCAATATAAAAATTATTAATGAGAAATTAAAACATTTTTCATACTAGCTCTTTGAAATCTCTGTATTTGACACAATATATCTCAATTATGACTGATCACATTAGTCGTACTCTGTCTTATCTCAGGTGTATTTCTGAGACAACAAAACTGATTTGGAAGTGTCAAAAGAGGAACAGGAGAATAGAGTCAATTTTTACTGGATGTGAGCGTAAGATTTCCTTACCTGATCATGCCTCCATTTTGGAAATAAGAATAGATTCTCCTGTCAGTAGTCCAGTAACAGAAAGTGAGGACCAGCTCACCTAGGAAGATGAAGATGGAATTCGTGCCATAGGAAGTTGAGCTTGAGCTCAGCCATGGCACACTAAGCCCCCTCAGAAACAATAGCCTTTCATCATCTTTAATATACAGAGCAACTCAACTCTCCCAGGTCTCTAACCCACCCTGCACCTCCAAATCATCTTGAATTGGAAAGTGAGGAGAGGCCTTCTCTAACATAATCCATTCTCTAACCAAAGCATTTATAACTTTTGCATAGCAATAGTTAGGGATTCTTGATTTTTCCCATCCAGTTTGTAACATTTCATTAAAATTCAATTGGTCTCTCTATATTTTTAAAAAACATAGCTAATGAAGTTATTTTTGTTGAATTCACACATACTATATTTGAATCTTCCGCTCTCTATATACACATATAGAGTCTCTATGTACATAACTATATGTATATACTGATTTGTACACATGATATAGAAAGAAAATTTAAATATTTTATATTTATAATTAAATATACATGTTCATGTATATGTAAATATGATACACACATGTATCTACACACATATACACTCATATGTAATATTCTCATAAGCCAGTCATGTAACAAAGAACTATGATGCATAAAGCTTAATTATTAAAATGATAAACTGCTGAAATTGAGTGCTGTTTCATTTACTTACATGAGAGATAATATGTTTTCTTAGCACGGACTAGATTTTTTCTTAGTTAAAAATGTTGCTTCCTGGAAGGACTCTTTCCTAGAAATGTTTCCTGACTGAATAGAAGACACATCTCTCTGAAGGCAGCACCTTGAGCAGGATTGAGGCAGGCTGAAGGTACTTGGTGTGTTTGCCTTATCCTGGCAGAGACATGGGGCCTAAAAAGAGATAGCTTGGATATATCTGCTGATCCTTGAATCTTATGATTTTGTGAGGATTCTGTCCCTGTCTCTGCCCCTGCTTGTATATCTGTGGCCATCAGAGACAGTTGTATACATGATAGGGCACTCATCACTCTCCTTTGCTCTGCATGGGAGAGATCCCTGTAGTCTCAAGAATGCCCCTCTAGAGGCTCTTCCTGGGCCTGGAGTTTCCCCTTGTACAGATTTCCTCCCAGGTATGAAGTCCAGGCTAAGCCCCAGTTTCTTCTCTTGGGATCTAGTCAGTGGTTGTCAAGGGCTCCTGAACTTCAGTCCCCCACTGTGCAAAAACACAGCTCTGCTTTCTTTTGGGCTTGGGTTTTGCTCAAAGAATGACCTTTAACTGGTTTCCTGAAGAGGACCCTCCTTTCATTTGCTTTTTACCTGGTATATAGCCAAAGAAAAAGCTCCCCCATCCACTTTCCAAAGTGACTCTCTCAAGAAGCCTTTACTTCTGTGGCAGGTCCTGAAGGAACTTGTTCACAGGGTGTCTGCTGAGCCTCTTGGGCCAGGTTGTTTTTCCCTTGACTTTGAGGAATCCTCAACCCTGCATCACTTCCTCCACGTGTTCCTGCCTTGGGTCCTTTAGGGTCTTTTCCTTCTTGAATTAAGACTAACTTCTTGTATTTTCTGGAGTTCAGGATCTAGAGCTCCAACTGCCACAGGCTGCTCCCTGTGGACCCTGTGTAGACTTTCAGCACCTGAGAAACTGATGTGTCCTCACTAAGTGTGCTCTGAGGATGGACTGTAGGGCATTAGGAGTTAATCTACTTGAGGCAAAGTAGTTTAAATTCAATGAGACAGGTTCCCTTAGAACCTTCTATTCTTTCTTGAGAGTTCACATATCAGATGTCTCTCTATGTAAAAGTAATTGATTGAGAAATATAGGAAGAGGAACAAGAAATAGAGTTAGTCTCTGATGGGCATGTGTCTAGGATGGCCTTACCTGATTTATGACTTGATTTTCCTAAAGTAACATTGATTCCTCTGTAGGCAGTAGAGTAACATAAGGAGGAGTCCCATTCACAGAAAAAACTAGAAAATGGATCAATGCGCCAAGCAGTATAGCTTGAACTCAGCCATGGGAGAGCCTCATTTAAAAAGATAGCCTGAATATTATTATTCAGTCTTAGAAAGGAATGAAATTCTGATATACCCTACAATACGGATGGAACCTTGACAACATTAAGCTAAGTGAAATGAGCTAGCCACAAAAGGGCAAAGGCTGTGTGATTCCACTTACATGAGGTACCTAGAATAGGCAAGTTCATAGAGACAGAAAGTAAAAGAGATGTTACCAGCGGGCTGAAGGGAGGAAGGAATGGAGAGTTATTATTTTACAGGTACAGGATTTCAGTATCGGATTATTAGAAATAAGTTCTGGTAATGAATAGTGGTAATAGGTGCAAAGTTCTGGTAATGAATTGTGGTAATAGGTGCATAACAATCTGAATGTACTTAATGTCACTCAATTGTACACTTAAAAATAGTTAAAATGGTAAACGTTATGTTATATATATTATACCACAATACAAAAAAAGAAGATAGCCCTCTATCACCTGAAGCACACTGAAGCACCTCATGCACTCTAGTCAAGAGTTCTAGACCCTCATCGCTGAGCTATAGGACATTCACAAGGGTTGGGGGAGATTAAGGGGGAGGTGAGTCTATAGTCTTTCCATCTGCCAGCAGCCAAGCAACTCCATCTCTTCTTGGGTCTAGATCATCTCTGGGCTTTCCTATTTTCCAACTTCATCCTTTCATTGTATCATGTATTTACCTTAATGCGCTTTTCTGTTCATTCCATCTGTATCCCAGGTATGATCCTGGTTCCCCTTTACCACTTGGGGATCTCAACTTGAACCTCACTAATTCTACAGCTTTCAAAAGTCTTAATTCTCCCTGGAATTTCTGCTAATTCCCAGATACTTACACTCCAGCATCTCCTTTGTCCTCAGCTCCAGCTTCCCAACATTGTATGTATTTGCCTTAACCCGGACATAGTCCCCTTTTTATTTCCCCCAAAAGAATCCACATTGATGGAAAAGGATTAGTGAGAAATGTAACATTTACTAAAGCACTGCAAGACTGAAAAAGATAGAGACAGGTGCATAGAAAACATCCTGGTAAACTACTTAAAAATCCCCTCTTTGTATTCCTTATGCAGCAAAGTCCTTTTGGGATACCCTGTCCTTGAGGGCTCTCAAATCCCACCCTTGCACCTGTGCAGGGCCTTGTCTCATCCATCTCTCTCACGTCTTTCTCCAAAGTCATCTTCATGATGACTCCTTCAGCTAACTTTTCTATTTCTTCTCCATTCACTGAACAGAGAAATTTAGCTCTCCCAAATATCTACTTCAACCTGCAGTCCCCAAACCATCCTCCCTTGAGAAGAGAGGCTTCTTTTCCCCTGCAGATTTATTTTTTTATTTTTATATATTATCTTGTTGCAACTTTATTAAGATATTACTTATATACCACAAAATTCACTCTTTTAAAATGTACAGTTCAATGGTTTTTAGTATATTCACAGAGTTGTACAAATAATATAATCCAACCTCTTACGATAGTAGTTAGAATCAGATATAGGAATATATACAATATATTTTGTTTGAAGTCACACCTAGTGTTACTCTATGAAACATATCCTGATTTTTTCATCCACTTTCTAGCTTTTTACAGAAATACCAATTGCCTTTTCTAGACTATTAAAAATGATTAATGATATCATTTTCTTTGATGGCTTTTATATGTCTGTTTTATCTCCCTATCTTAGCCGGTCATATAACAGAGTTGTGGTCCTTACAGCGTCATTATTAAGGTTATAAACTGTTGAAATTAAACACTGTATCATTTCCTTACTACCAATCCTTCCTACCCATATGATGGGGCTTTATTAGATCTCACAGCTCCTTTCTTTGTCTGTCTTCTGTATCAACATCTACTCCACAATCTCCCATGACCTTGGAGTGTACACTTCAAATTCACACTGTGTCTGCTTTTCCTTGACTTCAGGAGTTCTCGGTATTCAGAGACATCCTTTTATTTATACTTGTACCTCTTGTAACATCCATTATGGATTGGTTGCCCATTTGACTGGTATTAAAGGTCTCAGGATTCACAGATGTAAACATTTCCTACAAATTTGGTTTGAAGATAAGTTCCAGAAAAGAGTTTTCAGATCAGGATAAGGAGCTATAAAGATGGTCCACCAAATATATTCTCCAAAAATATGAATATCATAAGGAGAAAAAGGCTGAGAAAGGCTGACATTAGAGGATATTAAAGATAAAATGGCAACTAAATACAGTATGTGATTCTAGACCTGCAGTATCCAATATGGCAGCAGCTGGTCACATGTGGCTATTAAAATTGATATTAATTGAAATTAAATAAAATTAAAATGCAATTTATCAGCTACAGTGGCCACATTTCAAGCACTCAATATCTATTTGTGGCTAGTAGTTACTGTATTTCACAGGGCAGGTCTATTCATATACTTTGCACATTTAGAATATATAATTCGTTTGGAAGAATTCCTGGGCTTCAATGCCAGATACTTAGCAAACATTTTGGTAACATATCCTTGTAGCTAAAATTTCTAGTTCTCAATAATTTATTCCTGTATCTGCTAAATTCACAAAATCTACCCTTGTAAAATTTAAATAAGAATGACATGATATTTTTTTCAATTTTCTGAGTTGACTGTAAAATGCAATTTACAGACAACTTTTTAGAAAGGCACTCTTGCTTTAAACCATAAAAACACTGGCTAATAAAGAGATACATGTAACCATAAATTCAACAGTGTTATTGGGAATTTGTAGTTGTGGTTACCAACAAAAGGGAATTTTAAAATTGGCATCTTCAGTTTTCTAATTTTAAATCCCCTTAAAATTCTTAAAGTAACTGTATGTCTCAGAATATCAATTTTTATGGAATGATCTTGTTTTAGCAAGAAAACCAAGGAGTGCACTTACAAAAATGTGCAAAAATTCTTTCCTAGGACAATGGTCTTTTCTCTGAGCTCTGGTTCTCGTTAATAAAGAGCATTGTGCTCAATAGTCATTGTGCATGGAAGACCTTGACAATGTTGCATTAGTAAAGAGCACAAATGCCTAATTTTAAAGAGTAATCCTTTTGCATTTATGATCTGTACATCAGAATCAAACCTCAATGCATTTCTAGCTTTTGGTAGTAGTAAAGTCATTTATCTAAAAAATATTTATTTTTAAATGTTTGGATGCACTGGTGAAAAACTGAATTAAAAAGAAACCAAACCCAGTGTTGGTTTGGGTTTCAGTGTCAGTTAATACAATTTTGAAAGTTGTTGTTCTGATGGGTTCTCTGGAAGTTTCCTGGGTAATGACCGAATATATTCTGAGAGAGGAGTGGATGAGGCCCCATAATTAGTGTAATAAGTCATCTTGGTAGACCAATCAACTAGTCTTGTCCTAGCTCTGATTAAACAAACTTTTTAGGGAGTTCAAACTGCCACAAACCATCCATTTTAATGAAAAGAATCTGATTGGTAATTTGAATAGGATTGTATTAATATCATGGGGTCAACCAGCTTTATTTTTGACACTGTATAGATTTCAACACGGATGTAAATAGATTAAAGTATTGATTTTGAATTTTTTTTGTTGAGCATCTAGTATTATGCCTACTATATAACGTCTGCTCAATAAATGTTGAATGAGTAAATAAATAATTTAAAAAAATTTGCTTTTGGATATGAAAATACGCTTAAACCTAATATGCCTCTAGAAGCAATTTCAGCAAAATACCACATGATGGGGTTGCTATTCTATGAAGAAGGACTTCTGAAAAGAAAACACCCTTGCTGCATTTCTGGTTAGGGTGAAATAATTTAGGGACAGGTAGAAAACATTAATTCAGTTTTGTCAAAAAAGGTCACCTTCCTTTTTTCGGTTAAATATTGTATAATTGTTTTAAAGCAGATGCCTTTAAAATTAATAGAGCAGTAACTCTCAAATGTGGATCAGATCTGAATTGCACAAAAGTTCGAAAAAAACCCCAACAGATCATTTTGCCTTACCTTGGACCTTCTGAATCAGAAATACTTAAGGAGTAAGAAGGGAGATCCATATTGAAAAACAAAAAAACAACCTAAAGCACCTCACCTGATTCTCTGTCTCAGCCAGAACTGAGACTCTAAACTAGTAGAATGTTTTATTAAATTTATTAAATTTTTGCCTATTATAAATGGTATGTTAGAAGGAAGTAGAATTGTTTGGTAGCAAAAGAAAGATACTTCGAACTGGGTGAGAGACAAGAAAGAGATAGGAAAAGCAGATGTGATAATTTGTAAGTTATACAATTGGGGGACCATTTAGTGTATGGGCAATTATTTCTGTAACTGCCTGTGGTCCTTAAGAATTATTTTAATGCACATTACAGTCGTTGACATTCATAATGATTCCACTGAGTCATTTATTTCCAGAATACTTTATAATACATTTCCAAAGATCCTTATAAAAGCAAAAGCCACCAGCACGAATAAAAAAATAAAATAAAATAAAGTAAACTTTCAAATTACTCCCCAGAGTTGTAATTTACTATGCAACCTCTTTAACTCCTGCTGTATAGTTGAACTTCAAGGTGAAATTTTGTCTGCTTTTTACTTTGAATATTTGTTTATATATCTCTGATGGCTAAGGGCAGGGTCTATATCTTACTTATCTTTTGTGTGTGTGTGTTTAACACAGTGTTTTACCAAAAAGAGACATTTGATTTATTTGACTTCAAAACAAGCTCAGATAGCTGGAAAATTCATTCATATCTAATTCTCCTGAAATTTCCAAGAATTGAGGCTTATTTTATTACTTTATTATTTTTTATTAGGTGAAGCAAGAAGGGATTTGTGTGGAATGACTTCTCTAGAAATTGTCTAGTTAGAATTCTTTCCTTTGTCTCAGTGGTATGATTCTATACCTTGATATTCCTTATCAATCAAAAACAGTAGAATGTCTTAAGAATATATCAAATAAGTGCTTTAATTTATTAGACTACACAACAGTAACATGACATATAGATTACATAACTATAGATAAATATTTCCAAAAAATGCCAGAATAAGTTGAATTTTTTAAAAAAGGGTGACTTTCTAAATATATTACAAGCTATGAAAAATACTTATGAGACTCTAAAAAACTATATTATAATATTCCTCAGGATTGAATGGTATATTAACCCTCCTGTGTTTTGAGTAAAGCATTTTGGATGAAGGCTCTGCACCTAGAGAGAGAAGAGAATCTAAAATATTTATTTTCATGATGTTTTCCTCGTAGTTTTTGTTCTGATATTAAAATTGCATGGAGATTGATAATCCAGTCAGATTTAACTTCTGTTAAAAACTAGTCAGTGTAGGATTTATGCATGATTCATATTTTGCCAAAATATAATTAGCAGTTGGAAAAGATAACTCACATGTGGCAGAAGGAAATCATCCCGTAGGTTATGATATTTTTTCCAGATATGATGGGTAGTACATACATTTTAGGTAAAAAGAAATTTCAATTTACAAATTTAATTCCACCAATCTATTATGTTTGATTGAACAAAATGTGATTTGTTCAAATATTTTGTCTCATTATCTTTAATTAAATTCTACTTTATGAGACTGAATTTGTAATGACCTTAATAAGCATAAGGCAAAAATGATAGTGGTGTTTTAATTTAGTGCTTATAAAATCAATGGAGCTGAGAAGGGGCCTTATGCCCCTTCTATCATTTATTGCACTGACTGTTTAATTAGAATTTGAAGAAACACTTTTGAGCAAACTTTAATGCATGTATTAGCTGAGATTATGTAACACTGAAAGGATCTGCAAATGTCTTCAAAGATGACCATTTCTTTTTTTATTGTAATCTAAATATTTATTAAATGTTAATAGGGCATCTCCTGTCAAACCGTGGTCCTTCTTTTTCAGTATTCTAAACAGTACTGTTTGGCCTCCTGTTATTTGTGACTTGAAAGTGGTCTTTTAAACATTGTGTTGCTTTCCAGTTTTGTTTTGGTTTTTTTTGCAATTTGCATGTGATGTGTCAATTAACACGTGAAGCTTTTTTGTGATGCACATGTTATGAACTGAATTATTTTAGTAAAGGGAGAATTCAGAATTACAGGTAAGGTAATCAACTAGTGTATCAGCCTGCTGGGAATTCATAGAAAACTTGGAAAGAGATTGTAATCCCAAAGTGTATAGAACGTGACCTTTTTTAGACATGGTTCAAAAAAGTTAAGATATTTGTTCAAAATCACACAGCTACTAGTAGAACCCAAATTCAGTCCCAGGTCTATCTGATGTCTAAGCTATTCTTTCCTCTACACCACATATATGGATTTATTTAGAGATAAAATAAATATGTGTGTTTTAATTTGTAAGTTATGCACAGCAGTAGATAATAAAAGAAACAATAAAATGTGTAGTATAAGGTTAAGTAGGAAAGAGAAACCTCATAGATGCACTGATATGGAAGGAGTCTTAGCAATGGAGGGGCTTGCCTGACACCTAGAGAAAAGGGAACCACAAGAGGTCATGGACCATGTGCAACGATACCAGGAGTGATGGGGATGAGAGCTTAAGGAGAACAGCAGAAACTGAAAAGTCAAAGGAAAAGACACTCAAATTCAACTTCGTAATTTGGCCTAGGATCCAACCCTGCCTCAGTCTTGCACTTTATGGTTTAATTCCTCCTCTGGTCAAAGGATTGACAAACTGCGTGATCTTCTCTTCTCAGTTGAATTCATAGTAGGGGATGTGGACCATAAAGCATAGAGACTTTTTAAAAATCTTACTTTTCCCCCAAACTGAAAGAGGTCTGAGATACGGAAGTCAGCCTTTATTGTAGCAGTAAAAATGCTCCTCTTTATTTTAAGTTAGTTGGCTGAGAGACTGCGAGTGATGATGAATGATTGCCCTTGAGGAAAAGGAGTCCATTTAGATGGATGTGCCTTGGAGGCGATGCCTATGGGCCAGGGTCAAGACTCCTCACAGACTCCTTAAAAGCCTTCAAATGAGTGTTGGTTTCAAAGGACAATGAGAGAGAAATGCACTTTGCAACTTTTCAGCCCAAAGTCTATTTCTGGGGTTCTATCTTAGAAGAAGAAGGATAATATATAGAAAGAGGAGGCGGCACATAAAATAATTTAAAAATTGTTCAAAATTAATTTGAAGGGCTAATTAAATATAATTGGATGTGTTTCTGGACATGAATCAAAATCAAAAGCTTTTCTCTCTCCTTCTTTTCTCTAAAACTCCTCAGAGGTTCTCCTCCAGTTTGGATACATCTTGACCATTGCAGCTCATGGAGCTGAAGATAATTTAATATCACACTCCCTGAGGCAGGCTGTCTCTGCGTTGAGCAACAATGTAGCCATAGAATTACAAAATCATAATGAAGACAATAGGGAGGTCGTCCATTCATTCTTACCTAACCATCCCCAAACTGAGTATAGGTTGCTTTTAAATTCAATCAAACCTTATCAGATGCTGATTTTCCTCTGCAGTAAAGCAAGTAGCTTAAGTCTTCTGTCACTTAGGAATATATCCAATGTGTTCATATCCTTAGCTTCATACCTGCTACTCATTTGTCCATGCACTTGTCTCCATGACTTAAGGTCCTATGAGGCATCGTTTATGGCTGTTAATTTTCTCTGCACAACACATAACAAAGAAAGTTTTGTACCAGCACTTCTCTATAGAGTGATAATGTGGGAAAACTATTACTTTGGCAATTTGGTTAATTCTTACCACAATAACATTATGTAACAAACTATCCAAAAATTCGGAGACTTAATAATCATTCTCACTCTTCCACTTGAAGTGCAGATGAAGTTTGGCTAATTTAGTCCTGGCTTGGCTAGCTTGTCCTCCAAGCTGCAGGTTGGGGTCAGGTCTGCTCCACATGACCCTCATCTTTCTTAGACCAGCAGGTGGACCAGGGCATGTTCTTCTCATAGTAATGGAAGAATCGCAAGGGGTCAGGCCAAACCATTCAAACACATTTCCCCAGCATTTTGTTATTACTGACTTCAAACGTGGAAAAGACAAAGCAACTGGACAATGAAAACCCACTGAAGCACTACCTGGATTCTACTATTAATATTTTGCTGTGTTTGTTTTACCACATATATGTCCAGCCCTATATCTCTCCATCCATTACTCCATCTTATTTTTATGTATGTCAAAGTAAGTTACAGACAGCAGAATATTTCACATCTAAACATGTATGAATGAATATCATTATCAAGAGTTTAATATTTATTTATATTTTAAGTACAATTTATATACAATGAAATATTGAATATAAAGCATTCCTTTCTATGCATTAGATAAATGTAGACACTAGTGTAAGACACTTGACTATAACTGTCAAGTTAAAGAGCATCATAATGACCACAGAAAATTCCCTCACTGCCACTTCACAGTTATGTCCTCATATTCCAATCTTCAAAAGCAACCACTGTTCTGAATTTGTTTACATAGTATAGTTTAGCCTGTTCTAGAACTTCATATGCATGGATTCATACACAGGAAATCAAATGTATGAGGCTTGTTTTATTTAGCATAATATTTTGAGCATTCTTATATGTTTGCATAATCAATAGTTTCTTTTTAGTGCTGAGTGGTATTACATTGCATGAAGCTAACTGTGTTTATTCATTCTCCTGTTGATGGATGTGTGAACTCTTTCCAGTTTTTCACTATTTTGAATAAAACGGCCATGATCATTTTCATAGATCTCTTTTTGTGAACATATGTTTTCTTTCATTTTAGTAAACATATGAGAGGAATTGCTAGTAAGTTTATGTGATGATTTAAAATATTTCTACAAATTCTTTGACACTTTTCTTCAAAATTGAGAGCCTAATTCCACTCCCCTTAAGTGTGGGCAGGACTTGGATTCTTCTAATAAATATTGTAGAATACGGAAGGACTGATGGTGCATGGCTTCAGAGTCTAAGTCATAAAAGGTATTTTGACTTTCTCCTACTTTCTCTCTGGGATCACTCACTCTAAGGAAAGCCAGCTGACGTATTGTAAAGACACTCAGGAAGCCCTAGGAAGAGAATCTTGTGGTGAGAAAATAAGTTCTCTTTTCCAGCAGCTTGAAAGCAACTGAATCATATGAGTGAGCCATCTTGGAAGTGGGTACTACAGCCCCCTCAGGCCTTCAGATGACAGAAGCCCCAGTTCACATCTGACCAAAACTTCACAAGAGACCCAGCTAAGCCGTCCCTGAATTTCTGACCCATAGAAAATGTGTGAGATAAGAAAATAATTATCCACTTTGCTTTAAGCCATTAAGTGTTGAGCAGTTTTATATGAAGTGATAAATAACTAATACAGATTTTGTTACTTATGGTTTCCAGCTTGACCTTGTTCTCCTTCATTTTACATTCATCTTCCCTTCTTAATTATCTGCCTTATAGACTTAAGCTTGAAGACAAAAACGTTACAGAGATTGTTTAACCAGCTCCCACAGTTGCGGAGGATCAAATTGTTCTAGTGGTTTGCTTCTCTAATTGTACTCTGACTGATACAGAATTTGTTAACAAGAGTGGTTCCAAAGGGACAGATCTGAAGCATAAGTTCTATGAATTGTTTCTGGGTTATTTGGAATTGTTTCTTTTTTAAATTTTATTGAAGTATAGTTGATTTACAATGTTGTATTAATTTCTGCTGCACAGCAAAGTGATTCAGTTATACATATATGTGTGTGTGTGTGTTCTTTTTCATATTCTTTTCCATTATGGTTTATCACAGGATATTGAAAATAGTTCCCTGTGTTATAGAGTAGGACCTTGTTGTTTATCCATCCTACATATATACTAGTTTGCATCTGCTAATCCCAAACTCCCAATCCTTCCACCCCCCACTCTCTTACCCCTTGGCAACCACAAGTCTGTTCTCTATGCCTGTGAGTCTGTTTTTGTTTCATAGATATGTTAATTTGTGTTGTGTTTTAGATTTCCACATATAAGCGATATCATATGGCAATTGTCTTTCTCTTTCTGACTTACTTCACTTAGTATGATAATCTCTAGGTCCATCCATGTAGCTGCAAATGGCATTATTCCATTCTTTTTAATGGCTGAGTAATATTCCATTGTACATATATACCGCCTCTTCTTTATCCATTCATCTGTCAATGGGCTTTTAGGTCGTTTCCATGTGGAATTGGTTCTTTAGTCAGATTAAACTTAAACATTCATGGCTCTATTTGTAAATAGATGAAAGAGGCATTGCTAGCCCATGACATTCAGTGGCAATGCAGTTATACAAATTATTATTATCTCTAGACACTGTAGTCATGTGCCTATTGAAGGAAAATCTTTGGTTGGCCAGGTATTTGATGTTATAGAATATTTGTGTGTGTGTGTGTGTGTTTGTGTGTGTGAAAACAAGAAGTATGATAGGATAAGTTGATTGGTTCTGAGTGTGCTGGGAGACTTAGGGGAAAATGATGAGCTCAGTGCTTTTAATTCCCAGCTCAAGATTCCCATAAGAGACTTGAAAGCTTCTGTGATTGCCCTTCAAGAAACCTTTTTCCTCTATAATCACAAGGTTGAGATTTCTGAAAACCAACTCAAAGTCTATTCCTAGAGATGGCTGTATACCACACAAATTGAATGAATCAATTTGTCAATTAATTAGTCAATCCTTGCCTAAAGAACTTATAGTGACGTCCCCTATGGTAGTTGCCTTGCAAGGAACTGCTGGTTGTCTTCAGTACCGACCTTCATTTTCTCTCCTTGCTTGTAGACCGATAAGTAGACTGAGGTACAACAAAGCCCAGAGGGCAAGATTTAAAAAAGAAAAAAAGTATTATATACACCATAAGAATTGCATGGTTTTGCCAATTTATATCAAGAAAATCTGGGAGATAAGTGTGTGAATGGATCTGAAGGATATAAGAATCATTTTTAAATGTTTTGTTGCTAATATATTTTAATACAATTGGTTTCTGTGTACAATTCTTATACCTTGCAACCTTGACAAACTCACTTGTTAGTTCTAAGAATAGCTGGAGCCAGTTGGTGCCTCAGAGCTTTTTAAATGAAGGGGACGCCAGATCTCATTGAGGAAGAACCTCACTACACTGCCAAAATTTTACTGTTTATCTTACTCCTAGCCTTCCACAAAGGGACCTGTAGTTACTTACTAGGGTGAAGGGAAAATAATCTAACTTTTCAATAATTGCTAGAAATCACTGTGTTACACTAGTCACAATAGTGATTTATGGAGGTCAAGTTATCATTGGAATTTTGGCTCATGGCCATCTCAGAGTGGGTCCAGTGGGTCCCCTATTCTACTCTGTGGTTAATTCTTCAGTTCCATAATGTATAATTGGAATAGTCATGTGCAGAAACTAGCAGAATCCCCGTGTTGGTTCCCTGAAACATGGAATGTGGGCTATTTTGATGGGAATGACCAAGTAGAAGCAACTAGAACTGCCTCTACCCTTAAAGTACTAAACCCAACATAAAACCATATTTCTGCAGAAATGGTAGAGATTGTGCCATCATCAAGAAATAGTAGTAGTGATCCCTATCATATCCCCATTCAACCCACCTATTTGGCCTGTGGAGAAGACAGATCAATCTTAGAAAATAATGGTGGATTGTTGTAAACTTACTTAGTTGGTTACTCCAATTACAGCTGCTGCTTCAGTTGTGGTTTTGTTGTTGGATCAAATCAATATAACCCCTTGTATATGATTATGACCACCTGTTGCAGCTATTGATTTAGTGAATGATTTTTCTCTTTATATCTGTTAGTAAAGATCTTAGGAAGGGGATTGCTTCCAGCTGATAGGACCAACAATACCTATCCTACAAGGCTATATCAGCTTTCCAACCCTGTGTCATAATCTGGTCCTGGGACCACGGTCACTTTTCTATTCCACAGGACATCACGTTGGTTCATTGTATTATGTTGTTGATAATACAACATAATACCCAATAAGGAGCAAGTGGCAACTGCTCTAGATATTTGTACACTAGGGGTTGGGAAATAAATACTACAAAGAAATTCTGGGGTCTGTCATCCTCATGAAATTTTTAAAAGATCCAGTGGTCTTGAGTATGTCATATTTTTTTCCAACATGAAGAACAAGTTGTTTTAGGTAACCTCTCCTATCACTTAGAAAGGGACACAATTCTAGTAGACCTATTTGGGTACAGCCCCAGGTTTTGGAAGTAAGGATAATATTACATATAAATTAGAAGATATCCCAGAACACAAGTGACCTTTACTCTCAGGGTGGAGGCCAAGAAGAACGTAATTTTCAAAGAAAAGTTATGTCTATTCTGTGGCAATATGGTAGAGTAAAATGGCTACATGGTGTTATTGGACAGATATGTGAGACATCCTCCTCCTACGCACACACTATAATAACAGTGGCTGTATTTATTGTATTATTCAGAAACAGATCTTGACAGGATGCAGAGAGACTTCTCCAGATGGTTAGCCGTAGAGACCAGGAGGAAGCTCAGAATAGTGTCTGCATGACCATGTGGAACTGGTACAGAGGGAATAGTAGTTGCTAAAGAAACAGTCAATAAGATGAATTTCTTCACCAAAAAGATGAAGTGGACATCCTCTGCCATCAATACCTGAATATAAGGTAAGCCCATTCATGAGGGCTCCACCCTTATGATCTAATCACCTCCCCAAAGCCCCACCTCCAAATATCATCATATGGGGGATTAGGCTTCAACATATGCATTTTGGGGGAACACAAATGTCAGTCTACAGCAGTCTCTGATTGTCTTCAAGTGGATCAGATGTATGATTGGATTTTAATTTTAAGGAAATAATGCTGGCTGTTCTATGAAGAATGGACTAAAGTTTGTGGTGTATAAGAGAGCTGGTGGCTGTATGAAAAGTGAACTGAACAGAGGAAATAAAAATTGTAGAGACTAACCAGTAGGTTATTTCTGTAGTCTAAATAGCAGGTGATGGTGTCTGGATATTTCTGGGTTAAAGATTAGAAAATTCCAAGGTCATAATGATTTTTAAAAATAAAGATTAAATCTCTTTGCTCCTGGTGAAGAGAACTTTAGTAACTTTCAGGTATTTAACCAGGTATTTACTAATAAAGTTCCCATTCTCTTCCATTCACCCTTTTGAACTTTCTGCAAATTTGTGTGAAGTCATTCATGCATCTTCAATTCATGAGAACAACATAGCAGAACATGCGATGTTCTCACTTCCATTATACTAGGAGTTAGCTCTTTTTGTAATGATGTATATGGAATTAGTATAGTAATAAAGTAATAAAGAAAATGTATCTGCTATAAAGTAGGGGTGTTTAGCTGAAATGTTATAATAAAGGAATTATTATTTTTTAACTAGGAAAGACTTTTCTTTGCATAATTTGGCGTCAGAGTTTTGAACTGAATTTGAACTTAGTGGTGTATGAATTAGTATCCCCTTGCTTAAATGTGACTACATTTTTTTCCAAGAAAAACAATTTGAAAGCCTTGGAAAAAAGCTCAAAAAATCCTCTTAATATATCAAATAACTCTTACAAAACAATTCTTTGATGTTAAGTGTGAAAGTATCAGAAACATGGAGATTAAGTTTCCTCTGGGACATTTCTACATGAACGGAAAAAGTGGTTAGTAAAACACCTTTTGGGTTTTGCCTATTCCCAAAAGTATTTTAAAAGGAAAACAGGCATTTAACAAATCCAAGAGCAGCTGAATTTTTACATCCTTTACAGAGACATATTGTGTTACTTAACTTCTTTTCCAGTTCCTTTAGTTTGATTCTTTTAATATATTTGGATTTCCTAAATTTTGCCAAGTTGGTTTTAGTTTTGGATATATATTCTCAGATAGGACGAATAGAATGACCAGAAGTCATTGGCAACAAAGATGCTCCTCTGAGGAATTTCTGAATTTAAAGTGTAATATCCTTTCCCTGTTTACAGCCACACCTTCCTCATTAAATGTAACTCTCATTCAGTGAGATCAAAGCTAACCCTGAGAAAACTGGTATAGAGTCAAAATTTGTGGGCTGTGAGTAAAGTTGGTCCTGCATAAAATGCACCATGGAAACAACATGCCTTTCTTAGAGAATCAGTGTTGTTTCCCTGAATTCTGTTATTCAATGACTTAAAAAAATTTTATTGGTTTATATTGGTTTCCATGATTCACTTTTATTTTCAAGAAAATAAGTGTTCATGAGGAAGGAAACTAACAAAGGAACTGAGCTAAGCACTTTACATATGTTATATTAACGTTGTATTTGAGCTGGTGAAATAAGAATTATTTTCCTTATTTTCAGATGAGCAAACAGAGTCAAAGGGTCAATGTTCACACTCAGGAAATAGTGGAACTGAGTTTTAAATTTTGACTGTTCTTTCCACTCTCAAAGTTACGGCTCTTTTTACTTTTCTGGTTTTATTTGTTCTCCTGTCATTTAAAGCGGAATTTTGCTAAGGATCTGTACTTCACTTTCTTTTAGCTATGGTTCCTCCCGATATGATGACATCCAATCCTAGATTTTCACTTAATACCTCTGAATAGATGATTCCTATGCATCTGTGCACTTTCCGTCATCACCAATATGTCAGGTCCTAATTGAATTCAAATTTAATTTTACAAAAGAATTTCTTAAGTGTGTAGATCACTTTGAAGAATTTTACATCTTTAAATCAATATCCCCAGTGGGTAAGGTAAGTTATCCAATAGTAATACTCATATTTAAAATGGGCTTATATTCAGACTTGTATGAAAGTTTGGATATTTGTGCGGCATACAATTAATAGCAGATATAAATCTTGTTAGAGCAGATGTACTAAAATCTTGATTTCACATTTTTATATGGGAGCATTTTATTTTTAGGGTGTAATATAGAAAAATATCCTGAGATGAAAGAGTTCTGAGTTTATGCTTTCATTTTAACATTTCCCTCCTTATACTGCATATATATACACATGCTTATAATGAAAGCGTATTTTGACCTCTGCCATTGAAACAGAATCCTACAGAGCTTCTTTTCTCTGACATATGAGATTCTTTGGCAAGAGTACAACTGGATTTTCTCAGCTTGCTGTATCTCCTATGAGACCAGCAGGAGAGAAAACCAATTGGCAATTCATTTCCCAGTTAGCATGCTTCCCTTTCTGTGTTTCAAACGTGCAGTCCCTTGTAAAATCTTATACTGAACTTTCACTGGATTCTTGAAGTATTCAGTTCCTCTGCTGTATGATATTCTCACGCACACTAAAAGGTTCAATTATAAAAAATATGTTTCCATTAAGGACTGTAATAAAATATCACATTATGGTTATATGAGTACCCACACCTCAACCAGTGATAATAGAAACCATTACACGCTATGTGGTAAGCTACATAACCATTCATGAAGCTAATCCTAAACCTTTGGGCAGTTTGGCCAAATTTCTGTAATTATCTTCAAGGTTATATCACTGCTATCATTGTTAACTGTATTTATTAATGTAATAGTTTTCTAAATAGAATTTAATGAAACAGTACATAACTACTTATTATGAAAACTTCATAAACATTTTTGAGTTTTTAATAGGAGTCATAGATATATAGAAAACTCAAAATTATTTCACTTTTTAGTGGTATAAATATTTAAATTACTTTTAAGTAGTAGTTTATTTAAGGTTGTTAGTTATCTTTTTTAAAAATAAACTTTTAATTTAAAAATTATTTTAAATTTACATAAAAATTGCAAAGATAGTACAAAGGGTTCTTGTACACTCTATGCTCAGTTTCCCTTTTTATTAATATCTTACCCATATGGCACATTTGTCACAATTAATGAAACTATATTGATACTTTATTATTAAATAGATTCCATACTCTATTCAGATTTCTTTAGTTTTCACCTAATGTACCTTTTCTGTTTTAGGAACCCATTCAGGATACAATACATTTAGCCCTCATGTATCCTTAGTAATCTCTTTGCTGTGATTTTTCTCAGTTTTTCCTTATTTTTGATGACCTAGACAGTTTTGAGGAGTACTGGTCAGGTGTTTTGCAGAATGTCTCTCAACTGGAATTTGTCTGTTGTTCTTCTCATGATTAGAGTGGATGATGTTTATGGGCTTTTAGGAGAAAGAGCACAGAGATGGAGTGTCATTCTCATCGCATCATACCAAGTGGATATACTCTCAACATCCTTAACAATGTTGATATTAACCTTGATTATTTGGGTGAGGTCATGTTTGTCAGATTTCTCCCTTGTAAAATTACTCTTTTTTCCCCTCTTTCCATACTGTACTCTTTGGAAGAGAGTCACTGTGCACAGCCACATTTAAAGAGTGGGGGATTAATCCCAACCTCCTTGAGGGCAGAGTATCTACATAAATAGTTTAGAATTCTTGTGCATGGGCGATTTGTCTGTCTTATCCCATCTATTTAATTATTCATTCATTTGTTTATATAAGTATGTGCATATAATTATATATGTGTTATAGTTATATCATATGATAATATGTAAACATATTATATATCATATATATTTTTATATTCTATGAAACAGAGGCTTGGATAGGAGATTGCAACTTGTGTGCGACTTTTAGGTCATAATTCTAACTCCAAGAGGCTTATGTGGCAACTTTGAAGGATAACTTTGGATTTATTGAAACAGCCAGCCAATCATGATACGGAAATCTTTTCCAATACAGTGAGTTCTCTGGTGATGTTGGTAGCCTGGAACTGGGGCACATAGTCGAGTATAGCTTGTCCAAAGGCAAAGGCAACAAAGTAAGCATGGAGAAAGTGAACAAAACACACTCAGTGAATGGCATTACTTAGAAAACTGGACCTGCCGTCTACTCCAGTAAAGTCAATCACCCCTTGGGAGTGTTGACCCAACACAGACTGAGTACCAAGGAATGATTGAGATTGTGGAGGAAAGGGCTATGAAAGGTGAGGTCTATCCATTTGGCATAATTGGGACGGCCAACAAAGGAGACTGATCTCTTTACTATCTCTATGGTTTTATCTTCCAGAATGTTATATAAACAAGCTCATAAAGTATGTAGCTTTTTCGGGCTGGCTTCTTTCACATAGAAACATGCATTTAAGATTCATCATGTCTTTGCATAGTTTTACAGCTCAATCCTTGCATCATTGAGTAGTATTTCATTGTATGGACGTACCATACTTTGTTTATTCATTCACTTGTTGAAGAACATTTACTTGCTTCCTATTTTGGGTGATTATGAATAAAATGGCTATAAACTTTTACATGAATATTTCTGTATTATATAAATTTTCAATCAGTCCAGAAGTGTGATTGAGGGGTCATATTGTAAGACTGTATAGCTTTATAAGAGTTTGCCAAGCTGTCTTCAAAAATGGCTATATCATTTTTCATTCCTGCCAGCAATAAATGAGAGTTTATGTTGTTCTGTGTCCTTGCCAGCAATCAGTGTTGCTATATTTTTGGATTTTGACCACTCTAATAGATGTGTAGTGGTATCTCATTGTTTTAATTTGCATTTCCCCAGTGACAAATAATTGAGCATATATTAATATGCTTATTTTCCATCTGCATATCTTCTTTGGTAAGGTGTCTGTTCAATCTTTTACCCCTTTCTAAATTGGGTTGTTTGTTTTCTTATAGTTGAATTTTAATATTTAAAATTTTAAACTAAAAAAGGTAATATTTCATTGCAGATTGTATTCTGAGATATTTTATTACATTTATATGACCTCCAAATATATTTTAAATACCCTTCAAATCACATTTGTCTTGACTGTACCTTTGTGATAGAGAAACCCTAATATTAACTGGTCAAAATTGAACTGATACTTGTAAATCTCTCTTGGAGCTCAATGGGGTCATGTTACTGCCCAATGCAAGTGTTATATTACTTCTAAAAACCACCCTCTATTTCCTTTATCCTTCCCATTGGCTGGAATGTGCACATGATTGCTATCACCTGAGCAGCCACCTTGGTACTTGAGATAGGATACTAAGAATGGTAGTAGCAAGACAAGGTAGCCTGACTCCACGACAGATTCATAGAGCATTGCTGCATAGCTGCCTACCTTCAGATGCTTACATGAGAGAGAAATACATTTCTTTCTGGCTTACATCACTATTCTTTTAGGTCTCTGTTGCATGCAGCAAATCTAATCCTAACTGAACCAAGATCTGCCCTTAGGTTTGCTTAGTTGTGCCTTCTATGTGTCCTCTTAGCATACTGTATTTTCCCTATTGTGGCACTTTTCATATTTTATGGGAAGTTCTCATTTCATTGTTTTCCTCCCTCACTAGGATATGAATTCTATGAAAACAGGAATCCTGCTTGTTGTTCTTTATTCTCAGATCTCACAGTGCCTAGCAAATGGTTAGTATTTTCTAAATTTTTATTGGATAAATCAATGACTTACTAAATGACCATCATATAATTAGAACTTTTATATGAAGATCCAAAGTTGTTTTTCTGCGTACGTTCTGTCTTCTCAATTATTTTAAAAGCCTCAAGGGAAGAGACCATGATTTATAGCACAAAGATCAATATAGTCAGTAAATCCTTGATGATAGCACCGCACAGCTAAACAACTCAATTAAAATGTATAAAAAGTAGTGTGGAATGTAGCCCTAAGGAGGAAAACTCTAAGTACAAATACATAATTTTTTAAATCTTTATAGTAGTTGAGGATGCAAAGTAAATAAGACAAGGTCCTTGACCTCAGAGAGATCAACATTTGGTAGAAGAATTCAGCAAAATCAGTATGGCCCCAGACTACATGCTTCAAGTAGAGGAGAGGAACGTGAGCATGATATATCTGGAAAATGCTGGACTAATTATAAGCAGTTTTCAGCATACTAAGGCCAGGTGGAGAACAGGCCTTTTGGTGAAATGGAGAAAGGTCAGGTGGAGAACAGGCCTTTTGGTGAAATGGAGAAAGGTCAGAAATGCAAGTCCTGAAGATACTTGGTTGTTTATAGTTTGCTCATTACCTCTACTCCGACTGTTGTCTGTTGTACTGTTGTCTATTGTACTGTTGTCTGTTGTACAACAGTACTCCGACTGTTGTCCTATCTCAAAATTGTTTCAGAATCTCACTTACAACTTATTACAACACTTTTTTTTACTGTGAAAGCTCATTAATTCATGATATTGCTATTCTTCTGGCTTCAAACTTTGAAAATGACTCACAGCATTTAAGACTGTATTTATATATTTTTGCTGTATTTAATAGCCTTTGGATACATTAAAAATATGTTCCTATTAGGCAAAATGCTTGCTTCTCTTGTTTCACACTTATCTATGAGGAGATAATCAATAATGATGAGCATCAATAACCTGTCAAAATATAGTCTCAAGGGTCTTAAGATAATTAAATGTCAGTGTATTTAACTTCATTTCCTTTTGACCCTGGACCCACAGGTATACTCTGCTTTCCAAATTGCTGGGTTTTCAATGTACTTTTCTACATGAAGAATAATAATACTGCAACCACCACCACTATCTCTCCCCAAAATGTTGACTGAATGATTACTCTTGATCAGATGATATTCTAAATGCCTTGACTAGGTATTAACACATTGAATCATAACAATCCCAGGAGTTAGATATTATTACTACTTCCATTTTGGAGAGGAAAAAACTGAGACATAGAAAAATTAGGTTACTTGTTGGCTATGTTATATAGTGATTATGAGAATGACAGTTTTAATCCAGACAGTCACGAGTCTAAGACAGTCTGAATGTTAACCAATGCACTGTATTGCCTCTCTAGTATCTTCAGAAATGTATGTGCTAGTCTGTGTATCTATCTGAAGTTTCTAGTTTTTGAAATTATTCTTGGGGATTGATGTATGTTCATAGATTATTGGAAAGTATTTCTGGGGAGAAATTCATACTCAGATCACCCTATTTTACATAATTGTCCAAAATCCCAGGGGATGGAACTTCTTCTAGAACTCTACAGTTTGTATATGAAGGTGTTATAAGAATTAAAGCAATTTCACTATGAGATTGAAGTTCCAAATTTTGACTCAAGAGGCTAGATGGGACTGCTATTCATATTTACAATGGTAATGATTTTTAGTAATGACAATGAACACAAGCACTCATTCAGGCATTCAATCATCAAATCTTCATTGAGCACTGACTGTTTGCTTGGTACTCAATTATAATGCTGGGAATACAAAGAAACTTTTCCCTTAAGGAATTCACAATGGAGGAGATTCACAAGGAGGTAATTTCAATTGTTGTGGTTCCATGCTTTCATGGATATATATGCAGGCATAGATATGAGAGAGTAACATCTGTAGCCTGCAATGCAGTGGGGAAGGTCAGAGGATGTCAGGGCTAAGATGAATTCCAAAGGATGAATTGACCAATAGGAGTTAGAAGGTAAAAAAAAAAAAAAAAAGATTAAGAAGGAGTGTCTTTTATCTTAGGAAAGATGAATTATTCAATAGGAACTAGAGACATAAAGTCGATGGGGAAGGAAATTCCAGGCAAATGGGTGAGGAGGATAGAAAGTATGGAGGAGAAAGAGTCTAGAAGAGTATGTAGTGAATTACAAATGGTTTGGTGGTGTTGTATGAAAAGTTTAAGGGAGGAAGTGGCAAGAGTTTAGATTCACCACTTGATTTGGCAGATAAACGGTAAATTGGAAACACATTTCTAAGAGTTTTTGTTAAATATCTTACATTTAAAGGTAGTGTACAAAAAAATCAAGGTTCTTGCGGAGGGTCTTCTAGCAATGGGAGATGGAAGGATGTATAGCCAAAAGGTGCTGAGAATCCATTTAGTCCAAGTTCTGCATCTGGTGTTTCAAAGAATCTGGCTGTCTGGCTACCCAACTATCCCAAACTACAGATTTGTCTTGGATTCTTCAGAACTGAGATGTTTGTGACATTCTAGTCCCAAAGGCATGCGTGCACCCAAGGGTTGTCTGTTGAAGACTTGAGCGACTCATAAATTTAACTTATTTCACTCTAGAAATATGGAAGATAAGGTATCCTAGAAGTACCTATGAAGTTGCTAGATATCTCAAGTGCGACATCCACGTAGCGACATTGCATACCAGTTGTATGAAATAGATAAGGATGTATAGTAATTCATTTCATTCTGCTTTATTGTCCCCTTATGTAATTTTAAACTCTACGCTGGGTCCAAGTTATATCATACCTAAATTAACTCCCAAAATTTAAGTTTTAATAAATTCAGGTTTTATTTTTCATAAACATTTATGTCATGTCACTCCCTGAAATCAAACACTCAGGATATTTTTTTTTCTTGAGTCAAGTCAAAACTGTTGCCAGCAATTAAAATCTTCCCCTTCATAGCCTCATATATTTTATTAAACCTATACTTTATTTGATCTCAATATGTATTACATGCTTTAATTAGATGTCCTTTTCTACCTGAACACCTGCTGTTCTACTTAGCTGGAATGTTGTCACACCTCCCTTCCCCAGTTTGGCCCTCTGAAGCCTTACCTATTTTTTAAGTCTTAGTTCAAGGTCTGTATCTTTCATAGAGACTTTCTTGACTAGTCCAGGTACTGGAAGGTAAAACGATGAGCAATAATATATATTATTGATAAAAGGTATGATTATATTCAAGTTCAAATAGTATTCTAGAAATAGGTAGACCTACTTTAAAAATCCAAGGAGAAAATGTGTGTGTACATACATGTGTGCATATACGCATGCGCATGCACACACACACACACACAAACACACACACACACACACACACCATAAAAGTAAAAGAACATTAGAAAGGCCAGTTTAAACCAAACAATAGATGAAAAGTAATTATTGGACTTCTCTTTTTGCATAACTTTCACAATATTACAGTTTGCTCACCCTTGGAAGGAAAATAATTAGTATTTGCATTGTCGTCAAAGAGGGACTGTAGGGATGCTAAACAAGGTAGACTATCAAACCTCTTTTTTTACTAAAAGATGATCTGAAATATGAAGCATTGAATGTGCCCCAAGATCAGTTCTGGGTGGAAACCTGGATGGAGGCAGAAAGGGAGCAAAATAAGGAAGAGTCTTAATATGTATACGTGTGTGTGTGTGTGTGTGTGTGTGTGTGTGTGTGTGTATGCGCAGAACTGCAGCCCTGTAGCTTCTTCCACTGCCTTCTGGGAGGTGTATATGGTCAATGAATTGTGTAGCTGCACATCTGCATTGCCTCATCTTTTCCCCAGACATTGCTGCAAGCAGGAAACCACACATTGGGGAAAGATGGAAGCTCAGAGTCCTTGAGCTCTGTGAGTTGGGCTAGAATAAAGAAAGCAAAGTAGCCAGAGGCTTAGCATAGTCTCCTTGCCCTCGTCAGGTCTGCCCATAGTGGGATGTAGAACAGGGAGTCAACACCAGACCTCCTTGATCTCACTTGCCTCTGATCCCCTATAGTAATTAATGTGTTATCATCCTAATTAGCAGCTAATTATTTTCTCTATTTTTCTCACTCTTTCAACTGTATTGGAGATCCTGGAGGGCAGAGACTGTTCTGTAGAACTGTTTTTGTCCTCTCAGTGTTTAACATAATGCTGAACACAAAGAAGGTGCACCATATGTTAACAGATCCCATTTTGTACATAAAGACATGAGAAGTCCAGTGCGTTTAAGAGACGTGATTTTAATAGTTCCATCATAAGTAATTTAGTTTTTATTTGAGGCAGTTAACTTTCCACTAGATAAAAATAACATTAATTGTGCATTTATTATGTGGAGAATGTTTTTACATATGTTATTTAACTTAATTATCACAACCAGAGCCAGATTAAGAAGGAGACCATCTGTGCCATTGCCCAGAGCCCCATTCTGATAGGCACTAAAAATGTATGGCACTTAAATATCACCAGAAGACAAAGGAATTTTTATTTATTAGAAGTCTTCTAAGGTCTTCTTACTCCAACTGTGTTTCAAGAACCAGCAGGACAGGCATAACCTGGGAGTTTGTCAGAAATGTCAAATGTCAGGCTCCACCCAGACCTGCTGAACCAGAATTTATTTGCATTTTAACACGATACCAAGTACCACACTGAAGTTTGAAAAATAGGCTCAGGGATAGTATTTATGTGGTTAGAGGTATTACTTTTATAAACTGCTTAGGGGGAGTTATACTCTAAGAGACATCCTCCAATAAAAATAGTTGCTCACTAAGCTGACTTTCTGGACCCATGAATACAGCAAATTTCAGGGCTTTTGCTTTGCTAAGAGAAGTATACAAGTTTAGGGCCAGAGATAAGCTGCTCATAATACAGCAGAGCCTGAGTATTGCTAGTAATACTAGCAAACTTGACTTTCAAGTCAGAATGAATACAGATAACATTCTATGTACAATTCAAAACAAATATTTTAAAAATGTGAATATTAAAGGGCACTTCTGCTCATTATGTGTTAGGCATCCTGGACTTCTCAGAGTTCTTCACACTCACCTAGCACAGCAGGGACACTTTGCACCCACTGCTCCTTCCTGGGATGCATATCCTCCAGGTCTTTGCTTGGCTGGCTCCATCTTATCATTTAGGTTGCCCCATTGGAGAGTTTTTCCTTAGGCATCCTCATTAAAATAAGCTTGTAGTCTCTAATCCTTCAATCTGCTAATAGCATTTATCACTTTCTAAACTCATCTTATTTATTTACTTACTTATTTGTCTCCTCCCCCCAACTGTTAGCTCCATGAGAGCAGAAATTTTGTCTCTGTTGTTTGCCATCATATTCCCTGTTCTAGTACATGGCAGATGCACAATAAATAGTTACAGGATGAATGAGTCAACAGATTATGAAATCAAAATGGTTACTGAGCTCAATATTCTAACATATACTGCATTATATATATATAAGTGTATATGTATATATAAAATAATGAACTATATAATAATCATCTTCAACTTCAAGTTCATCCCAACTTTGCATTAGATTTTTAAGGGTTCCCTTTGAGAAGCAAGACACTTTGTTATAAATGCCTGGCATAGATGAGAGTTCGAAACCTTTTCACGTTTTCGACATCTATTGGCTGAGTGCTTTCAGTACACTCATTGACAAGCACTGCCCTGAGGACCTAGCTCTGCTGCATGTTAATGCATGACTTTGCTCAAATTACTAAGCCTGTTTAAACTTCAATTTCCTCACATGTTAAATGGCACTGATAATAGTACCTGTACCTACTTTATGGGGTTTTTGAGACTATAAATTGGGGTAATGCATTGAAAATGCTTATCATAGAGTCTGATGTATTCTAAGCACTCAATAGATCAATATTAGTCTCAGAAAATTTACACAGTCAGTGCTTGGGAGGGTGAAGAATTATCTTTCTAATAGAAATAACATTTGCATTGTGTTAACAGTGATAATAGATGGTATTCACAAATAATTTGAAATATTCTCCAAAGTACTCTCACCACATTCTCTTCTATTATTGTGATATATTTCCTTCATTTTATCTTCATAGAGAAAATAAATGTGTGTTTGACAAGTTCCTTTTACTTCTTTTAATCTTTCCCTGCTACATGCCTGTGTTGGATTACGATACATTAAAATTGGATATTTTACACTTTTTGTTGCCATTTTTATTAAAACAAAACACACATGTTGGGAATAGATCATAATGTACAGCTTGATTAATTTTGCATATGTCTACACCCACAAAATAAACATCCAGAGAAGAATATAGAACAAGACCAGATCCCCAGAAGTCATCCTTGTTCCAGTACTCAGTCAATACTCCTCTCTGCCATAATCACCACTAAGCTGACTTACAGTATTGTGGATTGGTTTTGCCCGATTTTTAAGTTTATATATGGAATCATTAACACTCTTTTTTGTTTGACTTCTTTTGCTCAACATTATGCCTGTGAGAATTATCCAGATTGTTGTATATTGCAATATATTGCTCATTTTAGTTGCTGCGTAGTCGTTTGTTGCATAAGTATGCCAAAATTTATTTATCCATTCAAGGATTCTGCTGAGTGTGTGTAGTGGTATCA
The DNA here is from genome assembly GCF_028564815.1 of Eubalaena glacialis. Taxonomy (NCBI): domain Eukaryota; kingdom Metazoa; phylum Chordata; class Mammalia; order Artiodactyla; family Balaenidae; genus Eubalaena; species Eubalaena glacialis. The sequence goes on along the minus strand of NC_083722.1, from coordinate 19,036,821 downwards.
CGCTGTGATTTTAATTTGCATTTTCTCAATGTTTAATGGGAGGATAATATTTTCTTATATTTATTGGATAATCCTGTGTTCTCTTCAGTGAAGTGCCTATTTAGATCCTTGGCGCATTTTAAAAATTGATTTGTGTGCCTTTTTATTGTTGATTTTTGAGTTTGGATATAAAATTTGGGTATAAATGTTAGTTGAGTAAATGTGTTGGAAATACCTTCTCCCATTCCATGCCTTGCATCTTTACTCATCAATGGTATCTTGTGATGAACAGAAGTCTTCATTTTAATGTAGTCCAATTCATAGTCCTTTTATTTATGGTTAGTGCTTTGTAGCCCTGTTTTAAAAATCCTTGCTTACCCCAAGAACATGATGATTTTCTTGTATAATACAAACTTTGTTTTACCTTTCACATTTCCTATCTTTTAAAGGATATATATTAGCTGGTATAGAATTTTCATTTGGTAAGATTTTATTACAACACTTTTAACAATACCATTCTACTGCTTTTGGCTTCCACGGTTTCAGGTTGAACGTCCACTCTGTGCCTGATAAGTACTCCTCTGAAGGAATTGTTTCCTTTATCTCTGGTTGTGCTTTTCTTTTCTCTTTTTTCTTTTTCACTAGTCTGAGTATGATGTGCTTTCATGTGGTTCCCCTTGTATTTTTCCTGCTTGAGATTTATAAAGGTTTTTGAAATTGTGACTTAAGGTCTTCAGATGGTTTTGAAAAATTGTTAGCTAGTATTCCTTCATATATTGCTCCCTTTTACCTCTTCAATTAAACATAGATATTTTCCTCTGTCCCTCATGTTGTTTATACTCACTTGTATGCTTTCTAATCTATATCTACGTCTAAATCTATATCTATATTATCTAGATCTTTATTTTAAAATAGCTGTGTTTTAAAAGGGTATTTCATTTTTCCTTGGTTTTATTGAGATATAATTGTATTAACATTGTATTCATTTAAGGTGTACAGCATAATGATTTCATAATCAATGTCTTGCAAAATGAGTACCACAACAGTTTAGTTATCGTCCATTACCTCACATAGCTACAAATTTTCTTTCCTGTGATAACTTTTAATATCTATTCTCTTAGCAATTTAAAAATATACAATACAGTGTTGTAAACTATAGTCACCATGCTGTACATTACACCCCCAGAACGTATTTACCTCATAACTATAACTTTTACTTTTTGACCACCTTCACCCATTTTGCCCACTCCCCCAATTCCCACCTCTGGCAACCACCACTCTCTTCTCTGTATCTATGAGTTCAGATTTTTTAGATTCCGTGTAGAAGTGAAATTATCCAATCTTTATTTTTCTCTGTCTGACATATTTCACTTAGCATAATGCCCTCAGGGTCCATCCATGTTGTTGCAAATGACACAATTTTCTTCTATTTTTATGGCTGAATAATATTCTTTTGTACATCTGTATACCACATTTTCTTTATCCATTCATCCATAGATGTGAACACTTAGTTTGGTTCCATATCTTGGATATTATAAACAATGCTGCAGTAAGCATGGGGGTGCATATATTTTTTAAGGTTAGTGTTTTCATTTCCTTTGGATAAATACCCAGAAGTGGAATTGCTGGATCATATGGTAGTTTTATTTTTAATTTTTTGAGGAACCTCCATACTGTTTCCATAATGGCTGCACCAATTTACATTCCTACCAGCAGTGCACAAGGATTTCCTTTTCTCCACATCCTCATCAACACTTGCTATTTCTTGTTTTGTTTTGTTTGATAATATCCATTCTAACATGTGTGAGCTGATAACTCATCATGGTTTTGGCTTTCATTTTCCTGATGATGAGTGATGTTGTTCTTTGAAAGACAACCTTAAGGAAATGAAAAAATAAGCAACATATTGGAAGAAAACATTCCCAATACATATATCTCACAAGGAAACTTCACAATTCAATAATAAGGAGTCAAACAATCCAATAAAAAATGGGAAGGGGAGTTCTTCAGAAAAGAAGCTCTGTGAATGGCCAAGTGGTCCCTGAAAAAATGCTCATTAGGTAAATGCAAAGTAAGATCAAAATGAGATATCAGTGTACACTCACTGGAATGACTGAAATAAAATACAAAAACAGATTGATATACCAAGTTTAGGCACGAGTATAGAGCAGCTGTTGCTAGTTGGGGATAGAAGCTACTCTGGAAAATATTTTACTACTTTCTTATATAGTAAACATATTCTTACCGGGTGACAGCAGTTCCACTCCCAGGTATTTATCAAAGAGAAATTAAAAAAAAAAACTCATAAAAAGACTTGTATGTGAATGTACACAGTAGCTTTACTTATTACAGCTCCAAACTGGAAACAACCGAAACGTTCAAAAATAACTAAATGGAAAACTGTGCAATACTCAGATGATAAATGCTACTCAGTGATAAAATGGAACATGACAGCAAAGATAGGAAACAAAACAGTGCACACCATATTATTCTGTATATGAAATTATAGAACAGGTCAAACTAAACTGTAATGGAAGGAATTATTTCAGTGGTTGCCTGGAAGTGGGGATGGGTGGAATTTTCCACAAAGCATCACGAAGGAATTTTATGAAGAAACAGAAATGTTCTCTTTCATGGTCACCATGATGTTTATATAGGAATATGCATTTATAAACTCGTCAAATGGTATAATTTAAATTGTGTATTTTATCGTTATATAAATTAGACTTCGATTATTTAAGTTTAATTCAATGTAACTAGATAATTATCAATGATTGGATTTAAGAAAAAAGCATTGGTTTCTGGGAATAATGTTCTTCTTAAGAAGTATTATAATTTTTTTTTTTCACTCTCTCTCTCAGCATTCTAGTTCTAATGCAAAATCACCTTAATCCAACCAAGGCTGAGTTTCAGGATTTGTCATGGCTGTTTTTTCTCTGGTCTGCCCTTACTTCTAAAGCATAGCCCTTAATTGTACTTTGTTGCCCTTTTGGGATGTTTCAATTTAGAGCCCTAAGTGTTTACCCTTCACCTCGGCTGGGTCAGAATTCCAACCTGATCTGCCCAGCACTGCCCAGATTGCCGCTCACTTCTTAATTCTCCCTGTGGTGCTTTCTGCTTGATTTTTTATGCTTCCCTCATGTATGCATAGTTTGAGGATCTCAAAATGCCAAGAGGGGAGATTGTAGGCAGAATGTTAGCCTCCCTTTTCTGGAGTTCCTTCTTCTCCAGCATCGAGTTCATTTAAATTTTGAGTCCTTTGGTTTCTTTCAATCACTTTTAACAAATGTTATTTGAGTACCTACTGTGTTTCTGGTACTACGGCACATCCTGTAGGACTAACAGAATTTTATCGTCTGCTTCGATCTTTGGGGTAGAGGGAGTAGATATGGACAAAGAAGAGGAGCAATAAAATTAGTAAACAATTTAAGAATGATTTAAAGTAGTTCACAAGAAAATGCCGAGTTTATTGATAACATTATCAAATGCTGAGGGTGGGATGGAAGGGGAAAAAATCACTGCTGCCTGGAATTATAGAGGATAGACTTCTTGAAGATGGTGCTAGCAGAGCTGAATCTTGACTGAAGAACTGGGGCTCCATAATTGGGATTAAGCCTGGATTAAGATATGGTATTAGAGAAATCTTAAAATGGGGAAATAGTCAAATTAGGATAGTCATGGAGTAGACAGGAAAAGTCTTTTTTTTTTTTAATTTATTTATTTATTTTTATATTTATTTTTGGATGTGTTGGGTCTTCGTTTCTGTGCGAGGGCTTTCTCTAGTTGCGGCAAGCAGGGGCCACTCTTCATCACGGTGCGCGGGCCTCTCACTATCGCGGCCTCTCTTGTTGTGGAGCACAGGCTCCAGACGCACAGGCTCAGTAGTTGTGGCTCATGGGCCTAGTTGCTCCACGGCATGTGGGATCTTCCCAGACCAGGGCTCGAACCCGTGTCCCCTGCATTGGCAGGCAGATTCTCAACCACTGCACCACCAGGGAAGCCCAGGAAAGTCTTTTTTAATCACTTTTTTCATGAGATACAAACTAATTATATATCTTGCCATAGGTCACATACTTAGTGGCAGATGTGGGACTAAAGCAAAGTTTCCTAATTCTGCTACAGTGTTTCTTCCTCATAGACACACTTTTTTTTTTTTTTGGTGTAAAGGAAGAGCCATAAAAGAATTATGACATGTCTTATCTGAAATTTTGAAATGATATACTGCCTGGGCTCCAAATCAATGGATTCATCTGGGAAATACACAAGGAAGAGCTGATGAATCTGTTTTTTTAAGTTTGATGTGGAACATAAACGAATGGTTATGGCTTATTCATGAGAGTGTTGACAACTGAGTCAGAATGACATACTCAAGATGGAATCACACAAAGCTGTAAGATACATCACCACTCAAATCCTATTAAAATAATTTGTTCACCAAATACATATGTGTTCTGGTTGGACATAATTCCTGCCTCCTGTGTCTCTGGAATTATTTGCTGCAAATTATCCAAAACTCCTTGAGAGTAGGCTTTGTGCCTTTATTACTCACCTTTGCATTACCAGGGTCTAGCAAAATATTTGGTTAATAGTTGGTTTTGAATAAATGTTTGATGGATTGAATTAAGTTAATTTTTATCCATTGGGTTGTGGAAGAAAGGCACACACAGAATGAACAATACACTTGGAATTTTCATATATTCCTGTTCATGATGTAAATTGGTTCAGTACTTTTGGAAAGATATTTAGCAATAGATATAAGAGCTATAAAAATTACATGTGCTGTTTTAAGTTATTAAAATCCAACTTCTAGGCAAATTCCTAAGGAGATAATAAAAAAAAAAGAAAAGAGTACTATTTGTGAAACTATTGACAGAAGCTTTTGAAAATGAAAAAATAAAAAAGCTGTAATGAATAGTAGTAGCCATAATGTCTAACAATAGAGAAATATGCAAGAAAATATGCCAGCTTCAATGTGATGGAGGCATTAGAACTCAGAAAATGCATACAATATATTACATAAAAAATGAGAATCAATAGATATATACTGTAAAATTACAACTATATAAAATAATTAAATATACTAGAAGGCCATGCAAAAGATAATAGTTTTGTAGGCTGGAGGTTTTATAAATTCAGATGGATGCTGAGAAGGTAAGTATCCAAGACAAGCTTTATGAATAGTCACAGTGAGTGGTGTAGTTTAGAAGGTGAGAGGGGATCAATGAGGACTCCTAGAATTAACCTCTGGTTTTGCAATTCAGAATTCATTACACAGAGGCAAATCTCAATTATCTTTTTAGGCAAGATACATAATATACCTTATCTAACTCACAATGTTTTTGTGACACTCACATTAAAAAATGGAAGTGAGAAAAGCTTGAAACTGTAAAGCATGATGCAGATACTATAGATTATCATCATTCTCTCTGGTATTCATACCAGTACTGATAGTTCCATTGAATCTTGAAGTTTCTTAACATTGAGTCCTCGGTCAATAAGTATATAACCATGAGAGGGCACAGACCTTGAATACTCTTGGGCTGGCCGTGAATATTAGTACCTGGAAGTGGCTAGAACCAGACCCAGGCTGAATATTCCAAAGCTGGGGGAAAGGAGAGAGAGAAAAGGACTACTGATTCTGTGCTGCTACAATCATCTTTTTATATGCAAGAGGGTTTGCCTTAAACATGTGAGTACCATCCTCTGGACACAACACAAGTCTTCAGTTAGTATTTGCTAATCATTTACTTTCTCTCCTGAGAAATTGTCTTTCAAGTGCCCAGTCTAAATATAATTATGTTTATACTATTTGCTACTACATAGCTATTTCATTTTTCTTCCCCTGCATTAGTTGTGCCTTTAGGTGATACGCTCCTTGGAACAGAACTAATTTTTTTTTTGTTTGGCACCGTTTGTCCTACTTTTGTGCACTGGTTATAGAATTCTAGCAAAACTGAATGCTAAAAACAGGAATGCAGGATAGAAATAACCCAAAACCTCCTGGGAGAATATGAATTTGGTAATGCATATAGAAGGATATAAAATTAGATTGTAGCTAAGGAGGGTTAAATTACATTTCTTGTTTTATCTTTGACTTTCTGTACAACCTTGGAAAAAATTACCTGCGTGCTCTGCTGTAGTGCCACTGGTTCAGACCTCTGGCTATTCAACCCAGGATTCTATTGCTTGAATAGCTGTGAGAGGACATGGCTCTCTTCTTATTCACTAACCATAAAGATTCACTGGGATCAGCTACTCATGGCAGATGCTTTATGATTCCGTCATTAGTAATTTCTTATCACCTTTCTTAATGCAGTAGTATGGACTGCCTATTCCACTTCTTGATGTAATATGTACCCAGGTTTAGTTTTTATGATGTTTTCTCTTACTCATCCTAAATACGTCATTCGAGTTTGAAGAGTATCCTCTCATGTCATTCAGGCAGATAACTATTCAATAGAAGCTCAGGTACAAATGGTTTAATAAATGATTGCTTGTACAAACTTTGGGAAAGTCTTTTATATGCATACCTCATTGATATAAAGTAGGGAAAATTGCCTGTCAAAGAGTCTGAAATATCAATTAAATAAATGCTAGTTTCTATCCTTTTCTTCTTTACCTGTTTTTGTAGAATGCACTTGAACAGTATGTAAGGCATTCGCTATCTTTATTTCACAAATTTAAGAAATTAAAGGTTCAGAGAGCCTGAAAGGCTAATAACCTATAAGTAGAAATGGGTGGACTCAATCCTGTTTATTTACTAGTTCATTAACTCAAATAATATTTAAGAATCAACTATATCACAGCTACTGTTTTAGGCCCTGACATCTTACATTCTAGTGGTTGTAAAACTTCTCATTGCACTACATTCCCCAAAATGGATCACAGTTTTCCCAATAAGGATCTTCTAATCTATGATGTCTGAATGAATATTAATTCTTCTTCATATTATCCAGTTGTTCATTCACCATAAAGAAAAAAAAAACAAATAAATTGCTTTCTATGTATAAAATACAGTGGTAAATACTAGATCAAAGCAAGAAATATATTTCATTTGATTTCTTTTCCTCCATGAATTTGCAACAGTTTGCATGTTTAACAAGGTCATTGTTAATGGAGGTTATGTGATGTAGGAGGCACAGAGGGCATAATGAATGTTCAAGAAATACCATGGACTTTGGTATTATAGTTGAAATTGAATATCAGCTCTTCTGTTTATTGATTGAGTGAGTCAAGACAAGATATTTAAATTTTCTAAGTCTCAGATGTCTCATTTGGTAAATTGGAGATAATCCCCCCTTCATAGAGTTGTTAGAATCAGAGGGAAAAAAATGACAAACGAAGACCATGACCTGGAGGACAGAAGTGTTCAAAAACATTAGTTCTTTCTCCTTCCTTAATGGAAGCTGCCTTATCATTGAGCAAAGCACTGAAGACTGCAGCACCCTAACACAGTACACCTCATGAAGTCTTGGACCTGTGTTCACCATAATCACCACCACAAGTGCCAGGCTTCCCAGACTATTGACTGTCTCCTGCACCCTCTCCCTCTATAGTGCTTCATGACAGAATCTGACCCAATTCTCTGCTCATCCCCTCCACTCCTCGACCATCCTCTCAATAGCCCTCTCTGGATCATCGGTGAACAGCAAAGTCCTTTTTATGGTTATTTACTTCTTGAAATATTCTCTTTCCCTTTCCTGTCCTCTGAATCTTTCAAGGAGTGGTTTGTTTATTTTTTTTTTCACATCCTGTATCTGTCAGGACCAGGAAGTGGGGTTGGATTCTCTTTCAAAATCTTTTGCTACTTGGAAATCATCCCCTTGCTCCTATTGGAGTTGCTGAAAAAGAAAAAAAACAGTCACATGGGTAGCCTTCCTTTGAAAAAGTACAAACAACTATCCCCAAAAAGCTACCGTAGAAGTTATATTTCATTTCAATCATCTGTCCATTTCTCAACTTCTCTTTATAGCAAATTAGCAAAATTGTTGCCTATACTTAATTACCCCCATTCATGCTTTTGAAAGAAGGAAAGTGCATAGTAATATTGTAGTTCCTTTATTTCTCTATAATGATCTAATTTTATTCATGCCCTCAACACCTACTCCCCTCTGAGTGGGGTAATGAGATTACATTTGGACCAAAAGTGTAAATGGTCTAATAAATTCTACTGTAGTCACTTTGGATCCCTTTACATAATTACTCAAACTTCTAATTTCTCCCCTCCTCCTGCTCCTCTCTAAGACAGAAAATGGTTGTATGAAAAACCTTTTAAGTCTGAATGACTTGTAGGACAGATAACTCTATGATCTCACAAGAAAAACAAACTCATAGAAGCGAAGAGTAGAAAGGTGGTTGCTAGGGATGGGGCACACACAGTAAGGGGGAAACGGGTGAAGGTTGGCAAAGGTTGGCAAACTTCCAGTTATAAAATGAATAAGTTCTGGAGATGTAATGTACAGCATGGCGGCTATAGTTTACAATGCTGCATTGTATATTTGAAAGTTACTGAGAGAGTAGGTCTTAAAATTTCTCACTGCACACACACAAATTTTAGTTATATGAGGTGATAGATGTACTAACTAAACTTACTGTGGTATAATCATTTGGCAGTGTATACATATATCAAATCGTCACGTTGTACACCTTAAATTTACTCAATGTTATATATCAATTATATCTCAGTAAAGCAATCTTATATGTCAGTTATATCTGAATTTTATTCTATATACAAGGATCATTCTAGAAAAATTGAAAAACATAGAAATAAATCTTATCCCCCCAAAACAAACAAAAAACAAACCAAAAAAGTCTACATGGCCTTGTGGGGAAAAGGCCCCAGACTCTACTGCTGGTCCTGGAATGTGCCCACTTGACAACTGCTAACTCATGGGTAAGCCATTCCTGTCTCTAATTGTTTTGTTGACATGTGCTACTGTCTGTAGCTGAGGAATTCATGGTATAGTCAGTTCTGCTATAATGCTTGTTTTAAAAGCACGATTGATATACTAGGGAAAAATTTGAGCATAAATCCTGTTTCCATTTGCTTATGCTCAATTTCTTGAGCAGGAAGGACTAGGGGAATGCTGAAAACTGCACCAAGCAGAACTGAGTCCTTAGAGGAGTATACAAAACACATATATGCACACACCTCAAGCAGCTCCCAGCTGCCTCAGTTTACCCCATGTGTTATGAGCCACTCCCATCCTCATCTAGTGTTGCAACTTTTTGTTTTCCCACTACTTTCCAATAACTCACAGCTGTAACTCTTCCAATGCCCACTTCCAAAGGCAAATTTCAGGTCTTTTTCCAGGTAAACTGCTATATTTATTGTAGTATTTATGTATTTCTTAACTATTTAACATGTGTAAACTATACCTTCATTTTAACTAGGTCCCGGTATTTATTTTTATGTGTCACTGATAAAATTTTTTGAGTGGCATTCCCAAACCTCATTTTCCCAGTAAGCCCTGAGGTTTTTCTTGCATGGTGATTATTAGGAACATGTATGTCTCCTATAGCAAAGCTGACTATATAAACTATTTAGGCCGGGCCAGAGTCCAGCTTACCTTTCCTTCTAACTTGCCTTTTTTCAGCTCTCATTGAGATTACAGATCTCTTAAAGTTTCTGCCTTTTTTTAATCCAAATCCTGGTCTAGATGTTTGACCCTACAGGAACCTTTCATGCTTTTCTGTTTTTTCAACTTCACTGACCCCATGGCAGGTTTGCAAGACCTAAATTCATTTTGTCCAACACAGTGGGGCTAAAAAAGGCCCAGGAGGCCAACTAGACCCTCTCTTTATCACAACGCCATTAACCATGCCCATGTAGGTGGCACATGGTCACCTGTCACAGTAGCTTTCTCCAAAAACCCAGACAGGGGAGAGAATAAGAGTCCCTTTAACGTGAGCCTTCCTCTAAACTTATTCTAAGGCATATCCTCCCTTCTAGACTTTGCAGATTCAGGATGAGGAGATAAAGGCTCAAGCCTTCAACGAATCCTTCCTTCAGTGTTTCACTTTCTTCCCTATCCCCTGATCAATACACGTCACTCTGTTTTCTCCCCCAAGGTTTACCTGAAACTGCTCTTTTCCAGTGTCTCCAAGACCTTCCCTTGGCCATAGGCAGTGAATACTTTTCCAACTTTATTTGATGGGATCTGCTAAAAGAATATGCAGTGGTTATCTTTCCTAATTTTCAAGTGGCCTTATTGAACTCTCACCTCCCCGGTGGTTCTTCCAAAGTTTGCTTCTCAGACTCTCCCCCCAGACTGACTTCTAAATTTGGGGTTCCTCAAGGTTCAGGCTTGATATCTGCCTCTTCTCTGTCCTCAACACACTCTTGTTTAATGATATCCTCTGTTACCTTAGCTTTAGATATCATCCATCTGCTGGCTTTCTCACCTCTAGCCCACACCTTTCCTCTCAGCTCTAGACATATATCCAACTTGCCTACTGGTAATCTCTACTTGGAAGTGACAAAGACCTCTTAAATTTAACATATCCAAAATCAGAGTTGAGTTTCACTGAATTTTATTCCCATTGCTCTCTCTCCAAATTAACCAGAATTCTTTCCACCCTGGCCAGCAAGGAGTCTTTACATTATCCAGTCTTTATGTCACTAGGTTCTCATTGAAAGTCTGGCTTTGGGGTATTTGGTGTACAGAGGCTGTTATATGAAGTTTTTCCACATACGAAGATGGTGTAGATGGCCGAGGGAATAACAAATAATAGTGATGATTGGTGGATTTGTGGAGAGAAGTTTATTCTCATATATTGCTAATAGAAATGGGAATTTTAACAGTTTTTTTGGAAAGCAATATGGAACTATTTGCCCATCAATTCTACTCTTTAGAATCTCTAACATAGAGATAAAAACACCAATATATAATAAAGATATTTCAAACAGCATTGTTTATAGTGGCAAAAAACTATCAATAGGACTTCCCTGGTGGTGCAGTGGTTAAGAATCCACCTGCCAATGCAGGGGACACGAGGCCGAGCCCTGGTGGGGGAAGATCCCACATGCCTCAGAGCAACTAAGCCTGTGCGCCACAACTACTGAGCCTGCGCTCTAGAGCCCGCGAGCCACAACTACTGAAGCCCGCGAGCCACAACTACTGAAGCCCGCACTCCTAGAGCCTGTGCTCCACAATAAAGAGAAGCCACCACAATGAGAAGCCCACGCACTGCAACGAAGAGTAGCCCCCGCTCTCTGCAGCTAGAGAAAGCCCGTGTGCAGGAACGAAGACCCAACACAGCCAAAAATAAATAAATAAATAAATTTATTTAAAAAAACTATCAATAAAGTTAAAAGCCATCTATGGGGAAGGAATGAATCAATTGCAATACAACCATATCATACAATTATCATATACCCAATTAAAAATGAGTAAAATGTATACAAGATAATTTGGAGGGATTTTCACAATGAACAAAGCAAAGTGGGAAAAAGTGTATCTAACATTAACTGTGTGTCTTTGTGAGTATTTGCAAATGTTTCTGTGTGATTGTTTGAGTATGGAGAAACTTATCTGATTCAGGGTGGTAGAATTAGGGTTATGTTTTTACTCCCTTGTTCTTTTATCTGATACACACACACACAAGAATGAATTATTCACATAAATTTTCACAAAAGTTATTTTACTTATAAAAAAAAAGAAAAAGAAAAGCCTTTCTTCTCCTCTCCTCTCCCTTCCTCTCTCCGTCCCTCCTGCCATTTTTCTCCATCTCTATCACTTCCACCTTATCCAAGGCTGCACTGTTTTTGTCAGGGCTACTGCAATAACCTGGTATCTTTTGCCATCCATTCTCCACCCAGAAGCTAGAGTAAACATAAAAACATAAATCATACCTTCTCACTTTCCTGATTAGCCTTCCCTTATACTTAGAATAAAATCCAAGCGCCTGATCAAGGCCCTGGATGATCTGGCTCCTGCCCAACTCCACTCATGCTGCCTTCTCCATTTGCTCACTATTCCAGCCCTAGTGACTAATGGGATTTTTGAAAATGCTGAGGTCTTTTCTGTCTCTCCTGGAATGCTCCTCTTTGCACCCTTCGCTAGTTCGTTTCAGTGTACTTCTCTGCCAAAACATTGTGTTCTTGATATATTAGGGAACAATTTGCAGAACAAATATATGAGGGAACAAGTAATGTAAAATGAGCAACCTAGCTGAGCCAACCTTCCTTCCTGCAGTGTCCTCTACCACTTTGTTCCCTTCACAGGACATGTCAACTATTTGTAAACCCTATTTCACTTGTTTGTTTACACATTGCCTATTCCGCCACTAGACTACAAACTCTAGAGTTCGGGGACAGTATCTCTCCTCTTTACCCAGTACCTAATACAATTCTTGGCACATAGTATGTGATGTATTTGTATTTATTTGAACATATTCAAATAAATATTGATTGGAAAAAATGAACAAATTGGTGAGTGAAGAAAGAAATATTTTCTTATTAACAGAATTTAGGAATATTTTAAATGAATTGTGATCCCTGAAGCTATATGAGTGTATGTATACGCACAGACACATACAAATATTCTGTTGTGTTTTGTGCGTATGGAGGTAATTCTGCTAGGTTTAACCTAAAAATATGTTACATGCAGATGCATTTTTCACAAAATGGGGATTTTTTCATATTTGGAAGATGAATGCTATATGGCCTGGTTTGTCCATGAGGTAAGACAGTAGGTTAGAGAAATTTCAGATGAAATTTTAATACATGTCATTGCAGCTCTCAAAGGTCAGAGGGAAGAAACATTCCCTAACATTTTTGATGACTTCTTTCTGTCCACAGTATTACATTTCCTAAATAACAATAAGTAAAGAAAAGATCGAGTTAAAATTAAACTGGACCTGAAATGCCACATATTTGCCAAAACCTTGAAGGAAATAGATGAAATATTCCTGTCTGAAGGCTGAGACCAAACAGGATCTGATCCATACCAGCAGAATTACTAAGAAAACACCAAGGTGCTTCCTGACCTCCAGGAGAGGTGAATGATGCTCAATCAATAAGCGTCTAGCTGAAGTACATTTTGGCTAAGAACATATATAGGAGGTAACATAAGATGTGATGTATCCTAGCTGTTGTTCGTACTCTATCAACAACACTGATGCTTTAAATATGCATTTACATTCACATATCCTTCTCCACATAGAAACGCAAACAAATTTATAAACTAATTAATATTTTATTATTCCTATAACTAGAATGGATACTGTAAGAACCCCAAAGGCACTGAGTGAAACGTTTCTTCAGCCAAATAATTCAACTAATGATGTAAGTTGAAAGAACCAGAGTTGAGAAACCAAATAAATCTGTCTTTGAACTTCTAGGCTGCTCTCTAGCTGTATGAGCTTAGAAAAGTTATATGACTTGTCCAAACCTGACTTTGTTATCTGTAAAACTGAGAAAATAATATCTGTTCATAGTATTGTGTGGCAACTAAATTAGAAAATATATGTAGAATACCCCATACAACATCAGCATATTAATAAGCACGTGGCAGAATACTATAGGTACATGGATGGTTCTTTAAGAGTTTATCTAGTTAAATGTAGTCTAGTGTAATTGGAAGGTTATTAAGGGTGTAAATTTTTTTTTCCTCCTGTATACTTTATTTTTATTTTTATTTTTTTTAACATCTTTATTGGAGTATAATTACTTTACAATGGTGAGTTAGTTTCTGCTTTATAACAAAGTGAATCAGTTATACACATACATATATCCCCACATCTCTTCCCTCTTGCATCTCCCTCCCTCCCACCCTCCCTATTCCACCCCTCTAAGGGGTCACAAAGCACCGAGCTGATCTCCCTGTGCTATGCGGCTGCTTCTAAGGGTGTAAATTTAAGCTAGAGTTTTTGCTTGTTTGTTTTGCAAGCAAAAATTCTGGTTAAGTTAAACAAAAGGGATTTACTCAGAGGGATAATAAGTATCTTATAGAATGGTTATGAATGCTGGAGAACAGCCTTGGAAATAAGTCAGACACAATAGGAGCCAATTTGTCCCAAGATTTCTGGCCTCAAGAACCTGAGATTCAAGAGACTTACTTGGATTCATCACCCAGATGAATGCATTTTACCGTTACTTTTTTATCTATCTCATGCAACTCAGCTCAAAATTTTGAGATTTAAGAGAAAAAGTCTGATTGGCTTAGCTTGAGTTACCTGAACATCTTTTATCTGTAGGAGTCGGGCACCTCTATTTTTGGACCTGTCAATATTTCTTGCAAAGGAGAAAAAGTAATTCCTCAGATCAAAGCTCAAGCTGTAAGAAGGGCAAAATTTAAATTAATTAATTGACAAGTAAATACTTAAAATAAATTCATTAAAATTAAAATGTCACTACAAATTTCCAAGTGACCCACACTGCCTCTCGAACAAAATGGAAAAGCATTGAATAAAATTATTTAGGGGACAAGATGAAGCTTTGGTGTCAAAGTAAGACAGCTGGGAGGTGTGCTGTCATCACAAATATGCGCCAAGGGAGTCATTCAATGCTGACTAGCGGATCCCTGGGATTCCTCAGAGGTGCCCCAGGGTGGCTTGGGCGGGAGGGTCAGCTTGAGCCGCTGGTCCTCCCCTCCTATTTTAACTGGTTCAGCCTGTTTTGTTCTTATTTTTTTATGTAATGCTATTCCACACGAGCTTCACTTTTTTAAAAATAGAGTTCTGCTAAAACAAACATATTGGAACAAGAAGAACAGAAATTTTTCAAAACTACAGAACAAGGGGATAACATTCTAGACACAGAGTCTGCATAGTCTACAATGTCTTTGATATTGTGAAGGAAAATGAGCTAAGGGTTAGCTTGCAGCTTCACTGTGGAATAGTTTTTGTTAAATAGGTAACATACAGTCAGCTTAATGCTACAAATATTGCATTTATGTTGATATAGTATCTTCCAGTTTTTCAAAGACCTTTAATAAGCATTGGCTCATTTGATCTTCATGGAAAGCAAGGAACCTAATGTTACCTCCACCTATAAATGGGAAATGCAGGTGCTGAAAGATGAAGTCTCAATGGTGAGACTAGCACCCACCTGTCCTGACTCAGTATGTTATGTGTTATATCAATATTTTCAATTAAAAAATGGGTGAACTCTTTCTTTAGATAATAATTAAATGGAATCACAATGTTTAAAAACAGAAAAAGTGGAGCCTCTATGGTTGGTTTGGGGTGAAGGGTCTGGGGCTCCACACAGCCCTCCCTGAACACGAGTAGGACTCCCGAGGTCTCTGGGAAAAGTAATGCTCTGCGTTTCACAGTACAAAGACTATTGCCAGCTTTATTTTCCAGGGATTTAGTTGGCTCTCCCTCCCTCCCTTTGCTCCACATCATGTAATACATTTTTCTGTGTGGCCTGGATCGCAGAGGTCAGCTGTAGTTAAGGAAGCAATGCAGGTGGCACTGTTAAGAAAACAGTCTGGGGACGGGAAGGCAAGATGCGTCTTTGGTTTTGTTTTCCTGAAGTTGACATTGATTTATGGTGGTGCCTAAAGCAAGGCATGGGATTCATATGCCACCATTTCTGTGTTATGAAAAGATACCAAGGGGCCTTTTGTAGAGTTTTTCTGTGTTAACCTGAGAAAGTCTCTCGAGATCTAAAATGCTCTCCTTCCGGACACAATTACAACAACATTTGAAAGAACATCCATGATCCTGACCAAAGCTGTTCTCACTTTTGCATGAATTCTTCATGGGTTCTTCTTCTGTATGAATAGCCCCTAACAGAATTATATAAATGTTTTCATATTTGCTTTATCTGAACAAGCCATGTTATAATACTCCTCTTCACCCACTTGTGATATGAAATTCAAGTTCACCATGCATATAGCACATATACAAATACATATTCACATTCATATTCATACTCCTATGTACACACTACTCAATTAAACCAAAACCAGGCCATAAAGGGTCTTCAGTTTTATCAAAACTAGTGTCATCTCTAATGGTGGACTCAGAGCCTGGGATTAAATGTTGCTGGATTTCCAGTGCTATACAAAGAAGGGACAAACAGAAGAGTGGGAGGGAATCAATGGGATTTGATGACTATTTGGATGTACAGAGTGGGGAGGAAAAGATGACTCAGAGTTATGGAGTAGGAAGGCATGATAAGAAGTTCTTACTATAGAGGGGAACTGGCTGAAGTTTCACAGTTAGGGGCTGGCAGGAACTTAAAGGCAGGAACAGTAGTGGTTAGTGAGGTAGGTTGAAGGAGAAAAATGGAAGAAAGCTGAAAAAAACTTTATTTTGCATTCTGACTAGGAATGACTTTGCCTCTTATATGTAATATCAGTAATCTGATTGCAAATTAAGTTGATCAGATATTTGGATATTTTGTCATGTATAAATATGTGTGTGTGTGTGTGTGTTCATGACAACTCTTTTTAACATGTTGTTTACTATTCTGATGATGTAGGTATATCTTGCTAACTATGTGATAAACAAAAGAAAAGGGATGTTTTAGGAAGAAAAATGAATTTGGGGTGGAATATTAGTCAGTTTTCTCCAGAGAAACAGAACAAATAGGATGTATCTATATATGGAAAGAGATTTATTATAAGGAATTGGCTCATACACCTATGGAGGCTGGCAGTTCCAAAATATGCAAAGTGGGCCAGCAGGCTCAGAGCCAATGGTAAAGTTCCAGTTGGAAGACCAGCAGCCTGGAGATCCAGGAGAGCCAATGGTACAGATGAAGTCTGAAGACAGTCTTCTGGAGAATTGCCTCTTGCTCAAGGAGGCCAGTCTTTTTGTTCAATTAGGCTTTCAACTGATTGGGTGAAGCCCAACCACATTATGGAGGGCAATCTGCTTTACTCAAAGTTTACCAATTTAGATGTTAATCTCATCTGAAAACTCCCGCGAAGTTGACACATAAAATTAACCATCACAGGCAGAAACCGTAAAGATATAGAAATGGAGATTATTTTAGGTTCCAGGAAGAGTGAGGAATATCTTAGGAATAGAAACATGTCCTATGGGTAGGCTGTGAGGAAGGCATCTTGGTTTGATGAAGTACAGTCCTGATGGTGGAAAATGTTAACAAACATATCAGTACCTGGGGAGATTCTGCATGTGATACAAGTAGTCTTTAAGATCTATCAAGTGCTATACTTTACTTTGAATTCCAGTGTCTTTACTTTTATATTTTTAATGCTAGTCATAATGTCTTGCTTATGTTTCTTTCCACAGGGCCTAGATTAAATACATGTTGGTTACATTTTGAGTATACTATAATTTACAATGTTTGACAGTTTAATGACAATTTCTTTCTTGAAAGAGAGACTCATTCACTTCATTATAAACTTTATAAAGTATGTGTGGGAAAGAAGAGAGCTAATTGGTACAAAGCAGGGCTCTTGACTTAGGTTTTCTGATTGTAACCTCCCCACCCACAAACACTTTCTATTACAGGGAATATCAGGGGCTGTAGGGAAAAAAAAGGAGAGAGTCAAACTAGCCTTACATTTTTGCACCCCCTTTACTCCATTATCTTCAACGCAAATGCCATCTGGAATTCTCTTATGATTTGGAATTTAGATGATGAGAAAATTTAATATTTAAATTTGTATATTTGGATATATATGTATATCTCATAATACCGCCACGTGGTGTGTAAGATATCGTGTACTATTTCAGTTAGTGCTAGTCAATAGTTGAACCACATGCTCCTGGAAACTACTTAATGAATTTTCTCTTAGGTTTGCCCAAATCAAAAAGCTTTGCCCTAATACTCAAATGTTTCCTATGTTCCTGCATCCTTTCATATTCCTACCCTCCTCTCCATCTCCAGTGGCACTGCCAGCATCCTCCCACCTGTACCATTGCAACAGTCTTCCCGCCTCCATTTTGCTCCCCTCCAATCAACATTCTCCTGTGCTTCCAGCTTAACCCTGACAACCTTGAATCTGCCTTTGCAGATATCCTGCTCCAAATTCTTTGGTGACTCTCCATCATCTAGAGGAGAAAATCCAAATCCTAGGCCCTGTCTCTGCTGTTAGCCTCATGTTTTAACCCTCAAGTTTTATCTTGCTGCTACTACTCATCTACTCATTTCCATAATCTTTGTTGGCCTATAATACCTTCCCCCATGCTGTCTGGCAAACTCCTATCTTGCTTCAAATCTCAATTCAAGTGCTCAATATATTTAACTTTTATATTTGAATCCCTTCATGCCTGTGGCTAGATTTACATTCTCTTCTACTTTAGTGTGGTCTTGATGAAATTAGATATAATACCACATGGCTATAAAAATATCACATCTCAAAATCATTTTTATGCATCTCTATGTTATGTTCTGAACTATGAACTCTTTGGGGGTCTACATGTTCTGTGTCTTCATATTGCTAGCATCTAACAGAATCCTTGGCACATAACAGGGACTGAATAAATACTTGCTAAATGAAAGAATGAATGATTATTCTCTACCTCTTTTTACAGTTACAACTCACAATTGAAAACTGTTGTATATTTATGGGCAATGCTTCATCTTAGACCCATGGAAGTTATTGAAAAGACTGTGAAAAATGATAGTTAACTGTAAGTTAACAGTAGAAAGAAGAAATTATGTGACCTCCTCTTCCCATCCCTGCCTTTCTGTAGCCCTATGGCAGCTTTTTTGGTTCAGGAAAGGACATTTTTCCTTTCAAAGTGGTTGTGCCTCCAACATTGCTTCACTACTGACCTAGGAACTGTTTAGCAGCAAGAAGGAATGAAAGAAAACTTAATTACTGCACCAGGAAGTTTGAAGATAAGAAAGCAATAAGTCAGTTATGGTCGTGCTTATTACTAGACACTGGTTTTGGTTGTTAAACTAACAAAATAAAATTCCCAAGTGGTTCTTTCTCACAGTAATTCCCTTCCAGCTCTGGAGTGATGGATGCAGATGTGTGACATGGAAAGATTTGAAACAGACAGCCTGTTAGTAACACCAGATTCTGTGATTTCTCTTAGATTCCACTTCACTCATATTTCTTAATTTTCTCATTTTCTGTTTTTCTGTTAAATTGGGCAGCAGAAATAAGTCATTGGAACAACATATTTGAGGAAGAACCTGATTTCCTTCCTATTTTCTTAAACGTACATTTACAGATGCTCACACATACCAAAATGATTCATCAAGATTGGAGATAATTAAGGATTCAGATTTACGTAAAGGTGATAAAATTTTATGACTTTCTCTTTTGGGGGGAAGTCGGCGGGGAGGTCTTGCAAGTATAGCTGCACATGTTCATCACCTTTGAGTCACAGATTTGCTCATCGTGGCTTGTGGGGGAGCAAAGTGGAAATACACTCTTATGGCTGACCAAGTTCCCTGCAATATGTACAGCAGAGACTTACCGGTTATCTTATAATTAACTTGGCTCCCGGCTCATTGCCTTCAGAGTGAGCTAATCTGTGCTTGAATGCTGTACAACCTATTATAAATGATAGTTCTCAAGGCAGCCTGTGTATTAGCTCAGCCTGGTCTCTGTTTCCAAGTTATTCTTTCTTGGTATCTTCTGGGTTAAATTAAGCCTGTTTGTCTACTACTCCTGAGGTAAGTTAACTTAATGGGTCATGAGTTTCCTTCCAGGCATCCTGCCAGAGGTGTCATGGTTAAGGGAATATGGGATGAAAGACTGAAAATGAGGATGGGTGTGCATGTGGGAAGAAATGAATCTCAAAGTTTCTGGCTGATGCAAGTCCAGGATTTTTAAGGACATGAGTAATTCTGTGTCTTTTAAAGGCCAACCTATAAACACAGGAGTTTCTGGCTAACAGATAGAATTAGAATTCAAGGATGAAACTCACGAATAGCAAGCCATGATTTGTTGCCTTCATAGAATAAGGTCAGCATGATTTCACTGTAGCCCTGAGTAAATGTATTTCTTAAGAATCGTCTACTGTGTTTTAGGATTTGAAGGAAGCTGATTCTCAGAGGCCATGGCCAGAGTTTTAGGAAATTAATATGCTAGGACTTGTCGCCAAATTATACATATTTTCTTAAAAATATACCACTCTTTAAAGTTAGTATTATTGTTCTCATTTTATATGTGAGAAAATTAAGGTTCATATAGGCAAAGAGACTGCCCATAAAATAAGTGGCAGGCTTATAATTCAAATTCTATTCCGCCTGACCTCAAAGCCAAATTCTTTATTCCACACCATTAATAATCATTTGGCTAGATGGGATTTGTCCCTCAAGTTGCTTACTCTGGTTTCAGTGGTGATCTCTGTGTCTAGGCAAAATGTGACATTGACTACAAAGCCTACAAATTGTTAATCACATCAGTGTTCAGCTTATTGGCTCTACCACCTTGCCCTGCTGATGGGATAGGCTCCAAGTCATTCTTTGGGTGAGATTAAAGAAGTTGATTTTCTCAATACAGATTGGCAATGCTTGGTTACTTGTTTCTCTTCAAGTTATAAGATCGTGGCCTTAAGCCAGTGATTCACTCTGGCTTAACCTTAAAATGATCTGCGAAACTTAAAAAAAAAGAAAAATCCATGTCTGCACATTGCCTGCCCCCTCCAAACAAACACCAAAGAAGATTCTGATTTATTTATTCTGGGGTATATACTAGGCATCAGTATTCATTTTTAAGCTTCCTACATGGCTCTAAAATGTATCCAGCATTGAGAACTGATTTTTCCATTACGTAAGTAAGCGCCCTATCTTATTCCAAAGCAATTGTATTGGCAAATAAAAATTGGGTAAAAGAATGAAAAAAGATTGTATTTGTTTTTAACTCTAAGAGAAATTTTGAAAAACCATGATATTGGTTAGTTGCTTCCCCATAAAAAGAAATAAAGCAAGATTGTGGAAATTTGATTCAATCCAATAAATGTTCGTAGGTGCCGTAGAGGATACAAAAAAACAATGAGTCTCTTTTTTTAATGGATTAAAACCTAGTAGAGTATATAAAATGTACACATAAATAACCACACTTCTGTATAAACTTTGTCAAGCCTGTCAATAATTGTTCCATGAATTATAAAATGTACAATTATATTGTTTCAAAGAGAAGGAATGGATTAATAGTATTAGAAAGCAAGGCATATTTGGAAAAGCAGTTAGGTCAGTATGGCTAGAGTACAGGGATCAAAGAAGAGAATGGCAGGGGATGAGCTTGGAAAGGGGCAATACGTAGAACACCAAGTATTGTCTTTTATCTTCTGTCTCTTATTTATCTATTAAAAACACACAGATTTCTTTCTTTTCCTTTTATTTGCTCTCATTTTTCCCTCTTCCATCTCTTGATTGATTATAATAATTAGGTTATTAATAATGACAATAATAGTAGTAGCTTTTTTGGGGGGCGGTTTCTAAATGCCAGTCACTATTATCTGATCACATTTAATCCTCACAACAATCCTAACATTATATAATATTATCATTCTCATCTTATGTATGAGAAACCAGAAGCCC
Source organism: Eubalaena glacialis (assembly GCF_028564815.1). Taxonomy (NCBI): domain Eukaryota; kingdom Metazoa; phylum Chordata; class Mammalia; order Artiodactyla; family Balaenidae; genus Eubalaena; species Eubalaena glacialis. Next base: position 19,015,412 of record NC_083722.1, on the reverse strand, counting down.
AAGGACACAGATCTAATAAAAAGTAGAACTGAGTAAGGTGATACAAGTGTTAGGGGACTCCAGTGTGGAGTCAGAAATTAGGCAAAGTGGCCTAGGTAAATGAAGAGCTTTGGGAGGGTAGGGGGAGTAGCAGTAGGACACTGTCTTGCCATTGGGATCAAAACCATTCTCCTTTCTCCCTTGCTTCCCCTTCCATCTGGCTTAATAGGTCACAGTGGAAATCAAAACATGGCGCTGGATTCCATATATATGTGTTAGCACACGGTATTTGTTTTTCTCTTTCTGACTTACTTCACTCTGCATGACAGACTCTAGGTCCATCCATCTCACTACAAATAACTCAGTCATGTTTCTTTTTATGGCTGAGTAATATTCCATTGTATATATATGTGCCACATCTTCTTTATCCATTCATCTGTCAGTGGACACTTAGGTTGCTTCCATGTCCTGGCTACTGTAAATAGTGCCGCAGTGAACATTGCGGTACACGACTCTTTTTGAATTACAGTTTTCTCAGGGTATATACCCATGAACCTAGGGGCAGGACAGAAATAAAGACGCAGATGTGGAGAATGGACTTGAGGACATGGGGAGGGGGAAGGGTAAGCTGGGACGAAGTGAGAGAGTAACACTGACATATATACACTACCAAACGTAAAATAGATAGCTAGTGGGAAGCAGCCGCATAGCACAGGGAGATCAGCTGGGTGCTTTGTGACCACCTAGAGGGGTGGGATAGGGAGGGTGGGAGGGAGGCTCAAGAGGGAGGAGATATAGGGATATATGTATACATATAGCTGATTCACTCTGTTATACAGCAGAAACTAACACACTATTGTAAAGCAATTATACTCCAATAAAGATGTTTAAATAAATAAATAAATAAATCAGGAGTCAGTTGTGTATTTGATGTTTGCCTTTACAGTATCTGTACTGTATCTTTGTATTATATTGAAAGGAAGAGTAAATTTTACCTTTTATGGGTGGCTGTTAATAGAAAAGAATAATTTGGAAGTATGTTAAGTTACATGTGAATTAATGGTTGAGAAATTATTTTATTGGTTTTGAAGAGGAAAGAATTTGTGGGGAGGCTACCAACCACCTACCTCTTATAGTGAGTTAGGGCACAGCCTTCTAAGCCACATAGCCCTGGGGCTGAATTCCATCTCCGAAGTTTACTAGCTGTTCAACCATTGACCAACTGCTTAAGCTCACTAACTTCAGTTGTTTTCATCTGTAAAATGGGGATTAAATGGACTAAATTGACATTTTTCCAGTCATAGTGACATAAGGCCACCAACAACATCCACCCACAAAGGAGATCAAGGAATTGGGACATCCTTTATTTCACTGCCATATTCTGAGATAAGAAAATAACTGTTATCTTGCTGTTTAAGTTCAAATTTCTAGACCAATTAAGAGGCCTAACAGAAGGCAAGCAGGTTGTCTGCAACTTTAAGAAGGGGAGGAATCCCTAGATGCCATTTCCCTCCTTGTGAGTGTTAAAAAAACAGGAATGTATACGGAAAAACACCCTTCTTTTTTTCTTCTTGAGCTCTGCTCCTCTAGTTAATTTGGCTCTAGACATTCCTCCTCCTGCTTGACAAATTGATTCTTCCTGATTGCAAATCGGCTGGTCCTGATTTGCAGTGGGTACCCTCTGTAGATTACCATCCTAGAGGAATTCTAGAAATAAATGGTATGTTTGCTTTTCTAAAAAAAAGGGATTTGACAAACGCTCTGGAAATACCCATGAAACCGTCATAACCTTGGACCTCTGGTGGATTAGCTCCCAAAGCCCTCAAGAATGAATGTGCCATTCAGACTTAGAGATAACTAGTGTGGAAAAATTTTACATACATAGATGGGTCATAAAAATGACCCTTTAGATTTAGCTGCTTTGTGACTCTCTTATATTTTTATATTACTCTACAGTTTATAAAAGTCCTGCATATGCATTATTTAATCCCCCCAAAATTCTTGAGAGAGATACAGGGAGTTGTTAGTATATCTTTTCAAATAAAGAAAGAGAGATTGAGGGAGGTTAATAGATCATTCCAAAGTGACTCAGCTAGTACCTATCTAAAGGAGCTCGACAAAGATCTCTCCTATGTCGTAAAAACTATTGTTTAAATATAACTTCACAAGTCAAAATAAAACCACACTTATTTTGCTAGGATTTGTGCTAGATACTAGAAATAAGAAGCAGGTTAATTTTCCTCAGATCCATTCATTGAGAGTCAATTTGCCTAATGATCAATTTGCTGATTTTCATCAAATATGTCAAATATGTGCTTTTCACCTAAAAGCTTTAAAATGAATGAACTCAAAATATAAAGTACATTTTTAAAAATATTAACAAAAATTTTGCTTGTATGTCATGAGAGAAATCAGTCAAAGGGTTGTAAAAAATATGAACATATTGACGTAACAGAATTTCATAAAAAAGAAAAATTTCCTACATCGAATACTATTTTTCCCACCTGGAAACCTTAGGGAATGAAAATATCTGAGCTATTTCTAGCAAATTAAAACCTAATATAATTATAGAGCACAGAATTTATATTCACACATATCTGAAAGAAATCAGTTTTTACTTAAATGTAACATAAATTTAAATTTTCAAAAGATTAGCCCAGCACTCTGGAAATACAATAAACAGGCTTAGTCCCCACTTTCATTGCCTAACAGTCCAGTGGGTAAGGTAGATTTTAATCAAATAGTCACACTCATGAATGCAAAAGCATAAATGGAAAAAAAGAGAAGTAACAGTAAAATAAAGAGAAGAGAGGGTCAAGGAAGTTTTCCCTGCAGAAGGGACAGAAATAAAGATCTGAAGAATGTATAAAAGTTAATTGAGGAAGTCTGGAAATACATCCCTAGCATAAATTTTAGTTACTTTTTAATCTTTACATTAACAGGGTCTGGGAACTTCATTGCCACATTTATTTGGATTTATAATGAATGTAGTTGTTTCTACTGTGGCCAGCACTACATGCTTTTCCATTTTCTTTTTACGAAGGATCCAAATGCAGATTCACTAATGATATTGTTAGAAATTATTTGCATTTCAACTTGTAAGTTTTTCAGAGGCTTGTACTAACTTGTTTAGCTGGGCTTCAGTTAACATAAAAGAGTGGACTGAACATATTCATTTGACTGAATTAGATCCTGAATTTGATAATAACCAGCTCAATCACTGGTTTCTTTAAACCATACTCAAGCTTCATAACTTTCCTATATACCTGCCTCTCACTTGAAGAATAGGGTTAAATACGTTTTCCACCCAGATTTGTAAAAATAATGAAATAACAATATATATAGGCAACTATAACAAAATAAAGGAAATTGAGGCCTTTAAAGAATGGTGATAACCATGTTAGCAAATAGAAATTTTGTCTATAATATTCAAATTCATAAATATTTTTACTCATGAAAAGAACTGAATGTCTTTCCTATTTTACTTTTGGAAAATGAATTTTCTTTTATTTCCCTGGGTTTCAGGAACCCAAAACAAAAAAGAATAATGACATCTCAAGTACAGTATTAAATTGCTCCATTTGGCGGATACGCTAGTTCTCTTTTTAGCCTTTTCCTGAAGCTAAGTTGTCTTTAAAATAATCATCCTTTCATTGGCAAGATTAATGTTCACTGTAATTTGCATATTTTATAGGTACACAGCACATGTAAAATACATTTTTCTCAGGGAGAAACATGTACTAACATTGGAGATGTTAGTACAATAACAGAAAATATACTGTTACATTGAAGTATGTTGTATTATTGGAGTGACATCATCAAGATGGCAAAATAGGTCATTCCTGACTTTGCTCCCCCTCATAAAGAGAACAACTAACAACTATTTAATAGCAAGATACCACTGAAAGAATCCTTGAACCTGGGGGTGAGGCTGAAGCACCCCTCTGCACCACAGAGACCAAGACAGTTGGCATTTGAGGGTAAGAGAAGCAGCTACACGTTGACTGTTTTGCCCCTCCCCCAGGCCAGTGCAACTTCATGCTGAGAGGTTTCTGCTGAGCCTCTGATTCCTACAGTGAGAAAAGAGAACCCAGGGCAGGCAACCAGAGTCCCACCACTATTGGGGTTGCTTTGTGGGAACCCCTGTCCTGATCTCTTACCACAGAGATTATGGGGGTGGGGGGAGTCTGAAGGGTTCAGCCACTGGGAATCTGAGCATGACAGAGAAGGCAGGGAGGGGCTTACAACAACGAGCACTTGGGTCTTGGCAGAGTTCCTACCCGCATTACCAAGTAGTCGTCTCAGTTAGTGGCTTTGCTCATCTGCAGAACCAAGTAGTAGGTGCACTCTGATGAAGAAACTTGGTGGGTTCAGATCTGCCTGCTTTGGATCCTCAAATGAGGAGACTCCTGGAAGAAAACACAGGAGAAAAGCTCCTTGGCATGGGTCTTAATAATGATTCTTTGGATATGACACCTAAAGCATAAGCAACAAAATGAAAAATAAATAAGTGGGACAACATCCAACCAAAAAGCTTCTGCTTAGCAAAAATAACCATCCACAGGGTGAAAAGACAACCTATGGAATAGAAAAAAATATTTGCAAACCATATATCTCATAAGGGGTTAATATCCAAATTATACAAAGAACTCAAACAACTCAATTAAGAAAACCACACAAATAACCTAACTAAAAATGTGTAAAGGACTGGAACAGACATTTCTCCAAAGAAAATATAGGAAAGGCCAACAAGTACATGAAAAGATGCTCAACATGCCAGTCATTAGGGGAAATGAAAATTAAAAACACAAAAAGATATCACCTCACACCTGTTAGAATGACTATCATCAAAAACACAAGAGAAAAACACACACACAAGAGATAACAAGTGCTGACCTGGATGTGGAGAAAAGGGAATCATTGTGCACTGTTGGTGGGATTGTAAATTGATGCATCCACTATGGAAAACAGTATGATCCTCAAAAAATTAAAAATAGAACTACCATATTAGCCAGCAATTCCACTTCTGGAATATATCTAAAGGAATCAAAACACTAAATGGAGAAGATATCTGTAACACCATCTTCATAGCAGCATTGTTTACAATAGCCAATTCATGGATGCAACCTAAGTGTCCATTGATGGATGAATGGATAAAGAAGTTGTGATATATATATATATAATTTTATGATTTCCTCATAAAAAATGAGGAAATCCTACTGTTTACGACAACATGGATAGAACTTGAAGGTATTATGATAAGAACATATAAGTCAGAGAAAGACAAATGCTCTATGATCTCACTTTAATAAGGAATCTAAAACAAACAACCAACCAAACTCACAGAAAAAGACATCAAACTTGTGGTTACCAGAGGTGGTGGACGGTGGGGGAAGGGGGACTTGGAGGAAGGTGGTCAAAAGGTATAAGCTTCCATATATAAGATAAATAAGTACTAGGGATGTAATGCACACCATGATGACTATAGCTAACACAGCCATATGATATATATATAGGATATATATGTTAAGAGAGTAAAGGCTAAGAGTTCTCATCACTTGGGAAGAATCTGGATGTTAGGTAAATCTGTTGTAATCATTACAGACTATATGTAAATCAAACCATCACGCTGTACACCTTAAACATACAGTGATGTATGTCAAATATTTCTCAATAAAACTGAAAAATGTCATTATTGTGTAAAATTGCCTTACTTTTATTATCTATATTTTTAGCATTTGTGTTTTTAATACCATCATAATTATTATGAGATTGAAATTTTAAATTCTAAGCAAGATTATGAATTTGTGATATATTTCTTGAGTTTTTGCCTCATATTGAAACTTGAAATTTTATATCATATTCTTATGTAATTTATTATTTATTAATGAAGACTCTTAATAGTACAACAACCATTATGCCTAAAACTTCTTGCTACCAGCAGTCAACACTTGTTAACTATGCGGGAGAGATAGCACACAATAAAAGAGAAACCTACTTTCTAAATGCCGAAATTTTACTTATAAGCAAAGAAGATCAATGTGAATTGCTGGGAGACTGATTAAAATAGAAAGGACGATGTATAGTGAATAATATTGTAATATTTTTACTACTGTTGGAATCATTTAACAAAAGTGTTCCATAAAAATCCCACCACAGAATCAAGATGCTAATGTTATACCTCGTTTATTGCCAGCATATTCAGTGACATTTTATAATGTACATCTGTCAGCCAGAGATATAAATGAATGAGGTGAACCATACAATTTATCCTCAGGAAGTTCCATTAAAGCCCCCAAAGTATAATATTTATGAGGTCAGAATCAATTAATCAGATAGCTGTATTTGCTTATCAGCTCAGCAGGCTCTCTGTTGCACCAAATGGTTGCATTTGAAAATCTTTCATATTTGGCAAAAGAGTGAGTTTGTATGTGCTACATAAAAGCTATTTTGTAAATCAATTACTTTAGTAACAGGAATGTATTCAGTAGTAATTCATGGTCTAAGTGGAGAGAATGCAAAATATGTTCTTATCAGAAATGTTTTATCTCAGTAGGAGTCCTAAATATTCTTTACGACCTATGGTGGTCTTATTTATCCCACAGTTTACTGAATGAAAGGCAATTATGAAAGAAATACAGGCTTGTGCTTGTTCAGCATGGTAATTCAAACTTTGGGTGTGGTAAAGTCGTAGAAGATGGTGGCAGAAGCAGAGCACATATTGCTGTTGAAAACAATCAGGGCAGAAATGGACAAGGACCATAAGAATTTTCTAGTAGATATGGCCACTGTTCTGATAAAGAAGGGGCATGTGTAGTTAACCTCAGAGACTATAATAAATGACAGTTGCTGTGTTATTCACAGTGAGCTCCTAGCTTCTCTGCCTGGAAAGCAGGTCTCAGAGCAATTTTAGAAATGGATGCTTAGAGGAATTCATATGGTAAAAATATAATATCTCTTTTTTAATTAAAAAATTTTTTTTGCATTAGAGGAGAGAGAACAGAGACCATGAAGACTGATATTCTATTAATAAAAATCCTGGTAATAATTCTTTTCCATGATTTGGCAGCCTGGATAGACATTAGAAATTATGGAAAAGGATTGTGGGTAATACAAAAATTTAGTCAAGAGACAATATACTAATTGTATCAAGCCCAGGAATTTACATTAAACTCCTATCATTTGCCCAGACAAGTCCTAGGTATTGTCTACACTTATGAGGAGATGTGTATATGTGTAGGGCTGGGGTTGAGTACAGTGAACCAGTGTGTGCCCACAGATACCCACAGTTGTGCAATGAATGCAGTCTGCTAATATAACCCAGATAAGCTGGGCTGCTTTATAATCCACTTAGCATGACATTGTATTAAAAGAAAACAGAAAAACAAGCATATCACAAGTGACTTATTAAAGATAGCAAAATAAAAATATTTCTACCTCGTATCCTTTCTGAAACAAGCTAAAAAACAGTAAAAAAAAGCAAAAGAAAAAACCCTCCTTTAGTAAAACTAGGGATCCATTGTTGCCATTATGTGATGTAAGTTTCATAAGGAGAGAGATCTTCATTTGTTTGCTTTAGCAGTGTATCCTCAGAACCCAGAAAGTGATCAGCAAACATTTGTCAAATAAATGGACTCTAGTTTTTAATAGCGTCATATGCCCTTTTAACTTAATTGCACTCAGGTAGGAGGAAAATCCTTTTTCGTATTCCTTTGCTTTTCGCTCCTTCAAACTATGTCACTGAAATGATGTGGCAGGAGTTTGAAGTCCCTAATACATTATCTTTTACTCAAAGCGGCAAGGTTTAGAGTTTTAGAGTAGCTTCTGGAGTATACTGAGATTTCCTACATACAGATCATGTTAAGAGTGGTGGAGCTGCATGAGGGAAGGGCATGCCATCCCCCAGCATGGCAAAGAAGAGAAATCATAAGAGCCAATCAACTTTGCACTGCTGAGCAGAAGGTGAAGAGAAATAGTTAAGTGCTAAATCACCACCCATACTCAACATATATATATATATAACTCAGGAATACGTCCGGTTCACCGCATCTGTGGTAACATCGAATGCACGATGACCTGAGTTAATGCCCTCTCCCAGGGCAGAGGCCATTGGACAATTTGCACATGTGAAAAAACATACCGGACAAGAGGCACCCTTTTTTCAGCCCAAACTCATAACTTTGGCACATTTCCACACCAAGGAGAGGCTTGGGCTAAGTATCTCTGTTTTGAAATATACATGCTAAATTGTTTTCCTTATAGTAATATGTTCTGACCTTGTGGGACTATGATTTTTCCAAATATATTCAAGTTACTTGGTGCAAAAATAATTAGCTTTCAGAGATGTCAGTGTTTACTTAAGAGGGAACATCACGCTTCTTTATCTGATGCTACAATTCAGAATATTTCCAGTTTATCCTTCCTGATAAATCAGGTTGTATTTCAATAGTTTTAACTTTTCTGAGATGACTGTATATTTTATTTCTGCAACAAGTATGCAGTAACCCCAGATTTAGCATGTTTTAAGCCATTAAAATTTTTATATGTTTACACTAAAATCTACTTCTGTAACATTCTAAATTCTTTTCGCTTGTACACATGAAGAAAGAAAACTTTGGGGATGCATTAAAAATATCTGAAACGACTTGCAATGGAAATGACAGATATCTAAATAAAAGACAAATATGTAATTGTAACTGGACTGACATCAATAATCAAACTGCCAATGACAAAGTAGTAAAAGAAGAAAAAAAGGAAGGGAAAGACAGCGGAGCTTCAAGGAGAAAACTTTCAGAGCTGGTATTGTACCGTATTCTGTGATTCCTTGCTGTCGTTCATTAAGTGAATAGAGGAACTCCATGTACGTTATTAGGCACTTTTGCTTTCAAATTATCTGGTGTCCCCTGGGTTCATTTCCTTTCCAAGTCAGGAGAAATGTTTTAGTAGTTTGTATCTTTCAATCCCAGACCCCTATCTTGCCCTTTCCCCTCTTTCCTCTCCCCATTGGTAACCATAGTTTGTTCTCTATGTGTTTGTGTGTTTTGCTATTATATACATTTATTTGCTTTATTTTTTAGATTTTCCGTATAGGTGATATCATACAGTATTTGTCTTTGTCTGACTTACCTCACTAAGCATAATATTCTCTAGTTCCATCCATGTTGCTACAAATGGCAAAATTTCATTCTTTTTTATGGCTGAGTAATATTCCACTGCATATATATACACCACATCTTCTTTATCTATTCATCAGTTGATGGACACTTATGATGCTTCTGTATCTTGGCTATTGTAAATAGTGCTGCTATGAACATTGGGGTGCATGTAACTTTTCAAATTAGTGTTTTCATTTTTTCTGGGTATATACCAGGAGTGGAATTGCTGGATCATATGGTAGTTCTGTTTTTAGTCTTTTGAGGAAACTCTAACTTCATGCCACACTTGACCCTCAGTTTTTGAGCACTGATTTCACTTACTAAGGCAACTAGAACTTCTGGGAGAATAGGTAATACTATATCTTCAGGCAGAATAAATACATATGGACCTGAAATACTTTATTGCAAGAAAGCAAAGATATTTTCAGAGATGTTTGGTGTGTGTTGTGTTGAAAAGGGCAAAGAGGCTAGCACAAAAAGAAGTCTATTAGTGGCCGAACTCAAAATTTGAGCATCAGAAAGATAAAAATTACAGCCAATTGGAACAAATAAGGATTTAAAGAAACTATATGGCTATGATTATACTAAAATGGGCAAACTAACACAAAATGATAAAAAGTATTTGTAACGTACTTGAGTTTCTAATGTCATCTATAGGAGATGCTATTTATTGTGTAATCAAATGACATGTATTATACTCTATAGTTTTGATTGTAGTCAATCAAAAGATTATAAAATACATAGATGGATTTTTTAAATAGAAAATGGAAATGCAGAAAGACATATAAAATATGAAAGAATTTTGCATGAAGAGTTTGGCTTTCCCTGTGTTTCTTGTAACAAAATCATCATAGCTCTTTTTGTGGACTAGTATAGTAACTTATACTTTTGTTACTCAGCCTGTAAAATTGTGGTAGTCTTCCATGAGACAAAATTTGATAGTGTTGTGAAATGTCATGTGGTTGTCTGGAAATGAAAGTTTATACAGAGAACTGAGTCCAAGATTGTGGTGTGGCAAGGACATAATAATCAGGGAAGGTGGTGGTAATATATGCCCCCTTTTGGGGAAAGAGTAACTGCCTTTCATACATTTCTATGGGGAGTTGGAGTTGTGTCTCTAAATAACAATCTTTGGTCACTGCAACCTCAAGACTTCTTTTAGGGGCTTGTTTGGTTTGTGTTTGCCTTGTTGCTGAGACTCTTTGGGGGGCAGTTTGTATGGAAAATTACAGGATTTTTGGTGGGGGGAGAGGAGTGTGGTGGGACAGGGCGGAAATGCTTATTCCTCATTCCTTATATTTTCTTCCATATGGAAGGGGCGATTCTTGCTGGGACATCCCTGGCCTCGCTTGTGCTTCAGTCATTCTTTGCCTGGGCCGGGGGATGGGATGAATTAGATTGCTGAGATGGAAAGGAGAAAATGGGCATGTAGAGCCCAGCCTCTTCTGCTTGCATTCTACTCTAAGGAGTAGATTGTCAGTAAGGTACGAGTGTTACCTGCTCCTTAATGCACAAGTCTTGCCTGGGCTGTACCAATCCTCCTACTCCGTGGAGGATGCCTGCTCCAGGCCAGCCTTGCCTGTGACTGCACAGGAGTTTGATTCCGTGATGCATTATTAGTAGGGACACCTTCCCAAAGATAGAAATCACGTTCTACAGCCTATCCTTTATTGGGAATACAGGTGCCCGCATATTTCAACAACTATGATGTACTTGTCATACTTGTCATTTCTGAAATTGCAAAATGCCTTACAAACCATGAGGTATTCGATTTGGGGAAATATAGTACTTTGTTCTTTCATCTACCATATCTTTGTCTTATTTCATAATTTGTTCAGATCCTGGGTAGGAAAAAAAGGCTGCTCTTTTTTGGGGTCCAGCATATTCTAACAGATATGTAAAAAAAGAAAAAAAGAAAAAACAAACAAAAATTGAGTAAACTCCTAATTAAAGAAGAAGCCAAAGTGTTTAATCTGCAGGATATTTTTGATCCTACCCAGAGAACATTCCCAAGTAGAACACTTTAGCCACCAAATAGCAAGAAAGCTTGAATTTATTCTGACACAGCAATGGAAAAGACAGTGGAAAACCCTGAAAGGAACATGACACATTTAGAAACCAGAAAGAGTAGATGGGGGTTAAAAAGTATTCCTTCCTGATGAAAGACATGGGGCTTGTTAAGAGTATACTATATTTTGGAAGAATAAATTGGGGAGTTGATAGTTTATGTAGTTTAATAAGTGGATTACAATAGTAAGATATCTTTTTTTCTACTAGCATTGAACTAATGTATCAAAATAATATTGTGAAAAAGAAATGAGGCAAGGACATGCAGAGAAAAACCACCGTATACTCTTTTCTTATGGAGAGACAATAAAGAATAAAAAGATGCTTTCAGAGACTGAGGTTTGTTGAACTGAGAGAATTGATCAGAAGTGAAACTCAGAAGGGAAATATATTTTGTAGGGAATGAAAGGCATACAGGCTATCTGGTGGAAACAAACAAAAGTTAAAAGATCATTAATAAATTCAAGGGAACTATACTGTTCAGCCCCACCTTAAGAAAAAATAGAAGGGGAAAACTCTAACAAAAACAACAAAAATACATCAAGAACAATAATAACAACAGAAAAGCAAGACAGAAACCACCTAGCAAGGGTAGAATGTTTCTGTTCTTTTGATCACAACATTTTATGAATTTGACAACATAGGGAAAATTTAGTAAGATGAAGGTTTCAGTAGTGACTGCACTGGACAGAATCTGCTGGACTGTCAACAGGGCAACGGGAGGACCTACTGTACAGCACAGGGAACTCTACTCAATACTCTGTAATGACCTATATGAGAAAAGAATCTCAGAAAGAGGGGATATATGTCTAGGTATAACTGACTCACTTTGCTGTACAGCAGAAACTAACACAATATTGTAAATCAACCATACTCCAATAAAAATTAAAAAAACAAACCCCAGAAAAAACAGAGCAAAAGGAGTCTTCCCTGTAGTAATGCCATTATAATGAGGAAAACCATATGCAAACTTCAAATATTTATTTATTTTCTTTATTTTCTTTCTTTTATTTTTTTTTGGCTGTGTCAGGTCTTAGTTTCGGCACGCAGCCTTTCTTGTTGAGGCGCGCGAGCTCAGTAGTTGTGGCATGTGGGCTTAGCTGCCCCGCGGCATGTGGGATCTTAGTTCCCCGACTAGGGATCGAACCTGCGTCCCCTGCATTGGAAGGCGATTCTTTACCACTGGACCACCAGGGAAGTCCCTGCAAACTTTAATTAGAGGTGGAATCCAAATGGTCTCCTGAAACCCACCTGAGCAGAGGTCCAGGTTGGTGTTTGGGAAAGATTTGTGCCACAGACAAAGGGTGCAGACATGAAGGAAAGAATCCCAGTGTATACATAATCCAAGTATGTACTCAGAAAGAATCTGAGAGTGTAACTTGAGTCTACAGAAATACAAGTTGTCCCTCACAGACTAGGTCAAAATCTCCGTGTACCTGTGAGGTCACATTGTTCTATCTTGTCTGCTAGCCAGTATCTATACCTAGAAAGACAGCTGGACTGAGAAAACAAGATTTCTGTTCATTCACTTGATTCAGGACCAGAGGTAAAATAACAGCCTGTTTTGGCCAGCAGGACTGAGTCTGCCAGGGAATTTTCTGAGCATAGAATAGAGATTACACAGAAACTACATCTTGCTTAACTTTAAAGCTTCCAGAATGAATGTGTCATATATATAGTAGAGAGTTATTGCACATATTGTGATTTGAATTAGCTGACAGCAATTAGGACAGAGCTCTGAAGGAATCGAGAACAGGGTTCATACACTTGATGGAAGATGAATGGAAGGAGGGTGGCACAGCACTTTATGTGGTCGCAGATCTAAGTGCATGTATAGCCTTGGAGGTAGGAAAGATGTCACTGATTGAGGGGCTTGTCATATGTGAATTTAGTGCTGCCTACCTCACTCTTTAATGAGGACCTGTATACTCTAGTGGGTCAATTTAACTACTATATTTAAACTACCATTTCATCATGTTTAGAGAACAGTACTGTCAATAGTCAATGAGATTTAATTGTAGGCAAGATCGTAGGCTTTCTGGGTTGAACAAAATAGGTAAGGCCATAGTGCAGAGCATGGAATTTTTAGGACAAACATTCTAGTATTATAGTCAATCATAGTATTTCTGGGGAACATGGATTTGGGGTCAAAAGATCAAGTTTGTATCTGGGAAAAATGAGTTATTAAAAGAAATAGGGTGATTCTTATGGTTCTTTTCTTTCAGGAAATATAAATATAATACTGTGGGAAAGATGGGACTTTCAGATGTTTTTCTATTCTGAAATGGTCTCTGTTTAATAGGTCTTAGCAATTCCTTTTCCCATACTTTGATGCCTCTCTGGCCACCATGAAGGCTGATCAGTGGGATTTAGCAAATACAATCTTTGCTTGAACAAGGGTTAATGTCTCCACAAAGTGACTTGTGAGGTACTCAATTCTGAATTTGTTGGCATACTGGAGAAACTGGAGCACTAACGTTAGAAAGAGTGGCAAGGAGAGAGTCAAATCAGACAAAATAATGGAACGAGTGCCTGCTGGCACTTGGAAAGGTGATGGAAAGGTGGGTATCAGCTAGTGGTCATAAAACTTAAAGGTAAAACTTGTGCCTTAAGTAAGTTTATAGAGTCAGTGGTGCCTAATCTTTGCTGTACAGATCACATGTTGACATCTCAGCCATTCAGAGTTTGTATTCAAACAAACAAAAAAACAAACAAACCCAAAACAGATACCTACTTTAGCTAGTTGAAGCATAAAAGGAATTTATTAAAGAACATTAGGTTCTTAGAATCTCCAATAAGGCCAGAATACCTGGCTTGGAGTCTATCCCATCAGGAACGATGCCCAAAGTAGCTATCAGAATTGCTTCTGGGGAGACACCACTGCAGCCATCTCTTTTGCAACTTAGCTGTTCAAGGCTTTCATCTATTTTTCTATTGTATTATCTTTCTTTTAAAATTTTACTTGTAGAAGTTTTAAAAATAATATGGATATTAATTTCTTAGTGATTTCCTATATAGAAAATATCTTTCCCCATATTATACAATAGCTCTAGCTTATTTTTCATTTAAAAAATACTGTCTATTTAATTATCAATTACATTGAATCATTTGATGATTGTTTTCCAAATCTTCTATAGCCTTATAAACTTTTTTTTTTTCTGCTTATTTTACCAGTTACTGAGAGAAGTGTGTTAAATTCTGTCTTTTACTATGATTGTGGATTTTTCTATTTCTCTTTGGACTTCTGTCAATTTTTTTCTCTATATACTTTTAAACAACATTATTGTGTGCACACTTATTTATAATGGTTCTATCTTTGTGGTGAATTGAACATTTTATTATTCAGTGAATATCTTTACCTATAGCAATGTTTACTGCTTTTTAAAATATATTTTATCTGTTAACAATATACCGATAGCTGCACTAATTTTTTGGGGGGGTCAAAATTTGTCTAGCATATTTTTTTGTCCTTTTATTTTCAACTTTATGTTTTCTTCAGTATTAGTTGTGTTTCTTATAACAGCCTATAGCTAGATTTTAAAAATATAATCAGACAATTTTTGTCTTTTAATTGGAGCATTTAGTCTGCTTATATAATTAAGATTTTAATTATATAAATTTTATATTTATATATATATATATAATTACTGGTTTATTTAGAATCCCATATAAGGTATTACTCTATATTCTATCATATATACCTTTCTCTTTGTCCAAATTATGCTATGGTTCTTTTTTCTCTGCTTTCTTTATATTAATTATTCTTGTTCCATTTCCCTTCTCTACTAGTTCGGAGGTTTTACACACTTTTTCTTCATTCAGTTGTTATCCTAAAATCACACACACAAATTTAACACATCAGAGTCTAAAGTTAATAATAACAAGGACCTTATTACACTTTGAATCCATTTATTTCTTTCCATATTATATGCTACTGCTTTTGTGTATTATAAACCTATTTTGTTGCTTTTAAACTCACACTACATTTTTTAAATGCAGTGTTACTTTAGATTTTCTTTGTATCTTATTCATCTTTGTATCTGGTATGACTTGACATCTGCTTGATATACATCTTTGAGAATTTCCTTTAGCGAGAGTGTATTGGTGGTAAATTTTTTGTTTTTCTTTTTTGGGAATTATATTTGCTTCATTCATGAAATCAGTATTTCTGGGTATAAAATTTTTGGTTGGCAGTTACTTTATCTCACACTGAAGATCAATATACTGTCTCTAGTTCATAGTATGACTATTGGAAATACAGTTGTATATCTGTCACTTTTTTAAAAGCTGAACAAATCAGCTTTTCAGATTTTCTCATTTTCTTTATTGTTCTTAAACTGTATTATAATAAATCTTGATGTAGATTTCTTTTTAAATATCCTACTTGGGATTCGTTGGTTTCTCCAAATCCATGGGTTCATGTCTTTCATAAATTAGTATCCAGTATCCAAATATTGCCTCTGCTGTACTTACTGTTCATTTTCATCTAGACTTCAATTAAATATATGCTACACCTTTGTCCTTCAACTTTCGTGTCTTAACTTCTGTTCTCTTTTTCATTTTTCTGCTTTTTTAATGTTGCTCATTGGATAACTTCCTACTAAGCCCACATTCTAATTTATTGTCTCTTCAACTCTATCTAACAGCTATACATTTATCCATTCACTTTTAAATTTCAGTTATTACACTTTTTCTTTCTAGAGGATCTATTTTGTTAGGTTCTGAATATTTTTAATTCATTAAACATGATTTTAAACTTGTCTTTTACTTCTTTAGAGGTTATCAAGTAAAATAATTTTGTATTTTATCCTTGATTATTTCAATATTTAAAATCTTTGCAGGGCCTCCTTTTGTCTATTGTTTCTGTGAGCTATCAGTCAAGGCAACTTTTTCTTCTTTGTTTCTAATTTTTGATTGAGGCACTCATTTTTCTTGGAAAAATATTTTTGAGTCTTTTTGGTAGCTAAAGTGTTATATTTTCTGCAGATGATTTATTGCATTTGTTTCTGCCTGGTACTTTGGGGTGGTAAAAGTTATGGGATATCCTTGATTTACCTAATGACTTGAGATTATCTTGGATGATACAGGCTATGTGATTTAAAACTGCAAATCCTTTTGAGGGCCAGCTTGTAATTATGACCTTTCAGGTTGTAACTTGACTCCTAGACCCCACTCCAGGTTCTAGTTCCAAGGCAATTTTCTTTGTTGTTTCCTGAAAATGGACTGCCATCTAGGTTTACTTCTGCTTCACACTTACACTGAGAGTATAGCTCTTTGTGATCTCAACTTTATAATAGAGTACCTCTTATTAGAACCGCCATTTGGAGGGCACTAAGCTTTGTCTTCTCTCTCAAGTACTATGAAGGACTATAGAAATACAAACTAAATTTACCTAGATTTGAAAAATGCTTTTAGACTATATCTGACTTCAGAAATCTGTTTATTTCCCTGAATTTTCAGCTTTGCTTTTATATTGTACTAGTAATTCTTTATTTTTGGCAACACTTTTAAGCTTTAAAAAGAAATCATGTATATTTTTTCTAATCTGTGATTTTCATTGTCTTTAGCAGAAGGATATATCTAACCAGTCATATTGAAACTGACAAGGCTGGGAAAGAGGAAGGTAGCAGATGAAAAGGTGTCATTTTACTGAAATAGAAATTTGCATTTCATTGATGATTTCAGATCTTTTCTCTTCTTAATCCTGCATTATCATATACAATTGAGAATTGAAGCATTCTTACTAGCATAGAAGCGGCCCTAGACAAATGTGTCCTTCATCTATATTGGCCAGCAATAAGGAGGACTTTTCTTAAATTTCTTATTCAACTTTGTTTCTTTTGCTTAAGCACACATATAGCCCAAGTTTACTTTTAGCCTTCCTCATGTTTGCCTTTGATCCATTAATCAAAAGAGCACAAACCTTCTAGAAAGGGGCAAGAGTTCCAGCTAGTACAGTATAGTATTGCCAGTAAAGAGAATTCTGTTGCCATCAGGTCTGTTGTTTTTACGATTGTTAATATTTTGTGTGTGTGCTTTGTTTTTGGTGAGTACTTCAATGAAAAAGAGCTCTGCTATTTGTTTGTTTCTTTATTTTTACAAGGGATTTGCCCAGAATCTATGAAAAAGATGGGTTTTCCTGGTCTTTAATGATTTTCTGCAAAATTATTCATTACAGTTGTGATATATATTTTCTGTATCATGAATGTCTTTGATTCATTTATTTTCATGGTCTAGACATTTTAGATACTTTCAAATAAAGCTTAACTGCCAATATCTCTGTGGCATGGACCATTGCTTTTCTGTTGTTAATTTCTTTGCTCAAAAGAATCAACTGGAAGTTGATTTATTCACTTTACTATTGTATTCAATTCAGCATTGTCCAAAAAATAGATTTTGGTGTCTTACTCTTATTCAGCCTGAAAACTCTTGGCCCATTTCATTAGCCTTCTCATAAGCCCTGTCACATTATAACCTTCTTTAATTGCATGTTCTGTATTAATTTCTTATTGCTGCTGTAACAAATTACCACAAAGTTGGTTGCTTAAGATAACATGTATTTATTGTGTGTTTACAGTTCTGGAGGACTGAAATCAGTTTTCCTGAGCTAAAATCAAGGTATTCCCTTGGTAGTTCTTGGGGAGATTCTGTTTTCTTGCCTTTTCCATCTTCTAAAGGCACATTCTTTGCACTCCTTTCCCCTTGGCCCTTTATCTTCAGAGCCGGAAGTGTCACATTGTTTTTCTCTGTGTCAAATCTACTGCCTCTCTCTTATAAAGACATTTGTTACTGCATTTAAGCCCCACCTGAATAATCCAGAATAATCCTCCCATCTCAAAATCCTTAATTTATTCACATTTTCAAAGTCCCTTCTGCTGTATAAAGTAACATTTACAGTTTCCAGGCCTTAGGACCTGAATATTTTGGGGGGCACCATTATTCAACCTACCAGGACAGTGGTTCCAGTTCTTACCCCTGCCATCACAGTTTGTGGCAATCCTTTCAGTGTGCTTTGCTCTAACAAGGTAGTAAAGCCACTGTAAGAAGACTTAAACTTGTAGTAGTAAAAATTGATAATAATACCTTCATTTCCCCTTTTCATCTTATGTGGAGCCACCTATTTTGTTCTGTTTTCAGATATAATGTCTTATAATTTCAAAATGCACTGGAATAGGCTTGAAAAAGTTAAAATAATAAATATTACCTCTCAATGTTGTTGTTTCTAACTCCATTATTACCTAATACCAAAAATTAGGTTCAGTATGTTCAGCCAGGGTGCTAGGTTCCTCCTCAATTAAGAATCCTGGTTATTTTGTATATTCATGGTCAACTAGGAATGCACATGCAGGGTTGTGATGTGTATATGTGGGGGGAGGGGGCAGGCAGAATGGGGCAGAATATTCTTAGTGGCAGAAAATTAGGTATTGAGCTTGAGAGGAGCCACATGACAATAGCATATACAGAATTGGATGTTGATATGCAAATTAACAATAAAATTTAAATGGTCTAGGTCCTTGCTCTTCCGGGTTACATAGTAAAATACCAAAAAAAAAAAACCCCAAAACAAAAAAACTCAGGAAATTAGGTTTCCTGAAATATAGGGCATTCAGTCCAAAAACCAGGAGAGTCACTGGGCAAATTGAGACAAATTGTTTACCCTTCTCACAACCCACTTTTCAATAACTTCCTAAAAACCTCCAGGTTTTAGAGTTCCCTGATTTTGTGAAAAACAAGGACTACTCAGTCATACATTTTGATTTGGGAACATCAGCTTGAGGGAATCAGATCTGAAGTTCTCATGCAAAACCTATGTCAGGCTAGGTTCTTGTGGTTTGCCATCTGTGCTGAGAATTCTAAGGATGTTTTTAGGGTTGTCTTTCCTTGCTGTTGAGGGCCTTTGACTTTCCAAAAAATTATGTAACTGAAGTAGTTTTTCATTAGAGCTTCTCTTTCTCATCTGGAAGAAACTATCCTGTTTGTCCTTTACTTTTTTCAAGCACTGCTTATATTTTACAAGCACAGAGCATTGAGTATATTATAATTGTACAGAAAAGTGAAGTGACGTGTTAACATTATAAACCCGGTTAATGCCAGAGTCCTGGTAGAGCCGAGTTTCTGGCTGTCTCAGCCAGCATTCTCCAAGTTGCTTTTTCTAACTTCTTAATATCAAATGAGGAAGAAAATGGATACAGTTCACTGCCTGCATTTGATATCCTGCAATGAAAACAGGATGTTAGCACATGTGAAAGGAAGACATTTAGCATAGGAAGTAGCATATGGACCCCTTAAAAACATTATTTGGGGGTGGATTATGAATTAACCCTGGGTTTCCTTTTTTCTAAATTTGCATACTTTAACGATGCCAGCATTTCATTTATATTTGGAACAGTTCAAGTGTCTTGAAATATGGTTAGCATAATACATATCAGAGAAAAAGGATCATTATTTAAAATATTTTTTATCTTTTTTTTTTTTCTCTCAGAAAGTCAGATTTGAAATTAGACTATTCTGGTAAAACATGATGTGCTGTCTGGTGTTTTCTGTGCTGTTAATTCCAGTTATTCTGACAAAGTTTTTAAAAAGGTATTAGAGGACATTTTGAGAAGATGAGACAAGTATAATGATTAAAAAAGACTAAAGTTATGCAATTAAGGTGGCATATTAGAAAAGCCATTGTCCTTAAGAATTTATGAGGACTCTCTGGCTATTGAAATATTTCAATCCCTGTAAATAGCCACCTAATGAATAAATAGATTCTAGTAAGAGAAAATATATTATAGGCATGAATGGATACACTTTGCTTTTATAGCCAGAAAAATGTACACTAGAAAGGGTGGGGAGAGTCAGATTATCAGATAGATGGTCTGTTTAAAGGACTACCATGTACTGGTCTCAGTTTAAAGGGAAGAAATGATGTGTGGGCA
Organism: Eubalaena glacialis; assembly: GCF_028564815.1. Lineage (NCBI taxonomy): Eukaryota > Metazoa > Chordata > Mammalia > Artiodactyla > Balaenidae > Eubalaena > Eubalaena glacialis. The sequence continues at coordinate 18,995,287 of NC_083722.1, read as the reverse complement.
CGTAGTATTACACTGCTCATAGAAGACACTTAACAGGTTATAAACAAATAAAAATCTGTAGCTTAATGTACAATATTTGCAAATGCTTGCTTTCCTTACTAAATTAGGGGAGCTGACATAGGGAATTGAATAAATACATGCATTTTTACCCTGATAAGTTTATTTCATTTTTGCCTGCATAACTAACAACAATAATAACAAAGGAAAATGACTACAGGACAAAATAGCAAGACAAAGAAACCTATATTAACATGATGGGATTAGTAAGTGTCTAGGTAAACTATGCCAATACATTAAAATATATTATACATTAATATAGAAAAAGACTATGGATAAATTTTCATGAATTATCACTGCATTAGAAACATACATCAGTTAATGCTAAAATGGTTTCATTTTACTACCATTTTTATGAAAATAATTATTATGTATTTTCACAGCATAATTAAAATAGTATTATAATTTAAGATTTAAATAGCTTAGGTTTTAAAATATGAAGTTATTTAAGTATGTAAAAATGTTTGGCAGTTTACTGAGAGACCTTGTAAAAATAATACCTTAGCCTTATGTAGATTTTTTTTTTTTGTTCTAACTACAGGTGTACTTTCTTATTTGTTGCTTAATCCACTGTTCCTTCCATTGGACAATGTTTTTTAACAAAACACAGATGTTGGACAGATTAAATAGGAATTCAAATCTTCTCAAAAGATTTTTAAGAATGTTTTTTCTTCATTCAAAGATCAAGTCCTGTTAGTTGTGGAGACTTAAATGTCTTTTCTACCCTAGTTTCATCTATGTAAAAGCATGCTCAAGAGAGAAATATTAGTAGACATTTTCTTGAGATGTACATTAAATTTTTGTCTTCAAAATTTGACACAGTAAGAAAATTATATAGAGCATAATGTCTATTCTGAGTGTGTCTCTATTTAAAGATCAGAATAATTGCATATTATAATTTTAAATGGTCTCACAAATCATTTAATTTTACTAAGGCCTATTAATATTAAATTACATACCTAAGGATATAAACTAGTTAGTTTTAGAGCTGGGAGTAAACCTCAAATTTTCTTTTGCTTTAATGCAATGCTTTCCCCATAATATATGATTTGTACCTAAATTGATACATGCATTTTTGTATTTAACATTTTGAGATGAGTGAGATTATTTAATGGAAAATTAATTCTCATCCATATAAAAGGTGCAGAAGAAGTGGAGTCTTGCAGGAATAAGAATTGAGTAGATTAAAACACTTGGGCAATAGATTTGGCTCCAAGTTTATCAGTAGTTAAACCTGAGATGGAAACGACATTGAATTACAGTGTTTCTATTTTCTGACAACAAAGAACCTACACAATCATCTAAAGAGATAATTTATTTTCTTGAAAGTGAATTCAAAGTGGAAGATATAAGAAAAGTGGAAGGAGAACTAGTATTTTCCGAGCACCAATTATCTTCCAGGGATTGTATTAGCTACTCTATGTATGCCATCTCACTTAATTTTCATAAACACCCTGCAGGGAAAGTATAATTGCAGTTTTACATATGAAGAAATTAAGCCTCAGAGAGGTTAAATTAATTGCCAGTTGCTGCCCCTCAACACCTACTAATCCCCATCACTAGTAAGTGGGAAAGCCATGATTTGGACTCCACTGGCCTCAGGTGGATTATGGGAAAGAGAGGAGGTAATTAGGTACTGTGGAGTTTTTTTAAAGGAGTCCTCTATAAGATCAATTTGTTCAAAAGTATTTTCTATTTATGTACAAATTAAATTTTATGTCTTACAAATATATGTACTATATCTCTTAAAACAATTGAATTAATAATGAATAATCTTGCAAAACAGAAAGCACCGGGCTCAGATGGGTTTAACTGGTGAATTCTACCAAACATTTAAGGAAGAAATTATACCAGTACTCTACAATCTCTTTCATAAGATAGAAGAAGAGGGAATACTTCCTAACTCATTTTATGAGACCAGCATTACTCTATTATGAAAATCAGAAAAGATATTACCAAAAAATGCAGACCAATATTTGGCATGAACACAGATGCCAAAATCCTCAACAAAATTAGCAAATTAAATCTAACAATGTATAAAAAGAATTATACATTATGACGAAGTATAATTTTATCAGCTGTGTGAGACTGTTTCAACACTTGAAAATTAATTAACATAATCAATCACATAAACAGGCTAAAGAAGAAAAATTACATCATCATATAAATAGATACAGAAAGAGCTTTTGAAAAAAATCAGAAAGAATCAACAGCAACAAAAAAACTCCTGAAACTAACAGCAATTATAGCAAGGTCACAGAATACAAGATTAATATGCATAAGTCAATTGTTTTCCTATATACCAGCAATGAACAAGTGGAATTTGAAATATAAAACACAATACCATTTACATTAGCACCCTTAAAAATTAAACACTTAGGTATAATTGTAACAAAATTTGTTCAGGATCTATATGAGGAAAACTATAAAACTCTGATGAATGAAATCAAAGAACTAAATACTAGAAAGATATTCCATACTCATGGATAGGAAGACTTATTATTATCAAGAAGTCATTTCTTCCCAACTTGATCTGTTGATTCAATGCAATCTCAGTCAAAATCTCAGAAAATTATTTTGTGGATATTAACAAAGTGATCTAAAGTTTATGTGGGTACAGATGGCCAACAATCATGTGAAAAGATGCTCAACATCGCTAATTATTAGAGAAATGCAAATCAAAACTACAATGAGGTGTCACCTCACACCGGTCAGAATGGCCATCATCAAAAAACCTACAAACAGTAAATGCTGGAGAGGGTGTGGAGCAAAGGGAACCCTCATACACTGTTGGTGGGAATGTAAATTGATACAGCCACTGTGGAAAACAGTATGGAGGTTACTTAAAAAACTAAAAATAGAACTACCATATGACCCAGCAATCCCACTACTGGGCATATACCCAGAGAAAACCATAATTCAAAAAAACACATGCACCCCAGTGTTCATAGCAGCACTATTTACGATAGCCAGGACATGGAAGCAACCTAAATGTCCATCAACGAGGAATGGATAAAGAAGATGTGGTATATATATATATATATATATATAATGGAATATTACTTAGCCATAAAAAGGAATGAAACTGGGTCATTTGTAGAGACGTGGATGGACCTAGAGAGTGTCATACAGAGTGAAGTAAGTCAGAAAGAGAAAAGCAAATATTGTATAATAACACATATATGTGGAATCTAGAAAAATGGTATAGATGATCTTATTTGAAAGCAGAAATAGAGACACAGACATAGAGAACAAATGTATGGATACCAAGGGGAAAAGGGGTGGGGTGGGAGGAATTGGGAGACTGGGATTGACACATATACATTATTGATACTATGTATAAAATAGACAACTGATGGGAACATACTGTATAGCACAGGGAACTCTACCTAATGCAATGTGGTAACCTAAATGGGAGGGAGTCCAAAAGGAAGGGGATATCTGTATGTGTATGGCTGATTCATTTTGTTGTGCAGTGGAGGCTAACACAACATTGTAAAGCAACCACACTCCAATAAAAATTAATAAAAATAAATAAATAAAGTTTATGTGGGGAGACAAAAGACCCAGAATAGCCAACACAATATTTAAGGAGAGGAATGAAGATGGAGTACTGACACTACTGGACTTTAAGACTTACCATAAAGCTCCAGCAATCAAGACAATGTGGCATTGTGAAAGAGTAGACAAATAGATTAATAGAATAAAGTAGAGAGTTCAGAAATAGACCTACTTAAATATAGTCAACTGATCTTTGATAAAGGAGTAAAGGCAGCACAATGAAGCAAAGATAATCTTTTCAACAAATGGTGCTGGAATAACTGGACATCTACATGAGAAAAAATGAATCTAGACACAGATCTTACACTTTTCACAAAACTTAACTCAAAATGGATCATAGACTTTAATGTAAAATGTAAACTATGAAAACCCCTGAAGATGACATAGGGGAAAACCTAGATGACCTTTGTTATGGTGATAACTTTTTAGATACAACACCAAAGGCACGATGCATGAAAGAAATAATTGGTAAGCTGAGCTTCATTAAAAATTAAAATTGCTCTACAGAAGAGAGAGAAGACAAGCCACAGACTGAGAGAAAATATATGTGAAGAAATACCCAATAAAGGACTGTTTTTAAAAATACACAAAGAACACTTAAAACTCGACAATAAGAAAGTAACCTGAAAAAGTTAAAATGGGCAAAAGATCTGAACAGACACCTCATTATGTGTCATTTGGGAATTGCAAATTAAAACAATGAGCTACAACTACACACCTATTAGAATAGCCAAAATCCAAAACACAGACACAAAGTGTTGGGGAGGGTGTGGAGCCCCAGGAGCTCTCATTCAAAGAGAGGAAATGCAAAAATGGTACTGCCACTTTGAGAGACAATTCAGCAGTTTCTTAGAAAACTAGGCATACTGAACAACTCACCACTCATACCTCTTGGTATTTACTTAAATGAACTGAAAAGGTATGTCCACACAAAAACCTGCACATGAGTGTTTACAGATACTCTATAATTGCCAAAACTTACAAGCAACCAAGGTATTTTTCAGTAGGTAAATAGATAAATAAACGGTGGTACACTGGGGAATCTAATATACAGTGTAGAGACTATAGTTACAATACTGTGTTATACACTTGAAAGTCGCTAAGAGAGTAGATCTTAAATTTTCTTATCCCCCAACACACAATTGTAGTTATGTGAGGTGATGTATGTGTTAACTAACTTTATCTTGATAATCATTTTGCAATATATATGTGTATTAAATCACCATGTTGTGTACCTTAAACTTACAAAATGTTGTATGTCAATTATATTTCAATAAAGCTGGAAACATCGTTAGTGATAAAATAATAAAAAAAGCCCCACAACAACCAGGCAATGGAATATTATTCAACACTAAAAAGAAATGAGCTATCAAGTCATGAATATACATGAAGAAAACTTAAAAGCTATCAAGTCATGAATATACATGAAGAAAACTTAAATATACATGAAGAAAACTTAAAAGGGTCTTATGAATTGAAAGAAGTCAATCTGTAACGGCCACACACTATGATTCTAACTATACGACATTCTGGAAAAGGCAAAACTTATGGAGACAGTTAAGGGATCAGTGGATGCCAGGGTTTAAGGGAGAGGGTGGGATGAATAGGCAGAGCGTAGGGGACTGTTAAGACAGTGACACTGTTCTTTATGATACTATAATGGTGGATACATGCCATTATGCATTTGCCTGAATCCATAGAATGTACACCAAGAGTAAACCCTACTACTGTAAACTATAGACTTTGGGTGATAATAATGTGTCAGTGTAGGTTCGTCAGTTGTAACAAATGTACCGCTCTGGCTTGGAAGAGGCTGTGCTGTGTGGGGCAGTGGGTATGTGGGAACTCTCTGTACTTTCTGCTCAAGTTTGCTGTGAATCCCAAACTCCTCTAAAAAATAAAGTTTTTTTTTTTGTTTAAAAAGGAGAACCATGTGGACCAGAACTTTAGGAAAAAGTGTTTATGGAGAAAAGGGGCCAGGGTGAGAAAAAAGGAAAGGAAGTTTTTTTTTTTTTTTTTTTTAAGTTCAGGTAGCTCCTTGGGCAGAGGTAAGGCTGGGCATGAAATTCAAAGAAATATACAGAAATGGATGCATCCAGTGGAGTATTTGCCACATGGAAATGATAAAGATTAGTGAACTGAGGTATGAGTCCTCTTGGAGCAAAGGCAAATAAGGCCATTTCAGTGTGGCCAGCCACGGGGCTGGGCTGTGTCACCATAATTAGACTTCTGCCAAATGCTGACTCTGAAGCATTTAGGTGCCTGAGACTTGTCTAATGGTGGGCACAATTTGATTCTGGGTTATCTAATTGCCAGCTGCTGAGTGGATATTTGTAAAATGCAATAATTATCTCAGACAGTTTTTTTCTTTTCTTTTTAGCAAAACTGCAGTTGCTGCTAATTATGAACAATGCAATTGGCATTTTATTGGAGTGTCATCCACAGTATAATAGTCACTACAGGTCAAAAGCATTCAGCTTGTGTTTAGTCTTTGAGATTTTTCTTTTTGACAGCATCAGAATAGCACAAAGAAGGGAAATTTCATGGAGGTTTTCCCCAAAGAATTATGGTTTTGCAGTAGCACTGATTTATCATCCAAGAGACCAGTTCATAAAATAAAAATGCAATAAAACATAATGGGAATGGTTTTTCCTCATCCCTTCACATAGCTCTTATTAACATTAATGGGAATTGTATGTGAGTTTGGAAAGGGGAAGATGCCTGGTATATCCAAAGGCTTAATATTTAAATGGATTCAATGCGAGGGTCTTGTGCTTTATTCAAGCACAGTATGGAATAAAGGGAGGGACACAGGGCCTCTCTTTGGAGAATACTCTGCTTTTTGTTGGGGTAATTTGATTTATTTTACTGTTCAGAAGTGTGGCAAGATAGCAGGGGAACCATGAGACACAGAGAGAAGGGTGCTGTTTTATTGCAAAGAGCTCAATGCACTGAGAATAAGTTCACTTATAATAATAATTTCAAAACACACCCTTGTAAAATGGTTCTATTTCTTCTTGATTTAGTATTCCACATGGTATATTTTATTCTACCCCGAACATATAAACATATAAAAAACATCTCAGAGGGGAAAAAGAAAAGTAATGATTTTTTTCTTTCTTTTCTAATTGAATCAGCCCTTCAATCTCTCTGGAATTGCAGCCTTTGCCCTAAGCAACTGCCTTCCCCCACTCGGTGAGTGCTGTCCATGGGGTTGCAAGTGTTGCTGAGCAAGTAACACGACTCAGTTTAATTTTTATGATTAAAAAATATATATAACATAAAAAAAGAATGAAATGATGCCATTTGCAGCAACATGGATGGACCTAGAGATTATCATATTAAGTGAAGTGAGTCAGACACAGACAAATATTGTATGATATCCGTTATATGTGGAATCTAAAAAATAGTATAAATGAACTTATTTACAAAACAGACTCACAGACATAGAAAACAAACCTATGGTTACCAAAGGGGAAGGAGGGGGAGGGATAAATTGGGTGTATGGGAGTAACAGATGTACACTATCATATATAAAATAGATAAACAACAAGGATTTACTGTGTAGCACAGGGAACTATATTCAATATCTTATAATAGACTGTAATGGAAAAGAATAGAACAAAAAAAAGAATATTGTTGTACACATATATACGTATAACTGAATCACGTTGCTGTATACCTGAAACTAATGCAATATTGTAAGTCAACTATATATATATATATATATATATATATATATATATAAATTGTCATGGTGCAAAATTTTAAAGCAGAAAGAAAGTATAAAGAAAATTAAAAATGCTCAGGGCTTCCCTGGTGGCTCAGTGGTTAAGAATCCGCCTGCCAATGCAGGGGACACGGGTTTGAGCCCTGGTCTGGGAAGATCCCACATGCCGCGGAGCAACTGGGCCCGTGAGCCACAACTACTGAGCCTGCGCGCCTGGAGCCCGTGCTCCGCAACAAGAGAGGCCACTGCAATGAGAGGCCCGCGCAGTGCAGTGAAGAGTGGCCCCCACTCACCGCAACTAGAGAAAAGACCGCGCGCAGCAACAAAGACCCACTGCAGCCAAAAATAAATAAATAAAATAAATTTATTTAAAAAAATATTTAAAACAATGCTCATAGTCTCACCATCCAGAAATACTGCTTGATTGCTACATTGTAATATATGTTTGTATATATATACACACATCTCTATATATGAATGTTTACGTATGTGTTATGAAACTGATACTGTATATGGATTTTCATACCTTGCGTTATAAAATTATTTTATGATGACTATTTCCCCAAGTCTATATACAGTCTTTGAAAACATGGTTTTAATGGCGAAATAATTGTCCGTCCACTCATTTAATCATCCTCCTATTGTGGAATATTTAGATTGTTTGCTAATAGGAAAAATCCTTTTGTATAATCTTTTTTGTGCATGTAATTGACACAAGATATTCTAATTTTAATAATATTGGCTATTTTGCTAGGTGAAAATATTAGATTGCTGTTTTAACTTTTGCTAGTTTGATTGATAGAGCAACTGAGCAGTTATTCAGATATTTGGCCATGCCGTCGCTATTTGGTGACTAGACAGCATAATATTTAATAACACCACATAGGTCCTCACAGCTGAAGCTGGAGTCCATTTTGAGCTGTATTTTAATATTACCTGTGGGCAAATACTTTAGGGCTGGAAGTTACAGATTTTATTATAGAACTCTAAGGAACAGCTTACTTAAAAGAGAGACATAATTATTCATGGATTAACAGTGTCCATGTCCCCAGATGTCTGTAAAATCTGTAGGCTAGTGGCAAAACTCATGTTTTCTTAGCAATTTGAAAGTAAATTTATTGTCTCAATAGATGGGGGGTGTTGATATCAAATATTGCTCTAGCTAAGTTCAACTGTGAAACTTGCTATAGGCCCTATGTGTATGACGACTGTTCTGAGTTTAACTGAGGAAAACTCAAATGCTGAAAAAGAATACCTGTTGGCAAATTGAGGTGACAGTGAGTATTACCTCTAGACAAATGGAATAGGATGGAAGTTTTTCTTTTAGGGACTCTAAATTCTCTTCTTTATCCCATTTCCTATTCTCATCCTCCTTTAGCAGTGAATTCTAAACTGGTAGTGATTTCCAGACCTGACAGCACTAGAATATTCTGATGACCTTTACACAAATACAGATTCTGTAGTTGTAACTCAGAACTACTGACTCAGAATCTTCTGGGGGTGGGAGTGAAATATTACACAGTACTTTCATTATTTTCTTGTTACCCTGAGTTCCAATAAAATATATGTATTACCTTATCTAAAAGAGCTATTCAACTCATTCACAGTAAATTACAGGTGACAGCCATTGGCTTAAAAATCTCAATCTTTTCAGCATCGTTGGCATGTTGACTGGGAACTAAGTCTAATATCATACTACCTGCTATTTCTCAAAGTGTTTGGAGCAGAGTAATTCTTTGTTGTGTAGGAATACCCCACATGTTGCAGGATGTCTAGAATAGCAACACCTTCAATAACAGGTACGTTCCCAATATGACAACTCCCCAAAATGGATGCTTGCTTTTCCAATAGCCAGTTGGGGGGGAGGCATGGAAGGAACACAGAATGAAAGCATGACACTTCTTTTTAAAGAACGTATAATCATTTAGTGAGTGTTAGTGTTACAAAGTAGACACTTATAAAGGAAGGTACCAACAAAGGTCTAGTAGGGTCTAATAGGATAGAAGGGAGTGATGAGTAGATGTTCTACCTGCCTTTTAACGTGAAATTTTTTTTACTTAGATATTACAGGCAGCTAGTTTAATACAATCTCATATAAAGCCATACAACAAAAGCAACAACGTCAACATTTGGCTCCCCCGAGGCAATCACTTTGTTTTGTTAGCTACTTATTTTCTGGCATTTATTTTGTATCTCTTAAAATATATGTATAACAGCTATTTCTTCATTTACTTTAAAAATTTTAAGCCACCTATTATGATATTTTAGGATTTATTATTCTTGCATTCTCACAGGCTGTCACCATTTAATATATTCTTTGGTTACGTTATATTTTTTATATTTAGTTTCTTCATATTTTTAGTTTCTTTATATTTAGTTTAGTTTAGTTTCTTTATATTTTTTCCCTGTGGACAGCAACCCTCCCCCCACATATGTTTTCCTTATCATTGTTTCTTCCACTAAACTCTCTGACAGAGCTCTCTTCTTTTTATTGAAGTCAAAATTTCTCCAGTGACACTATCTTCTGTCCTGTTCTCTTTCTTCTTTTGGGTTTTGACTTTTTATTCCTTTACTTTCATTTTAGTGTGGTTTGGGGATAGTGCTGGAAAGGAGGTGAATATTTTTATTCAGTCCTCCACATTTAATGGTTTAACTGAATATCTCCAAAGCTGATTTTGACAGGAAGGGTTGGAGAAGATTTCACAGACAAGTGACTTTAGAGGTGGCTCTTTGTAGATGACTTACATTTGTACACAGAGGTGGGATGAGAAGAAAATCCACTCAAAGAGTGTGACAGACACAAAGGCAGGATGGAGGAAATGGCCTGGCCGCCCTTCCTCCTGTGGAGGAGAAAGAGAGACTCGCAGAGATAAGGATGCATCTGTGGGCTCACTTCCACCAGGGAGGACCTTTAATGACCCAGTACAGTGGTGATGGTTGCACATATCTGTGAATTATACTAAAAACCATTAAATTATACACTACATTTAAAAAAAAAATGTGAGGAGCCAATGGTGGCTTTAATCAAAAATTTAAAGCACTTATTAGAAGAGTCACCAGATAGGGAAATGGGGCAGCTAATCTGAGGGGGAGAAATAAGGTTACATAGTGTTCCTAAATAGAGTCCCTTTTACTTTTGACAGAAGCATAGCAATTACTTCATCAATGTTGGTTTGAATAATTATCAAGATTATTTGATTAGCTTTCAAATTAGTACATCTGACTCTCAGGCATGTTGTTATCTCAGAAATAGCTTAATCCACCCTGAATACTGTTTTCCCAAGAAAGTCTTGCTCAGTGTATCTTGACTGCAGAAAAGGCTTCTTTCTCCCTCCCCACGTTGAAGTGCCTGCAGCCCCACTGCCATGCTTTTCTCTGAGGAGGGCAGTAGAGACCCACAAATCATGCTTCATTCCAAGCTCTTTGTTTCCTTTTCTTTATTCAGGCTGGGCTTTCATTCTTTCCCTGAATTCTTACTTTCACAAAATTCTGTCCTCCATCCTCAGGGGAATAATGTTATCTATTGGAAGGTCCTCAATGTCTGTAACTTACCACACTTGTATTTTAAAATCTTAGGGTCACAAAGTTAGAATGTAAGGGCTGAAAGCTCCGTTACAGATTGGCGTATAATCCTTGCCTCTTACAGAGTCTGAAAACCATAAAGATGACTTGACTTGCTCAAGGTCTCAAATTACATATTAATAGCATTGGGTCTAGAATCCATGTCTCCAAAGTCTGTAGCTTTTGCTGTATGGTTTTACTATCTTTGGCAGCTGGCACCCATAGTGTGTTTACCAACAAAGAAAGTATAATTACTTACCATGAAATTAAAATGTTTGCTCAAGTTTTTCTTTTTTAATATTGCCATTTCTATCCCATTTCAATTTGTACTAAAATTAAACTTCTTTTCCCCCTTACCAGAGGATTTATTTATTTATCTTAATATATGCCACATATTATATATAATATATTAAGCCCTGTGAGGGATATAAAAAAGATAAAAATAGAATGTCTATTTAGAGAGACAAGATATAAACAAAAAATAGCCAAACAAGTTAAAATAATATAAGATCACGAAGGAAGGATAGTTATAACTAGTTGCCAGGTGAATGATCTATACTATTAAAGCTCTGAGTTCTGATGGGAAAAAATTTGCTGAGGAGAGAAGTGGAATTTGACGTAGGTCTTGAGGGATAGGTGGATTTGGGTATTTGGAGCAAAGGTAGGCAACATTCCAGATGATAGAATGGTTCATTCATGATGCCTAGGCTTAATACTGGCCTAGCGCTAGGCAGGCAGGTATGCTCTCAAATTCAGAGTCGAGTACACCCATAACTTACACTGCACTGCAACAGTTTTCAGAGGTCCTGGATAAAATGCGTTAGAAGCAAAGCAGATAATAATAACATAATTGCAGTTCTCTGATCATATATTTAATATTTTCCAGGCATCTTACCCATGTTGCAGAATTAAAAATTCACAGTAACCCTCAGAAATAGGTCAGTTTTATCACTGATTTACAGGAGAGCAAAATTGAGGTTTCAAACTATGGTCAGGACCTTAAGTGTATGTAAGAAGAGAATCACATAAAGTACTTTTTAAAAAGTATCTGCGCCAGGACCCAGCCCTACACCCCTTCTGATTTTAGGAGTCTGCAGTAGGGTCTGAGTATTGGGGGTGTGGTTGTGGTTATGACTACGGTTATTTAGACCTGACATGTTGTATTAATGTGCAGCCAGGGTTGAGAATTCCTGGCTTAGAGGAACCAAAGAACAGTTCCAAGTTCCTACATCTAGTAAGTAGCAAGGGTTCAAGCACACGGGCCTGTCTGGAACCTCTATAATTCCATCAGGTTGCCCCTAGAAGGATGGAGTAGCTCTACAGCCGAGAACACTGTGAACAATTGGTATGTATGTGTATGGGGGGACACTCAGAAAAGATGTGTTCAGGGGATACTGAGTACTCCAATTTGGTTAACTGGAGAGCTAACAGTGTAAGAAATAACAGTGTAAGGTGGGAAAAAAGTCTTCATGGTAGGCAACACTGTAGCATCTCAGGAATGGAAGAAACACTGCAAGTCTTTGTTCAGGCCACTGGTAATGCCTGAACCAAGGTTCTCCACTCCGATTAAGTCCTCCATGGATGATTAGTTCAGGGTCTAGATGTCTGGTACTAAGAGGCTGAGCTCATGGTTTTTCTTTACACAAATCTGTCTGAAATGGAAGAGAAGAGACGTAACTGAAGCTAAGGGAATAAGCCAGATAAGCTTTCAAGGCCCATTCCAGACCTCCGCCTATGAGAATTAGAATGATCCCATCCAGGCTACACAGCACATCACAGAATGGACTGTGTCTGCTTATTGGATGACGAGGCTTAATTGTCACGATCGTAAACTCCCTAACAACACACAGACTCAGGCCTCAGAATCCACGCTTTTAAGACAGGGGACGGAGCTTCACTAATATGAGACCTCGTCTTAGGTTCTCTGAGCTAGTGTCCCGGCTAAAGGAGTGATGTGCCACTCTCAGCTTCATTTTAGGGCTGAGAGATTTCACCGCCGAGTGAAGGGAGAATTCATGAAGCTCTCCTGCAGCATTTAGATTCACAGTTGAGGCAGAGGTAGACCCACGTAGGACATAATGCTATGTTAGTTAGGATCCTGTCCTCCTGTGTTGAATATTCTAGGTTCCCGCAGACCCACATCTCCCTACGTTGATAAATAGTCTACAGACCTTTGGTTCTGTAACACCTCTTCTCTCTGCCCCTTTTGCTTGCTTTTCCTCACTGGTCCCCATCAGATCCACGGGCATCTGGGGAGCGGCAGGAATCCCACTCTTGCTCTCAGCTTCTGTGAAATGATGGTGGAGTGAGGGGGTGGTGCGCCTATAATAGGTCTTTAGAAAAGAATGCATTGATTTCTCTGTGGATTTTTTTAAAGGCTTTAGGACATGACTGAGGGAATGGCTTATTACTATTTATGACTGTTTCATTCGGAGCTAATTGCCGGAGCTGCTGCAGACGCTGGGGCCTTCATGGCTGTTCCGTACCAAATGTGCAAACAGTAATAAAATGGTCGATGGGGGCTGATTCTTTGCACACCACTCTTGAAATGGAGTCTGTGTGCATGTGCATATACGTATGAGTGCATGTGTGTACACCCACACATACACACATGATTTTACAGATTTTAAAAAGAGTCCGGAGGTCATTCTTGAAAACTCTCTAATAGGTCTTAGATGTATATGAGTGTCAGCTGTCAAGGTGTAATGAACATTGCTGCAATGCTGGACTCATTTGAGAAATGAAGCAACTGAGGGATTTTATACTTTTCTTTTCTCCCTGGGTTGACCACATGGGCAGGGACAGTAAAGTGGTATGGAAACACTAGCCGGATTCATCAAAGTTTGATTACATTAGAAGGAAAAGTGTAGAAATAGTAAGTGGAGACTGGAGGGGTTTCTCCAAGTTATGCTTTGGCTTTCCTTTAGTTGATTTTCCTACTTCATGTGAACTCAAGGCAACTGCAGTTTATATGGGGTATGTTCATGGATGTGGTGCAGGTAGAGCTGCACATATCTGGAGAGCAGCTTTTGGTCTGGGCCATGAAAGGTGTTCCCAGTGTGTGTCCCCAGCCGCCATGCACCCATGTTCCTCCAAAGTGTGTGACAGAAACAAGGAAATACATACGTGGGCCTGGTTCAGGGAAACTGCAGACTAGAATGACTGAGGAGGGGTCTTTAAGTCTCCACTTCTTCAGGTAAATCCATCCCACTGTCCAGTACGATAGTCCAGACGGTGTCATTGTTTTTTCTAGCTACCATTATATATGCAGGAAAGCTTGACTTTTTTTTTTTGCAAGGGAGAAGGGAGTATATTAAACAAGGCTATACATGGCAGTCTAACTGATAACCACTTTAATGTCGGTGAAAATGTTGATTTGTTTAGTGGGGAAAGCTGCACATATATACAAAGTGTGTAACAGGGTGAATTAATAAGAAACTAATTGATGAGAACCAGCCTTTTCTTTTGACTTCTCTCTTAGAGAAAGTGAGACTGACTTTGATTTGGTATCTATAAGAGGTGAGGAGAGAGATTCTGCAGGATTGCCCATTTAGGGCAAAGATGGGAAAGGGCTTGGAGGTGAGAGGAGAAGCAGCTGCCTGGCCCTGGAAGAACGGAGGGATGCTGAAGCTGGAAAGGGTTTTCCAACAAGGTCATGCAAGGAAGCCTGGCACCCTGAGACAGAGAATGTTTGGGGGTGCACTCATGGAGATTGGATCCCAAGCCCCTGGGTTGCAAGCCTGACATGAGTCTGTGGTGTTCAACACTGACACAGGTGCAGAGCTTCCTTCTTCACAGGCCACCTGAGGAATTAGCCAATGAGCAGCACAAAGGCAACCATAACAGCCAGATGCCAGGGCCTCTTGCTCACGGTAGGGCAATACCCAGCCCCATCTTTTGTGAGCCTAGGATAGAGGAAGCATTCTTCTAACCTGAATGTGATTGAATTTCCCTTCATCGAGACAGGATTTTAGAGTCAGAAATACGTTTAGTTAGAAAATAAAGTATGTAATGTGATATTATTTTGCACCTGAGTATGGTAGATTAAAATCCATACCCACTGTACATATTTAGAATTTAAATGACAACAAGGAAATGCATACACAGGCATGGTTTAAGGTCACAGATTAACTGAAATAATGTTTTCTTGTTGGTGGTCAGGTTACTGATAATGATTATTCTCTTTAGTTCAATTCTGGCTGAACTGTTTTGGGTTCTGTGCAAGGTGCAAGGATTATAAAGACAAATCAGGCAGGATTTCTATTAAGGCATGTTCAGACTAGGGGGGAAGACAGATAAGTGAATAGAACATTTGAATGTGATGTCACAAGCACATAGCACTTCAGAGCTGAACACATCCTTTTTATTTTAGTCTCTATTGACATCTGAGTTTGAAGTACTAATATATGTTAACTATGTCTGCCTTTTCCTTGGGGATTAGATTCTATTATTGTGTTAAAGTATTATTTTTATGCCCTTGTAGCCTATATGTTGAAATGCTTTCATTATTTTTGTGAGCTCATTCTAAAAAAGGGTGTATTAATTAACTGGGACTGCTGTAACAAAGTACCACACACTGAGTGGCTTAAACAACAGAAATTTATTGTGTTATTTTTCTGGAGGCTAGAAGTCCAAAATCAAGACAACCGAAAGGCCATGCTGCCTCTGGAGGTTCTAGGAAAGCCTCTGTTCTGGGCCTCTCTCCTAGCTTCTGGTAATTCCTTGGCTTGCAGCAGCATAATTCCAATCTTCCTGACTGTGTGTCTCCATGTCCAGATTTCACGTTTTAAAAAGGACAGCAGCCATTAGATTAGGCATCCTACTCTAATATGACCTCATTTTAACTTAACTAATTACATCTTCAATGACTATTTCCAAAAAGGTCATAGTCTGAGGTACTGGGGACTAGGAGTTCAACATACTAATTTTTTTTTGGGGGGGGGCACAATTCAACCCCTAACAAAGGGCATCATTTCTTCCCTGATGTACTGACAGTCTTCTGTTCCTCTGAAGAATTCTTCTTTGAACTGGTTCACCATTGTCTTAAGCAGGTCCAACATTTATGCCATCTTTCTGTATGAGATGCCTAACTGGCATTTTTTACAAAGCCACATTGTGGTGCCCATTCTAGAAAAGGTCTGTAGGTAAAGACAGAGTCTGTATTTTCCATTTCCCTGCTCCCACCTGCCCACCTTTCATGACTCTCAGGATGTCCATCTTCATTTTCTGGAACAACTATGGGGAATTGCATGAGATGACTCCTGGGAAGCAGAGGTTTGTTTTCAGGATGTGCACGTAAGTGTGCTTGAAATAAAAGGGTCAGACAAAAAGTGAACATGATGCTGCTCCAAGATCCTTATTCTCTGATCTGCAGAGCATACAAAAGTCAAACATGGGCATTCCAAGGAACACCAAGTTCACTTCACTGATTGATTTTTACAACAGATTTACCGAACTCTATTATTTTGAGAAAACTAATAGGTCACTGTGCAATTGTTCCCAACATGCAATATCGTTATCTGTGTTAACAATACAGTTGTACTTTGAACTCATCCAAGGACAGAGGATTCGTCTTCTCCTTTCTTTCTTTGCTTCTTGACAATATTTAATAGAGTTCTTCGTATAATGCAAGTGCTCAGTGATTGCTTATTAATAGTTTTGAGTTTGAGAGCTTGACATTTGACCCAGACTAAGTTTCTTGAGGTTCACAGTTTATTAAAAATTTCTAATAGTAGTTGATGTACTGGGAAGGTAACATTATAGCCAGTACATTGGATATGGATAATTAGAAATATAATCAAGATACAATTTTGTTTTGTCTTCCTTGCCCTTTTAACATTTATTGAAGGTGAGATGAGCAGATGGGTGGTTATCCACTGTCCATGGATGGAAACTTGGGGAACCCTGTGACTTCTCTACTCAGTCTTAGGTAGACATATATATACTCACATACATATATATGACACAGTGTTGCTTCAGTAAGTGAAATATGTCCTGGCCAAAATATTAATAAGTGCTTTGGTCTTTATTTTAAAAAGGCTATCTCCCCTCTGTTAACATTTGATTGGTGGCTGCCTGGCTTCAGGAAAGGCACTGGGGTAGATTTCAGCCTTCTGTTCCCTCTCTCACTGACTCTGGCTAGTAGCCATAACAGATCCCTCCAGTGTCAAATTTGGGAAGAGAGGATTGGGATGAACAGGGCAATCTTATAACACTTGGCTAGATGCCTTTCTTTTCTCTGGGTCTCATAGATGGTGAAAACTAATCTCTTCCCTCTTGATGTACTTTCATTGGTTGTTGGCGATGGTCATTACTGGGAGCCTTGCGAGTCAAGGAAAGCCTTGATTTAGAAAGTGCATCTCTGTTCCAGTGGATCCTTTGGTTCTTTCAACAGCTCGTAGCAATTTAACATATACGAACCCCCAGTGAAGTACCATGCACTTCCTGCGCACCATCCCTCTAAGTGATCTTATTGTATTGGAAACAAGAGCAGCCCACCTTGTCTTCTCTTCTTCAAGGCTGGCCTGTGTCTGATCCTTGCAAACACCTGCCCAACCTTTGCCAATCTTAATGCAGGCATCTCTTTCCTCTTCTACAGCCTGCTTTAGTTTTCTTAGGCTTAAGCCTGGCATCAGATCCTGTGATTCTCCCAAAAGCAATAAACACATTTAAGCTGTTCTGAGTTGTTCCCTAGATGCTCTTCTTACCTGCCCAGAGATAAAGGAGATAGTAAGCCTCACTATCCCCTGTTCCTTCCTAGGGCGGGAGGTAGACTCACAGCAAAGCAAAGTCTTCTTCTAAAGTAATTATCTTCACAAATTTTTCTCTCTGCCATTTTTTTAAGGATGTGTGTGCTTTTGTGTATCTTAGCTATACTGCAATAGCAAAGCTGAAGGCTTTTCATAATACCACTATTACTTATTCTTTATTTACAAAGTGTCTTAAAACGTGTTATCACTTTTGAATCTCAGTAACTTAGACAGGAAGGCAGGTTAGAGTATTCACATTTGACAGAGAAGGATATCAAGGCCCAGAGAGAATAAGTAACTTGCACAAGTACAGATGGCAGTTAAGTGAAAACAGGGCTGGGGCTAGAAACTAGGTTTTCTGATTATGTGCAAACAATGAATGGTTTTCAGTAGGGATCACACAGCTCTGGGAAGAGGTGGTGGATGTGGGGAAATGATAGAATGGAGGAAGGGAAATAGGAAGTTTGAAAAAAACACATAGTTTTCCAATATTTTGATTTGCTTTTTATTGCATTCATGGTATTTCAAATAAAGGAGTCTGTGAGATTTTTATATTTTTCAAAAGAGGGTATGGGCAAAAAAGAAATAATAAAAAACCTAAGGAAAAATATACTCAAAATACTGTCTTTCACTAGTCCCATTGTGTTCACTGAGCTCATATAGTATGCCAGGGTAAAGACACATTGATGGTATGCGATGCACTTTACCAAGACGACATTTATACTGAGATAACAAGTACATTTCTTATTCCAATTTAGTTTTTTAATTATCAACATAAAAGTTACTTTAAAATTAGAGCTAATGAAGACTTTAAGACTTAAAATCCCCAGGAAGTTGCCTATTCCAAAAGTTTAAAGAGCTAACCAAACAAAAATAAACCATAAACGTTAACTCTTCCTCCTCTTTCCCCCCTTATCCTGAGCCTCTCTGATTTTTCTGGCTTATTTTAAGCCCATGCAGAACAAAACCCTCGCTGTTCCTTAACAAGTGAGAATGACTTGCCCAGACACACAATAAAACATTTGTGACAAGCGAGCATGCACGCCCTTAATCCAGATCTTGCTCAGCACAAGGTACTCTCTGGCTGCCTGATTCAACAAAGAGCCTTCTGTCCCTGCTCCTCGCCAAGGCTGAATGCCAATTGTCTTCAATCTGATTGCTCCTTGAACCCCAGTTCCCTGGTGGTTAGATGAGAGTGCCACCCAGAACAGCAGGACCCATTAGGCTGAGCGAAGGGACAATATTATTTTAAATCAGTTTTCCTTCATTCTTTGAAATTTTTTATTTTCATTTGTAATTTTATTCTTGATTAGCTTTTCTCCAAGCCCTCAAGAGTTCCCTCTTCACCTTCCCCCGCCAGTCCCTTACCCCAAAGAACTGCCTTATCTACCTGGTCAGTCTAGTTACCTTTGAAAAAGATGTCACTAGTTTGAGCCATCCTTGATTCTGTTCGATATCCATCCCAGAGCCACTTCACTGTATGGTGCAATAAGAAGCACACAGTCAATATGAAACAAAGTACCTGGACATAAACAAACTGAAGAATGCTCTGGAGAGGAGAATGGGGACAATAAACTGACAAGGCATAATTGAGAGGCATTCTCTTTAAAAGAGGGGACATTAAAGACATTACCTCTTGATGTGAAATTCCTCCCAAATCTAAAATTCTGCATGGGTCATCCTCTACGCTTGTTACTCATTAAAAAAAAATTACATAACGTATTTCTAATTATTATTTTTAAATTTCTGATTAGGAAAGCAACACGTTTATTGTGAAACATTTTTTAAAAACTGAAAGTAAAAGAAAATGAAAAATCCTGCAATTTGGGGGTGTATAATTCAAGATTTCTCTTTCTCTCTCTTATTCTCACCCATACACACATATACACACAATATAGTTTGCTGAGTAAATGACATTTTTCTTTAACAGTATATTATGAAAATATTTTATTAGTAACAGGTATTAATTAATATATGACTATAATTTTATATTATCTATCATAATTTATTCAAACAATCCCCTATAGGTGAGATTTGTGGATATCAAAAATTTTAGATGTTATAAATAACACTTCAATGGAAATCTTTGCAGCTACATCCCAAATTTTTATGGCAATGGAATAGAAGTAGAATTTTTTGAGTAAAAGACAGTGTACATTTCAAAATATTTTGATGTTTATCGTGATCTAGGGAAATCATTTCTCCTTCGTATATATCCCTTTGGAAAAGCACCGAACCTCATGTTCTTCACAGAGACTACACTGGATGAACAGAACTATTCTTATACCCTATTAGTCCTAATGCAACTTCATCAACCTATCCTTAAACTATTCTGCACAGAGAGTACAAAAAAGAAAATGCTTTCATGTGCTTATGCTGGAATATATTCATGCAGTCAATATATATTTCCACCTCTGATTCCATTGTTTCATGATTATTAGTTCAGTGCTATAGTCACAGTGGTGTATCAATACCTTATCTGCTGTGGATCCCATTCTTTGGGGGATAAAGTATGGACTGCTAATGAAGAAAGTCTTGGGCCCATCATTTAAGTTTGAAATTCCCTATGCTCTGCTTGGAAATATTTATCTTAAAAGAAGCTAGACATTGTTATCTCTACAGCAGAGTCATTATTCTACTGGGAATGAGTGAAATTAGTTATTTGTAAGAGAGGCCTTAAAATTGTATTTTGTTAAGTTATTTAGCTTTAGGGGAGCTATGGCCATTCCTAAATTAAGTTTTTCTTTTCTCAGAGATTGTTTTTTTGGCCAGACACTGTGTTTTGTCATACAATAATCATCATTGATTTCTTAATTGTGTTCTTGATTCTTTCGTAGCAAAACAGGGCAGTGAATTTGATTGGAATCATTTTAGCTAGGTTGTCTGTATGTTTATTGTCAATACAAGCAGTTTCTTCCTTTCCAGTATGCAGGCCAAGGACAAATAATTGAACCTCCTGAGGCTGTCGTCCACTGCCCTCCTCCTCCACACACAATCATATGGTCTTATCAGGAGTGCTTAGCCAGTCTTCTATCTTTTTCTAGTTCAAATAGTTATTTATTTCTCAAGGTATAAAACAACAAGTGTGGGTAAATATTGTTCTAAATCTGAGACAGATGTCTTAAAGTAGTGCTTCTCATCTTTCACTCTTTGGCTAAATAAACCTGTGAAACAGAAAGGTAGGTTTTGAGGTTAGCTATTAGCTAGGTTTGTGTATCAGAAAGGCAGATGTTTTGATCCAGCATCAAAGATATCCAGTCCTCAGTACTCAACTGCTACATTAAATAAACTAATTTATCAGATTTATTAAACATTTGCACAGCAATTTGCTAGTTACCCTTGGATTGAGGCAACAAATATGGCAGAATATTGTGGGACCTCACAGTAGATGGGATCAAAAAATGAACTTTTAACAGCATCATTAATAGCATGATTTATTATTTTATACATGTGAAGAGATATACTCATGAAAAGAGAATTAGTCCTCAACTCTAAAACCCCAGTTCCGTACTAACCCCAGAATAAAGATAGCATTTCCAGTCTTAATCTGTGTGAACAAATCTGATTCCAAGCTGTTCCCCTTTGCTTTCTTTGCAAGGAGGAATGGGTTTTTTCATGGAGATGTTCTTCTAGTTATAATCAAGCACTTTATTTCTCTAGCTAGAATGAATTCTGATGTTTCTTCACTACTTCCCCCACAGATTGAAAAATATGCACAAAAAATCACTCCGATTTATGTGACTTTTTCAGAAAGAAAAGTGACATTTTGGTACCTTATTTGTAAATTTTAAATAATAGGAAGTGCTGTGCATCACCTGGGGTTCAACCAGGGAAGCAAAATTACTATGAGTGATGTGGTATAAAGGCTTTATTTTAGATCTTATGTAATACTGGGAGCCTGGGAAGAAGTTTATGAAAAGCTGTTGGCTCTGTCTGTGGCAGTGGGACTGAAGAGTCTGTAGGTCAATGGAGCCATCAGTGGAAAAAAAAAACAAAACTGGGGTAGATAAGAGATGAACTGGAACTCACAAGGAGAAACTGAAACCTGCAGGTGTTTCTTAACACATCCAGTCCCAACAGCAAAGATGGCTTCTAGAAGAGGCCAAAGCGCTTTGCACATGTGCCTGATTTAGGGCTTGAGGTCTTAAAGGAGGCGATCAGGTGGGAGCAGCAGACGTGGATGCTGCCTCATGGCAATCAGACGATCAAACAAATCAGCAACTTCATACTCGACCTGCAGCAGCAGCTCTCACCCCAACCCAACTGCAGAGCCTAACATCCTCCTCCTCACTTCTGCATTCCAAATCTCATGCACGTTTCTCTTGTGGTCAACCTTAACCCACAACCATCAGAGAGAGGAACTGTAGCAAATGCTGTTCCAGTCCGGTTCAGCTGACACAGTACAAAACCAACGCAAGCAGTGATGATGTTTTGAGACTCAGTTTCCACCTTGCCTTAAACTCCGTATCTGAGAAGTCACCATATTGCTTGTAGTTCGCTCCAACTCGTACTCTTTCTCGTTATTACTTCTTTTTATTTTTCACGACTTCTAACTCAAATATCTTTCCCTATGTTTTTCCACCCGGTAAATTTCTAATAGTCCTATAAAAACAGATCAAATATCGCCTACTCTGGGAAGTTTTCTTCACTCTTAGAGGTAAAGCTATTATTGTTGTTTTTATTAAAATACTAAGCACTTTGATTGTGACTAATGTTTGTATTACTGTTTGTCCCAGTAGAAAAGAAGTTCTCTTTTTGGCAGGAACTGCAGCCTTCTCATCAGTATATTTTCATTGTTCAGAATACATACATACATAAAATTTAAATGTATTTGACACACATTAAAGACAATCTGAGTTTATTATGTATGGTGGAATGGACATGAAGGTTCTATATTACCATAACTTTTACAAGAGTCACTGCAAGATCATACTTAGAAGAAGACAGTTCGTTATCCTATCTTGATGAAATATCTTCTAAGACATCAAATAACCAGAATAAATTAATCAGAAACCTCAATTACACAGGTATTTTGAGATATGGAAGACAATAGAAATGAAGCCAGCAATGGGGACTGTCCAGGAAGAGGTTGCTATAAGTTCACCTACATTCTATGAACCCTCAATAAGCCAGAGAGCTGCAGTGATGTGTACATTCTGGACCCAGATAATATTTTGTTTCATTTAAATAGTTCCAAAAATGCAATTTAACATGCAATTTTAATGTAACAAGCCTATAAGCAGTAATTATGCTTTTTAATAATAAAGATGAAAAAGTCTTTTGACATGTCTTTCCATGAAATTATTACTCTACAAAGACAATTGGTGTTTGTATAGGACCATCAGTAATTTATCAAAGATTTAAATTTTTCAAACTGTTTAATTAATTTAGGTCAAGGAACTAAAATGGTTTAGAAATATTTTCAACAATAATAACTAACACTGTTTTTATCTCTTTCACCCCTCTGTTAAAAGTAGAATTAAATGGGATAAATAATCTTACTGAACATTCTGATTAATGAAAAATTTCTGTGCTGATTAGTGTTGCAAAGGGCATCTGAAAATGTATAGTTCAGAGTTCTGACGGTGAGGGGTTTTCTTGGATGGCTTTTATTTTTTTTCTATATGCTCTAGCTTCATGAAAGCTCAGAGCCAAATTGGGCACTCTATTTCAATACATAACTTAGCTCTGGTTCCTAGAGCAACTCTCTCCCTTCTTTTCCATGTAACCTCATATTTTACTTTTAGATATTTTATAAACTCATTTATATATATGCATTAATCCGAAGCCTATGATATTTTCATGTTTTTAGGTAAACTATGGTGTAATAGTAAATTCATATGATAAAGTATTGGCAATTTCATATAACAAACATATTGTAGGCCATCTTGGTTCCTCCTATATATAGGTAGGCACAAAACAGAAGTTTAAAAAATATGTAGTGACTATATTGATTTTATTTGTCACAAAATAATGTGTGGCACATTGTAATAGAGAAGGACATGATAATTTCGTGGAAACAAGGCAAGTAATCGACAACAACAAAAAACTTTGCATTTATGGTAACAATTAGGACAAACCATGCAGTTGATACATCCAATTCAAAGAGTTCTTTGGCGCTATTTACTATGAAGTGGAAAAGGAGAGGTGAAAGTTGATTCATTCTTAAATTTTATTAAACTTAATAAAGAAAAATATTTTTTCTTTTTAGTTTTAATTTCCTTTTTTTATAATTTTTTTTTTTTTTACAAATTTATTTATTTATTTATTTATGGCTGCATTGGGTCTTCGTTGCTGTGCGCGGGCTTTCTCTAGTTGCAGTGGCTTCTCTTGTTGCGGAGCATGGGCTCTAGGCTCACAGACTTCAGTAATTGTGGCTCGCGGGCTCTAGAGCACAGGCTCAGTAGTCGTGGTGCACAGGCTTAGTTGCTCTGTGGCATGTGGGATCTTCCCGGATCAGGGCTCAAACCCGTGTCCCCTGCATTGGCAGGCGGATTCTTAACCACTGCGCCACCAGAGAAGTCCTTAATTTCCTTTCGATGGAACTTAACATTGTTGTTACCAAAGTGGATTTTTCTTATCAAGGAGAAAATAACTACAATTTCTATGAGATGAAATGGTCAGGCTGCTAGGAACTAAGGAATGATAGCTTATTTGTGTAATACAAGCATAAAAAATATCAATACCTTGCCTCATTAGTATTTTTTATTTTTTATTTTTTTATTTTTTTATTAGTATTTTTTAAATACGTCAAGCCTAACTTTATTTCTAGCAACAGAAAGAAAATACATGTTTAGAAAGATGAAGATAGGCTTAACAAGGTTAAATTGCCTACAAGTTTAGCAAAACATTGATTGTTTTTGGGGGTTGGGTAACACTTATAAATAAGAATTTAATTAAGAACAAATAGCCAATTTATGGTTAAAATAGAACACTATGGACAACACATGACCATTGCCATGTGAATGACAATATAAGAAAGAATATAGGAAAATAGCGTATATTCCATAGGAGTTTGTGTAATATAGGAAGACAAAACATTATCATAAAGATGCTTATTTGTCTGCATAAATTAATGAACTAATTGAATGTAATCCCGGTAAAAATGACACTTATTTTTCTGGAGACAGGAAAGTTAATTTTAAAATTTACTTGGGAAAGCAAACATACAAGAATATCTGGGGAAACCTTTAAAAAGAAGAGCTACTGATAGGTGGCATCTAGACCTACCAGAAATTAAGACATACAGTAAAGCCTCTATAATTAAAACAGTTTGGTATTGGTGTGGGAATAGACAGAGAAACCATTGGATCAGAATAGAAAGTCTAAAATTAGTCCCATTTGCATATGAAATGTAGTATTTTGATTTGTAGGTTATAGTCTACGATTAAAGGAATAAAAGGAACCAGTGCTCCTTCGACAAAAGGCTTATTCCAGGGCTAGGGCAGGAATGGTACAATATAGGCATGGAATATTTAGTATGCCAGAAAGTTCTTTATACTATTCTATTTACTTTGGTATATGTTTAAAATTTTCAGTAATAAAACATTCTTAAAAATATGGTTTCAGAGAAATGGTTAAATGTTCAAATGGTTTATTGGTTTAGCCTTAAAATTATAACCAATTAATATTATTTTTAAATATAGCTTTTCAAATTAAGAGTTTCCCTTCGGTGGGAAGAAAAGTTTTGAGAGAAAGAGAGAGAACAATAGATTAGCTATACTTCAAAAATCAGATCCTTTTGATACATTATATACAGTAGTTAGTTAAGTTGCAGATTCTGAAGAATTTTCTTCAGGTATGGAAGAATACATGTATCTATAAACAATTATAGAGCTTGATAATATACTTGATTTATTATATAGTTTTTATAACAATTTATAAATATATTTTAAATCAAAATGGTTATGATTTCGGCATAGGACTACAGTGGTAGAAGAGAATAGAGTCTAGAAACAGATTTAACTGTTAAATTTGTAGACTAAAATGCTAATAATACAATATTAGTAGAACATGTATTGTGAGTTGATTTTTCAGTACATGGATGAGTTTGAGCTGCATCATCTATATATTTTTTTTTATCTAGGAAATAGCGGGGCATACTAATGAAAATATTTGTTAGGGTTTTCAGTGGACATCTGTAAGTGATAGAAAGATCCAGTGATCTCTCAGCGAATCAAACCCGATTCAAATGCTCTGACATTTCACAAAACCTTGCAGTTTCATTACCATAAGTGTGGAAAAAAAATCTAATATGTCAAGAAAAACAGAAGTCAGTATTTGCATCTTACATTTATAGATAATGATTCAAATGTAATCACTGTTATCAGAGTGATTAGGCAAAAGGAGGTAGAAGGTAAATATTTGCTTATTCATGGAACTCCTTAAACAATAACAGATAAAGCAAATTGATCAAAAAGTACAAAAAAAAGAAAAAGGCATTAACAAAAACTTAAGGGGAACAAAAGCCTATAATATTCTTTACTTTAAAAGGAAAGTTTACTAATTGGAGCTTAATTGTCTTTGGTGGTGACTTTAACTAAAAAGGCATCTTTCAGACTTTGATGATCACATATCATAGGGTTGTTAAAATGCCCTGCAATAAAAAATCTCAGTAATAGAGAAGACGAAATGATGCATTTTCTGAAGTTTTGCACATTCATACTCCTACATTTTGCCTTTTAGCTCTGCTATTGCCATGTCACTGCTAGCTTGCAATTTGAAGACTAAGCAATCATCCCAGGCTAAACAGCAGAATGACAGATGAATGTGATTGATATGCAGAGAATCCCTGAACTAAATTTTACCTTTGCACATTCCCTTAAGTGATTGCCTCCCCGTAATGGTACGGTTCTGTTATTTTCTGTGCTCCAAGTCTGAGCTGAATTTCAGTCCCCTGGTAATGAAACACCAAGGCAATCCCTAAGCAAACAGTCCGTGTTACACAGCTCAGCAATTCCTCCAAATATGCCATGTCAGTTAAAAGCTGCTCTTTTAAATTGTGCTTCCTTTTGGAATGACATTTCTAAGGTGAGATACTAGAAGGGTGAAATTTGAAAATAACGATGCACAAGGTAACTTCTAAGGTTTATTTTAGCTCCAAAAGTATTTTTCATTAAGGAATCCAACTTGCTTAAAATATCAAGAAGTCTGGTAGTTTTATTTCCCTTTTGTGTAATTGGAGGACTTATATATACCACTTCTTCATAGTCTTATACCTGAGAAATAAAATATCCTGAATTTATGTCTGCTTTTTAAGATGCAAATTTATACTTCAGATGATAAGAAATTCTACCCCAAGAGTCTCAGTCTTAGCTCTAAAGAATACCTGGAGGGATGGAGAAGTAGATTGAGTTTGTGGAAGTATAGGAACAAAATGAAACAATACTGAATAAAGGAAAATTAATAAGAAATAAATTAAGAGAGATACACCTGAAAGTGATGGGAAAGTAAAGAGGAAAAGGGGTGCAGTTCTCAAAAACAATACAGGCAAGTACATCTTGAGGGATGTGGGTAAATATGTTAATCACATGTAATAGATTATTTCCTGGCTCTGAGCCCTCTGGGCCCATCTTGCAAATATAACCTGATAAGCTCTGAGAATGCTAGGTGTTATCACAGGTGATTGTTACCTCCTGATCTTATGTCCTGGTTGCCTGGGGCAGCCTACGTTTATGCATGTTGTCCCAACATAATTATTAATTGCCACTCTTAAAAGTGTCTTCATAATGAATTACATGATTAGTCTGTGCATACTTCATTGCTTTTTACATTGTTCAGTGTGTCTGTATGTGTGTGTAAGGAGGAAACAAGTCAAATGTTCTTAACGTATCCCTGAAAATACTGTTTTATCTTATTACTTGATCTCATTGCATTTCTCATGTTTTTGTGACTCCTATGTAGGAATGGCCCAGATAGGAAAAGGGATCGAGCTTGTAAAGCCAGAATTACTTCGTCTCTGCTTGGCTCCTTTGCCATCTACTGTGACTCTGGAACTGACCCTGTCTCACTGTATTTTTTTTTTTTTTTTAAACATCTTTATTGAAGTATAATTGCTTTACAATGGTGTGTTACTTTCTGCTTTATAACAAAGTGAATCAGTTATACATATACATATGTTCCCATATCTCTTCCCTCTTGCATCTCCCTCCCTCCCACCCTCCCTATCCCACCCCTCTAGGTGGTCACAAAGCACCGAGCTGATCTCCCTGTGCTATGCGGCTGCTTCCCACTAGCTATCTATTTTACATTTGGTAGTGTATATATGTCCATGACACTTCTAATGAGTAGGCAACCATCAGTGTATTTTGATCTACTCTCTGAATTTGCCCCAATAGAGACACAATTTATCCTTCCTCTTCACAAATGTCTTAATTTAATAAATACTTATTGAGCACATTATGTTGCAGGTACAACGCTGAAGTCTTGATAACATAGTTCTTTTTAAAGAAAGTAACACAAAACAAATTCAAGCAAGTTACATACACAATAAATGGTAAACCTGGACGGTAACAATATAGGTCCTCTGTTTCCTATTGAATTGTTGGAGGAGGTAATTGGGAGGATGTGAGTGCCCGCTGGTTGACCTGTGAGCTAAACCTGGTCAATCAGAGGCTCCTCACCCCTCCCCCTCTCCTTGGAATGTACGTTCTGTCCACCATTCCCACAGTGGGAACTGTTCCAGGGACGTAGCCTTGAGAGAGTAAGGTGTTGTTGAGACCATCTGGACGGTATAAGTGCCTGAGCGCAGTTAGGGCCTCTACATAAACTTTAAGATTCTCGCAGGTGGGTGTGGAGATCTACTCACCTTGCAACCACCCAAGACTAACCTCATATGTAAGTTCCCTTGCTTGTTACACACGCCACCTACAAATCCAGAGTGGTCTGCCTTTTTCTTCAGTCTCTCCTTGCCTTCCTTACAGGGGCCAGTTTCAGATTTCACCTGGGAAGCTACCAAGTTTACGAACCAACAAAAGTCTCAGAAGACTGAGTACAAGAAGTATGCTCCGTACAAGAAGGTCATGCTCAGACAGTGGGGTAAGTGGTGAGAACAATCAGGGGCATATTGAGCATGGAAGGGCTGTGTTAGAATGAGAACACACAAGAGAAGCAGCAATGGAGGGTGTGAAGGCAGAAACAAAATTGAAGTTTACAAATCAGGACAAAGAGGCCACCACTGAAGGTTTGAAGCATGCAGATGTTGTGATTCCTGTCACATCTCCATTGAACCTCACCTATTCATCTTGAGCAAAACCCAGACTGATCTTAGAGAATTATAGTGGATTCTTTTAAATTTAATCAAGCTGTGACTGTAATTTCATCTGTGTTCCATATGTGGTTTCTTTGTTTTTTCTTTTTTAAAAAATTTTTTACTGACGTATAGTTAATTTACAATGTTGTGTTAGTTTTGGGTGTACAGCAAAGTGATTCAGTTATATATTTTATATATATAATATATATATAATATAATATATATTTAATATAATATATATTATACATATTCTTTTTCAGATTATTTTCCACTATAGGTTATTATAAGATATTGAATATAGTTCCCTGTGCTATACAGTAGGTCCTTGTTCTTTATCCATTTTATATATAGTAGTCTGTATCTGTTAATCCCAAACTCCTAATTTAACCCTTACCCACCACCCCCCCTTTCTCCTTTGGTAACCATAAGTTTGTTTTCAGTGTCTGTAAGTCTATTTCTGCTTCGTAAATAAGTTCTTTTGTATCATTTTTTTTTTTAAGATTTCACAGATAAGTGATATCATATGATATTTGTCTTTCTTTGTCTGACTTACTTCACTTAGTATGGTAATCTCTATGTCCATCCATCCATTTTGCTGCAAATGGCATTATTTCATTTTTTTATGGCTGAGTAATATTCCATTGTATAAATATACACCATAGCTTCTTTATCTGTTCATCTGTTGCTGGGCACTTAGGTAGCTTCCATATCTTGACTACTGTAAATAGTGCTGCTGTGAACATTGTTTTCATCTTTTCTGGATATATGCCCAGGAGTGAGATTGCTGGATCATATGGTAACTCTATTTTTAGATTTTTAAGGCATATGTGGTTTCTTTACTGAAGCAAAGGAACACACCTCCTGATATCGGGTAGCCAATTATTGAATTGTTGGATTTTTTTATGTTAGTAAAACACCACAAAAAGCATATTGCTTTTCATTTACAAAACCAGAAATAAACTTTCACTGTTTTATCTTAGAGCTACATCAATACTGCAGCCCTCTCTTGTAATCTCACCCAAAAGAGCATTGATCACTTCTCCATACAAGACTTCATATTAGACCCTCCATTGATATCAGGTTGATAGGAATCAAAATTAGGAAGTAGCAACTATCTTGGATATTTTGGAAGGAAAGAAGCATATGTGTCAGAGGCTGAGAAATAAATCCCACTGAAATTCAAGGGTCTGGCAGCTTGGTGAGATATCTGGGGCATGTTTTAATATTCTTTCCAAGATGAAGGAAAAGTTTCCAGGTCTGACTCTTCTTAAAACTAAGAAAAAGATGTAATGCTTAGTGAGCCTCTTTGGATTTTGGAAGCCACATATGCTTTGGGGAATAATAGAAAGAATGCCAGTTTTGAGTGTGACAAAGCAAGAAAGGGCTTCTTCACAGGTTCCCCTTGCTATGTAAGCCACTCTGTCTCTTGGACTGTGTGACCCAGCCAACTCAGTGTTCTCGAAGTGTCTATAGAAGAGAGGTATGATGTATGGAAAGTCCCTATAGCTGACTCTGTACGGGCTTAACATTTTAGAACAAAACCATGTCGTCTTTAGCAGATAACTATTCTTTTGAGAAAGAACTTGGGGCTTATCACTGGGACCCATCAGAAAATAAACATTTTTCCAAGGGCCCCTAAGTTTTCCTGTAACCTAGATGTCCATAATGAACTGGAATTGTGTGATTCACTGAGGGATAGAGTCAAGTGTGCATAGCAGTGCCCTACTATCAGGTTGATAGTGATAGTGTTACTGATAATCAACCACTAGCAAAATTTTTTGACGGGGCTCTAACAGTCACTGAAGGCACTGAAGTGGCTCAGATTCCCGAGGTTCCTGCTAGTGCTGCTTTGCCTTCTGTCTCTCAACAGTCACCTATGGCCTCGTGGATAGTTCCCTGGGATGAGCTGACTAAAGAAGAAAAATCTGGGTCCTGATGTATACATGATTTTACATGATATGCTGAATCTATCCTGAAGTAGGTGTTTGAAGCAATATAGCCATATACTAGGGAGGTCTTAAAAGATAGTGAAGGAGATAAGTTCTTCCAGTGGGCAAAATTTCTAGCATTTCACATGGTTTCTCATTTTACTTGGTAGGGTTGATATCCAGATGTCCAGATCCACATTAATTCATGGGCAGTATTTAACAATTTGGCCAAATGGTTAAAAAAAATTAGGAAGGAACATGATTGGAAAATCAGTAATAAGAGGTCTAGGGAAGAAGTATATGACTAGGTCTTTTCAAATGGGCACAGACTCTGAAGGTATCTGTTCCCTTGTAATTGCTCATAAAGAGAAACATCAACAAAAGATGTTTGAACATTCTGGACAAAGAGACTCATTCTGTGAATGTCAGTTAGCATCTTTCCTCAGTCACCCCTACCCTTGTACGGTGAGCTTGTGAAAAAAGTGGCCATGGAAGCAGGGATGAAGACTGTATAAACTCTGCAACACAAACATCTATTCCACTATGCTGTTCTGGCTACAGGCACTGGTGAGTTTCCAAACTGCCAACAGCAAAGATCAGCCCTGAGCCCCCACTATGGCACGCAGAGTGTAAGCCAGCCATCTGTTTGAAGGTTGGTTGTATTGGTTGATTACTACCATGGAAGGAGCAGCGTTTGTTCTTACTAGAATAGATCCTTACTGTGAATATGGATTTGCCTTTCCTGTTCATGTTCAAACACTCCTTCCAAAGAAACTGTCTGTGGACTTACAGAATACCTTATTTGCTGTTATCATATTCCAGAGAGATTGATTCTGACCAGCCAGAAGACTAAAGTGCAGCAATGGGTTTATGCTGATGGAATGCATTGATTTTTCCATGTCTTCCATCACCTGGATCAGCTGAATAGTGAGAATTATGAAATAGCTTTTTAAAGACTAGGTTACAGTGCCAGCTGTTTTGGGTAATATCCTCAAGGCTGCAGAACATGTTCTGAATAGGCAACCTATTTGTGGTGCTCTGTCTCCCGTAGCCAGTAGCCTTGGTCTGGGAATCAACTGGAATGTGAGTGGTTCTTCTCACTGTTACTGATAATCAACCACTGGCAAAATTTTTGTCTCCTGTTCCCACAATTTTGGGCTATGCTGATTTAAAGGTCTTAGTTTTCAAGGAAGAAATGCTTTCACCAGAGGGCACATACTGTTTCCATTAAACTGGAAGCTGAGTCTGCCACCTGGCTATTTTGGGCTCCTCATACCACTAAACTACGAGGCGTGAGGCTGGGACCACTGATCTTATTAAGGGGGAATTCAGTTGCTAGTACACAGTAGGCACAGGGAGGAATGTTTGCAACAGAGGAATACTTCTGGAACACCTCTTATTATTACCATGCTTTGTGATAAAAGTTAACTGTAAACTACAACCCAATGCAGGCAGTACTGCACATGGCCAGATTCATTAGCAATGAAGGTTTAGATCATCCCACCCAGCAAAGAAAGCATGACCAGCTAAGCTGTTTTCTGAGGCCAAAGAGAATAAGGAATCGGTATTGAAAGAACATCATAAATACCAAATATGACCACATGATCAGTTGTAGAAATGATGACTATCTAATCTAAGGTATGTTAGCAAATAAAATTTATCTCAAAATTTAATTTACAAGATATCAAAACTGGTGTGTGACTCAGCTAGAAGAGAAATGAACATCACCCAAATATGGATGAATTGACTTTGTCTATGCTTTTGGGTAGAAGATAAATGTGTTTTGGTTGTAATAGGAATGACATCATGTTAGATGGATTTTGCTGTTCTCTTTATTTGTAAGTTAAGTATGATTAAAAGAGGTGTGTATGTGTCATGCTGACAGGGAATGGACTCTGCTAGATTGTGGTATATCAGTGTGGTTAAGCTGTGAACTTTATTTTCTAGAATCCATTTTCCTTCTTGGTTCTATTTTAGAAGTAAAAAGTAAAAAGGGAATGTTACTCCAGGTTTGGAAGGAGCTATCACTCAAGCAAGGTTATTTCATTGAGATCCAGTGGTGAGCAGACAGGCAGTAGCCAGCAGATCCCAGCTTGCCTTCAGTCTCCTCTGCCTCACCTCTGCATCACCTTCCAGGCTGCGGGCTCTGTTGTGTAATGGCAGCCTTAGGTCCACCCCCAGATACCTGCTACAGATCCATAAAGGTGGAGCTACTCAGTGGCAAAAGCTTTACACAGGCCCCTCCCTGAATCCCCTTTCGTGATTCCATTTGGTGACTAGACATGCTTTGTTCCCCTGCTTTCCCTGCAAGTGCCATGTTACATCACAGATGCACACATTTGTACCCAGATCCCCAGACTCTGAGGTGTTTCAAATGAACAGAGTTATTTTAGAATGTTCCTAGAGCTGACTCCTACAGCCTTGGCCCCAGGTAATTCTTTTCCTCCACTTCTCATCATTGCTTATGCTTTCCATACCCATGCCTGATAGCCGCTTACCCAAGAAGCCTGAAACTGTTACTGAATTCAAGTTTTTGATTTAAGTGGGTGAATTGAGGGTGGCTCAATACCTCTAAAGATCCTCATCCCTCTTGTTTCCAAGTCCAGCCTTCTCTTTAGCTGCCTGCCAGCGGATCCAGTCTGAGACTCACTCCCAGGTCCAGTTCACCTCAGTGATAAGGGCTGAAATAATTTAACAACGCCATCTCCTTCGGTAGGAAGCTTGCTGAAGACTCCTCACTCTGGTCCCAAGGTTGAGATAAATGCTTTACAGAGACTCTAAATAAAATGATCATTGTTCATGATATTTAAATATTAAGCATATCAAATTGTTTTCTCCTGGAATAAGATAGGGCTCATTCTGTCAGATCTTTCCTTTTCCTTTTGAAAGCATTCATAAATAATTTATACTTTATATAAGCATAGACAAGCCATGCATATTACAGTTTTAGGTACCAGACTTTCTCAGAGCTGACCAAGCGGTAGGTACAATTAAGGTAAAATTAATAACAAAAATTGCCCTGTCTTTAAGCCCCGCTAGATTAATTGCTGGAACCTTAAGCCAACCCTTCCTGAAAAAACCCCATTGTGGCCAGCCTCTTTGTTCTAGGTTTCTGATATTTTCCTCTCTGTTGCTACTTCAGTTTCTCATGGGGCTTCTCCAAGCTTTGTGTTAATTGACCTTTCATAGTCTTGGCTGCTGCTCCAATCGCACTGCCCTAAGATTTCATTCTTCTCTTCATCGCTGCTGTTAACCTTATCACAGATGGCCTAATCCAGCCCCTAATGACGGCATCACTAAAATAGCAGAAGGACCCTCTCCCAACATTATTACAATGTTTTATCAGGTCCCACACTGAGATGCCTTTCATTCTATTTCTTTTAGAACTCCAAGTAGCTCATGAGCTCTATCATTTGACTCATTTTAATTTTATTGCATAGAGTACTGCTTAGAATCCTGGTACAAAATCTCCCAGGGGCTAATTTGAAAAACAATTTCCTTCTTGATAATCTCTTCTCTGTCTCCCTCTCTTCCCACAGATACCCAATTAATATCCCTGAATAGAATCAGTACATTCTAACAGTTTCCTCAGAGTGAATTTTTTCTCCATTGACTTTGTTTTAGAAGTGCAAAGATACCCTTAATTTACTCTGTATTCTCAGAACCTGCTTTCCAGAAACGTCTGCCTTTACTCAGTACCCTCAAAAAAGGCTCTTTAATCCTTCAGAGATTTATCCTCACTTTTCCTAGCATGCCCTGATGTATTCTGAGATGCCAAAGTGCTAATAATGAGCCCAGATTAAGACTCCCTCCTGGTGTCCTAAATATATATGTTCATCAAACTGTAAGTTCTGACATTACCATTGGGCTTAGAGCAGCCACGAACTGTGTTTTCAGGTAATTTACAATGCACTAGATGACATATAAAAGGAAAAAGACTGTACCTGGGTGCCTATATGAAATGTATAATTAGACAATAAAGTCATTTTATAATTGTATACTTTGAAAATATCAATCCTTTGATTTTATTTTTCCTAGCTGACAGAAAAGAAAATTTCAAAAAAAAACAGGTATTTTGCTTGTATAAGTAAAATATTCCTATTACATAGTAATATATACCACTATGAAATAAATGGTACCCAGTGACATGTTGGAAAAATAACTTTGTTCCCTCTGTTTTACTATTACAATTTGGAATACTAACATTCAAGAATTCCTCCCAGGTCTGAAAAAAAATTGTACCCAGCTTTAAGTAAAATATTCCTATTACATAGTAATATATACCACTATGAAATAAATGGTACCCAATGACGTGTTGGAAAAATAACTTTATTCCCTCTGTTTCATTATTACAGTTTAGAATACTAACATTCAAGAATTCCTCCCAGGTCTGAAAAAAAATTGTACCCAGCTTTAAAAATAGGACTTCCTTCTTCTTTTTGAAGTCTACAAAAAACTTCCTTCTCTCAAGACTGATTGAAATAATTTATCAGTTACTATTAAAATTCTTCTCCATTCACTGGGTTTGGAAAGCACAGAATCATAAGAACTAAAATCTCCTAGTTCCCCTCTCATTCTGTAAATGCTAGAGAACTGTGGGTACAACCAGATAAAAAGTGGCATTATCTCAAAAGTTTCAGTAAATAATGGATCTTAAATGAAGAGTCCAGACAGAGTCACAGTGGCTTGGATGAGTCAGCCTGCGATGGGAAGCTGCCCTGGCACAGTGAGGTGGTGAGAGCTCTAAGGTTTGTGTCTCCTTTATACGGTCCAGGTGTTCTCTTAGTTGAAGAAGGACCTTTTTGTCCATATTTCTTTCGGTGCTTTCTTTCCCCCTTCAGTAGAATCATGGGTCAGACCCTCCAAATTGAGAAAGAAAACCGATTTTCTATGGGATCATAGAATTTTCTGCACAATAGGAATACACTAGCTGAAGAGGTCACTCCAAAACTGAAAAAACAAAATGAAGTGGTTCCGAAATATAAACTAGAAGTTGTGGTGCTTTGTCACCTGCTGCTGCTCTTCCATTTAATAATAGAGTAATTGCTAATTCACGATGATAAGCCAAAAGGAGGATGATTATGCATGTGCCTGAACAATGGTAAGAAGTGGCACTTTGTTTCCTGTGGCTGCCACCCAACAAAGGCAGCAGTGAGAAGCAGGATCTGGTTACCCTGGTAGCCATGGTGCTGAAGCCGGCCATCTTGGCATCGCTCCGACTGGGCTGTCTTTGTACTCACAGACTGCCAGTGCCCTCCCTGTTGAAAGGATGAATATGTGGGCCTTTACACAACATCGTGGCTTAAATTAGTTGGATACATGGGGCCTCTTGCAGCACCTGCTCCCATTCTCAAATTCCAGCTCTGTTGGGAATTATTATCTAGCTCCCTTCTTCTCTCACCCTCTCCCTTTGTAATTATGTTTAATCCCACAGACACCTGCCTTGGCTCTGGGGGACTACTGATAAAAAGAGATGAAAAGACCTTTTTTCCATTTGTATCCAAATCTACCAAATAAACACAACAGGCCCTGGCTAATTAAACATGTCTAAGGGGAAGGTGTGAGAAACCCCCCATGAATAAGCCGGAGTGCATACTCTCCAATTCTGTGGGGTCATCTTCGCCTGGCTCCAAATTCAGAAAAATTTCTAAACCATATTTAAAACGTCCTATCCCTGCAGCTTCTGATAGCAGTTCTGCTTAGATCTGCGATGACTGGATTTTAAGCACAGTTTTATTTGAAATGCATTGTATTCCTCACTTTGTTGACTGAGGATAAGGCAGGTAAATGACAGACCACATAATCTGTTATTGAAACATTAACTTGAAAATTTCATAACTCAGAATAGGAGAGTTTTCTTTTCTTTTTTTTTTTCTTTTTTTAATGCTATTCTTGTCTGCTTACATTCTTTTTATGTATGTATGTATGTATGTATGTATGTATGGCTGTGTTGGGTCTTCGTTTCTGTGCGAGGGCTTTCTCTAGTTGTGGCAAGCGGGGGCCACTCTTCATCGCGGTGCGGGGGCCACTCTTCATCGCGGTGCGCGGGCCTCTCACTATCGCGGCCTCTCTTGTTGCGGAGCACAGGCTCCAGACGCGCAGGCTCAGTAATTGTGGCTCACGGGCCGAGTTGCTCTGCGGCATGTGGGATCTTCCCAGACCAGGGCTCGAACCCGCGTCCCCTGCATTGGCAGGCAGATTCTCAACCACTGCGCCACCAGGGAAGCCCGAGAGTTTTCTTTTTAACATGTTTTTCAACCCCCCATCACCCAGATTTAAAATTAGTTTTATTAAAATTATTTAAAAATAACTTTTACATTACAAATTACTTTTACATTGAAAATATAGCATAAATCTTCATCTATCATCCTTTGAAATATTTGTGTTTGAAGTAAAACATTTTAGAAAATGGCATAGTTTGTTCTGAGTATTCATTGGCATACTATACAGAAACAAACAATATTTTTATCTCTAAACAGTTATGAAGGATCCTGGGACATTTGTGTTTTGGTGAAATTTAACTAAAATATTTAAGGGAAAAAAAGTTTGGAGAGACTGGTTGGGGGATGTGAAAGATTGTAAATAATTGAAAATAATATCTTAATATACAAAATAATTACTGAACAGTAGAAATTTCCTTTCGCTTTCCACACTGAGGGTTAATGTAATCAATAGAAAACCTGACAGAAGTCTGAAGCATGACACTTTAAATTCCATGGGACATGGTTCTAAATTTTGTTAAAAGTCTTATTGAGAAGCAGCCTTTCTTTAGTCTCAGAGTTTGTGGATAGATGTGGGTAGAACAGGGCATCAGTTTGGATCATCCTCTTGTGTGAGAGAAATGACTTTTTTTCTTGTTTAGGACCAAAGGTAAAGGAAAAACAATTTAAATATATAAACAAGTTTACAGTCAAAATACAAAGTCATATGGGCTAAAAAAAGTCCTGCTTAAAAAACAAACATTCTATTGGAGTCTCCTAGTACAGAATTCAAAGTTCAAGCATACACACCTATGCATTTATGCACTTGAGCTTTCCTTTTCATATTTCGCTAAAATGTTTTTTATTCATATTTTGCTAAAATCTTAGTCTACATAAATCTACATAAATTACATAAATGACCAAACCTGCGTAAATCTGCCATAATAATGCTCATGTTTTTCTGGGTGTATGTTGTTTCTCATCTGTATTAAATAGTTCAGGAATATGTCATTAAACATCACATGACATTTTGGAATATTTTGGGAGAGTAACTGGAACATGTTGGCAAACAAGAATGTTTTATTAGAAGAGGCAGAACATCAGATACGAGGCATTATATTAAGGACTGTGAATGTCTTGATGAATGTAATGGTGCCTTGAGATAGTTTATGATCTGAGGTGATAATATTTAATGTTGAATGTGAGAAAAAATAGAGCTTCAGTGTATATTTTTATTTAAAAATAAGAAAGGAATAAGGTGAGACAGTGGAAATGTACTCAATATATGAACGTATTTACTCTGGATCCCCCATTCCATCCATCTGCTGAGTGCCTCGTGTATTTCAGAGTAGGCGATGTACCAGGAGGAAGCATCCACCCCCACAGAGGGACTACCGGTGGTTTCTTCATGCAGGTGTTGGCTTTCAAAGCTGTGTGATATATTGCAATTTGCATGCCTTTAGTTAAGTGGGATTTTAAATGATATTATACTCTTTTAACTGAACTAAATCCTCATGAAATGGGCAAGTGGCATAAAAAGAGTCCTGAGGAGAAAGTATGGGTCAAAAATAATACAGATCACGTAATTGCAGCAAACAATAAGAGATGGTAGCGCTGATACTTCTCTATTTCCTATGAGCTCTTCATCAACTGCTTCAGAAGGAGGAAAGGATGATATAATTATATCTGATGAGAAATCGGTACCTCAGAATTAATATTACAAAGAAGATTATTTAAAATATACTTATCTACCATGGTTAATGATGGATGAGCCTTGCCTTAGCTATATATTTTGCCTCAAGATTTTAGCTAGGAATAGTGAAGCTGTAACACTTAGCAAGATATTTTAAAATATTATTATTTCATTTTTATCTCATGCTTTATTTTTCCTATTTGTGTGTGCAGATAATAATGCATAGATGGATTAGTACCTTATTAGATCTGCATCCTACATATGTACATTATAACATTATCTGGTCTAAGAGATTTGCATTTGATTGTTGGTTGTCCTCTATGCTCCACGTGTTGTTGGCTGAATCATATAAACCTCCCTGGGCATCAGTTTCCTCAACTAGAAAATGATACGCAGTTACCATGTCCAAGTGAATTGTTTGGGTTGGTAAAAACTTAATGATGCCTAGCTTCAGTAATCTGTGCCAGGGTTTTAATGAAAAGTGAAAAAGTCCCATATGCCCTTTCCCAGAATCCTTAACTAACAGTCTATCTGTTAGACTTTGCTTCACCAAAAGAAATCCATTGGTTGAGATCTCACAACTTAAAGGAAGCATGAAGTTATCTCCAGGCTCTGACTGAAAATAAAAATTATACATGTATGGTTTCCAAGGTAGTGTTGCTACCAAAAACATATGTATATTTAGGAAATCTGCTTGAACTTTGGGTGACCTGAAATCTACCAGCACACATTACAGGCTGGGACATCTGGTGGTCAATAAACTTATTTATTTATTTATTTATTTAACATGAAGCAGCTGTACTGGAGCAGATGACCAGAGGCTGTGCAATCAGAGTGTGAATAGCTGAATTAGTAAATCATATTAGGCTTCTTAGGCACTTGTTTAAGGGCTGCATGTGCCTTTTTAATTTTCCTTTATTAAGGTCGGCCCCAAACATAGCGGTGTTAGCAGTAGGGTTATTAGTGACTTATTTGCCTCATTAAAATTTATGGCACATTTTACATCCACCATCTGGGGCAATGTCTCCCCTCTTCACTG
Source organism: Eubalaena glacialis (assembly GCF_028564815.1). Lineage (NCBI taxonomy): Eukaryota > Metazoa > Chordata > Mammalia > Artiodactyla > Balaenidae > Eubalaena > Eubalaena glacialis. The sequence goes on along the minus strand of NC_083722.1, from coordinate 18,955,518 downwards.
TTAACGTGTAACTTAAAACCATGGCTGGCACTGATAATTCCTGAAAAAATACTCTGTAGCTGGAATTCTTTTTTTCTAATGCCAGGATTATACTGCCAGGAACTCAATACACAAACACCATAAGAGCAAAGGCAATGTTTCCAGTCCAGCCACACTCAGTCACTGCTAGGACACAAAGTCTTATATTCAAGAGTTTTTTTTTTTCTGTAAGTTTCTTGTTTTTAGGTAAAGCAAAGAAAAAAATAAGAGGGGAGTTGTTATTTTAAGGTTGTAAACCCTGTGGAAAAAAGGAAAAATCTTAAAATTCATTGCCAGAATACTGAATATTTTGATCTCCTGTGGTTTAATTCAACAATATTTGGGTTTAGGAGGTTGCAAATACATAAATCACAGTATGGATTTAAAGTAATGGACTGAGATATTTAAGAGGTGATGGGCTTTCAGGGCTTGCCTGATCCACGAAATTGTCTGATTAAATCCTGAGAAAAATATTAGCAATGGCGGTGTAAGCACTACTTCCAAGCTTAACGTCTTATCCCTTGTTGAAATGCATGGGATGGAAATCTATGAGGTTGGAATGGAAGACTCTTGAATACAGAATCTGAGATACATTTCACAGTAGAACCCATGAGATGGAAAGGATATTTGGGATAATACTTTGTAAATCCAGTATTTCTTTTGGTCAACACACACACACACACACACAAACACACTACTAGAATTCTTCGTATAGATATCATTCTCTTTAGTTTCCAAGATTTAACATTAGACTGTAAATGTACTACAGTAAATGACTGAGTTAAGGTCGTTGTTCTCAAAGAGAACATATTCTGGTCCCATTTGTGTCACTTACTGGCTGTATAAACTCTGTTTTATGTTTCCTTATTTGCAAAAGGGGAGAAGAAATATCTTTAAACCTATTGTCTAAAGTTTGTAATAATCAAATTAGAACATGAATGTTTAAAATTTAAAAAAGAATCTTAAAGCATTATTAAAAAGCAAGCTGTGCATTATTGTTTCCAATAAGAAAATAAAATATTTGAATAAAAGAGGATCTTATAAAGCTAGAGTCCACCCTTCCAGACAATACTTAAAAGAATCAAACAGATGAGATAATATCTTAGTATTAAAAACTCCAGGAATGAGAAATTCACTGCAAGGATTAAAAGCCCTTACTGACAGATTTTTCTCACTTCTAACCTGAATTTCTGCTCTTTTCTTAGGAGCCCATTTTATCTTTTCACAAAGTACAGTCTCCTCACCGGAAATGGGAGAATAGATGAGTAAAGACCCTTCTGATCTTAAAGTGACTTTCACTAAATTTTTCCTCAGTTTTTCTTTTCTAAGTAAAATAATGAAGTTTAATTTTTTTCCCCAAAAGGACTATTTTACATCCTGAGAATCTTCTTGATTCTTATGATTTCCCTAATCAACTTTATCCTCAGAGAAAAGAACCGAACCTAATACACACGCAACTAAGTATCCAGTTAAAACATCGTCTAATTAGAACTAGAGTCTGTACTCCCCTTAGTAAACTCAATAATATAGTTAGATTTGTAACACACACCCAGACATAAATGAGTCTTGATTTTAGACCAAGTTCTGTAAGAAGTGATGTTAATCTAGTTTAATCCCTTCCAAGTACCAAAACCTTGACTAAGATTTTTGGCTATAGTTTCAGAAGAACTTGGAGATTTATGAAGATTATAACAGGATTTATGAAAAAATTATTGAGTCCATTCTCTAGTGATGAAAATTATGTCCACTTTACTATTCATATTCAAATCACGTTTCTCTGTCACAATAAATTTTAAAAATTCCAGATAGAGACTGCTCTGACAGCCTGAATCCCGGTGTGAAAATAAATTTGAGCCTATCTGTTGCCTTCCTAAAATGGACATGTAGTGTGACTGTTGTTTAAAGACAATAGTCTATATTGATATTTTGGGGATACAGCCCATTCTTGCTGATACAGTTATGGATTACTTTTGATGCAAACAGAAAAAAAATATAAGCCTAAATGTGTATGTTTAATATTTACACAGATTCCCACTTACACTAAGGGTGTAGAAAGCCACATGAGAGCATCACTCTTATCTTAATGACAAGAAAAACCTATCTAATCTTGAACATTCATATTGTTTAGCTCATCATAGAGCTCAAATCACAAGACAACCAGGTAAACTAAATTCTGAAAGGTGTTAAGACCCTCCAAGGAGAGATGGGTCACATGAATATTTTACCTTTGGCAAGCATGGAAAGATGCGGGAACTGCCATAAAAGTGGGCAAGGAAACTACAAATAAAATGTCAACTAATTATTAAAGACTGAGTATGGGTTAAAATGTTACTTTAAAATCACCAGAAACACCACTCAAAAGGGGAGTCTGCACCCACTGCCAGCCGTTAACCACAGGCTTCCACTGAGTGATCATATAAGATAATTGGGATACAGTCAGGAGACTTGAGAGAAACATCTTTTATAGTACAAATGTGCAGGTCCTGTCTAGGTTTAAGGATGTAAAAGTACTACCTGGAGAAGCTTTCTATGCTTACATGATTACAGGATGATGATCAGCTGCTGCTACCCATCCCTGGACCCTGCTTGGACATGAGAAAAAAACTATCTGCTGTTGGAGGATGGGAAAGATATCCTCTTACCTTCCCAGTTTCTACCTTGGTTTTCGGCATAGGTATGCTATCATTGAGGGAAATGTAGGAAACCAATCTCCACAGTGTGCTGATGTGATGCAAAAACATCTGCTACTCTGGAGTAACAGGAAAACATCTGGTACCCAGGATCCTGCATTGGTACAAGGCAGAGATCTTCTGTTGCTAGGAGAGGGCAGGAAAATCACTCTCATTAAAGATTCCCACCAGTACAGAGCAGAGTTTGACTGACATGGGATGTGGGTAGAATGTCCACTCTCTAGACCCTGCATTTGAGGAAGAGGTTGTTTGCCAGTAGGGAAGGAACAGAAATGCTGAGAAAGCTCTCCTTTTGATGTTCAGGTGTATATGGCATGCTGAAGGCTGAAGGTAGAACAGAAGAATGGAGAAATACCCTACTCCTACCACAGCCCTACACCAAGTAAAAATCAACAGAAATATATCCCGAGGAAAGGGCAAGAGTGTGGAGACAAGACCTTGCTGAAATCTGAGGGTGGAGAAGGAATACAAAGAAAATTCTTTAACACTCCAGGCCTCATGGTAAGCAAAAGTAGCAGTAGTCTACCACTAGAGGAATTAAAGTCTGTGGAAGACTAAAAGTAACTAGGGCAATAATAAAACTGTACGTATTCCCAACTACAGACTAGAATGACTCAATCAAGTACACTAATGACTTGATAAAAGAAGAGGCATGCTCATTTTCAAGAATAAATACTATTTTTCTCAGTCTCTGCTGCTGTGCTTGTTCCACACATCAAGTCTAGCATCCAATAAAAACTTAGGAGAAACACAAAACAAAAAAGGCAAGCAAAACCCCCTCGTTTTCAAAATTCAAAAACAATCAACAGGAACATATTTAGAAATGACCGAGTTGTTGGAACAGTGATTTAAAACATAATAATATGTTATATAATATAGTAGAAAAGATAAACGATATGCATAACAGGTGAGGAATTTCAGCAGAGAGATTACAATTATACAAAGGAGTCAAATGGAAATGCTAGAAATGAAAAACAATATTAGAGATGAATAATTTCCTCAATTAGCTTACAACTAGACTGAACACAGCACAGCAAAACAAATCAGTCAACTTGAAAATGGTTATAGGAATTTTAACAACTATAACACACACACACACACACACACACACACACAGAGGAATGTCAGGAAAAAAAATAGAGCAGAGCTTCAAAGAGCTGTAGAATAGTGGACAAATTTAGAGACTTGAAGTTGCAAAAGACAATAAAGAGAATGGGGAAGAAGAAAACAAAAGGTAAGGAGAAAATCATGAAAGTGGCCAAGGAAAAAAAGAGACATTACAGACACAATTTAAAAGATAAGAACCACAAGTCTTCTTAATCCAGAAGAAAATAGAACAATATAATGAAATTACTAAAAGAAAAAAATGAAAAATCTATGTCCACTTAAAATATGTTCCATAAATTATGATAAAAGAAAATATTTTTGGAAAACACAAGCTGAGAAGAGTTACTGCCAGTAGGCTTAACCTGCAAAAAATGTTAAGGAAAGTTATTCAGTAGAAGAAAAATGATATCCAGATGAAAATTTGAGTGTACACAATAAATGAAAGTAAACTAGAAATATTAAAAAATGCAAGTAAATATAAAGAAATTATTTTTAATCTTTTAAAACAGACTATTAATAATAATCCAATGTAAAATTAATAACAATGGAATTTTATAAGCTATATAGAAATGAAATGTGACAATAATCTCACAAAGAATGGAAGTCAGTAATGGTTCTGACATCTTATGTTAAATAATGTAAAATAACATTATCTGAAAGTAAACTGTAAAAAATTAAAATGATAGATTGCACATGTTTAGAGCAACTACTGAAGGGAATGAAACAAAGAGATATAGTTTACAAGCAAGAAGAAGAAAAAATAGATCATAAAGTTATTCTATGGCATGGAAGAGCAAAACTAGGATACAGAATAAATAGAACAAATAGAACACAGCATGTGGTAGATTTAACCCAACTATATTTGTAATTACATTAAATATAAATGTTGTAAACAGCACAATTAAAAAGCAAGAATAGATGAATGATAAAGACCTTACTCTATGCTACCTAGTGGAAACCCAGTTTTTTTTAAAAAAGAGACATAGATAGATTACAAGTAAAATGAAAGAAGATATACCATGTGTATTAGCTCCCTGTAGCTGCTACGGCAAATTACCGCAAACTTGGTGGCTTAAAACAATAGCAATTTATTTTCTCACAGTTTTGGAGACCAAAAGTCTGAAATCAGTATCATATCACTGAACCAAGAATCAATGTCAGCATCAGTGTAGTCCCTCCAGAGGCTCAAGGGGAGAATCTGCTTCTTACCTTTTTCAGCTTATGGTGACTTCCAGCATTCATAGATTTGTGGCTGCATCACTCTAATCACTGCCTCAAGGTCATATTACATTCACCTCTTATGTCTGTGTAAAATTTCCCTCTGTCTCTCTCTCATAAGGACAACTGTGATTGCGTTAGGACTCATACAGATAATCCAGGATAATCTCCCTCTCTCTTAAGATTCTTAATTACATGTGCAAAGTCTTTGCCATATAAGGTGACATTTACTGGTCCAGAAATTCATTAATTAAGGTAATACCTTTAGAAATTTGCAAATTGCTTAAATTCAAATTAAGCAGAAGGAAGGTAATAATAAAGGTAAAAGCAAACAACAAACAAAACACAATGGAATGGTACAGAAAGACGATAGAGAAAAATCAAAGCGAGCCAAATTTGTTCTGAGAAAATATCAATACAATTGGAAAACTTTACCTGAATTAATGAAGGAAAATAAAGGGGAGAAACATAAACAACCAATATGAGGAATGAAAGGAATAATTATAGAAAACACAAATATTAAAAGGGTGAAACTGGAGTATTGCAAGCAATCTTTTGCCAATAAATTCCACAATTAAGATGAAAAGATGAATTAATTGAACGACACAAACCAAAAGAGTTTACTCAAGAAGAAATAGATAGCTAGCACTAATAGCTCTATATCAATTAAGTAAACTGAATTAGTAATTTAAAACTTTTTCAAAAAGAAAATTTCAGGCCTATATAATTTCACTGTTGAATTCTACCTAATATTTTAAAATAAAAAATTATAATTCTATACAAAGTTTTCCAGGATATAAAAGATAATGGCAAATTTTCCAACTCATTTTATGAGTTTAGAATTACCCAGAAAACAAAATGAGACCAAGATATTACTAGAAAAGAAAACTACAGACCTATATCCCATCTTTTTAAAGATTTTAAAAATTATTTAAAAATTATCAAATCATAATCAGCCATATATAAAAGTGATAACTATTTATGTCCAAATAGGATTTATCCTAGAAATGCAAAGTTAGTTCAACATGTGAAAATTAATCAATTTAATTCATCACATTCAGAGACTAAAAAAGAAAAAAATACTTATATCAGTAGAGACAGCAAAAGTATTTGACAAAATTCAATATACATTTGGGATAAAAAAGTAATAACTCTCAGCAGACAAACAATAGAAGTGAACTGCCTTAACCTGATAGAGTGCACGTATGAAAACCTAGAGCTAACATCATATATAATGGTGAAAGACAGAATGCTTTCACCGTAATATCAGGAACAAAGCAAAGATATCTCACTCACCACTTGTATTCAACATTGTATTGGAAGTCCTATCTAATTCTGTAAAGCAAGAAAAAAAAAGGCACCCAATTTGGAAAACATTTTATCTGCAGCAATATTATTCTCTAATTAGAAAAATTATAAAATATCTACAAAAAGCTTTCTGGAGGTAATATGTGATTTTAGCAAGGTGACAGGACACCAGTTCACACAAATATCAGTCACATTTCAATATGCCTGCAATGTCCAATGTCCTGGAAATTGAAGTGAAAATAAAAACTTTGAAATATATCAAAATATAAAGTATTTAAGACTAAATTTAACAAAACACATGAAAGACCTATAAACTGAAAACTCCAAAATATTGCTGAGAGAAATTAAAGAAAATCTAAATAAATGAAATTGTGTACTATGTTCATGTGTTGAGTCTCAAAATTGTTATAATTTAATTTCTTCTCAATTATCTCTAAAAATTCAAAGTACACAATCAAAATCCAGGCAGATATTTTTATAGAAATTGAAATATTTATTTTAAATTTATATGAAAATAAATACAGCAGTTTGACTAGGATATGTTTAAATGAGATTTTCCTTGTGTTGATTCTGCTTGGTGTTTGCTAAGCTTTTTGAATCTGTAATTTTATGTCTTTCATTGAATTTTGTAAATTTTCAGCCATTATTTATTCTAACATTTTTTTACTCCATTATTTCTCTCTTCTTTTCTTTTGAATCATCTCATAAGTCACTTAAGTACTGCTCATTTTTGGTCTTTTTTTTCCCCCTTTATGTTCTTCATTTCTATTGTACTGACTTCAAATGGAAATCTTTCCTATGTAATCTCCATTTTGCTGTTAATTTGGTGAAATTTTAATTTTAAATATTATATTTCTCAGTTCTGTAATTTCCATTAGATTCTTTTTTTATACTTTCTATATCTCTGCTGAGATTCTCTGTCAATATGAGCAGATTTTCTTTTATACTGTAGTCTTAAGCATACTAATAATAGCTACTTATGTGCTATTCCAACATCTACGAATAGAGTTGGTCTCTATTCATTGTCTTTTCTGTACAGAATGGCTTATGTTTTCCTATTTCTTCTTATGTTGAGTCATTTTGGATTGTATCCTGTACATTATGAATGACATGTCATTGAAACTCTGGGCCCATTATATGTTCCTCTAAAGAGTTCTGTGTTTGTTTTTGCAGACTGTTAACTTGGCTTAACTCAAACTGAAAATTTTGTTTTGTTTTCCTTGCAGTTGTTTTTTTTAGTCTTGCCAGGGCTGCTTGTTGCTTGCACAATGCATGTATTTGAATCATACAAGGGTCAGTCAGAGACCGAGAGTGTATATATATATATATATATATAGAATTTGAGGCTCCCCTTCTCTGACTTTTTCTTTTCTAGAATTAATGCCTTCACTTTCAAGGGATGTGGTTGCCTCAAACACTATTGTGATTTGTCAGTCCAGCGATGTTGAGGTTTTTCTACTGGAATTAGAGCTATCCAACATTGAGTACTGGAGACTACTCTCAGGATGAAAGATGTAAAATAAGAAATTCAGACAGTATCATTCCTGTCTTAGTTTCCTTTTATTGTCACATAAATTACCTTAAACATGGTATCTTAAAAAAGAAATACACTACCAAACGTAAAATAGATAGCTAGTGGGAAGCAGCCGCATAGCACATGGAGATCAGCTTGGTGCTTTGTGAGCACCTAGAGGGGTGGGATAGGGAGGGTGGGAGGGAGGGAGACGCAAGAGGGAAGAGATATGGGAACATATGTATATGTATAACTGATTCACTTTGTTATAAAGCAGAAACTAACACACCATTGTAAAGCAATTATACTCCGATAAAGATGTTAAAAAAAAAAAAAAGAAACTTACTTTGGAAGCCAGAAGTCCGAAATCTAGGTGTGAGTAGGGCCTTGCTTTCTCTGAAGGTTCTAGGGGAGGATCCTTCTTTACCTTTTCCTAGCTTCTGGTGATTGCCAGCAAACCTCGATGTTCCTTGGCTTGTAGATGCTTCACTCCAATTGCTGCCTCCATCATCACATGCCATTCTCCCTGTGTGTCTTCATGTTCAAATTTCCCTCTTCTTTCAAGGAAATCAGTCATTGCTGTATGACCTCATCCTAACTTGATTGCATCTCCAAAGACCCTAATTCTAAATAAGGTCACATTCATAGGTATGGAGATTAGAACTTGAACATATTTTTTTTGGGGGGGACACATTTCTACTGACTATAATTCCCTTCTTTCAAATGTTCTGCTCCCATTCTTTGTCTCTTTTTGTTCACTCTCTGGTACCTTCAAGCAGTTGATTTCTAATTTTTCCAGAATTTATAATTGTTATCTCTAGCAGGGTTGGTTTTATAGAAGCTATTAAACCATACTTGTAGTGGAACTTTCCTTCCTTACTGCTATGCCCCCCACCCTGTCCATATCTATCTGTCTATCTATCTATTATCTATCTATCTATCTATCTATCTATCTATCTATCTATCTATCTATCTATCTCCTTTCTGTCTCAGTTGCTTTGTGTGCATGTGTGTGTCTTTCCCTCTTTCACCACAACAAAAATACAAAATCTAGGCCCTTATGATTTTGGATAGAAGATTTATGATTCTGTTGGATTCAAGCCCAGATAATTCTTAGTTGCTTATTATATACTTCTTCAATCAGAAGTTTGCTCCATTCTTTAAGACAAAATAAATAAAACAAGTAGACAAAATGAGTTGGAAAAATGGGAGAATTTCCTTTTTGTCTTATATTTTTGTAGCATTTTTACCTCAAATTTTATGGAATATAACTAAAAACACACATATTTCTTAATGACTACATGCTACCCCACTGAAAAAATAATTTGAACATTTTATGTTTGATTTGGAAGACAGAAAGAAAATGAGGCAAAAACCGTCTCTGTCTATAAACACTCAGGATTTTTGAAGAACTATTTGACTGTTTGAACTTCAATTTCTACATCCATTAGGGTTATTTGTGAGGATGAGTTATTAGGTTGGCCAGAAAGTTCATTTGGTTAGTGAATACGTTGTTCAATAAAGTTCTTTGTGAAAATGAAAAATGTGTTTTTTACTTAAAACCAAATGAACTTTTTGGCCAACCCAATACATCATTTGAGTTACAATGTGTGGCACGTCCAAGTAAAAATAGACCTTGTTCACCAGAATTCAGCCTTATGTTGTCATTCATTTTTCCATGCTTTCATTTCTCCTTAATACATTTTGATAGGACTTTTAAAAAATATAGCTTTATAGTTACAACAAAATGACTAGTTGAAATAAGTGGAATCCTTACTACATATAACTTGGATCATCCATTGGTTTTGATTTGGGTTTTTCTCCTGAAAGCTGCTTTCAGAACCACTCTCAAATCCTTGTACTACGTATAGTGAGCCAGTATCATGCATACGATTCTAGATACTCTCTTCAAAAATGTGAGTTTTTTATTTTCCTGTTAAAAAAATGGGATTATGAGCAGCTACCTTCTCTGTAAATTCTGTCTTAGTAGAAGTACAGGAAGTCTTTTGTTAATTTGAGTATTCAAGTTTTACAAGTATAGATTCACTCTTTTTTTTTTTTTTATCCCTAGGCACTCAACTTTGCTGTGCCTACAATGTGGATAATAACATATGCCTTATGCATGCTTCTGAGAAGTGCAAAAAAAGTTAATTAGAAAATGTCAAGAAAGCTCTCCCAGATCCTTAGAGGGAAGAAAATCATGTGACTACAATATATCATTAGTATAAAAATAAAATCATTCCCAATCCCATAGCTCTAAAAGGGTCTTTACACATTGCTAGTGCTTTTAAGAAATAAAATTATGGACTCACTGAACTGGAAAGAATCTCAAGAAGTCATGTGGCCCACTCCCTGATTCGGGAGAGACCAATTCTACCATCCCCTATGACTTCCTAACCTGTTTTTAATATGACTAAAGAGAAACATTCCACAACTTCATTTGATAATTTGCTTAATATCTCTCACCCACACAGAAATATTGTTTTAATCTCTGTTTTAGGAAATGTAACAGAATCTAATTGAAGAGAATATGATTCAAGATACAGACTGGAATTTCTTAGTCAAGAATCACTGACCTCAACTATTTTACACAGCTAAAGTAAGTATTGGATATGAGAGAGGGCAGAGATGGGATTTGACCCTGAAATCAGGTCAATGTCTTGATTATAAATCTTTTATTTAAGAGAAATTTCTTGTAACATTTAAAAAATCTATTTGCTACATGAAGTTGCAAAAAATGTCCTTCTCTTCCATTCTGTTTTCCATTGTATCTACATGTATTATATGGATTATAGTCCAAAAATCAGATTTAAAATGTTATCATTGGGCTTCGGCTAAAATATTAGGAAAAAAATACTTGAGAGAACCTAATAAAGCAGGCATTTTCTCAATAGTTTCCTTAATATAATCAGATTTACAGTATAATCAGAAATATTTATAAAAGGCTCACTAGGCCACTTTCTACTGTAGCTTGGGATTCAGAATAATATATATACACTGACCAAATGGATTTATTTAAAGAAAGGACATGTTTATACATAGTTTAATTTACAAGTATGTATTATTTCAGGTGACATATATCTGTAAACCATATACAATTTGAATATTTTTCTTCTAACTTTTAAAGAAACTAGAGTTGTTCAGTAGTCAAGGAATTCATTTGAACACTTCCGCAAAGCAAGTAACAAGGGCCCTCCTTTTATAAGATGCCGGGTGTGTCCCTGCATTATGTGTGACTAGTTCACTTGGATCTGGTCTCCTTTCTACTTCCTATTTCTTTTCTCTTTGGCCAGTTTCATCATGTCTCTGAGCTCCATTTGCCCTTCCTTGAACCTGCTGAGTTTGAGAAATCCATAATTTAAACAAGGAGAGTTGTCAAGCAGACAGTTGCAAAGAGCTTCAAAATTTATTAATTCAACAAAAAGTATAGACCTCCTTACAGTCCTATACCAATAACTTACACTTTGGGCTATCAGAATCTTTTTACAACAAACACCATTATCACACATATTTACCTAGCAAACTATATTCAAGATTTAGTAATAGCTATTGCTTTTGAGCAGTTTGATACAAAAAAACTACAATGCTACAATATACTACAAAGTATGGACATTTCTTAAAGTTCACATTAACAAGATATGACCTTAAATGGAACATTTGATCAAAACTCTACTTTCTATACCTAGTTAAGGACATTTATTCAGAGGATCTAGACATTTATTTGATTATTTCCATGCATCCCAATCCTCTAGACAAAGCACACACTGGAGATAAAAGAAATGAAATAATTAAAGGCAGCAGATCAACAGAATATATCTGATTTCTTTTCAATGATCTGGAAATGAATTTTTGCCCAAAAGAACATGAAAACTAAAGTCAAGCTTTTCCAGTAGCACTGATTTAAACAAACATGCACTGGGACTTATTTTTAGACATCAAGGTACACAGCCAGAGGTTTTATTCAGGATTGCCATTAAGTAAACTCCCCTCAGGGCCTTGTAAAAGATGGTATTTGAATTATAAGTAGACATATCCCATTTTCCACGTTCTGCAAGCCACTGAAGATTTCTCATTGCCGAGATTGTGGCAAGGGAACTGCCCCCTTTTGTATTTCTGTTGAGCCCTGTCTCTACAGTAATTATGAGTTTGAGGGATCATTAAAAAGTCTGAATTTTTTTCTTTTTTTTGGTACATAAGACTGCTTTTACAGCTCTGTGGCTGATCAACAACATGTTCTAAAAGGCTTTTGATGTATACATGGCTCATTAAGTAAAGGTCAAAATTGGACATTGTCCTGTTAATTTCCTTTTGCTAGAGAAATCAATATCTGCATCAACATTCATTAAATTTGACAGAAGCTAGGAAAGTTAGATGTGAAATGTAAATCAATACTTATTCCTGATAGGATTAACTTGCTGTGCAGAGAGTATAAAACATCAATTCTTTATACATATTGTTCAACCCAATTCTCCACTGTGGCTTTAGGGAGCCTGCATTTTGCCTTTTTGGCCTTCAGCTCTAATCTGGCTTTGGGTTTTTGTTGGCTGGAGCTGAATATTCTATCCCTGAACAAATTTTACATCTCGTTAATATATACTCAATGTGATCTTTCCTGTTGTATTATTAAGGGTGCAATTTGTTAAGACTATATCATGCTCCACCACCACCACTCCCAAAATCTAGATATTTTAAGGTTTCAGAATCTATTTTATTTCCATATGAGATTTGCAGATTAAAACGTTTCATTTTCTCTCCCTTGCAGTTATCAGCAGAACTTTTGATTTCCCACGAATCCCAGAAGTGTAAGTTTGGAAAAGCTCAATTTATTTATACAAATGTCTAGGAGTTGTTTGGTTGGTTGTCATTACAGTTATCACTGAGATTGTGAACTCTACACCTATGCATTTCCATGAACCCAGCATTCTTTTAGTTGACACTAATGTTTATAATGATAACTATGTGCTGTTGCAAGATTCTGAGACATCTTTTGAAATGAAGAATACAAAATGTTGTGTATTTTAGTTGTATTGTTCTGTAGATTTTGTTACATTTTGATTTTTTAACAGAAAATTTATATATGGAAGCCACTGACCCCTCCTCTGGCGTTAGCTAAGGATCTCTGGGTATGTCACATTTGTCGGGAAGTCTGAACAGCAGTTACTGCTTTATCCCTCCAAACAAATTTGGGTTTGCCAAAATTCTTGATGGGGAACAGATGCCAGCCAGCACTGTACCCTGCCATGTCCTTCTTCCTCTACTGGTTCTCTGGCCACCCAGGAATTTCTCAGCAGTGTCAGAACTGGGTCTGGTTTGCAATAGGACTAAAATCCAAACTAGAGACAGCTGGACTCAAAGGGGCTGAGTGGGCTCCTTCGGTTGAAGGAGGTTATCTAGAAGGATTATAATAGAAATCAAGGGGAAACACCCAGACATAAGAAATAGAGGTACATTGATGTTTTTCATGCTGAAGTTAGAGCAATCAGTTTGCATCACCGTCCTGCTTTAAAATATACAATTTCCTAGGCAGTTAAAATAAAGTGCCTATTTCTTAACATGGCCTCTAAAGTTCTAGGTAATGTGATTCCATACCTCCTTCTCTACACTTTTCTCCTCACAGACATCTTTCCTGATCATCATCCTGGAGAAAGTAATCCCCCCACTGCGAATGTGCCTCATGCTCTTTTCTTCACAGCACTTAACACCATCTGAAATGATTTATTTTGTTTATTCATATTTGTATGCTTTTTCACTAGATTATAAAATATAAGTGTTAGGAATTTTATAACTAGAACAGAACCTGGCATAGCAAGCATTTCTGGTACAACTGAAAGGTCAACAGGTCTGTCACATTTGGGTTGAAATTTCTGGAAGGACCTCAGTATAGAACTTCCCAACATATCATAGAACTGGAAGGAAATCTGCTGTAAAATTAAGAAGCTTAATCTTTAGGGCCTTCTCTTACACCAAACTTTCTATAGCCTTGAGAAGGGCCCTCGAAATTTTACATGGTCACATAATCACATAAAATTTGAAGAAGTATGATATTCTATTCTGAATCTCCTTCCATCACATTTCCCATCATGTTGGCTGGTTTTGGGGTACCTATAAACATATTGGGAAGATCTAGCTAAGGAGGAATTAATTTAGGAATACATTTGTGGTGGATTTCTTGGGATGTATTTATGTGGTTTACAGTCACTTTCACGTACACCGAAGTTACTGCTTGCCATCCTGGCACAGCCTCAGGTTTTCTTCCAAATGAGATATACTCATTGGTTATTTAACGCTAATACCAGTACTTCTCACCCTAAGGAAACAGTGGTGATACCAAATTTGGTCTTGTTTCGGAAAGGTGGCTGCTTCTGTATGTGGTTTTGCAGGTGGCGTGATCCACATTGTAGTAGAACAAAGACCTTGTATTTGACTGTCCTTGTGTGTCTTTTCATTGGCGTTTCATGGAAGTTCAGATGGAGGTGGGAGATACAGGGGCTTTTGATAAATTTTCTGTAAAAATTAATTATTTCCATAGACTACTGTCTAACGTGTGAACTAAGAAACCACTAGGCATTGATTTCTTAATAATCTTTGTAAAATCATGTCTGTTTATTAGAGAACATTGTCTCCATCAGAAATCAAATTTGAACTATGAAGTAAAAGAGCACAATGAATTTTTTTTTCTTTTTGGCTTGATCAAAATAGCACATTGGGCAGACTTGATTTGTGGTTTCATTATTGATGCTGGGCAAAAGAGATGACAAAGAAGTAAGTAATGTGCTGCTGGGTGTATCTTTGATTGGGGCTTGATTAAGACGGTAGGAACACAGAGATTTTATAGGCGAATGGTGCTTTGTGGCAGCAGGCTGGGGAGTCGGTGCAGCTTTGACTTGAGCCATCTCTCCATCAGAAAGCTCGCTCTCACAGCTGGTACTAATCGTGGCTGGGCAGCCTGGGCTCAGCAGCTGGGTGAAGAGGCAGACTGCACTTTCACTCGGGCCGATTTGCCTCAAGCCAGAGAAGTAAGCCTGGTGTCCTGCCGCTGACCCATGTGATGCTCGCCCTTTGGCTAATCAGAATATCTCTGTCTCTTGAGCTGTCAGGCTCACATCTTCCAAAATCATTATTTCATTAAAAAACATTCTACAGGAAAATACTGGGAGTTTTTCTTTCTACTGCACTGTCTGGCTTAAATGGCTTTGAGCCTTCGGCAAAATGCTGAAACTCTCCTTTAAGAAAGAGGATCACTCAGGACTATTTTACAAAATGAAAGTCTTTGTTCTTGACACTAAGAAATCTCTGACTTAGTTGTGCAACGCTCCAGGAAATAAGATTTTATACTTTAAAGCAATACAATGACCTTACATTTTGGATGAGAAGTTGGAGGTAGTCAGGAATTAAAAAAAAAAAAAGAGAGAGAGAGAGAGATTGGAAGGAAAGGAATTCCATAAAATGGGAAAGGAGGCAAAAAGCATGCAAAGGTGAAGAGCATTCAAAGAATGACACGGATTTGACAAAAAATAGAGTGTTTTTATTATTCAAGTACGGATGAAACCAAGAAAAATTATAACTTTTTTGCCAAGTCTAACACATATTTAACAAAACATTTATATCTGGACCATTGTTAGAAGATATATCTTTTTAAACAAAATGAAAGTACATACTCTAAAGTAATAAGTAGTTCTGCAGTTGAAATATAAACTGAACGAAACAGAGATCCACATTCCAGACTCTTTTATTTTTAACATCTTTATTAGAATATAATTGCTTTGCAATGTTGTGTTAGTTTCTGCTGTATAACAAAGTGAATCAGCTATATGTATACATATATCCCCATATCCCCTCCCTCTTGCGTCTCCCTCCCACCCTCCTTATCCCACCCCTCTAGGTGGTCATAAAGCACCGAGCTGATCTCCCTGTGCTATACGGCTGCTTCCCACTAGCTATCTATTTTACATTTGATAGTGTATATATGTCCATGCTACTCTCTCACTTCGTCCCAGCCTACCCTTCCCCCTCCCCGTGTCCTCAAGTCCATTCTCTATGCCTGTGTCTTTATTCCTGTTCTGCCTCTAGGTTCATCAGAATGAACATTGTGGTACATGACTCTTTTTGAATTATGGTTTTCTCAGGGTATATGCCCAGTAGTGGGATTGCTGGGTCATATGGTAGTTCTATTTTTAGTTTTTTAAGGAGCCTCCATACTGTTCTCCATAGTGGCTGTATCAATTTACATTCCCACCACCAGTGCAAGAGGGTTCCCTTTTCTCCACACCCTCTCCAGCATTTATTGTTTGTAGATTTTTCTGCTGATGGCCATTCTGACTGGTGTGAGGTGATACCTCATTGTAGTTTTGATTTGCATTTCTCTAATGATTAATGATGTTGAGCATCCTTTCATGTGTTTGTTGGCAATCTGTATATCTTCTTTGGAGAAATGTCTATTTAGGTCTTCTGCTCATTTTTGGATTGGGTTGTTTGTTTTTTTGATATTGAGCTGCATGAGCTGCTTGTGTATTTTGGAGATTAATCCTTTGCCAGTTGCTTCATTTGCAAATATTTTCTCCCATTCTGAGGGTTGTCTTTTCATCTTGTTTATGGTTTCCTTTGCTGTGCAAAAGCTTTTAAGTTTCATTATGTCCCATTTGTTTATTTTTGTTTTTATTTCCATTTCTCTAGGAGGTGGGTCAAAAAGGATCTTGCTGTGATTTATGTCATAGGGTGTTCTGCCTCTGTTTTCCTCTAAGAGTTTTATAGTGTCTGGCCTTACATTTAGGTCTTTAATCCACTTTGAGGTTTTTTTCTTTTTTTTTCTTTTTCTTTTTATTCATTTTTGGCTGCGTTGGGTCTTCGTTGCTGCACGCGGGCTTTCTCTAGTTGCGGCAAGCGGGGCTACTCTTCATTGCGATGTGCGGGCTTCTCATTGCGGTGGCTTCTCTTGTTGCAGAGCATGGGCTCTAGGTACTCAGGCTTCAGTAGTTGTGGCACACAGGCTTAGTTGCTCCGCGGCATGTGAGGTCTTCCTGGACCAGGGATCAAACCCATGTCCCCTGCATTGGCAGGCAGATTCTTAACCACTGTGCCACCAGGAAAGTCCCTTGAGTTTATTTTTGTGTATGGTGTTAGGAAGTGTTCTAATTTCATTCTTTTACATGTAGCTGTCCAGTTTTCCCAGCACCACTGATTGAAGAGACTGTCTTTTCTCCATTGTATATTCTTGCGTCTTTTATCAAAGATAAGGTGACCACATGTGCGTGGGTTTATCTCTGGGCTTTCTATCCTGTTCCATTGATCGATATTTCTGTTTTTGTGCCAGTACCACACATTCCAGACTCTTTATCATAGTGGCTTTTATTTCATTTCCAATGGAAAGGCAAAGCATATTTTTTGCCTGTTCCACCCTCTCACATGATCCTGTGGGATAAAAAAAACTGAAGATTAATGAGTTCTTAATGACCTAGTTACCTCTTAATTACTGAGACAACATGTGTTAATAATCATCAGTCTCTCTTGATGAAAGTTTCAAACATATGCAAATATGCATTTTATTCACCCTAACAAATATGGTACCGGCATTAAAAAATGGCAACAGTATTATATAGCACAACCACCCCACTGTGCATGTATCAGGAGGCTTCAAGAAAAAATGTCTTGTTACCTTTGTGGGAAATTTAGAAAATCCAAGGCAAAAGCAGTGGATTCTTCCCATAAGCTGTCTGATATAGTGCTGTGCTGTGCAGGACAAAGAAAAAAATAATATGCACTTTTAAAATGGCAGAACTTTTAAGCCTACACTTGTTGTTCAGTAACTAACAGTGACCCCTAGAATGATTGTTTTTGACATTGTAAAAGATAGCATACACCTTTTTGTGTTTCTAACTTCTTACTCTTTGCTTTAGGGCATTTGAAATTGGATATGGGGGGAAATTGTGATGTTCTTTCCATTATTGTAAAATGAATTCTTGAAAAGCTTGAGGGGCTCTGCTAGCAACTGTTAATGAGGCTTTATTAACCTAGGACACCACCCTATGGAATAATAGCGTAGTAAATAGATGTCCTCCTAGGACTCACTTGTTTTATTAATAATGCAGCAGGGAAGTATGCAAAGCTCTGGGGAATGAAAATGACCAGGTGAATGGGGTATGTGGGTTTTTCTTCTAGATCAGCAACTCACCTCTGGCTCAAGTCAGATATGGCCCCAGTTGTACATCACAGTTATTGAATCAATCCTCATAGATTGTTTTCTGCTGGAACTGGTAGCCTTTCTTTATCATCTAATTAGCTAGTTTTAACTCTGTATCTGTATGTTCATGGACTTTTCATTTGGAAAAAATAATTTCTACCTTTAAGAATTCAAGATTTTTTAAAAATGGGACAAAGTAAGTATCCATTATGATATGCTTTGCCAGTTTTTGTGGTTTTCAATTTGAGACACAGTTTTGTCTGTTTCCTG
Organism: Eubalaena glacialis; assembly: GCF_028564815.1. Lineage (NCBI taxonomy): Eukaryota > Metazoa > Chordata > Mammalia > Artiodactyla > Balaenidae > Eubalaena > Eubalaena glacialis. The sequence continues at coordinate 18,937,217 of NC_083722.1, read as the reverse complement.
TCTTTGGAAATTTAATAAGGTCATAGAAAGTCCAGGAAAAGAGAAATGAGCACTAAAAGGTGTTTGAGCACTGGTGTTGAGGAAGAAGACTGGATTCACCCTGGAAGCAGGTAGAGAAATGCAAGGACAGGAGACAAATGTAGATGCAGATGAGCAAAGAGGTACGGCCACACGGGAGCCAGTACAATGTGCGCATGCATATTCTCTCTCAACACTCTATGAGTCCTCACAGAAAAGATATTAGACGTGGCTGCAGGTTTTCTAGGAAAAGAGAAACTCCCTAAATCAGCTGAATTGAAAACTACAAAAATGGCAAACAGAGAGCTGCCATTCTGGTTCTGGTATTAGTTCCTGCCAAACTGAATTGTCTATAGTGCTCCATATTGTTGGTGCTTGGGTTTCTCTTGCCCTTTTTTTTTTTTTAAAGGAATTCCTTTTATTTTTATTTATTTATTTATTTTTGGCTGCGTTGGGTCTTAGTTTCTGTGCAAGGGCTTTCTCTATTTGCGGCAAGCGGGGGCCACTCTTCATCGCGGTGCGCGGGCGTCTCACTATCGCGGGCTCTCTTGTTGTGGAGCACAGGCTCCAGACGCGCAGGCTCAGTAATTGTGGCTCACGGGCCTAGTTGCTCCGCGGCATGTGGGATCTTCCCAGACCAGGGCTCGAACCCGTGTCCCCTGCATTGGCAGGCAGATTCTCAACCACTGTGCCACCAGAGAAGTCCCTCTCTTGCCCTTTGATGACTTGGGTCTTAACTACAGCCATGGTCTGCTCTGAAGAGGCATTAACTCCCACAATTGCTTGCTGGTAAACAGACACTGGAGGAGTGTGTACCAATTTGCAGTCACTGCCATCTGAAGAATTTGAATTGATAACCAATTTGGACGCAGGAATTTTTCTGTGTGTTTAAATATCATTTATCCTGAGAAGTGCCCATTACTGAAATGAACAGGCGACCCCATTGGGGCTTAATTAGAGAAGGCTGAACTGGGGAAGTGACAGTTTCCATGCTGTTTTGGAGCTTTGCGCCAGCCCTTGTTTCTATCTCCTGTAGTCATACAATTAATATATTGTATCTCATTTTAATAGAGGCAGTAACTCTAGTAAGACACATTATTGCTTCTTGGCCCAAAGAGAAATGTTCATATATTTCTCTCCTTGCTGTTATCTGTCAAGCCTACTGGCTTCGTCTGTACCCTGAGACATTACACATTCAGGAAAGCAGTTGTTTCCATGTGTCTTGGGGGAAAGCTATCATTTTTCAGAAAGGCATGAGGTGCATGGAACATTTTTTTGTACTTGCTTTCCTCTGCATGTATCAGGTGGTAGCCATTATAGCATTCCCAGTACATACCACTGATGTGAGAACTGGAACTTCTATAACCTACACTTTGTATTTATTTCACTGGGAGATAGAGTTATAAAGCTGCTTCCTGACATGCAGCAACAGCTGCTAAGCATCTGTCCACTCTCTTATGGAAGTATTCAATGGGAGCAAGAAAAAATTGGGTGAAGACTGCTAATAGGAAACTAAACAGTCATCTGAAAAGTAAATTAATGACCAAATTCTCAGCATCCTATCCTTAATTTATTTGTCAGCAGTAGAGAATGAAGATTGTATTACTTTTATTTTTAACCAACTTCAATAAACACTGTGTTTTCCCACATCCACTGTTCATGCTCAATACACTACGAATTATAAAGTCCATTTGGAACACAACAATCATGGTGCTAGGAGCTAAAGAATATCTTTTATTTTTTCTATGTTAACTACAGATTATTTACAATATGAGTGTTTCCTGTATCCTTTTTCTTTTAAGAATTAATAGGAAATTTTTTAGAACAGCTTTAAGTTTACAGAAAAATTGAGCTGACAGTAGAGAATTCCCATATACCCTCTCAACTGCCATCTTCACACAGTTTTCTCCATTATTAACATCTAATATGGTATATTTATTACAATTGATGAGCCAACACAGATACATTGTTTTTAACTAAAGTTCATAATTTACATAAGGGTTCACTCAGTGTTGTACATTCTGCAGGTTCAGGCAGATGTATAATGGTATGTATCCACCATTACAGTATTATACATAATAAACTCACCACCCTGAAAATCATCTATGTTTCACCTAATCATTCCTTTCCCCCTTCCAGAAAACCCCTGGCAACCACTGATCTTTTGACTGTTTTCATAGTTTTGCCTTTGCCAGAGGTCATATAGTTGGAATCGTATAGGATGCAGCTTTTTCAGATTGGCTTCTTTTACTTACCTATACGCATTTAAGTTTTATCCATTTCTTTCTATGGCTTGATAGCACACTTGTTTTTGTCACTGAATAATATTCCATTTTATGGATGTACCACAGTTTGTTTATTGATTTGTTGATTGAAGGCTTCCACGTTCTGACAATTCTGAGTAAAGCTGCTGTAAACATTTGCGTGCAGGTTTTTGTGTGGACATAAGTTTTCAACTCATTCGGGTAAATACTAAGTAGCATGATTGTTGGATTGTATGGTTAATGTATGTTTTGCTTCATTACAAAAATGTCACTGTCTTCCATAGTGGCTGTGTCATTTTACATTCCCAACAGCAATAAATGGGAGCTCTTGTTGCTCCACATACTTGCCTACATTTACTACTGTCAGTGTTTTGAATTTTGGCCATTCTAATAGGTATGTAGTGGTATCTCATTGTTGTTTTAATTAGGAATCCCCTGATCACATATTCTGTTGAGCCTCTTTTTATATGCTTATTTTCCATCTGTTTATCTTCTTTGGTGGGGTGTCTGCTCAGGTCTTTTACCCATTTTTAATTGGGTTGTTTATTTTCTTATTATTGAGGTTTTTTTGTTTCTTGTTTTTTTTGGCCCCACAGCATGGCTTGTGGGATCTTAGTTCTCTGACCAGGGATTGAACCTGGGCCACTGAAGTGAAAGCACCCTGTCCTAACCACTGGACCACCAGGGAATTTCTTCATTATTGAGTTTTAAGTGTTCTTTGTATATTGTGAATACCAGTCCTTTATCAGTTATGTGTTTTGCAAATATTTTTCTCCCAGTCTGTGGCTTGTCTTCTGATTCTCTTAGTGATATTACTTTTTCATTTAATTTATGTAGCACTGCTACTCTAAGAATATCACGGACATAAGGACTTATGCTTATAACACTGATTTTAACTTTTACATTCTAAGGAAGTATGGGTTTCAATTTTCTGTAGATAGTATGGACAAAAAACATTAAAAAAAAGTGTTTCATGACTCTAAATGTGCAAAAACTAACTGATTCAAGGATATTGGAAACTTTCTTTAATCTCGGAATTATGCAGAGGAAGAATTCACAGGGAATTCAGGCATAAGCCTGAGGGTTAAAGGAGATTATTTTAAGGTCCTCTTAAGGATCATTTTAACACTAATGTTCAGTGATAATCTAGGATTTATTTACTTAGTCAATAAATCAACAAATACTTATTTATTAATTACATATTAAGTACCAGGAACTGGGTGTTAAGGTTACAGAAATGAACAAGTAAGACATGGTCTTTGCTCACATGAAGCTTAGATTTTATTTCTGGGAGAAGGGTGCAGATGGGTAGGGGTGGAATAAACACCACAATTGGTAATTTAGTCATAATTTTCTTAAGAGTCTGAAGAAGTGCAGAATGCTATGAGATTATACAGTAAGTAGAGTGACTTATGAGATGATGTGTGAAGGATGAACAAATAGCTGGGAAAAACAGCGAAAAACAGTCATTCTAAAAGATAAAATAATATGGATGACGGGCCTGAATGAGAAGAAACATGAACTTTTTGAGAAATAGAAGAAAGATTAGTATGGCTGGAACACAAAGTAAAACAAAGGAAGAGGCACAAGAGAAGGCTGTTGAAGTTATTGAAGGTATTTAAGTGTGTGTGTGTGTTCCTGTGTGTGTGTATGGCCAGTGGGCAAGATCAGTGAAAATAAGTCCTGTTTGAAAAAATATCAGGGTACATTATTGAGAATGGATTTGAGTTTGGTGGGACAAATTTGATGTGGGGTTGAATAGTCAGGAAGCTATTGCTATAGTCTAGGCAAGAGATGATAGTATCTTTAAGTTGTATGTGGGCCTGGAGATTTAAAAAAAAAAAAAGATATTCTGGGTTTAAAATAAATGTCAATTGTTGATTAATTCTATTTTCTTGGGCGTAGTTAAGAAGAAGGTGTTAAAGATACTCCTAGTTGCCTGGATCATACAACTTGGTGAATGATGGTGCTATTCTTTAAGTTAGGGAATCATAAAGGAAGATAAAATTTGACAAGAGAGATAGTGAATTTTGAATATGTTAATGTTGAAGTATCTGTGAAAAACCAGTTGAAGATGTCAAGTAGACAACTCCATATACAGGTCAAAAGTTAAGAGGAAATTCTGACCTGAAGATATATATATTGAGAGTCATTAGTCATAAATACATGATTCATATATGAGATTAAATCACTATTCAGCTACTTCCTCCCCTCCCCACCACCATGAAAAGAATTTACTTCCTTGTTCCCAGACTTAGGGCTTGCCATGTGACTTGCTTTGGCCAATGGCATGTTAACAAATGTGACACAGTCACATATGCTTAGGCAGTTGGGCTTGTCCTATTGTGCAATAACCTTTCACCAGTCTTGGTGAGCTGCTGGTACAAGGAGTATGAAAGATGTGAGCAGACCTGGACCTAACTTGCCCCTTGAAGACAAACCAAGTCAAGTCCAGTCCAGATTATCTGGAATCCAACTGATTTACAGATTCATTGGCAAGATGCATGCCACTAATATTTTATTATTATATATTATGCAGAAATAGCTATCTAAGACAATAAACTCACTTAAGGAGATGATAAAAGGTAAGACAGGAAAAGTGACTAGTGACAAATCTTGGGGCATGCCAACACTTAAAGGCTGGGTAGACGAGGAGTGGCCAGAGAAGAAAGGGATCAAGAGCTTGGAGAGACATGATAGTCAAAGAAATAGATGTTGGGCTGCACCCTGCAGGCCTGCAAGCCCTGTACTTGCCCATCCTGGAAACCGAAGAAAGAGCCAGGAGTCAGTGACAGAGACATTAATGGTTTAATGGATATTGGGGATCTTCCAAGTCTGAAGCCAGGTCCTGGAGTGACACCCCACCATATGCATCAGATGGTGGGCAGGGCATGGCGGCAGTCTTCGCAGCGGTGGGGTGAGGGGAGAGAGATTACGAATTATAGAGGGAATTGGTGTCAGGTTGGCTCACTGGTTACCAGGATAATCAGCGGTGGGGGGGCATGTCCCTTTGATAAACTATCATAGTAGAGATAGTTCTGATCCAAAGATTAGAACAATCACTAGCCTGGGCCAGGCTCTGTGATTAAGAGGGAAAGTCAATTATGTGAGTAGGAGGTAGATGAAGCAGGGACTGGTCAAGTAGGGGATGTACAGAGAGCAAGAGAACAGCCATCTTGGGTGGCCTGGCCATATAGTAGGGATTAGTCAACAGGGGAAAAAAATCTACTGCAAATTCAGAAAAGATAATTTAGCAACATTGAAATTATTGGTAATATCAACAAGAGCATTTTCAGTGGTGAGAATGGAAACTGTATGAGTTAAGCTAGAGAGTCTTATTTAAGATGAAAATATAGAAGCAGCTAGCATAGTGCGAGTAACACATGTTACCTTGCTGATTGAAATGTTCCAGTGGAGAAAGAGGAGAAAAACAAGAGCACAGGAAAGAAAAGGCATAATCACTAGCAGAAACTTTCTGAGAATTTTGTAGGGGATGGGAGAGGACCGCCGGCTGAAAGATTGGCGGTATACAGCTGAAGGAACTCTCCTTTATTATAACAGGTGGGAAAGAGGTTTAGCAACAAGAAGTTGAGGAAATTCCGGTCAGTAGGTTTGGTTTTTTCCCTTAAAAGTGCTGTATAAGCTTGACGTCACCTTGTGAGACTGAGTAAGCAAGCACTGGATTGAGGCGCTTCAGGAGTGGCTGGACAGTGGCCTTCCATTTCACATCACACAAGAGGCTTAACCCTGCTTGCCATGATGAGAAAAAAACCACTTGTACTTGAGAGTTTTTACTTAAAGTTTTGAAAGCTTTTGTTTGGTTTGTTTGTTTGCGTGTTCCTTAATCAGAGATGTGTGATAAGCACACTTTTACATGAGTGAAAATGTCTGCATTAAATCTCAGTGAGATACTTTTTTCTCTTCACTTCTCTGTCTTCTGTTATCAGTTATTTTGCATTGCAAATAAGCACATACTTAACCTTGAGTTGAAAACTTGGCTCTTCTTCCCCTTTCCTTATGGGGTACTCGTTCCAAATTTCACATTTTAAACTCACAGAATCGACATATGAAGCTTATGTAGATTCGCAAAAGTGATAGAAAAAGAAGAGAGAAATTTCAGCATGAATACTCTGGATCACCTTTGCAGCATTGAGTTTTAACCTTGAAACTATTCCAGAATTTTCTTTTCACAGGCTTTATGGCCATTTGCCTCCAGACAGGCACACTTCTTTCTACAAATATCCTTTTAAATTTGACACGCAGGCCATATGTTATGCTGTTTCACTCTGATTTTCAGGCAGAACTCTCCTCAATCTACATTTAATCATGTGGAGCATTTGGCTTGCGAAAGGCTTACAACTCTACCAGAACCCCCTGGAATTCATTAAATCTCCCAGATCAGAGGAAGCAAGGACGTTAACTAGTCCTGCAATATACCGGGTAGTTGCTCATAACATATAAAGATGTGTTCAGAACCATTGTTCAGCTGTGATTTATGCCATGCTGACTCTAATTATTGTGGAAGAACCTTGCTACAGAAGAAAATATACCCTGTTCTGGCAAGTTATTGGCAACTTTCTTCTATGAAAAGGTGTCAGTCAAGGCAGCTCTGCCTGACTGTTTGACTAAGAGGGATGTCAAATAGGATTTGAATGGGAAAATTCTTTCAGGCTACAGCCATCAGTCTGGGGCACAGTTTGCACAGATTACCTGGTTTTCTTTATTGCAGGATGTCACCTGTGGCTTTGATGCTATAGTGGATAATCTGCTGTGCTTCCGAGGTCCATTCTTGAGGTATGAGGCACTCATTTCCCCTGCGGCTGAAGAATGGTGCTGCTGACACCCCTGCTGCAGTCAGTTCACAGCTGACTCCTACCCCAGGGATTGCCCTCAGCCAAAAGAAGCAGTTTTGCCTAATATTGCACCTCCACTCAAGAGCAGGCCCCATTCAATAACTGATCAGTGTAGGACTATAATTCTGGGACTCATTGCCTCTATTAGAAACATCTCAGTAGGACCATCCAGCCTCAGAGCCCCTTGTGAGATCACCTGAATCCGCTGTTGCAATTACATCTAAGTGCAACTCCTTTCTCTGGGCAATCCTGCTTCCCTCCTCCTGTTACTAGTGTTTCGGAAAGCACACCCCAATACACCATCTGAATGCAAATCTGCATCTCAGTGTGTGTTTCTCCAGAAACCGACTTAAGACACATAGTGCCAGGAGTGGTCCTGGGAAACAGAATCTAAAGGAGATTTTGGAGCTCGATTGTCTGCCAGCCTGCTGATAACAGGGACTCTCTTACTCCAGGTAAATAGAATATTGACCACTCCTAGAAAGTAGTGATGTATTCTACAAACTTTCACCAGTGCTGAACTGGTGAACTCAGATGGGAGACTAGTGGAAGAGATGCATGGGCATGTAAAATATCCCAGGCATTTGAGAGATTCCAGGGAATCAGGAATTATAAGGTTAGATGGCTGTTTCTGGAGACTATGAATGCATTGAAGAAATAAGGATGAGGGAGATTAATCAGCTTAAAGCAAAGAGTGATAGCTAGGGGAGCTCCTTGGCAATATATAAAAAGATTCTCATATTCTGGAGAAAGGGGCAGGAAAAACTGAAGATCAGATCCAGGATGCAGTTATAAGAGTAACTTTGTCTTAGAGAAAGTTGAATTCTAAATCCCAAGAAGTCTGCTATGCCAAGTGAGGGCGCTGACTGGGCAGGGGCGGCAGCCTGAGACTTGAGATGGGAATGTATGGGTCAGTGCACTCAAACTTCTGAATCTTCAGATGCTTCTGAATCTTTTAGGCCTGCAGAAATGGCCCATTTCGTGTTGTTTAAGACTAGTGCCTCTCGCTCTTCTCTTGAAGACAGTATAGTGACTTCTGCCTTTTAAGCCAAGGTATACCCCCTCAGGATCTGCCCACACAGTTCCTCGTGGCCACCAGACCATTGACTAGGATTAAGTCAAAAATTACCTAACTGAGGCAATGCTGATCTGCTAAGTGGTCCATGCTCTGAAGGACCTGCAGGATGGAGCTAGCATATATCAGGATGTGCCAGGAGAGTGCATATGGGGTTGCATTCTGAGAGTATTTGATCAAAGTGAGCACTTTCTTTTAAGACAGGGGTACCAGGAGACAGTGCTGATATGCTGCTAGAATGGCTTTTGGATATTTTAAGAAGGTGATGGCCTAAGGAAGTAAAATAAACGTTCCAGTATTGCTGTGGCAGACAGCAAAAGAAGGGATTAAAAGGCACACAGTAGTGGGCATTCCAGAATGTGCATACTATGTAAGAGCAGATAACTCATCAGCTGATAATGTTCTATGGAAGGACCCACAGTATACTCCATTTTCCAAAGCAGCAAGGAATGAGCTTCTGAGAGAAGCATCAGCATCACTGAGAAGCCCAGTGGTGGCTGTGCATAGGGATGATATGATAGGAGATACTGTTAAAGAACTGGGCTCCCTGACAGCAATGACGATGATAGGATCCCAAAATGAGGGGCCAGGTAGCAGTGTTTATCTGTTATAAGTGAGGCGGGTACAGTTATCATAAACAGCAGTGAGGTTGGAGTGGCAGCCATAAAGAAATGACCTGCAGAAAGCTAGAGAGATGGTTAGTAAAACATAGCCTTTCTGAGGGTGAAATAGATGGTCAGCCAGCATAAGTATTGTTCAGTGTATACAATCAAAAGAGGTAAAGGAAGGGTGATCAGGAGACTTAGGGCAACCATTCCAATAAAAAGTCAAGATCCCTTGCCTCCTGTAACTATCCAGTTCTTAAATCCAGAGCCCATTGACTGAAAGAGAGGCCAGATTCCCAGGAGGGGGGACCTGCAAAATCTCAGCTTGTAAATACAGTACCAGATCTTCCCCAAAGGTACCTATGATCATATACTCAAGTAACTAGGGAAAACATTTTGAGAAATGGTTGACTATGAGGGGGTAGGGGCTGGGTAATAAGTGGAGTCCTGGCTCAGGTTCAGCTCACAGGAAGTTCACTGGATTCATAGAAACACCCAGTGTTCATTTTCCCAGCACCCAAATTTATAATAGGCATGTTCATATTTGGGTGTGGCAGAACCATCGTGTTGATTTCTTGGTCTTTGGGGTAAAAGCTGCCATACTAGGGAATGCTGGGACATGAATGCATGGCCAGAGTACTTCAGGGCAATAGAGAGTAAGGCTGTGCATGAGCCCTACAGCATGGGAGTCCACTCATTAAGGCTGATCTGTTAATCCTATTTCTGAATGTTCAACCGTTCAGTAATTTTGAACCCCTAATATGGCATCATCTATTAAGGTGACCAACCGAACACTGGGTGGCAAGTTGATTACCTAGACCTCTTCCAAGGTGGAAGGGAAAGTGTTCCATCTTGACTGGAATTGACACATATTCTAAATATGGGTTTTCACTGACTACTCATAGGGTCTCAGCACCACTGTTCAAGGGCTTACTGAGTGTTCCTTCCACTAACATGGGTTCCCAGCATTATATTGGGACCAAGGAACTCACTTTACAGAAAAGGAGGTGGGGCACTGGTTCCATGACGTACCACACCAACTAGAAGCCATTAGCCTGATGGGGTGAAGTAACAGCTATCTGGATGTGCAGTTCAGATGAGATGATACCCTAAAAAATGGAGTGCCATCTGGACACAGTATACAAGTTAAATCAACAACAATTATATGGTGCCATGTCCCCACTAGGTAGTGTATATGGGTCCAGGAACCAAGAGTTGGAAGTAGGAGTGGCCTCACTTGCCATCAGTCTCCGTGAGCCACCTGGGTAGTTTGTGCTTCCCTTCCCTGCAGCTGTGCTTCGAGGGAAAGGTCCTTGCTCCCAGATAGGAAACCTCTACCAGGAAATGCATCAACTATAGGCTAGGCTGCCACCTGTCCCTCAGAGCCCTTGTGCTGAGAGGCCAGCAAGTGAGAGAATGAGTTACCACCCTAGTAGGGGTGGTTGACTCCATTTATTGGGAAGAGTCAGGGCTGCTGCAACACAACTGAGGTAAGTTGAAATGCTTGTCATCAAAGTAATCTACAGGAGCATCTCAGCATATCCCCCTGACCAATTCTGAAAGTAAATGGACAGTGCAGCAGCCACACTGAGAAGGACATTGTGACCAGTCGTAGACCTCGCAGGGATGACAGTCTGGATCGTCAAGCAACCTTAGGCCAACAGAGGTGTTGGTCAAGGGTGAAGAGACTCTAGAATGGGTGGTAGAAGAGGGAGATGATGTGTATTAATTATGGCGCCGAGATCAGGTGCAGCAGCAAGGACTTTACTTACTTCTACTAAATTCCCCCTTGTGAGAATCTCCAGGAAGAGAGACTGACATAAATCCGGGAGGAGTGATGTCAACATGAATTGAATTTATACAAAGCAGGTTGGTTGGAGAGGCACAGGGGTGGACTAAGTGAACGTTGCTGTCTGCCAATGAATGTATGACGAGCACACATTTCCTTAGCTTCTGGGAGTGTTTTCTGCAGACCGTTCACATCTGAGTCTGTTGCAGGAATTGCCTTAGGTCCAAAAAGAGCTGCCTTGTCCTGCCCAGGAACACTTTACATCCAATGACTGCTCAGTGCGGGCATTCAATGTTCCTACCCCCTCAATTCAGACCACCTTTAAAGGGCTGTCTCAGGTTTAATGTTTCCATGGGATAAAGTGAAGACTCTGATTCAACTGCATCATTGTTATCCTTTCTTTCTTCCTCATTCTCCTCTTCTCACTCCCTGGTAGGTGTTATTCCTGAGTGCTTGCCCTAATAAGCCTATTATCCCATCTCCAAGTCTATTTCTTGAGGAAACCAACTTAAAAGAAATTCTGGCTCTACACTGGCCACTGATGATTTATTTTTTCTAATTGCCTTTTTAATCTTATACGGTGGCTTTCTTAATCTTATACTGTGGCTTTCCTGCAACAAGAGTTTGCTCTGGATGGGTAAAGGCACCATTGTTTTTTCAAGGCCCTTTCCAGTAAATATTTCTAACATTAATTTCTATTTTTTGGTTGTGTGCTAGTGTATAACTCTTGAAATAGGAATTCCTAGGTATAGTTCTTGTTACTTGGTTCCTTCTTGCTGAAAATCTGTGCCTAAAATTTGGAAACTATCACTAGGTAGTATTGGTGGTAGGGGTGGAGTGATAGCAGGGTGCTTGAGTAAAGAGGGAACTTAACCCAGAAGTAGATAACTGAGGTCATGGAGATAAAAAAACAAAACCCAAACCAGAAAAATTATGGAAAAAAACCCAACCTCTTTCTACATATCAAAGTCCTTTCTTATCCAATATTATGCTGCCAAAATGCTAATAGAAATATCAGAATGCTTCTTTGAACTGTTTATTGCACTGGAGAAAATACTGATTAGCTCACTGCTAACGAAGAGTGAGCTATGAAATAATATACTAACAAGGCACAAAATAAATACCAATTCCTTTGTCATCAATTACCATGTAAGTTAATCTAATTCTGATTTTCATTTTCATACCTAAATATTTCTAAGCTTTAATAGTTAGGGCAATTCACATAAGTCAGCTTAGTAGTTCTGTGATTTTAAATTTTAACCTTTCTAAGTGTCTTCAATACTTTGCCTTGACACTAACCATACACTCAAAGGTTATTAAATACATTGAGATTGGGTCTTTTCTACCTTATACTGTATACTAGGAAGTTCAATGTTCAGCATCTCTTTATCCTTTTTTGATGATCAGAAGAGGAAAACACCATATATTCTGCAGACAATCTCATTTTTTTTCTTCCCTCTTTCTTGGTTCTGTCAGGTAGTAATCCCTCAGATGACCTCATCATCCCGTCTCCATCCTGCTATCTGAGTGCCTAAATTGCTAGCTTAATGTAGTGGTGCAAACTCCACTTTCTTCTTTTATTTCTTATACCTCTCACTATTCTGCCTTTTCATAAAGAGCTGATTCATATTCTTCCCATTGCATATGTGAAGCTTTTTTTTTTAACATCTATGATAATTCTCTTCTTAAATAGGCTAAACCTTTCTCTTCTTTATGTTTTTAATCTGTTTTTATCCATGGATTTATAAACTGAGATTTTCAGGTTTGTTATTTCCACTTGTAGGAGAAAACCCAGTGTGCAGAGTAAAGTCATGACAGATGGAACGGGGTCAGGCTACAGTAAGTGTCTGTAATGTGAAGAGCCTTTCAGTAAGCTGACCTCTGGATCGTGGGCATAAGGCCACCTATCCATTGTTCCATGTTTTAGTAATGGCAGCTTGCTTTGTTTATGAAGGCAGACTATTGGTTGGATGTAAATAGCTTCTGTTCTGTGCGCATATGCTCCTCTACTCATAAACTCAATACTTAGAAATTAAAAAAAAAAAACAAACTAGCACAGTGTGCCTGACCATCTACAAGGTCTATAATTTATTTTAACGGGATTGACCTGATTTTGTATAAATCATCTGTTTCTCTGCCCCCATCATCCTTACTCTTCAGGGTGGTGTTAATTAAGAACCATTGATTTTCACCTAATGTCATTCCTCCCATTCTTCCAATTATCCTGCAAATCCCACTCCTTCCTATTTAGCAATAGCATTCATTATAGATGCTACTTCTTTCTATTCATCTTGCTTTCTTTTACCAAATCTTTCTTCTTCTTTCAGAAAAGTCTGTCCTTGACCCACTAGCTTCCTTCCCTTTCTCCACACATCTTAGTGGCCTCTTTTGGCTGAATGCTTTAGTGACAATGACTACATTGACAATTCTGAAACCTCTCTGTCCACCTTTAACCTCTGTCCCAATATATATCTTCTCTGTCAATCAGAGTTCACCTCCAGGCATTCAGATGCATACTCAATCTATTTAAGAATGAAAGAATCTTTCATTTTGTCCCTCTTCCATTCCATCACTTAGAATCACCTTAGGCATCACTCTTCTAAAGCCTGAATATGCATTTTGATGCATGTCAAGATCAAGATGTATCTTTAAAGACAGACAGTTCCGTGGTCAGAGGCCTTTCGCTGTGAGGCATTGCAGCTCACAGATGTCAAATTGTGGGAAGAAGGCTGGATACAGGACAAGCGTGGGTGGTGACACAGGAATGATGTTTTCCCCTCTCTGCAAGTCCAGAATCTCCGTTAGTCAGCTTATCAGAGGTGACTAAACTTTGGAGCACAAATTCAGGCCAAACAAACTCACACACACGAAAAATGATTTGGAAACCAGAATGTCAAAGTATAAATTTGAAGTGGAAGATGGGTCGCGCAATATGAACCAAATCAGTAATTTCCTCTGGTCAAGAAGAAACTGCTGCTTAAATGAGTTCAGTAGGAAAAAAACAAAAACAAGCAGAGCTCTGAAGCTTGCTTGACTGAATGAGAACTTGAGGAGTATCACTTTGTAGGCAGGTCCTGCATGGGAAGAACTCAGACTCTGCATAGTAAACTAGAGTCAAGTTTGCACCTGGACCTCAAGCCCCAAACTCTTTTCTTGTAGTAAGTCATTTCTTGTGATGGTTATGTATGTTGATTTTTACTAATTTCAATTTCAGAGGGTAATATTTCCTTCACCTCGGTCCCTCCCCATCAAATGGAGGGTAACATATTATAGACACTTGCATTAATCACAAGAAGTTTCTTTCATTCCAGCCAAAAAGACCTTTTAGATAATCCATATTTCACTGCGGAAGAGAATCATATCTAAAAAGCACTTGTAACAAGTACTTAATCTCTTCCATCGACAGCTCTTGAAATGAGATCATCGATACTTAGTTTTTTTGATGAGTATCGGGACCAAGATCATTTTAGGTGTAACTGATACAATCCAGGAGGAGGTAATCCTTTCAGAACAGAAGTCATGAGCTGCAAAGTAATATTAGCTCATATTAAAGATAGTTAAAATGGAGAACTAATAAGAACCTGCTGTATAAAAAATAAATAAAATAAAATTCAAAAATTAAAAAAAAATAGCTAAATATAAAACTTACAAAAATGCAGTCAGTTCCAAATAAAGGAAAAGATTAGTCTGGTTTAGTGAAATGCACAATTTAAAAGCAATGTTAGTCCTTTAGTTACCACTTTGTGTGTGCATCTTTAAGAATTACTTTTAATTTCTTTTCTTTATACACTGCACATATCCTAAGAGGCATCATCACATATGGTTAAGAATATGGTCTCTGGAGTCAGACTGTCTGGATTCAAATTCAAACCACCACTTTCTCACTGTGTGACTTTAGCTTGTCTCTTAATTTTCCTGTGCTCCAGTTTCATCACCTGTAAAAATGAGGTTTATAATAGTATTACCCTCATGGAGTTGGTGGAAGATTAAATAAATGTAATATATTTTGCACTAAGACAATGCCTAGTATAGAGTAGGAACTATCAAAATATTTGCTATTATTTGTATAGAAATGGATGAATGTGAACATTTATCTGTTTTTTTAAAAAGCAGTCTTTTTTGTGGGGAGGACTTTGTTCCTTTCTCTATCTCACTTTCCTCCTCCACTCACATCAATGCCACTGTCCTCAAGCCCATTCATACCCAGGTAACCCATGCTTCAGTGTTCACATCTTATAGGAGTTTATCTGTATTTTTCTCTGTACTCATATAATTCAATAAAAATATGCATATACACATGCATATATACGTGCATATATATATAGGGAAGAGTTGGTAATTGTTTCATTTTACAGAAGTGATATCATCCTATGCAAGTTTTTCTACAGCTTGCTTCTCTCATTCAACAATCCTTTCAAGTAATCTGCAATAGCATGAATTCATGGTCATACCGTGATATGGACATAGGATCATGTATTAAATCATTTGTCCTATGATGGGCATTTATTTCCAGTTTTCTAAACTATTATAAGCAGTGCTGCGATAAATTCCCCTTTATACAGACATCTTATGTATTGCTACTTTTATTGCTGTGGCAGAGATTCCCACATTGGAACTGCTGGTTTGAGAGTATGTTTTTTAATTTTAATTGATGCTGTCTGATCGTATTGTTTTCCATAGCAGTAACACGACATATTTCCACCAGTAATGCAAGAAACCATCCCTTTCCTGATGTCCCTAGTAGCAATAGGTGTGACTCTTTCTAATTGTTTCCAGTCTTATTGACAGAGAAGCAGCGTTGAAGGGGAGTTAGAGGACCTCACGGGATGAAGCTGTCCATGCTGAACATGGGGAACAAAAGCAGAAATGAAACAAGGGAAGGAAAATAAGCCAGACGTGAGCAGAAGCTTA
Organism: Eubalaena glacialis; assembly: GCF_028564815.1. Lineage (NCBI taxonomy): Eukaryota > Metazoa > Chordata > Mammalia > Artiodactyla > Balaenidae > Eubalaena > Eubalaena glacialis. Next base: position 18,921,702 of record NC_083722.1, on the reverse strand, counting down.
GTGAAGCTGAGAATGAGGTGTTGCTTTCTAAGAGTGAGCTGAAAATCAGAAGCAAAATTCAAACAGAAATATGGCAAATTCACTTTAGAGCATTCATTTACTTACTCATTTAGAACTGTCAGTTTAGCATCTATTAAAGGCCAGATGGCAGTGATGCAAAGGGGATACAGTCATGAATAAGACAGTCAAGTTCCATGCACTCAAGAAACATGTAGTTGGAGATTCAAATGTGTACAGGCATCTAGATCAAAGAGATTCAATCTGGGGAAATACTAAGCGGACACAGATTCAGAATTAGTGTAACAATCAGTAGTATACCGCGTGTAATAGTGGAATCCACTTAAATGAAAAAGCCAGAAGGGGAATAGAACCCAGTTCCACAGCAAACAGGGGCCAATAGAAACAAAACAGGAAGCTGGGCCCAAGTAGCTAGGATACAAGTTAGGGCTTGCTACTAGACATCAATTTATGGGACGGGGACAGAGAAACTCCAAAACCCTAAAGACTTGAACTAGAGGGATCAATTAGATCAGTTTTTATCACAAGACTATTAAATTAGAAATGGGAAAGTTACTGCTTATATAGTTTTGTTCAAGTACCTGATACTTGTCCTTTTGGGTATAAGACAGACTAGAACTATTTCCAAACTCCAGGGAATTGTGGGTCAAATGGTTTTGATATATGATCAGCTAAATTCTGCTACTTTTCCAGGAAAAGGGTGAACCAACTTGCAGGCAATTGAATACTCATTTTGAAGAAATGGGGTGTGGTGAGGCTCATTCAATCCTGGGCATCCTAGAGTGGAAAGCCTGCCATGAGGCCAGAAAAGAATTGTCATAGTAATTATTTTTAGGTGCTCATCAGAGATCTAGGAAATTATACTGGGGAAAGCTTTTGGGTTTAGCAATTAGAAAGTAATTGGTGAGCTTGGAAAGCAGTTTTATTAGACTCCTATGGGCAGAAGGCAGAGTTTAGGGTGACCTATGGAGCAATTGAGCTGTGGGAAACAGGAGACCAAAAATGTAGGATACACTGTCTCAAGTGCTTGTAGTTACAGGAGGAAAAGTAATAAAATCGCAGAGAGGAGAAGAGATCTGAGGAATAATGTACTGTTTTTTCTTTAAAAAAAACTAAGATCAAAGCATATCAACAGGAAACAGAAAAGAGACAATGAATACTGACGAAGTTGAACATCAAAAGGAGATAGAGCGGGTCTGAAGCAATATGGCAGGTGAAAGGTTGGAACATGGGCAGAGATAGAAGACTTAGTCTGAAATGGCCAGAGGGGAACTTGGGGACTTCTGCTCCTGGAAATCTATGTAAAGAGTGTGTGTGAAAATACACATGCATATACACAGCCATTCTGAAAGCAATGGCATTGAAAGCATTTGTTTCTGAAAAACAGTTTGCGTGTATGTAGAAAACATCTGGAAGGATCTACACCAAAGTGTTAATAGTGGTTATTTTGTGGAGTGAGTTTCATTCAGTCAATATTTAATGCCTCCTCCTGTAAGGTGCTGGGTAGCCCAGCGCCGGGGATATAATTATAAACAAGTCTTGGCTCTTGTAGAATTCATATTCAGGAAGGAGGCAAATAACAAACAAATATGAAATACGGTCTCCATAATGAATGCTGTTAGGAAAACGTTAAGCAAGATAAGAGAAGAGAGGGTGACGGGGATTGATATTTTGGATAAGCAGGCCTCTTTGAGCAGGGACCTGAATGGGAAGATGTCCCAGGCGAGAGGTTAGCGAGGGTGGTGACCCTGGGCCAGGAAAGTGTGGGCGAGCTCAAGGAAATGCAAGAAGGTGAGTGTGATTGGAGTCAAGTGAGCAAAGAGAGAGTAGGAGGGGGCTGGTTCTCTAAGGACTGTTTAGATTCCATCTCAACGCAGTGGGAAGCTATGGGAGTGTTTGAGCACGACAGTAGCACGATCTGGCTTAGATTTGAACAGATCACTCTGGCTGCTGTGTGGAAAACAAAAAGCCTAGGCCCCCCAAGGCCCCAGGGACATAGGTAGGAAGCTGTGAAGCAGTCCATGGGAGATGTGGCACTAGTGGGCGAGGGGTTAAAATGAGATTGAATTCAGTGTAACTAAGATTTGCTGTCTGGGGATTTGACTCTTCTGGATGGTTAGATTCTTTTCTTTGCAATAGGAATGTATTATTCTTATAATTTAGGTCAACAAACCTGAGCAATATTTTAACATTGCTAAATACTAAGCTGACTAGCGAAGTCAGGTTAATAGCATATGAAATAACAGCAGTAACAACAACAAAAACACGTAGGCCAAAAGAGAATTCTAATAATAAACTGATAGGCAAAGGTGCAGCTCTCTTCAGCGGGGTTAAAGTTGAAAGTTAGGTCAGCTCAGATTCTAGGAACCAGAGGTGGGTCTCAGAGTACTAGCATCAAGAACCATGAATTCTTAATCAAATCAAGCAGTCAACTATAAAGTTATCTTTATGTAAGCAATTATGGGCTTTGTTTTTGTATGCAAATCATTTGGGTTGTTTTTGAACTTTGGAGTCATTAAAATCAACATCTGGATAGTCATTGCTAGGGAGTTTCCTGGGGTCCAGGTGTACATTCAATTTCCCAGATTTCCATATATTTTGAAATCAGAGAGAGAAAAAAGGACATTAAAAAAATCAGATGTCTAATGTTACTAACATTAAAAAGAACTAACATTAAAAAATCTTATGTCATCAACAGAACATGTACAAAGCTGTCTGCTGACCATTCAGAAAAAAAAAAAAGGCAAAACAAGTTGACTTTTTTTTGTCTTGACTTAAACTTTCTATTTGAATATTGCTAACGGATTGATTTTCTCCCTGCTTATGAGATGAAGCCAGGGAGTGTTCTAACCCTTGACAAGCCAACTGCTGCTTAAATTACAATCTGACCTTTGGCTTGCTGGTGAAATGACTTTTCCCTGACATGGCTTTGTCAAACTGTCCTTTCCCTTCTGCAAACCTCAAGATAGGACACGATGTGCCAGCAAATTCTTCCAAAAATCTTGCAGAGAATAAGCTAGCAACTTCTTTGGTACTTTGTGGTTGTGGAAGATGAATACTAGACGTTTCAGGGAAGGGAAACATCCTAGGGCAGTGCCGCGTTGTATATTCACTTCTGAAATGGAAATCTTTCTTGAGGGGTGTGTAGATTTAGTTCAAATCTTAGTTTGATGACTTGCACTTCGAAATTAGTGATTTAAAGTGGAATAATTTAGATGCCTTTCATACTTCTGTTTATAGATTGAAAAATGGAACTAGAACTGTCGCCCATCCCAGTTCCAGAGATTTGTGCTATTATTTTCTTATTTGCATCTGCCACCAAATAGGAATGCTAATCCCACAGCTAAACCTTAAAGCTGACTCTAAAAATATGTGTGTTTCCAGTGCCAGCCCACTTATTTCCCTAACTTTAAGGAAAAAAATTTTATTTTTGTGGTCAGAACTTCTTTTTGAGCTTCCCAATGCATTTCATAGAGTCTGAACCCATATTTATTTCTAAACAGAAGGGATTAAGCCACCTTACATATCAGAGATGAGGGTGCTTAACACTCCACCCTCTTGTAAACGGGGATATTTTAATTCTCTCTTTTTTTTTTAACCAATATCTTCCTTTTCTTTCCTTTCTTTCTTTTCTTAGACACTGTCTTGGCAATTAGCATTACTGAATGCTTTTATGTGACATATAAGGTGAAAATAGCTTTATTTGCATTATCTCATTTAAACCTTGAAAGGACCTAAGGACAGCTGATGGAGGTATAAGTATCCTCAATTTCTCTGTGAAGAAGCTGAAGAGAGAGATGCTGGTGAGGTAGCAAAGTAGGAATTTAAACCCAAACTGATTCTAATGCTGTTCTTCCATTACTCAACAAATCCACTTAGATTCAGCACATTTTTTTTCTAGAGTTAATTTTGTTAGGTTATTTTAAGGTTATTTTAATTTCCCAATCTCTAGATGAGGTGAGGGTGGTTTTTTTTGGTCACTTAAAAGATAATCAAGGAGTTTGAGCAATAACAGTATCTTTCTCTGTGTGTTTCATTTAACACATCAAATTTCTGTTATGTAATTTATGCCACTGTACTTTAAACTTGAAATTGCTGTTAAATCTCTTATGCAACAAACGTGAAAAAATAATGATTCTGGCTCTCCAAACCACCAAACCTCGCCCCTAATCTTATTTCCCTCCCATGTAATCTTCCTTGCATTTGGTTTGACCAAAAAAATATGAAAGTGACTGGTAATGAGAACTATATAACAAAGTTGAATCTTTGATGTGGTGCCCATTACTCAATGGAAGGGTTGGGCGATGTGCATGCCTGACACACATGCACACACATACATGTATAATCTTACTTTTCTGTTTAATCTGAGGGAGAGTGAAGAGCAAAACCTTGTTGGTTGGGTTGATGCATCTGTTATTCCAGCCTCTTTTACAAGATGATCATCCTGGAGGAGAGGGGTGGAGAGTGCTTTGCATTCTGTGTATCTCACTTGTGGGAAGGTGACATACACTCCTACACAGCGGTTCAAGAACATAGGTTGGTTTTGTTTATTTTTATCCTAAAAGGAACTATACCTCATGCTTTTCTTGGTACATGTGTGGTACTTAAAATTATTGAATATATGAATAAGTGAATAGACAATTTCAGGGACAGTATGTTTAATTCATTTTATTATTAGTGGTTTTTCATAGTGTGATCTGGAACTTCCAGTGAGCCCACAAATGAATAATTGTTGAATTTTATTTTTAATTTTAAAAAAAGCACTCTGAATTATTCTGTAAGCTCAGTATTTATAGTCAGATAAATAACAATGTCATCAGAGACACAAATAATAATGTGCACCAGGTAAATAGGAATTTATGAAGTTATGTCAGGACTTTAGTTTTAGACATTTTAAAATATATGTCCTGGGGCTTCCCTGGTGGTGCAGTGGTTAAGAATCCACCCGCCAATGCAGGGGACACGGGTTCAAGCCCTGGTCTGGGAAGATCCCACATGCCGCAGAGCAACTAAGCCCCCGAGCCACAACTACTGAGCCCACGCACCACAACTACTAAAGCCCATGCACCTAGAGCCCGTGCTCTGCAACAAGAGAAGCCACTGCAATGAGAAGCCCGTGCACCACAGCGAAGAGTAGCCCCAGCTCACCGCAACTAGAGAAAGCTCACTGTGCAGCAACAAAAACCCAACACAGCCAAAAATAAATAAATAAAAGAAAATATATGTCCCATATGATCATCATATTTAGTGAACTTTAGTTTAATTCTAAATGAGTCACCATAAAAACTCTTTCTGGACTACACCATAATAGAAATAACCATAGAGAATTGGTCCACTGTTCATGACGTAGCTTATACAATCAGAAAGATTCCAACCTCATTGACTTGGTTAGGCAACAGTTAACCCACATTTAAGATGACATGCTCTTCTACAACACTTAGTAAGAATGTATTTTCAACTTCATGGTAAGCTGATTTAATATGACTCTGCCCTCCTAACCAGTGATATCAGCTATCTCTTTCTTTTCTGGTATAATACTTTTTTCCCCTTTCTGACAAAACCACTGCTCTATGCAGTCAAAATCATGTTAGTTAGTTCTTAGATTCAACCTTACATATTTAGACTCCCATATAATCTTCCAAGATTGTGGGAAGTCTGCCCATTCTCCTTTTCATTAGGTAAGAGGAGTTATTTTACATTTTGAATAAATAAATGCATTTGTTGGCTGGTTTGGAGAGTTTTCAAAGAAATCATAATCTTACAAAGAAAATTTAATTTGAGTTGGCATTTGCCTGGTATTCTAGACTATACATCATTTACCATTAATGAAATATTTTTTTTTTATTCAACACATATTACAGGGAACACTACTATGTCCCAGGAGCTAGTCTAGATACCAGGGGAATAAAAAGGGAATAACACATTGGTCTTGCCTTCCAGGAGTAATTATATAATTGTAAAGGAAACACATAGGGCTCTGGTTCCAGGTAAGATGGAGTAAGCACACTTTTTCCTGTCAACCTACTGAGTACACTATAAAACACAGACAAAATGCATGGAAGAGTTATTTGAGGACTGTGAAAAGTAAATAGCAGCAGGCAGATTGGGAAGAATGCCAGAATTTGAAGGACCACCAAATTGGTGAATTTACCAATTTTTGTTACTCTGGTATCTTCTGCCCTAAAGATAAATCAACTGGAAAACCAGAAGTTAACAATGGTGCAGAGAGAGCTAGGAAAGCCCTTTAGCTGTCGCTTAAGAAATGGAAAAGAAGATTCCTCTCATAGTGAAGAAACCCACTTCTTCTTTTTTTTTCTTTCCTCCATTATGTGTGTCAGAAATGGCAGTGATAGTTACAGGAAACCCCAAGAACCAAAACTCCAAGAAAAGTGAACTTTCCTCTTTGTTGGGTAGAGCTATGGCTTTAAGAGCACTGGTGAGGTTGTCACTGGTTACATTTGTACTCTCACTGTGTCCTCCAGACAAAGGGAGATATTATATAATACTTAAAGAATCAATTCTCTAGGAAGACAAAACAATTCCAAATGTGTTTGCACCTGAGACCCTCAAAATGAATGAAGCAAAAACTGACAAAACTGAAAGGAGGGGTAGACAAACCCACAACTATGGTTGGAGGTTTTAACACTTCTCTCTCAGTAATAGAACCAGTAGACAAAAAATCAGCAAGAATAGAGAAAAACTGAACAACACCACCAACCTACTGTGTATAATTGACATTTACAGACACTACTCAAAAACCTCAGAATACGTAATTTTTAAGTGCATATGTGGAGCATACACCAACATAGAACATAATTTATGTCATAAAATAAAACTTAAGAAATGTAAAAGAAATTTAAATCATACCAACTATGTTCTCAGATTCTAATGGAATTAAACCAATAACAGAAAGTTACCAGGGAAATCTCCAAACACATGAAAATTAAATAATACACTTCAGAATAATCCAAGGGTGAAAAAAGTCTCAAGGGAAATTATAAAATATTGCAAACTGAATTAAAATGAAAATACTACAATTTTGTAAGATGCAGCTAAAGTAGTAATGAAAGGGAAATTTAGAGCATTAAATGCTTATAATACAAATGGACTTCCCTGGTGGCGCAGTGGTTAAGAATCCGCCTGCCAATGCAGGGGACACGGGTCCGAGCCCTCGTCCGGGAAGATCCTACATGCCGCAGAGCAGCTAAGCCCGTGTGCCACAACTACTGAGCCTGTGCTCTACAGCCCGCGAGCCACAACAACTCAGCCCACATGCCACAGCTACTGAAGCCCACATGCCTGGAGCCCATGCTCCACAACAAGAGAAGCCACTGCAATGAGAAGCCCGTGTACCGCAACGAAAAGTAGCCCCCGCTCGCCGCAACTAGAGCAAGCCTGCGCGGAGCAACAAAGACCCAAGCAGCCACATTCACTTTCCCTCTTTTCTGATTTATCGCCATAACATCTGTCAACGTCCGGCATGCCAGACAATTTACTTGCTAATTTATTTATGATCTTCCCTACTGGAGGGTTAAGGATTTTTATTGGTTTTGCTTACAGCTATATACCTAGTGTCTAAAATGATAACTGCCAGATAGTAGGGACTAAAAACTAAGTGTTGAATGCATTGCATTTTTATTAAATATGAATTTGATAAATATTTCAGGACGTACGAATTCGAAAGTAAAGGAGACAGACAAAGGGTCTATTCTCATGGACTTAACCTTCAGGAATTTGGATTCAGAGCCTTAGGGTTCACGTCCAGTCCCCTTTTCCTCCTGCAGGAGTCTGAACAGTCACAGAAACTCCCAGGTTCTCAACCTCCTCTTTTGTAAAATGGAGCTCCTGGTCACATTTACCTCACAGGTGGCTGAAAAGATTAAAGGAGATAATATAATGAATACCTGTGCACATAGGTAATTATTGGATATGAAGTGCATGCTTTAAGACATATTTTACTCTAATTGTGTATTCTCCCTGGAGAGACAACAATGACTTTGTAAGTTAAATAGGCAGAAAGTGGGGGGCAAAACATGACTTCCAAGTGGAAATAACATCTAAAGCATTTTGCTGGGTCATGAGTGAGATAGATCCAAGCATGAAGAGACTAACATTTTAAGCACATAAGGATTATGCCCAATAGCAGAAACGGAAGAGGAATTTGGAAAAGCAAATTTTTAATCAAGGAAAAGTATTAAGTGTCTTCTCAGGCACACATTCCCCTCTTCCCAGAGCTGCCATTTATAGTTGTTCAGGATGCTTACTGAACAAGATCATCTGGACCAGTGTGTGGGAAAGGAGCTAAAATCCAGCCTATGCTTTGTTTGGCAAGCCAGGCAGTCTAGGGTTGCATCTGCCTACCGGAAGGGTTGCCTTTTCCAAATGAGCAAAAAGACACCATTTAGGCTATCATAGCATTTCACCTTCAAGCCCAGGTAACCTCAGATAAGGTCAGCCTACAGACATCTCTCCCTCTTATGTTGTTCTTGAGATCTGCACTGCTCATGAGACATTATCATATGATGTATTTTATTGTTAGTATTAATTTATTGCTGTCATTATCTACCAATAAAATTTCTATTATGAAATAGACATTTATTGAGCATTTGCATGTGTGGGCTGGGATGCTAAATGTGAATGTGTTTATAACTTATCTCTCAAAGACTCTAAAATACATCTTGAGCATAGGAGTAATTAGAGTTTCTTGGATATATTTGGGCCTCTTGTGTAATACCCTGTTTAGCTGTTGAGATTTTTTAAAAGACATTGAATGATTGATTGACTGAGGTCAAAATACTCTGAGGAAAGCCAAATGGCAATGATAGCAGACAGTGAAAAATAAGAATACAAAATAATTACTAAAATTGGAAGTGTAAATGAGGTTTGTAAGCAGGTGGAAAACTAAAGTCAAATCACGAAAGCGTATGATGTGTTACTTCCACCTCCTCATCTGCTGATCATCATATTTTTAGTTTTAGTATTTTTATCTTCTGACTTTTCCTGGGATGTTAACATTTAATTTTAAAATTGGTTTTGCATTAGAAATATACTTAGAATGGCTTTGACTTATTATTGAATGTGACTTTATTTTTGTCAAATAAGTTAGCAGGTAACAGGAGTATATTATCCTAAAGTTTAGTTTAGAGTCAGTTTTTGAGGAATGTATCTACTTTATATACAGAGATATTATGCCAGTTAAGATTCTTCAACAATATGACTGTTTAGGACTAAATTCTTCTATTCAAAGGTCAACTTTATTAAGACTTCTGCCCTGCGGCAGTATTTTTAAGATGCCATCCATTGTCAGGCAGATTCTGACTACAAAATTTTTTAAATGAGAAGGTTGGATATCTTAGACTTAATGAATACGGTAGCCGATGAGAAGCAGAATTGGTTGTTTGGTGGAAGTGGTGAATGGACGGATGTGGTCCATTCTGCAGATGTTGAGTTTAGGGTACCTAGGGAGACCCAAGTGTAAGACCTCACTCTGGACCTGAACTAGGTCCAGGTGTGACTGAGAATGGCACAAGGTCAGGAAGCTCAAAGGAGTGACTTACAGCTCAAAAGGCTGCTACCTGATGAGATGGAAGCCCAAGCAGCAAGCAGAGGGAAGGGAGGGGTGTTCCAGAGGATGGGATGTGTAAGGGGCTTATGTGAGTTAGGTATAGTGAGGTCTAGTTTCACCTATGTGTGCATTTGTTACGACTGCTCAAGCAACCAAAGCAAGCTTTGTTATTCTCCCTTACAAAACCTCCACAGGAAGTTAACTATCTCTCCTTAAAGGACAAAACAGAATTCAGGGTTACCTTCAACATTCACTATAGCAGTAGGTGTAAAGAAGGGTAAAAATGGAAAATATATTGTGCTTTAATAAAAATAATGAGAGAATAAGCCAATCTAATACGGCAGCCCTCTTCTTTAAATAGATAAGTCAAAGATTAAAAGATAACGTAACAAAGCAAAAACACCTTGATGGTTATACAACCGAGTATTTATTTTCATTCTACTGCTTTTCACTTTGCCCTCTGGTTTTATACAGCATAATTTCTTCCCGCTTTCATAGCCCTATCAAAAGCAGGGGTTGTATTGTTTGCCTATAGCCCTGAGGAAATGCATTAAAATAGGTTTTATGAGAATGCAGCCAGAAGCAAGGGTATATACAAAGGATGCTTACTACTCAGATTATGAATATCAACTTTATATGGATGTAACAAAAAGAATACACTTTACTGAGATATTATGTAATTATTATCATTCAAAGTGAAGTCCAGCAGAACTGGATTTATTTCTTCCCCTACTTGGAATCAAATTATATGGGTTCTTCTTCAACAGGGGTAAGTGTAGAGCTATAAATGAGAAAATATGAAGATTTCCTCTCTTATGGGCCAAATGAGCATAATATGATTTACCTGTGTGCAGTGTGACCTGAGGCTAATGAGGGTAGGAGACCTGAAGAATGATATCATAGTTTGGAGGTAAAAGAAGGAAATTGTGTTCCCTTCCTTCAGGGATTGAGGCTGTCTGGCCTATATATGTCTCCCCATAGTCTTTCAAGTGAAATCTTGATTGCCTGGTTATAAGGTTACAGGTACTATAACATCCCTTGTAATCTAGCTTCTCAATCACATCTGATACCATTTCCCCCGTGCTGTCTATAGTCCAACAATTCCTTCTTTAAATAAAATGTTATATATTAGTCATGTGATACTCTTTGTGTTTTCCCATAGTGCTCACCATGACTTGTCTTCAGGCCCAGTTGTTTTCCTAAAACCCTTGACAATGCCCCACCCCCCAATTAGAATAACTATTACTTATCCTTCAGGATTCTTTTTTTTTAATATATAAATGCCTCGTCTTAGAAGCCTTCCGGATCCCCAAAGGCCAAGTTGGATTCATTACTTTGTTCTTAACATCCATGTTGTGTTTACAGCTGTCATAGCCTTTAACAGACTGTTTATAGCTACCTATTAACCTTGCGTGCTTCTCCAATAAGAATGTAAACTATAAAGGGAAAGGAACATACTTTGGCAGAGGTTGATAATTGCCCACTAGAATCTGTTCTGCCCTTGTTTCTTACCAGTTGATTGCTAGCTCCACAAATCCATTCTTCTCCTCTTCCATGTTGATAGAATTGTAGCTGGAATGTAGTAGCCCAGCTTGGGATATTCCTTGCTGCTCTCTGTCATATGACTAAGTTTTAGGTGATTGATTCAGATTCAATATGATGTTTCATTTTACAGACCTGCTCTCTAATACCTTGCATGCCCATTCCCCTCCCCATGAATTGGAATCTGGACATGCTTGAGACTCAGCTTTACCAAACATTCTTGCTCATGCAAAGAGGAACAGACCTGGGTCCCTAACTGACTGTGCAGAACAGACCTAGTCTCCACCTAGAACTTTTTCCTTTGGTTATTGTGAGAAAAATAAACTTCTACCTTCTTCAGGCTGTTGATTTAATGTGGAGTCTCTTAGTTAGAGCAGCTGAAGATGTGGCTGACAGAGCCAGTGATTCTCTTTCAGCCTCCACCAAAGTCCATCCCTTGGCAGGGAATGGGGAACAAAACTATCTTTGTTCTCATTGTGACCAGTAGTTTTAGTTGTCTTCTCACAGGTTGATGAAACTGAGAGAAGAGAGGCTACAAATTACCAACCACACGAGCCTATGAAGAAATAGACAGGTATATCAATACAATCTGTTTCCTTCCTCTGAAGATGAAGAGGAGTCTCGGGAGGCCTTGTCAGGGAATAGAAGTGTCCTTCAGTATCTTATAAGAAAAGGAAAAAATTGAGTTGAAAGGCGAAAAGGAAGATACTGTGTATCATAGATGTTGTTCCACTGACTAGTGCAAACAGTCAAGACCCTATCACACAGAGAGACAGACAGGGTCAGCTGGTGGTGGGACATTGAGTACTACAGTTTTTGAAAATATTTTGATGACCTCAATGTGGCCTCTTCCTGAGAGCTGCCCAGAATGGCATTCAGTGAAATAGCCGCTCTGTGGAAGCTGTCCCCAGACGTCACCAATGCCCACCTGAGTGCTAATCCCTGAGGACTGTTCTATGACATTATCTTACTGGACTTTTCTGCAAGTTGACCAGTTTCCTGAAATTCTGTCCATCCTGGTCACTGAGCAATGCTGCCTCCTGATTCTTTTTGTACCCCTCTGAATGTATTTTTTTCACTAATTTTTTCCTAACTCTTTTCTTCCACTAGCTCCTTAAAATTAGGTTATCCCCTATATTCTGCGCTCTGTTTTCTTATCCTCCAGCTCTGCACTGTTTCCTGGGAAATGTCACCCACTTAGCTAGCATAGATGTATGGAAGATGCCCACCCAAGTTTGTGAAGTCCTTTCAGGCTTCTCTAGGTAGAATACTCGCAACCTTCTTTGTACTGTCATTGACATTTGCTCATAGCTCCATGAAGCTCTGTTCACTCATTCTTTTGTAACCAGTTCCTAGCACAGTGCCTGGCACATAATGAGTATTCAGTGTATAGAAATAATGCACTCATATATGAATGAATGTTTATCTACATATACCTGTGTTATAAATTAGCTTTTAGTGCAGGCACTGATTTAATTAGTGGTGGCCATTTAATGCAATCCACAAGTCTCACTAGCTGAATCCCTGCAACTTTATGAAACACACTTGTTTAGTTCCCTTGCCCTCAACCCTTCTCCAATAAATGGCTTTCCATTCAATTTGTTTTTAAAAAATCTGCTTGAAACTATGGTTACTACAATAGGTCCTAACACTGAAAACATGTTTTAGGACTATGAAGGAAACAGTTAAATACAAAAGCAGTTTTCTAGGAAGAGTAATCAAGCTAATAGCAATGCCCTCTAATATATTAATTTTAAATATTCAGTGCATTTATAGAGTAGTGGAGAAGTTATCAGTTTGGTGTAAGGTTTTGGTCCTGGTAACAGCTACATTTTTTATCTTATATACTGACATATCACAAAAAAGTTACAACTAAAACTGATCTCCAAACTGAAGAATGATTGATTGAGACACAGGACACAAAATCTCAAAATGAAAGCTGCCCTTTTGCTAACTTACGTTGCTGTCGTATTTGTTTACCGTCAATGAATACACCAATAGCCCACTTATGTTAATACTAACATTTCGAAATATCATAGGATTATTACCATGTCATTCTCAAGTGTCATTTGTTGACTGTTCCCCAAGAATAATAGATATTTTCATTCTAAGGGGGAATCAAGAGATCATCTTGTCTACTTCTCCTCTTTTAGACAGGTAAGATATTATTCTTACCTCATCTTAGAAAGAAACCACTGCTGAAGCCCTGAGAAATGAATGACTTGACCAAAGTTCACGGTTAATGGTGGAATTCTAGGTTTTACATTTTCCAAATGCAGTGCACTTGTTACTATTTTGTGCTGCTAATTTCCATCTGCAGCATTTATTACACTGAAGTAGCCTCATAAAAATGCTATCACGTTATGGTATATTGAGATCCACTGTAGAGAGACTTGGGAAGGGAGGATACATGATCACCTTACGAGACAAAAAGAAAGAAAAGAAGCAATAATTTTTAAGCTCAACCTCTAAAGATTTTGGATACAAAACAAACAAATGAACATTTAATTTTAAAGAAAATTATGACTATGATCTTAAAGGGTTATATTTGAAGAGTAAAATAGGCATCAGAGTAATGTCAATAGGTTGAAAAGAACTTAATTCTTTTTCTTTATGTTTTTTTCCCACCCAGAATATTGTGAATACCCTGTAGAATCCTATTCCTATTCAATTTGAGCTGTGGTCATATGGAAAGAAAGCAGGAAGGAGAATGTGAATGTTTTGCTACTTGTCATCCACTACTGATAACTTCGAGCAAGAGATTTGCAGAACATATCTGTAAATTATTTCATTTGTGCCCTAAGAAAATGCATGCCCTTGTCAACCCTCTTTCTGAAACTCTCTCAACTAAAAGCGACTATATACCCTTCTTCTGCCACTGAGAGATACATTAATCTGGCACTACAGAACTCCCATTTTATTTATTTTTAAAAATATTTATTTATATATTTATTTATTTGGCTGTGCTGGGTCTTAGTTGTGCCACACGGGATCTTCGTTGCTTGTGTGGGATCTTTAGCTGCAGCATGCGGGATCTTTAGTTGTGGCATGCAAACTCTTAGTTGCCACGTGTGGGATCTAGTTCCCTGACCAGGGATCGAACCTCGGCCCTCTCATTGGGAGCGCGAAGTCTTAGCCACCGGACCACCAGGGAAGTCCCCAGAACTCCCATTTTGGATCCGACTGTATCCATCCTCTTCAGGCACTGCCCCATGTTCTGAACTGATTATCTTTTCTCCTATTCCGCCATCCACCATGATAACTCCTGTCTCTTTACAGCATAGAGTATAGTGCACTCTGTGGTGTCATGGCAGCAAACATCCATCTCTGCCTCCATGCAGTTATATCACCTCAGTTCTAGTTGTTGGCCACAATCGGTTCTAGCCAATCAGAACAGTCCATCCTCCGGGCCCACAGTAATTGGTTTAGGGAAGGTCATGTATTGGAATTTGGTCCAATAAGAGTCCACTTATGACTTTGTTCAGGGATAGAACAGGGGGCAAGATGCTTCTTGCCCTTTTCACCTTTCAGTTACAAAGACCAAATTCTGAGATGACTACAGAGGCAAGAAGCCAGTTTGAGTTAGATATCATCCTTTTACTTATAACTGGAAGCATTTTAAGAGTTATCTGGGAAAAGAAAGAGTGTGTTGTAACATATTACATACACAATATGGAACTCGCTGATCTGGGGATGTCAGGCAGGCCCAGAACAAGAAGAAGCCCACTCTACCAATGAGAGAATTGGCAATTTTGTTTTATGTCATCTCACTAAAGGTGTGTTCACTAAGTTATAAACTCTGATGGTATAATTATGCAATTTTATGACGTAACTCTTCCAAATTATTTGCACTTTTAAGGTCAGCCTGTTAAGCACAAGGGAGTTATTTTCTTATGCTGCAGTAAGTTAGTTTGTAGGCCGGCAGAGTTTCCTATTTGTCTCTCAAATCATGCAAACTACTCCATCTGTGGGTGATACATGTTGAGTGAACAACAACAAAAAAAACAATACAACCTCACTATCAATTTAGATAATAAAGGGAATGCCATTCATTAACATAAGCAATAATTCTTCTCAATGCTCTTCTGTACCATTGCTCTCTTTATTTCAAGCGCCCCACTGTGTTAAAACTTGTGCTTATTTTTAAATTAAGGAATATGTGGCATGGTTTCAGGAATATCTTGATTCTCCCAAACCTCAAGTTTTTCTTAGGGTTGTTATTTTGTTCTATTTTTAAAAATTTTCTATGGGTGGGCACTAAACACAACTACCGAGGACATGGCCACACAGAATTTCAGTCTCAGCTGCATAACCAAGGCTGATAGAAAGATGCAGCACGTGCTACACTTTCTGGGTAAACATACTGTAGCCTTTTAAGCAAGTATAAACTCAAGGTGCCCCGTCCTTCCGCCCAGACCTTTGGCTGGCATCTGAGAGTCATGGTGAACCATCTGTTCGTTCATGTCTATAGCGAGTTGTTGAAGACAATTGTGAGGTTGCCTCACTTTGTCTTGTTTACAGATGTGGTCCATATTGTGCACTAGGAAGATCCCTGGGCTGCAAGTGAAGAAGCCTGGGTTCTAGTCATTGCTTTGTGTCTAACCAGCAACATAATCTCAGGTAGAACATTTCACCTTTCATGGTTCCTTTTCTCATCTATAAATTATGGGATTGAACTGGATGTTCTCTGAGTTGCCTTCCAGATTCTGTGAAGAGTATTTTTTCATGGCAAAATATGACCTCCCTTCCCTGTAACCTGGCACAGAGCCTGAGTACTCTGCTTTGACAGAATCCTTCAAAACCTGAAGAAATAAGTTTGGACTTATGAGGAAACCATGTGGACTAAGTGAGCTGTGGTAGTCACTTCAATAAAGTACCAGTCCAATAGACACCCTCCCGGGGCACAGCTGGGCATCCACCCACTCATCCATCTATCTGTCTATTCATCCAGCATGTCTTAGACACTCCCAGTGATGGGGACTCCTGTATGTGCTGTGTGAGAAGAGAGCAATGTCAGGGATGGGAAGGAACAATGCATGAGGCATCATTTCTCTGTGCTCAAGAATGGAGCTCACCATCTAGTGAGGGGATAGACAGAAATAGGGGATGAACTGACTAACTTCCTGTTGTTGAATTGAGGACCAAGGATCAGAAATTAAAGGAGAGTAATGAGGTTAAAGTAAAGAAGACTCAAAACAAGAGTCTTTTGACCCTCAGAATGCTAGGGAAAGATTCTTTTCACTTGCTTACTTTTCCCCACCCCAGTTAGAAAACTGCCAGAAATAAATTCATTCCATAATAGCAAGAGCCTCATTGAGAAACATAGATGATTAAATATGCACTTTATAAATCAATTTACTAGATAAATGTGAGCTTGCTGAGTACTGGAACTGTGACTCTTTTATTCACTGCTGTACCCGCTACATTAGGCAGAGTCTACATGCAGTGGACACGCAATAAATACTTGCTGAGTGGCTACTGGGTGAACGAACTCGAACTAATTCTAACTGAAGTAGTGTGATGTTTTCTTTATCAATTATTAAATAAAAGAACTGATATGCCAATGTGTATGAAAGGAATTAGGCTGATTCATGAACAACAAAACATTATAACTTCACTTTTATGAAATTAGGAAGAGAATGATGACATGAGTATATGCTTTTAAACTTTGTGTGGTCATGGAGATCTAACAATCCTAGCTAATACAGAATCTGCTAATCCTTGATTATGAGTACATTTACTAAAAAGCTCCTGATACCCTATAAAAGCCCAGAGAAGTTGGAGGAGCCCTCTCAGTAGATGGCAATTAGAGCCAGGGTGGCCAATTTGGGGCAAAGATTTAAGCAGCCTGAGAAACAAAGACATAGCACTTCACCCTATGATAGGCCTTGGAAATTGCAGCGGTAGCCACAGACCAAAGGGTGTTGAGTGTGTGGCTTTGTGACTCTTTGTCATCCCAGCAATGAGCCTTCTACTGTCACTGAGAGAGTAACAGCAATAATGTCATAAAGCTTATGGCAACTACTATGGCTCTTTTTTTTCCCCAACAAAGGAGACCAATATACATAGGAGGTCTTTATATTTTATTTATATACAATAAGACATATTTTGAATGCAAACCATTGCTTTTATGTAATTTTTACTGATGGACCCCATTCTTTTGGCAAAGGAACTCACAGGCCTGGACCTTCTCAAGTGAAAATAATTTAAGCTTTTGTAGGAACAGTAGAGTCATTTGAAGCAATAGGGAACATCTTAATGATTAAAGACAGATATTTTTTAGTGTATATGGGGGCTGATGGAATGGCAGCTTGGTCAGATCTATGTGGGATAGAATAGAGTCAAGTGATCAGAAGCTTTCAGAACATTTTGTGGCTTGAAGGGGAAAGCTTTCAAATCTTTTAAAATTGCTCTGCGCTAAGGTATTTCAGGGCCCACTTCCCTTTCAGATTCAACCATTACAAAAATGGGAAACATTGCAATCATTCCAAATGGGCATGGTGTGCAGAAGGTAAGAGGAGAATTAGGGGTATTAGAATGCTTTATACTGGTATGTGTTCCCTTGGTCAATCACTCAGCTAATCTACTGGCAGTGATTCTAAAACCCTAATGCCACATGGTGTGAGCCAGGAATTGTGTGAGATCTCTTCATAGGAAAAAAAAATCTGAAGGAAATGGTATATAAGAAAGAACGATTGAAGTCAGATCAAAGTGCTAACATAGCCAATATGTTTGTAGACAATTCACTAGTGACCCTCTGAAATGAAGTTTGCTGGGAGAAGAGGCAGCTCAGCCATTAGGAGTTAACTCTTTATCATACGGGCTCCCACATAAATTGACATTTGCTAAAGTTGCTGAATATGAACCTTTTTTTCCTTTAAAGGATGGACTGGTCATACAAATTAGGGTATAGAGGTTCACCTTGGTACATTTTTGTAGCAGACATTTCCAGTTGTCAATCCAGAGCTTCATCCTCTATCTGCATGGACAGAACTCAGATCCCCTTGTGGATGGACAGAGCCTGGATGGCTGAAGAGCCTGTACCAGTAGACGCTGGCTGCCATCCAGGCCCCATAAATGTTCAGTTATTCCAGTGTGCCACAAAATACACAAAACAATATCATTTTTATGTTCATATGACATTAATTTTGTTAGGAAGTACTCACCTCCCAGATATCTATTCTCCCCTTCTTTTTTAAAGATAATTCTGATGTTGTTTGGGGAAGTACTGTGCTCAATGAAAATATTTAATATTCTGGTTGCTGCTAGTGATGTCCAGGTGACAGTCATTGCCAATAAAATGTAGGCAGAAGTATGCTTAAGTGGACCTTCTGGGAAACAGAATTTCCTAGAGTGTAGGGTTTCAAAATCCCTGGACCAGCAGCATCGATATATCCTGAGTGCATGTTAGAAAGACGAAATTCTTTACCTAGATTGTTACTCAGAAATGGGGGATAAGTCCCAGCAATCTTTGTATTAAAGGCGTCCAGATGATTTTGATGCTTGATAAAGTTTGAGAACAAATGTCTTCGACCTAGGGTAATGGACCTTAAAGGTGGTTGAAAATCTGAGTCACCTGGGTGACAGATGCTTGGATACTACCCCCCAGAGATTCTCTTTTAATTGGTCTGGGATGTCGGCTGAACCAATGCCAATCTCCTGGTTGTGATACTGCTCTCTAGTTGTGCAAATCGTCACCCTCTGCTCCCCAGGTGATTCTGTAGCATGTAAAGATGGAAAGAGCCTGGTCCCCTAATGGCACATTCCACAATGGTCAGAGTTATTCAGTGATGGAGAAGACTGAAACCATGTCTGCATTTCTGCTTCTATTCACTTGTTTGTTGAAAGCCTTGCTTTAAAAGTAAGTAACAGGGAGAGAAATGCCAAGAATCTTGTGTGTTTCCTTTTATCCACCTCCCCACCCCCAGTTGTCCTAGAAAATGAAAAGTGGGTTAGATCCCAAAGGTATTGAAGAAATTTTAAGGATGGTAGCAATGATAATAGAGCTCTGGAGCAATAAAAGAAACTTTGCCTAATGTTCACTGCAGGATCCTTGAATAAGGGAGGCTTTGATTTTTACGTATGCTTATGCGGTCCCTCCCCAGCATTCTCAGGAGGTTCTTGGGAGGCCTCCAGCTATGGCTAGCAAATGGATTTGCCCCAGCTTGAGGTATGCTAAGTAAGCAAACTCAGTAGTTTAGATCTGAGGCACTGTGGTTTGTGGCTGTCCAAGTTTACTTGTTTATTGGCCTCTAGGCTTTCCTAAATTGTTGGAGAAGGCGGCCAAAATGGGCACAAATGGTTGAGGCAGGAATCTGAGCAGTGTTTAAAAACTGGGTTGTGGTGAATGAGCAAGACTGGGTGGAGTTCCTGCATTTAGTAAAAACACACATTAGCAGTTGATGGTGATTTTGTTTCCTAGTAGTGATGAGCATGCACAGCTCAGAATAATGATATAATTATTATAATGATGTAATAATAATGCTCAGAGAGAGAGTTCGGCACCATCCATGCCTTTGTCTCTAGAGGGAACGTAGCTGAACCGGAAAACAATTTGCTTGAAGTCAGTTTGATAAACTTATGGAAGTTTATTCCCCCTAGCCCCCTCAGCTACAGAGAATTGTAGCGAGTTAATGTTTCCTTAGGGCAGCTTTGCAGACTTGAATGGCGTACACACCAGTTTTAAAGGAAAAACAAAACCCTTCCTTATTTTTAGTAGTGACGTAAGATAGCTTAAAAACATTTTTACTTATAAATAAAGAAAATCAACAGCCTGCTATTAAAATTGTCATCAAATTAATATGATAAATGATGTCTGCTGAAGGAAAAAAATCTTCATTTTCAACCATCAAGCTATGTTTTGTTTTTTTTTGGCTCATGTGTTAGTCTGGGTCCTCTCAGGAGCCGAAGCCAAGATGAACATGAAAGAATTTTAAGAGAAACACCTGTGAGAAAGAATGGGGAGAGAGCCAGGAAGTGTGATAGAAGTTCGACCCTTTGTGAAGGAAGGACAGAAGGAAGTTTTGGTTGGGCATTCTAGACTGCTGGGAGGTTAAGGAAGTGTTTTCGAGGCCATTGGGGAGTCTGTGAGCTAACGGTGGTCATCAGAGAATTCCTGATGTCACAGGAAAGAACGTGCTGTAGTGTCCCTGCTAGTATCTTTGTTGTATACTCTTGCACTCACTAGTAACAGATTATTACAAATTAATA
Organism: Eubalaena glacialis; assembly: GCF_028564815.1. Lineage (NCBI taxonomy): Eukaryota > Metazoa > Chordata > Mammalia > Artiodactyla > Balaenidae > Eubalaena > Eubalaena glacialis. The sequence goes on along the minus strand of NC_083722.1, from coordinate 18,901,367 downwards.
TATAGATAGGTTACATTCAGGTTAGATAGTACTAACTGCTAACAAACAAGATCTTTTTAGATGGAGATGCCTGTATAACCATGAGATGTTCGATGATTTAGTTCTCCTCCACTTTCATATATTGTGAAATATTATTGATACAGCATGTTCAAAAGGTCATTTGGACTTCACTTGCCAAAATTTCTTCATTTGCACATTAAATCTTTCTCTGTTTCTTTCTCAGTTGCCAGGAACAATTAAAGAGCAATATATTTACTTTGTGCTGTTCTTGTGATTACAAGTCTAATTTTTTAAAAAAGTCATTTGTTAAACTACAGTGTGGTTTCCATGAAAATATTTTTTAGTTGTGAATGACTAGCACAAAAGAAGTTTTGTTTTTACAACTGGAAAAATAATTCAACATGAGTAAATGGCTGCCTTTATGCAATTGTCATTTTTATAATAGAACAGAGCAGCTTAATGATAGCCAGTTACACTTACCAATGCATGAAAAGTTAAATATCATCATGTTAATAGATGATTTGTCACAAATATAAGTATAAATACAAATGCAATGACAGCACTGCATTCCTGTAGTGCTGCGGGATGATTAGGTGGCTGCCCAGATAATAAACATCGAGGATTCTCAATCCTGGCTGCCTAATAGAATCAAGGAACTTCTAAAATATACATCAGTGCCTAGATGTCACCCTTCAAAGATTCTGATCCAATTGATTTTGAGTGGAGCTGGGTGTTTATATGTTTTAAATGAAAACAACCTATACATTTATAGTGAGTTTTTGGATTATCTTAAAAATGGGAAAATAATTATCATAGAGAGCTTTTTGTTATTTTAAAATATGATCATGGGTGGTACAGTCACCTTGGAAGACACTTTGGCAATTTCTTACAAAACTAAACATGCTCTTACCGTATGACTCAGGAATAGTGCTCCCTGGTATTTACCCAAAATGAATTGAAAACTTATGTCCACACAAAAGCCTGCACACAGACATTTATAGCGGCTTTATTCATAATTGCCAAAACTTAGAAGTAACCAAGATGTCCTACAGTAGGGGAGTGGATAAATAAACTGTGGTACCTCCAGACAATAGAATATTTTTCAGTGCTAAAAAGAAATGAGCTATCAAGTCATGAAAAGACATGAAGAAACCTGGAATGCATATTACTAAGTGAAAGAAGCCAATCTTAAAAAGCTACATACTGTATAATTCCAACTATATTACATTCTGAAGGGCAAAACAGCAAAGATAGTAAAAATTAGTGGTTATTAGTGGTTGGGGGAGGAACGAACAGGCATAGCACAGAATTTTTAGGATGGTGAAACTATTCTGTCCTGTACTACAGTGGTGGATACATTTCATTAAGCATTGGTTCAAACACATAGGATGTATGACACCAAGAATGAACCCTAATGTAAAGTATGGACTTTAGGTAATAATGATGTATTGATGTAGGTTCACTGATTGTAAGAAATGTACCATCATAGTTGGGGAGGTTTGCATGTGTGGGGGAAATCTCTATACATTCCACTTAATTTTGCTATGAACCTAAAACTACTCTAAAAACAAAGTTTATTAATTAAATAAATATGATCATGGGTCTAACACTGGATTAGGGTAAATGAATAATAATTTGATTTAGGAATAAGAATTGATTGTAAATACTCTTTCTTCTAGTTTCTATTTCTGTGCATCTACCAGCTAATTGATTTTTTTTCAAAATTTAGATTATTTTTTAGAATGTAAATTTTTAAAGCAATTCACTGTAAATAAAACTTCATAATGATGCAGTAGAAGAGTTTATTTGAATTCAGGAACACAGCACTTCTTAGACAAAAGAATGCCCAGGGCTTCAGTGGTATTGGCAATTGGTCAGCTTGTCCCCAAGCAGATTTAGTAGCTGATCTCAAGTAGTTACATCAATAGAATTTGTACAGCAGAAGAATTTAGATAATAAAGGATTGTATCACCATTCCAGATGAGGAAGCTGGAAAATTTATAACTATGAAAACTGGTCAGTTTCCTTCAAGGCTGCCTGTTGAAACACATTTGTTTTATTCACAGCTACCAGGCAAATAGACAACTTCCCCAAATTTACTAGAATCACTGAAAAATAAAATTGTTATAATATAAAGTGTATAATACAAAGTGTGGGGTATTGTTTTATTTTTACTTAAATAGAATTTCAATAAAATATTGTCTCAAAGAGTAGCTTGATATAATTTAGAAGTCAGTGGTTTAGGAATCTTATAGACCTGGTTGCTAATTGTGGCTTTACCTCTTATTAGCTTTGTACTTCAGGAATGAAGTTAACCTCTTTTGACCTCAGTTTTTCAAACTGCAACACAGAGATAGTTATAACTCTCAGACTTTTAGGGAAGTTAGGAGAGATAATATTATAAAGCAACTGGCATAAAAGTCTTTATTTCATGACCTTGTTGCTTCTGAAGAGCACTGAAGAGTTATTTTTTTCAAATGTCCCTCAATATGGGTAAGAATGATGTATTCTTCTGACTGGATTGAGCGTATGCATTTTTCTCAAAAGAAAAAAAAAAGCACAAAAATGAAATGGTGTCCTTTACAGTACATCATATCAAGGGATACATCATGTATACTGATATTATTGATGATGTTTACAACTAAACACAATATGGGATACTGGAACAATAAAGGAACATTAGTGGAAAATTAGTGAAATTTGAATAAGATTTGTATTAACATTAATTTCCTTTTCTTAATAATTGTGATATGATTATATAAGATTTTAACATAAGGTGAAACAGGTTGAAGGGTATAAAAGATCTTCTTGTACTATGTCTGCAATTTTTCTGTAATTCTGAAATTATTTCACAATAAAAAGTTTTAAACTTTTAAAGGAAGGTGATTGAGGAGTCTGATAATCTATCAGTAAGTAATAAATTTCTATCTAACCAAATGTTGGTTGAAATTTCTCTATATACATGCTTAGCATTCTCTACTACACTAGATAAAACCTGGCCATGTAAAATATGGGAATGCAACATTTGATATCTAGGTAAAATGTTTAAAAAACAGTTTAATAAATAACTGAACATAGTCCATTCCCATCTCCTCCAAAACTAAAAATGAATTACAGTAGGAATTTTTTTTCAGGTTTGCAAATATACTGTGAGATTACTTGTTCAGAGTTTAATGCTATGACAGTTTCAGTCTATATAGCCGTCCTCCAAATGAACTAAAAAAATAATTTTAAACATTTCATCTCCCTTTCCCAAAATCCTCTTAGAGTTTTTCTTTTGTAATATGACTCTGGACCAATATAATTACATCTTAAAATCAGAAGAGGTTCAGGTAAATAGTGTAAGATTAAATCACTTTGTTTTAAGGCAGCTGGAGTTTATTAGTTGAAAGATCCCAAAGGCTTACCTCAGAGTGTTTATAGAGATTTGCATTTGAAAATAACTTAGGGAAAAAAAGAATATTATTTGTTTAAAAATGTGTTGCCATTGATATTAAAACAAATGTTAAAAATAGGCAAAGAGCCTTGCTTACCATTTGTGGGTTGTTTGTGGCTTTTTTTTTTTTTTTTAAGTGCTATTACTAAGTTTGTGTTGCTGCTTTTTATATGAACTGTTTGAGTCAAAGCAGCTGTTTTTGCTGGGACAATATGCCAATTTTGCTAAAAATTTTGAGGACATGATTTAAATGTCAAGTCCATCTAAGGTGTTGTAGAAAGGCTGTCTAGGCTAAATTAAATAGGTCCTATAGTACCCAAGATCCCCCTGTAGCTTCAATAAATTCATAGCATCAGCATTTGTGTGTCCAGAATACACACGTATGTGTCCATATGGGTGAGTATGGTTAAAAAGCCCTAAACAGTAAGTCCACGGTTTGTTTGTTTCTTTCTTTTTTTTTTTTTCACATAGACATACAGTAAGTCCCCTACATACAAACCTTCAAGTTGCGAACTTTCAAAGATGCGAACGTGCGTTCATACGTCCAATCACGTAAGTTAGTTCACGTGACTGGCATACATTGTTATGTGCGTGCATCCTCTACAAGTGGTTGTGCTTTTGTGTACTTTACTGTACAGTACTGTATAGAGTACAGTAGTATAGTATCTTTATTTCAAGCTAGATCTGCAAGAGGACGACTTCATTGAACTTTTTGTTGTGCAACACGAGGAGCTTACTAATGAAGACCTGATGAAACTGGAGGCCCAGAGAATGGACGAAGAGAGAAAAGAGGAAGAAGAAGTAACTGAAAAACCGAAGAGATTCACGATGCAGGAAATGGCAAGGGGATTTTCTTTGAGGAGGCACTGTTAAATTTTGAGGCACAGGACCCGAATGTAGACCGGTACACGAAGGTTGCAGCAGCCGTTCAGAATGCAATCCAGTGTTACGTGTCATCTGTGACAAGAAAAAAAGAGCTACTACCCAGACATCACTGGATCGTTTTTTCAAGAGGGTAGATAGAATTGAATCCAGCAAGGAACCAGAACCTGTGCCATCAAAGTCAGGCGTGAGTGAAATTGCAGCTTTCCCTCCATCTCCTATTGCTGACGATCCTTCAGCTCTACCATCTCCCACCTTCTCTCCCTCCTCCAGTCAGTAACTCTTCTTGCTTGTTCACTCGATGCCAGCCCCTGTATGCCAGCTGTTGTACTGTACTACTATACTTTTCAAGGTATTGTACTGTAAGATTAAAAATGTCTTTATTTTTTGTGTTTGTTTTTAATGTATTACTTGTGTGAAAAGTATTATAAACCTACTACAGTACAGTACCATGTAGCTGATTGTGTTAGTTGGATACCTAACTTTGTCGGACATACGAACAAATTGGACTTACAAACGCGCTCTTGGAATGGAACTCGTTCATATGTAGGGGACTTACTGTATTTGATTTCTCTCATTTTTTCAAGCCACACTTCAATCTTTTTTCAAGTTTCAAAGAATGTGTTGTTCTGTTATCTTTATAATTGTCTTTTTATCTCTTTGTCATTGAATTAGTTATGACCCTCATTATTCATTAATTCATTCAAGAATTATTTATTGAGGACTAGTTATTGTTCAGGCTTTTCTAGAGGAATTCTTTCAAAAAAGGAAGATTGTTCCTGCCTCTCTCTTGTTAACATCTTTCAATGTGTCTCTAAGTTTCAAGAGAAAGCCCACGCTCTAACACAGCAGTAAGGCCCATAATGGCTTGGTGTTGCTGCAACCTGATACATAACTCCCGACACATACAACATGGCTGTGGTTCAAAACATATCAGATTACCTGTGGTCTCTTAAACTGATCATGCATTTCACATGACCATACCCTGTATGAAATTCTTCACTACAAAATCCAGCTGCCTTTCACACATTCTTTAAAAGTCAGCTGAAGGGCCACTTTCTCTGGGAATTGCTGCCAAGTAAATGCTTGTAGAATAAATGAAGGGATAAAAAGAGAGATAAAGTAATGAATGAATTCCTGATTCTGTTTCTGATCTGCTCTGAAGGGCTTTCCAGAGAGTTTGATCCTGAAGGGAGAGTCTAGAGCAAGAATGGCGGATAGAATAGAGCAGTCTGTTGAAACTTCTGGTTTCTGTCATTAATTTGGTCAGTTCCTAGAATGCCAAGAGACATGTGTGTTTTTGTTTGTTTGTTTTTCTTTTTGTTTTCTCTTTAGGGCAGTGAAGATGATGGTCTTTCTCAAACTCAAGTAAGCTGCTAATCGAGAGCAACCCATATTGGACTTGCTTTGAGGTACTGTGGAATCCTTGTTCAATCAAGAGTCTACTCCCTGTTCTTACCTCAGTCACATACATACCTTCACCAAGTAGAGAAGAATCACTGAAAAGACAGAATACTCAGTCCAGTCAAGAATATTTGGGTACTAGAAAAGAAATCCTTCTAGATAATTCTTAACCAAGAACTCCGAATAATTCTTGAGCATTGAGTGAGACCCTCATTGAAGAGAGTCCTTTTCCATTATCACATGCTGGGTTTTAATAAAGACCACTGGTGGCTTCCCTCAGACCTATATTAGAGTTGACCCATGGTTATTCTCAAGAGTTACCAGTCCTTCGCAGGGAACTCAGACACCCTCTTACTTACCTGAATGTATTGCTGTCAAGTAAGTTTTATTGCATTCTCTCTCAATTTTATTCCCCTACAAAGGTTTCTTTAAAAAAAAAAAAAAAAGGGTAACAATTTCCTCTCCCCTAAAAACTTCCTCTTCCCTTCAGTAACAATTATGAAGCCCATTCTGTACTCAGTAACTGATAGCTCCTGGCAGAATTCTAACATAGTTGTTACCATTGATTTGTTGCTGTTTACATAGCAATGCCTCCCCCCTCCCCGAGTATACTGGTATTTTAATTTACATATATTTTCTATCTTTACTATTAATCTGTAAATATCTTGAAGGAAATATTTATATTTGAGTCATCCATTTACTCTCCACAGCACCTTCCACTATATTTTAGAGATAGAGGTAAATAAATATGGGTTAAGTTACTGATGGAATGAAGTAAAACTCATATTCATAACTTTAGAGAGTAGAGAGTACAATGTGACTTTCTGTAGCTTCTTTCTATAGTAAAACTTTACTCCGTGTTGGTCTCATCATTCTATCAACTTTGAGAAAAGTGTTAGTTTTCTTACTTGTTCAACTATAACAGAATAATTAAATAATCTTAGGTTCTATTGAACAAACATTATTAAATATGTTTTATTATTATGTACTTATTAATTTATTAAGGAATCAATATCCTTACATTTAAAAAGTTTCAGCATTAATAATTATTTTGATTTCAATAACTTTGTGTATATATTTGGGGAATGGAGTATTTGGGAATATTTTCAGGTTGAAGTTGGTCCTTTGAACTTGTGTTAGCTTTCAAATGGTATTGGAAACACACTGTGCAAAGGTAAACTCTATTGCCTTTTGTGGTTTGATCATTTAATTCAAATAATACCTCTCATTTGCTCTGTGGAAAAATGTTATTTCTTATTGCATAGAATATATAGAATGTTTGCCATTTAGCCAACATTTTAAAAACGATTAGCATGTTAAACAGTTTTCTGAAACCTAATAATACAAGCCCCCAGAATTAATGGAAGTGATAAGACATGATTACGTGGTAGGAAGTAACTGCTTTTTCTGAACCAAGGATATTTGAAACCCTAGATGTATTCCCTAAAAGTCAAATGGTTGCCTTTTTCTGTGGTGCTTTCAAAAGATAATACTGACATTTAACTGAGATAGTAAAAGAAAATTAAGTCCTACCAGATAGCTTTCTATGGAAAGCTCTGGATACCGATTTGTTTATCTTAGCCACTTTTATTCTGGATAAAGCGCTGGACTAGGCACCCAGAGATCTGAATTCTCAGCCTATCTCTGTGTTATTCTGTGAATTCATTGTTTACTTTTTTCATGTATTCACAGTCTAACGTATATGATTATATGCATCTGGCACATAATTGAAGCTTAGCCAGTGTTTGTTGAATAGATTAATTCATGCTTAATGTGACTTTGACCAAGATTTCCTCATCTCTAAATTAAATATAGTGATGGTCAAGTTCCTTTCTCACTCTATGATTCTAAAATAAGCCCTTTCCCAAGTTGCTACGAATATAAATCTCAAAGTATTTCAGGGTAGAGCAAAGTGGGCTACTTTTTTGTTATTATTTAAGGTGTATATTCACCGTTCATCAGTGGCTATTCATCTTTGGAGAAATGAGGGCTTTTACATGACTTGTATTTTCCACATTCTTAATGATAAAGGCATTTTCTCTAAAAACTATTTTGCCATAAGTCTCAGGTTGGAAAAGGGTTGAATCTAAATCAAATCAGAGTCCTCAGATTTAAGTTGCCTTCTAGACTGAATTTCTTATTTGTAAAACATAGAGCACAAGGTGGTGTTTCTATTTTGTTAGAGTTCTACTAACCTGTTTCTTTGTCACCACCACACACACTTCAAGATTAGTCACCAAAATCACATCGCCATTTAAAATCGCAGTCACTGGCTCCCCATCCAGGAGCACACTGTCTATAACAGCTCTTATACAACAATATCTGTTGAGATCTAAGCGATTCTTTTGGTTTAAGGGCATATACCAGTGAACTGATGTTCATATAAAGTAAGGTCTGATGATGGAGGTGATCTTTAAAGTAAGAACGTTCTGATTTTCTTTTTAACTCTTGACAAGCCATTTATCCCACCATTCGGAAAATATACACATGCACACAGCCTCTATTTCCCCACTTCTTTTTGTCTCAGATTACTGTTCTCAGTGGGAACTCGAGGGGGAGAATCTTTAAAACTGTCAAATTATGCTGGAAACAATATGAGCTAAACTTCCTTTTACTGAGATTAGATGTTTAATCACTTGCTAGGAAAATATCAGGGCAATGTAAGCTCTTGGTTAAATACAGACCCTGTAAATATAGACTACCTGAGTGTAAATTTCTGCTCTTCTACTACCTGGTGGTCTTGGGCCTGGGCTCTCTATACTTTAGTTTTCTCATTTCCAAAATTGAGTCAATAATAGTATATGCCTGTTTGTGATATTTTTGTGTATTCAACAAATTGATACATATAAAGCATTTAGAACACTACTTGACAAATCAAAGTATACAGTGGGAATTAACTACTATTATTATAATTATAATTATCATTATTATTATTTTGAAAGGAGAGCTTTGAAATAATCTTTATTAGGTACAATAACAATACACTTCCTTATCCAGCATTGTCCAGTATTGAGTTTTAAATATTTGTTCTTTGGTATTATATTACAATATTGACAGCATATAAAAATCAATAAAGTATCCTTCTTTAGGAAGTGGCCAGACAGCTTGTTTTAGTCCAGTTCTCTCACAGATATTTTTAAATAGTAATCCAAAGAGTAAATATTTAAAACTCAATATTGGGCAATGCTTGACAGGAAAGTATATTGGTATTGTTGGTACTGGTATGCTGAAAGACATAAATTTAAACGTTCAAGGAGATCAGCAAAGCCCAAGTAGGATAAATACAAAGCAAACAATACCCAGGCAATCTCAGTCAACTGCTAAAAACTAAAGATAGAGAAAAAGTCTTAAAAGATTCCAGAGAAAAACAAAACATTACATAAAAGGAAGCAATGATTCAAATGATCTCTGATTTATCCTCAAGAAAATGGAGTCCTGAAGCTAGTGGAATGCCACCTTTAGGGTGAAAACATCTCTAAAGAATGAAGGCAAAAATAAAGACACTTTCATATAAAAGAAAACTACAAGAATTTGTCGCCAAAAGATTTGCACTACATGACCTTCTAAAGGAAGTTTTTCAGATTTAAGAAAAAGTATGCCAGATGGAAACTCTGATTTTCAGGAAGGAATAAAGAGCCCCCAAAATGTTTTTAAAACCCACAATAATGCAATATTTGAAAAATCTGTACAACCAGATACAAAAATTAAATGTTTTAATTTTTTTCTCCATCACTGTTTTCAACTGTGCTTGAAAAAAATCTATCCTATTGACCCTAAGACATCTCAGTCACTCTTTCACAGTTAAAAAAGTTCTTTCAATCTACTTAACTTAATCTCATATCTAGTTAACACTCACTCTTCCCCTTCCACTCCTGCTGATAAAATTTTAACAGACGACTAGGAGTGGGTAAATGTGTGGCCTGTTCTATCACTTCTCTTCTTTCTCTTTTCTGTGTCCCTTTTTCTTATGTTGCGAAGGAAAGGTAGAAAATTAAATAAAAGCATAAAATATCTTTTTACTAGCAAGTGCTGCGATTGTCTTTTTTGGTTGCTCCTGACACGGGTATGCAGATTCTGCATATCCAGAGCCTGACCATTTCCTGGGACCTTTGAGCCATCTCATGGTGCATCTCATGGACTGGGTCTGTGATGGGCTTTTAAGAAAACTCTTCATTTTTGATGTTCAGCAATACCTCCTCGCCTACCTTTTCTAGGCAGGTGTTCTATAGCTGCATACTTCTGGGAAACACTCTTTGCCCAGGTTTTATAAAATATAGGACTGAACATGTCTAGACTTGGCTGGGCTGCTCAAGACTGTCTTCTTTCGTCTATGTCTATTTAAGCCACAAAGAATCTCTACCTGACTACTCAAAACTTGTAAAATTGCAGGTTATTTCACTGTGGCCTCCTTTCTCTGCTCAGCCATTCATCCTCACTCCTTACCTCTTCCTCCATTCAAAAGGACAGAAGACAGATCAGAAGTCTCCTCCTAAGTGAATGAACAATCAGGAATGAGATGCTAGTCTTTCTTTTAAGACTTCTTACTTGGCTGTAAGGAGAGGATAAAAATACATCTCCATCCTACAGCCACACAGGAAAAGAGAGGAAAGCCGCAGGACTGTCCCTCTAAGTCAATATCTCACCACTCCTTATATATCCTTGAATTTCCTCCTATTTTAGAACTTTTGCTAGAAGAGATTAATGGGGAAATGACTGCAAAGTCAGAATAATTTTGACTGCCTGTGTTTAAGTCGTAGGGAACTATCTGAACCTTTTAATGTTGACTGCTTTTAGAATGTAGAAGTAATCATTATCTCTTTGTATTCATCTTTGGACCCTGTTCACTAATTCTGGGGCAACAGGAAACAGAACTCAGCATTCTGTCCCAATTGTACAGATCAAAATCTCCTACATATAAGATCCAATTCTTTTTTTTTTAATCTCTTTTTTTTTTCCTATTTGGAAGGTGGAACAAAATAAGAGACAATTGGTTTAGCATTCTTGAGAATTCTAAATTTCTCTGTGTTCTATCACTGCTAGCAGACATTAACAAGATACGCATTTTGTGAGGTTCAGTCTAAGTGACCCCAAGCACTCTTGACTACGGGTCCTGTAGCCTCTATGTTCTCAATTGCCAAGTTAATCGGGCATGTCCATCAGAGGAGTCATACTGCTTAGGGTCAATGCCAAGGTCTACAATTGTTTAACTTTGAACTAATGATTTTATCAATGACAAACTGTGTACTCTATATCCACATTTATGGCTTCACTGTCATCTATGTTAATATCTTCTAAATCTGCATCCAGCTGGTCTTCTCCTGAGCTCCAGAAAAGAAAAAATATATGCAGTGTTCATGTCCAGTTCAACATGATTGAAACTAAACCTATCATTCCTTTTCAAAGTTTCTATTCTCACATTAATTATTTCCAAGAATATATTTAGAGCATTACTCTCATGGATTAGTCCCATCTCATGGAGGTAGGTGGATAACAAAGGAACATTATGTAAGATAATAAGTACTATGGAGAAGATGAAAGCAGGGAACAGAGAATGAAGAGAGTGCTATCTTACATAACTTGGTCAGTAAAGTCCCCTATGTGGTGATATCTAGGTTGATATATGAAGGAACTACAGCAGTAAATCATGTGGATATCTGGAGGTCGTGCATTATGGAGACAGAACCTGGGCTGGAGTGTTTAGGAAAAATCAAGAAGGCAAGTGTGCCTGGAGTACAGTGATCCAGGAACAAAGTGGTAGGAAGTGAGGTCAGAGAAACTGTGTGGGTCAGATCACATATGGTCCTACAAGCTGTAACAAGGGTCATGGTTTTTTCTCAGGGTACTATGTGAGGCCATTCAGGATTTTTAGCAGAAAGGTGACATGATCTTTTTAAACATAACGTCAGTGGAGCCATGTGAAAGCATAGACACAGTGGAGCGAGGGGAGTCATTGTGGCAGAACAAGTATATAGCTATGCAAGGGTGGTGAGAATTAAGGTGGAGATGACATAGCTTGTTCCTGACTTCAGTATCCCTCACAAGAAGACTGATTAGCAGCTATCCATAGATAAGACACTACTGAGAAAATCCCGGGACCCTGGGGATGAGCCTGAAGCACCTCCCTGGACCACAGAGACTGAGAAGGAATTGAGGGTAAGAGAAGCTGTTTCACTTTGCCTGCATGGCCCCTCCCCCAGGCTGGCACAACCCCACACTAAGAGCCCCACCCCTAGACCTGTGATTTCTCCAGTGGGAAAGATGGTCCTAGGTGGACATAAGCTTTCCCATCATTGCAGGATGCTTCTTGGAAGACCCACTCTGTCAAGATTCATGGTGTTCACACTGAGGGAATCTGCCACACTCAACACTGGCGATCAGATAGAGGTGAAGAAGCAGGGCAGGGCTTCTTGCAACCAGTGCTCAGACCTTGCCAGACTGCCTTTCTGCTTGCAGCTGCACCAAAGCAGAGACCCTAGCCAGCAGCTCTGTCTCTCTGCAGATCAGAGCTAGTAACCCTGTGTGGCCAAAGAACTGATTGGCAGTTCTGTCTGATTTAGGTTCCCAGCATAGGGGCCCGTTCTATGATTGTTGCACGACATTGTGAATGTGCTTCAAATCACTGAATTATACACTTTAAAATTGTAAAAATCACCATTTGTTATCTGTACGCTTCCACAATAAAAGAGTTCTTTGCAAAAGATAAAGAAACTTGAAAAGATTTCTTTGTTAGAGAAGGGATCTTGAGTTAGAGTGTTCTATTTTTTCTAAAATAAAATAAACTAACCAGAATTATATAGGAAGCTACTTTCTAACTGATGTAGATACACGTATTTCTGTTTTAGATGCTAGAGAATAATTTAGGCATGAAGAAGGGTGGCTGTTGTTTCAATTAAAAGTACAGAATTATAGAATTATTTTGGTAACTAATATACATATAGCTTATGGAAGAAGAAAGAAACTTTAGATAAAGTGCATCTAATAACAGCACACATCTAGTAAATGGCAGAACCTGCAATAGAAGTCACATTTCAACACTCAGTTTCCATCTGTTGCTAAAGATATAAGTATAAACTATTCTACAAAATCAGTGTAACTCCATGTGGATGTCTAGATATGTTACTATCTAGTAATTCAACCTGTATTGGAGTAAAATAAGCACATCTGATTGCAAACCCTGCTTAATGTAATTATCATTAGGTCAACCCTAGCCCCTTAAAAAAGAACAGATTCTAGAACAGAGATGATTTAATATCTTCTAATCAACATAAGCAAGTATTATGGTTACAATATGCCTTTTCCAGCCATACGCCTGAGTAGTCATCCTAAAAATGTCTCCTGACTCAAAACATCCACCAAAATATATCAAATATCTTATCTAATGTGTAGCTGAGGTCATATGAAGTAATGGAACTTGATACTTCTAATTAAAAATGTGTTTTGAAAGAAGGCATAAACCTACTAGCATGAGGAAAATGGGAGAGGGAAAAATAGCATTAACATTTTGAAAGCCAGGAAGCATCACACTTGTGATAATGGAATTAGCAGCTCTAAAAAAGCTGAATTCTAAGCTGGCAGTGGGGAAAGCCAAGAAATCACTTTATTTAGACCACAGAATCCTGCCCCCAAAAGGCTCAGGACTTAACAGTACCAGATAGCTAGTAACTGGGATAAATTTGAGAATAAATATATAGAGAGTTACTGAAATTTGCATGAGAAGCAGTTAGAAGCCCCAAACTTCTTCCCACACTTTGGAGGTAGGCGGGAGGACCACAGAGTAACACAAACTGGGTGGTTTAAACAGAAAACATTTATTGTCTCACATTTCTGTAGTCTAGGAGTCTGAACTCAAGGTGTTGGCAGAGTTGGCTTCTTCTGAGGTCTGTGAGAGAAGACTCTATTCCAGGCCTTTCTCCATGGCTTATGGATGGCCCTGTGTCTTTGCACGTCTTCTATGTATGTCTCTGTGTCCATATTTTCCTGTTTTATAAGGAAATCAATCATATTGGATCTGGTCCTACCCTAATGACCTCATTTTAACTTGATTACCTCTGTAAAGATCCTATTTCCAAATGAGGTCATATTGTGAAGTACTGGAGGTTAATTTAAGGCTACAACATACCTATGCTGGAGTAAACATGATACAACTCATTACACCAATAAAATCTTCACGATCCATGAACATACACAAAGCTTCCGGTCTTCTTCTTAATGCCTCACTTTTAACTATAAGTAGAGAAAAAGACTGAGAAAATAACTTTGAGGAAACAAACATAAAGGATGAAGGAAATCAAGAAACAAATTCTCAGACAGATATGAGAAGACTTCGGCAAACAAGAGCAGGTGTTCTAATTAAGCCAGGGTTTAGCATCAATTCTATTCCTATGTGGGTTTTTTTCTTTTTCATTTTTATAGATCTAAGAGCTAAGAAACTTAGTTCACATAAATAAATAGATGAGAATGAAAAAATTTTCCTTGTAGCTCTTAATTACTTGAACTCCCTCTATTACATATCAAAAACCACATAGAGATCTACCATTGATTTTTTTAGACATAAATTAACTAACAAAAGGATTAGATTCCACTAAAATTTTGTTGAAAGTAAAGCATCATGAACCACATAACCCGCATAAAGTTATGTAATACAGTCTTTAGAGTTACTGATTTCCTCTAAATAAACCACAATGTTTCAGACTGTCCTTTTGGTACTCAAGGGACTTTTATATTTTAGAGCAATGTTTTAGAGCCATGTTCCATGGTGAGATTCTGAATGAATACACAGGTTTTTATTTTATTTTATTTTATTTTACTGTAAATTAACCTACAGAAACATTTATTTATCTGTGCATACAGCTCTGTGAATTTTAACACAGGTATGAATTTATGTAAACACCGTGGCAGTGAGGAAACAGAATAGTTGCATCAGCCCCTTCCCCCACAGAAGCATCTCTGTGTTACCTTGATGCCTTGTAGTCACACTCTCCCTCCCACACCTCACATCACCTTTGGCAAACAGTGATCTGGTCTCCATCGCTACATATTTGTCTAGCAAAATGTTATATAAATGATTCATATAATATGTAACATTTTGAGATATTTTTTCACTTAGCATAATGCCTTTGAGATTTATATAAGTTAATTCTTTTTTGTTGCTGAGTAGTACTCAGTTGTATGATGTACCACAGTTGTTTATCCATTCATCCATTGAAGGACATTTGGGTTCTTTTCAATTTGGGGCAATCATGAATAGACCTGCTGTAAATTCTTGTGTGTAGGCTTTTGTGTGAACATACGTTTTTATTTCTCTAAGATAAATACATAGGAGTGGGATTGCTGGGCCTCATGTTAAGGATATGTTTGATGTTTTAAGAAACTGCCAAACCATTTTTCAGAGTGACACTACAATTTCATATTTATCAGCAATTTATGAGAGTTTCCATTGTTCCAGTCCCACTAGCACTTGATTTTGTCTGTGTTGTTTATCTTACCCCATTCTAATAGGTTTATGTAAAATGAGAAAAGGGTGATTTTGAAAGGAGAGACGGGAAAGGAGAAACAGCACCACACCTCAACCATAAGCACCTTCTCAGGCAGGTCACTTTAGGAGAAAAATAATGTGGAAGTTGAAATGAATTGCTTCCATTTAAAGCACTTATGCTCACATGCGTCATGGAGACATTATATCTAACCCTAAGGGTACCTTTACCAAAGTTTAAAGAGCAGGCCATAGAAAAATGTTCATTTCTCTATATAAAGATAGTTGGACAGAAATGGTCATTGCAGTATTGTAATAGCAAAAAACTAGAACTAACATGAATATTATGAATGCTGTAATGGCTGAAAGTGAAAAACAGAATGGTGGTTATGGGTACAGAATGGTTGTAAGTGTATCAGTTGTTTACCCTCATGATTACGTGGCTGACTGGGAGCTGTGATTTGCTGCCATTGCCCAGCATCATGAGAAAGTATTGTACCACATATCACCAGCCCAGGGAAAATATCACAATTCAAAATTTGAAGTACAGTTTCTACTGAATGCGTATGGCTTTTGCACCATTATAAAGTCAAAAAAATCATAAGCCCTACCGTCGTCAGTCAGGGACCATCTGTTAATGTATATTGCAAACTCTAGAGCAACCACTAAAACAGTTTTTAAAAAAAGTATTATAATTGATATATTAAGAAAGCAGGAAAACAAAATCATATAAAATTCTCAATTAAAACCACAAAAGGGAGAAAATGTGTGTCAGACAAAAATAAGAACAAGGGCAACAAATAGAAACAGTAATGAATATAGTAGATGTTACTCCAATTATATCAATAATTACTTTAAATATCAGTGGTCTAAATATACCAATTAAGAGAGATTGTCAGAATGGTTCAAAGAGCGAGCCCAAACTATAGATTGTCTACAAGAAACCCACTTTAAATCTAAAGGTATAATGATTAAAAGTAAAAAAAAATGGAAAAATTTATACTATACTAACACTAGTCAAAAGTAAAGAGGAATAGCTATATTAATTTCAGATAGAGCAGACTTCAGAGCTCTGCTCTGAAGAGATAAGAGGTGTATAACATAATGATAAAGGAGCCAATACTCCAGGAAGGCATAACAATCCTTAACATGTATGCACCTAACGACAGAGAGTCAAAATATGTGAGGCAAAAAACAATAGAACTGCAAGGAGAAATAGATGAATCCACCATTATGGTGGGACACTTCAGCCCATGTTTGTCAGAAATGGACAGATCTAGAAGGCAGAAAATCTAAGGACACAGCTGAACCCACAGCACCATTGATGAACTGGACATGATTGGCATCTATAGAGTACTTCATCCAGCAGCTGCAGAGTACACATTCTTCTCAAGCTCACATGGAACATTCACCAAGTTTGACCGCATTTTTAGCCAGGAAACACACCTTAACACACTTAAAGAAATAGAAATCATACAGTGCCTGCTCTCAGAACACAATGGACTTATACTAAAAATTAATAACAGAAAGATAGATGGGAAATCCTAATATACTTGGACATTAAAAAACATACCTCTAACAAGTTTAAATAAGAAATCTCAAGAGGATTAAAAATATTTTGGACAAAATGAAAATGAAAATACAACTTATAAAAATTTGTGAGATACAGTGAAAGCAGTGCTTAGAGAGAGATTTGCAGCATTGAATGCATATATTGGAGAAGAAGAAAGATATAAAATCATTAATCTAAGCTTTCACGTTAGGAACCTAGAAAAAGAAGAACAAACTAAATCCAAAATAAGCAGAAGAAAAGAAATAATAAAAATTAGAACAGCAATCGATGAAACTGAAAACAGGAAATCAATAGAGAAAATAAATAAAAACAGAAGCTGCTGCATTGAAAAGATCAGTAAAATCAATAAGCACCTAGCCAAGCCAACTAAGAAAAAAAAAAAGAATACACAGATTACTAATATCAGAAATGAGAGAGGGGATATCACCAAGGATCCCATTGCCTTTAAAAGGATAGTAAAGGAATATATGAACAATTCTATGTCCACACATTTGATAACCTAGATGAAATGGACCGATTTTTTGAAAGACACAACCTGCCAAGACTCACACAAGAAGAAACAGACAACATGAATAAGGCTATATCTGTTACAGAAATTGAATCAATAATTAACAATCTTTCAAAAGAAAAAGATTCAGGCCCAGGTAAGTTCACCGTTGAATTCTACCAAATATTTAAGGAAGAAATTATACAAATTCTACACAATCTCTTTCAGAACATAGTAGCAGAAGGAATCCTTTTACCTCATTCTATGAGATCAGCATTATCCTGATACCAAAACCAGAAAAAGACATTACAAGACAAGAAATATTTCCCATGACCATTGATATAAAAATTCTCAACAAGATGTCAACAAATCAGATCCAACAATGTATAATAAAAATTATGTACCATGACCAAGTGGGATTTATCCCAGATATGCAAGGCTGGACCAACATTCAAACATTATTTAATTTAATTCATCATATTAACAGGGCTAAAGAAGAGAAATCAATGATTATATCAATAGAAGCAAAAACTATTAGCAAAACCCAACACCCACTCATGATGATAACTCTCAGCAAACTAGGAATATAGTGCACTTCCTTAACTTGATAAAAGACTTCTACCAAAGCCTACAGCTAATATACTTAATGGTGAGAATGCCAAGTTTTCCCACTAAGATAAGGAACAAGACAGGGATGTCCTCTCTCACCACTCCTTTTCAACATCATAATGGAAGTCCTAGTTAACGCAGTTTTTCATTAGTAAGTTTTTTATTAGTAAGTTTTTTTATTAGTAAGTGGGCTAGTTTTTTATTAGTAAGTGGGCTAGGCCATTAAAACAGTTGCTATGATTAACACAATGGTATAGTGAATTAATTGCAGGCAGTATGATATTCTTGTCATTTTCTTTATCTGTATACTATACTTTCTATGTGACTTGGATTTCTTTGAGCATCATTACCTAATAGAACAATTAATATAAATTGATTAGCTATGGAAGAGGTGAAATTCTACTTTATCCTAGAAATATTGATTGCTACTGTGTTTGTCTTTTATGTATATTTACCAAGAAGCTAATCTTTGCACTTCCTGAGGGCAGAATGTCTGGTTCAGCCATTGTAGTCTCCAGCACTCTCTAGGGTTCCCCCTCTTTCCCCAAAGCAAATGGTTTTTTGTTGAATGACTGAACGAATAAGCAAGTGAAAGAAGCTTATTGAAATGTACTTTAAAAAATTTCATTTGCCTTGTTTTTTACTGCAACTACAATCACATCTCGAGGCCTGCTCCATTTTCGACGTGGGCCAGTTCACCCATCCCTAGGCCACTTAGTGCTCCCCTTCTCCAGGGAGGTCACAGATGGATGCTGAACTTGGTGGGGACACCTGATTGGCAGAGAGCACTACAGCCCAGAACTCCTGGCCCAAGCATCCTCCTGCCTCAGACACTGGAGTAGCTGGGACTGCAGTGCGAGCCACCACGCCCTATAATCCCATCTTAGGTATAGCTCAGTATGTTATATGCATTTAATTACTTTACACACTTGAGCATTTCTTTATACCATTTTTAGATGATCTTTCTCATTCACATTTCCTAACTGACTTATTTCTTAACAATTACATTAAGGTCTTGATGTCAGTTTACCCATTTAAACATCATGCTTTGACATGGGTGAGTTTCAGCTAACTTCTAGGGCCCTGCCAATCACAACCAGAAATGGCCCGAGACAGCACTGTGTAAATGCCAAT
This sequence comes from Eubalaena glacialis, assembly GCF_028564815.1. Lineage (NCBI taxonomy): Eukaryota > Metazoa > Chordata > Mammalia > Artiodactyla > Balaenidae > Eubalaena > Eubalaena glacialis. The sequence continues at coordinate 18,882,370 of NC_083722.1, read as the reverse complement.
AAAATTATCCTAGTTTTGCAGATGTTTAGATTTATTTGTATCAAATTTGACTGTGAATACGTGTCTCCATGTATAATGATCCAGAGCAAAAGGATGAAAGCTGTTCTTAAAAGAAAAAAAATAAAGAAGACATTCCGAATCTCTACTGTAAATTATACACCATACAAAATCAGTCCAAATTGTTCAAACCCTTGGACACTCATAGTGTTATTATGCTCGCTGCTCAGAGAACTGTATAATTATCCCAGTTAACAGCAATTTGCTAGTGCTGATCTCCTAAGAAGAGATGCAAGACTTACAGAACTAAAATAAGTACAGATGTGGGTCCCTGTTTTTGTTCTCTGACTCTGCATGTGAAAAACAACCACTTAATTCCGGGCACTTTTCATTTCTGTAGTTAAGATGTTAAGCTAGATGGATCAAGTGGTTGCTTGGTAAATAAGAATTTCAACAGTGAGCTAAATTCTCTTAATGGGAATGGACATGAATTTTCCTTACCTAATGAAGAAACTTTATTTAGTCCATTGTATCTTTTTCCTTCCTCAGCATGGGAAAACTCTTTTTGAAAATGCTTTGGTTTGAGTTGGCACTTTATTATAATTTATTATAGTATCAAAAAATAATGAGAAAAAAACTAATGGGAAAGTGGATGAGAACTAGACAGGTCTACAGCCACATCCATACCTCTAAAAGGGAACCAGACCTAAATTGGTCCTTGATTTAAATAAATACAAATAAAATGAGTGAAACCAAATTGTAACGCTAATATTGTTGGTCACCCCCCATCCTGGCTTTTTCGCTGAACGAGAGAAGAATTGGGGCATCCGGAAGGAAGTTATTACAGAGTATATAAAACCTTCTCCTGAGTACATAAACCTCACTCTCCCAGCGGCTCCTCTGGGTCCTTTAAATCAGTCTTCACTCTTAATTGTGTCAATTAACAGTGCCCTGAGTAAGCCACAGGGGCAAAGCTGAGAAGTCGGAGAACGAGGTGAATATGTGGCAATTCTCTTGACATAATGGAGACTAACCTAAATTACACACTTTATTATAATGGCATTACTAACCTAAATATCATTGTGGATGATTCATTCCTACCATAATCATGGGGGAATCCTTCAAGGCAGCCTGAAAGAGAATTGGCTCCTCATTTTTTATCGTTTGACTTGACACATTCTGCCTTAAATATAATAGCAAGTTAAGCGTGTGTGGCATTTGTAGTCCATCTCCAAAGAGTTGCTCTTTTAAATCCAGCCTAGATCAATATGACCAAAAATCATGGACATTTAAGCATAGTTAAAAGGAGATTGTTAGGAATGGGGCTGTTTTTACCCTGAGCATAATTCTCAGTTAGTTACTCTGTGGTAACTGGAGCTAATAGGACAGTTCTCCACGGGCAAAATGAATCTTAGAGTTTGAAGCAGTGACCTAGATAATCCAGGCAAACTGCCCACTTTTGCCTGGAGTGTCAGGAAAATTGCTCTAATTCCCCACTTCACTTTGATAGTGGAAGCCTAGTCAGTTTTCTTCAGTGTCCTATTAAGCTCTGAGCTCCTCTTCTTAGTCTATAGGATGGGGCTGAGTGTGTCAGTTGGAGTTTGTTCTCTGGAGCTTTGGCTTTGATCACTATTGAACTGGATGGGACTGAAAGAATAATTCTGTTGAACTCAGGGGAGCTGTGCGGTCATGCTATACCATCCAATCACTCTTGTGTCATTTAAAATGATGCCGTGTGAATAGCAATAAACGAATACTTCAATCCTGGTCACTCTTTGTTATTTCATCCATTTACAGATATTTATTAAGTGTCTATTATATCCCTGTTATGGTCCACAGTAGCGGTATGTATGTGGCTATAGTAGAAATTGGTCATTTCTTTTGGCTACCTGCCCCTGAACATCTTTCATGTGTTTGGGAAATTCCCCCAGTGCCGGCTCCCTGCTGCTCTCTGGGGAAGGCATTTACTCACTTTTCCAGCCTCACGTTTCAGGGATGATACAGGCTAGATTTCGAAGACAAAGCCAGTAAAGCAAAGAATCAGGTATTGTGTGAGTGGTGGCAGCTCTAAGCTCCAGAGCAGCAGAGAGTCATGGAGTAAGTACCTTTAAGTGTTCAACATTCTCAGTGTTGGTAGTAGAAGCTGAAAGGTCTGTGCTCAAGGGAGGAGCAGTGATATCTCTATTGATCTAGTTCTACCATGTGATTTTGGGCATTGGTCTTAGCTGTGAAACGTCTATAACTGTTCTGTCTCCCCAAAGGATCCATAAGCTGCCCAATATACTTTAATATATAGTTTTTCTGAATAAGCTAGTTAGAGCTGGTTTCTCTTATTTGAGATTAAGTGGTCAGCGAGGAACCCAAGACTGAGTGGTCATTTCTCCTGAGGGAAGAAGGGTGTCAAGAATAGAATTATTCTTGAGCTACTCTTGCTAACCCTAACTGAGACTCAAGTGCACTTTGGCCAAGATTATATGGACATAGTAGAAATTTAGTCTTTGAATAAGGTCTGATTGAAATGCAGATACATAGAAAAATGGATAGATGGATGATAGATGTCAAATAGATGTCTAATTTCAATTATGAATTGTGATGCTTTGCTATGCCTGAAAAATTATGGGATTTCACATTAAAATTTGGGGGTTTGTGCCCCCTTATTATATTAGGGTAATTAATGCAGCAGACATGCACTCAAATCTCAGGAGTTTAGCACAATAAAAGTTTAATTTTCAGTCATGTCAGAATTAGATGCTGGTGCAGCCTCCCCCTAGGGTAGTTCTCTTCCAAGAGGGGACTTGGGCCATATCGGACAGAACGCACAGCCTCCAAAGCCATTAACTGTGGCAGGGGAAGATGGAGAGGAAGGGACAAACTATATCTTAACTGTCTGAGATCAGAAATGACTTACTTCCTTCATATTACCTTGGCCAGAATTTCATATTTCCAGCCTAACTTCCAGAAGGGCTGGGAATGTAGAGAAGCATAGAGATATTTGGTAAATCTTAACAGTCTCTGGCAGTCTGTCCTTTGGTCACTCAGTACTCATTCACTTTCTCTTCCCACACATGGAACACATACAGCCCCCGCCCTGAAGGGAGATAACCCCGTCTCATTGAGTAACCGTGGTGAGCTCAAGTCCCGGATCTCTGGGTAGCCCCACGTCTTCTTCCTCATGTCCAGATGCTGCTCCTTTTGCTCCTGAGGCCCGTGGATAAAATATGGCACAAAATCTGTGCTTCTCCCTGTTACATAATAAAATGTATATAATTTTAAAATAGGGGTGAGATAGATGCAACAAAAAGCCAAAAATCCCACTGGGAAGGAGGAGGAATGACAGAGAGTTGTCAGTGCCCCGTGGCAATTATGAAATCACACTGGGCAGAAACTGTAAAGACCCCTTCCCAGTGAGCATGAGATGTATCTTGATTATGTCCTATTGTTCCCTCTTGGAAGAGCTCCTTCCCTGGTCCATTTCTTTCCAGGAACCCTGGCTGTATCCTCTCAGATGTTTTTATTTTTCCATTATCTTCTTTGGCAATATGTGAAATAGATGTTGGGGAACATGACCTCTTTGAAAATTGCACAACTTTCTCAGCCTGCTTCTCCCATGTGGAACGTTAGGAGCCTATGGATTGTTTCAATTCTCAAAGTGTCAAAGGGATTCTATGTATGTATGTATGTATATTAAGGCTTGTGATTTCTTTGGCAAAATGGTGTATTTCCTCCCAGAAATGTAGTAGGTTTCTGACCTATTTTCATCCAGTCAGTTTTATGGGTCAGTAAGTACACACAAAGTTCTTTTTGAAACATGGTTTTAAATCTGCTTTTTTCCCTCCTTTCTTTTTTGCTTGGATGCCAACTTCGCTCAACTCAACTCGAGTTTCTATTTGACGCTTCCTATGCACCACTTCAAAAGCTGGGTCCCAGATTTTATGGCCACTGCTGCTACTCACCCCGTTCTATGAGAGAGATTGCTGTCCATATAACCAATAAGGAAGTGATAACTGTGGTTTAGTTTCCGTGGCTAATTAATCCTATCAGAATGGGATTACTTGGGCTAGTTTACTCTATATCATTAAAGTGAAAAATAAATGAAAACAAAACCAAACAAAAAGTATGTCTTAAACTGATACCCCTGCTATTGCTACTACAATCTCATATTCCCACTCTCACAAAAGATCTGTTTTTGTTGGTTCTTTATAGCTCTGTTTCAGCTCTTTAGGATTAACTGATCATTAACATTTAAGGTGGATTATGCATTTGTATCAATCTCTCAGTATTTTAGGATACTCATTTGATATAAGGTTTAGGCTTATGTCACTTCCTTGACTCAAAGTTATTGCCAAAAATCTCTCCCTTTCCCGTGGAACTTATATCTGATGGCATCGTTTACTACTGCAGTTCTTTTGCTGTATGTAGTCTCTAGGATGTTGGAAGAAAAATAGTCTCTACAGACCAGTGAAGTAGAGCCTCAAGTTTTCAAATGCTGGATGCAGTCTTTGTGGACAGCTAATAAAGATTATTTTGCACCCTTAAAATTTTCGAGGCCCAGGATAAATTCTCCATCTCTCCATTTTGATAGGATTATACAGTCTGTGAAATGTTTAAGTTCATACTTTACTAATCTTTCATTTCAAATATGGACTAACTTCCCAATGGCAAATCTTTTTTAACTGAAGACTATAGACTACACACACACACACACACACACACACACACACATTTTGGTAGACTTGGGAAGGAATATAGGCCAACACTTCCCAACGACAAACCTTTTCTTTATTTTTTAACTGAAGATTAGATTGTTTGGGTAGACTTGGGAGAGAATTTGGACTTGCTATTTTTCCAGAATGATGGTTCTTTGTCTAACAATAGTTAGTTTGTCAGAGTTCTTGCTGCTGTCACATCACTTATTGTGCAACAAGAAGTTTTTTTGTGCAAAGAAACAGGTGCATTTCATTCTCGACAGGTAAGACTTAAACCTATAACTAGATATAGGGGGAATTACTTCTGTATGCTTTTAATTTATTCTATTCTGCGATGAACGATAACTTACGGTCAAGACACCAACTTGGATTTCCTTTCCCATTGAGTCAATCCAGAATTATTAAGATGGTCCTGTCCTTCTCAGTTTATTATAGTCCCCTGAACTGTACGGATATTAATGTAATCGTCGGTATTTGCATTGGTGTCAATATTTAGCAACGGTCTAATTCCGTCCATTAGTTTAAAATATTTTTTCGGCAGTCATTGAATGTTCAAAAGGCTGGTGAAAAATGTGAAAGGACAAGAAAGGTTGCCAGGTTATTCTCTTATTTTCAACTTCTAATTAAGGTATTTTGACAACACACAAAAGGAACGTTTTCAAATAAAAACACTTTGGGGGAGTATAAAATGCCATTAATTGTGATGCTTTTGTAACACGCTGAATCTCTCCTCTTTGCTGCTCCAGAAATACGTCCTCACTTGGAATTGTTTTGTGTGATAAAAAAATGAGGGGGTGGGAGAGAGTATGTTTTTACTCAGTCACCACACATACATATCTCTACTTGAATGCAGGAGGACCACACACAGTACATATGAAGAAATTTGATGTGGCACAGGACATTTACTTCTGAGTACAGTAATTAATCACACAGGACAACCAAATTAACCTAACTAGGGGAAGTTAAGAATAAACTGGACCTAAAACAAAAAAAAAAAGAAAGAAAAGAAAAGACAGAAGAAGGAGACTGGAAAGCTTTGTGACTTCCTGGCATGGGATGGAATACTTGGATCAAACCTAGGACCTAAATAGAATGTTAGAACTGCCCCTTTCCTCTCAGAGCCCTTCCCACCTTCACTCTGGCTTGGAGAGTATGGGTAAGATAGTGCAGGGATAGTGATTAGTTTTTCAATGAATATGGCATGAGATAGAGTAAATGTTCTTTTAGAATTTGTCAAAATATTAAGTCACTTAGCTGTGGTATATATCGCAATATTAATTTTCAAGTGTCCAGGTTCCAAATAATAACAAAACATCCAAGTTTATTGTTGAGAAAAAAGATTAACTTGAAATATAATTTTGAAGAGAATTAGTACTTAGCTGATTTTAATTCATACTCATTTAGCATATCTTGAGGAACTTGCTTGCTGTTCAAACACCAGTTGATCCTTATACTATAATTCTTTATTTCCTTTTAAAAATACAATCTAAATGAATAGATTTTGTCAATTACAAAGAGAATTTGACTCTTGAGAAGCTTACTCTACAGTTTAAAGTCTAAAATGTCTTCAATAAAATGAGTACTCTGATAGAGCTGGACAAATCTGTAAGAACTTCATACACATTTTCTAAATGTTGACTGCTGTTGTCTGAATAAGCCCAGATGTCTTCTGAATTAGTAGGATTATTCCGCTTTCCCCAGTCTGTCACTGTGAATCTTACTTCTTTATCTATCTACCAGTGCATGCCCATAACAGTAATTGGAGCTTAAAGCTTATAAAACAAAGTTCCATCTTTCTGTTAATTCAAAGCCATTTTTTTTTGCTTTTATTTGAAGAATTTCCGTGTTCATTCTCATTTCATAGAAATGCAGAGAAAACACATTTCTTTCTAACTATGAAACTAATATATCTTTAGTATTCATCTTCTGATGAACTTGAATAAAGAATTAGGTCGTTGTTTTGAAAGAAAAATAATAATATAGGGCCAACAAATTTTCATGGAAGTTATTAATTTTGTAAAATGTAATTTTGTTAAATGTAGATTTAAGCAAGACAACTTTGCTGAAGGACGAGATAGTTGCAGGGAGACCAGTAATTTGTATTAAGCAATAATAATAGTTACCATTTGAAACTAACTACAAAGAGCACTCGTAACTACTGTTGCTTGTATAATCTAGAAAGCATGGAAAAAGAAATTAAAAGGGAGGGTTTGAGATTCAGGGTGACATGTTTTTGAAGTGTTTAATTCATAATTTTTAAACACCATTCCTATTAAAAATGGAGCTATCTCAGATAATTGGCAAACATCAGGATTAGTCCCTTCAGCATTTTTCTGAGCTGAAATTTGCTTTGACATCAAAGACCAGATTTTTTTTTAAGTAAGTGAAAAACATTTATGCATAGGGCTGACATGGAATTAATCAAGCTAGGAGTTCTGGGATATTTCCATCACCAATAAGAGCATTTATAATTTCTTCTTGTAGTTCAGGACTAGGAATATATTTTTCCAGATCCCTCACTTGTACTCTTTGCTTGGAGGAATCTAATTCAGGTCTATTCTTTGTGGTGTGTTGGAGGAATTCTCTCATCTTTCACTCAGAATATGAGGTCCTTGATACATGGCTTTATGGAACAGGCCCTCAGGCCAGAAGAGAGAGACCATCATCTCAATGTGTTGCTGTCATAGTCTCTCTGACTCCCTCTTTATTTGCACTTGTTGACTTTCGAGCTCTTTTGGGAAGAAATCTTAATTGGTTTCCATTTCGGTTTCTTAATTCAAGTGATTGCAATTTTCCTGAAAAAGTAAAATTTTGAAAATAAAGTCAGAAACTCAGTGCTATATGTTCTGCAAGCTTTCTTAACCGTCCCAGCAAATGTGAAGTGTTCATTTGTATGAACACCTCAGGATATAATGCATGGGTTTGGTAATGTTAGCAAATCTAGTTAGGCCTATACTGAGATTGCAAAACTTCTTTTGAGTGCTCTAATGGACAGAAAATTCCGTTTTCTATACAGAACTATTAAATGATAATCCAGACAAATTTTTTCTCCATTCATTTAAATGAAAGCTACAAAAATCAAGTATTCAAATATTTTTCTTTTAGCTAAATGTTTAGTCTCTTGTAGAAATAAAATCTCTGTTTTAAATTTTCTGTAGTTTTTAATTATTTTAGTATGTACAAACATCATAATGCTATGTAAAGTAATCACATTTTCTTGCATGATTAACCTTATTCATGAGTTTAACATCACCTAAATAACTCTTGAATAGTATGTCACTGCAGAAAATCTGTTGATTTTCCAGCAAAAAATGAGGAAAGAGTTTCTTGTCAAACATTTTCTTAGGGTTTCAGAATATAAGCATTTTACTTTAGTTATATCACAATTATCAGGAATACACAGTTTCACTTAATTTTATTTCTTAATATATTGATTCTCTTTCTAACAAACACTTTTAAATAGTTGCTTTTTGACTAAATAAGTATTTGATTATGTTACTTAAAGACAATAAGAATTGAAAACAATAAGTATACAATGTTTCTTAGTAAAGAGCTTAAAATTACATGATCAATAAGTATTTAATTATAATCTTATTATTAGAGATTAAGTTTATAAAGTATGTCATCTGTGCAGTAATTTAACATAACTCAGGATAAGCAGATATTAATTATTTAGGTAAGCACTGATAATTACTACACAAATTTACATGCAATTTAAAGCGATTATAGTTATCTGCTTTTGATATAGTATCATCAAATTTGAGAAATAAAACCAAAAGGGAATTATGAAGCACAAGGGGTTTTGTGGCTTCTAGATTATCTGTTGATGGTATGTGTGAATGAGTTTCTGGTGTCAGGTTTTCTTTCAGATCTCTGTGTAGTTATTCCTCATCCTCTTTTAGAGACACATGGATTTGCACCAGTCTACTGGGCATTATGAAATTCTCCAGGATAAGTTTGTTGTAAGAGTATATACTCTTTCTTCTTATAGAGGGAACATGTGGAGGTGAAAACAGGAGAATACAATCACCAAAGTGGATGCAGCATCAGTGTTGCCTATGCCTAGAGGCACTGGAAGCTGGCATTAGGAGGAGAACCAGGGAAACCCAGGGGAACATGAGGCAGGGTTAATCAGCAATGATTAGAATGTCTTTCATCAAGTGAAAGTGCTCAGTGAGGAAGCTTGTGGTGGAAAAAAGAAAAAAAAAAAAATGCCCAAGGAGGACGGCAATGTCTGAGATAAATCGGACACAGCCGGAGACCTGCTGCTGAGATACTTACCTCATCAAATTAGGCTGTACAAATATGGCAGCAGACAATCTAGTGAAAAATCTCAATGCAGAGATAAAAACATAATCAAAATTCACCAGATATTAATGAAAAGCCAGAATGAATAAAGAGAATGTCAAGCTTACTAAAAACAGTGTTTTACACTGGAGGAAACAATTATTAGGAAAATAAGAACAAGATGTTAAAATATTAGGGAGAAGTCTGATTTTCAACAAATATACATTCAATGAAGAAGAAATAACAAAGGGCACTAGACAGATTGGATAACCATATTGAAAACTATACTCAATTCATACCTTGCATCACAAAAGAATGATTAACTTAAAGTGGATCATAGATGTAAATGTAAAATCTAAGCCATAAGAATACAAAGGAGAAAATCGTGTCATTTGGGGCTATGCAAATATTTCTTAGGTGTGACACCACAAGCAGAAACCATAAGGGAAATAAATTGCTAATTGGATTTTGTCAAATATATGAATGTCTGCTCTTTGAAGTACTCTAATATAATTAAAGACAAGTTACAGGAAAGACAAATCCTATGTATACAAATCACATGTTGATTAAAAGATTAGTATTCAGAATATATACAGGACTCTCAAAACTCAATAAGAAAAACAACCTAGACAGCAGAAGCAAGAAGAACTACAATCCTGCAGCCTGTGGAACAAAAACCACATTCACAGAAAGATAGACAAGATGAAAAGGCAGAGAACTATGTACCAGATGAAGGAACAAGATAAAACCCCAGAAAAACAACTAAATGACGTAGAGATAGGCATCCTTCCAGAAAAAGAATTCAGAATAATGATAGTGAAGATGATCCAGGACCTCGAAAAAGAATGGAGGCAAAGATCAAGAAGATGCAAGAAATGTTTAACAAAGACCTGGAAGAATTAAAGAACAAACACATAGAAGAATTAAAGAACAAAGAAACAGCTGAACAATAAAATAACTGAAATGAAAAATACACTAGACGGAATCAATAGCAGAATAACTGAGGCAGAAGAACGGATAAGTGACCTGGAAGACAGAATGGTGGAATTCACTGCCACAGAATAGAATAAAAAAAAAAAAATGAAAAGAAATGAAGACAGCCTAAGAGACCTCTGGGACAACATTAAATGCAACAACATTTGCATTATAGGGGTCCCAGAAGGAGGAGAGAGAGAGAAAGGACCTGAGAAAATATTTGAAGAGATTATAGTCAAAAACTTCCCTAACATGGGAAAGGAAATAGCCACCCAAGTCCTGGAAGCTCAGAGAGTCCCAGGAAGGATAAACCCAAGGAGAAACATGTCAAGACACATAATAATCAAATTGACAAAAATCAAAGACAAAAATTATTGAAAGCAACAAGGGAAAAACGACAAATAACATACAAGGGAACTCCCATAAGGTTAACAGCTGATTTCTCAGCAGAAACTCTACAAGCCAGAAGGGAGTGGCATGACATATTTAAAGTTATGAAAGGGAAGAACCTACAACCAAGGTTAATCTACCCGGCAAGGATCTCATTCAGATTCGATGGAGAAATCAAAAGCTTTACAGACAAGCAAAAGCTAAAAGAATTCAGCACCACCAAACCAGCTCTACAACAAATGCTAAAGGAACTTCTCTAAGTGGGAAACACAAGAGAAGAAAATGACCTACAAAAACAAACCCATAACAATTAAGAAAATGGAAATAGGAACATACATATCGATAATTACCTTAAACGTGAATGGATTAAAGGCCCCAACAAAAAGACACAGGCTCACTGAATGGATACAAAAACAAGACCCATCTATATGCTGTCTACAAGAGACCCAATTGAGACCTAGGGACACATACAGACTGAAAGTGAGGAGATGGAAAAAGATATTCCATGCAAATGGAAATCAAAAGAAAGCTGGAGTAGCAATACTCATATCAGATAAAATAGATTTTAATATAAAGAATGTTACAAGAGACAAGGAAGGACACTACATAATGATCAAGGGATCAAACCAAGAAGAAGATATAACAATTATAAACATATATGCACCCAACATAGGAACACCTCAATACATAAGGCAACTGCTAACAGCTATAAAAGAGGAAATCGATAGTAACACAATAATAGTGGGGGACTTTAACACCTCACTTACACCAATGGACAGATCATCCAAACAGAAAATTAATAAGGAAACACAAGCTTTATATGACACAATAGACCAGATAGATTTAATTGATATTTATAGGACATTGCATCCAAAAACAGCAGATTGCACTTTCTTCTCAAGTGCACACAGAACATTCTCCAGGATAGGTCACATCTTGGGTCACAAATCAAGCCTCAGTAAATTTAAGAAAATTGAAATCATATCAAGCATCTTTTCGGACCACAACACTGTAAGATTAGAAATCAATTACAGGGGAAAAAACGCAAAATACACAAACACATGGAGGCTAAACAATACGTTACTAAATAACCAAGGGATCACTGAAGAAATCAAAGAGGAAATCAAAAAATACCTGGAGACAAATTACAAACAAAACACGATGATCCAGAACCTATGGCATGCAGCAAAAGCAGTTCTAAGAGGGAAGTTTTTAGTAATACAAGCCTACCTCAAGAAACAAGAAAGATCTCAAACAAACAACCTAACCTTATACCTATAGGAACTAGAGAAAGAAGAACAAACAAAACCCAAAGTTAGCAGAAGGAAAGAAATCATAAAGATCAGAGCAGAAATAAATGAAATAGAAACAAAACAATAGCAAAGATCAATAAAACTAAAAGCTAGTTCTTTGAGGAGATAAACAAAATTGATAAACCATTAGCCAGACATCAATCAAAAGAGGGAGAGGACACAAATCAATGAAATTAGAAATGAAAAATGAGAAGTTACAACAGACACCGCAGAAATACAAAGCATCCTAAGAGAATACTACAAGCAACTCTATGCCAATAAAATGGACAACCTGGAGGAAGTGGACAAATTCTTAGAAAGGTATAACCTTCCAAGACTGAACCAGGAAGAAATAGAAAATATGAACAGATCAATCACAAGTAATGAAATTGAAACTGTGATTAAAAATCTTCCAACAAACAAAAGTCCAGGACCACATGGCTTCACAGATGAATTCTATCAAACGTTTAGAGAAAAGTTAACACCCATCCTTCTCAAACTCTTCCAAAAATTTTCAAAGGAAGGAACCCTCCCAAACTCATTTAATGAGGCCACCATCACCCTGATACCAAAACCAGACAAAGATACTACAGAAAAAGAAAATTACTCACCAATATCACTGATGAATATAGATGCAAAAATCCTCAACAAAATACTAGCAAACAGAATCCAACAACACATTAAAAGGATCATACACCATGATCAAGTAGGGTTTATCCAAGGGATGCAAGGATTCTTCAATATACGCAAATCAATCAATGTGATATATCATGTTAACAAATTGAAGAAGAAACACCATATGATCCTCTCAATACACACAGGAAAATCTTTCAACAAAATTCAACACCGATTTATGGTAAAAACCCTCCAGAAACTTGGCATAGAGGGAAGCTACCTCAACATAATAAAGGCCGTACACGACAAACTCACAGCAAACATCATTCTCAATGGTGAAAAACTGAAAGCATTTCCTCTAAGATCAGGAACAAGACAAGGATGTCCACTCTCGCCACTATTATTCAACATAGTTTTGGAAGTCCTAGCCACGGCAATCAGAGAAGAACAAGAAATAAAACGAATACAAATTGGAAAAGAAGTAAAAGTGTCACTGTTTGCAGATGACATGGTACTATACATAGAGAATCCTAAAGATGCCACCAGAAAACTACTAGAGCTAATCAATGAATTTGGTAAAGTAGCAGGATACAAAATTAATGCACAGAAATCTCTTGCATTCTTGTGCACCAATGATGAAAAATCTGAAAGAGGAATTAAGGAAACACTCCCATTTACCATTGCAACAAAGAGAATAAAATACCTAGGAATAAACCTACCTAGGGAGACAAAAGACCTGTATGCAGAAAACTATGACACTGATGAAAGAAATTAAAGATGATACAAACAGATGGAGAGATATACCTTGTTCTTGGATTGGAAGAATCAACATTGTGAAAATGACTATACTACTCAAAACAATCTATGGATTCAATGCAATCCCTATCAAATTATCAATGGCATTTTTTACAGACCTAGAGCAAAAAATCTTAAAATTTGTATGGAGACACAAAAGACCCCGAATAGCCAAAGCAGTCTTGAAGGAAAAAAACGGATCTGGAGGAATCATACTCCCTGACTTCAGACTATACTACAAAGCTACAGTAATCAAGACAGTATGGTACTGGCACAAAAACAGAAATATAGATCAATGGAACAAGGTAGAAAGCCCAGCGATAAACCCATGCACCTATGGTCATCTGATCTATGACAAAGGAGGCAAGGATATACAATGGAAAAAAGACAGTCTCTTCAATAAGTGGTGCTGGGAAAACTGGACAGCTACATGTAAAAAATGAAATTAGAACACTCCCTAACACCATACACAAAAATAAACTCAAAATGGATTAGAGACCTAAATATAAGACTGGATACTATAAAACTCTTAGAGGAAAACATAGGAAGAACACTCTTTGACATAAATCACGGCAAGATCTTTTTTGATCCACCTCCTAGAGTAATGGAAATAAAAACAAAAAAACAAATGGGACCTAATGAAACTTTAAAACTTTTGCAAAACAAAGGAAACTACAAACAAGATGAAAAGACAGCCCTCAGAATGAGAGAAAATATTTGCAAATGAATCAACGGACAAAGGATTAATTTCCAAAATATATAAACAGCTCATGCAGCTCAATATTAAAACAACAAACAACCCAATCAAAAAATGGGCAGAATTTCTCCCCTGGGTGTGGGTGTGGGTGTCTGGCGGGGACTCCGGTGGCCCCTGAGTGTCAGGACGCTGCCGGGGAGGGCCTGCAGCTGGCAGGGCTCAGGCAGGGGCCCCGGAGGCTGAGGGAACAGAGTTAGTTATGATTTAGCTGCAAGTCAGACCAAACCTAGAGGTGAAAAGACGATCAACACAGCCACAGTGTTGAGACTCCTGAAATGGAAACCAGCTGTCTCTGAAGGAAACTCTGGCTGCCCCTCCGTACCACGGGCGGCCGAGGATTAGGGTTGGTGAGAGAGAGACACAGAGACACAGAGACACTGGGTGATTAACCAGGCTTCCTGGGAGGAGAGCAAAGGTGGACTAAGAAAGAGTAAAGGGAAGAAACAAAGAAAGAAGGAAGCAATTCTGGAGAAGAAACGCTCAAGTTTGCTTACAACGGAACCTCTAGCTATGTGAAAGAACAATCTGGAACCCGGTGACGGTGATCCCTTAAAGATCTGGGAGGGATCAATATAATTCCAGCCGGACTCTAAAGAAGTTTGGTCAGGTATTAAAAAAAGGGTCTTTGGCAGCGTGAGGCCAGCTGGAGGCATGTTCAACTGAAATACATATGGTTTGGATGACTTTCAGCTGAAATGAAAATTTAGGCTTTCAAGGTCTACTTAAGAGATTTTTTTTTTTAACCATCCCAAAATATAGCTTAAAGAGTAGAAAAACAATTGCACCAGGGGAAACAAACAGAGGAGGGTTAAGAGAGAAAATGGGGAGAGAGAACACGATGGTAAGCACGAGTGAGGCTACAAAATTTTCCCCAGGGAAGCCCTGGGTTTCGTTTGTAATATTTAATAAATCTTTCTATATCGAAAGAGCTCTGATAAATTAGGAGTTTGGGATTAACGTGTACACACTACTATATATAAAATAGGTAAACAACAAGGACCTACTGTATAGCACAGGGAACTATACTCAATATCTTGAAATAATCTATAATGGAAAAGAATCTGAAAAAGAATATATATATGTGTGTATAACTGAATCATTTTGCTATACACTTGAAACTAACACAGCATTGTAAATTAACTATACTTCGATTTTAAAAAATAAACTTAAATTTTAAAAAAATGAATCGAAGCACACACACACACACACACACACAGAAAAAAGAGCTCTGAGTACAAAAACTTTACAGAAGCAGGAAGCGTTCAGGAGTTGGAGAAAGTCATCTCCAGTGTGGTCCTAGTCTTAGAAGGGAGAGGTTACCTTGTGGACACACAGGATAAGGCCCCAGTTCACCTCCAACCCCGGAGGCAAACCAGACAGCCCTCGCTGGCGACACCCTTGCCAAGTGGCATCATAGACCAGAATGAGATGTGTGTGCACACAGCCGTGACTGCTGCACGTGATATCCCAGGACAAGGGGGAACAGGCTGCCTTTGTCCTTTTGTGACAGAGGGTCACAGAAACAAGGAGCCAGGGGTGAGGAGGGAATGGAGGAAAATTATATGTTTGAAGGCAAAAGATGGAGACTCCGACAGCAAAGATAAAACAAAACAAAAAAAAAAAAAAAAAAAAAATGGGCAGAAAACCTAAATAGACATTTCTCCAAAGAAGACATACAAATGGCCAAGAAACACATGAAAAGCTGCTCAGCATCACTAATTATTAGAGAAATGCAAATCAAAACTACAATGAGGTATCACCTCACACCAGTTAGAATGGGCATCATCAGAAAATGTACAAACAACAAATGCTGGCGAGGGTGTTGAGAAAAGGGGACCCTCTTGCACTGTTGGTGGGAATGTAAATTGATACAGCCACTATGGAGAACAGTATGGAGTTTCCTGAAAAAACTAAAAATAGAATTACTATATGACCCAGCAATCCCACTACTGGGCATATACCCAGAGGAAACCATAATTCAAAATGACACATGCACCCCAATGTTCATTGAAGCACTATTTACAATAGCCAGCTCATGGAAGCAACATAAGTGTCCATCGACAGACAAATGGATAAAGAAGATGTGGTACAGATATACAATGGAATATTATTCAGCCATAAAAAGGAACGAAATTGGGTCATTTGCAGAGGTGTGGATGGATCTGGAGACTGTCATACGGAGTGAAGTAAGTCAGAAAGAGAAAAATATTGTATATTAACGCATATATGTGGAACCTAGAAGAATGGTACAGATGAACTGGTTTGCAGGGCAGAATTTGAGACACAGATGTAGAGAACAAATGTATGGACACCAAGTGGGGAAAGTGGTGGTGGGGTGATGGTGGTGGTATGATGAATTGGGAGATTGGGATTGACGTATATACACTAATATGTATAAAATGGGTAACTAATAAGAACCTGCTGTATAAAAAGAAAAACCAAAAAAAACCTAATAATATAATGGACAAAAGATTTAAGTAGTCACTTACTAAAAAAGATATGTGGATGATAAATAATCATATAAAAAGATGCTGAACATCACTAGTCATTAGGAAAGTATAAATTAAAACCACAATGAGAAACCAACATTGCCAAGAGCTAATAAGGATGTGGAGCAACTAGAACACTCATATATTGCTGATGGAAATGTAAAAAGGCACAAACACTTTGGAAAACATTCAACCGTTCTTAGAAAGTTAAACATACACTTACCATATGACCCAGCAATCTCAATCCTGTGTACTTACCCAAGAAAGATTAAGATTTATGTCCACACAGACACCTGCCTCCAAAATATTAATAGCAGCTTTAATCACACAAGACAAACCGGAAACAATTCCAGTGTCCCATAACAGGGGACTGAATAAACAAACTGTGATACATCCATACAATGAGCTGCTACTCAGCAATAAAAAGTGACAAATCTCTGATACATTAAAAAACGTAAATGGATCTCAAATGCATTATGCCGAGTGAGTGAAGCCTGACTCAAAGGTACATATTGTATGATTTCACTTATATGATGTTCTTGCAAAGGCAAAACTATCAGTGGTCATCAGGGAACTAGAGTGAGGATAAGAGTTTCAGAAAGAGAAGAAGGAATTTTTTCAGGTAATGAGTACCTTAATTGAAGTGATGGATGTCTTATATGACTAAGTATTAGTCAAAACTTGTCAAATTGAACTATAAAAAGGGATGGTTTTACTAAATGTAAATTACATTTAAATAAAACAAATCTTAGGGAGGTAAGGAAGAAAATTGCAAATGTAATGTAGCTTATAGATAAATTAATAATATTTAATAAAAAAATGACTATAAAAAAAGAACAAGCAGTTCTTAGAGATCTTAGAATAAAAATAACAATTGTTGATTTGTAAAATCAGTACATAGACTGAATAGAAGAATAACAGATGTAACAGAAAATTAATACTAGGTATAATTCAAACAAACCATCAGGAACTATAACATATTTATAAAAATATATTCTTAACACCCAAATGACTCAATAACTATGGAAATGAAAAGATGGAGAGAGTTGCATCAGTGCAGATTAAATTAAAGCAGATTAGGGTATTAAAACTGTGAAAAAATGTCATGTAGAACAGTGAGTAGTGATAAACACTGAATGAGGTTATATGTGGTGCACATGATGGAAAAAAGATAAGGATTTGAAAAGTTCCATTGGCTTGTTACCCTGGAAATCAATGGTGCACCCATATTACTCTGTCCCACCCATGATCAGGGTAAGGTGGAGAGAATGGCATTCCATTTTTATTACCAGTTCCAGGACCAGGCCACATCAATAAGACAGCTGGCCCATGCCCTGACTCTTGACGATTATGAAATAGTTACTTAGTACAGTACTGAGATCTCTGCTAAAGATGCCAAGAAAAACCAAAGGCCTCTATGACTCTGCTCCGCAAACACAAAAGTATAAAAACTTCACCTCTGCCCCATTTTCTCCTTGGAAGTCTCACCCCACTGCATCATTCTCTTGGGGAATAAAACAGATCTGGAATGCTGGTTACAACCAGCATGCTGGAGTTCTGGGGAATATAAGCTTTCACTTCATAGCTTCTGCACATCTGCACATCAGGAGTTTAAAATGGATGTTGAACAATCTGCCACACTCATCAAAAACATCATCTAATTTGTTCTCTCTCTCTCTGCATCATACACAGAGAGATACATATATACATATACATATACATAAACATATACATGATTATGTTGTGTTTAAACAGAACATTTCTGTGCCGTCACAGAAATGGACGGGGCATCTGGTGTGGAAGGAATATTTACTTTTAATTATAAAACTTGTTTGTATTGTTTACACATATGCAGGTACTTTTTACCATATGCAGGAACTCTATTTTAACTAAACGACTGGGTCTTGAAATAAAAACTTATATAAAATGCTTTCATGCATAATATTCTATCTGGTCTTTATAGTAATGTTGTGAAATAGATTTGTCAAACTTTTTTTTCCCATTTTATAATTGAGGATCATGAGCTGCAAAATTGTTTAGTGCTTGAGTTCACAAGACTTGAAGCATTTTAAAACTTAGAAATATAATACTAATGAGACTGGCTAGTCTTTTCTTAGGGTGATTTAGTAGTATTTATAAAAATTTAAACTGTTTATACCCTCATATTTAGCATTTCTACTTTTTGGATTTTGTTCTATATGTTCTAACATTCCCACAAGTGTTTGAGGAGACATCTACATGAAAGTTAGTTGTAGTTTCCTTTGTAAAGGAACCAATGAGAAAAATCTAAATATTATACGTCAATATGAAACTGGTTAAATAATGAAAACCTACACAGTCCTTGAAAATAAAAAAAAAAAGTAGGTAATGTGTGAACAAGTGAAATATGCCCAAGATAACTGAAAAAATACCAAGTTGAAAAATAATGTTTTTGATTCATATGTAAAATATGACAGTAATAGTAATGATAAATATGTTAATACTCATGAAAAGCATTGTAGTTATATGCATCACGTTACTTAGAGTGGTTATTTCTGATCGGGGAATTTTCAGAGGCTTTTGTTTTAAATTATGTTTATGTAACACCTGTATTTAGGCTTTGTGTAATATTTGCAATCTTAAAATGAAAATATAAGGGTAAGATGATAAAATACTAGATGATTAACATACACGATTTTGATGATTCTCATTATATATAATATTGTAGGAGTTTGACCTACGAGTCTCCTAAAAGCCCAAGCAGATTGATGTAACAGTTTGTTATCCCTCACCCTTAAGGAGAGTGGTCTAGTATAAGGGAATCTCTGGATAACTGAATATTATAACAACTGCATTTGAATCAAAACTCTGTCATTTCTTCAGCAAGTCATGTAATATGACTGAGCCACAGTTTTCTCATATATAAAGTGATGGCAATAAAAATACATAGAATGTTGCTCAGAGGATTAGATATGATGCTTTAAAGATCGAATTGAAAACTAAGAGCTGGTATATTGTCAATGAGATAGATAAAAACTATTTTCTGAAGAGCTGTGACCATACTTCTTCAAGGCCACTCTTTGAAAGTTTTCAAGAAAATGAAATTGCATGGATTCCCTGAGAGAGTCCATATGGAATGCCACTGGCAAGGTTGACCACCGGCTCCAAGGCTGTGGACAAAAGAAAGGGATCCACATCATTGAACAAGAAGAATTCAGGGCTCCTGGGTGAAATTCGAATACAGGGTATTAAAGGAACTAGCAGCACAATGTGATTCGTACACTTGTCCTTTGGTCCAGTAAGAATTATTATGATTATGTTGACAATGGTTTCCAATTCATCAACTCAAGTTTTGGGATATAGGTTGTATATTGGTTGCCTGTTATGGCCATTAGGTTTCATCTGGAGTACTGTAAGCCATGGGTAATTCACTAGTTTGCATGTTGACATTCCTACATCAAGTTAATGGAATTTTCCCCCTAGAAACAAAATAACCATATATTTAATGTAATTCAAATTTACACAATGCATTTCCTTATGAAATATTTAAGGATTAGACAGGCATAGTGCAATTTAGATACTTTAATATTTAATAATATAAAAGAGCATTCTATTTTATTGTGATATCAATTCAACTTATTTTATGATATTTTAAATCTTTGTTCCATTTTATATTTGGAGTTTTTTCATATATATGAAAGTTATAGGGAATTTAAAAAATGACATCTACATACCTATTACCCAGATCTATCAAAATCTAATGTTTTGCCATGGTTGCTCCATTTATGTTTAAGAATCAAAATACTCCAGAAACATTTGAAGATCCTTATATATCCAGTAAGAATCTGCTTCTTCCCTACTCAGAGATATGACCACCTTAAATTTGGTGCTCATTATTGTCATACATTTCTCCAAACTACTATTACATAAGTAAGTATCCACATACAACACACAGTATTGGTTGGCAAAATTTATAAAAATAAATATATACTGTATGAATTCCTGTACATTTTTTACTGGATATTATATTTTTGACATTACTCATATTAATACCTGTATTTTTTCAATCATTTTAACTTTATTTAGCATTTCACTATGTATATGTATCAGAGATTTTAAAATTATCACTGATTATTTTAAATTATTTCCATTACTTTTCCTATTATAAGCCATGCTGCTGTAGATATTCTTATACATGTCTCCTTGTGCATATATACATGTTTCTAGAAGATACATATGAAGATGTAGAATATAGGAGCAGAGCATTCATATCATTAACTTTACTAAATACTGTAAAATTGTTCTCCAGGGAAGTTAAACTGGTATATACTCCCACTATCAGAGTATGAAACTTCCCTTTCTCTATATCTTCTCAACATGTTTTTAATTTTTGTCATTCTGGTAGATGCTAAATTATGTTTAAGTATTTTAGTTAGCATTTCTCTGATTACTAATGGAATTGAGCATGTTTTTGTTTCTTTTGACCATTTAGGTTTCCTCAGCCAGGTATTCCTTATTCTTAAAGATTTCCCATTTCCAATTGGAGTGATTGTCTATTTATTATAGATTTGGAGAAGATAATTATGTAATCTGAATGCTAATCCTTTGTTGATTAGGCAGCTGCAGACACATTCTTCTAAATGGTAGCTTATCTTTTTTCTACTTTTTAAAATGCACCAATGTTTTTACTTTTAAGGCAGTCAAATGTATTTTTTTATAGTTTTAATTTTTATGTCTTTTTTTAACAGAAAATCATTTCCTGGCCACATATATACAATATTTTTTCTATTTTCTGATAAAAGCTGAATGACTTTGCTTTTCACATTTAGTTTTAGCGCCACGTATATGACAATTTTTGTATGGTTGAGGTAAGAATCAAATTTTAATTGTTCTGTCTGTAGGACCAGTTGTCCTGGCAACATGTATCTTTTTCCTATTGCTTTCTAATTTCACTTCAATTATATATCAAGTTTTTGCATAATGTATGTGAATGTTTCTTTGCTTCATATTTGGTTTCACATGCTGCTTTCGCTCCCCGCACTTAATTTCTTATTTATTATGTCTACTAATGTTGTAGACATTAAGTAAAAAGTATGTCAGGAAAGTATGGGGTTAAAAGTATGTCAGGAAACACAATTCTCAGGCTGACATTTATTTTTGCAATTTTAGAGATGGAGATAAAGGGCAAATTTTAAAGTATTTGTGTTTACACTTTTATAGGTATTTGATAGGGGGAAGATATTATGTTGTATCCTCAATTCCTCCCTACTTCATAAAGGAAGTCTCTTTAAAAAGGGGGAATCAGAACAGGAAAACAGAATAGAACTTGGAACCAGAATATCTTGGTCTTGTTTTTGGACATCCTTTCTGTTTCCTTTGTTATAAAAGATGCATAAAATCAGCATTGCCTGCTTTATGGAGTATTACCTCAAATAAGGTAATAATTATGCTCTGTAATTCATTATGCTAATACTAGTTATTATTATCATATAAATGCCTTTTTAGAAAGTGGACAAGAGAAATACTGCTAGTTATATACACACAAATATGTGTGTGTGTGTGTGTGTGTGTGTATCACTTTCATCCATTGAGCACCTTTTATGTACGTGGCACTACATGGTGGCTGTGGTACTGGTAGTAGAAGTAGTTGTAGTAACAGTGGTAGAAGTCTAGTAATACAGTACTGGTAGAAGTAGTAACACCTAATAACGTTTAAGCTGCTAAGTCATTTGCTCAGAATAAATAAAGTATTTTTAAGAACTGGTTTCCTACAATGAGATATCATCTCACAACGGTCAGAATGGCCATCATCAAAAAATCTACAAACAATAAATGCTGGAGAGGGTGTGGAGAAAATGGAACCCTCTTGCACTGTTGGTAGGAATGTAAATTGATACAGCCACTGTGGAGAACAGTATGGACGTTTCTTAAAAAACTAAAAATAGAACTACCATACGACCCAGCAATCCCACAACTGGGCATATACCCTGAGAAAACCATAATTCAAAAAGAGTCATGTACCACAATATTCATTGCAGCTCTATTTACAATAGCCAGGACATGGAAGCAACCTAAGTGTCCATCAACAGATGAATGGATAAAGAAGATGTGGCACATATATACAATGGAATATTACTCAGCCATAAGACGAAACGAAATTGAGTTATTTGTAGTGAGGTGGATGGACCTAGAGTCTGTCATACAGAGTGAAGTAAGTCAGAAAGAGAAAAACAAATACCGTATGCTAACACATATATATGGAATCTAAAAAACAACAACAAAAATGGTCATGAAGAACCTAGGGGCAAGACGGGAATAAAGACGCAGACCTACTAGAGAATGGACTTGAGGATACGGGGAGGGGGAAGGGTAAGCTGGGACAAAGTGAGAGAGTGGCATGGACATATATACACTACCAAATGTAAAATAGATAGCTAGTGGAAAGCAGCCGCATAGCACAGGGAGATCAGCTCGGTGCTTTCTGACCACCTGGAGAGGTGGGATAGGGAGGGTGGGAGGGAGGGAGACGCAAGAGGGAAGAGATATGGGGATATATGTATATGTATAACTGATTCACTTTGTTATAAAACAGAAACTAACACACCATTGTAAAGCAACTATACTCCAATAAAGATGTTAAAAAAAAAAAAGAACTGGTTTCACCGGGAGGATCAATTTACTCCACTGGAGTGGGATGGAAATGCACCAAGTTCAGTCTTCTCAGTTTTGACAAGGACTGTAAGTGACCCAGTGGACTGGGGGCTTTGGGTTCTTAGCCAACATCTTTAACAATCTTCAATGATTAATTCTGTGACAGTACTTTGAAATGGTGTGATCCTTTTGATTCCCTTCTCTGAACTAACCACTGCTTTGTCCCTCTTATTGTTCACCATCTCTGCATGTATGATTTCTGCTTCATGGCGAATATGCCTTTGGGTGAACATTATTATTCTCATGTCTCTCCTCCTGTTCTCGCTTTTGGGAGTGGTTCCACTCAACGTTAAAGGGATAATATATTGCTTTCTTTGGGATATACCATCCTTAATGAATGAGAATGAGAATCACCGACACTTTTCAACTGGGTGTGCAATTTTCTTTGACTAAGCAAGAGAAAAAATAGGAGATGAGAGGATCTCTCTGGAAATGTGTTCAAAATTGTGTCCTTTGTTACAATGTATGTGACATCTAGTAATGGAAAATAAGAACACCCCCCCCCCTCCCACATGGGCCATTCATCTAAAGCCAAGAAAGTGAAGCTATATGAAAGTGTATTACAGCTTGGTATGTGTCATAAGATTCTAATGCTGCCTAAATAGTGTTTACAGAGAGCCACAGTGTGTTTTGAGCAGAACAGAGAAAAGAGATATTCCATACCCTTTAGAATAAAAATAACCCTGATGGGAACCACTAACTTTCTTGTTTATTTTTGTGGCTTTTTGAGAGTTTTACATATATACACATTCTCTCTCTTTCTCTCTCTTTCTCTCCATACATATATGCAAAACGGTACATGTACATATTTGAACAGGAGAACTATTGAGTAAAATATATAAAACAAAAATATTTTAGTAGTTTTTGAATGGTAAGATCATATTAAACACACAGAAGCGACAGTGACCAAAGTTTTAATAATTGAATGCTTGAGATGTACCTTGTCCAAAACATAATAAAATGCATTTTTCCCCCTGAACCCACCTATAATATACTCAGGCACTCAGGAACTGTAGTAAGCCTTCAGGCCATAAAAGTTAGAACTAAATGTTTCCCTGAATTATGCTCTAGTGACCCGGGTCGGGGAGCTTGTTGATTTAGCAAACATTTGTGGAGCACCTGCTGTACACCAGGCACTGTGCTTGGCACCATGGCTGCACTGGTGCACAGAGAAGCAAGTCCTGGATTTCTCAGAACTTACAGGCTGACGGGATAGGTGTATATTTTTTTAAAAGACTACGAATATTACATGTATTTTTACATACTGATAAATGCTGTGATGGGTGATGAGAGACTGTGGCTGGGAGAATCAAGACCTCTGTGGGGAAGTGACATTTAGATTAGAATTGAAGGAGGAAGATCAGCTTTCCAGAGACGAATGGCAGGAAACTGATCTGGGAAGAAAAACGGAACTATGCAGAACCCTGACATGGGGAAAGAAGTTGTTACACCAAATGAACGGGAAAAAAAAAATAATGCGGCTCATTGAGGGAGAGTGGGAGATATGTGGTGTGCCAGGCATGAAGGGACTTATTAAGGATTTTGGATATTTCCCAAGTATAATAGCAAATCACTGAAGTGACTCATGTAATGAAGTATCATAATTGAAGTTAGTTTTTATAGTAATAGCTATCATTTCTTGAGTGTGTGTTATAGATCAGGCTTTGGGCTAAGGGTTTTATCTGTATTTAATTCATATTTACAACACCCCTAGAATCACTTCCTAAATGGCGAAAAAGAGAATCTGAGAACTTATGCTGTTTTTACTGGAATCAGGTTGCCAGAAACTGGCAGGGCTGAAATTAGAATTTAGGTCTCTATCGCTGAAGCTCATGCTCTTAAGAATTCTAGTAATTGACTTTCTAATGTACTTAATTAGGCCACTAATATATATCTCAGGAGGTGGAAGAATCAGGCACTATCTACAGTCTAGGAATTTTCTAGAATTGTCACTATTAACTGTTACTTGAGCAATCTACTGTGGTAGTATTTAAAGACTAAGTAAAAGGATCCCTCCTGGATGACAGTCACCTTCCAGCTGTGCCGAGCATTTGGTTTGGTTAACATGAGGAAAAAATGAAATGTTAAGCTCCCTCCAGTTAGCATTTATTTATGTAATGAGCTGTAATTAAATGGCACCTCTAGGGCTACCTTGAAATGGGACTGCCCCAGCTGGTTCTCAGCTTGTTGGCTTGTGTTGTACCATTTTTCACAGCCACCATCTCTCCTCCCCAGATTTAAAAAAAAAGGAGGGGGGGTTTTGCTAGTGTAGAAACTACTCCTCATGGCTTTTTCCTTCTTTATCAGCAAGCTTCTTTCACATTCTCCACTATTTCTCTGCTTGTCCAAGAGCACAACTATTTTTACATATGGTAGAGATCTCATTCTAGATAATCCATTCAAAATATCATATGGGCTCAAGTTACTCTGGTTTATTAAATATTCAAAATATTAATCCCTCTGGTTTGGACCTTATATCGTTTATTCAGTTCCTTCAACTAAGTCTTCATCTGCTTACTCTGCTCTCATAACTTAACTCTTTCTCCTCCCAGAATTTCATCACTTCATAAAACCATGTCCACTTTCCTAAGTCACTTTCCTTCCCCTCAGAAAGCATGAAGAGGACTCAATTGCCACTTGTTTAATGAAAACTTTTCCCTGACTTCTTACAACGACCAAAGCTTGATGACATTTTTCTTGTTCTTAAAATAGAGGTATGAGAACTACTTATTGCCAACCTTGTGGACCCAAAACAAACTCTTCGTCTCAGATGAGGATGGCAATAGAGAAATGTTGACCATTTAACTGTGTAGGAATAGCTGGGCTCTTCCTCAGTGTCAATATGATCTGAAATGAACTTAGAGAATTGAGGCTTAGAGACTTAGCATCTTCATCCTTCCTAATTGTATCCCATCTCCCTGGGGCACAGGGAAAGTAACTGAACCCCTTTGAAGTTCCAGGTGCTTGCTTTATGTAGTATATGCTTAACTGGAATTCTCTCAAAATAAGAAAGGTAACCATACAATTCATTGATCAAACCAATATACTCTGAGAGTTAAGTGGGATGTTATCAATAACTATTCCAAGATAATATATATAAAAGGTACTTTCCTGGGACAAAGAAAATACAGTTCACCTAAAAATAAATAACATGTCAAGAGTTCGGGGTGGGGGGGGCTCTTTGGTGGGGCTAATGGTGGACTCCAGGAGGGCTCACGCCAAGGAGTACTTCCCAGAACTTCTGCTGCCAGTGTCCTTGTCCCCATGGTGAGCCACAGCCACCACCGCCTCTGCAAGAGACTATCCAACACTAGCAGCATCGTGGTGCTCTCGCTGGGTGTCAGGCCTGAGTCTCTGAGGTGGGAGAGCCGAGTTCAGAACATTGGTCCACCAGAGACCTCCTGGCTCCACGTAATATCTATCGGTGAAAGCTCTCCCAGAGATCACCATCTCAACACTAAGACCCAGCTCGACTCAAGGACCAGCAAGCTACAGTGCTGGACACCCTATGCCAAACAACTAGCAAAACAGGAACACAACCCCACCCATTAGCAGACAGGCTGCCTCAAATCATAATAAAGTTACAGACACCCCAAAACACAACATCGGACGCAGTCCTGCCCACCAGAAAGAGATGATCCAGCCTCATCAACCAGAACAAAGGCACGAGTCCCCTCCACCAGGAAGCCTACACAACCCACTGAACCAACCTTACCCACTGGGGGAAGACACCAAAAACAACGGGAACTACGAACCTGCAGCCTGTGAAAAAGAGACCCCAAACTCAGTAAGTTAAGCAAAATGAGAAGACAGAGAAATATGCAGCAGATGCAGGAGCAAGGTAAAAACACACCAGACGAAATAAATGAAAAGGAAATAGGCAGTCTACCTGAAAAAGAATTCAGAGTAATGATAGTAAAGATGATCCAACATCTTGGAAATAGAATGGAGAAAATACAAGAAACGTTTCACAAGGACGTAGAAGAACTAAAGAACAAACAAACAATGATGAACAACACAATAAATGAAATTAAAAATTCTCTAGAAGGAATCAATAGCAGAATAGCTGAGGCAGAAGAATGGATAAGTGACCTGGAAGTTAAAATGGTAGAAATAACTAAGGCAGAGCAGAATAAAGAAAAAAGAATGAAAAGAATTGAGGACAGTCTCAGAGACCTCTGGGACAACATTAAATGCACCAACATTCCAATTATAGGGGTCCCAGAAGAAGAAGAGAAAAAGAAAGGGACTAAGAAAATATTTGAGATTATGGTTGAAAACTTCCCTAATATGGGAAAGGAAATAGTCAATCAAGTCCAGGAAGCGCAGAGAGTCCCATACAGGATAAATCCAAGGAGAATCACACCAAGACACATATTAATCAAACTAACACAAATTAAACACAAAGAAAAAGTATTAAAAGCAGCAAGGGAAAAACAACAAATAACATACAAGGGAATCCCCATAAGGTTAACAGCTGATCTTTCAGCAGAAACTCTGCAAGCCAGAAGGGAGTCGCAGGACGTATTTAAAGTGATGAAAGGGGAAAATCTGCAACCAAGAATACTCTACCTAGCAAGGATCTCATTCAGATTTGACAGAGAAATTAAAACCTTTACAGACAAGCAAAAGCTAAGAGAATTCAGCACCACCAAACCAGCTTTACCACAAATGCTAAAGGAACTTCTCTAGGCAGGAAACACAAGAGAAGGAAAAGACCTACAATAACAAATCCAAAGCAATTAAGAAAATGGTAATAGGAACATACATATCGATAACTACCTTAAATGTAAATGGATTAAATGCTCCAACCAAAAGATGTACACTGGCTGGATGGATACAAAAACAAGACCTGTATATATGCTGTCTACAAGAGACCCACTTGAGACCTAGGGACACATACAGACTGAAAGTGAGGGAATGGAAAAAGATATTCCATGCAAATGGAAATCTAAAGAAAGCTGCAGTAGCAAGTCTCATATCAGACAAAATAGACTTTACAATAAAGACTATTACAAGAGGCAAAGAAGGACACTGCATAATGATCAAGGGATCAATCCAAGGAGAAGATAAAACAATTGTAAATATTCATGCAGCCAACATAGGAGCACCTCAATACATAAGGCAAATGCTAACAGCCATAAAAGAGGAAATCAACAGTAACACAATAAGAATAGGGGACTTTAACACCCCACCTTCACCAGTGGACAGATCATCCAAAATGAAAATAAATAAGGAAACACAAGCATTAAATGATACATTAAACAAGATGGACTTAATTGATATTTATAGGACATTCCATCCAAAAACAACAAAATACACATTCTTCTCAAGTGCTCATGGAACATTCTCCAGGATAGATCATATCTTAGGTAACAAATCAAGCCTTGGTAAATTTAAGAAAATTGAAATCGTATCAAGTATCTTTGCCAACCTCAACACTATGAGACTAGATACCAATTACAAGGAAAAGACTGTAAAAAATACAAGCATGGAGGCTAAACAATACTCTACTAAATAACCAAGAGATCACTGAAGAAATCAAAGAGGAAATCAAAAAATACCTAGAAACAAATGACAATGAAAACACGAGGAACCAAAAACCTATGGGATGCAGCAAAAGCATTTCTAAGAGGGAAGCCTATACCAATACAACCTTACCTCAAGAAACAAGAAACATCTCAAATAAACAACCTAATCTTACACCTAAAGCAATTAGAGAAAGAAAAAGAAAAAAACCCCAAAGTTAGCAGAAGGAAAGAAATCATAAAGATCAGATTAGAAATAAATAAAAAGGAAATGAAGGAAAGAATAGCAAAGATCAATAAAATTAAAAGCTGGTTCTTTGAGAAGATAAACAAAATTGATAAACCATTAACCAGACTCATCAAGCAAAAAAGGGAGACAACTCCAATCAATAGAATTAGAAAAGAAAAAGAAGTAACAACTGACACTGCAAAATGCAAAGGATTATGAGAGATTACTACAAGCAACTATATGCCAATAAAATGGACAACCTGGAAGAAATGGACAAATTCTTAGAGACACACAACCTTCTGAGACTGAACCAGGAAAAATAGAAAATATAAACAGGCCAATCACAAGCACTGAAATTGAAACTGTGATTAAAAATCTTCCAACAAACAAAAGCCCAGGACCAGATGGCTTCACAAGTGAATTCTATCAAACATTTAGAGAAGAGCTAACACCTATCCTTCTCAAACTCTTCCAAGATATAGCAGAGGGAGGAACACTCCCAAACTCATTCTATGAGGCCACCATCACCCTGATACCAAAACCAGACAAAGATGTCACAAAAAAAGAAAACTACAGGCCAATATCACTGATGAACATACATGCAAAAATCCTCAAGAAAAAACTAGCAAACAGAATCCAACAGCACATTAAAAGGATCATACACCATGATCAAGTGGGGTTTATCCCAGGAATGCAAGGATTCTTCAGTATACGCAAATCAATCAGTGGGATACACGATATTAACAAATTGAAGGAGAAAATCCATATGATCATCTCAATAGATGCAGAAAAATCTTTCAACAAAATTCAACAGCCATTTATGATAAAAACCCTCCAGAAAGCAGGCATAGAGAGAACTTACCTCAACATAATAAAGGCCATATATGACAAACCCACAACCAACATCATTCTCAATGGTGAAAAAATGAAACCATTTCCACTAAGATCAGGAACAAGACAAGGTTGCCCACTCTCACCACTATTATTCAACATAGTTTTGGAAGTTTTAGCCACAGCAATCAGAGAAGAAAAAGAAATAAAAGGAATCCAAATCGGAAAAGAAGAAGTAAAGCTGTCACTGTTTGCAGATGACATGAAACTATACTTAGAGAATCCTAAAGATGCTCCCAGAAAACTACTACAGCTAATCAATGAATTTGGTAAAGTAGCAAGATACAAAATTAATGCACAGAAATCTCTTGCATTCCTATAAACTAATGATGAAAAATCTGAAAGAAAAATTAATGAAACACTCTCATTTACCATTACAACAAAAAGAATAAAATATCTAGGAATAAACCTACCTTAGGAGACAAAAGACCTGTATGCAGAAAATTATAAGACACTGATGAAACAAATTAAAGATGATACAAACAGATGGAGAAATATACCATGTTCTTGGACTGGAAGAATCAACATTGTGAAAATGAGTATACTACACAAAGCAATCTACAGATTCATTGCAATCCCTATGAAACTACCAATGGCATTTTTCACAGAGCTAGAACAAAAAATTTCACAATTTGTATGGAAACACAAAAGACTCCGAATAGCCAAACAATCTTGAGAATGAAAAATGGAGCTGGAGGAATCAGGCTCCCTGACTTCAGACTATACTACAAAGCTACAGTAATCAAGACAGTATGGTACTGGCACAAAAACAGAAATATAGATCAATGGAACAGGATAGAAAGCCCAGAGAGAAACCCACACACATATGGTCACCTTATTTTTGATAAAGGAGGCAAAAATATACAATGGAGAAAAGACTGACTCTTCAATAAGTGGTTCTGGGAAAACTGGACAGCTACATGTAAAAGAATGAAATTAGAACACTCCCTAACACTATACACAAAAGTCAACTCAAAGTGGATTAAAGACCTAAATGTAAGGCCAGGCACTTTAAAACTCTTAGAGGAAAACATAGGCAGAACACTCTATGACATAAATCACAGCAAGATCCTTTTTGACCCACCTCCTAGAGAAATGGAAACAAAACCAAAAATAAACAAATGGAACCTAATGAAACTTAAAAGGTTTTGCACAGCAAAGAAAACCATAAACAAGACAAAAAGACAACCCTCAGAATGGGAGAAAATATTTGCAAATGAAGCAACTGACAAAGGATTAATCTCCAAAATTTACAAGCAGCCCATGCAGCTCAATATCAAAATAACAAACAACCCAATCTAAAAATGGGCAGAAGACCTAAATAGACATCTCTCCAAAGAAGATATACAGATTACCAACAACCACATGAAAGGATGCTCAACATCACTAATCATTAGTGAAATGCAAGTCAAAACTACAATGAGGTATCACCTCACACCAGTCAGAATGGCCATCATCAAAAAATCTACAAACAATAATTGCTGAAGAGGGTGTGGAGAAAAGGGAACCCTCTTGCACTGGTGGTGGGAATGTAAATTGATACAGCCACTATGGAGAACAGTATGGAGGCTCCTTAAAAAACTAAAAATAGAACTACCATACGATCCAGCAATCCCACTACTGGGCATATACCCTGAGAAAACCATAATTCAAAAAGAGCCATGTACCACAATATTCATTGCAACTCTATTTACAATAGCCAGGACATGGAAGCAACCTAAGTGTCCATCGACAGATGAATGGATACAGAACATGTTGCACATATATACAATGGAATATTGCTCAGCCATAAAAAGAAACGAAATTGAGTTATTTGTAGTGAGGTGGATGGACCTAGAGACTGTCATACAGAGTGAAGTAAGTCAGAAAGAGAAAAACAAATACTGTATTCTAGCATATATATATGGAATCTAAAAAAAAAAAAAAAAGGTTCTGAAGAACCTAGGGGCAGGACAGGAATAAAGATGCAGACGTAGAGAAAGGACTTGAGGATACGGGGAGGGGGAAGGGTAAGCTGGGATGAAGTGAGAGAGTGGCATGGACATATATACACTACCAAATGTAAAATAGATAGCTAGTGGGAAGCAGCCGCAGAGCACAGGGAGATCAGTTTCGTGCTTTGTGACTACCTAGAGGTGTGGGATAAGGAGGTGGGAGGGAGACGCAAGAGGCAGGAGATATGGGGATATATGTATATGTATAGCTGATTCACTTTGTTGTGAAGCAGAAACTAACACACAATTGTAAAGCAATTATACTCCAATAAAGATGTTTGAAAAAAAAGTTCAGAGGGCAAAATGACGTTTAGTTTAGTCAACAGTTTCTATTTTTTTCTTTTATTCTTTCTCCTCATTCTTTCTGCTTCTCCTTGCTTTGTTTTGCTTTTCCCTAAACAACATTTAAAAATTCAAATATTAAACTATACTAGTTTTTCCCATCTGCTCATGGGATATCTTTTTTTTTATTATTAGTTTATATTTTATTTTCTTCCAAATAGCTGTCTGGATCCCTACTTTTGGGGAAAATAGACTAAGAAGATTTTCTGCAACTGGCCTTCTTTTTCTAAGGGAAGAGGTGCTGTGACTCATAATTTCCTTCCCTGGTCCCGATGTTATTATTAATCACATGATCCAATTATAATTTAGTTTTCTCACTTAAGGCAAATTCACTAGGCAGTTCTCACTATTTTTAATTAAAAATATAAAACATCAAACTAGCAAAATGTATCTCAATTTTATAATCTTTGTAATATATCTCTTTTGGGAAGAGGCATCCAGATTTTAGTGTGATTTATTTAATAAATACAGATGATCACAAGTTTTATTCATTGTATGGGGAGAGGCAACATCTCTTTGTTGGAATGTAAGGTTGATTTTGATAAAAAGGGATCCTAACAACATTGTTGTACCCTGTAATTTTTGGCTGTAAAACAGCAAAAAAATAATAAAAATAGGGGAGAAGAGAAATATTTCTAAAATGGTATTTTGACTCAGGATATAAAAATGAAAAGAATATTAGATTAGAATCCCAGTGGTTAGTTTTATATTCTTAGCTTGGTCTATAATATGAACAATTAACCCCTTTGGACCTCGGTTTTCTTATTTATGGAAGAGGTTACATTTTATTATGTGATTGCCAAAATTCCTTATAATTCTCTTCATTTGTATTATTTAATAAATCTTCAAACTCCAGTGTGTTTTAACAACTTGTGTCTGAATCCATCTCTTTGATCTAGCTCTCAAAAGTCAACTCACATTTTGAGGCAGTACTATATGGTGGGTAAGCATAGCAACTTGCTTTCTATGTGATCCTGATTAAGATGTTAATTTGTGACCCTTAGTCTCCTCAACTATAAAATACATGTAATAGTACTATCTTTTGCCATTGTTGTGAAGATTATATGAAATGATGCATCTGCTTAGTGTACTAATTGGCAAAGAGTGTGTTGCAACTATTACTGCTCTCATCGTTTTTGTTTTTTCCATCTCTGTCATTTACAACTGATGGTACATTAACATAGCATTAAAATAATCCTAGAATCACAGGTCAGCATTATAGTGACTCCTCCCTTCACGAAGATGGGCCATGGTCACTGACCATTGAACTTGCTATCCTCATTCCCATTATCTCTGTGTCTGCCTATGAAGATCCATTTACCTTGAGTCCTCTTGACTTTTTTCTGCCTATCCAAATCCCATCCGTCCTTTAAAGCTCAGATCAAAGTCCACCTCTTCACATAAAGTCTCTCCACTGTGTCAGCCCACATTGGTTGTTTTTGATGAAAAACAATTGTTTTGCTATATAAAATAATGTCATACCTAACGAAAGAACACCTTGTGTTGTTATCAGCAAATGGAAGGGAAAGAGCTTGAGCTGTGTAGTTCACATACCTAGTGCCCATCGAAGTTTTTTTTTTTTAACTAGGAAATGAGCTAAGTGATTTTGGAAAAAAATTATTTAACTTCTCTGATTCTATTTTCTAATTTTTAAAATGGAAACCATATTATATCTCCGAGGTTCGCTCTGAATTCTAAATGAAATAAACATGTCAAGTACCTGATAGACATTCCAAGCTCAGAGAGTGTTTACTTCTCCCTGTTCCTTGCTACAGTAATCTGTAAGAAATATCTACTGAGCTGAATATATATAGAAATGTCTTATCCCCCCAAAGAAAATATGTCATTTATAAGAGGGATGATTCTTTTAAATTTTTTATTACTAAGTATAACTTTTTAATATGTCATAAGCATTAAGTAAATAATTGTATTAAAATACTTTTCAATTAGACAAAATCTGTTGTTTGAATATAGAATAACCAAAATAGGGCAAAGTCTTATGTGAATAAGAGTACTTATTTCCCTAATTATATCAAGAAGGATGTGATTCACTTGATAACAATCTTGTTATAATATAGAACAACATAAGTAAAGAGATTGTTGTAAAGGCAAAAAGGATAATAATGAAATAAT
Source organism: Eubalaena glacialis (assembly GCF_028564815.1). Lineage (NCBI taxonomy): Eukaryota > Metazoa > Chordata > Mammalia > Artiodactyla > Balaenidae > Eubalaena > Eubalaena glacialis. The sequence goes on along the minus strand of NC_083722.1, from coordinate 18,848,260 downwards.
AAACTTAATTATCAAAATGAATACCAGGAAATCCTATATAATTATTAAAGGTAGATTTTGAAAATTTGACTCTGATCCTCCTGATAGAAATGAGGAGACTCTTTTAGTTATATTTCCACCTACAAGTTTTCTGTTGGTTTTGGAAGACTTCCTTAGGGTACCAGGGAAAAATTCTTGGCATTTCAAAATCAGTGATTTTTGCCCAAGCCTACCTATGTGTAATGAATAACATCTATCACGTCCTTCTGGAATTTATCTATCTGCTCTATTTTACAAGATTAGATCAGTCAGTAGCATTCAAGTGTACAAAGTTTCAATGAAAGTGGCTCCAAGTATATACATCAAGTTTTCTGAAATAGAATTTCTGAACCCTTTTGGAGAATAATCAAGTGGCTAAACTTGCGTGAACATAGGCAGTTTTAGAAGAAGACAACTTAATTTTCTGCCAGAATATGCTAGAGAAAAATCTGCAATGTCCAATTGTTACTGGTCTTATTGGCTATTTTTGAAACAAGTATTGATACAGTGTCTATAGGATATGTCATTGTTTCCTTTATGAATACTTGTCTCAGATCTTTTCTTCCATTATGGCAATTTTTTCTTGGAGGTCTGTAAATGTACTTTATTTTCCTCATGGATTGCTTCATCCTAAAAGTTTTATTTTGTACATGTTTTACCATACCTCTTTTCTTTACATATGATGTGGCAGGATGCTAAGATACCATTTAAATAACAATCTTATTTAATTGGAATCTAATTATTAACCTAATAATTATTTTAATAATTTAATTTAAATAGAATGATCATGATCATAAAATGCAAATCAATTTTGGGTGTTTATTTTAAGAAGCAACTTTCTTAACATGCGTTGAGGTGAGTATGGATTTTACTCATTCTCCTAAACTTTAAAATGTATAGTTCTTTAATAGTATAATTATCAATATCCACAAGTGGTGACTCTGTAGGCATATTTTCCTTAGTTGTCAGAGAACGATTAAAGTATTTTTAGTGTCATTACAGAAGCAAGAAAGTGGACTAACTCAGTATTTCCCATGTGTGACAGGAAAATAGTGTTTTGTGGTCAAGCATATTTGGGAGACATGGGTTAAAACAAGATAGGGCTTTATTTTATCATTAGAAATTCTCATAGCTTGAATTCCTTGGTTAATCAGAGCCTTCTAACCCAAACCACACATTTCTTGAATATGCTGATTAAGTTTTCTAAGGTGGATGTCCCCTTTAGTAGAACCCTGTTGACTAGCCAAAATGACTTCTAAATGTTTCCAATATTTTCCTAGCAAATGACTGGGGATTCAAAAGACTTTGACATATCTTTATAGGAAAGATTCTTGCTTGAAAGTCACTGTTGTTCTCATTTCAATATTCAAAACTGTGTAGATATGTCTTCGAAATAAGATTGATTAGCTAAACACAGAGATCTTATATATGGTCTAAGAAGCCTTAGAGAAGATAAAGTCAAGTTAATCAGACTTGGTTCAATTATAAGAGGGTCAGAATCAGAGGATAGTGGTGATTTTGATGTTATTGAGCCCAAAATCTTTCACTCATTTCTTCCAACCCAGCCTACAGGAACTCTTGCCTGAGTTTAAAGGAATGCCATCTTAGTCCATTCAGGCTGCTATTATAAATACTACAGACTAGGTGGCTTACAAACAACAGAAATCTATTTCTCACCGTTCTGGAGGCTGGTAGTCTGAGGTCGAGGTACCAGCATGGTCAGGTGGGGACCCTCTTTTGGTCACAGACTTCTCATATCCTCACATGGCAGAAGGGGCTAGGGAGCCTCCGGATCTCTCTGGAGGCTCTTTTATGAGGCACTAATCCCATTCATAAGGGCTCTTCACTCATGACCTAATCCACCTCAGAAAGTCCTCACCTCCTAATACCATCACCTTGGACATTAGGATTTCAACACATAAATTTTGAAGGGACACAAACATTCAGAAGGTAGCAAGTGTCAGAGGAAAGCACTACAGTTTAAATAAAATCTTAAGTAATTGTTTCATTGAATTTTCTCTATAAAGCTGAAGACAAATGTGTGGCCTTATAACAAGGATGATTGATGGGTGTTATCCTCCCTTGGGATTTGGGGTCCACATATTAGACCATGGATGGACACAGCAGCCTAAGTGGTGATTCAAAAGGGCTTCCACATGCCCCAAAGAAGTAGTAAGTGATGGCTTCAGGAAAGTTTCAAAATGCCAATTAAATTTCCTTAGATTTTATTTGTAGTTGATGCTTTGACCCAGAGGCTAATTACAAATAGAATGAGAAGTAAAATTTTGCAGAGAGTTGAGGCTCATTAATCTAAGTAGCTTTATAGTTCCTGTCTCTCCCTCCTACTCCTTATATCTGAAGAACAGAAAGGAAGGAAGGAATGGGAGACATTTTTTATTGATCTTCCTACAGCTGGCTAAAGGAGTCCTCAGTGGCTGGAGAATGGACTCTGGCAACTCTGTTCTCAAGTCATCAAATGAGTGGCAGAGAAGTTCTCATTGATTCAATCATGTATTCATTCATTCGACAAATATACTGGTAGCTACTCGTAGCTGTGCATCCTTCTAGGCACTGGCAAAATGTAACTATGTACTAAGGCCTTAATCTTAGGAATTTTATGACAGTGTGAGGAGAAAAAGAGTAAATAAATAAATAGGGAGGAGCTTCAAGATGGCGGAAGAGTAAGAGGCGGAGATCAGCTTCCTCCCCACAAATACATCAGAAATACGTCTACATGTGGAACAACTCCTACAGAACACCTACTGAACGCTGGCATAAGACCTCAGACCTCCCAAAAGGCAAGAAAACTCCCCACATACCTGGGTAGGGCAAAAAAAGAAAAAACAGAGACAAAGAATAGGGATGGGATCCGCACCAGTGGGAGGGAGCTGTGAAGGAGGAAAGGTTTCCACACAAGAGGAAGCCCCTTCGCGGGCGGAGTCTGCGGGTGGCAGAGGGGGGAAGCTTCAGAGCCACGGAGGAGAGCGCAGCAACAGGGGTGCGGAGGGCAAAGCGGAGAGATTCCCGCACAGAGGAGCGGTGCCGAGCAGCACTCACCAGCCCGAGAGGCTTGTCTGCTCAGCCGCCGGGGCGGGCGGGGGCTGGGAGCTGAGGCTCGGGCCTCGGAGGTCAGATCGCAGGGAGAGGACTGGGGTTGGCGGCGTGAACACAGCCTGAAGGGATTACTGCACCACAGCTAGCCGGGAGGGAGTCTGGGAAAAAGTCTGCAGCTGCCGAAGAGGCAAGAGACTTTTTCTTGCCTCTTTGTTTCCTGGTGCGCGAGGAGAGGGGATTCAGAGCGCCGCCTAAACGAGCTCCAGAGACGGGCGCGAGCCACGGCTATCAGCGCGGACCCCAGAGACGGGCATGAGACGCTAAGGCCGCTGCTGCCGCCACCAAGAAGCCTGTGTGCGAGCACAGGTCACTCTCCACACCGCCCCTCCCGGGAGCCTGTGCAGCCCGCCACTGCCAGGCTCCCGTGATCCAAGGACAACTTCCCCGGGAGAACGCACGGCGCGCCTCAGGCTGGTGCAACGTCACGCCGGCCTCTGCCGCCGCAGGCTCGCCCCGCATCCGTACCCCTCCCTCCCCCCAGCCTGAGTGAGCCAGAGCCCCCGAAGCAGCTGCTCCTTTAACCCCGTCCTGTCTGAGCGAAGAACAGACGCCCTCAGCTGACCTACACGCAGAGACGGGGCCAAATCCAAAGCTGAACCCCAGGAGCTGTGCGAACAAAGAATAGAAAGGGAAATCTCTCCCGGCAGCCTCAGAAGCGGCGGATTAAATCTCCACAATCAACTTGATGTACCCTGCACCTGTGGAATACCTGAATAGACAACGAGTCATCCCAAATTGAGGAGGTGGACTTTGGGAGCAACGATATATATATATATATTTTTTTTCCCCCTTTTTCTCTTTTTAGCCATGTGGAGGACAGGCTCTTGGTGCTGCAACCAGGCATCAGGGCTGTGCTACTGAGGTGGGAGAGCCAAGTTCAGGACACTGGTCCACAAGAGACCTCCCAGCTCCACGTACTATCAAATGGCGAAAATCTCCCAGCAATCTCCATCTCAACGCCAAGACCTAGCTCCACTCAACGACCAGCAACCTACAGTGCAGGACACCCTATGCCAAACAACTAGCAAGACAGGAACACAACCCCATCCATTAGCACAGAGGCTGCCTAAAATTATAATAAGGCCACAGACATCCCAAAACACACCACCAGACGTGGACCTGCCCACCATAAAGACAAGATCCAGCCTCATCCACCAGAACACAGGCACTAGTCCCCTCCACCAGGAAGCCTACACAACCCACTGAACCAACTTTAGCCACTGGGGACAGACACCAAAAACAATGGAAACTATGAACCTGCAGCCTGTGAAAAGGAGACCCCAAACACAGTAAGTTAAGCAAAATGAGAAGACAGAGAAACACACAGCAGATGAAGGAGCAAGGCAAAAACCCACCAAACCTAACAAACGAAGAGGAAATAGGCACTCTACCTGAAAAAGAATTCAGAATAATGATAGTAAACATGATCCAAAATCTTCGAAATAGAATGGAGAAAATACAAGAAACATTTAACAAGGACTTAGAAGAACTAAAGAGCAAACAAACAGAGATGAACAACACAATAAATGAAATTTAAAATTCTCTAGAAGGAATCAATAGCAGCATAACTGAGGCAGAAGAACGGATAAGTGACCTGGCAGATACAATAGTAGAAATAACTACTGCAGAGCAGAATTAAGAAGAAAGAATGAAAAGAATAGAGGACAGTCTCAGAGACCTCTGGGTCAACATTAAATGCACCAACATTCGAATTATAGGGGTCCCAGAAGAAGAAGAGAAAAAGAAAGGGACTGAGAAAATATTTGAAGAGATTACCGTTGAAAACTTCCCTAATATGGGAAAGGAAATAGTTAATCAAGTCCAGGAAGCACAGAGAGTCCCATATAGGATAAATCCAAGGAGAAACACGCCAAGACATATATTAATCAAACTATCAAAATTAAATACAAAGAACAAATATTAAAAGCAGCAAGGGAAAAACAACATAAGGGAATCCCCATAAGGTTAACAGCTGATCTTTCAGCAGAAACTCTGCAAGCCAGAAGGGAGTCACAGGACATATTTAAAGTGATGAAGGAGAAAAACCTACAACCAAGATTATTCTACCCAGCAAGGATCTCATTCAGATTTGACAGAGAAATTAAAAACTTTACAGACAAGCAAAAGCTAAAAGAATTCAGCACCACCAAACCAGCTTTACAACAAATGCTAAAGGAACTTCTCTAGGCAGGAAACACAAGAGAAGGAAAAGACCTACAATAATAAACCCAAAACAATTAAAAAAATGGTAATAGGAACATATATATTGATAACTACCTTAAATGTAAATGGATTAAATGCTCCAACCAAAAGACATAGACTGGCTGCATGGATACAAAAACAAGACCCCGTATATATGTTGTCTACAAGAGACCCACTTCAGACCTAGACATACAGACTGAAAGTGAAGGGATGGAAAATGATATTCCATGCAAATGGAAATCAAAAGAAAGCTGGAGTAGCAATTCTCATATCAGACAAAATAGACTTTAAAACAAAGACTATTACAAGAGACAAAGAAGGACACTACATAATAATCAAGGGATCAATCCAAGAAGAAGATATAACAATTGTAAATATTTATGCACCCAACATAGGAGCACCTCAATACATAAGGCAAGTACTAATAGCCATAAAAGGGGAAATTGACAGTAACACAATCATAGTAGGGGACTTTAACACCCCACTTTCACGAATGGACAGATCATCCAAAATGAAAATAAATAAGGAAACACAAGCTTTAAATGATACATTAAACAAGATGGACTTAATTGATATTTATAGGACATTCCATCCAAAAACAACAGAATACACTTTCTTCTCAAGTGCTCATGGAACATTCTCCAGGATAGATCATATCTTGGGTCACAAATCAAGCCTTGGTAAATTTAAGAAAACTGAAATTGTATCAAGTATCTTTTCCAACCACAACGCTATGAGACTAGATATCAATTACAGGAAAAAATCTGTAAGAAATTCAAATATATGGAGGCTAAACAACACACTACTTAATAACCAAGACATCACTGAAGAAATCAAAGAGGAAATGAAAAAATACCTAGAAATAAATGACAGTGAAAACACAATGACCCAAAACCTATGGGATGCAGCAAAGCAGTTATAAAAGGGAAGTTTATAGCTATACAAGCCTACCTTAAGAAACAAGAAACATCTCAAATAAACAACCTAACATTACACCTAAAGCAATTAGAGAAAGAAGAAAAAAAAACCCCAAAGTTAGCAGAAGGAAAGAAATCATAAAGATCAGATCAGAAATAAATGAAAAAGAAATGATGGAAACGATAGCAAAGATCAATAAAACTAAAAGCTGGTTCTTTGAGAAGATAAACAAAATTGATAAACCATTAGCCAGACTCATCAAGAAAAAAAGGGAGAAGACTCAAATCAACAGAATTAGAAATGAAAAAGGAGAAGTAGCAACTGACAGTGCAGAAATACAAAGGATTATGAGAGATTACTACAAGCAACTATATGCCAATAAAATGGACAACCTGGAAGAAATGGACAAATTCTTAGAAATGCACAACCTTCTGAGACTGAACCAGGAAGAAACAGAAAATATAAACAGACCAATCACAAGCACTGAAATTGAAACTGTGATTAAAAATCTTCCAACAAACAAAAGCCCAGGACCAGATGGCTTCACAGGCGAATTCAATCAAACATTTAGAGAAGGGCTAACACCTATCCTTCTCAAACTCTTCCAAGATATAGCAGAGGGAGGAACACTCCCAAACTCATTCTACGAGGCCACCATCACTCTGATACCAAAACCAGACAAAGATGTCACAAAGAAAGAAAACTACAGGCCAATATCACTGATGAACATAGATGCAAAAATCCTCAACAAAATACTAGCAAACAGAATCCAACAGCACATTAAAAGGATCATGCATTATGATCAAGTGGGGTTTATCCCTGGAATGCAAGGATTCTTCAATATACGCAAATCAATCAACGTGATACACCATATTAACAAATTGAAGGAGAAAAACCATATGATCATCTCAATAGATGCAGAGAAAGTTTTTGACAAAATTCAACAGCCATTTATGATAAAAAACCCTACAGAAAGTAGGCATAGAGGGAACTTTCCTCAACATAATAAAGGCCATATATGACAAACCCACAACCAACATCGTCCTCAATGGTGAAAAACTGAAACCATTTCCACTAAGATCAGGAACAAGACAAGGTTGCCCACTCTCACCACTGTTATTCAACATAGTTTTGGAAGTTTTAGCCACAGCAATCAGAGAAGAAAAAGAAATAAAAGGAATCCAAATCGGAAAAGAAGAAGTAAAGCTGTCACTGTTTGCAGATGACATGATACTATACATAGAGAATCCTAAAGATGCTACCAGAAAACTACTACAGCTAATCAATGAATTTGGTAAAGTAGCTGGGTACAAAATTAATGCACAGAAATCTCTTGCATTCCTATACACAAATGATGAAAAATCTGAAAGTGAAATTAAGAAAACACTCCCATTTACCATTGCAACAAAAAGAATAAAATATCTAGGAATAAACCTACCTAAGGAGACAAAAGACCTGTATGCAGAAAATTATAAGACACTGATGAAAGAAATTAAAGATGATACAAATAGATGGAGAGATATACCATGTTCTTGGATTGGAAGAATCAACATTGTGAAAATGACTCTACTATCCAAAGCAATCTACAGATTCAATGCAATTCCTTTCAAACTACCAATGGCAGTTTTCATAGAACTAGAACAAAAAATTTCACAATTTATATGGAATCACAAGAGATCTCGAATAGCCAAAGCAATCTTGAGAAAGAAAAACAGAGCTGGAGGAATCAGGCTCCCTGACTTCAGACTATACTACAAAGTGACAGTAATCAAGACAGTACAGTACTGGCACAAAAACAGAAATATAGATCAATGGAACAGGATAGAAAGCCCAGAGATAAACCCATGCACATATGGTCACCTTATCTTTGATAAAGGAGGCAAGAATATACAGTGGAGAAAAGACAGCCTCTTCAATAAGTGGTGCTGGGACAACTGGACAGCTACATGTAAAAGAATGAAATTAGAACACTCCCTAACACCATACACAAAAATCAACTCAAAATGGATTAAAGACCTAAATGTAAGGCCAGACACTTTAAAACTCTTAGAGGAAAACATAGGCAGAACACTCTATGACATAAATCACAGCAAGATCGTTTTTGACCCACCTACTAGAGAAATGGAAATAAAAACAAAAATAAACAAATGGGACATAATAAAACTTAAAAGCTTTCGCACAGCAAAGGAAACCATAAACAAGACGAAAAGACAACCCTCAGAATGGGAGAAAATATTTGCAAATAGACATTTCTCCAAAGAAGATATACAGATTACCAACAAACACATGAAAGAATGCTCAACATCATTAATCATTAGAGAAATGCAAATCAAAACTACAATGAGATATCATCCCACACCAGTCAGAATGGCCATCATCAAAAAATCTACAAACAATAAATGCTGGAGAGGGTGTGGAGAAAAGGGAACCCTCTTGCACTGGTGGTGGGAATGTAAATTGATACAGCCACTATGGTGAACAGTATGGAGGTTCCTTAAAAAACTAAAAATACAACTACCATACGACCCAGCAATCCCACTACTGGGCATATACCCTGAGAAAACCATAATTCAAGAAGAGTCATGTACCACAATATTCATTGCAGCTCTATTTACAATAGCCAGGACATGGAAGCAACCTAAGTGTCCATCAACAGACGAATGGATAAAGAATATGTGGCACATATATACAATGGAATATTACTCAGCCATAAAATGAAACGAAATTGAGTTATTTGTAGTGAGGTGGATGGACCTAGAGACTGTCATACAGAGTGAAGTAAGTCAGAAAGAGAAAAACAAGTACCGTAGGCTAACACATACATATGGAATCTAAAAAAAAAAAAAAAAGAAAAGAAAATGGTCAGAAGAACCTAGGGGCAAGACGGGAATAAAGACGCAGGCCTACTAGAGAATGGACTTGAGGATACGGGGAGGGGGAAGGGTAAGCTGGGACAAAGTGAGAGAGTGGCACGGATATATATACACTACCATACGTAAAATAGATAGCCAGTGGGAAGCAGCCACATAGCACAGGGAGGTCAGCTCCGTGCTTTGTGACCACCTAGAAGGGTGGGATAGGGAGGGTGGGAGGGAGGGAGATGCAAGAGGGAAGAGATATGAGGATATATGTATATGTATAACTGATTCACTTTGTTATAAAGCAGAAACTGACACACCATTGTAAAGCAATTATACTCTAATAAAGATGTTAAAAAATAAAAAAATTATAAAAAAAGAAATAAATATATCCACATATACGATGACAATTGATAATGAATTTTAAAAAGAAAAATACATCAGGATAAGAGAATAGTAAGTGAAGTGATTATTTATCTATGATCATTAAGGGAAAAGTCTCTACTTCAGTAAGTGAAGAAGCAAGACACACAGGTATCTGTAAGAGTAAATATACAAACACTAAGGCTTTCTTTCTGGGACTGCAAGGAATTCTGTATGACTGAACCAGTGTAAGCAAGGGAAAAGCAAATGAGAGCTGAGGTTAGATGGATAACTGGGACCAGATCATGTAGGGTCTTTCAGGCTATGGTGAAACTTTGGTTTTTACTCCATATGAGATAGGAAACCACTAAAGATTTTATGCAGAAGAGTGGCATTTGCCTAATGTGGCCAGCAGTTCCAGGGTTGACATTTTTGTCAACCAAAGACTAGCCATGTTGAATTAGAATTACTGTATCCCAAGTCAAAATTTTTTTGGAAGAAGTCATTCTCTTGGCTTTTTCCTCACAATTACAATGTGGTCACCAGAGCACCAAGCATCACATCACCTCATGTCAAAGTCCAAATGCAGGAAGGAAAGAGGGACTCCTTCCAGTGCTTTTCTCTCTCTCTTTTTTTTTTTTTCAGTGCTCTCTCTACTACTGGAAATAGAGTCATTAGCATCTTTAAATCTAATGAGATAAGAGAGCCAATTCTAGAAACCCCAAAACCAATTCAGAAAACTCACCCTTAGAATTCTGTTCCTCTGGAACCAATCCTGATACAACAAATCTGTATTAGGATTCTCTGAGGAAAAGAACTAATAGTATATCTCTTATCTCTGTCTCTATCTCCATCTCCACATCCACATCCACATCTATATCTATGTCTATATTTATATCTCTCTGTATGTATATATGTACATACCCAAACACACATGCACACGCATATCTAGAAAGAGATTTATTAAAAGGAACTGGCTCACATGATTATGGGGGCTGAGAAGTTCCACAATCTACTGTGTACAAACTAGAGACCCAGGAAGGCCAGTGGTGTAGTTCAAAGGCCTGAGCACTGAAGGTAAGTGGAGATCAGTGTTCTGCTCATGCAGTCAGGTAGAAGAGGAGGGAGGGAGGGAGGGAGGGAGGGAGGGAGGGAGGGAGGGAGGGAGGGAGAGAAAGGGGCTTTTCTCTTTCAGTTGGGGAAGAAAATCTTTCCCAGAGAATCTTCATACCATATAACCTGAGGTCACATTGCTAAAACCCAGACATGTGCTCACTTCAAACCCATAACTGGAAAAGGGAAACAGGACTCACATGACTGACTTAGATTAAATATGTTCATCTCTTGAGCCTGCCTTTTTTGAACATAATGCACCCCCCACTTTCTAATAATTGAACAGAATTTTAATTCTATTGGTAAAGAAAAGGTTTTGAGTAGGCAAACAGCAGTGTCTGTCACATAACTAAAGAGAGACCAGTAGTTACTGAATAGATGAAGAAAAGAGAAAACTTATTTAGAGCCCGAATGCATTCCATAAAAGGAGAAGGCTACAAACAAATGTTGCCTATTACTTAAGCCCTTTCTCTCTTCACTTTTTCCCACATCCTGATTCTGTGGCTCTGTATAGTCTTCCATGCTTATTAAGCATCGCAGAAATCTGCTGTTCCCAAAGTTATTAATCTTTCCCAAGTCATTTCCCAAGTCATTTGGTTTGCAAGGCTTTCTAAATCTGCAAGTGTAAAATGTTTGTTTATTTACTTAACATCAGGCATATTGTTATTGGGTCGTCCTTTGCTAATTCTAAATTGGTCTAAAAGATACTTCAAATTTAATGCATTCTTCCTTTTTAAGAAGAGAGTTATACAAATAAGAAAACCCATTCTAACGAGAGAAACATGCTTAACCTAGAAATCAATGCAGAAAAAGGATAGTTTCTCTTTAAATAACATGGATAGTTATCTTCAGAGTTGGACCTTGTTATAAATTTCTTGTGCTGTTATCCATGTGCCCAGATTTCTCCTTTTGGTACTCTTTGATTCCTTAGGGAAGCCTGTTTTTCCTACTCTCACAGAGCCCTAATGTTATTTTCATCTCTTCTTTCACCAATCCTTCAAAATTTCAATAAAGAATTAAATAAAGCAGAATTTCCACATATAAATGCAGAGTAAGTTTTAATTAGCTATCTTTCTCATGGATACTTTTGTTGGCTAGCACATCTTACATGAAAGAAAGGTTTCTCTAAATTGTAGAATTCTAAGTGCCAGGAAGCCATTGAGAATGTGCTTGGACTATGTGGAAGGAGCTGAAACTATTGACCTCACACCATGTATTTTTTTTATTTACTTGTGAGGCTAGCCTGATTGTCCCATTTGCCCTGGGGGTGATGCATTGAATCTCTTTCTGAGAAACTGAAAGACAAAACATACTTTTATATTTAAAAACATGTATGAGATAATTAAATCAGTTAACAATAGTAAATAGGACAGGACTGTAAAGTGGAAAAAGTATTGGACTGAAAGTTGGGAGAACAGTGTCCCAAGCTAAACTCTTTCTGTGGTAAAAACTCTAAGACTGGGAACTAATCTTTCAGCATCCCTGAATGCATTTCCTCATTCTTCAATCGGAGGAGCTAAACTGAAAAATCTCAAATGCCCTTCTAAATTCTCTGATTCTGTAACTTCTGCTACTTCAGAAACCACTCTGTAAAGAAAAAAAAAGGTAGAAAAATGAAAAACCATGTGCAATCAAAAGCAAATTGTATGGTACCAACAAAAATTACTATAACACATTGTCAAAGAGAGTGGTGCAATAGAAATAGGGAAGATGTGGGAAAGGATGAAGGAAAAAGGACAATGAAGGATGGACAGAAGGTGTGCAGCCATGAGGGGAGTAAAGGGATATTCCAATGTGTGCAGATTCAGTGCAGACCTAAGAATGACACAAACTGTGATGGAGATCAGAAAAGGGATAATCGCAGGGTTTTATATCATGGTGTGGAGGAGATAAATTTGAATGGATTTAGAAGAACCTGGTTATGAATTTCCATATAAATAGGGAGACCATAAATTTTATCATCCTAAATATGATACAAAGAGTAAAAAGAGGCACCATTAATAATTGCTCTAGAACAATAGGTATAATTGGAACTATCTCAGAAAACTTGGACTATCCCAGTTAAACTAGGGTATATGCTCACCTGCTTATAAGGAGTGCACTTCTTTTCCTTGTAAATGTGGAAACTAATGAATCATAGGTTGAAGTTGCAAAGCCTTTATTTAGGTTGTGAAAGTGGAGCCTGCTTGGAATGGGTCTGCTCTAAATTTTTGTTCTCTCACGGTCAACTCCCTACAGACACAAACATACAATGTGGCATTTGTTATAAAGCAGATATTTCCTTTGTGGGATTGCTAATTATACCTAAGGGAACAGAAGACCTCCCTGAGAGTAGAAACATGATGTGGAAAGAGTGATAAACTATTGAGCTAGACAGACACACAGAGAAGAAAGATGGAAGAAATCAAGAACTGTAAACAATTCTAAAAATGTCTTAAAATATACACTGACACTTCCAGATGGATCTCGTAGGTCCAGTTTCCTTGACATTTATATGCTCAGTTTCTTCCTCCAAAATCTCTGCATTTTGCTCGTGGTGGAAGATGTATGGCAATTCCCAATGACACTGATGCTCATGGTGAGCACCGCTCCATTCTATGACTCATTTTATGGCCATATAAAATGGCATTCTTCTCTGATCAGATCGCAGTTCTGAAAGCCAGCCAGCCAGATATGCAATACTTTTTCAGCCCATGAAGTGCAAGATGGGCATAGTGAGTAAGATAAGTACAGTTCCTGCCCACTTGGAGCTATGCAGGAGAAGTTCGGAATTCTGTGGCAGCATGTAATTAGGTGATTCCTCTTAGCCAGGACACCAGGTAAACTAGCTTATGTATTAATGGTTGTAATAATACAACAATAAAAATAACTATCATTTATTGAGAGGCTATATGTAATACGTGAAGCACTGTTCAAAGACTTGTATAAGCACATTGAATTCTTGCAAAACTCTGCGGTATACGTAGTATTATTGACAAATTACAAACGAAAAATTTATGACTCAGAGTTATTGTGATCTCCACAACACCACATGACTGGTAAGTAGCAGAGCTAGGATAAAAACTTGTGCCTGCCTGGATAGAAAGCCCCATGTTTTCTGTTGTGCCATATTTATTTTTTCTGAACCTCAGTTTATTCATGTGTGAAATGAGGGTGTGAATCTCTGCCTCATGGGCTTGTAGTGAAGATTGCGCGTGATAACATATTTTTTTAAAAAGCCTGGTATAGGGCCTTACACATGATTAGGTTAGATCTCCTAAACCTCTTTGATGTCTACATCTCAGAATCAAGGTATTCTGGGGTATTTTCCTTCACACCTTTCATGAGTTTTCCATCTTTCAAATTGTAGCCCTGATCATGTTTCTCCAGCTTACCTCTTCCCATGATCATCCGTGGTTCTTGTCCTAATTCCTAATAATAATAGTAACGATAATAATAATAGGAAGAATAGTATCATAGAGCAGCGGTTCCCAACTTTTTTGGCACCAGGGACCGGTTTCGTGGAAGACAATTTTTCCATGGACTGGGGAGGGGGATGGTTTTGGGATGAATCAAGCATATTACATTTATTATGCACTTTATTTCTATTATTATTACATTGTAATATATAATGAAATAATTGTACAACTCACCAGAATGCAGAATCAGTAGGAGCCCTGAGCTTGTATTCCTGCAACTAGACGGTCCCATCTGGGTGATGGGAGACAGTGACACCCAAAGTGTGTTGCTTATGTCCAGTCTACTCTGTAATCTCGTTTTGGTTGCTGTCACAGCAGAAAACCCTGCTTCACAAAGATAAGATGTTGGAAATGGAAGCAGGCTTTTCGGTGCTTTTGTGGCAATCTCAGGATATTCCACCTTGACTTTAATCCAGAACATATGAAGATTTGAAGTTGTCTCAAACATACTTTTAAGGCCACTGTCATTTGTGATCTCAAGCAGTTGATCCTCTTCTAGCACAGACAAAATCGATTCACCTGGCTTATTCACAAATGGGTGGCGGATCCATTGCTTCCCAGTTCAGGGTGCTTTTGTGGTTGGGAAGTAATGCTCAAACTCTTTTGAAAGGTGAGATAGGCAATCATGCACCAGCTGGGAGAAAGAAGGCCCTGGCTCAGTCTCTTTCAAAATCTCTGCTGTTTGAAACATGTCAAAAATCTCAATGTTCACTCGTCACCCCCATAATTCCAGTTTGGCTTTGAATGCAGCCACTTTATCTGCCGACTTCAACACAGTTGTCATTCTCCCCTGAAGTGACAGATTGAGTTCGTTGAGCAGGTTGAATATGTCACACAAGTAAGCAAGTTTTGTGACCCATTCTGTGTCACTGAAATGTGCTGCCAATGGTGACTGTTTTTCTAAAAGAAACCTCTGGAGTGGCTCTCAAAAACTCTGGCCAGTGATCTGCCTTTAGAAAGCCATCTCACTTCTGTGTATAAGAGAAGACATGTGTACTCTGCGTCCATCTCCTCACAGAGCTGCATGAACAGACGTGAGTTAAGGGCATGTACATTAATGTGGTTGATAATTTTAATCACATCCTGCAAAACGTTAAGTTCAGGTGACGTTTTTCGGCTAGCCAGCATTTCTCTATGGATGACACAGTGCGTAGACTCACATTCAGAAGTGACCTCTTTGACCCGAGTAGTGAAACCACAAAGCCGTCCAGTCATGGCAGCCGCTCTGTCCATGCATATACCGACAGAAAATGGCTAGTTCAATTTTCCTGGTATGTAATCATTCAAAGACTTGAATAGTTTTGCAGCTGTGGTGCTGGTTGGCAACAAAAGTGCACATAACATATCCTCATGCACATCCTCCTGAAAAGCATATCACACAAAAACAAGCATTGTTGCCTTGTTGTCAACATCGATAGACTCGTCAACCTGGATTGCATACCACGGTGACTCATTAATCCTGTCTAACAATTGTGCCTAAATATCCTCTGCTATTTCATCAATTCGTCTAGTTATGGTGCTAGCTGAAAGAGGAACACAGGCCACCTTCTGAACTGCAGCGTCTCCTAAAAGTTCACGACAGATGTCCTTAGCAGCAGGCAGGATCAACTCTTCACCAATAGTAAAGGGCTTCTTAGCTTTAGCAATGCTGTTAGCCACTAAGTATGATACTCTCAGTGCAGACACATTTGATGAAGTGGTGGCCTTCAATAATTGCTCCTGTTCTTTGTGTTCACATTTTTTTTACCTTTTCAAAAACTCCAAAGACTTGTCTTTTAATGCAGGGTGCTTGGTCTCCATGTGGTGAAGCAGTTTTGAAGGTTTCATGGCTTCACTGTGTAGCTGGTCACTACGTATTATACAAAATGGGCTTGGAGAATGTGACTCACCTGTTGCAATGAACCCGTAATTTAAGTAGGACTCTTGGTATTTTCTTTTCAATGCAGCTTTCTTTTTGTTGGCAGTCTTAGAGTCTTCTGCTGTCTCATCATTGGGTCTTTCCCCCTTTTCAAAGAAGCTCTTCAGCGACATTTGTTTTTTACTCATTTTGGCTAGGGTTCGCTTGTGGGCTTACCAAAACTGTGACTGAGACAAGTGCACAGTGCGGGAAAGAGGCGCGGACAGAAGTGGTAAATGAAATAATGGGCGGGCCATGTGCAGACTAAAATAAGTGTCGGATTCTGACTTAAAGCCTGCCACCACATGCAGCTGTACAATTGAAGTACATCAACTCAACTGCCACTATAAAGCCTGCCACCAGATGCAGCTTAATTGTTACTTGCCACTCACTGATAGGGTTTTGATATGAGTCTGCAAGCAATTGATTTATTATGGTGTCTGTGCAGTCAAACCTCTCTGCTAATGACAATCTGTATTTGCAGCCACTCCCCAGTGCTAGCATCACTGCCTCAGCTCCACCTCAGATCACCAGGCATTAGATTCTCATGAGGAGCACGCAACCTAGATCCCTCGCATGGGCAGTTCACAGTAGGGTTCCAGCTCCTGTGAGAATCTAATGCCACCGCTGATCTGACAGGAGCCGGAGCTCAGGCAGTAATGAGAGCGATGGGGAGCTGCTGTAAATACAGATGAAGCTTCGCTCGCTCACCCACCACTCACCTCCTGCTCTGTGGCCCAGTTCCTAACAGGCCATGGACCAGTACCGGAGGTTGGGGACCCCTGCCATAGATGACATTAATTAAACACTTACTGTGTTCTATATATTATACAAATATTATCTAGATTAATCTAAGCAACCTGTGTGAAAAATAGTTTAATTATCCATATTTAGAGATGAGAAAACTAGGACAGAGAGAGCTTAAAGAATTGTCCATGATTCTATGGCAAATAAATGGCAGAGCTAGATTGGAATCCAGGGTAATCTATCTGCAGACCCCATATCCTTCATAACTGTGTTCACCACTTACTTCTGTTGTCATTACTCAAGGATATCTCTAGCATCTCACAACATCCCATGAGTTTAAAATTCTTACACTTACACATACAAATGATCCTCAGAGTTAGACAATTAAAATAGATTGGGTGATAGAAGTTTGGAAGAAAAATCATTCTCTCCCCTAAACACACACTTACCTAAATAAGCACTGTTCCATAGTCACAGAAGACATTTTAAATGGAAATAAGAGCTTTGGGGAATTTAAAGTTGCAAGGCAAGGTCAATAATTAGAAGAATATCTTGGAGCAGAGGCAAAGATCTCTGACAGAAAAGCATAAAAAGCATTTTCAATGTGTGAACATGGTAATATTAAGGGGACCACAGTGGTGGAAAAGTAAGGTGATTTGATATAGACTGAAGGGACTGTATGGGGAACAGAAAGGCAATGATGGTCAATGATGGTCAATCAAGTTCCAAAGCCATGAAGTCAGGCAGGCCACAGAAGAACTGGCTAGGGACTGAGTGTGCAGGAAGAGAAAGTTTGCTTGTTTGCTTTTAGAGGAATTTTTGGAAAAGAATATCAGAACTATATACCACACTCTAAACACCATACTCTGAATGTTCTAAGGTGTGGGGAATGTCCTTTGATCTGAACTTTGGAGAGTACCTGGAGAAATTAGGGTAAAAAATAAAATATATTTTATCCTTAATTACTGTGGTATTAAGAAGGAGGGACAAAGAAAAGAACAAATGAATTTGAAAATTGTTATTATGATAATCTATTCTGTATCAAGTCAACTGAAATGATATGTAATTACATAAGTTTACCTTGAGTTTGCCATACTTTAATAAGGCCAGTACATCTCCTCCATGGCTTCAGGATTGCTGTGTGCCTGCTTGAGGCAGGTACCCTTAGCCCCTGGGCTCCAGAAACTGCTCAGTAATTTTTCTCTCCCCTTCATCTCTTCAGTCTGGCGTGGTGATGGCTTCCTGCTACTGCTAATCTACAGTTCCTCACTGCTCTCTGTTGACTCTCAGCCACTCTTACGTGTAAATGATTTCCTACATTTGATTCCCTCTGCTGCAATTGCAGTGTCCTTAACGCGTTCCTTTGCTATGAGGAGACTAGATGCATTCGTTTTCTAGGGCTGCTGTAACAAATTGCCACAATCTGGGTGGTTTTAAACAACAAATGTTTATTCTCTGACAGTTTAAGACATCACAAGTCTGAAACCAAGGTGTCAGTAGAGTTGGTTCCTTCTGGAGGCTCTGAGCTAGAATCTGTTCCATGTTTCTCTCCTAGCGTCTAGTGATTGCCCACAATCCTTGGCATTCTTTGGCTTGTAGGTGCATGTCTACAATCTCTGCCTCCATCTTCACAAGGCCTTCTCCTCCGTGTTTTTCTGTCTCATCTCTTCCTCTCCTTTCTTTCTATAAGGACAATAGTCATTGGATTAAGGGACTATCATAAATCCAGGATGATCTCCTCTTGAGATCCTTAACTTAATTGCATCTGCAAAGACTCTATTTTCAAATAAGGTCATATCCATAGAAACCAGGAGTTAGGACTTGGACATATCTTTTTGGGGTCACCATTCAACTCACTATAGATTTTCCCGTTTTTCTGTTTAGACAGTAAGAGAAACAGAATGGTCCCCACTCTCACATTCTAAAATGGCACTGTCCAATAGAGTTTTCTATGATGATGGAAATGTTTTCTGTCTGCACCATCCAATTTGGTAATCATTAGACACGTGTGCCTATTGAGAACTTGTAATGTGGTTAGTGCAGCTGAGAAACCGAATTTTTAATTTTTTCATCTTAATTTAAATTTAAAAAGTTATATGTGTCTGCAAGCTATTGCATTGGACAGAGCAGTTCTGTAGGGAAAAAATGACAGATGCCAATCACATTAATTCAATGTAGTGAGTGTTATGAGAGTGCACATTTGGGGGAAAGCAGTCAGAGACAGAGTCACAAAAGCATAACATAAGAATGGGGCTTTGCCAGGTTGGAAAGGGGTTTTCAACTATCAAAATAACAGGCATGAAGGCACAGGATAGAAGGAAATGTCATGCAACATCTAGAGTACACGGTCCTAAAAAAAGGGAGGCTGCAGAGGTGACTTATAGATAACTCAATTATCATGTTGGAGAATTTGAACTTTGCCCATGGTGTAAAACAGGAAAGTGAAAAGTTCATATTATTTTTTTCCATCTTTATTGAGGTGTAATTGGTAAAAAAAAAAGTGGTGTATGTTTAAGGTGTACAACATGATGGCTTAATAATAATATACATTGTGAAATGATTAGAGCAATCAAGCTGATTAATATATCCATCACTTCACATAGTTACCATTTTTGAGTGTGTGGTTAGAACACTTAAGATCTACTTTCTTAGCAAATTTCAAATATACAATACAGTGTTATTAACTATAGTCACCATGCTGTACAATAGATCCCCAGAATTTATTCATTCTGTATAACTGAAACTTTATACCCTTTGACCAACATCTCTCCATTTCCCCTACTCTCAGCCCCTGGCAACCACCATTCTACTTTCTGGTTTTATGAGTATGACCTTTTTAGATTCCACATATAAGTGAAATCATACTTATTTTTAAAAGGTAGTCTTACCTGGAAACAGAATAGAGGATGAGTTGAAGCAGGGAAAGCCCAGAACTGTTTCTTGTTCTAGTTCCCCACTAAGAATATATATGATGTGTACCAAACACTACAAGTATCCAAATGTGAGAGATGAGGAAACTGTGCTGAGTTTACATAAGAGAATCGGATACATGTTTCGATTCTGTATGTACAAATTAGTTAGTAAAAACATTGCATTCTGTAGAGGAGTAAAGTCTTTAAAAAAAAAAAAACTTTTTTGCTAATTCCCTAGGCAGTCTAAGGTATTACATACATTATGTAAAATAGAAATAAAAAGATCCCCCTGTGGTAGTTCACCTTCTACCCAGAATCACTTTGAGAGATGGCAAAACTGTCCATCTTCCAGTTGTAGGCCTGTTTGGATTTGATGACAGCAGTAATTCCTCTTGTGATTGTTGACTAATGCATTAACATTCAGGGTAATTTCTGCCATGCATAGGCTGTACTGTGCACCATCACGGTTTCTACTGTGTAATTGTGAGGATCTCATTAATCTGAAAGAATATTTTGACATTGTGAGCTTACAGGAGAGACAATTCATGACTGACACAATAAAGGCTTAAATTATGCTGCTTTTGATGATGAGAGATGCAGAGCTGCATTTTTTTAACTTTTGCAAAATTAGGATTTAGCAGCTGTAATACAATTTCTTCTATGATGAAAGTGGATGGCGTTCAGACACAGTCAATTCCAGGCCTACCTTGAGGAAACCTTTTATTTCAGGAAGAGATTAAAATTTCAAAACTGTTTTCTGGTGGCATTTTTATTGATAAACCTGCATTTAAAGCAGAGCTTTAAAAAATGCATGAGATGTACATAGCCAGGACATACCATGTTAGAAGCTGCTGCCTAGAGTCTGAAAGCTCACAGAATTTTACAGACTGCTCTGGACAGTCTCCAAGACATGTTTTGACATCTGTTAAATTTTTTACACTCAGCTCTACTTGATGAGAAAGAGTTGTCTTTGGGGGGTAGGTGTTCCTTTGATATTGAGTACCTAAAAACTGTTTATTTATTTATTTTTTTTACTGTAAAAAAGAAGGGTACAGTTTTACATTTAGACAAAAGAGATACCAAAAAGACTTCTCTCTGGTATCTTTCCTCTATATGTAAACTATCATCCATAGAAGAAGACTTGTGGTGTATACAATCTTAAAAATTTAGACTTCCTTTATTTTTATCAGTGAGGACATTGAAGTACAGAAAAGCAGGCACTCTTTTAAGATCATTGATTCTTGCCACTGATTGGTGGCAATCTAGGGGAAAAATAAGCCTTGTTTTTCTCTTTTCTGGTTCAGTACTTTTTTGGAAACATCATGCTAAAACAAATGAATCAATATTTATTTAATACCTCCTTAGTGCCTATCATTGTGCTAGACATCAGAAATGACTTTGACACCAGGAAGTTTGTAATCCTTTTTGGAAAACTAAGCTGGCACACACGAAATTATGCTCAACGTCACTAATCATCAGAGAAATGCAAATCAAAACCATGAGATATCACCTCACACATTTTAGAATGACTATTATCAAGAAGACAAGAGATAAGTTTTGGCAAGGATATGGAGAAAGAGGAACCCTGGGGAACTGTTGATGGGAATGTAAATTGATGCAGCCACTATGGAAAACAGGGTGGATGTTCTTCAAAAATGAAAAATACAACTGCCGTATGATCCAGAAATCCCATTTCGGAGTATATATCAAAGGAAATAAAAACAGGATATCAAAAAGATGTCTGCACTCCCATGTTTATTGCAGTATTATTCACAATAGCCAAGGTATGGAAACAAATTAAGTGTCAGTAAGCTGATGAATGGATAAAGAAGATGTGGCATGCATTTTATATATGTATAGTGCAATATTATTTAGCCATGAGAAAGAAGGTAATCTTGCATTTGCAAGAACATGGATAGACCTTCAGGTCATTATGGTAAGTGACATAAGTCAGACGGAGAAAGACAAATACCGTATGATCGCTTATATGTGGAATAAAAAAACAGCAGAAACGATAGAAACAGAATAGAATGGTGGCTACCAGGGCTGGGTGGTGGGAGAATTGGGTAAATCTTTAAGGGTACAAACTTGCAACTAGCAGATAAATAAGATCTGGAGATCTAATGCACAGCATAGTGATTATAGTCAACACTACTTTATTATAAACTTCAAAGTTCCTAAGAGATTACCCCCCAAATGAAATGATAATTATGTGATGTGATGGAGGTGTTAGCTAATCATATTGCAATATATAGATGTAGCAAATCAATATATTGTACATGTTAAACTTAGACAATGGTATATGTCAATTGTATCTCAGTTTACAAATGGTGGTTAACAACAGCAATGCTTTCCAGATAAAATCTCATTTAATCATGACAACTCTGGGCTACATTTTACAGATGAGGAAACAAACACAAATACATTAAATAACTTGATGAAGTCACCAAGATGGTAAATAAGTTGCTGGCATTTAAATCTAGACCATCTAACTTCAGAGCCCAAACACTTAACCAATACTGTCTCTTGACAGCCGATATAACGTGGGATCGGAAAGGGGAAGGTATAAGTCTAAGCTGGAATCGGGAAATGGCATAATTTCCTAGGAATCAAGCAGAGTCTTGAAGGTGGAAAGAATTTAAATAGGCAGCAGAGAGGAGGAGTATATTCCATGTTGGGGGGAATGGAATGATGCTATCTGAGCAACATATTACAGGTGGAAAAGAGAATGCAGTGGCTGAATTTATAAAACAGGCTCTGGGCAAGGCAAGTAAGCTACAGCATAATATATCAACTGTATAAACGATGCATTTGATAACTGGAAACAGTGCCGTATCAGACACACTGATAATGCATTTCTGCTTAGGGATATGCAATTCTGTTAAACCTTTCTCAGTCCTTGTCAACAAGAGTGGAATTTGTTTCAAATTAATGACATGTAGGGATTTCTGTGGTTGTTGGTCAACTTTCTCTCTCTCCCTGAAGGAACATATGGAAATGAGGAGATGTGTCTCTTATCCGTGTGGCTGATATGACCTCACCATATGGACACACTTACTCAGAATAAAGTCGTGAGGAACTTCGTTGAATTCACATATTCTCAACACTGTCAGAGGAGGACTCTAATTGACAGGGCTTCTCTAAGAATAGGTGCCCTTTTGCCATTCCAGAAACATTTCATTCCCTGTAGAGAAGGTCAAAAATATTCTCCCTTACTAGTGAATAGGTTTTGTGTTGACAGCTCCTGATGCCAGTGGGGACCTATTAAATTAGATTCCATCAAACTCTGAATATTTCAAAACATAGCTGAAGGTGGGCACCCCACATATACTCCAGAGAAGGATGCTTGGAGAAAAACTAATATCCTAACTAATGCCATCTACTTATTTTCAAGTCCTGCCTAATTACAGAGACTTCCATTCCAAAGTGATCAGTTTCATTGAAATTTGTGTTGTCTGCTCTTTGTCATATATCACACAATTTTTTATCACTGTTCAAAAAATGGAGTATATGAGTTTTCTGCTTTCTTTAAGTTTTAAGAGTCCACTTTTTACACTATATTCTGCAAGCTCAGACTTGTAAAATAAAATTTTTAAATAGTGGCTTAACTTTTTATGACAATGACCCAGACCCATGATCCCTGTATTAAAAAATATGTAAAAACACAAAGAAACCAATAAATTTCCCCAAGTTTCTAGGAGTAATCACTGTTAACATATGATTCCAGAAAGAGAGTTTTGCTAAGTATGTGGTTGCAGCGATAAATAGAAATAACTTCATAAAAACAAATGATAATAAACATGCCTTAAAAAAATAAAATGTGGTATATATCAGTTTACTTGCCTTTAATATCAACAACAAAAATAAGGTATAACAAAACAGCTAGGATCTCCAATTTCCAAATAACCTTTTTTTCCCTTTTCTTTTTGCTGCAAGAGATATTATTTCTATAAAGTGTAAAGGTAAAAGATCATGAAAAATATTAAGAAACTGAAGTCATGCTATGTTTTTACACATTATTTAGTTTTAATTAGCAGAAGTGAAATAAAATTAAGGACTGGGACATCAGCACTCTTACATTTAGTTTTTTATTTTTTAACATCCTTTTGGATTATAATTGCTTTACCATGGTGTGTTAGTTTCTGCTTTATAATAAAGTGAATCAGATATGCATATACATATATCCCCATATCCCCTCCCTCTTGTGTCTCCCTCCCACCCTCCCTATCCCACCTCATAGGTGTTCACAAAGCACCGAGCTGATCTCCCTGTGCTGTGCAGCTGCTTCCCACTAGCTCTCTATTTTACATTTGGTAGTGTATATATGTCCATGCCACACTCTCACTTCATCCCAGCTTCCCCTTCCCCCTCCCTGTGTCCTCAAGTCCATTCTCTACGTCTGCATCTTTATTCCTGTCCTGCCCTGAGGTTCTTCATAACCTTTTTTTTTTTTAAGATTCCATATATATGTGTTAGCATACGGTATTTGTTTTTCTCTTTCTGACTTACTTCACTCTGTATGACAGTCTCTAGGTCCATCCACCTCACTACAAATAACTCAATTTCGTTTCTTTTAAGGGCTGAGTAATATTCCATTGTATATATGTGCCACATCTTCTTTTTTTTTTTTTTTTTACACATCTTTATTGAAGTATAATTGCTTTACAATGGTGTGTTAGCTTCTGCTTTATAACAAAGTGAATCAGTTATACATATACATATGTTCCCATATCTCTTCCCTCTTGCATCTCCCTCCCTCCCACCCTCCCTATCCCACCCCTCTAGGTGGTCACAAAGCACCGACCTGATCTCCCTGTGCTATGCGGCTGCTTCCCACTAGCTATCTATTTTACATTTGGTAGTGTATATATGTCCATGACACTCTCTCACCCTGTCACATCTCACCCCTCCCCCTCCCCATATCCTCAAGTCCATTCTCTAGTAGGTCTGTGTCTTTATTCCCATCTTGCCACTAGGTTCTTCATGACCTTTTTCCCCCCCTTAGATTCCATATATATGTGTTAGCATACTGTATTTCTTTTTCTCTTTCTGACTTACTTCACTCTGTATGACAGACTCTAACTCCATCCACCTCATTACAAACACCTCCATTTCATTTCTTTTTATGGCTGAGTAATATTCCATTGTATATATGTGCAACATCTTCTTTATCCATTCATCCAATGATGGACACCTAGGTTGCTTCCATGTCCTGGCTATTGTAAACAGAGCTGCAATGAATATTTTGGTACATGACTCTTTCTGAATTATGGTTTTCTCAGGGTATATGCCCAGTAGTGGGATTGCTGGGTCGTATGATAGTTGTATTTTTAGTTTTTTAAGGAACCTCCATACTGTTCTCCATAGTGGCTGTATCAATTTACATTCCCACCAACAGTGCAAGAGGGTTCCCTTTTCTCCACACCCTCTCCAGCATTTATTGTTTGTAGATTTTTTGATGATGGCCATTCTGACTGATGTGAGGTGATACCTCATTGTAGTTTTGATTTGCATTTCTCTAATGATTAATGATGTTGAGCATCCTTTCATGTGTTTGTTGGCAATCTGTATATCTTCTTTGGAGAAATGTCTATTTAGGTCTTCTGCCCATTTTTGGATTGGGTTGCTTGTTTTTTTGATATTGAGCTGCATGAGCTGCTTGTAAACTTTGGAGAATAATCCTTTGTCAGTTGTTTCATTTGCAAATATTTTCTCCCATTCTGAGGGTGCTTTTCATCTTGTTTATGTTTTCCTTTGCTGTGCAAAAGAGTTTAAGTTTCATTAGGTCCCATTTGTTTATTTTTGTTTTTATTTCCATTTCTCTAGGAGGTGGTTCAAAAAGGATCTTGCTGTGATTTATGTCATAGACTGTTCTTCCTATGTTTTCCTCTAAGAGTTTTATAGTGTCTGGCTTTACATTTAGGTCTTTAATCCATTTTGAGTTTATTTTTGTGTATGGTGTTAGGGAGTGTTCTAATTTCATTCTTTTACATGTAGCTGTCCAGTTTTCCCAGCACCACTTATTGAAGAGGCTGTCTTTTCTCCATTGTATATTCTTGCCTCCTTTATCAAAAATAAGGTGACCGTATGTGTGGGGGTTTGTATCTGGGCTTTCTATCCTGTTCCATTGATCTATATTTCTGTTTTTGTGCCAGTACCGTACTGTCTTGATTACTGTAGCTTTGTAGTATAGTCTGAAGTCAGGGAGCCTGATTCCTCCAGCTCCATTTTTTTTCCCTCAAGATTGCTTTGGCTATTCAGGATCTTTTGTGCTTCCATACAAATTGTGAAATTTTCTGTTCTAGTTCTGTGAAAAATGCCATTGGTAGTTTCATAGGGATTGCATTGAATCTGTAGATTGCTTTGGGTAGTATAGTCATTTTCACATTGGTGATTCTTCCAGTCCAAGAACATGGTATATCTCTCCATCTGTTTGTATCATCTTTCATTTCTTTCATCAGTGTCTTATAGTTTTCTTCATGCAGGTCTTTTGTCTCCTTAGGTAGTTTTATTCCTAGGTATTTTATTCTTTTTGTTGCAATGGTAAATGGGAGTGTTTCCTTAATTTCTCTTTCAGATTTTTCATCATTAGTATATAGGAATGCAAGAGATTTCTGTGCATTAATTTTGTATCCTGCTCTAGTAGTTCACTGATTAGCTCATTGATTAGTTTCCTGGTAGCCTCTTTAGGATTCTCTATGTATATTATCATGTCATCTCCAAACAGAGACAGCTTTACTTCTTTTCCAATTTGGATTCTTTTATTTCTTTTTCTTCTCTGATTGCTATGCCTAAAACTTCCAAAACAATGTTGAATAATAGTGGTGAGAGTGGGCAACCTTGTCTTGTTCCTGATCTTAGTGGAAATGGTTTCAGTTTTTCACCATTGAGGACGATGTTGGCTGTGGGTTTGTCATATATGGCCTTTATTATGTTGAGGTAAGTTCCCTCTATGCCCACTTTCTGGAGGGTTTTTAACATATATGGCTGTTAAATTTTGTCAAAAGCTTTTTTTGCACCTATTTAGATGATCACGTGGTTTTTCTCCTTCAATTTGTTAATATGGTGTATCACATTGATTGATTTGCCTATATTGAAAAATCCTTGCATACTTGGGATAAACCCCACTTTGTCATGGTGTATGATCCTTTTAATGTGCTGTTGGATTCTGTTTGCTAGTGTTTTCTTGAGGATTTTTGCATGTATGTTCATCAGTGATACTGGCCTGTAGTTTTCTTTTTTTGTGACATCTTTGTCTGGTTTTGGTATCAGGGTGATGGTGGCCTCGTAGAATGAGTTTGGGAGTGTTCCTCCCTCTGCTATATCTTGGAAGAGTTTGAGAAGGATAGGTGTTAGCGCTTCCCTAAATGTTTGATAGAATTCGCCTGTGAAGCCATCTGGTCCTGGGCTTTTGTTTGTTGGAATACTTTTAATCACAGTTTCAATTTCAGTGCTTGTGATTGGTCTGTTTATATATTCTATGTCTTCCTGGTCAGTCTCAGAAGGTTGTGCTTTTCTAAGAATTTGTACTTTTTTTCCAGGTTGTCCATTATATTGGCATATAGTTGCTTGTAGTAATCTCTCATGATCCTTTGTATTTCTGCAGTGTCAGTTGTTACTTCTCCTTTTTCATTCCTAATTCTGTTGATTTGAGTCTTCTCCCTTTTTTTCTTGATGAATCTGGCTAATAGTTTATCAAATTTGTTTATCTTCTCAAAGAACCAGCTTTTAGTTTTATTAATCTTTGCTATAGTATCCTTCATTTCTTTTTCATTCTTTTCTGATCTGATCTTTATGATTTCTTTCTTTCTGCTAACTTTGGGGGGTCTTTTTTGTTCTTCTCAAATTGCTTTAGGTATAAGTTTAGGTTGTTTATTTGAGATGCTTCTTGTTTCTTGAGGTAAGATTATATTGCTATAAGCTTCCCTCTTAGAACTGCTTTTACTGCATCCCATAGGTTTTGGGTCATCGTGTTTCCATTGTCATTTGTTTCTATGTAGTATTTGATTTCCTCTTTGATTTCTTCAGTGATCTCTTGGTTATTTACTAGTGTATTGTTTAGCCTCCATGTTTTTGTATTTTTTACAGATTTTTCCCTGTAATTGATATCTAGTCTCATAGTGTTGTGGTCAGAAAAGATACTTGATATGATTTCAGTTTTCTTAAATTTACCATGACTTGATTTGTGACCCAAGATATGATCTATCCTGGGGAATGTTTCATGAGCGCTTGAGAAGAAAGTGTATTCTGTTGTTTTTGGATGGAATGTCCTATGAATATCAATTAAGTCCATCTTGTTTAATGTACCATTGAAAGCTTGCGTTTCCATATTTATCTTCATTTTGGATGATCCATCCATTGGTGAAAGTGGGGTGTTAAAGTCCCCTACTATGATTGTGTTACTGTCATTTTCCCCTTTTATGGCCTTTAGCATTTGCCTTACATGTTGAGGTGCTCCTATGTTGGGTGCATAAATATTTCCAATTGTTATATCTTCTCCTTGGATTGATCCCTTGATCATTATGTAGTGTCCTTGTTTGTCTCATGTAATAGTCTTTATTTTAAAGTCTATTTTGTCTGATATGGGAATTGCTACTGCAGCTTTCTTTTCATTTCCATTTGCATGGAATATCTTTTTCCATCCCCTCATTTTCAGTCTGTATGTGTCCCTAGGTCTCAAGTGGGTCTCTTGTAGACAGTCTTGTTTTTGTATCCATGCAGCCAGTCTATGTCTCTTGGTTGGAGTATTTAATCCATTTACATTTAAGGTAGTTAACAATATGTATGTTCCTATTACCATTTTCTTAATTGTTATGGCTTTGTTATTGTAGGTCTTTTCCTTCTCTTGTGTTTCCTCCCTAGAGAAGTTCCTTTAGCATTTGTTGTAAATCCGATTTGGTGGTGCTGAATTCTCTTAGCTTTTGCTTGTCTGTAAAGTTTTAATTTCTCTGTCGAATCTGAATGAGATCCTTTCTGGGTAGAGTAATCTTGGTTGTAGGTTTTTCCCTTTCATCACTGTAAATATGTCCTACCACTCCCTTCTGGCTTGCAGAGTTTCTGCTGAAAGATCAGCTGTTAACCTTATGGGGATTCCCTTGTATGTTATTTGTTGTTTTTCCCTTGCTGCTTTTAATATTTTTTCTTTGTATTTAATTTTTGATAGTTTGATTAATACGTGTCTTGGTGTGTTTCTCCTTATATTTATCCTGTATGGGACTCTGCGCTTCCTGGATTTGATTGACTATTTCCTTTCCCATATTGAGGAAGTTTTCAACTATAATCTCTTGAAATATTTTCTCGGTCCCTTTCTTGTACTCTTCTTCTTCTGGGACCCCTATAATTTGAATGTTAATGTGTTTAATGTTGTCCCAGAGGTCTCTGAGACTGTCCTCAATTCTTTTCATTCTTTTTTCTTTATTCTGCTCTGCCTTAGTTATTTCTACCATTTTAACTTCTGGGTCACTTATCCATTCTTCTGCCTCAGCTATTCTGCTATTGATTCCTTCTAGAGTATTTTTAATTTCATTTATTGTGTTTTTCATCATTGTTTGTTTGCTCTTTAGTTCTTCTAGGTCCTTGTGAAACGTTTCTTGTATTTTCTCCATTCTATTTCCAAGATTTTGGATCATCTTTACTATCATTACTCTGAATTCTTTTTCAGGTAGACTGCCTATTTTCTTTTCATTTATTTGGTCTGGTGGGTTTTTACCTCGCTCTTTCATCTGCTGTGTGTTTCTCTGTCTTCTCATTTTGCTTAATTTACTGTGTTTGGGGTCTCCTTTTCACAGGCTGCAGGTTCATAATTCCCATTGGTTTTGGTGTCTTCCCCCGGTGGCTAAGGTTGGTTCAGTGGGTTGTGTAGGCTACCTGGTGGAGGGGACTGGTGCCTGTGTTCTGGTGGATGAGGCTGGATCTTGTCTTTCTGGTGGGCAGGTCCGCATCTGGTGGTGTGTTTTGGGGTGTCTGTGGCCTTATTATGATTTGAGGCAGCCTCTCTGCTAATGGGTGTGGTTGTGTTCCTGTCTTGCTGGTTGTTTGGCATAGGGTTTCCAGCACTGTAGGTTGCTGGTCGTTGAGTGGAGCTGGGTCTTAGCGTTGAGATGGACATCTTAGGAGAGCTTTTGCTGGTTCATATTATGTGGAGCCGGGAGGTCTCTGGTGTACCAATGTCCTGAACTCTGCTCTCCTACCTCAGAGGCATAGGCCTGACATCCAGCCAGACCACCACGACCCTTTCAGCCACATGGCTCAGAAGAAAAGTGAGAAAAAAAGAAAGAAAGAAAAAAAAATGAAATAAAGTTATTAAAATAAAAAAATAATTAAAAATAAAATAATTAAAAATAATAAAAAAAGAAAAACAATAATAAAAAAGAAAGAAGAGCGCCACCAAACCAAAAACCAAATCCACCAATGATAAGAAGTGCTAAAAACTATACTAAAAAAAAAAAAAAAAAAAAGGACAGATAGAACCCTAGGAAAAATGGTAAAAGCAAAGCCATACAGACAAAATCTCACAAAAAAGCATACACATACACACTCACAAAAAGAGAAAAGGAAAATATATATATACATCTATATATTAAAAAAAAAAGGAAGAAAGCTACCAAATCAATAAACAAATCTACCAATGATAATAAACTCTAAATACTAAACTAAGTGAAACATAAGACCAGAAGCAAATTAGACGCAGAAATCAAACCTCATGTCTACAGTTGCTCCCAAAGTCCACCTCCTCAATTTGGGATGATTCGTTGTCTATTCAGGTATTCCACAGATGCAGGTATATCAAGTTGATTGTGGAGATTTAATCTGCTGCTCCTGAGGCTGCTGGGAGAGATTTCCCTTTCTCTTCTTTGTTCTCACAGCTCCTGGGGTTCAGCTTTGGATTTGGCCCCACCTCTGTGTGTAGGTCGCCTGAGGGCGTCTGTTCTTCGCGCAGACAGGACGGGGTTAAAGGAGCAGCTGATTCGGGGGCTCTGGTTCACTCAGGCCGGGGGGGAGGGAGGGTACGGAATGCGGGGCGAGCCTGCGGCGGCAGAGGCCGGCGTGATGTTGCAGCAGCCTGAGGCGCGCCGTGTGTTCTCCCGGGGAAGTTGTCCCTGGATCACACGACCCTGGCATTGACGGGCTGCACAGGCTCCCAGGAGGGGGTGTGTGGAGAGTGACCTGTGCTCGCACACAGGCTTCTTGGTGGCTGCAGCAGCAGCCCTAGCGTCTCATGCCCGTCTCTGGGGTCCGCGCTGATAGCCGCAGCTCGTGCCCATCTCTGGAGCTCATTTAGGCGGTGCTCTGAATCCCCTCTCCTCGTGCAGCCTGCAACAATGGTCTCTTGCCTCTTCAGCAGCTCCAGACTTTTTCCCGGACCCCCTTCCAGCTAGCTGTGGTGCACTAGCCCCTTCAGGCTGTGTTCACACAGCCAACCCTAGTCCTCTCCCTGCGATCCGACCTCCGAAACTTGAGCCTCAGCTCCCAGCCCCTGCCCGCCCCGGCGGGTGAGCAGACAAGCCTCTCGGGCTGGTGAGTGCTGGTCGGCACTGATCCTCTGTGCAGGAATCTCTCCGCTTTGCCCTCCGCACCCCTGTTGCTGCGCTCTCCTCCGTGGCTCCAAAGCTACCCCCCCTCCACCCCCCACACTCTCCACCCGCGAAGGGGCTCCTAGTGTGTGGAAACCTTTCCTCCTTCACAGCTCCCTCCCACTGGTGCAGGTCCCATCCCTATTCTTTTTTCTCTGTTTTTTCTTTTTTCTCTTGCCCTACCCAGGTACGTGGGGAGTTTCTTGCCTTTTGGGAGGTCTGAGGTCTTCTGCCAGCGTTCAGTAGGTGTTCTGTAGGAGTGTTTCCACATGTAGATGTATTTCGGATGTGTTTGTGGGAAGGAAGGTGATCTCCACGTCTTACTCCTCTGCCATCTTGAAGGTAGTTTCACATTTAGTGTTTTTAAATTACTTTTCTACTTGTATTTGTAACATTCTATTCTGTAGTCATAATTCTTATACTTGTTCAGTATGATTGTATAGTTAAAAGATTTAATGTTCCCTACCAGCTTCTCAGTTCTTTATGTTTTTCTTTATGTTTTTCTTTAGCTATTGCTTGGATGAATTTCATTATCTCCCCCTTCCAAATTTTCTGCAAAGTGCTTACATATGCTGTATTCCTTGAGAGTTTTTCTTATTTGAGAAAGTTTGCCTGTTGCCTTTCTATACTTATAGTGATGAGTATTCTTGGATCGTTGCTTGGGAGACACTAAACCATTGTCTTTTGATATTGTGTTGTATATTTTCTCACAGCTTAGCCTGTCACTATAATTTACCACAATTTTAATTATACCAGCTAGACAACTATTTCATAATTTTTTTCAGTGAAAATGTCTTTCCTGGCAACATCAATTATCCTTTTATTTGGGCTGGTTGCTCTTCAGGACTACTGTATAGCAACATCTGAAGACTTTTTTGCTCTCATACTTCACCATACTCTGTTGGTGTCCCTAAATGAAGGACTTTCATGCCATCCTCTTTATTGGTCTAGTTTTGTATATTGGCCAAGCCTATTCTTCAGTAGCATTATCAAGTTAAAAAGACTACGACAAGCAGAGGACATCATGATGCCTATCTTTTGGGTTATACTGCTTCAATTTCAACTGGTTGTCTTCTACACCTAGTACTCAGTGCTCACCCTAGGCTCTCCCATCTTTACTGTACTGGATATTCTCTTCCATTTTTTCTTGATTGCATCCTTCTTTTTTTGTTGTCATTGTTCCATTTTATACTTGTTCTTGGTTTACTCCCTCATTTTGGTAGAGTTTTCTTGCTTTCAGTGGTGCCAGTAAAAACTAGTCATTCTGATTCTTGATCATTAGATCATGACTTTGTTTTTAAAACTTTATGAAATCTATTCCCTTTACTCCTGGAATTCTAAAATTTCAATGATGTGCTACTGGTAAGAAAAGTTCTTGAATGATTTTTCCACTTCATGTTTTTTTTCTGTTGTTCTCTCTTAGGGAACTGTTACCATTCAGATATTAGACCTTCTGGACTGGTTTGTTATTACCAAAATCTAGTGACTTATTTCTTTCTAATTTTACAGCATGTAAGTCTTTGCCTAGCTGTATCATTGAGCATTTAATTTTCTTACTCTTAAGAAGTCTGTTAAATTTTAAAATAATTTTAACTGGTCATTTGATTTTTAGTGAAATGAATATATTTTAAGGTAACATTTTAGTTAGCATAATTCAACTGCCTTACTTCAGAATCAATATTATGATATACGGGGGGAAATATCTTTAAATAAAAATTAGAACTATTATGTCTCCATTTGTTTTTATACTATAAATACTGAACACTGATTCTCTTATTTTTAATATCTAGTGGAATTAGGAATCCAGGAAACATGATTTACTACCATGTTTTCTGTGTAATATTAAGAAACCTTAATATTAAGACTATCCAACTTTATTTTTATTATCAGATGTCAATTTATCTGTCATGATTTTGTCCTATATACATTTTAAAAAACACATTGCTCCCTGCAGTGAACCTTTTTTAGAAATATCCAGCTTGAGGGGATGACAGATTACCTAACGAGAGAATAAATAAGAAACGCAACTTTTGGAATACTGGGTCAAGGAATTTATTGTTGGTAAGAATACTTGACTTGTTTACCTAATAATACAGCTTAAGATAAAAAGCAAATTTAGTTACACTCCAAAGAAGTAAGTAGATGATAACTGATGCCTGTAGTTTAAAATACATTATTGAATGTATTTAACAAATAAATAAGTACATTATTGTGGGATTTTTTCAAACCTGATTACTTTTTATATGTGAATTTTTCCTTATTTTTTTTCTAAAGGGGATTCTTAAATCATAAAATCATGTTTTGAGAGGATTTTAGAGTCCATTATAACACCCTATTCTTCAATTCTTGTTTGTATTATTCATATAAACTGATTTCTCAGCATTTTTTCTCACTCTGTATACATTTTGTAAGAGGATGATATTTGGGTACTGTTGGTTTAGTGTAAAATGTACTACATATTAATAAGCAGAGCTTTACTTTGGAGAAACTGTACATGGTCCCACAGTTGTCTAATAGTAGAACCAGAAAAGAAAGAAAAAAACCATATAAGGTAGAAAAATATTTGAACTTGACTGCTAACTATAGACTTACCAGGAAAAATTGCTTCTCGATGGGACCAAAACAGCTCCATAAATTTTATTTTTGAAAGCCCCAATCAGAGGCGTGTTCTGGAATTTTTCAAATACATTTTAGTTTAGTTCAGGAAACAAACTATGGCTAGGAGTCAGTAAGATATAGATGTATCAATATAACAGTCCTGCCCTTAAGAAGATTCAGGTAAGTGAGCTGGGGGTGGAAAGCAGTAAGCATGTTTACCACACATTAGGAGAATTGCAACAAAAAGCACAAAACGATGAAGTAGTACAGAGGAAAACAGCGAGTTAGGGATGTTTCTCAAAAGAAGTTAATGCCTGAGCTGGTTTTGAAGGAGGTTTAAATAAAAGAACTTGCTAAACAGATGGGTAGGAGTAGGAGACATTTAAAGCAAGGAGGGGCAGAATGGCTAGCAGTAGTGAGGTATAACATAGCATAGCGGTTTTTTTTGTTTGTTTGTTTTTTTAATGAACCAGAAGTATTTAACCATTGAGCATAAAGTACAAAAGGAAAGTTAGTTGAAAATAAGACTGGGAAAAATAATTACATGTGTTACCAGGAAAAGCTGTGTTATGCTAAGAAGATTGGACTTGCCCTGGAGGTAATGAGGAGCCACTAAAAATGGTCAGTAGGGACATAACAGGGTCCATAGCCTCTGGAACCAGAAGGAGAGAGACCTTTGACAAGGTTACACAGTAACAGTCAGACTGATAAATTAAAGGATCATGAATTGGAAGCATTGTATAGAATCCAAAAATATTTAAGAGATAAAGACAGAAGGGATTGATGATTGCTCATACATATAAGGAAGATTGAAAAGGCAATGCTGTCTTTCAGATTTATGATTTGGGTGATTGGATGCATAATGATGGCAACAACCAAAGTAAGGGATAGAGGACAAAGCTCAGGTTTGGAGGGCATGGATAACAACTTCAATTTTGAATTCTTAGCATGAAGGTGTTCATTTACATTCACAAACAGATATCTAAAATATGTATCTAATATATATCTCCATATATATATATATATGGAGAAAGAGAGAGAGAGAGAGAGGGCTTGCAAAATCTAGTAGATTTAAGAGATGAATATAAGTGTTAAAAAATTTAACAAAAAATGAAGTAGACAAGATAGCAGTGTTCTACCTGTGCTTTCTTAGCTTCTATATTTGTCTA
Source organism: Eubalaena glacialis (assembly GCF_028564815.1). Classification (NCBI taxonomy): domain Eukaryota; kingdom Metazoa; phylum Chordata; class Mammalia; order Artiodactyla; family Balaenidae; genus Eubalaena; species Eubalaena glacialis. The sequence continues at coordinate 18,813,320 of NC_083722.1, read as the reverse complement.
CTTGGTATCCATTAATTAATTACAGGTCCAAGCTAATAGCTAAAGATGTTTACATCTCCTGTATTCTGTAGCCCATATTCTGAACCACTTCCTTAGCTAACTCACACACCAAAGCAGTATTTCCCTTGCCCTAAATCAACCCAGGGCCACATACAGACAACTAGGGACAAAGACCCCGATGCCCAAAAGCCCATCAGAATTACTGAAACTAACCAATCCTAAGCTGTTTAGCCCATGAATAACCCCAGTAAAACTCTGATCTCCTCACTCCTGCCTCTCCCCCCTTGCAAATTCTGGTGCCTCCCTATGTGGCCCTGCCCCTTTCTGTTAGGAAATGTAAGTAATAAACTCTTCCTTCAGAGGCAGTTGTCTCCATGTTTGTCATCTAACTGATTAAAACAAATCCCATGTACAAATCTTGAAACAAGCAGTCCATGAGGAGGTGAGAAGCAAGCATGGGTCAAAAATAGAAGCCTGGGGAATAGGGGGCATCAGAGCATCAGGGAATAGAATTAATAAGAGAAGTACCGGGAGAGCTAGGCCTTATTAGCATCATCATTTTCAAATAAAGATAGTTGTTAACCACATCAGTTACAATAAGGACTGAAAAGGTGTCCACTGATTTGCAAAATGAAGTTATTGCTAATGACATTAACAAAGTGTTTCATGGATATGGTAGAATCCCAAGGCAAGTTAGAGAATATTTATGGATATCAGTTTTCCCTGGTGATCTTTTCTTTCCTCAGATTCCTCAGATAAAAGTCATCGAAAGCTGTGATTTCTGATCTTTAAGAACATAACTCTAAGCATATAATTTGTACTCTTGAGAATACTTAGGTAAGTGCACTATATATAATACGTGCTCTCTCTATATTTAGAAACAGAATTTCTCAACTACAGTGTGATGGTTAGAGAAAGAAAATATATATATATATATATATGTGAACTGAATCATAGACATAAAAAAAGTTTTTGGGGGGAGAAGAATTGAGTGAATGAGTAAGTTATCACAAAACATGAAGTCAAATTCAACAGACTTATTGAAATTACACAAATTTACAGGTCTGGACAATATTTACCAATGTAATTATACTTCCTAATTTTAGAGGGGGAAAATGAAATGTGAAAAACTCAACTTGTCTAAGGACCCACTACCTTGTGCTCTGGTTATTTGCACAATGTTTTCCCTTCACTACATGGCACATGACCTTCAAATCATTTTCTATTAAGTCTTTTATCTAGTTTGCTCCCCTTCATGAAAAATGCCTGACATTACCTTGTAATTGTATGATATGATAGATTAGTTCTTAATATTCCATTTGGCAATAGATTCTTCTTTTCTTCAAGATGAAAAACAGTATCTTTTTTTTTTTAATGACCGTGGCATTGTCCTGCTTATTTGATTGTGGTTAGAGTGGTGTGGATGATGAGGTAATGACACATATAGAATTTTTTTTTTGAAGATAGTGGTGATGGTGAGGTGGTTGAAAAATTTTAGAAGGGGTAGGAATACACTGATAATTGACCTCAGTGTTTCCCACAAAACACAGATACACCCACAGACAAAAAGGAATACTGGATATTGTTCTAAATCTTGTACGTTAAATAAGACAAAAAATGTTAGTAATATTTATTTCAGAGATTGTACATTTTTAAAACCCTACACAATAAAAAACCAATCTAAGATAATTATTGCAAATTGTCCATTTTTTGATAAGCAAATACCAGAACAAAAAAGCTTCTGAAAATAAATTTTACTGACCTTATCTCTTTTCTTCCTTTCTTGAAAACCTGTCCCCATTTCAACATTCTAGTTTTCTGTTACTTTCCTATTTTCCTCCGCATAGTGGAAGTAGATAGTTATTGATTACAGTTGCCCCAAACGCTCTGAACAGCAGAGTTAAACCGGGCTCAGAGTAAAAAATATTGTTCACCCAATGGAAACAAATTACTTCCAGGCCTGATTTTAATCAGACAATTGTTTCTAGAACCCTTGTAATGAGGCCATCAAAAGGGTTCTGAAACCACGACAAGGTTGAACAAATGTTTTGCTATGGGATGTGTTTCTTCATCAAGCATAAAAGAAAAGAGAAAGGAGGGGGGAGGGAGAGAGAGAGAGAGAGAGAAAGAAGGAAGGAAGGGAGGGAGGGAGGGAGGGAGGGAAGGAGGGAGGAAAAGAGGGAGAGAAGAAGGGAGAAAGAAAGAAAGGAGGGTAGAAGGGAGTGAAACTTCACCATCTAGCATTATTGATTTGATTTGATAAGTGTGTTGTAAAACAACTGTTCAGGAAGCTGTATTATTTTCATCTGTCTTGGGTGTTGCAAATTTTTTAATTTAAATTTTTAAAAAACTTTTTATTTTGAACTAAATTGACACTTACAGAAGAGTTGCAAAAATAGTAGTTTTACTCAACCAGCTTCCACTAATGCTAACATACTGTACTAACAATACAATACATTGTACTAACACATTTTATGTGTCTTATATTGAGAGTGGTGTATTACAATCTTCTATTAGCAAGACAGACAAAGGGGAGGTGACCGAGGTACCTTAGACACAAAGTTTCATGGAGCACCAAAAAATTTAGTAGTCAAGATAAATAATATTTAATGCAATATTTTAAAAAATCTAATCAGCAAACTGAAGCCTATGGGACAGACTTCTGTTTTTATCAATAAAGTTTTATTGGAATCTGGGCCAGGGTTGTGGTGATGTGAGTGACGCAGGGTTGTAAAAGTAAAGAGTTAGGTCTTTTCTTTATTTAACATTTTATATTTAGTCATCATAGGTTTTAAAAATTATTTTGATTATATTAGTGTAGATCTTATAGACATTTATTGAACTCTACTACACTCTCACGTGCTTCACCCTAGTCTAGCTAGGTCTTCTAATCTCTCTACATCTCCTGAAATTTTTGCTTCATAAAGGTGGTAAATGTTTTATTCAATTTTTGAATAAAAAATTTTTTCCCTTTAAGACTCTTGTACTTTGAAATCCCTTCTGCAGTTTTTGCTCTGATCTTCCCAGTTACTTTTTTCCCCAAGATTTAGACTGCATTTATTTTTTCTGGTGATCACACCAGGTCACACCCAGGCCCCATAACTAGTATTTCTGCTTTGATCTCCTTGGGTTTTTTCTCAATCTGTTCTGCTGGCCATACAGAGGGCAGAGATATGGAACTTGTCTTTCTTTTCCTCTTTTTACATGTAATTATTTTGCTGTTTCCACTTTCTATGTCTTCAAATAATTTTGAGAGTGTAGTTTTGTTTTGAATTTTCATATATGTGAAATTATTTCATATTGTTGGGAAGGAGATTTGGGGAAGTTGTTTATTATACATCCAGTATGGCCTGAAGCTACCTGGATTATATTTATAATCCTTTATATTCATAATCCCTTATAATGGAATATGTTCCCAAGTGATATACAAACTAATCAACAACTTCAAAAAAATATCAAGAATTGTTAACCTGAAACAGCTAAAGCTAACTGAAAAATGTAGCTAAGATTCTGGTGTCTGAAACTGGGCAGTACAGGTACCATTTCCCTATAACAGAATAATGAAGAGACATGCAGATTGATGTTTGATTTTCTGGTTAGGGCATGGATTTTGAAGGTGAATATATCTCTGTTCGAATTGCCAGGTGCAAAATCCCGAACAAGTTTCCTAACTATCCCAAGTTTCATTTTTTTCCTCTATAAAATCTCCAGGTTGTTGGGAGAAGTAATCAAATTATGTATTAAAAGTACCTAGCAAGAATGCCTGGCATAGGGGGTGTTCAAAAATGTTCTATAGTTTACCATTTTCTTTTTCCTTCCCTGCAGTTTCATTGCTATACTACATTATCTGGAGTATTCCTTTTGTTTCACATTTCTGTGTTGGAAATGTCTTTCCCCACTTTTGACACAAATTTCTCATCACTTTCCCACTCTCCCAAATATTAAGGCACCAGTCTTACTGTATTCTGAGATCCGTAATTCTCAATGCATAGAATGAAATTTAGTTCTCATTGTGAGGTTTTTATTGCATAAAAATTATATACAAATATCCAATCATCAGCTCAGACTATTAATACTGAAACCAGTTAGGCACAGGTTGGGATTTGTGATATTTAAAATCCTGTCCCTTTTCTCCTGTCATCTAAGTGCTTCATTACTGGATTATCAAGGAAATCCAGAAACCTCTATCACTGCAGTTCTGCACTGCTTCTGCTCTAGCTGAGCTTACACCCTTTCTTAGGCAAATCAGTATTCTTTTTCTAGCTCTTCTTTATATTCTGTTCCAGTTAGTCAACTCAATTCTACTCAGTGCAACTCAAGTCAATTCAAATCAATTCAGTTAAGTTTCAGACATTTCAGTTCACACTTACAGAGCTATAGACTGGACACTGTGCTTGTCACGGAGGAAATAAAGTTGGTAAGGGAGCTAAAAGTCTATTAGACCACCGACAGATACACAAAGCAATGTTGTCACATTAGTGGTCACACCTGGTGCAATAGGATGACAGAAGGAGAGTGGTGAATTCTACTTGGGTTTTGGAGCTGAGTCAGAGAGAATGTGCATTTAGAGCGGGTCCTTGTAATGTGAGTGGGATTTTACCAAAAATAAAATGATTGGTAGCCATTATTTATAGAGATGACCTCAGGTTACATACCAGTCAGTGGTTTTTAAACGGAGCCCTTGAAGGCTTAGATTTTCCCTAAGGACTTCAGAGGCTACCAAAAAAGACTTTGCCTAAAGGGAAAGAGAGATTAAAAAAAGAGTTTGAAGACTGAACATAGCTGATACAGGCCAACTATTTTACATTAAAAAAAAATCTACTGACTCCTAAGTTTCAAAGACTTAGCTGATCTTTACCCTAATGAAAGAGTCTCCTGTTTCTAAAATCTCACAGTTATTTAATATATTCACGCTCTATTTTCTTCTTTATCACCTTTATTATTTGTCTTTATATCCAAGACCTGGTCTAATTTGTCTTTTACTTATTGCTTAGTTCATGTTATGCCCTTCATTTTAATCATTCTGGCTTCCCCACTGTCCAACGACTATTTGCTTACCTCATATATGTGAGCACTTTCAATTATGTAGACTAATTGGATTGGGAAAGCATTGTTGGTAATAAAAATGGATATGAATGAGATGGGTTATTATGGAAATTCTGGCCTAGAGCAGCTTATAAAGCTTGACATTCTCCGTCATTTATAACAAAACTTTCCCATACCTTTTTCTTTTCTTTTCTTTTCTTTTCCTTAGTCTCTTTAAAAAAATCATGACTTTGTGGACACTTTAGAGGAAGAACAACCTGAATTTCATCATGTTATTTTCCAGCTGAATGTGAAGGCAAAGGTGGCCTTAGAAGCTTCTAGCTGAAAATATAAGAGCCTTTGTCAGCCTGCTTTCCTGAATGATTGGGTAGATCTTCCCTATCCCAAACAATCGGACTTTAAGTGACTGAGTAATGAAGTTGTGTTGTGTTAAGGCCTGGAGATTTAATGGCTTATTTATTACAGCAGCCAGCATTACAAACCACTAGATACTAGATACTAGAAACATATACCTCTGTGGGGTTTTTTTAAAGCTATTTTTTCTTTTAAAGTCCATTTAAAAAAACCTTTAAGCACTTCTGGGAAAACTATGTTGCTAAAGAGACTTAAACAAACAAACATATATAACTATGAATGGGGATGCTAATTTTTTTTTTTTTTCAGCCACGCTGCCCAGCATATGAGATCTTAGTTCCCTGACCAGGGATCGAACCCGTGCCCCTGCAGTGGAAGTGTGGAGTCCTAACCACTGGATAGCAAGGGAATTCCCCTAGGGATGCTATTTGTTTGCTTGTTTGTTTGTTTGTCTTATTGGGAATTATCAATCATTCCTAGACTGGTCTACGAATGGGCTTTTCATAAAAAAATACAAAAAGTTTTTTAAAGTGCAGACTGCTACTCCTGGCATTATGGGCTGTACAAATAAGCAGAAAGGCCATCCTGTGAAATAGAAGTTTATTCATAATAATCATAATATGAATAAACTATGACATATATATTGTTTTAAATTAAGAGGAAAACAGTAATACCTTATATTTATCCATACATTTATTTCCAGTGCTCTTCATTCTTTCCAGGAGATCTGTTATCAGCTTGAAGAACTCCCTTTATCACATCTTGCTTTGCAGATCTGTTGGCAATAAATTATCCTAGTTTTAATATATAAAAATGTCTTTATCTTAATATTTGAAGTTTTTTTCTGGGTATAGAATTCTGGATTGTCAGGGTTTTTTCTTTTTTTCTTTGTCTTTCTGCTCTTCAAAGATGTCTGGTTTTCAGTGTTTCAATAAAGAAGCCTGTGATTATTTACATCACTGGTCACCTGTTATGTGTTTCTGGCAACTTTAATATCTTCCTTTTGATTTGGTTGTAGCAGTTTGCAGATAGTGTATCTAAGTGTCATTTTCATTTTATTTGTTTTGTTTCTAATTTGGTGGGCATCTTAAATCTGTAAATCTATGTCTCTCCCCAAATTTGGAAGTTTTTGGCCATTATTGCTTTAAATATTTTACTGCCCCTTTCTCTTCTTTCTTCTTGGGATTCCATTCACTCAGACATTAGTTGTTTTGCTATTCTTCTACAGGTCCTAAGATTTTATTCTTTTTAAAAAATATTTTCCAACTTCCTTTCCAACATAGATGCCTTTTGTTTCTTTTTCTTGCCTTATTGAACTGGTTAGAACCTTCAGTACAATGTTAAATAGAAGTGGATACTCTTGTCTTTTTCCTGATGATGGGGGAAAATTAGATCTTTTGTCATTAAATAACATATAAGGTGTAGCTTTTTCATAGATGTCCTTTTTTCGGATTGAGGATATTCCTTTCTATTCCAAGTTTTCTAAGAGTTTTTTAAAAATCAGAATTGATGTTGGATTTTGTCAAATGGTTTTTGCATCTATTTCTGTGATATACGTTCTCTTCTTTAGTTGGTTGATATGGTGAATTACAGTGACCTTTATTTTTTCATAGACCTTTCATTCCACATGAGAGAACCAGACACAAAAAACACAACACATAACAAATTATACGTCAGAAGGTTAGAAAACCTATGGAAAAAAGAAAACAATATTGAGGGTGGTTAAATTGACTAAGAGCATTGTCCTTGGGATAGGGGCTCAATTTTCAACAGGGTGTTCAGTTTAGACATCATTGAAAGATGACTTCAAGGAGGTACGAGAATTAGAGATTTAGGCCTGCATATTCCTGGGGAAAGATATTTCCAGGAAGATGGAAGAACCAATGCAGAAGTTCTAAAATGACACATAACATGAGTGTTTGAGAAAGAGCAAGGAGGCCAGTATGGCTGGAGATTTAGGCCTGCATATTCCTGGGGAAAGATATTTCCAGGAAGATGGAAGAACCAATGCAGAAGTTCTAAAATGACACATAACATGAGTGTTTGAGAAAGAGCAAGGAGGCCAGTATGGCTGGAGAAAGAGCAAGGGAGGAACCAGAGGCGTAGGAGAGGGGTCAGAGGGTGAATGAGGAGGGTCCTTTTAGAGAACAGAATATGTATTTTCTCCATGAATAATATTCTAACTGGTTCTACAATACTCATTTTTCAGATAGACCCTTGAAGGATATAATCATCTTCTATAGAGCTGGCTTTACAACCCAGACCTAAAATGGGAGGAAAATGGATATGCATTGCACAAAACTGAAAAACAATTAAAAATGCCATATATCTCTATTGATATTAACCACAATATATTTATAATTTTACCACTCAGCCTGTCTCCTCTCATTTTTACTACCCCTTCTGACTGAACCATAACCTTCATGTGGCATTATGTTTTGGCTTTCTGGGGTAAATAAATTTCTACAGTTTATAAAAATTTTATTTTATTTATTTATTTTTTTAACATCTTTATTGGAGTATAATTGCTTTACAATGGTGTGTTAGTTTCTGCTTTATAACAAACTGAATCACCTATACATATACATATATCCCCATATCTCCTCCCTCTTGCGTCTCCCTCCCATCTTCTCTATCACACCCCTATAGGTGGAAGAAAGGCACTGAACTGATCTCCCTGTGCTATGTGGCTGCTTCCCACTAGTTATCTATTTTACATTTGGTAGTGAATATATGTCCATATTACTCTCTCACTTCGTCCCAGCTTACTCTTCCCCCTCCCCAGGTCCTCAAGTCCATTCTCTACGTCTGCGTCTTTATTCCTGTCCTGCCCCTAGGTTCTTCAGAATCTTTTTTTTTAGATTCCATATATATGTGTTAGCATACAGTATTTGTGTTTCTCTTTCTGACTTACTTCACTCTGTATGACAGTCTCTAGGTCCATCCACCTCACTACAAATTACTCAATTTGGTTTCTTTTTATGGCTGAGTAATATTCCATTGTATATATGTGCCACATCTTCTGTATCCATTCATCTGTCGATGCACACTTAGGTTGCTTCCATGTCCTGGCTATTGTAAACAGAGCTGCAATGAACATTGTGGTACATGACTCTTTTTGAATTATGGTTTTCTCTGGGTATATGCCCAGTACTGGGATCGCTGGGTTGTATGGTAGTTCTATTTTTAGTTTTTTAAGGAACCTCCATATTGTTCTCCATAGTGGCTGTATCAATTTACATTCCCACCAACAGTGCAAGAGGGTTCCCTTTTCTCCACACTCTCCCCAGCATTTATTGTTTGTAGATTTTTGATGATGGCCATTCTGACTGGTGTGAGGTGATACCTCATTGTAGTTTTTTTTTTTTTTTTATGATTTATTTATTTTTTTTGATTGATTGATTGATTGGTTGCTATGTTGGGTCTTCGTTTCTGTGCGAGGGCTTTCTCTAGTTGCGGCAAGCGGGGGCCACTCTTCATTGTGGTGCGCGGGCCTCTCACTATCGTGGCCTCTTCTGTTGCAAAGCACAGGCTCCAGACGCGCAGGCTCAGTAGTTGTGGCTCACGGGCCTAGTTGCTCTGTGGCATGTGGGATCTTTCCAGACCAGGGCTCGAACCCATGTCCCCTGCATTAGCAGGCGGATTCTCAACCACTGCGCCACCAGGGAAGCCCCTCATTGTAGTTTTGATTTGCATTTCTCTAATGATTAGTGATGTTCAGCATGCTTTCATGTGTTTGTTGGCAATCTGTATATCTTCTTTGGAGAAATGTCTATTTAGGTCTTTGGCCCGTTTTTGGATTGGGTTGTTTGTTTTTTGATATTGAGCTGCATGAACTGCTTGTAAATTTTGGAGATTAATCCTTTGTCAGTTGCTTCATTTGCAAATATTTTCTCCCATTCTGAGGGCTGTCTTTTTGTCTTGTTTATGGTTTCCTTTGCTGTGCAAAAGATTTTAACTTTCATTAGGTCCCATTTGTTTATTTTTGTTTTTATTTCCATTTCTCTAGGAGGTGGATCAAAAAGGATATTGCTGTGATTAATGTCATACAGTGTTCTTCCTATGTTTTCCTCTAAGAGCTTTATAGTGTCTGGCTTTACATTTAGGTCTTTAATCCATTTTGAGTTTATTTTTGTGTATGGTGTTAGAGAGTGTTCTAATTTCATTCTTTGACATGTAGCTGTCCAGTTTTCCCAGCACCACTTATTGAAGAGTCAGTCTTTTCCCCATTGTATATTCTTGCCTCCTTTATCAAAGATAAGGTGACCATATGTGCGTGGGTTTATCTCTGGGCTTTCTATCCTGTTCCATTGATCTATATTTCTATTTTTGTGCCAGTACCATACTGTCTTGATTACTGTAGCTTTGTAGTATAGTCTGAAGCTCAGGAGCCTGATTCCTCCAGCTCTGTTTTTCTTTCTCAAGATCTCTTTGGCTATTCAGGGTCTTTTGTGTTTCCATACAAATTGTGAAATTTTTTGTTCTAGTTCTGTGAAAAATGCCATTTGTAGTTTGGTAGGGATTGCATTGAATCTGTAGATTGCTTTGGGTAGTATAGTCATTTTCACAATGTTGATTCTTCCAATCCAAGAACATGGTATATTTCTCCGTCTGTTTGTGTCATCTTTAATTTCTTTCACCAATGCCTTACAGTTTTCTGCATACAGGTCTTTTGTCTCCTTAGGTAGGTTTATTCCTAGATATTTTATTCTTTTTGTTGCAATGGTAAATGGGAGTGTTTCCTTAATTTCTCTTTCAGATTTTTCATCATTAGTGTATAGGAATGCAAGAGATTTCTGTGCATTAATTTTGTATCCTGCTACTTCACCAAATTCATTGATTAGCTCTAGAAGTTTTCTGGTAACATCTTTAGGATTCTCTATGTATAGTATCATGTCATCTGCAAACAGTGACAGTTTTACTTCTTCTTTCCAATTTGGATTCCTTTTATTTCTTTTTCTACTTTGATTGCTGTGGCTAAAACTTCCAAAACTATGTTGAATAATAGTGGTGAGAGTGGGCAGCCTTGTCTTGTTCCTGATCTTAGTGGTAATGGTTTCATTTTTTCACCATTGAGAACAATGTTGGCTGTGAGTTTGTCATATATGGCCTTAATTATGTTGAGGTAGGTTACCTCTGTGCCCACTTTCTGGAGGGTTTTTATCCTAAATAGGTGTTGAATTTTGTCGAAAGCTTTTTCTGCATCTCTTGAGATGATCATGTGTTTTTTCTCCTTCAATTTGTTAATATTGTGTGTCACATTGATTGATTTGCATATATTCAGGAATCCTTGCATTGCTGGGATAAACCCCACTTGATCATGGTGTATGATCCTTTTAATGTGTTGTTGGATTCTGTTTGCTAGTATTTTGTTGAGGAATTTTACATCTATGTTCATCAGTGATATTGGCCTGTAGTTTTCTTTCTTTGTGACATCTTTGTCTGGTTTTGGTACCAAGGTGATGGTGGCCTTGTAGAATGAGTTTGGGAGTGTTCCTCCCTCTGCTATATCTTGGAAGAATTTGAGAAGGGTAGGTGTTAGCTCTTTGAATGTTTGATAGAATTCGCCTGTGAAGCCATCTGGTCCTGGGCTTTTGTTTCTTGGAAGATTTTTAATCACAGTTTCAATTTCAGTGCTTGTTATTGGTCTGTTTATATTTTCTATTTCTTCCTGGTCCAGTCTTGGAAGATTGTGCTTTTCTAAGAATTTGTCCATTAAAGTATCATTTAAAGCTTGTATTTCCTTACTTATATTCTTTTTGGATGATCTGTCCATTGATGAAAGTGGGGTGTTAAAGTCCCCTACTATGATTGTGTTACTGTCGATTCCCCCTTTTGCAGCTGTTAGCATTTGCCTTATGTATTGCAGTGCTCCTATGTTGGGTGCATAAATACTTACAATTGTTATATCTTCTTCTTGGATTGATCCCTTGATCATTATGTAGTATCCTTTTTTGTCTCATGTAATAGTCTTTATTTTAAAGTCTATTTTGTCTGATACGAGAATTGCTACTCCAGCTTTCTTTTCATTACCATTTGCATGGAATATCTTTTTCCACCCCCTCACTTTCAGTCTGTATGTGTCCCTAGGTCTCAAGTGGGTCTCTTATAGACGGTCTTGTTTCTGTATCCATTCAGCCAGTCTATGTCTTTTGGTTGGAGCATTTAATCCATTTACATTTAAGGTAGTTATCAATATGTATGTTCCTATTACCATTTTCTTAATTGTTTGGGGTTTGTTATATTAGGTCTTTTCCTTTTTTGTGTTTCCTGCCTAGAGAAGTTCTTTTAGCATTTGTTGTAAAGCTGGTTTGGTGGTGCTGAATTCTCTTAGCTTTTGCTTGTCTGTAAATGTTTTAATTTCTCCATTGAATCTGAATGAGATCCTTGCTGGGTAGAGTAATCTTGGTTGTAGGTTTTTCCTTTTCATCACTTTAAATATGTCCTGCCACTCCCTTTTGGCTTGCAGAGTTTCTGCTGAAAGGTCAGCTGTTAACCTTATGGGTATTCCCTTGTATGTTATTTGTTGTTTTTCCCTTGCTGCTTTCAATACTTTTCTTTGTATTTAATTTTTGATAGTTTGATTAATATGTGTCTTGGCATGTTTCTCCTTGGATTTATCCTGTATGGGGCTCTCTGCGCTTCCTGGAATTGACTGACTATTTCCTTTCCCATATTAGGGAAGTTTTCAACTATAATCTCCTCAAATATTTTCTCAGTCCCTTTCTTTTTCTCTTCTTCTTCTGGGACCCCTCTAATTGGAATGTTGGTGCATTTAATTTTGTCCCAGAGGTCTCTGAGACTGTCCTCAATTCTTTTCATTCTTTTTTCTTTATTCTGCTCTGCGCTAGTTATTTCTACTATTTTATCTTCCAGTTCACTTATCCATTCTTCTGCCTCAGTTATTCTGCTATTGATTCCTTCTAGAGAATTTTTAATTTCATTTATTGTGTTGTTCATCATTGTTTGTTTGCTCTTTGGTTCTTCTAGGTCCTTGTTAAATGTTTCTTGTATTTTCTCCATTCTATTTCCAAGATTTTGGATCATCTTTACTATCATCACTCTGAATTCTTTGTCAGGTAGACTGTCTATTTCCTCTTCATTTATTTGTTCTGGTGGGTTTTTACCTTGCTGCTTCATCTGCTGTGTGTTTCTGTGTCTTCTCATTTTGCTTAACTTACTGTGTTTGGGGTCTCCTTTTCGCAGGCTGCAGGTTCATAGTTCCCGTTGTTTTTGGTGTGTGCTCCCAGTGGGTAATGTTGGTTCAGTGGGTTGTGTAGGCTTCCTGTGGAGGGGACTGGTGCCTGTGTTTTGGTGGATGAAGCTGGATCGTGTCTTTCTGGTGAGCAGGACAGCGTCCAATGGTGTGTTTTTGGGGTGTCTGTCACCTTATTTTGATTTGAGACAGCCTCTCTGCTAATGGGTGGTCTTGTGTTCCTGTCCTGCTAGTTGTTTGGCATAAGGTGTCCAGCAGTGTAGCTTGCTGGTCATTGAGTGGATCTGGGTCTTAGCATTGAAATGGAGATGTCTGGGAGAGCTCTCACTGATTGATATTACATGGGGCTGGGAGGTCTCTGGTGGACCAATGTCCTGAACTCAGCTCTCCCACCTCAGAGGCTCAGGCCTGACACCCGGTCAGAGTACCAAGAGCCTGTCAGCCACACGGCCTGGTATGTGGGGAGTTCCTTGCCTTTTGGGAAGTCTGAGATCTTTTGCCAGCATTCGGTAGGTGTTCTGTAGGAGTTGTTCCACGTGTAGATGTATTTCTGATGTATTTGTGGGGAAGAAGATGATCTCCAAATCTTACTTCTCCGCCATCTTGAAGGTCCCTTCCAAATTTCCTCATTTGAAAGAAAAAAGACATCAAGTTTGCCCAGATTCTGCTGAAATAGATTGTACATTTTTTTTTTTTTTAATGGGATGAAATGGCAAAGTTGGTACTTGGATGAATGCATTAATAATTTCTTTTCAGGAATCACATGAACATTTTTTAAGCAATAAATTGTGTTTTCTGAAAGAATGTAAAGATTTTGTCACTGAACTTATAAAATTAAATGACACATTTAAAAATAATTTCTGGGTTCACCTGAGCATTGTCTTTCTAGTGTTTTCTCTTTTATATGATTTAGACCTTTTTCAGAGTTTTTGATCATTGCCAAAAAAGTTGATAAACAGAACATTCTTTGTGGTGCTTAAATTATGGCCACGTGACAAAGAAAGCTGTTTAACTTCTTACTTCTGAGAACTGCATGTCCTTTTTAGTTTATTCTTCTATATACCTGCTTCCATTCTGGAAGTGTCTTATAATGCCATGGAGGAGAAATAACCATGACAGCAAAACCAAAAATAAACACATGGAAAAACAAGCAAAGTTTTTCTGGTTTTTTAAATATTCCATGCTTAAGGCAAGGTCTTCTACAGGTGGTCTTCCAAACCAACAGCTTAAGCAGACACATAGAAACAAGACACTTCTGTAACACCTCAAGGAGAACATTTGAGCTTACATGCTGTTTGTCTTACCCTGCTTACATCTCCAATAGCACTAGTTTGCCCACTTTGTGCTTTGTACAGGGAAATTCTGCCTTTGGAAAGAATTTTTAAAAATGGATTGAACTAATGTAAGAAATACTATATCCACAAGCATAAATGTTTATCACTAAACCACCCCTACATAGCCTAATCCTCTTTCCCCATAATACTAGAAACCATGACATGTTGAGTCTAGAGGAAAGTGAGCAAGTGAAAATAGCATTCACTCACCTGAATTCATACTTATAATAATAGTGATGATGGCAACCACAATTTAAAAAGCATGAGTAGGTTCTGTGTGATTAAACTTTGTGAAAAATTGACATATTGTTATAACAGTAATAATTAATTACTACTAATTAAGTCTTATATAAAATTTTTGAAATTTTGCAAACCTCTCCAAATTGAAAATCCAGTAAGTATCAGGAAGTTCCAAATCTTTGGATCAAGTGAATTTTAAACTGTGTTTTGTACTATTGCATCATCAGGTCGGCACACTAGTAGGCAACTCAAAATAGAGACCATCTTTGTAAGTATTAGTCTTATGTGATGTGAGGGATAAAGGATGTGAGGTCCTCAGGATTGTGTACTTTGCATAGAATCCTAGACTCTGGTTATGCTATCTCACCTTTCCTTGAAACAATGCTAAAAGGTTGGTGCTACTCTTGTTTTCATCTTGTGAATAAGGACTCTGAAATTCAGAGTGAATAAGTAAGTTGTAAATAATCACTCAGCCATTGTGTGTTGACATCAGGACATGAACCAAGGTGTTTTGACTAAATCCTGTGCTCTTTCTATTGTGTCAAGACAACTTAAAAATTGGGCACCTTTTTGGCCCTCACTGGAAATGACTATTGTCTCCTCCTCTTCTGTTTTGTCTGAATTTCCTGACTCAGATATTCACTATTGAATTCCAATCATATGTTAGTCATAAATGTCAGAGCTCCAGGAGGGGAGCTGGCTACAGACAATGGACATATCTTGATTGTCTACATTGGTATACTGCTGTTTGAAGAATCTTATTTTAGGACTTCAGCATCTTTTAATATCCAAACAAAGTGCTTTGGGACCAGAACAAAATACTTCGGGATGTATATGGAGTTTGTCACTGAGCCTTTTTCCACAGACTATCCTATAGCAAGGAACCTGTGGTACCAGTGTAGGTGCTAATTTCCAGCAGGAAATGGAAAGGTAGAGATGTGTTGCTAGGGTGGAACTTGGAGGTGGTTTTCAAATATGCTCCTACTAATCTCCAGATCTTAAGAAGTGTCTTTTCACCTCAGCACAGCACCCCACCCTCTAAATATTCCATTCCATCAAATGAATTTCTTATTTATCTGTTCTATATGACAAGCTTCCAGTAAGATTTATTTTTATAAAGTCTCTGGTTTAAGTTTGTAAACCATGAGGATTAAGGAATGGGTTGAGGGATCATTAAAGAATTCCTGGTATCTTCCTGATTTGGCTTTTCCTTTTGCCCATGATAGATCTATGTTCTAGCACTAGATTCCTCCTTATCTCTTTAGTTCATCCTCTAATTTCTAGGGAGGTAAGAAAATACAGAAATGATTTGCCAAAGTGAGGGCTTTTAATCCAAAGGCATATAACTGCTTTTCAAAGGGTGATCATCAAGCACTGAAAGCAATTTGATTCTCAGAATTTTATAAGTATCTGGCTTAGATAATGAGGGGTAGTTTTGCCCTTTTAAAGTACACTATTGCTTTGAAACAATTATGGATAACTTTTAAAAGCATGATTTTCCAGCATTCAAGTATATGATGAAGAGAAACATAATTTGTCAACACTCTGCAAGGATTTCATTGCCCAACACAGTAATGGAGGTAATGACTACAGAGTTGTTGTGTGAGACCTCTAGTCTATTAACATCCTACAATAGTCACCCTGAGTAAAGACAGAATCTGGCCTTTTGTATTTTTTCCCAAATAATGCCAAGGGTCACAGGGTAAGGTGCAAAATTTGTATGGTAGCTCTGGTACTCTTTGAGTCTGTGTTTTGGGGGGCGTTCTTTATACTCTTCATTATCCACCATATCAGCTTTCTGAGCATCATCTTCAAGGTTATTTCATTCAGAAGTGATGTAAGCCATTCTGATTTAACCTTATAGAGGTTGTCTTCTCTCCCCCCATCCCCACCCTCTTTGCATCCCAAGTCCTTTCTAGTTCCTGGCTGCAAGCTTGACATGCTTCATTTGATATTGATGATAACAATTTCTGTTATAAGGTTTTTCTACCCTCTTTCTCAAAGCTAGCTTAATGCCAAATGTCGGTTAGGAAGAAATATGCTTCCTTGTCAATAGCTAATTCTTTTTCTTAAATGACATTACTTTCATGGATACACACTTGCAAGCATATTTAGCATTTTATGCTTTCATTTTTGTAAAACTACATTCTGTCTTTCTTAACTCATTTTCTCTGTGAACATATACATGGTGCCAGAAATTATATTTAAACTACTTGCTTATTGAAGTAGTTACTGCAATTTTCATGCTTTCAGTGTGAAGGCATTTTAGATGTGATGTATTTAAGGGTTTAAATGCAGCAACAAGACACTTTTTCCCCACCCCCACTCCTAGTAGCTGTCTCAAAATTTGAAAACCACCTTCCTTCTTATGTAGAAGGACAAAGAGGCAGGGTCACCTGCCTGCTCCTTGTGCTTAAATTGAGGTGGGATAATTCATGTCTTTTCCTTTTTTTTTTCCTTGAAGATAACTACTATTTTCACCACGGAGACCAAAAAAAGGTCTTACTGTACATTTCTATAGTGGAGCTAAAAGAGTTCAGCAGCCTGTCTGAATTGAAAGGTCTAATTAGATTCTCCTTTAATGTAAGATCTTGGCTTCAAGGTACTTAACCACTAAAAGAGAGGGCTTTAAAAGAGGAATCTATAAAATGTTTAAATATAAACATGTTAAGTATATAACTAGGAAATAAAAATACAATGTATCATATAAACTGGGAATTTTCTAATCCATTCTGAAAACTACCTTTCATCCTTGGGTCCATTCAGTACATATCCTATTCTCATAAAGGAAATGGTGATAAAAGGAAGTAAGCTATGGAGGAAAAAGATCCCAGCAAGATCTCTGGGGATTTAAAATAGAAGCAAGCTGTTCTAATATCATTAGTGATACAAAGAGATTCGTGGCTTCTTTCTTACTCCTGCCCCTTCCAAAGGGCAGTATTCCCACATTTTATTGCAGATGAAAGATAGTGAAGGTCATTTTTCTTTTTGTTTTCTATTTTTTTCCAGATTGGCAAAATAGAAACGCTTCATGAATTTATTATTGTTAAGTAATACTTAGCAACAGAAGATTATTCGCTTGTCCATATGAAATTTGGGGCCATATATTCCTGAAATGTAATCTACATATTGAGCTTTGCAACTTGAATTATTCAATGATTCTGTGTTTGTATGCCCTGAAGTCCTAATTCTTTGAGACCTGTTAAGAATTAAGCTCCAGGGAGAAATAAGTTTCTCAGACATGAGCTCCAGAATCTGGAATTCTTTTCTGCCCCAGGATTAATTTTGTAATGGAAAGGCTTTCAAGAACCCTACAACTCAGCAAATTTGTAAACTTACATGGATTGTTCTTTTGCTTTCTTCTCTTTTAAAATGTCCCATGCCTTTTTTTTTTTTTTTTAATTCTGAAAAGACCAAAAAGTTTTGTGAAAGAAAATGATGGTTTCTGTCCTCTATGGAGTTTATCTTTAATAGAGATTAATTTCGTTCTTTCTCTTTTGTCAAATAAGAGGAATCTTTTAAAGAAACTGCTTTTAAATGGATGCAGAGGTGAACAGGTTTCATTTTATTGATGCCTGTAGCTTTTTTTCCTTAAAATAATATTTTTCCCTGGGAACTTAAGGAAGGACAATCTGCTAGCATTCAGGAAATATTTATTGAGTGACTACTAGGTACCCAGCACTCAGGAAAGAATAAAATGTAATATCAAACAAATATAGATTGCTACATTGATACATAAGCAATGTGTCACATTAGCAAAAAAAAAAAAAAAACCTGGATGAGTTGAGCAGGCTAGTGTGAGTCAGGCTAGTATTTTCCAAAAAAAAAACAAATGAGCTGAATCAGGCAATTGGCTATACCTTTTTTTTTTTTTTTTTGGTAAAGTTGCAAAAATATTACAGAGTTTCTGTATACCCAGCTGCCAGTTTTCTCTGTTGTTAATATTTCTATGGTACATTTGTTGCAGCTAATGTACCAGTTTTGCTATATCTTTATAACTAAAACCCATAGTTTATTCCAATATCATGATTTTTTCTTGAATGTCCCTTTTCTGTTCCAGGATATCAAATTACCTTTAGTCATCATGTTTCTTAAACTCCAATAGCCTGTAAAAATTTGTCAGACATACTTTGTTTTTGAACACCTTGACAGTTCTGGGGATTACTGGTCAGGTGTTTTGTGAAATATCTCAATTTTTTTTTCTAATGTTTCTCATTTTTAAACAGGAGAGAAGAAAGATCACAGAGGAAGGCTATCCTTCTTACAGCATATCAATGGTACTTGTTCTCAACATGACTTGTCACTGTTGATATTAACCTTGATCACTTGGCTAAAGTAGTATTTGTCAGGTTCCTCCACTGTAAAGTCCCTCCTTGCCCCCTTTCCATAATGTACTCTTTGGAAAGAAGTCATTACCTGGAGTGCATCTGAAGGGGTGGAGAGTTATGTGCCAACACTTTGAGGCATGAGCATTTACCAAAATTATCTGGAATTTTTCTGCATGGGAGATTTGTTGAAAAGACGATCCTTTCTTCATTTCATTGACTTTGTGCCTTTGTCAAAAATCAGTTGACTATATTTGTGTGGGTCTATCTCTGGGCTCTATATTCTGTTCCATTTACCAATATGTCTTTTATTTTGCCTATACTATGCTATCTTGTTTCTGGTAGCTTTGTAAGTCATGCAATTGGGCAAGTTGAGTCCTCCAACTTTATTCTCTTTCAGAAGAACAAAGGACCTAGAAGAAACTATTGTAGGTCCTTGAAGCCTTTCTGGTTTATGTCTGTTTTCATCTGAGAATGTATTCTGTATGATTTCTATTGTTTTAAATTTATTAAGTTACATTTTACGGACCAGAATGTGGTCTATCTTGATGAATATGCCATGTGAGCTTGAGAAGAATGTGTATTCTGTTGTAGTTTAGAGTATTTTATAAATGTCAATTAGATCAAGTTGACTGATAGTGTTATTCAGGTTATCTAGAACCTTACTGATTTTCTGCCTGCTTGATCTTTCAATTACTGACAGAGGGATGTTGAAACCTCCAACTATAACTATGTGTCTTTCCACTATAATCCACTGTTATTATGTTGGAGTCTTGTTGATGTTCTAAAATGTGGAGCAGGGAGGGGCATGCTATAATCTTCTTATTAAGTCTCAACCTTTTCGTGAGCTTGGGTCTCAGAGGTGAAACCTTCACAAGTATTTCTGTTTCTCCTCCAGGAATGTAGCTTTTTATTCCCCCCATTCTCCTACCCCTTTCTCTGACTGCAGTGTCTCTATTTCCTCACCTTCTGGTACCCTGTTGACATTTTTGTTCCCTGAGTGAGACAGGAAAGCTGGAATTGGAGCAGGATTCCCTTTTCTGAACTGGGGTTAAGGTTTCAAGCTTGCCCTGTGGTGAATCCCTTCCCTCTGGAGACGAGACTTTTGTTAGGGCATAGAATATGTGTGGATTTTAAGATTACTACTCCTCCCTTCCCCCAGCCTGGGCCATAAGGGGATCCTTCTCAGATCCTTACCATGAAACCTCAGTGGAGTTTTTGGAATAAAAGCTCACATAAATTTAGGACCTCCCTAAGACTGCTACCCCCAGGAATGTCTCGCTCTCACACTAGTCTGAATTCGATCTCTACCAATTTAACAAAATAGTCATTCAAGTGTTCCTACCAAATAAGGATTCCAGTGGCTTCTGCTCCAGATTAAGCCAGGCTCAGAAGCTGTATCTCTCTTGACGTATCTGTCTCTTTAGATTTCGGGGTGGTGGTTTGTCCTGGAACCACAGTTACCAGATTTGTTCAAGAAAAGTCATTGATTTTCAGTTAGTTCTGCTTTTTTCTTGTTGTAAGGTTGGAAGTGACAATTTACAAGCTCTTTATATGCTGGAACTTAAACTGAAAGCCCTGCTCCATGCTTTTAATTAGCCATGGAGTCCTGGACTTATTATTTAGCCTCTGACCATCAGTTTCATCATGTCTTTAAAAAAATAAGATTGGATTATGCACTCTAAATTCCCTTCAAGCAAATACAGTAGGACTACAAAGGATTAATGGACATGAAAACCTGAAGACTGGCCTCAGCAACACTGGTATTTTAGAGCCCCTGACAGGGTATAGAGATTTAACTGAACATTGGTAAGCTACTGTCAGTATTAAAATGCATTTTCATGACTCCTGAGCATTCTCTTTTTCATACTTTACCTACTGGAGGCCTGAAATCTACTGATCAAGTTAGAATTCAAAACGGAGGTTAAAAACTTACTCCAATAATTAAAATTTACTAACCACCCATGAATTCACTCTTTATTCCTTACCTTCTCACTCTCAACCAATATGGTACATTCAATTAATTAATTAGAAGGTTATGCTACTCTCATGATAAAAATGGTCAAAGTTACTAAAGAAAAATAAAACAAAAAAGCCAAACAAGTTTTTCTTTGCTTATTTGTATGACAGAAGGGTTCAGTGACTTGGCTTAATTACCTAAGATGATCACTCATCCTCACAAGTGTCTAAGATTAGAGGTTAATATCTCTAGGATAATGAAAGAGACACCAAACCAAACAACACCATCGTAAACAAAATGCAATATGTTGGTCTCCATGATTGTTTTATTTAATATTATACTGTCAGATCTTTAGGCACGGGGGCTTGGAAAGGTTTGAGTTAGTCATGGACAAGTCATAATTATATGTTTTGATTGGCCGTGTCCACATAAGAATGACCTCCTCTGTCTCACCATCAGACTCAGAATTTGGGGTGTCCTACATTTATTCTTTGGGACCAAATCAGTTAATGCTACTTAGCGGTCTCTTAAAACTAAACAGGGCTCAAAAGTAACTTATCTTTTGTTCTGCTCTGATCCTTTCTCCCATCTTAATTCCGGAGACACTTCCACTGTTTTGCCCAGCTCAAAACCTTAGAACTATCTTTGACTTTGTATTCTTCTCCAGCTTTTATATTAGTCTATCACAAAGCCTGTTATAACTTCTGTCCAAATATCTCTGATTCTCTCTTGTTTCTCCATTCAGACTTGTCACCACCTTAAAGGCCAAGTACAATGCGTACATGCTAATCCTCTTTCTTCCGATATGAAACAAATAACATTAAACTATAAAACACCAAATCTATGGGGTAACATAAAAATAGCCTTATTTTAGATCACCAAAACTTTGACAGGTTAATCAAAGCTGAAATTTACCTCCTGTTTTTTGTTGTTTTTGTTAACCCCTGCATTGCTGGTGCCCCAAACATATATCTTGCCTCTATGGGCACATAAAACAGATTTGTTAAGAGTGCATAGTTAACAGATGATGAGATAGCAAGATAGTTGGGGACATGGGAGAAGGATGAAGATACTTGCTGTGTAATCACCTCGATACAGAGGAGACAGGACACTTTTTTCATCCCCTCTCCTTCTAAGTCCTAGGCTGTGAGCAACTTTTTTGTTGTTGAAAGAAATATTTTATAAGAATATGCAAAGAGGTTTGTGAGTCTAAATGAATTCACAAATTAGTGTTTATTTCTATGTTTTAGATGTTATTACTCTATATTTCTTCCTCGACTAGTTTCAGAACAATGGCACAGCAGAGCCAAAATGACCTACTTTTTTAGGAGGGCTCATTAGCACATTACAAAGTCTCATTTTTAAAATGTCTATGGCATTTTTCCACATTAACCTTATTTGCCATAATAGATTTGTGTTTTATTAAATTGTGAAAATGGCACTTTCTATAATAAGAGATTGGTTAATTTGCTATTTTACTGAAATGGCTAATTGGGAAGATTTTCATATTGAATTAGCATTATCACTCCATAGATTTTAAAACACATAACTGACTCTCCATAATGCTGCTGCGATTGCTTATTTATTCTTTAACTGTTTCTATGGCAAAGTGGACCATCTCTCTCGAGGTCTGATGATTCTATAGAAAAGGTGATGTTCTTCCTTTATCACCTTGTCCTTTGGTTTCAGGAACAAATTTAGACATTTTTATTTGTACCATTTGGTTCTGATGTTTGGGGCATTTAAATTCTTCTCATTTGTTGAATTCTATGAAACATTTTGTTGTTATTCCAGTTTAAGGAGATGTTTGAAACCAATTGCTTTAACTGTTACTTTAAATGAGCTTTTCTGAAGGTCGAAAATAAAATCGTCCAGAAACCAGGAAAACTGAAACACAGTAACACTATTTTATACTTAAAAATACATATATATATATATATTACATAGTATATATATATAAATGATATATCCTTACTATATACTTTTTTAAAAAATTTATTTATTTTATTTATTTATTTTTGGCTGCATTGGGTCTTTGTTGCTGCGTGCGGGCTTTCTCTAGCTGTGGCGAGCAGGGGCTACTCTTTGTTGAGGTGTACAGGCTTCTCATTGCGGTGGCTTCTTGTTGCGGAGCACGGGCTCTAGGCGTGCGGGCTTCAGTAGTTGCAGAACGTGGGCTGAGTAGTAGCAGCACGTAGGCCCTAGAGCGCATGGGCTTCAGTAGTTGTGGTGCACGGGCTTAGTTGCCCTGCGGCATGTGGGATCTTCCCAGACCAGGGCTCGAACCCATGTCCCCTGCATTGGCAGGCAGATTCTTAACCACTGTGCCACCAGGGAAGCCCTTTACTTTCACGTTTCCAAAAAAGGGAGTAAATATATAAAGTAATAAACACTAAGTAAGAAAAACTGGCAATATTGAAAAGCAGAATGAAGAAAATGGAAATTATACAGTTTTAACAACTTAGCACAACAACGAGGCAGTTCTTAGGTATTTCAGGTATTTCCCATGCCTAAGATGTTACTATAGTTATAATAATAATTCATGCAAGTTGTACTTTCCTCTTGCACTTAGTATTAAATCAAAGGCATCTTCCAATGATACTGCTTTCTCTTAAATCTCTTTAGAGCCTCAGCAGCCCATTCCAAGGTCATTCCAGTTTAATAACAAGGTAGGTTAAGAAGTGATTACATACCTACAAATGCAGAACAACACTTGGGAAGTAACAATTTTGAGTGTTCTAATGCTTGAAAGTGGTCTCTCATACATTTAAAATAACATGTTTACGTAAGCAAGAGTGGAGGGTAAATGAAAGATTAATAACTCTAGGTCAGAGTCGATTAATGGCCAAAGCAAATAATTGCTGCTATTGTAGTATTATATAGATATGGAAAATGGTCTTTGAATTATTGACCCGTGCCTTTAATAGAAAATGATTATAATTATGTTCCTGGTCTTATAAAATTATAAATTTCATACAGATGGTTATTGTTGCTTCCTATAATATGTTACTAAGGATAATATGTTTTCTTAATGACTATGATGCTAGGCTGAATTGAATAGACTATTTCAGTATAATCTCAGGTTTCACAGAACCATATTTTATGAATATGAATGAACTTCAACCAAAACCATGTAATACTTGCTCATTGTAGTGGACATTCCAAGATCAGACATTTTGTAAATTTCAAACAGTTTACATGGATTGTTGTTGCTTCTACTTAAACTTTTGTATCTTACATGAGGGATGATTTATTTTTAATATGAAGAAATAAGTTTATACTCAAATTCATATGTTGTTAGGAGGAAGTAGTGACTCAATTAAAATACCACTTTGTCTTACGATTATTTGCTCTGATCTTTTTCACAAGATTTCATTAATCAGAATCACTTCAGTAGGGACTTCCCTTGTGGTCCAGTGGTTAAGAATCTGCCTGGTCCAGGACGATCCCCCATGCTGCAGGGCAACTAAGCCCGCGCGCCACAACTACTGAGCCCATGCTCTAGAGCCCGCGAGCCGCAACTACTGAGCCTGTATGCTGCAACTACTGAAGCCTGCATGCCTAGAGCCTGTGCTCCACAACAAGAGAAGCCATTGCAATGAGAAGCCCGTGCACTGCAACGAAGAGTAGCCCCTGCTCACTGCAACTAGAGAAAGCCCCCATGCAGCAACGAAGACCCAGAGCAGCCAAAAAAAGAGAAAAGAATCACTTCAATAAAAGTACAGTAGAAATATATGGAGTCTGCAGGAGATATAAAATTAAGAAGCAGGTAGGGAAATAATAACACATTCTTTTCAAGAAAGTTATTACTCATAAATGAAAACTAAGTATTTGGTACTCCTAATTGTCAGTTCTGAGTTCCTAGAACACTATCATTTCTGCAGTGAAAGTCATGTACTTCTCACTTGGATTAAAAATTTTGTTAATTACTTTAAAAAATTTGTCTCAGTAGACAGAGGGCCACTGAGCTATTCAGATGACCTCAAGTGCATTTTTTCTGTTTAATTTTCAAATAATATTATTGAGATAGATTTGTTTAAGGTTAGTATATATTGTTTGGACATTTAAATATTGATGCATCAGACATGTATCTGAGGTATCAAGATGATTCTAAAGTATTTTGGTGTAATTTTGTTTTCAAGGCTTAATGCAGATGTTCTGGGTACTTAATTTGGGTGTTTAATAAGTGCTCAATAACTCTAAATCGAGTTTGATGAACTTTATAATATTTCCTTAATAAATATCTCATATAAATCTGATACAATGCCCTGAAAATCTCACAGAATCATCTTCAGAGATAAGAGTTCTCATAGGGTGTCTTAACTGACTTTTTAAAGGCAGAGTCCTGTATATTACTTGATGGCTTTCATCTTTTCTGGATCATGGGGGATAAAATGTTATTATGGTAAGATAGCACTTCTTGTTTAATTCTCAAGCTCAGTCTTTTTTTTCAGAAACTCATAAAATCAAGCCTGACTTGGGGAGCACTAAGAATAATTTTCCACAGTAGTTTTATATGAGTATATCTCTACCTATCTATCTACCTATCTACTGTATATATAGAGACATAAATTTTATACATATTTATAAAATATTATTTATTTTAAATGTAGTTTTTCCAAGATTTTCTCTCTCCCTTGCATGAAGTCAATATGATCTGTTTTTCCCAGCAAAAACTATCTCTGGAAAGAGTTCAAAGATGGAAAGGTCTGGAAAGAACTCAGTTGCCTGTGGTCTAGCATTGATCAAAACTCACCAATGTCTGGTTCTAAAAATTGTAATAATTGCAGACATACTACCTCAGATGTTGGTTTATATTGAACTCAGTGGTCAGTTGGCTGTTCCATTGGATGCTTAGATAAGAAATATAAAGTATCAGACATGTATTTCCTTTGAGGTTTGTGGCTGTAACATTGACAAATATTGACCTTAATGTCAAAGAAAAATAATTATCAAATGAAAATTTTATCGGTGGCCAATATTTACATTATTACAAAATGTTCTATAAAATGTATTACTTTAAGATTGCAGTGTAAGCTTCAGAATAGCTTGCAGTTACGCTTTTGCACCTTAGGACATACTTGTGATTTTTCTATGAAAAATAGTATTATAGGAAATCAGTTGACATTTTTTTTTTATTAGCTTCCTATGAGGCCAACATTTTGAAAGAAAATGGATGCATATTATTCATTAGGCTACATTATTTTCAACGTAGGTAAATTTGATAAGATTGGGGCCATAGTCCCTGTAGAAGAAAAGAGGGAAAACGATTCCTTCCTTATCGTTTCCTTATCATATTCCTTCCTGAATCAGAGAATCAGGAATTCTCTGATTCCTTGTGAAGATCTAGTTGATTTGTCTGTGTTGAGGGGAAAGGGAAGACCGGCTTTTTATTTAAGTTCAATGTTCCTGTGGTGCCTAAGAGTGTAGTTCCCAGTATTCCATCTGTCATTATCCATTTAGGTATCAATCAATCTCATTTTGCTCTAAGAAATTGATTAAATTGCCTATGTCATAATTTCATTTGAGTTTAACAGTTTAAGCTATATTGTCACTAGTGTCATTGTCATCCAAATAATTTCCCAACTATTTAATTGTATATGGTTCCATGTTTGGGGGTCTAAAATTAAGTAAAGTGATATGGTCTCTGCCCTCTAGGAGATTATAATCTTAGGAAAACTTGGTTAAGGCAAACTTGCAGACCTCCACTTGTGATTTTTTTCCTGAGACCTTTTCTAAGTCTCTATCTCCAGATTTGCCTTTAATTGGAAGAGCAGTGTGTGTGTGTGTGTGTGTGTATGTATGTATGTATGCACACATAAAGTCTTGGATCCATATCTTAAGTGGAAACACTTTATTAGTCCACAGACCTGGCATGCTTGATTGACTTAAGAAAAAAAAGATGGTAGAAACATTTTCACAATTTGCAATTCACATCTAACTCTAAACTCAAGGCTTTGCCCAGCACACCACTCCTGACCAGGGAGAAGTTGGGAACACAGAAGGACACCTTTTTCCCCAAGGTCAACTTTTTGCTTCTGGACCAGCCTGATATTAACTTAATCCAGTTGCTTCTATGTGAGAGGCAACCGTGCCTCTTCTTCCACAGGATGGATGTATAGATCATGAGGCACTAGTGATTTCTGTAGCCCTGGATCAAACAGAGAAAAGCTAAGAGTGATCTGAGGGGACACAGGATTTCTGCTCCTTATCTCCCTGTCTTCCCAAACACAGCCACCTCCAGACTGTGCGCATTATTAATAGCTGTCATTTTTCTTTCTGAACAAATCGCCTCCATACAATTTGCACTCGAGGGTACTGGAGAGTGTCCTGCCTATCTCTGTACATTAAATAACCTTATTGTGGTGCTGAGCCTGGCCACATCTCTCCCTTTCTCTGTGGCAGGTGTATTTATCATTTTCCCCACTCTGACATTCATAGCTCCAGCTGCCAGACCAGGCCTGGCACCTTTCTCTCTGTAGATTAGTTTGCATTCTACAGGATTAAAAAGGTTTAGAGAGCCACTGGGAGTTGGCAGGAAGATCCTGAGTTGTTTAGAAATGTCAGAAAAGTGTCAAGACTGCCAGTTTTCTGGGGGCTCCAATGGGGGGGAGGAACAGAAGCACTTATCAGTCAGATTCTAGCAGACAAAACACCACGAGAAAGAGGCAACAAGGATCCCTAAGATAATAAGAAATTCTTGTATTTCTTATATTCTGAGAAGAGCAGAAAGGGATAGAGGGAGGAGGATGGTGGTAGGGATGAAGAACTCAGCTTTTCCACCAGGCAATTGAAAACTGACAAATCGGACAGCCCCATACATCACACGCCAGTGTCACTATTCAGTGTTAGTCAACCTTGTGGGCAGCAGCCACGGGAGAGAAGACAAAGCAGGAGATGGGATGCTCTGAAAGCACACATGTGACTCATGCATTTAGCAGCATCTCACTTTCCCATTTCACTTTCTGCTTATATTTGGATTTCTTTGATTATTTGTGGAAGAGGGAGCTTTTATCTTTGATGCGTTTCCTTGGAGAGAGGAGACATTCCCCAGGGCTCAGACAGAAGCCTTGATCTCCCGAAGACTCTGTGCAGGTGACACAGGAAGTGTCTGAGTGATATTTTTTAATGTTGGATCTATCGTATGCACAACCTCAACTGCTGAGAACAAAGAGGAATTGTTGTATCTGAAAACCCTTAAAGCTGGATTAAGCATGAAAAACGAATCAGAGAGTGTTACTACCGCATGGTATATATGGACATATTGGCTACTCCATCCTGCCAATGTTTTGTGCCTTCACGGATGTATTCTGACGAGACTTTGAAAGGGTGCAGCACAAAAGGGCCTGAGGCCTGAGAAACCTGTCAAAGAAGTTCCTTGGGTTTGGCTGGATTTAGAGTGAAACACTCAAGTCATTTGGCAGATCTCCACAGAAGTGATTTCCACCATGCCGTGTGCCAGCTTATGTCACACTTTGGGACCTTCTTAGGTAGAGAAGGAAGATGAGCAAGGCTTTTGGCTTTTTCTTCATGGAATGAGGATGGGAACAGTCTTAAATTAGCAGACAGAAAGAAGAGATTTAGTCAACCTCTTGGGCTTTTCTCCTCGTTTGAATTATGGGTTGGTTGATTTATTTGTAGTATGGGCAGTGGTTGGCCCAGATGATTCTTAAGGTTCCTTCTAACATAAAATCCTATAATTCACTGATTGAATTCACATCCCTGGCCTTAACAGCTGGACTAGGCTAATGAACTCCCCCCTGACACAGCTGTTCTCTGTGCCTAGGTCCTGTTTAAAGGTGTCATCAAGGAAGAGGTAAAATTATCTTCTCTGCTATGATTCGTTCTTAACCACACGTTGAGAATTCAGGGGCCAGTGTCAAGGACATCTAAATATCCCAATCAATAAGAAACTTCCTTTTGGTTAAAGTGTTCTTTTCAAGTGTAGCAAAATTTAATCACTTCTGCTTACAGAAAGCAGATTTCTAAGGGGCTGCAGGCATGTCTTCTATCTGAGAGAAAGAACTGGATCTTGTCCTCTCAGGATAAATCCTGACTCCTATTAAGTTCTTTATCTCCTTACATGTATGAAACCTCATCCACCAATGTACCTTCATTCTCTTCTGCACTGGATGTCTCCCCTTGGTCTCCCTTGGCTATGCCTTTACCCAGGTAGCTCTACCCAGATCTTTCCATCTTATATTGTTCTTTTCATTTATGCATCAACATGTTAGGAACAAAACATGGGACAGGACAGCAGAGGTCCTTGCTCTCGTGCAATTTAATTTCTAATATGCCATGGGGGTGGAGAAGGGATTCCAGGGTGAGAATGATAAATGATAAGCATGTTCATAAACAAGAAACTTTAATGTAATAAGGTCTTTAAAGACAATAAAATTAGGTGATAGGATAGAGAGTGAATGAGAGGTGGGCGGGGGACTACTTGAGATCATGAGGAAGGTGTTTCTGAGGAAATGGGGTTTGAACTGAAACTAGAAATTACAGGAAAGATCCTGTCTCATAAAGATGCATGAATGTAAAAGCACTTAAGGCAAAGGGAGTAGGAAGTGCCAGACCCATAAGGCCAGCAGGAGGTTGGCTCTGAGAAGAGAAAGGAGG
This sequence comes from Eubalaena glacialis, assembly GCF_028564815.1. Taxonomy (NCBI): domain Eukaryota; kingdom Metazoa; phylum Chordata; class Mammalia; order Artiodactyla; family Balaenidae; genus Eubalaena; species Eubalaena glacialis. Next base: position 18,784,226 of record NC_083722.1, on the reverse strand, counting down.
CCAGTGTGGCTGTGTTGCCATGAGTAATAGGAAGTGTGGTAGGAGACAAAAACACAGATAGGCATGGCTTTGTCATGAGCGACTGAGGGCTTGGCAAGCTGTGGTTAGGATTTGGAGGATGCCCTTGGAGGATTTTAATCAGGAGGTAACATAATCTGATTTATATTTTAAAAAATCATCCTTGCTGTCGTGTGGTGAATGGATTGTAGAGAAGCAGGAGTAGGAGCCAAAGGTTGGTTAGGAGGCTACTTCAGTAGATCAGGTGAGACATGACAGTGGGCTGGACCTGGACCGCGTGACAGCAGCATGGAGATGGACAGAGAGATCAAGACATGATTTTAAGATTAAATCAACAGTTTGGGATGATAGATCGAACCTGTCAGATAAAGGAGGAGAGAGTGCTGAGAACCACTTCCAGATCTCTGGCTTGAGTACTTGAGTACGTAGGGGTGACCATGACTGAGATGGGGAGAGCTGGGAGAGAAACAGGTCTGAGTGATAATGAAGGATTTGTCTTTGGCCATTTTCTTTATGTTGCATCCATTTCAAATAAACATTATGGCTTTTATCTGGGGGCAGGGGAAACACCTCACCTTTCCTGTTTCCCTGTGGAGGGACTTCCAATCAGGCTGATACTGTCGTCTTCTCTCTGCTCTTCATTCATACCTCCCCTGGGGGAGATGTGATGTCAGGTAACTGGTGTTCTTGAATGTATAAAACACTGGAGGGTTGTTTTTGGGTTTGTTTTTGTTTTTTGATAAATACGGAGCTTTCTGATACTTAGGCAAATCTACTGATCCACTCTTGAATAGCACGGAGCACTGTATGTATCGAGATAATGCTTTTTTATTTTACATCATGACATTTCTTGAAGAACGCAGAGCTCAGCACAAACAATGGTTCTGATACCATCAATAAGAAGGATATTGAAATGCACTGCTCCTTGAAAATTGAAACTGGCAGCATTTTTTAATATGCTTCTAAAGGATGGTGACCCAGTGACTTGCTATCAATATCACATTATTGCTATTACCAAACACTTTCAATTACAGAGTACCATCTGGATCTCACAATCAACTTTTAAGATAAGCAGGATGTGCATTTTAAATCCACACTTGTACAGATGAAGTAACTGAGGCTCAGAAGGAAGAAGTGGCCCAAAGTCACAATATTAGTGGATGGTTCAGTGAGAACTTGAACATGTGTGTCTTACACAAACACTCTTTCAATGCATTGTGCAGCAGATTTACAAACTTGTGATTGGTAGTATCACAGACCAAATTAATCAGACCAGGGAAAATGAGTGCCAGTTTTTACATATACACACACACACAGAGACAGGTCCACATGCACACACAGAGACATAGGCAATTTATGGGACCAAAAAAGGACATTTTTCTTCTAGTTTTTAAATTTTGCTACATTTAATATTTATGTTAATTTTTGTTTCTTGGTGAAATGTCAAAACAGAGGCAGCAGCTAAACGAAATCAAATGCTGCTGCTGCCTATTTTACAGAATTTCCCATTTTTTATCTAGAACCTTGGCATTAACTAGAGCTAGCCAAATGCCATATATAATGGGGGAAAAAAAAAACCTTTTCAGAAATATCTTATCTCACCCATTTCTTTTTTCATTTTTGTTTTTGTCCATGTCCCAAACTCTTTCAAATACCAAATTTGTATGTGTGTGTGTTGGGTGGGGGGGGGGGGTGATTTCCAGTGGGAAACAATTTGGGATTGAAGGTTTTCTGTCTCGTGTAAAATCAGGATAGAAGCCAGTGGAATGGGAACTTTGGGGATATAGGAATGATGTGGTTGGTATTTCTGGCCGTCTGGAGTCAGCCCTCACAAGTCCTCCGTGAGTCCCTGCCTAGTGCCCCTTGCTCATGTTGTCCCAGCCTCCTGGAGTGTCTTTCTCCAGGTTACTGGGGTAGTCTTGGACTGTATTTTATGCATCAGATACCAGATTCAATCTAGGGCTGCTGGAACGAAATTCTACAAAATGAGTGGCTTAAACAACACAACTTTATTGTCTCACAGTTCTGGAGGCTAGAAGTTTGAGATCAGGATAGCAGCAGTGTTGGTTCCTTCTGAGGGCTGTGAGGGAAAAATCTGGTCCAAGCCTCTCTCCTTGGCTAGTAGATGGCTGTCTTCTCCCTCTGTCTTAACATCATCTTCCCTTTGTACCTTCTCAAAGGAATGCCTTGGTCTCTGCTGCCTTGGTTTTTTCCAATGCTATTCCATCTATTCTCTATCCCTACAACTTTTGTGAGAGCTGGGAGATGGTCTGTTTTCTTCATTCCTTCATGCCCCAATCTAGAAGAGTGCTGCCCATGTAGAAGAGTTCAAAGGAATGAATTAGTGAATATCCACAATGAAACTCTTACGTAGGGTCTTTGAAAGCACAAATGGAATCTCTTTGGTGTTATTGCAGCTCCTAAATATTGAATTGGGCATCCTAACACTTGAAAGCCTCTCATCAACTAAGAGCTCCCAAGTATATTTGCTTAAGTATATATGTATAGATTCAAAGGTAGACCTCGCAAGAATATATGAGTTTTGTAGCAAAGGTTGGGACTCTAGCCTGGTTTCTTTTATTTCATACTCTTGTCTCTAATTCTGATTTACTTCCAGTCAGAGCATTGATTTACTTTTTTAAGTCTCTTCTCACTTTGTTCTTCATAAGCCCTTTGTTGGTTTTCTAAAAGTTATTGCCACTGAATTAGATTTTAATGGAGTTAATATATCAGTATGTTATTTAGGGTTTTAGTCTGTGATTAATCCTAGAAAAGCTGGGTTAGTGCCTTACCAGAGGGCTGTGTATTCTCCAGGTTGTGGCATTATTCATGTCAGATACAAAAGGACAAATACAGAGCGGCAGGAAAAAATGAGGCAGGGAAACGGAGAATCTGGGCTATGGTGCTAGAAGACAAGGGGTAGATTTTTTTCAGGGGAGCTCAGTTTTCAACTTGAGGGTCTCTGATGAAACAGGTAGATTTTAACCCTGTGGTAACTAGGATTATGATGTTATTTATTTCTGATCTATGTTTAATGATGAATTAACAGATTAACCTTTATAATCAACTATATATTATGTTTAATCTAAGCAAGGGGCAGATCATTAGGTTATGATCCAAGACACACCGTTTATTTGTACCTCTCTCTACTTGCCGGATGAAAAGGAGCTTAACCTTTATACCACTCCTATAAATAATATGCAGGGCAGTTAAATCTGCTCCCTGATTTTTATGCATGCTATCGGATGTACATTAAACTCACTCTGCAGTATCTCTGTGTCCCCTTTCACTAGGTAACTCCGCCTCCCTCTATTGCTTTCCTGTTTCACAGGCAGACAACACCTACAGGAAATTTACCTGAATTCCCCTCTTAAACACAGGTGGCTACAAAAACTTGAGAATGGTTATATGGGCAATCCCCTCTACATTTTTCTATCTAAAAGATGGCCTGAGAAGTTGGAGATTCTGCCAGTCTGGGCTATGATGTCAGCATGTCCTCCTGGATACGTTTTATCTACCAAGCACATGGCTGGCAATGTTATTTCCTCCTTCAGCATTTCTGGGTCCAGTGTGGGATAGCAGTGTTTTTTGTTTTGTTTTGTATTGTTTTTAGTTCAAGGTACCTGGAGTTACAGGTCACTTTTTTTAACCAGCAGAAATACCCTGCAGTTCTAGGTTACTTTGACATAGGTAATTCCTCTGAGCTTAGATTTTACGCTTACTGTTCTCCAAATTAGCTCTCATACCCCACAGGTTTCTGCCTTTTGAGCTTTTAGAGCCTTAAATTTCTAATATAACCAGGGCACTAAAGTCCTTAGCTTATAAGGTCACAAACCGTTGTAGGACGGGGTGGGAGGGGATGTGTGTATATGTTAGTAGGGTTGGGGGGAGTTATAGTTAGTGAAATAAAGCCTTGAAGAATTGTCCTATGATGAGTAGAAGAAATGGTGCTGAGTGTCAGCTACAAAGGCACCAGCTAATACCTGATTGAATCTGTGTCAGAACAGGACAAGATTTTGAAAAGGGAGGAGAATTGTAAAGCATTATAGAAGGATAATGTTTGTTGCCTCATCTTTCTGTCTTGTTATGTGTATTCTTGAGCCATGTGAAGCAAAAATAAATAAAAATATTTAGCCAGGGTTTCACGTACCATGTCCTATGTTTTTTTGCGGTTAGGTTTAACGTTTGGAATCCTGTACAGCAAGTCTTTACCAATGTCATACATCTGTCAGCAACAAATACCTTTTGAATTGCTTATGGGCATGAATGACAAACATTTTCATTTCATATAATCAGAGGGCTTGAAGGGAAACTCAGGTGTCATCAAAACTGTCTGCCTAGCTGTGTGCAAACGTGACCATCCTTACAGAAAGCTGTGGACATACGAGTATCTGGACTGTTTTCAAAGGATGGGGACGTTCTCCCTTGAATAAATCATTCCTGCTGTTTAACAACCTTTACAATTGGGACGTGCCTTCTCATAAAGAACTTGCTTTTAAAATTGACAAGAGTTTTTCCATTTTGCTGGAAGAAATAGACTACTTTGTATTGTTTGACCACATACTAATGCTTTTGCAGCAAAGGAATTCATTGTATGGTGACTGCACCACTGGTGTGAGAGATATTTCTTCCGTGCAGTGGTCTCGTCCCTCCTCTAACCTCGGCAATTTCCAATGAGATTGTCCCACAGATATTCTTCCTGTTCCCTTCTGGGTTACAGTACATCACACTAGATGGCAGTCACACCCCAGTTTGGGAGTCCATTTTACATCTCCCCCACACACAACCTTTTCTTGTCCAAAATAATATGGAATAAAACATGCAAACAAAATCTGTTCATTTTGTACAGGGTTCATTCAGAAAAGCTGGTATACAATTAGAGCTGGTAAGGAAAAAAATATGTTAAACGATATTGAAAACTCACACATTGGGGGTTTTTTCTGGGGGGTGGGGATCCTCTGGTTTGTTTCTTTGTTTGTTACTGTTTTTCAGATTTAGTTTAATTACAAAAGGAAATTTCTTGGGCTAAAAATCTAAGCTTATGTGAGAAGGTAAAAGTGTATTTCTGAGAAAAGAAAATTCAGCCATGCCAGTTGCTTATGTTTTCTCAAATCCTATGCTTCTTCCAGCAGATTGGCTATGCTTTTATGCAACATTAACCTGGATTTTCTAGACAGAGACCATCAGATGCAAGCTCAGAGCCCTATGTGAATCGCCCATTAACAGTGAGTAGAATGATTGGAAGGAAAACAAAACCAAAGCAAAAGCTCCTGATACAATAAAGACCCCTTTTCATTGTGCTTGTGTAAATCTGGAGATCTGCTGAGGATTTGGAGGGAGACAAATTCAGTTTCTGTAAAATATTCTTGGTCAGCTAATCCAGAGCCCCAGAATACCCTACTAAGTGGAAACCATCTGAGAGAAATTATGCGAGAAATGGCCCTACGCTGATTCCACTAATTCATTTTGCATATGAAGTAGTAAAAAGGTAAAATGTTTTTATCAAAACAGACTTGGCAAACATTTAACTTGATGTTACAGGAATGTTATTTTTTCCTTCTCACAGTTCACAGCCCTAGGCTGTGGAATTCATAGGCACTATGCTCTCATTTTTAAAAAAACATGCAATCACCTTTTAAAGGTTACTACAGAGAAAACAGGCAGCATCCTAAAGAGCAGCGTGAATTCACGAGCAAATATGAAGAATGTTACTCAGCCTGCATGTGAAAATGCTTAATGCATTATTTATAGATGTTGTTTTACCACGGAGATCAAGGTCATGCCTTGGACTCCCAGGCAATGGGTTAAGTCTTGAGAGGCCATTCTGATAATCCTGGCTGACAGTTTCTTGGATAGAGTTGGTGAACTTTGAGTAGATGTATTTTCCAACTTGGAAGGAACAGTGAAAACTTTTTTTTTTTTAATTAGCTAGCTACTCATTTATCCAACTTGATCACAACTCATTAATTTTGATCAGAAACAGCACGTGGGGTTGGGGGGTGTTGCTATGTTCACATTTTCTCTCCCTAAATTCTATGAATCATTCTACTAAGAGAAATACACAATTAACCTTGCCTTCTGCCCTTTGCCAAAGTTGTTTCCATATATTCTAGTGTCCAGAGTAAAGCAGACTCAATGATAGTGTGACTTATAAGAAAATACTGGAATCCTAGGGCATTTACTTTAAAATTTCCAATGGAAAATTACTTCTAAATATTTCTAAATGCTTTTATATATATATATATATATATATATATATATATGTATTTATATATATATATATATATATATGTATTTATATATATATATATATATATATATATATATATATATATATATGTATTTATATATATGTAAAATATTGCAGAATTCCATACCTTTAAGTGGTTGCCTATACTGGGCCATTTTGTTATATGTGTGTCCCTTGGATTCTCCTGTATTATACAAAAGATGTAGACCTGCTTGTTCAAGTAATCTTGAGACATGATATTGAGGTCCTGACCTCTTCTAGCATTAAACAGGCAGTGGCATATGGTGGGAAGACTAGGGGGAGTGAGCCACCCCAGTGCAGGCAATAAGGGGGTAACATTGTCTGCAGAAAATTTAAAAACAATAGGAAACCTTACTAAAAATAGGTCTGTTTTTATTATCATCATGCACCAGAAATTCTAAACAATGTCAGTAATAAAATAACCCTATGTGCCAAGCAGATCCTTCCTTCTCCCTGTCTCCCCTAGAAGGATGCTGAAAAAGGGAAAGTTCTTGATGCCATCATATAAGCACAATGTAAAACAAAACAAAACAAAAGCAAAAAAGTTCTCTCATTCTTCCTTTTAATAATCTTTCCCTGTTCTAGTCTCCTCTATTTCCTTCAGTTTTGATTTGAAGTTTTCACATATTATTCTTGTGAAAACGAAGGATTTTGTGACAATTATTACTTTCCATGAATACTGAACATTTTCAGATTGATCTGGGCTTTCCTTGAAATCTTTACTCCTTTCTATCTTTCCCTGCATCCGGGAGCAGTAGATCAGAAATCAGTCAAAATAACAGAAGTCCTTCATTTTAACAAAATACTACAAAGTCAAAACATTCAGGAGGAAGTGTCCCTATTGAATAGGCAGTAGAATTCAGGATAATAAAAGGTGGAAAAGGGCCTTCTGTGAGAGGACAACTGGCAAGAACTTATCACCAAAGCCCATGGGAATCAGGATGGTGCTAAGCAGGCATCTCAGGACATCTCTGTTTTGAGTAAACACCTCTACATCGAGATGTTTCCGGACCAATTAAAAAGATCAGTGATTGAATTTATAGTAAAACCAATGTATGAATGGAAAGCAGTGTTGCAATCATTTGTACATCCTGGAAAGGTATGTGGATAAGATCCACTATTAGAAGCATAGATTTTAAAGTTAGAAAATCTAGAGTTTTAGTCCCGGCCCCACTGCTTACGAAATGTACGACATTGCTTACGTTTCTCTTTAAGACTTGGTTTTCTCACCTCCTAAATTGGTATAAAAATAGTATAATAATAATAATATACTATGGGGTCACCATTAGGTTTAAATGATATGATGTAAGTAAAATGTTCCATTCTCGGCACAGAGAAAACTTTCTATTCTTCTCAGTTATTTGATTCCATATAGAATTTTATATGCATCATGGGTGATAAAATAATATTTCTCTTTGGCCTAGACTAGCTACCAATAAAGTCAGTCGTGGGTTCGTAAGGCTTTAAGCAAACGATCACTCCAGCTCCTCATCTTATCCTTCTATATTTACGTACTTTCTCACACATCAGTCCCAATTATTTAGTCCAGCTCTAGTTATTTAGAAGGCATCCCAGGCCCTCTCACCAGTGTATAAATCATATTATACTCCTAATATGGGTGGTGAATTTTCACCAGAAAAAGATCAGTATGGACTAAAGTAAGAGAAGTTCCTATGCGAGGGAAGCACTTTGAGGTCAGTCTCACAGAAGATTGGGTTTGAAGAGAGGGGAGCAGAAAGATGGTTCTACTCAGGGTTAGAGGACGAGCATGAGCGAAGAAATGGAGGGAGGGAGAGATTGTGCACCGAATGAGAAGGGAACCAGCATCCTTGGTGTGGGGAGATGTGTCATGAGTAAATCGAGTTGGCTAGGGAGGCAAGGCTGATCACACAGACCCTTTATTGCTGGACAGAACTCTATTGACTTAAAGCAGGAAGCCACTTGGGATTTGAAATTCATATTTTGGGCTGAGATACAGTGTGGGAACTGAGGCTAGAGTTGGAGCTAGAAGTTCTGGTTAGGGTTGGCAACTGCAGCTGTGGTTGGGGTTAGGTTTGGGGGCCACTCATGCATAAAAGTGAAAATATATACGTGGATGGATACATAAATTTCACAGGATGCAAAGCCCTTGAAGCTAAGCAATGGATTTCTGTTTAAGAGCCTCTCTCTCTCTCTCTCTTTATATATGTATATGTATATATATGTGTATATGTATGTGTATATATATGTATTTATGTGTATATGTGTATGGATATATGTATTTATGTGTCTATATAGATATAAACATATGAATACAATATATGTATACATATACATATAGGCAAAGCAGTGACTGATCCTATTATAGCTGTCTATTTGTGTGCTAAACTGAATGATAAAAATAACTAACATTTATTAAGTTCAGGCACAGTGCTAAACACTTCATGTAAGTGATCTAATTTAATTTAAATCTAATGGAAATGGAAAAGAGCGATTACAGTTGGGGTGAAAAGGAGACTGGGATCAAGGAAACCAGCTAACTAGCTGTTGCCAAAATCCACATCTGAATTGATGAAGCTCTGGAGTATGGTGAATAGAAGTAGGAAAGGAAAGGAAGAGGAAAACATGAAAAATATTAGAAAGGGAGACATGATATCACTTTGAAAGAGACCAGGTGGAAGGGTTTTTAGAGAAGAAACATTGGAAGATGTTTGTAAATTTAATAACTTGGGGAGCTACCAGAACAAGAGAGGTAATGAAATGTTTGTAAACTGCAGTGTAGTTATTAATGTGAGATGTTATTATATTATTTTACCTATCCGTGCAGTTCTGCAAAAAACATACTTGACTTCCTGCTGCACATTATCCTCTGCTGTGTGATCTGCCTTAGATAATATCCTTCCAGCCCTTCTCCGACTTTGTCTTCCTCTTGTTTTCAAGCAAAGGAGAGAGAAAACCCAGCTACAGACTGACTTGCTTCAGTGATATCAAGCCCCATGACTGTCTCTTTTCCCATCAGGACATGGTTACCCTATTTTAAATCACCATTGAAACAAAATAGACTAGGTTGTAGAAAAAGTGATGTCCTCAGAAAAACATTTCACTGTATCATTTTTTGAGGCCAACATTGTAATAGGTGGTTTGGTGAAATCAAGAAATATTAACAAGTCCAAACTGAGATAATGAAATTACGATTTATTTTTGTTTAAATCTTCCATTCTCCCTTCTTATTCCTCAACTGGGATTCTCAGATAGAAACATCATGGCATTGCTACACTTTGCAGAATAAGACTGACATTTAACTAAAGGAGATAGTACATGTGTAGAGTTCAGGGATGATGTAGGAGTGGGAATGATTTTTCCTAATGTGGTGATTTTTGAGGAAGAAAGCTAACTGTTTTAGTGAGCCAACTATGTGTCAGGTGTCATATGAAAGAATAGTCCTTTGGTACATAAAAGACATCACGGATCCCTTTGGCCTTTTTTATCCTAGTTTTTCCTTCACTACAAGTTCAATTCATATTTTAGAACTACCAACAGAAGAGTCTTAGAAAATATGGCTAGGGAAAATTCAGGACCATGTCTTAATTGTTCTCTCACTAGTATCAATTCATATTTGAACAGTTTCATACTACTTGCAGAATTTATGTTCTGTGCAGCAAAGGGGGAAGTTTAAACAATTTGAAATGACTAGATTTATACTGGAAGATAATAAAATCTAGGCATCCATGTACATAGCATTTGTATTGTAATTTGTTAATGGGTTTATGAAAACTTGAATGTTCTGCAGATTTGGGGATTCTCAAAGTGTTAGGGATTAAACTAGAGTTTCCTCAATCTAATGAAAATAGCGTGGTCAGGATGAAACTCAAGAAGAAATGAAGAAGGTGATTTGGGCAGAGAATTGAGGGAAATGAGGGACAAGTCATGGGAACATTTGAGGGAAGAAGATGCCAGCCAGAGGAAATCTCCAGAGGAAGGTCCCCAAAAAGGAAATGTGTCTGGATGTTTGAAGAAAGACAAGGAAGCTGACACAGAGTGAATGATGCTAGAGTAATAAGCAATGAAGTCAAAGGGTGGGAGTGAGATAGTGTGTTGGAGTATGCCACTCTGAGAAATCATAAGGATGTTGGCTTTTATTTTGGAGGAAATTTTCTGCTAAATCCCACTGCAAATAAGTTACCAAAATCATGTCATTCACATCCTTAGACTTAGATCTATAGTAGAGATGATACTTCTTTTCATAAAGAGCTAGATAATAAATATTTTAGGTTCATGGGCCATGTGGTATCTGTGGTAACTCAACTTCACTACTGTAACAAAAAAGCAGCCATAGGCAATACATATAAAATGAGAGTAAATAAAATTTTATTTACAAAAGCAGGCAAGCAGCCCACAGGCTAGTTTGCTAATCTGTAACCTAGAGGGTTAGTCTGATTTCTTTATATTTCTTCCAGGAAAGTTAAGCTAAGGGGAAATGTAGAAGAAACTAACATCGATTGACTATTATGTACCAGAATGTGTCCTAGGCTTTATATATACACACAGTTATCTATTCCCATTCCTATTATTAGAGACTTGTCCAAGACAGTTTTATCTCTCAGGAAAATAACTTCAATATCCTCGTCCATAATTCTGCTTTGCTTGTACACTTCCTCAATTCATTCTGCCAGAATGGTTTTTAAAAACATAGTCATGCCAAATTTTTTTTCTACTAATGTTGAACATACAAGATCACTCTGGCAGACTGAATTGAGGAGGTGTACAGGCAAATCAAATCAAGGACAAGGTTATTAAAGTGATTTTCATGCCAAATGTTTAAAGAAAGAATAACATTGATTCTATACAATCTCTTCCAGAAGACAGAAGAGAAGGGGTCAGAGCCCAGTTCATGGTATAAGATCTGCATTACTCTGATATCAAAACCAGACAAAGACAGTAAACGTAGGAAAACTACAGAACAATACCCCACATTAGCATAGACACAGAAATTATTAACAAAATATTAGCAAATTGAATTTAATAATATGTAAAAAGAATAATACACTAATATCAAGTGGAACTTACTTCAAGAATGCAAGGATGTATCAGTATTTTAAAAATCATGCAAAGTAACCTACAAATTAAGATTCAAAAGAAGCGAAAGCACTTCATCATATCAATTGATGCAGAAAGAGCATTTTACAGAACTTAACACCCATTCATTGTACAATCGCTCAGTAAATTTGGAATGGAAGAAAACATCTTCAACCCAATAAAAAGCATCTACAAAAACCCTACAGCTAACATCACACTTAATGGTTGAAGAATGAATGCTTTCTTCCTTAGATAGGGAACAAGTTAAGGATGTCTATTCCCCCCACTCATATTGATCATAAAACTGGAATCCTAGCCAATACAATAAGGCAATAAAATAAAATAAAATGTATGTTGATCAGAAAGGAAAAGTTTTCTGTCACTATTTGTAGATGACAATCATATTTCCATATTCTAGCAATGCACAATTATAAACTGATATTAAAATATTATTCAGAATAGCTTTCAAGAAAGTGAAATACTTAGGTATAAATCTAATAAAATATGTATAGGATCTGTATAGTAAAAACTATACAACAATGATGAAGAAAATCAAAGACCTAAATAAATTGAGAGATGTAATATAGTCAGGGATTGAAAGACGCAACGTGATACCGATGATAATACTTCTCAAGTGGATCTATAGGTTTAATGCAATTGTTAACACAATCCCAACAGGACTTTTTTTTTTTAATTAATTAATTAATTAATTAATTTACTTATTTATGGCTGTGTTGGGTCTTCGTTTCTGTGTGAGGGCTTTCTCTAGTTGCGGCAAGCGGGGGCCACTCTTCATCTTCATCGCGGTGCGCGGGCCTCTCACTATCGCGGCCTCTCTTGTTGCGGAGCACAGGCTCCAGACGCGCAGGCTCAGTAATTGTGGCTCACGGGCCTAGTTGCTCCGCGGCATGTGGGATCTTTCCAGACCGGGGCTCGAACCCGTGTCCCCTGCATTGGCAGGCGGATTCTCAACCACTGCGCCACCAGGGAAGCCCCCAACAGGATTTTTTGAAGATATACATAAACTGATTCTAATATGAACATGGAAAGGCAAAGGAAATAGGATAGCTAAAGCAATTTTGGAAAAGGAGAATAATGTTGGAGAAATCACAAAACACAATGTTAAGACATTTATGGCTACAGTAACCAAAACTGTGGTACTAGCAGAGGGATAGACAGGTAGATCAATGGAACGGAACAAATTAATACAAATAGCTACAGCTGATTTTCAACAAGCAAGGACCGATCTTCACCCAGTCTTCCTTATGACAGTGAATCGAATCTTCGTCCTTTAAGTTGATCACAGTATAAGAGCCTGATATTAAGTTTTTGATGATCAAGGCACCCATTCCAAAAGATATCCATCTTGAATAAACATATTCAAGTTGTGCCATCTGTATGACACAGCTACTAATAAAACAACCAGATAAAGAACTAGGCTGCCTCCACCCATGAAGTTCTCCTTTCAGAAAACGCTGGGTGTCCTAAATAACTGACTGCTCAAGTGACCCTGCCTCCACTCTCCCGCACCCTAATTCCTTCTCGTCTGCTTCAAATTAGCCAATAATGAATGACTTTGAGAAACCCCAGACTTCCCAGCCTCACACCCTGATTAAGGCAGAGCCTCAGGTTCACAATCTCTCTCTCTGCCCATGAGATCACTGTATGACCCTTGAGCATGTCTGTACCCTCCAGAACCTGTGAGTAATAAAGATTGTTCCTCAAAGTTCCCTGAAGAATTTTTGCAGAAGTGCTTCTTGTGATCATAACAACAATGTTGGCCCCAATAGGGGAAATGTCTGTGGAGGCTCACTATGAGTAATATGGTCCCAGGCATTCCTAGCTGAGAGCATTACCATCCATAGGCTGAGACTGACGTACCATTGGTCAAGCCCCAAACTAGGGTCATCCTTGATTTTGCTCTTTCTCTCACACCTTTGCCTCATTTGTTAGAAAACCCTGTCAAAGCATATCCAGAATCTATTTCTCACGTCCTTTGCTGTTAGCACCACAGTCGGGAGCATCATCACCTCTTGTCTGAACTGTTGTCATAGAAACTGGCCTCAATACTTCTACACTTTCCCACTCTATAGTCTATAATCCATACAATTGCCAAAGGAGTTATTTTGACAGTTAAGACATTGTATCAATCCTTGACTCAAAGTCTTCAAATGGCTTTTCATCTCACTAAGAGAATAAACCAAAATCATGATCACGGGGTTAAAAAATCCTGCACGATCTGATCTGGACTCCACTTTCACTCTGCTCTCAAATCCTCTCTCTCTCTCTCTCTCTTTCTCTTACTGACTCTTCTTCAGTCCCACTGCCTTTCTCGATGTTTCTTGAACATGCCAATTACATTCTAGCCTCACAGTTTTTGCACTTGCTGTTTCTGGTGCTAGAAACTGTCTTTTCCCAGAGCTCAAAAAAAAATTATTCCCTTAACTTCCTTCAGTTCTCTGCTAATATGGTATCATAGCAGAGAGACCTTTCCTAACCACCTTATATAAAAAAACAACCTGCCCATCCCTGGCATTCCTAACTTCTCCTACCTGCTTTATCTTTTCCTTTCTTCTTGATATATACAACCTACTAATGAACTCTATTTTTTCTCCTTTATTAAATTATTCCATAAGTAGAACTTAACTTTCATGATGGCAGAGATTTTGTCTGTTTTGTTTGTTTTGTTTATTGCTGTATCTCCAAAATCTAGTACAGTTCCTGCCATACCATAGGTACTCAATACATAAATGTTTAATGAATAAATTGTATAGCCTTGATGTAATTCAAAATCTATAAATATACTCGATAAACAATGAAGCTCTGCTTTCTGTGAATATGTTTTGAAAGTGCTTTTAATAAACAATTTAGGTTGCATAAAGTATTGCTATTATTGTTCCTTTCGTGTCTTTAACACAAGCCAATATTTTTTTGTCCATTCCTCCAAAGTTCTTTCTGGAGTAAATTCTTTATGAAACTCTCTAATTCATTGTTCATCATTTTATCTTCTATGATTTACCATTATTACACTTAGAGACTTGATTCCATGCTGAATAGGCCATCTATTTCTTTCTTGGTCTTTTTTCAAAAATTATTAAATGCTACTTCTGGTTGTGTGCTGGTTTTTGCCATGTGTTCCAACTAGCCAGTTTTAATACAAGTGTACATAATTCAAGGAGAAATCAATGTTTTGGATTTTTTCCCCATTTAAATATCTTTATTATAGCTTTGACAAGATCATGTAGATCTTGACAAGATCATGCATTTACATTTTAAGAAGAAGTTGCCAAATATTTACTCCAAATACCTCTTTCCTTTTTAATAAATTCAAAGACAAATATAAAACTTAAGGTCATAATTGACAATTGTTATAAAGAACTTGTGTCTGGAATCTTATAAATAGACTGGATAGTCTTTGACTTTTATATGGCAGATCAAAATAAGCAAAGGGCTCAGACTACCTAAATAAGTTTATATAATATAAGATCCATGATATGATTCTTCTCTTCATAATGATAATGAGAGTACTACAGTAAACAAAATAAGACAAAACAAAAAATAAACGTGTTAGCTTCATGATACCTAATTCTGTAGGAAATTACTATCAGCAAAAATGCTTCTTAAGCAAAGAAACATAGTGTTTATCCTTAAGTTGTCTACAGTCTAGGTCATAGGAGAAGCCAAACCCACAACTCCCACCGCTTGACAACAGATGAAAGAGAGACAAATTATTACTGAGTTTTGGGTTCCAAAGCCTCTTAGGGACATTGGGAACTTGCAGGGAATCCAGAGAAGAGCCACAGAGATGATTAGAGAGTGTAAAATGGGACCCTTGAGGATAGGTTAAAAGAATTGGGATTATTTAGTTTGGAAACAAGGTTATTTAAAAAGTGGTTTCATAATAGCTTTAAAAAACACACAGTGTTAGCTAATTGATGGTGATGACTAACTATTCTCCAGCATGAGAAGAAATGGACAAAATATGCTACCTGAGAGATTTGGGTTAAACATACAGTAAGGCGGAGGTTTCAAAGACTAAAGATAGAATGGATGGTCAAAGTATGATACTATGTTTTCTTTTTGGTTTATTTAATTTTTTTAAATAGAGAAGAGATTCATATAGCTAATGTGCAGAGAGTGAAAATAAGTCATTTTTTTTAAGGCTCAAACACTGGATGACTTCTCAAAACATCTTACAGGTATGTGACCCTTGGACCTTACGCAGCATTTGCTGAGTTTTACAATAGGTTTAGTGACAATTTTGAACAGAACATCCTGCACCTTATCCTCTCATCTTTAATTTTTATATGACACTAATTATCTCTACAGAGTGAAATTTTAAGTGCTTGGTACTTTGTATCCACTTACAATGAGGCACACCAAACTATCACAAAGGAATGCACTGTTCGTTTTCCTTAGGAAGTATTTCACAGTTCATTGGTAGATAATGTACAGTCTTCTGGCATATGAAACCAGATTGGCAATAAAAGTTACTTCCTCAGGGATAACAATTTACCCTACATTTAGTATCTCCAAAAAGTTTTTTAGAAAAAAAAAAACCTGAAGTAATCAGGCTGAATTTCACTTTTCTACTTCTTAAATACTCATCAAAATAAAAGGAATAGTTAATGCAATGATTATGAAAATAAATTTTTCCAATCCAAAGGCAATAATTCAATTGAAAAGCTCATAAAAAGGGATACTGGGACACAATTCATCTGTCTTGAAGCTTGAATAATGTTTGCTTTGTTCCAAACCAAATTTTAAATAGCCTAATAAGCAAACCCAAATTTATTTTAAAACCCAGCTCTCATTGTTTGCCGTTTCAGTGGGTTTTCTTCTTGGCGACAAAGAGCCGGAAGTCTTAATAAAGTTGGGAACTTACTTAAATTCAGTGATGAAGAAATTGGGCCAATGCTTAGGAAAACTGTTTGCCCAGAAATGTTGGAACAATCGCATTTTAAGTATTGTTCCATTTAAGAGGTGGAATTAAACTTCTGTGGAGCAAAACTGCCATATACACCTTATCTTTGGAGTATGCTTTGCACAGTTTTAAATGGAATTAGGGTTTTCTCATTAATGAAGCAAATAAATCTGAATTTATTTCCTGAAAAGACAAGATATGGATTCCAGTAAGAGTGTTTTAAAACACTTTTATATACTTACCTACATTACAGTATTTCAGAGTAATAGGAAAATTGGCCATCAAATGTATCTTCATTAATTTCACACTGTGAGCATATAAATAAATAGCTAAGCTCAGGGCAGACTTTCTAAGTCTTTCAACCCCATCCATTTACTTATTCTTTTAGCTTCATTTACTGTGATGTTGGAACCATTTATTTGACCACCTTTTTGGTACATGAATCAGTGCATGTTAGAGATAAAATTGTTTTTCATTGCATGAAATTGCTTACAATTAAGCTGGAAGAGAATTCTTAAAAAGAAAGAAGAAAAGAAAATGAAGCACCCTCACTCTACTGTTACCTGCTTCATATTCTTATACATTTCATATATCTTATTCTTGGATGTAAAGAAAAAGGTCACTCAGTATTAGGAGAATGAAATTGTCATGGTGGTGATGGGATAGATGATACTCTGAGATGGAAAGTTTAACTGACTTCTATACTTCTGTTTACAACCTTCTTTTCTGTAGCTTCTGGTTGCCAAATTGCAAAAGGTATATTTCTGAGAAGATCGGGAGTTTTCTTCAACAATACAGATCAATACTGGAGACATGTGATACATTCTGGATGGACACCTGCAATGAAAATAACCCATTTAAAGACATTTTACTCTACATTAGTTGGAATACAAAATAAAAAGCCCATCTTGGTAAAATTATAATCACCAGCTTTTTACCTCTGAAGTTTTCAGAGATATGCTCTCCCACTAAGGCTCTATTTAGGCAGAAATTAAATTTCCACCCTTATCAGCTGTGCAGGCTTCCATGGAGTCATGCCCACAGAGCTTAATCCAGACAGCAGTGTTTTGTCATCCACAAATCTCTTCTATTCTAATCTTTGGGTGTGTTTAGAAATATGAATGTGGCATTTTCATAGGCCTGGCTGCAAATTGGAGGCATACCATGCAGCAGAAAATATGAGCTCATGGAGAGGGGGAAAAGAGCTTAGGTATTTTATTCTAAATTGACAAATAGGATGTTTCTGATCTCAAAGGAATTCTTTGGCTCACTACTGAATTACTATTTCTAAAAATGTATAACTGAGACCCAAATTCAGATCTCTTAGGAAATAGAACTTCAGTATACTTTCTACTATTCACAGTAAGAATTAGCACCACTGAATTAAATGTAATGCAAAATGAATTAAATAAAAAAGCCTCTATCCTTGGGAAACTTATGATGAAGGACATTGATTCAGAAAGAAACACAGAGGATAGGATGTCACTTGTTAGGTAGATACTCAAGGGAGAGAGCAAGTTGCAGTAATGTGTTTAGACTGAAAGGTTCCTGAGAAATTACCAAATATTCTTTTGATAGGATTTGATTTGGAAGTAATTCAGGTGATACCTAGATGTACAAGAATAGGAATTTAATGCACAGAGGAGAGTGGGGCATTGCAGGATTATGGTGGAAACAGAAAGGAAGCTTGGAAGATGTACATCAAGGACTGGAAAATGAGTAAGGGGAAGAGAATGGATGTGCACATAAAAGACAAAAGTATCCAGTCTTCTTCACTCTCTCTCTTAAAATAATGCTCATATTATGTATTTAACAAATGTTCGAAGGAGAAGTACAAGGTGGTCATAGACATGTGCTAAAATGTTTAGGAGCAAGTCCTGATGGGAAGGTTAGAAGTAAAACTTTCATGCTTTCATTAAAATCACTTGGATGCAAAAGTACATTTTAACCATCATCACCTCCTGGCTGTTTTTGATTTCTCAATACACTTGGCATTAGCACATTACAATATCATGAATCTTTTCAGGAGAGTAGTGTTTGTAGGCATCCAAGGAAGTGTATGTGAGATACACACACACACACACACACACACACACACACACACACACACACAGTCTAAGAGATCCTTCTAAGTCTATGTCACCTTCAACCTCTATTTTTAGTTTTTTTGGAGTACTATGTTACTTATTTTATTGTTGTATATGAATTGAGTTATGATGATGTAAAAATATATTTATAAGGATGGTGTGAGTAGAGTTGTATGTAAAAATCTTGGAAATAATTTATTTGGTATTATGGTGGCTATAACATATCAAGCCTTTTCAAATGCATTTATTTTATTCTATTTTTAAAGGTTGCTTGTTATATTAAATTCTTTAGGTAAGTTTGTAAAACCATTTATAATGAAATAAGTGCATTTTAGTGGTTGTTGATGGGTGATAATGATTTAATAAGCTTTGTCTATTTCATACTTTTTCTATCTATTTAATATCATTTATAACCATTCATTCTAGAAATTCAGAAAGAGTAATGAACCATTAAGGTAACCTGTCCCTTTCTGCTTTCTCTATACCCAGTACATGTATTTTGTTCATTCTTGGTTTCAATAACTTCAGTGTTGGTTCATCTCTCATACTCTGTGGGAACGTAGTCCACACACTGTTGGTTCTCAATGTCTAGATAATTTATTTTCTAATAACATTAGAAATTAGCCCTTAATATTTATAACAAAATATGTTGGTTGAAGTTTGTACAAAATATTCTCAATGGGAATAAATGTATAGTACATTTTGGATTTATATTTCTGAGCACCTGCAAAATCCATGGCAATATGCTTTAAATTATTTCATTAACATGATATCTCATTGAGAGTTTGATCCTTAAAGCTCAGTTTTATTAGGATATATTTGTTTTGTTACTCAGAGTATCATATCTCCTATCAATCACCTGGTGAGGTAAAAGTATAAAACATTACTTCAGGGACCGTCCATCATTCTGCCCCCTAAATCTCTCATTGCATGCTTAGCACATTTGGATGGAGATATTGGCTTCTTGTTTTCACATGAGGTTCTATGTATTTATTTGTATTTGTCCTGTCTTTGACATCAAACATTAATCACTACAAGGGTCACCATCTCGTGTTAAATAGCACAATTAGGGAAAATTTTCTTTTTATACAAATGTAACTCACCTTAATACATTCTAAACAAGCACACTGAACCAAAATACATTTGGGACATTCGGGATGATTTATTGACTTACATGATGTTTTGCATTCTTTTTGGAAAACAATTGTACTGTAGGGTTAAAAAGTTCTGCATCTGCAGCAAGAGTCCCTAGGTCCCAATTCCATTCATGTGTCCTTTAGAAATCTAATGTTGTGTCGAAGTTTCCTCATCTGTAAAGTGGAGCAAAAAATTATTGTACATCATAGAGTTTTTGTAAGTGTTAAATGAGATAGTGCATGTAGAACACAGAGTATCTAGCTCATAGTTGGCATTCAATAATTTTTTTAATAATAAAATAATACATTGCTGGTAATAGGCTTGGAGCTGTGCCATGCAGATCCCCTTCAAGGAAGGACTTGTGGCCCCACTGAACTTGGCTGGCAGTGTCTGCTGATATTGCTTCAGATGCAGAGAAATACCTCCTTGAAGCTCACATCTTTTGGGATGATATTGTCTTGCTTAGATGCATGGATTGACCAAGGACATGGAAAGGGTTTCAGAGCACTTTAAAGCATGTGAGTTTTCTACATTGTGATATAGTCATATTGAGCCAAGTGCTATGACATAGATTGCTATAAAATTATATAATATCATTTATCAACTATATAATCATCATTGTAAAATTAATTATGAAAAGAGGGGGAAAGCCCCATGTTATTCATGGTCTTTGCTGATTATATTTTACATTTTTCAAGTCTTTTGTGAATCAAAGTCACTTTTTGTTCATTAATGTTCGAAAAAATACTTTTATACACTTTGATGAACTGAGCTGAAAATAATTTGTGGTTTTCCTGCCACTGATTTGCATTGGCAATTTTCAGTTGTTGTTCTAGACGTGGCTTTTTAAATTGCTTTTAGATTGAATGACAGTATTAAAAAAGAGGCTAAGAATCAAGGGCCAAAATATTTGTGGTTCAGTCTCAATCATGTGACCAATTTGTGTCTCCTTTTTCCTAGCCCTTGCCTTCTAGAAAAGAATGTGTAAAAAGACTTTTCTAAATCTCTAGATCAATTTGTAATATGAATGAAAAGAAATGATTGTTAGCTACAAGACTTCATTCATACATTTAAATATACTGTGTGCTTTTTTATAAGTGAATTTTGTTCTATTTTCTATGAACATCCATATCTATCAAGGTGATGTTCATAGAAAATAGAGTTGTATCATATCTAGATTTTATGAATATTGTTTCAACAGAACTAATGCCTATGGATTCTGTTCATTTTTTGGAGTGCATTCTCACTCTTTAGTCCTTTTTACATTTAAAATGTAAACTAAGAAGGATCACAGTAATTCAGTTACCATGGGTAAAATTTGTGCGTCTGAAAAAGAATGAGCTTATTGGTAGCTTAAGAGACAAAACTGATCCAGGTTTTAATCACATAAGTCATTTCTCAGGTGTGAAAACATATTTTAGAGACACTTGAACATCTTCCAGTTTCAAAGAGAAGCTGTGTGGGCAATGAGACATCCTGCCCATTAAATGTCATTTATCTCACTGTCCTTAAAAACTTTAACTCCGACCAAGATAGCAACATAGGTCATTCTTGACTTTGCTACCTCTCAAAGAAGAACAACTAAAACTATTCAAGAACAAGATACCACTGAGAGAATCCTAGAATGTTAGGGTGAGACTGGAGCACCCTCCCCCCATGCAGAGCAGAGACCAAGACAGACTGCATTAGAGGGTAAGAGAAGCAACTACATGTTGACCACATTGCATCTCCCCAAGAGAAGCTCAGCACCCCATGGAGAGCTCTGCTAAAACTCCTGTTCCTCCTGTGGGAAAAGATAGCCTAGTGGGGACAACCAGCTCCCTCCACCAACATTGTGGGTCTCTTTGTGGGAACCCCTACTCTGATCTGACCCTGTGGGGATTTCAGGGGCATTCTTAGGGCTCAATCACTGGGAATCTGACTGTGACAGAGAAGAAGGCAGGAGTTTACAACAACCAGCATACAGATCTTGAGAGACTGACTTCATACCTGCAGGGCCTAAGTAGTAATCCCAGCCAGCGGCCTTGCTCACCTACAGAACCAAGTTCATGGTGTACTTTGACCAAGGAACTCAGGGATTCTCAAAGAAGGGGTTTTGCCAACCCTAGAGCCTGGTTTGCCCACACCCAGGCAAAAAGCTGAGTCATAGCCCTGACTGCTGTGGAAAGTATCTCCCAGACACATCTGACCAGAAGTGTTGGCAGAGCACATGGAAGCTGTGTAGTCCAGCAACGCTTGAGCCAAGAGGTAGGCAGGCAGGGTTGATCGGCTCCAGAGCAAAGCTAGTAACTGGAGTGGAGGGTTCTCATGCTACTCCAGGCAGAGGAATTAATTCATAGAACAGGCCGAGGATAGTGCCTGGCTTCTCCTAAATAGACAGCCTGTTTAGAAAGTTGAGAGTTACCTGGAGCGACCCCTCCCCTTCCTGCCTGGGCAAGGGAATCTAAGATAAAGCCACACCTTCTGTGGCTCCCAGTCCCATCTGACCAAAAGGGCTGGCAAGAACACCTGGAAGCTGTGTTGCCCAGTGGCACTTGAGCTAAGAGAAGGTCAGGCAGAGCCAAGAGTTTGCAGAGCAAAGCCAGTGGACCTCTTTGGCCAAGGAATTTGGTGCGCAGGTTGGCTTGAGTTAATACAACAAACGAAGAGCTTTACAGGCTTTACAGCTGCTTCTCACACTGCACCCAGGCAAGGAAATTAGTTTCCAGCTCTATTTTTTACTGAATGTAACCTTCAGCCTGCCTGACCAAGGAACCTAAAGAGCACATAGGAAGCTATATAACTCATTCGACGGCTCTGCTTACAATGAGACTTGAACAGAAAGCACAGCCTTAGGCTTTACTCATCTGCAGAGCAAAACCAGGGAGTCCACTGCACATTCTTGCCTAATTCAAGGCCTCAAACAATGAGCCGTATAGGCCTCAGGTCTTGTCCTGCTGTCCTATCAGGGAAGGGAAGCTAATTCATAGGTCCATTTACTAGTTAATCTAGGTCATCTAATAAGCCTGACCAGAGAATCCAGGCAAGCATGGGGCCCATCCTACAGCCTCACTTGGATAGGGAACAAAGCCAGCAGTCTTATCCAACAGTTCTCAGTCAGGTGCACACACCCCCATTCCCATACTCAAAGCTCAAACAGTTGCCTCACCCAAAATTAGACTATAATAGTAGGCCCCACCTGCCCAAGGATATTACCCTCAAACACACCCAGAAACCCAAACTGAGCTGACTGGTAAAGATCTGTCTCTGCCAAAGCAAACCTGTAAAATTTGGAAGAGGAGCCATGTTACTCAAATGTGCAGATACCAACTTGAGGAAACACAGATTAAAAAAAACAAAAACGACAAAACAATGTGACACCACCAAAGGAAACTAATAAAGCCCTAATAAATGATCTTAAAGAAATGGAGATCTATGAATTGTCACTCAGATAATTCAAAATAATTCTCTTAAAGAAGTTTAACGAACTACAAGAACACACAGACAACTAAATGAAATTAGGAAAATAATGCATGAAGAAAATGAGAAATATGACAAAGCAATAGAAACCATCAAAAAAATTCAGAAATCCTAGAGTTAGAAAATACAATAACTGAACTGAAGAATTTAGTAGCAAGTTTCAAAAGCAGACTCAACCAGGCGAAGGAAGAATTGGTGACCTGAAGGCTAGAACATTAAAATTATACAGTCAAAGGAACAATAACAACAAAAAGAGTGAAGAAAGTCTGTGAGACTTATGGAATACACTTTATAGAAACAATATTTGCATTATGGGAATTCCAAAAAGAGATGAAAGAAAGAAGGAAGGAAAGAAAGGAGGAAAGAAAGAAAGAAAAAAAGAAAGAAAGGGAGAAAAGAAGGAAGGAAGGAAGAAAGAAAGAAGGAATGGGAAAGGAAGGAAGGAAGGAAGAAGGAAAGAAAGAAAGGAAGAAAGAAAGAAAAGAAAGAAGGAAGGAAAGGAAGGAAGAAAGAAGGAAAGGGAAAGGAGAGAGAGAGAGAGAGGAAGGGAGGAAGGGAGGGAGAGAGGAAGGGAGGAAGGAAGGAAGGAAGAGACAAAGTATATTTAAAGCAATGGCTAAAAACTTGCCAAACCTGGGAGAAAAAATGAACATCCAGATCCTTGAGGCCCAAAGGACCCCAAGTATGGTGAACCCAAATAGGGCTATATGGAAACACATTATAATGAAATTGTCATAAGACAAACACAAAGAAAAAATTTTAAAAGCATCAAGAGAAAAGAGAGAAGTTACATACATAGGAACTCCCTAAGATTATTGACGGATTTCCCAACACAAACATTTCAGGTCATTAGAAAATGGGATAACATATTTAAAATATTGAAGGGAAAACACTGTCAACCAAGAATACTATACCTGGGTAAGCTGTTCTTCATAAATAAAGGAGAGATAAAAACTTTCCTAAACAGGGGCTTCCCTGGTGGCACAGTGGTTGAGAATCTGCCTGCCAATGCAGGGGACACGGGTTCGAGCCCTGGTCTGGGAAGATCCCACATGCCGCGGAGCAGCTGGGCCCGTGAGCCACAATTACTGAGCCTGCGCGTCTGGAGCCTGTGCTCCGCAACAAGAGTGGCCACGATAGTGAGAGGCCCGCACACCGTGATGAAGAGTGGCCCCCGCTTGCCACAACTAGAGAAAGCCCTTGCACAGAAACGAAGACCCAACACAGCCATAAAATAAAATAAATTAAAAAAAAAAAAAAGCTTTCCTAAACAATCAAAAGCTGAGGGAGTTCATTACTGTAGAGCTGCCTTATAGGAAATGCTAAAGGGAGTTCTTTGAGTTGAAGTGAAAACATGTTAATTAACATCATAAAAACATAAAAAGATAATGTAAAACTCACTGGTAATGGTAAATATATATTCAAAGTTAGATTCTGTAATTCAGCAATGGTGGTACACTGAAACTCTAGTTTAAAAAATTTTTTTAATTAAGTTGTGAAAATAGCCATAACTATAATAATCTATTACTAGTTCCACAATATAAAAATATGAGAATTGTAACAGCAATAACCTAAAATTTCAGGGACAGGAGAAAAAATGTGCAAAGTTTAGAAATTCTATTGAAATCATTATCAGCGTAAAGGAGGGTGCTATGATTTTAAGATTTTTTTATGTTAGCCTCAAGCCTCATGGTAACCACAAGGGAAAGACCTGCCACAATGTATAAAAAGAAATGATAAAGAAGTCAAAGCTGATACCAAAAAGACAGAAAACACGGAAAAAACCAGCAGGATAAGAAACAAGGAACAATGTATCTATAAAGCAACAATAAAACAATGAACAGAATGGCAAAAATAAGTCCTTACATATTAATGATTACTTTAAACAAAAATGGATTAAATTCTCTAATCATAAGACCTAGAATGGCTGAATGGATAAAAAAACAAGATCCAATGATATACTGCCTACAAGAGACTTGCTTTAGCCTTAAAGATGCACATAGACAGGGATGAAAAAAAGACATTTCCAAACAAATGGTAACCAAAAACAAAACAAAACAAAACAAAAACAACCCCCCCTCCAAGAGTAGCTATACTCGTTGTCTCTCAGACAAAAGAGAATTTAAACTAAAAATGGTTTAGAGATAAAGAAGGTCATTACATAATGATAAAGGGGTCCAAAGGAGATGAAAACACTAACTCAAAAAGATATCTACACCCCCATTTTATAGCAGCATTATTTACAATTGCCAAGCATGGGCAAAACCTAAGTGTCCTTTGATGGATGAATGGATAAAGAAGTTGTGAAATATATATACAATGGAATATTATTCAGTCATAAAAAAATGAGGAAATCCTACCATTTGCAAAAACATGGATGGACCTTGAAGGCATTGTGCTAAGTGAAATAAGTCAGAAAGAGAAAGAACAATACTGTATGATTTCACTTATGTGTAGAATCTAAAATAACCAAACCAAAAAAAAAAAAAAGCCTCACAGAAAAAGTAATTAGACTTGTGGTTACCAGAGGTGAAGGATGTGGGGAGGAGGAGTTGGAGGAAGGTGGACAAAAGGTGTAAACTTCCAGTTATAAGATAACTAAGTACTGGAAATGTAACGTACAACATGATGACTATACCTAACACTGTCGAGTTCTCATCACAAGAACTTTTCTTCTCTTTTTTTTTCTTCTTTCGTTTCTTTTTGTTGTATCTCTGTTAGATGATGGATGTTATTTGAACCTATTGTAGTGATCATTTCACAATATATGTAAATCTAACAATTGTGCTGTATGCCTTAAACTTATATAGGGATGTATGTCAATTATTTCTCAATAAAATTGGAAAAAAATTACCCTTACCTTCTTCTGTTCACCTGTTAGTTTGACAGGGAAGTGCAGTATGCTTTTGTGTGTGTGTTGTGCCCCCGCCATCTGCCTTGTCTCAAAGAAATGTGGCTAACTAAATGAAAAGGAAAATGTTATTCTGTGACCACTGGCAATGAAGAAAAAAATTATTTTTTGAAATTCAATTTAGGGAAGATTGGGATATTAATTTCTTAAGTTATCATTGTCATATTCATTGGATTTTTATATTCAATTTTTATTTCCTGCCATTGATTTATTTATTTATCCTGCCCTTTGTTTCATTTATGATCTAATCAATTCGTTTTTTAATTTCTAAATTTAAAGCATTACTCATCTGGATGGGTAACTCTGAAACTTCTGTATGTTAGAAGTGAAATACAGTAAATTCATATGCTAGACCTACTAGTACCATTTAGCTTAAAACTCTAGGAATGTGAATAAATTGGTAGAATTTCTATTTATTGTGAGAGTATTCTTTGAGATAGATTCCTTTCTTTGTGATGAGTGGGAACCATAAATTAAGAATATTCATAAATAATCAATGATTTAAAAATTTTTTGCCTTGGGAATTCCCTGGTGGTCCAATGGTTAGGGCTCTGCGCTTTCACTGCTGAGGGCCCAGGTTCGATCCCTGCTTGGGGAACTAAGATCCCACAAGATGTGCGACGGAGCCAAAAAAAAAAATTTTTTTTTACCTCAAAAGTATTTTAAAATTACAAACTACAAATAGATTTGAAGAACGGCTAGTTTGCAAGCTGTTTGGATTTTTCGTGTGTCGGGGGGTGTGGGGATGTGGGTGTGGGTGTGGGTGTGCGCACACCTCTGGGGGGTGTGGAGGATGGGAAAGAAAGATGAGTCAGTTGCTCAAGCCAAAAAATAAATAAACATGCTCTTCCCTTCTGCATGGAGGGTTATGTGTGGGAACAATGAAAATCTGTCACAACCAGGAAAACTAAGTAATTGCTTTAACCTGCTAAAGATCCCTTCTTACTCCTTAATCTATTTAAAACAGGAAGCTTCATTTCCACCTACGACAATATTCTTACAGGTGCAAATGGCAACAAACACCACGAAGGCCCCTGGCAGTGTTTTCTAGGAAGCTAGGGGAAAAAACGTTGCTGAAATGAATCTGTGAATCCAAATATATCATCTAATATCTGTTATAATTTACTTTTCTGAAGAAAGCTATAACTCATATATAATTCATTTGTGAAACACAGCATTGATTTTGTCCCTGACAAAACAAATATATCCCATAGGTAACCCACACACTTTGTGAATTTATTTCAGCAGATACTAAGACTTTTGTGACATTGCATGATGACGATTTCTGCCTTTCAATTTGTTATTATTATTTTTCTTTGAAAATAACTTACTCAGGCTATTTTTCTATATTTAAGTAGACATAACCTTCACAAATAGATCTCTAGGGTGGGAGTGGGAATAAAATGCTTAATTGGTGGTAGTTACCTATGAAACTTAGGATATTGAATATAATCTTTATTAATACTTTCACAAAGAAAAATGTATGATTGTACTCACAATTCCATAGCAATAGTCCTAAATTCTAGTTAGCATTACAATTACCTAGAGAGCTTATGACTATTTTAGACATATACTCTTCACTATTTTCTAAGATCTTAGATATTCCCCATTAAAAAATAAAGTGTTTTATGTTTCAGAATAGAAGCAGTGTGGACAATTACTATATTTCACAAGTATGGAAACTTACTTAGGAACCCACTGTCTGTGGTGTTTGTAGACTCAGCTAGATACACTCATTTATTCATTTGAAAAACATCCATTGATTGTGCTGCATGCTATACAGGACCCAAAATTGTTTAAAAATAAATCAGTCTTTTCTTCAATGAGTAAACAAACTGGAAGTAGAAGAAAATAATGCAAACAAAACGTTATATTCCTATGCATTAAAAACTGTCATAGGAGTACTTCAGGAAAAGCAATAGATTAGAGAGGGATCCTGTGAACCTCTCCTCTGAGCCCCAGATTTTTATAGATCTATAGAGCTGCTAATGTGACATCTCCATTTGACGTCTAATAGACATCTCACTCTTAACATGTAGAAAACTCAGCCCCTAATATTTTTCAAAACTACTCCTTCTCTAGTCTTCCTCAATTCAGTAAATAAACTTCACCCAGTACAAAATATATGAAGTCATGTCAAGCTTCTTTCTTTCTCTCATATACCCCATCAATCCTGGCAAATCTTGTGGGCTCTACCTTATCCATTGCTGCAATTTTATTCCAACTCTCCATCATCTTTCACTTGAATGATTGCAATAGTCTCCTAACTAGTCTCCCATTTCCACCATTGATCCCCTTTATGTGTTTTCAGTACAGCAGGCAGGGTGAAGCTGTTAAAATGAAAGCCTTTTAAAAATTTTTTTTTAATTTTTAAAATTTTATATTTTTTGGCTGCATTGGGTCTAAGTGGTTGCATGCGGGCTTTCTCTAGTTGTGGCGAGCTGGGGCTACTCTTCGTTGTGGTGAGCGGGCTTCTCATTGCGGTGGCTTCTCTTGTTGCAGAGCACAGGCTCTAGGCACGCGGGCTTCAGTAGTTGCAGCACGTGGGCTCAGTAGTAGTGGCACGCAGGCCCTAGAACACATGGACTTCAGTAGTTGTGACGTGTGGCGTGTGGGCTCAGTAGTTGTGGCGCATGGACTTAGTTGCTCCACTGCATGTGGGATCTTCCCGGACCAGGGATTGAACCTGTGTCCCCTGCATTGGCAGGCAGATTCTCAACCACTGTGCCACCAGGGAAGCCCAAAATGAGAGTCTTTTAATGTAACTACTCAACTTGAAAGTCTTCAGTGGCTTCCCATTTTTCTCTGAGTAAAAACCAAACAATGATACACGAGGACCTACAAAATATAGTTGCCCCTTTCTTCTTTGACCTCAAATCTTAATATTTTCCTTCTGGATCATTTGAGTGCAAACTCACTTACCTCCTTTCTGCTTCTCAAACTTTAAGTTGTGTTCCTGACTCACGGCATCTCCTTGGAATGCTCTTCTGGTTAGCAGACATTTGATCCTGTCCCAAATATCCATGGTTCAGACCAAAACACATTTGGTCCTATCCAAAATGTCCATGAGCATATTTGGTCCATGCCAAATACTTTTGGACAGGATAAAATATCAAAGACCTTTTGGCATGGGTCAAATGTCTTATGAACATTTTGGACAGGACCAAATGTCCTGCAAGTCTTCCTCCAAATATCTGCAGGGCTTTCTTTCCTTCAAATCTATGTTAACTGTCACCTCTTGGGAAGTGTTGCCTTAGATGTCCTTTCTGTATTAGTTAGGGTAAGCTAGCTACTGTAATACGTAGACTTAAACATGTATCCTGACTCAAATATAGTAGACATTTATTTCGCACAATGGTCCAAGGCAGGTGATCTTGGTGGGAAGAATTCTTGGTTGATGGAGTACTTTTCTCTATGTGATGGTTCATTCTATCTTATGGGTCAACCATCCACTAGGGCCGGGGCCTGCCTGGTGGCCAAATGTGGCCCACAAATGTAATTTCTATTTTAGTACGGCCTCCTTGTAAAAATTTTTGTTTGTTTATTTTACATTTTAAGGAGTTGTGAGAAAAAAAGAAGAATATGCAAATGTACCTGGCTTATAAAACCTAAAATATTCAACATTTAGCCCTTTACATAAAAAAATAAAATGTGCTAATCCCTAGTCAAGAGTCTAAACCGTACATTAGAGCCAGATTAAATGTAATCATCTAAAAGTTTTAAAGTCGCATATTTTTTTTTGACTAACCTTTTACAAATGAAAAGAAAAAAATCCTAGTCTGTGAGCCATACAAAAGGAGGTGGAGGGATGGATTTGGCCCAAAGCCATAGTTTGCTGATGCCTATTCCTGGCCATTCACTCACTATGGAGATGAAGTTATTTTCTACACTTCAATCTCAACAGACGTAGTGGAATTTCTTTTATTAGCAAGTATAGAAACTATCTAATACCCACAACTTATGTTAAAAGAGTGGGGTTTGTTAGTTAAGGGGAAGAGGAGAAAGATATTTATTCTCCAGGTTTTCTGTCGCTCTGACTGCTGTGCTATCCAGCTGTAGACCAGTGATCCATGGGACCCAAGAATTGTAGTATTAGAAGATCCCAGGAAGCCCTTGGTGATTTTTACTTGAAATAAAGTTTTGCTTTAGTGGCCTGCAGGGGTAGCTATAGGGAAAATAATTATTGTGCAAGTCAAGACAATGAACTCAGTTAAAAGGGGACTTTCCCCAGTATGTCCTGCTAAAATTTAAGGTGTAAAGCACCTGTCACTTTAAATACATCTCTTTACTCTAGTGTCTGTATTCATGCCAGCAACATTCACTGTGAGTTGTAACATTTCCCTACATGTATGACTAGGATGATAAACATAACCCTGTGCTAATAGAATTTATTTACTTTGTGTTGAATTTCAGGCACACTAGGACACAGTGAAGATATAAAATTGTAACAAGCCAAACCAGTGACTGTCATTGTTTTGAAAATAGGAGAAACGAAATTTTCCTGAGTGTTGGAGAAACAAATGATGGGGTGGGAAAAAAAGGATGTGGAAATTGCACTTGCCAAAATGAAAGTCATGAGGTGAAAGTTTCCTTTGTTCTCATGTAAATTGAGTTAATATCAGGTGATGTTTAACTTAACCATGAGGACATTGGAAAATAACTGGTCAAGTAGTATTAGGTCAATTCATACCAGTCCACATTTCCATTTTACTGTCTTATACAAGATGGAGACTGTTGGAATATCTGGGATTATAATTTAGTTAAACCAGCACAGGAAGCATGTTTCCAGTTCAATTCAACACATATTTGTTGAGGGCCTTCTGTGTGACAGGCATGTTGCCAGTGAATATGAGTTTAATAAATATATTACAACCCCTGCAATTAAGAACAGGTATGAGAGAATAGATAGATAATAGATAGATGTATAGATGGGTGAATTAAAAGATTACTAGATAGATGGTAGATGATAGATATAGATAAATAGATAGATGACAGATAGATAGATCTTCTATGTGATAACATTTGGCATCATGAGTGCTTCATAAAGAGTTCCTTCACCTAATCCTACAGCTGGGTTAACGTAAAATACTTCAACATATAAAAGAAAAGATTAAAAGTACTCAGTAATATTTTTCCATAGATGATATAGATGTTTGTTTTTAACACTACTCCATATTTTTACAGCTACTTTGTAAATTTCAAGACTATCTCGCTTTTGGTACTACATACATTCACCCACTTACCTTTCTTGACAGTGTTTCAGTAAGCAGAAGTGCTCCCACATTTGTGAATTAAAGGCAGTTTGCCCACATTAGATTCCAATAATATCAGAATAGGCTCATGAAATGTAATAAAAAACACATTTTGTATTAGTGTTTCATAGGACATACATATCTTCAGTTCATTTATTAAAGTAATTAGAGTGTGATATTTTTCCTATCTCTGCCTTTGGCCATTGGGTTTTTAAAATTCTTTGGGCGATCATGTATTTGCACAGATTTAACATCTGCAAAGTATCTTTTAACCAATTTTTGGCTATTCACAGTACAATAATTAGCATATGTGTGAAAATACATGGTTTGAGCATCCATTTGTTAAAAAAGTGGCAAATATGTATCTTTTGTTTACTTGAAATGTCAAGGGGTTCTTGCAATGTATATCTTATTATAAATGTTTTAATTTATATTACAGGTGCATTTTATTATACAATATTAAAATACTTAGAAATGAATTCATTATGCAATACCACATGACTTGAATTAGCAGAATCCTTCTAGTAGCTTGTATAAATGTTTTCTTCCAGCTGTGTGTTTTACTGTGGCAGGATCCGATGGGAGAATATATTTCACAATTATCAGTGAATTCAAAAGGGAAATGTGAATCACGTTACAGTGCAAAAATAAATATAAAAGAAAATTTTAAAAAACGTTGTTTTATTCCATCCTTTCGATATGTATATGCCTAAACCACCCAATGAGATGATTTCCTTTTGGCTATTGTTATTTTATTTTCTTCTGCACAGGCTTCAGTAAATCTTCAGTGCAGTTTTCCAGTATATCAGAAACCTGTCCATCAGAGAGGCTTCGGGGTATATGTGTGTGTGTGTGTGTGTGTTTCTAATTACTTTCTTGAATAGACTGCTGAAAGTTTCTCAGGACTTGAGGTTTAAAGGATGAGAAGAAACAAAAGAATGTAAACATCTTGACATGGGAGAGGGAAGCTTGAATGCTTATGTACCTAGAAAGGAAAGAGCAGTTTTTTATAGCAGGAGAAGTCAGTAGCGTGACCCTAAATAATATACCCCCAGGAATCCATGCATAGAAATTTGTGTTTAATCTTCGGGACAATTAGTGACCATAACAGTGTCTTGCATAAAGGTTGAAAGGGCAGACAGCTCTGCAGCATCTTCACTATCTCTTATGAGCCAGATAGCAAAAGGAGAATTGAATAAGGGAATTGGGAGGAAAATGTGAAGTTTCTGTTTTGCTATAAAAAATTTTGGATGCTAGCAAGACTATGCATTAACACATACATTGTGGAGCATGGAAAATGGTGTTCCTGATAGAGGAGGAAACTGGGGAAAATGAGTGGACCAGGCTGAAGTCTCTCTACTGAAATGTTACCAGTGTTGTCAGAAGTCATATCAAGCAGATTCCAGAAGCCATTTTTGTATAGGGATATAGGTCCCCAGTTTTTACAAATGATGCTGTAATATTAGTTGTGAGTCTGATTAGTGCTACCGGAAAAGGTAAGCTTGGGATGTTGTGTTAACACACAGAAAGACATCTTAGTAGGTGAGGTTGTCAATGAAGGTTTCCAGGAAGAGGCAAAGCCAGAACTCAGTAACAAAGAAAAAACTGGAGGGGGGAAGAGGGGAAGAGGAAGGGGGAGGGGCATGCAGGAGGCAGTAGGATGTCTCAAAGAGAGGACGTTTCAGCCCGGACCATCTCACTTAGATCTGTCCTGAATCCTTTCACAATGGAGGAACAAAGAGAGAAAGAATGGCAAGGGTGGAGGGAGAGAGGAAGGAAAGAAGAAAGGTAAAGTAATAAGCAAATGCTTAGCAGACTAATAATTAGTTCTTTCTCACAGAATGAATGGTATATTGAATATTTTAAGACAAAAAAATTAACACTTTCAGGACACCATTACTTTGAAATATATTTTTTTTAATGTCAGCATGTTCAGCATTTCCCAGTCATCAATATGATGATTTTTGTGTGCCCGATGCTGAATTTACCCATCAGGAGATACAGATAACAAAATTATTTTCATGCCTTCAAGGAGGCGTGAAAGAAACTAGTGATTCCTCTAGCTTCATGAGGAATCACTACTTTAACTGGGTGTTCAAAAAAAATTTCCTCCTTTTAAAATCATTACTAACATAATCCTCCTTTCCAGTCCCCTGCCACACCGGCAACTCCTTACGGAATGATGGAACAGAATTTGGCAGTAAAGAACCAGAATATTTTCAAAGCACCAGTGATGGTTCTAGACTTCCCTCAGCCACTGCAGATGGCAGCCCAAAGAGTCTGAGAAACATAAACCTTTGACAGTGTGGTTCTTAGATGATGGTGCTTACAAGGGCTATGGATAATTTACAGAAATCCCCTTACGATTTCTGTGGCAAAATCACAGTCTCTGTATTCCAATTCGTTCAGGTCAGCAAAAACATCAGAAAGCCCCTGTGATGAAGCTTCTCTAGGCACTGTCGTCACAGAGGGGGTCGGGGTGGCTTTCCTAAGACAGATGGAGTCCACTTTCAGCTCGTGAGATAAGGGTTTTGAATTGTAAACGTAAAAGAAGACTTTTTTGTTTTTTAACTGGAAGGGATAGTACAGATTATCTAATACAAACTCCTAATTTTGTAAGAAAAGAAATAGAGACTTAGAACTTTAAATGATTTACTTAATATCATACAGTTCATGACAGAGTTTAGATTATAACCTACATCTTCTGACACTGGAAAGAACGTTCTTTCTTACCATGCCACACTACCTCGACTTATTTACTGCAGATTTGGGGAAAAGAAAAGAAACCTAATAAGTTTTAGAATTTATTTCTTTGGTTATGAGATGAGTTTGAGAAAAATAGTAATTGTGAATAAAATTTGATTCAACTATTTTTAAACAGGTACTTCCATTTGTAACAAGAAAAAAAGAACCTTTCTCTAGTCAATTGAACAAGAATATTATGTGAACAGAAATGCAAATTGGAGCATCATTCAGTCATCTCTCTCTCCCCATTCTCTGAAAAAGCTTTTGTTTCTAAGTAGAAATTAGCTAGAGAAAGGAGCCACTTTGCCTGAAACGCAGGGCTCCCATGTTATCAGACTTGCTGTGCTGCCTTCCTCTCTCCTCCTTTTCGAATCTGGAAGGTATAATTGTATTTTCCTATTGGCATTACATTCTTAATTATGCAGTTTTCCCTTTATTCTGAGAAGCTGAAGGATAGTCTCAGAAAAAGGCGAAGAGGAAGAAAGGGTGAAAGATGAAGAAAGCAAGGAAAAAAAAAAAAAACAAGAAAAATTTACTACCTTTTGCAAACTGCTAATCATGGCAAAAAAAAAAAAAAGCACAGAGGGCACAGGAGAATGTAATAAATTATGATGAAGCACAGAGAAATAAAAAAATGCCAGACTATACTGTGTCTGGGGTATAGAAGGAAAAAGCTAAAGCAAGTAGACTGGAAAGAGTCATGGAAATGAAACTCAGGCAGCAATCTTAGCAAGTCCCATAGGAGAAGGAAAAAAATGGATCTGGTCGTTTCAAGCTGAATGTATTGGAGAAGCCAATATCAAATACAAAGTGCTTGTGGCCATTTTTAGCATCTCCCTCTGATTTCCTTCTACAATTCAGGAGCAGTCTTTAGTGTCACAACCATTCCGTCTCTTCCTCCTCTCCCCACAATCTCCTGCAGTAGTTTCATCACAACTTGAGTCCCTGAAGATCTTGTTTTCCAAATAGACTCTTCAGTGGCCACCCTGATTAGTGCAAAGGACTGCAATACCGGCCCCTAAACTTATAGGCAGCGGCATTATGGTGACTTATTTCCACCTTTAATCTCAGGTTCACACATAAAGCCTATAGCTACAATCTCAGGAATAGATCAATGTCAAAGGTAGCAAAGGAGGTCAAACTGAGTGCAGAGAGCTTGAGGCAACTGGAAATCATATCAAGGTAGCAGGTCATCGTAATTCCACTTCATGAATACTTTACAAAGCGGGGACCGATGGTCCCCAAACCATTTAAAGCTTTTATTGCTGTCAAACATTAGCACCTTGAGGGCTCTCCAAGGTTGGTAGAGTTTTCGGTTCATCTGTTGTTCTGTCCAGAAAAGAGAAGTTGAGTTTGTAATATAGACTTTGGTGCACTAATATGGCCATTCATGATGTCAGAGTCATGTCTGTAACTCTGGTGAAATAAGTGCCTGCCTCTAGGTTGCAGAAGAAGACACAGCTGTGCAGATGGAATAAGCATTCAGTGCACCTCCATAAATTTGAAAGTGCAACTACGTTAACGGACTAATGGTGCAAAAAAAGAAAAAATGGAAAGAGAAAAGGAATAAATGAAAAATGAAGGTAACGAGAAAGGCAGCAGGTATGAAAAAGGTAGGAGGACTAAGGGTGGCAGAAAAAAGTGAGGAAGTGATCTAGAGAAGAACTAAATAAGAGGATAGAAACAGTGGGTTTTCTATGGAAGCCGTTAAACCTATGGCCGGTTCAACTATAATGACACTGAGTTGTGGAATTCAAGTTTTTAACAGTAAAGTTAGTTTTACAGTTACTCATGGAAATACATGTGATTATTGGAAAAGATATGGCTATGCAATTAATATTAATGGTCCATTTTGGTTTTTAGGACAAGCAATTTGAGCTTCAGCATGTAAGGAAAATCCAGAGCTATTTTCTATATGTAAAAATGTGACATGGGAGAATACAGAATAAGGAGGTGGGGATGGCCAGGTGGGGAAAAATACATGTACTCATGTGCAGAAAGGACTTTATAGATGTAACAATACCAAAAAGCATTTGGTAACTATCGGTATTTCTAATTTAGATGTAGAATGTTATAATAGTGAAATGGATTATTATGGGACCTCTGTTTATAAAAGGATTATCCTATACTCCAGATGACTGACCTCTATGGTCCTAAATCTATTTTTGAGTTAATTCTGAGATTCTACTAAAAATGAAATACAAGATTCACACAATGCATGCCTTACATATGACACTTTCCCTAAACATCACACAGACACAGACACGCAAACACACACAAAATGCACTACAAACACACGCAAACTTCACTACTTAATAAAGCAGTGCCCTTAATCACCTCTCTCTCTCTTTATTTTTGAGATTCAGCGTTCAATTATCTAATTTTCAATGGTATGGGAAATGCTTCCATAATACTTTTAGTGAATGAGTAGAATATAACCCTCCATAGTTTTTACAATTCTGTGGAAATTAAGCATAGAGAAACAGTGGAAGCAGATATAGAATGCATAATGTTCACATTGCCTGTCTGGTAGGCAATGGATTAGAGGTGATTTTCATTTTTTCCTTAATGCTTCTATGCATTTTGCAAATTTTCTACAATTTGGAAATTACTTTTATAATATATCATTATTTAATGAGAATATATTGCTGGTGTTGTTATCCTTATCCAAGTGGAAAGGAAAGTGAAACCTCCATTTCATGCCACAGTGACTACTTCTTAGGGCTCTTTGACCTTAGTGCTCAGTGTGGGTTCTCAATTTTTATTTTATTTTCTTTTTGCCCAGCCCAAGATTTTATCCTAGAGGTGAATCAACAATGCCTCCAAGACAGATCAGTTCTCTCTAGCAGCCTTCGAGAAGGTTAGGCTTCAGTACTAATTTCACTTACAAAATGTGTACAGATTCAGACACACAGACTATTCTCTTCAAGCTACCATTCTACTATACTTTTAAAAATAAACCAACCCCATTTTAAGTATACCAACATGCTGGACCAAATTAAAAATCCATAGTCACAATAATTTAATTATATACATTACTACCTAAAAAACAAAAATGAGTCTCACACCCTTGTTGATCCAAAAATTGAAAATGGAAAACTTTGGTTCAGCTGTTTGGCTGAATTTTATTGATAAAATGGTTTTTAAAATGTACCTGATATCTAGCCCATATGAGCATTGCTTCATTGAGGAAGCTATCATCTTTTAAAGTATCTATAATATTCACTAAGGTGAAAGGGAAAAGAAGAGAGAGAAAAATCTTTAAGCCTCTAAGCGTTCAAACAATTATTTTACATTGTAATATTATTTATTAATTTAGGATTAATTAGTAGGCCTGTAAATTGATAAAACCAAGTAATATACATATATTTCTTTCTTTTTTCTAAGTTAGTCAGGGGAGAATGTTGCAAGACATCCTCTACTGTGGTGAAAGATTCATCCTCCCTCTGTCCTCACATATGCAGCAATGTCTTTTTGTTAAATTTTCCCCTTTAGGGAAGCTCTCAAATTTCATTTCAGCTGGATTTCATACATATAATATTTGAGAGAGCAAGGAGAAGGTGTATCTCCTGTAATTTTCCTTTAAGATATCCTTGGCTAAAAGCCCTGTGTTAAGTTATAGAATCAGAATCCCTGTATCTCAGACTCTGTATCACTCCTGAGAAAAATGTCTACTCCCGTAATGAGCCACACCTTCATCTGTTTCAGCGCCAAAGGTTGAGAAAGAGATGATTGTAAAATCATGGTAGGAGTTGAGATATATAGCTAAGGAGATGAATATGCTAACCTCCTGTATTCATATTACAGTCCCTGACGTCCGTTGCCCACTAAAGGCAGGTGGTCCATGTAGCCACCAACAAAGTCTCTGTGTATCAGCTTTCTCAAAGGATGGTTCACAGAAGAGTGACTATTCTATGATTTGGCTTTTTAAGCTAATGATGCATCAGATGACATGATGTTGACAAACAGGAATCGCTGGCAAATTCATTATATAAAAACATCCTATTCTTCTCTACATTTTTCTATAACTACTGCTACAGTTATATTAATAACTGGTAAAGGAGGATAAAAGGAGTGAACTCTTTTTAACCAGAGATTCATGAGATAAGGGTTTTTCTAAAGCGTCTAAAAGCAATGAGTTAAAAGCAATGAAAGTGACATGCCAATAGGTGATGTTCTCTTTTTGCTGTAAAGTCCTTCTCGTCCCTGAACTGGCCCATTGTTTCACTACCCTGGGGAAGAGGAATCACCAGGCAACCTTGAAAATGAATTGCTCTGCCCGGCTGCTGTGTCAGATGATCTAGACATTATGCATGTCTTTCCTTTTTAAGGAAACATGAAAACATCATTCTCTAGCATAAGGGAGAGATTTGGGTCAGTAAGTTCCTGTCTGGGCATTCTAGCCCCAGGTTTCATAAGCCTTTCTTCAGAAACCAAGGGGATGGCACGCTTCAGTAGTGGTGGAGTGTGTTCAGGACCGGGGCCTTGTGTTGTTGTATCTGCTCTGATATCAGTCCTCATTCCAAACCTGTCCTTAGGAAGTTTTCCTCCAGAATACGCACAAACTTATTTCATGTGGATGGGAGTTCCCCAGATCCTCAGCCTCTCTTAATGTGAATTCCAACATTGTAAGAGGGCAGGTGGGGAGTGACATTTATTCTGCCAGCAGACTATTACTGAATAACACACATTATCCCACATGAATGTTTGTGTGTGGATGTGGTTTGTGTGTGGATGTGTGTGCACGCCCACGTGTACACATGCATGGCTATCCCCACCTACTCCGGAGTGGTTCCAATAAAATATAAAAATATAAATGTTGCCACCTTTGTTTTCACACATTTCTTTTCATAAATATGAAGTCCAGCATATAGAAAGTAGCATAGAAATAACTCGTCATTATACTGGGAGAAGAGTGGACAGAAGAATGTGGGTCTCCAAATGTACTTTTGTAATTATAAGAAAATAAATAGAAATAGAAATAAATAACTCCTCCTCATAACATCAAGGGGACACGAGTTGGAAGAGTGTGAGTCTTCAAATGAACTCTTGTAATTATTTGTCCTCCGTAAATCATTATTTGAGCACATATTTGTCTTTCATGTTGACAAGGGATCCTTTGCTAAGTCAAATAGTTTGGGGAAGAGATTACAAACTTTTGCAGGTTTTTGACTCATTTTTTTTTTAAGTTCATGATTTAGTACCTGTGAAAGTAGGAGGCTGCTATCCTAGCAGGTTCCAAGATTGATTTCTTCAAGTTCATCCTTGCCAGCCTCATTTGACATGTACAAACACAATCAATATAGTTATACCACAGGTAATCACTCATTAGAAGGACTCCATCCATTCCAAGTGGTACGTGAATCAATTTATCATTTCATTTTCGTGCACGTCAGAATGGTGTGTTTACCTTGCAGTGGCATCATTTGAATAGACAAGGTTAATACCAACTTAATTTTACTTTAATGGTAACTTAAATGAAATCCTTTGATGAACATGGAGACCTGAATAGTATGCTGAGGAAATTCAATCAAAATTTGTCTCCAAACAGAACTGTGCTCTTGATGGATGGTCGTTCATACTATTTTATTTGGTCCCCTCCCTTTTATGTAGTCGAGTAGGAAACTAACACCCACGGGGCCTGAGGCATGTTGATGAAACTGACATTCACCACTGAACTGCATTTTCTTTTGGGCCAAGACTGTTGCAAGAAATGTCAGTTTTATCACCGAGGACTTTAATGTCCTATCTTTGCATAATATTACCGTGGAAAAAGAGCATGTGAATTGTTGTTCCTGTTGTCTCTTGGCTTACTTCTTCTCTGTGAAACTCCTTTCATTATTCAAGCAGGAGCCTTCATATTGTTAGCTAGAAGGCCTTCACTGGCTACACCAGGGAGAACAAGTCACCCCTCTGTGGCCCCATAGTACTTTCTCTGGGTCCCTCCCAAAACACACGTCACATTGTGTTAGAATTATCTGTTCAAGCGCCTGTATCCCCGACCAGACCCTGGTTCTCCTATTCCACAGTGGCTGAGCTATAGTCATATCTCTTGCAGGCACATACAAAGCTTAGTGTGCACACAAAAAACACCCTATTGATATTAAAACACATTCATAATTTAATACTGTACATGTTTTATCCTGTGGTGAAAATGCATTTTTTTCTCTTCTGTTATTTTTCTTGTATCCATATGGTCTGCTCATCAATGACAGCATTTGTTTTCAGGATCTGGGTCATGGGTCATCATTTGTGAAACCTTTTATCTTTTAAAAAGTGCATTCACAATAAATTAGCTCACTTAGAGCTAACATCAACCTGTAAAGACAGAAACTGTGATCCCAATTAGGAAAAAGCCAGAGAATAACGACAGAGTAGGTAATAGTGTATAGTTTACTTATGTACTGTGTTTCTCATTTACCCCTCCAATTCCATGTGATTGAAAATTTCTGTTTTTATTCATTGCTAATTCCTTAACACCCAGACAATCCCTGGGCATAGTAGATGCTCAATCAATATTTGTTGAATATGTTAATATACACATGAATGAACAAATATTACTATATTTTCATTAAAGCAAATCTCAGTCAGGCCTCCAGAGCTTCCTTCATTAATTTTCCCTGCTTTCCCTCTCATTGGTTGTTCTAAACCTCAACCATTCTGATCAGACCTTCTCCCCGCCTCACCTCCCTCCAGCTGACAACCTGGAAACACTTTGGCAGAGGACAGAGGCCTTTAGGCAAGAGCTCTCTCACCTTCTTGCCTCTACACATCAAGAGAGCCCTGTGACTTCATCTTCATTCTCTCCCCCACCCTCTTCAAGGCTGATTCTTCCAACTACACTCTATTTCATTCCTATCCAGCTTCTCCTGGACTTTTTCTCATATTCTGTCTCCCCATCTTAATCTATTACCTTTCTTCTGGCTCAGTTCTCAAATGCTGAACATGATGAAGTCACTCTTACTGTCTAAATTGTATTTCTCCTCCTGGTATCAGCCTCCCTCTCCCCCTCCACAGACAAGATTCTCCTACCTTTATGCTTGCTCTCTCCACAAGTTTAAATCTCATATGTCTGCCATCATCTTATCTGGTTTCTATCCTCACCAGTGCTGCCAAATCGATGATCTATGGTCTCTTAATTGCTAAAACTAATGGACACTTTTGAATTCTTATTTAGTTTTCTTAAGTCTTGGAATTTTTTTTTTTTTTTTTACCTTTTCCTGGATTTTTGAACATATTTTCTTTCATGATTCTCCTCTCTCTGTCTCTACCTCTGTTTTTCTGGCCATTATTCCATTATTCTTCCCCTTTTATATGTCCTTTAAAATGATAGTGCTTACTCATGTTTGTCCTTGATTCTCTATTGCTTTTTTTATATGATCACTTGACAATCTTATTTATTCCAGTAACTTTGTTGCCACATAAATGCTAGTGACTCATAAATCTAACTCTGATGACTTGCTTTACTTCTAAATTATGAATCACAAATTATGAATTTTCCAAAATTGAATTCATTATTTTCCCTGGAATCTGTTTACATTCTAAAATTTCATGTTCTATTTCAATGAGTCCTGCCATCAACACAGTAACCTAAAGCAGTTAATTCAGCCATTGTTCATCTTTCTCCCTTTTTCATGAGCTATATATAATTGGTTATTAATTCCTCTCAAATTATACTACTAAATAATTTTGATTTCTTACTTTTTCCCTCCATCCGGACTCCTGCTACTTTCATGCAAGCCTCTATCATCTCTTGTCTAGACTATTGCAAAGGTTCGTTGAGGGGTACCCCTAGATCTGGTCATTTTTGCCATCGATCTACCCTTCATATTGCTGCTGTAATTTTATTACTGATACAAAAACCCTTAATATAATATACCCCTGTTTTAATCTTTCAGTGCCTTTTTATCACCACAGAATAAATATTAAATTCCTTGGCCTGCTGTAATAAATTAAGATCTAGCATGTTCCCATTGCTTCATCACTTAGGAGTCATGGCTATTGCTTCCCTCACCCTCATTTCCTACTGTCTCAGTTACACCCGTTCCAAGCATACTAAATCATTTGAAGACCCCTACCCAACTCATGTCTTCATCCCTTTAAAAGTATTTTTAGTTAGTCTAGAAATCTCTTTACTTTCCAATCCCTCTTTCATCTGATAAGCTATTCTTCGCTTTTAAGACTCAATTGTCAACAACTCTGTTATCTTTCCCTGACTCTGACCAAGCATAACTGATGACTTCGTTCCTTGAAGATCTACTGTGATTTGTGTATCACCTTAAACTTCTTAAACCAATGACTGTAATTTTTCATCTTCATATTTCTAGTGTCTTACAAAGAACACATAGTAACTGATCAGTAAATTTTATTTGAATAAATTTAAAATACTTTATATTATAGTGTCAATGATGCCTTATTATTTATTTTCATGTATGATTACTCATTAGTAATTAGTATTAATTAGTAATTAGTGGATTAGTTTGACCTACTTGACCTGCTCTTCTTGTGTTACAAAAATCTTTCTAAAAAATGTTTGATTGTGATAAGAACAGTTAACATGAGACCTACCTCTCAGATTTGTAAGTGTATAATACAGTTTTAAAATATATAGGTATGACATTGTACAG
This sequence comes from Eubalaena glacialis, assembly GCF_028564815.1. Classification (NCBI taxonomy): domain Eukaryota; kingdom Metazoa; phylum Chordata; class Mammalia; order Artiodactyla; family Balaenidae; genus Eubalaena; species Eubalaena glacialis. The sequence goes on along the minus strand of NC_083722.1, from coordinate 18,741,740 downwards.
GAGACTGCTAGAATTTATTCATCTGCAGAACTGAAATTTTATACCCATCAATTAGCAACTCTTCATTTCCCCCTCCTCTCAGCTCCTGGAAACGCAATGCTCTTCTTTGCTTCCATGAGTTTGATTATTTTAGATTCCTCATATTAGTAGAATCATGCAGTATTTGTCCTTTGGTGACTGGCTTATTTCATTTAGCATAATGTCCTCCAGGTTCATCCATGTTGCGGCATATTGCAGGATTTTCTTTTTTTTGAAATCAGGATCTCACATAAGTGCTAGCATTTCCATGTTTATCCCAGCACTATTTACAATAGTCAAAATGTGAAAACAACCTAAATGTCCATCAGCAGATGAATGGACACAAAATGTGGTATATACATATTATGGAATATTATTTAGCCTTAAAAAAGAAGGGGATCCTGCAACATAAAAATCTTGTAAGAGGAAACACCATGAAAATTACGTAGTTGAATATGTAAAATTATGTTTTGAGGCATATAATAACTTGCTATTTTTTTCAGACAAAATTGAGCTCTTTAAAATTATAAATAAACCAATGAAATTGAGATGAATAAAGTCAAAAAGAACCAGCAACACACAGATTCATTTTTCAATAAAGTTCAGAAGGACATAAAAGATAGAGCAAAAAGGAAATTGGTAAACATCTTTCTGTTTGAGTTAATCTCATAGTGTTTGAAAAATGGCTGTGGGTATTTTGACAAACACCCTGCAGCCTATTTTACCCATCCTTGGTTTGATTTATTGTAATGCACACCTGAAAACTGGGACCCAGCAGGTCCGTGATCCTTCATATTCTTGTTATATGAAATTAAACTTCTGTAAAGCTCTAAACGAAGAGTTCTTAATACCCCAGCATTACCTGTATATATTACAAAACAATAATTCTGCAAATAAACCCCTAAGACTTCCAGAAGAGTGAAAGTATATTTAAATAAATTATAGGGCACAGTCAAAATTCACCTGGCTTATATTCTATTCATGACAAATGGTGAGAGAAACCTTGATATCAACTATACTCTTTTTCCTCACATAATGATAATATCGTTCTCATATTTTACCTAAAGCTTCAACTTCAGTATTGAAAGAAAAGAGCAAAACAACACATACCCCCTTATGTATCGCTGGAACAATGCTACCACACAAATATGGTGTACTTTTCTTTTTTTTTTTTTTTTAATTAATTAATTAATTAATTTATGGCTGTGTTGTGTCTTCGTTTCTGTGCGAGGGCTTTCTCTAGTTGTGGCAAGCAGGGGCCACTCTTCATCGCGGTGCACGGGCCTCTCACTATCGCGGCCTCTCTTGTTGCGGAGCACAGGCTCCAGACGCGCAGGCTCAGCAATTGTGGCTCACGGGCCCAGTTGCTCCGCGGCATGTGGGATCTTCCCAGACCAGGGCTCGAACCCGTGTCCCCTGCATTGGCAGGCAGATTCTTAACCACCGCGCCACCAGGGAAGCCCCCTGGTGTACTTTTCTTGATAGGAGAGCATGAGGAACTTATTGTGTCCTCTTCAAAATGACAGGAAGATGGGGTCATATTCCTACATTTTCTACTTATTCATTATGTGCCCTCTGTTACCTCATACACATTGCAACGAGGTAAAACCTGTTTCTAATATTTCAAGGCCTCGAGTTGCAGGTGGGGTAGGGAGCAAATGTATCTGTCGGAAATGTGATAGGGCTATCAAAAATATATGCAAGCAGCTACATAAACTGTGAAACTTAAGTTCATTCTGTTACATTGTAAAAATATAGCTTTTTCATGAAGATGAAAAAAGAAAAACTATGAGAAATATGGCATATAACTCAGCTAATCCCAACACCTCAATTTTGAATCTCTCTCTCTTGTCCCCTTGAGATTATTTATTAGTAATCTAATAAATAATTGTTGAGCACACAATTTTAGTAGTATTAAATTTTAGTGGTTCAGAACACACGACTTACAGTGAAAGAATCATGGGCTTGAGTTCTAGTCCGCACTTGCTTTTGTGGGACTGTGGACAATTTACAATCTGAACTCAAAGTCTCTTTAAGCTGGAAGTGCATGTAATAAAAAAACCGTCCTCATAAATATTGATATTTCATATGGTAGTGAATGTAAAGTGCTTAGTACATTGCAAAACACGTGGTAAATGTAACGTAAGCTCTAGATTACATATTATTACCAGAGAGATTCAGTTGTTAAGATAATTAACACCACCATTCTTTCAAGGCCAAAGTCAAGGTAGAGGTGATTCTGAGTATCACATAACGTAGCATATGCAGATGTTCCTTGTTACAGCCAAATTTCCATGGTCCATTGGTGAGGGAGTAGCAATACAAATGTATAGAAACTTAAAAGAGTTCTTCGGGCTTCCCTGGTGGCGCAGTGGTTGAGAATCTGCCTGCCAATGCAGGGGACACGGGTTCGAGCCCTGGTCTGGGAAGATCCCACATGCCGCGGAGCAACTGGGCCCGTGAGCCACAACTACTGAACCTGCGCGTCTGGAGCTTGTGCTCCGCAACAAGAGAGGCCGCGACAGTGAGAGGCCCGTGCACTGCGATGAAGAGTGGCCCCCGCTTGCCGCAACTAGAGAAAGCCCTCGCACAGAAACGAAGACCCAACACAGCCAAAAATAAATAAATAAATAAATAATTTTTAAAAAGAGTTCTTCAATAGAATATCGAAAAGACTTGAATTTGCAAGGAATCAACATGAGAGGGACAACTGCTGTGGGTTTGCAGAAATAGTGCAGATAAAATTAAGAGGGTCTGGATTTCCTTCTGAGCCTGTGGACACAGAGCTTGAGGTGTACAATTTAGTAACAGTTAATGCTTGGAAATTGGTTACGGACAAAGGGACTCAAAACTACAGGACAATCTGCTCTTAGGAAGTGGGAGAAAGTGAGTAGAAGAGAGCCAGAAAGTTTACTTACTTGAAGACTTTGTATTCAGTTTAGGGAGTTACTCAAATAAGTTTAGTGATTGAAGAACTAGAGGCAAAAGAACTCCCTGTGCAGGCGAAGGGACTGGTGACTTCGGAAAGAGTAGTTTCCCTGCAGCCATTCTCCTTGCCCAAAGGCAGAAAACCAGCAGGCCTAGGCTCCTCTGAAGACTCACCAGCCTCCCTGCTTCCACATATGCACATTAGTTGTGTTACTGTCTACTAATGTCTACTAGCTTCCTATCTCTTAGGGATAGAGGAAGAATTAATTGTATGAATTTTGTCAAGCATGCCAAGATCCCTAGAGATATGCAACATAAATGCCTTATGAGTGTTTACATTATTCCTTCAATTTGTTTTGTACCTGGTATGGGAGAGGAAGATAGATGCATTTGTCTAACAAACATTGATATTTCTTTTAAAATAAAATCAGATTTTAGACTCCATTCTTCAGATTTCGAGAAAAGATAATTCTTTTTAAAAAAGGTTTTTACTTTTTTCATGTCCTCATCAGTGATTTATATATGATATCCATATTTTTACTGCATATTCACATAGCTAATATATTTTCATCCTTGGAAAGAGCCATCACAACCATTCTGTCTCAAAATTATTTTTTGGTTCATGCACATGTGTTCTCTCCCTACCATCCTATAGTCTCCCGTCTCTTTTAAGAATATATAATAATGATATAAATTAACTTATTTACAAAACAGAAATAGACCCACAGACATAGAAAAGAAACTTATGGTTACCAAAGTGGAAAAGGGAGAGAGGGATAAATTAGGAGTTTGGGATTAACATATACACACTACTATATATAAAATAGATAACCAACAAAGACCTACTGTACAACACAGGGAACTATACTCAATATTTTGTGATAACCTATAAGGGAGAAGAATCTGAAAATGAATATATTATATATATATGTATATAATATATATATGTGTGTATATATAGGTATATAATATATATGTGTGTGTATATATATATATATAACTGAATCACTTTGCTGTACACCTGAAACTAACACAACATTGTAAATCAACTATACTTCAATAAAAACAAAATAAAGAAACTATCTGAAATAAAAGATTGGAAATACATAAAATAAACCCTATGAATTACTATTGGTTCTTAGAAAAACCATTAAGTTTTCTTTAGTGAAAGAATATATTTTATGCCCAGCTAATTAAGCCAGTGTAACGCCGTTAACCTCAGGTAAAGAACAATGGTAGCAAAATATTATAATAAGATGAACAGACGGCTGCCCAGTAGGTCCAGCTCCTCCCTACTGTAAGCACTCCATCCTGGTTCATTTTGAAGGCGCTCTTGTACACACAGAGGACATGCTTCTGCATATCTCTGTTAAGCTCTTCTATTTATAGGAAGGAAAACTTTCTGTAGCAGTATGCTGTGGATATTTTTCCCCTCAGAGCACCAATGAATTATTTAGTACTTGATTTGTCAAAGAAAAGCTTGGCTACACTACGGTGACAGAGTTATGCTCTAGAAATAGAATATTGTTTAAGAAATTATTGGTGCAAAAAAGGCAACTAAAGCGGAAGGCACAGTTGGTTTTCCAAATATATATACACAGCACTCACATTTATCATAATTCAAGGGCTTTATGGAAAAAATTCTAGCATGTTTTGCCTTTTTAAAACTGTCTTTATGTTTTATGTGCATCTGTTGGCTGGATTTTCCCCCAGTCCTTTTCTCTGTAGCCTGCTGTATTGATTTCTTTAAGGATCTCCTTTTGTCACTTATAGTCAAGAAAAGAATGTTTCTTTTACATTATCTCCTACTTCCTAGTACTTCTCAATCACATTTTGAATGGACTTATCTATATTTGTTCAATAACAAGTTTACTTTCTTTAATGTCTTTTTAAAAACTTTATTATTTGTTGTTTTAAAAAGTCATTTCTCCTCTCCCTCACGTCTTTTGAAAACTGACAGTTTTCATTGTTCAGCTTCTTTGTGTCCTCAGATCCCAATACACACAATCCTTGCTTTACCTGGTTGTGATATGCATGGATTTCAGTTATTTAGGTTTAGCAAATAACACCAGTACTTGAATGGCATATTCAAGTATCAACTACCACAGTATATAAACTGTAAGCAATTGCATGAAGTACAAACTTTGCTGATAGCTCTTCAGCCCATAGATCACTCGTATGTAAACAACAGATGAGCATCATTGGTAATGACCGATTGCATCACTTCTTTCAAAGTCTATTGATTGGTCCCTGCACAGCTATTGTTCGGTTCACACACAGACAGCAAAGCATGTAGCTGTGTTTCTTTCTTATCTCTCAGTGCTAAAACCAAGTGACAAGGTACAAATATTGGTACCGGAAGTTGGAAATTTGCCAACAAAAATGAAGGTTCAGTAAAGAAAAAAACATGATATTATTGGGAGTGAAATTTGAATCAAACATAAGTGATGTACTTGAAGACACAGATCCGAGGGATGTTGACCTTGCTGCTGTAGACTCTAGACTGTGGATAAGCTGCCTAGACTCTAGATACACAACCAGAAAAACTTCATGAAGGCAAACTCATTGATATAAATAAGAAAAGTGACTGTGATATAAAGGGTAAAAATGTCCCAGAGCAAATGACACCAACATAAAACTTCACAGAAAAGGAACTCAGAGCTATTTCCTGTTGCTGTAAGAGCAAAAGATAAAATGTTGAAAGCTGATGAAAACATAGAAACGAGTGTGATAATTTGCTAAAGCATAGAAAAGATGCTCGCTCCTTACTCCTTACTGTAATTTATACTATGAGAAGAAAGCAAGCACTGTTCAAATGACTCCTTTTTTTTTTTAACATATTTCAACAATTTAATAATAAATTCTATTACTCCCAGCACAGTAAAGGCAATACAGTGAAGCAAAAAGAAAATATATTAGGAGTCAGGAGCTACAGGTCTGAGTTTTGGTTTTGCCCCTAGTTTGTTACTTTAAGCTAATCACTCAACCTCTCAGGACCTCATCTAATTCATCTACAAAATGAAGTTTATTTGATTAACTCCTAAAGTAACTTCTCACACTATGTAGCTTTGTGTGTCTGCTCTTTCCAAGTTATCAGAGTCAGAGGCCTAGACCGGATCACATATGGTCTAGGTCCACTGCCTGTTTCTTGTAAGTAAAGTTTTATTGGCACACACCCACATATGTTACATACTGTCTATGGCTGCTTCACATTACAACAGAAACTATATGGCCCACGAAGCCTAACTTGATAAGCTTTTTACAAAGAACTAAAGCACTAATTTTCAGTGTTTCTAATGTGTGAAATTATAATGTAGTAAGTAAATATTAGTTTTACTGTTTTTTATTCCTCTAAATACTTATAACTGACATTGAGTTTTTAATGTTTTGACACAATTTTTAGAGGGAATAGAACAATTGTGTTTTTTCCCATTGCTTATCATGATCACATTGCATGGTTTCAGCTTGTACCGCCATTTATACAGCACCTCACTCTTGTGCAAAGCGAGGGCTGCCTGCACTTAAAAATTTAAAGAATAGAAAAGTTGTAGTTCTGTCAATTTAGTCTCTTAGATCGAGATATTTACCACACTTCCTGTATCTTAGTGTCGCATATACTTAATGGCACACTGGCTGATACAAATCTGGGTATGCCTTGTTTTGAAGCCATTTTGCAAACGTGTTCTTTGTAATTGATATTCCAGGGAATTCAAATCAAAAAAGTAACCATCCAGATGTCAAAATCATGATCCTTATGGAGAGTACAGTGTTTCCATTACTTTTTGGTTATTTTTATTGTAACAAATGAATGGTATTTTATTATGTAGGGTTTTTGTTTGTTTGTTTACTTGTTTTGGTTTTTTTTTTTAAGTTAGGGATGTTAACTATTCGTTGCTAAAGGTTCTCCTATGAACCAAATCCCTTGTTCTTCTTACTGTGTTTTTTTTTCCTAAAAAGCTACTGTTAAAAATAATAAAAATATTAAAATTAATAAATAAAATAAATAAGAATGCCATATGAAGACTACCTCTGCCAATTTTTTTTTTCAATATTGCAATTGGGATCATTATCCTGTTATAAAGCTTCTAGGTGTAATGTTTTCTTTTGGAGTTCAGGACCAGGGAAACCGAAACCTTTTTCTTTTCTATGAACAAGTTTGCACCTGTGTGTCTGTATGAGTTTCCTATTGTTGCTGTAATTAATAACAACAAACTTAGTGGCTTAGAACAACATAAATTATTTATCTCATGGTTCTGGAAGTCAGAAGTCCTACAACGAAGGTGTCGATGGGCCTCCATTCCTTCTGAAGAATCTCGGGGAGAATCTGTTTGCCTTTTCTAACTTCTAGAGACCTCTTTCTAGTCCTTGCATGTATCCCTCTGCATGTCAGAATCAGCAAAAGGGCCTTGAATTCTTATGCTGTCATTGCTTTTATTTTCTGCAGCTGGCGAAGTTTCTCTACTTTAAAGGACTCATTAGATCGGGCCCATCCAGACTATCCACATCTCAAGATCCTTAATCTTAATGACAACTGCAAAGTCCCTTTTGCCATGTAAGGTAACATGTGCTCAGGTTCCAAGAATTAGGGCCTGGGTATCTTTGGGGAACATTATCCTGCCTACCACAGTGTGTGACAATGAGAATGAGAAAACAGGTTTCTCCTGACTCCTAAAAACTTCAGAGCTACAAAATATATACTCAGTTGTCATCATTTCAAATTATGCTTTCCCTTCTTGACTTTTTCTCTGCCATTACCCCTTTACTATCTATTTTCTGATTTTATTGTGTTAAGTTCCTTAATGTACCTGTGCTATAACTATAGTTGTTTTATTTTTCCCATCACTAACAAGTAAATTCAACAAAAATAATATATGCAATGCCTGCTTAATACTGCAATCTTTTAATTTACCAAGTAGTGATATGAAAAGACAGAACTAACAACATATCCATTTTAACTCACACACAAAATGGAGGATGGACATGATCACAGAATAAGAGGCATTTCTTTCAAAGAAATTAGAATGGCAAACACAATCTTTAGCTATTTCTATCCTGTTATCTCTAGTTTTATTGAAATTAAAATACAGATAAAAAAGGTTGCATCTTGATTTAATATTTGCATAACTTTCTTCTTCATGTGAATACACTGGCTTGATCTATATTGAATAACGACACCTGAGGTCCAAACTGAATGACCAAAGTGTTTTGGTGTCTTATATTTATTCTGTTTCACATAGATAAACTGATGAAAATGGAAGCAACACACTACTACGTCACTGAATTTAGAATATTTGTTCTTCAAATAAATATTTAGTTGAGTCTTCCCTAAATTTTCCGGAGAGTTATGTATTGTGTAGATACCAATATATGAATGTTCGAAAATGGAAATTACAGGTGAGGATATAATTGCATTTCCTTGCAAAATGACTTCACATTTATGACTTAGTAAAGATCCCAGCCTAGTACTTTTCTGTTGAGGTGATTACAAAGGTATTAAAAATGACGTTTTTTTCTCTACCATTTATGATCTTCACACCCTCACACTTGTCTTTTTTTGGAGCAGCTGCCTGCCCTCACCTTTCAGAACCTGTTTTTCATGGCCTCTTGCTGAGTAGCAATAAACCAGGGAACCATGAGGTGGATTCTTGACCCAAGCTAGATCAACTGAATTCTTGCTCCCAGGAATTTAGAATTGGACCATGGAGAGATTGAGTCAGTTAGTTGGTGGCACTAAAGCTGGGAGCTCATGTAGGGATCGGGTTGGATTACTGTTTTCTGTCATGTGTATGAAGTAGCAGAAAAATATAGGCTTCAAAGAAAGAGATGAAGGAAGGGATTCTGAGGAGAGAAACAGCAATGATAGATCATGTGATCAAAGAGAGAAAGAATCAGCTGGGCTTCCTGGGGCCGCTCTGGTTTGTTTCTAGTGCCTGGTAAAATCCAGTATATTGTGATCTTGAGTTCCATGTGTCCTTTCTAATAAATTCCTATTTTAGATAGAGCAAGAATTTTTTTTTGTCATTTGCAACCCAAAGTCTTTTGAAGACTACTTATTCCATGTGAAATCTCCTATGACCCAAATTACGAAATAAAATATTTTGATGAATATGTTGGAGTCAATTAGGCATGTCTGATGTAACAAATATCTAATGAGTGCCTGTTAGGTGTCATACTCAGAACTGGGTCCTGGAGCTATAAAGATGAATAAGATGCGGTTCCTATCTGGTGAAGTATTTTTTTTCTGCAAGATGAATAAACGCAGATCCTGCTTTGGGTCAGACAAAAGAAACTCCCCTTTACTGATCATTTCTTATACTAAATAAATTTTCAGTATACAGTGTGTTTCCATGTTAATAAAGCTTGGATGTACTGCGGCAATTTTTATGATCATTCAGATCTGTCCAATTTTAATTTGACTTTTTATTTAAATAAAGTGGAATGGGCATCAGAAAGGAGTGATGGAAATGTGGTGAATTTAATCAGAAGGATCTCTCCTTGAGCATGATTTGTAAGAGTTCCATGAAATCCAGTTATACCTAGCTTTGAGAATAAAGAAAATATATTTCAGGGGAAAGGCCATGTGATGTAATTATGCTGTTTTCTCTGCCTTTGCTTTCTTTTTGAAGTATAGCACACTGGTTAGGAGCTGAAGCTTCCGAGACAGACTTACAGGTTTTGAATTCTGGTCTTAACATTTTCTCACTGAATGGTTTCAGCAAACTGATTACTTGCTCCTGTTTCCTCATTTTTAAAAAGAGGGTATAATAGTATTTACCCATGTAGTCATTTTGAAAATTAAATAAGATTTTAAAAATACAGAACTCTTAAAACAGTACCTGGTATATATTAGGTGTTGAAAACATAATAGATGCCTTTATTACGCTCTTTAAATACATACATAGAAACACACAGCACAGCTGTGCACACACATATACAAACATGTTCAGTCCAAGTAGAAAGAATCATGAGAATCTGATTTCATGATATTCTTTAAGGCCTAAAAGAGGAGACCAAATAAGTCGAAAATTACATGTACGTATAGTGATTAACTTATGTTCAGTATATTGGAGTTAATTATGGAAGCCATCTCTCAAAACATGAAAACAAAATTTGTATTCTTCTTTTTTAAAATTAATTTATTTATTTTTGGCTGCGTTGGGTCTTCGTTGCTGCACGAGGGCTTTCTCTAGTTGCGGCGAGCGGGGACTACTCTTTGTTGCGGTGCGCGGGCTTCTCATTGCGGTGGCTTCTCTTGTTGCGGAGCACGGGCTCTAGGTGCGCGAGCTTCAGTAGTTGCAGCGTGTGGGCTCAGTAGTTGTGGCTCGTGGGCTCTAGAACGCAGGCTCAGTAGTTGTGGTGAACGGGCTTAAATGCTCCGCGGCATGTGGGATCTTCCTGGACCAGGTCTCGAATCTGTGTCCCCTGCATTGGCAGGCGGATTCTTAACCACTGCGCCACCAGGGAAGTCCTGTATTCTTGTTTTATCCGGCTTTGCATTCAGTAAAAATCAGTTTTATTGTTATTAACTTGAACATTCATTTTCTCTAGTGTAATAATTAATGGCAAAGAAATGTTTCTTACCTTTTATTCATCAGAAGAAAAAGATGACTGGACTAGAATGAGTAAATACAAATTTATTTCTAACAATAGTAGTTTAGCTAGAAAAGTTATATGCTAAGTTATTCCTTCCCTGTGAAAGTTATACAAGTATAACTGAATTTATTTGATGGATTCGGGTTAAGTGAATGTGATATACATATTTATAAAACACAGTTGTATTATATACATAATTTATATATTTATACACAGATATATTCCATATATATGTAATGGAAAATGTACTGAGGAATAAATTTTGCACACAAATCATGCTGCGAGGTTTAAGCACCTTCTTCACAAAAATTAGAAAATAAGGTCCAGGAAATATACCTCAAAAATCAGAGGTAAACAAACTTAAGAGGTGCCTCTAGGTTTATTCAAGGTATTTACTTTATGAGAAAGGTTGGAACATTTCAACTACTAATTATATATGAAAATGATCATCCTTATAATGACCAATAAAACTTAACCCAGATACAATATTATACTGTTAATATCTTGCATTGTCCAAGGAAATACACCCTAGTGTTATCTTAACTTTCCCTCCTTGTATTAATCAAGTGTTGATGACCATGACTTAAGGCCTGAAAATATTATGGTAGAAAACCTTGGCAGAGGGAAAGCCAGATCGTACATGCATAGGGTTATTTATCATGCTGTCACTAAACCCTAGGGAAGTGTAGTTCCAGCTAATTTATTACAATGTTGTTTTCATTTTTTACTGGGCGCAGGAAAGACTTACACGGAGGCCATCGCACTGTGATCTGCACTCCAGCAGTACCAGTGACAACGCTACTTTACTTGCACATTTTTTATGGCACCTATTTTTTCCTGACTCTGCTCTCTTTCCCATAACATTTAAGAGCAGTCATTAAACTCAATAAAACCCAAGGGCTGTGTGAGTGTGGTGAGGACAGAGAGTGGAAGGTGAGGAGGTTGAAACAAATGAATGCTGCCCCAGAACAATATGCATGTTACTTGCAAATATGACTTGTTGGAGCCTCTAATGCCTTATGTAGGGTGACTCAATAAACACGACCTCCAAATGTTTTTGCTCTCCACCAAGATGAAAGAAGAAGGCAGAAAGTGATACTGAACTACTGGAATCGCTAACTCTTTCTTTTTCTAATATAAAAGCACATAAAAAAGGAACTCAGCGTAATGAAGAGTGACGGGTTGAAAGTCATGAGGCCTAAGGAAGTGAAGAATTTGTTTTAATCATGTGCAAACATTATATATGAGACTCCCTGTTTCTTTTTCTCTCATACAGTTAGAAAGTAGCTCATTTCAAATATTCATTTAGGATAAATCCTCCTCAAAGAAATGATAAACCAGGAATCGGTTAAGTTGTGGATATTTCCTGAGAACGTGTAATACATATATATATATAAAGACAACAACATCAAAGAGAAATGCATGCTGAATATTGAGCTCAGTTGCACAAAGAAAGCAAAACATGAAAATGTTCTTTATCCCTGAAGTGAGGTATACATGTTATGTCAGTGCTTTCTCACTTTACTACCCATATACTGATACAGACTTTATCCAAAGGAATGAGCATTTGCATGGGAGAGTGATGTTTTTGTTATCAAACACTCATCTTCTAAGAACTTGAAAAAATATTAATAATACATGTTGTGCGAATATAAGATATATTTATACATTTAGAAGTTGCTTTTACATCTGCTATTCTATTTAATCTGTCCAACAATGCCTTGAAACATAAGAAGGTGGCTTATCTTTTAACAGCTAAAGTAACTGAGAACAGAAAAGTTAAATGACCACTTGAAGTTACTACTCAATTTTCTACAGTCACAAATAGAACCCAGGTCTAAGATTACTAAATTGTGTATTGTACAGATATTGTAATAGGAAATTGGGTCTGTGCAGACCTTAGTTTCTCTTTTAATATTTCTAAATCAAGTATGTTAGCAGAGACAGAGACCTAAGATGGGAACTCCTAGGAAAAAGCAGAATTCCACCTTGCTAGGGTTATGCTGTCTAATATGGTAACGTGTGGCCACATGTGCCTCTTGAGCACTTAAAATGTGGTTAAACTAAATTGAGATGTGTTGTAAGGGTAAAATGCACATTAAATATCACAGACCCAGTACAAAAACAATGTAAAATATCTTTTTAATAATTTTACATTGATTACATGTTGAAATGATTTATGCTAGAGATATTGACTTAAATAAAACATATTACTAGATTTAATTTTATTTGTTTTGTTTGAACTTTTTTATATGAATATTTGAAAATATAAATTTATATCTGTGGCTCACAATATATTTCCATTGTATAAACACTGATGCAGATGATTCCCAAATATTTGGAATTTAAGCAAAATTACTTCTAAATAATTTATGGTCAAGAACAAAAATCACAAGAGATATTCAAAACGATTTCAAACGGAATGAATATGAGAATACAACATATCAAAAATTGTAGAATGATAATAAAACAATGCTTTGAAGGAAATTTATAGCTAGAAGTATATTTACTAGCAAAGAGGAAAAATGTAAAAACAACTATCTCAGTTTCTACTTTAAGAAGTGAGAAACGATACCAATTTTAGGAGGAGACAGAAAAACTTCCCAGCTCATTTTTATGAGGTTTGTGTAACTGTGAAACAAAGCCTGATAATGACAATTCAGGCAAAGAAAAGTATTTCAGGCTTTCAGATCAGAAAGTCTCATGATACAGCTGCAAAATTCTATAAGAAATAACAGCAAATCAAATCCCCCAATACGGAAAACAAGCATAATATATCATTCCCAGGGGGATTTACATCAGAAATGTATGGTTTGTTTAACATTATAAAAATAAATTGAAGTAATTCACCATATGAACAGAAGAGAAAAACCCTATGCTTATCTCAACTGATGCTTTAAGAAGCCCTAGATAAAATCCAACACCCATTTATAATAAAACCTCTCAGCAAATTACGGAATTAGGCAAACTTCCTTAATAGGAAGGACATTTATGAAAAACCTACAGCTAACTTTATAATAGTGAAATATCGGAAGTGCTTTCCCAAATTTGGTAAAAAGAGTGGATGTTTGCTCTTAGGCTTAAATAATGGAGAGAAATACTATATCCAAGGATCTGTAGACTCAATATTTTTAATATATCCCTTCTCTTCACATTTCTTTGCAGAAACATTGCAATCCCAATCAAAATTTCAGTGTGATTTTGGTAGAAATTGACAAGCTAATTCTAAAATCTACATCAAAATGTAAACAACCTAGAATAACTACAAGAATTGTTAAAGGAAGAACAAAATTGAGGGCTTTTCATACCTGATTTCAAAAGTTACTGCAGTGCTGCAATCATCGTGAGAGTGGGACAGTGGAGTCAGCATAGACAAAGAGATCAATGTAACAGACCTACAGACCACAAAGAGACCTACAGAACTAAATTATGGCCATAGCACCAATTCAATTTAGTGGGATATCTTTTAACAAACAGTACTGGGACAACTAGATATTTTTATGAAAGACAAGAACTATGAAGTGTGTATCACTTCATACACTAATTCAAGGAGAATCATAAACCTAACCATAAAAGCTGGAATAATAAAGCTCCTAGAAGGAAACATAGGAGAATATCCTCACAACATTGCAGTAAGTAAATTTTTTTAAAGATGCAAAAAGTACAAAAATGAAAAGGACATGAAAGGAAAATCTATCAATTGGACTTCATCAAAATCAAAATTCTCTGCTCACCAAAAGAGACTACAGATGAGGAAAAATAGTGTGTGTGTGTGTGTGTGTGTGTGTGTATCCAGAAAATATAGAACACTCCTACAGATCAATAATGAGAAAACAAGTGACTTGTGGTAGGCAAAATAATGAGTCCCCCAAAAGATATCCACTTCCTAATTTCTGGAACCTGTATGTTACTTTGCATGGCAAAATGAATGTGTGATAAAAATTAAGGATTTTGAGAGGAGGAGATTATTCTGGATTATCTGGGTGGGCTCAATCTAATCACCAGGGTTCTTAAAATCAAGAGAATCTTTTCAGTACTGAGTTCAGAGAGGAAGGGAGATGTGACTTCAAAGAATGGTCAGAGGGACACAACATTCCTGGCTTTGAAGATGGAGGAAGGACCATGAGATAGGGAATGTGAGCAGCCTCTAGAAGGTGGAACAGCAAAGAAAGGGATTCCCCCCTAGGGCCTCCAGAAGGGAACAAAACTCTGCAATACTTTGATTTTAGCCCAATGAGACCTGTGTCAGATTTCTAACCTACAGAGGTTAGAAAGGTAATAATTTGCATTGTTTTAAGTCACTAAGTTTTATGGTATTGATAATTTGTTATAGCAACAATAGAACACTAATACGCAATTCAATTAAAAATGGGCAAAGACTTGAAAAGATATGACACAAAAGATAAAGGAATAGCTAATTAGCATCTACAAAGGTGCTTGACTTTTATCCTTTAGGGAAATGCAAACTAAACCCAGAAGGAGATACCATTCTAAGCCCACTAGAATGAGTATTGTTACAAAATGAAACAAAACAGATAATATACAACATTGATGCCATGGATTAAATATTTGTGTTCCACCAAAATGTGTATGTAGAAGCCCTGATCCCTAATGTGATGATATTTGGTGGTGGAGCCCTTTGGGAGGTAATTAGGTCATGAGGGTAGAGCCCTCACGAACAGGATTAGTGCACTTATAAGAACAGACAGGGAAGATACATGTCAAGATACAGCAAGAAGGCATCGGTCTGCAAACCAGGAAGAGAGCTCTCACCAGACACTAAATGCTGGCCCCTTGATTTTGGACTTCCTAGCCTCCAGAACTGTGAGAAGTAAATGTTTGTTGTTTAATCCACTCAGTATATGGTATTTTCCATAGCAGCCCACAGTAAGATAATTGGCAAGAATGTGGAACAACTAGTAGGACTATCAAATGGCATCATCACATGTAGAACTCCTCAAACGTCCACAAAAAAGCTTGTACAAGGATTTGCATAGCAACCTTATTCATTGATTCCTAAAAAGTGGAAAATGCAATGCCATCAATGAGGGACTAAATAAACAAATTGTGGAAGAAGAACTACAATTCTGCAGCCTGTGGAAGGAAAACCACATTCACAGAAAGACAGACAAAATGAAAAGGCAGAGGATTTTGTACCAGATGAAGGAACAAGATAAAACCCCAGAAAAAAAAACTAAATGAAGTGGAGATAGGCACCCTTCCAGAAAAAGAATTCAGAATAATGAGAGTGAAGATGATCCAGGACCTTGGACAAAGAATGGAGGCAAAGATTGAGAAGATGCAAGAAATGTTTAACAAAGACCTAGAAGAATTAAAGAACAAATAAACAGAGATGAATAATACAATAACTGAAATGAAAAATACACTAGAAGGAATCAATAGCAGAATAACTGAGGCAGAAGAATGGATAAGTGACCTGGAAGACAGAATGGTGGAATTCACTGCCATGGCACAGAATAAAGAAAAAAGAATGAAAAGTAATGAAGACAGCCTAAGAGACCTCTGGGACAACATTAAATGCAACAACATTTGCATTATAGGGGTCCCAGAAGGAGAAGAGGGAGAGAAAGGACCCAAGAAAATATTTGAAGAGACTATAGCCGAAAACTTCCCTAACATGGGAAAGGAAAGAGCCACCCAAGTCCAGGAAGAGCAGAGAGTCCCAGGCAGGATAAACCCAAGGAGAAACATGCCGAGACACATAGTAATCAAACTGACAAAAATTAAAGACAAAGAAAAATTATTGACAGCAACAAGGGAAAAATGACAAATAACATACAAGGGAACTCCCATAAGGTTAAGAGCTGATTTCTCAGCAGAAACTCTACAAGCCAGAGGGGGTGGCACAATATATTTAAAGGGATGAAAGGCAAGAAACTACAACCAAGATTACACTACCTAGCAAGGATCTCATTCAGATTCGATGGAGAAATCAAAAGCTTTACAGACAAGCAAAAGCTAAGAGAATTCAGCACCACCAAACCAGCTCTACAACAAATGCTAAAGGAACTTCTCTAAGTGGGAAACACAAGAGAAGAAAAGGACCTACAAAAACAAACACATAACAATTAAGAAAATGTTAATAGGAACATACATAACGATAATTACCTTAAACGTGAATGGATTAAACGCTCCAACCGAAAGACAAAGGCTCGCTGAATGGATACAAAAACAAGACCCATATATATGCTGCCTACAAGAGACCCACTTGAGACCTA
The DNA here is from genome assembly GCF_028564815.1 of Eubalaena glacialis. Taxonomy (NCBI): domain Eukaryota; kingdom Metazoa; phylum Chordata; class Mammalia; order Artiodactyla; family Balaenidae; genus Eubalaena; species Eubalaena glacialis. The sequence continues at coordinate 18,724,962 of NC_083722.1, read as the reverse complement.
AGGACATACACAGACTGAAAGTGAGGGGATGGAAAAAGATATTCCATGCAAATGGAAATCAAAAGAAAGCTGGAGTAGTAATACTTATATCAGATAAAATAGACGTTAAAATAAAGAATGTTACAAGAGACAAGGAAGAAAGCTACATAATGATCAAGGGATCAATCCAAGAAGAAGATATAACAATTATAAATATGTATGCACCAAACATAGGAGCACCTCAATACATAAGGCAACTGCTAACAGCTATAAAAGAGGAAATCGACAGTAACACAATAATAGTGGGGGATTTTAACAACTCACTTACACCAATGGACAGATCATCCAGACAGAAAATTAATAAGGAAACACAAGCTTTAAATGACACAATAGACCAGATAGATTTAATTGATATTTATAGGACATTCCCTCCAAAAACAGCAGATTACACTTTCTTCTCAAGTGCACACAGGACATTCTCCAGGATAGATCACATCTTGGGTCACAAAACAAGCCTCGGTAAATTTAAGAAAATTGAAATCATATCAAGCATCTTTTCTGACCACAACGCTATGAGATTAGAAATCAATTACAGGGAAAAAAATGTAAAAAACCCAAACACATGGAAGCTCAAAAATACATTACTAAATAACCAAGACATCACTGAAGAAATCAAAGAGGAAATCAAAAAATACCTGGAGACAAATTACAAAGAAAACACAACAATCCAAAACCTATGGGATGCAGCAAAAGTAGTTCTAAGAGGGAAGTTTATAGCAATACAGTCCTACCTCAAGAAACAAGAAAAATCTCAAATAAACAATCTAACTTTACACCTAAAGGAACTAGAGAAAGAAGAACAAACAAAACCCAAAGTTAGTAGAAGGAAAGAAATCATAAAGATCAGAGCAGAAATAAATGAAAGAGAAACAAAGAAAACAATACCAAAATCAATAAAACTAAAAGCTGGTTCTTTGAGAAGATAAACAAAATTGATAAACCTTTAGCCAGACTCATCAAGAAAAAAAGGGAAAAGACTCAAATCAATAGAATTAGAAATGAAAAAGGAGAAGTTACAACTGACACTGCAGAAATACAAAGGATCATGAGAGATTATTACAAGCAACTATATGCCAATAAAATGGACAACCTGGAAGAAATGGACAAATTCTTAGAAAGGTATAACCTTCCAGGACTGAACCAGGAAGAAATAGAAAACATGAACAGACCAATCACAAGTAATGAAATTGAAACTGTGATTAAAAATCTTCCAACAAACAAAAGTCCAGGACCAGATGGCCTCACAGGTCAATTCTATCAAACATTTAGAGAAGAGCTAACACCCATCCTTCTCAAACTCTTCCAAAAAATTGCAGAGGAAGTAACACTCCCAAACTCATTCTATGAGGCCACCATTTCCCTGATACCAAAACCAGAAAAAGATACTACAAGAAAAGAAAATTACAGACCAATATCACTGATGAATATAGATGCAACAATCCTCAACAAAATATTAGCAAACAGAATCCAACAACACATTAACAGGATCATACACCATGATCAAGTGGGATTTATCCCAGGGATGCAAGGATTCTTCAATATACACAAATCAATCAATGTTAATACACCATATTAACAAATTGAAGAATAAAAACCATATGATCATCTCAATAGATGCAGAAAAAGCTTTTGACAAAATTTAACACCCATTTATGATAAAAACTCACCAGAAAATGGTCATAGAGGGAACCTACGTCAACATAATAAAGGCCATATACGAGAAACCCACAGCAAACATCATTCTCAATGGTGAAAAACTGAAAGCATTTCCTCTAAGATCAGGAACAAGACAAGGATGTCCACTCTCGCCACTATTATTCAACATAGTTTTGGAAGTCCTAGCCACAGCAATCAGAGAAGAACAAGAAATAAAAAGAATACAAATTGGAAAAAAAGAAGTAAAACTGTCCCTGTTCGCAGATGACATGATACTATACATAGAGAATCCTAAAGATGCCACCAGAAAACTACTAGAGCTAATCAATAAATTTGGCAAAGTTGCAGGATACAAAATTAATGCACAGAAATCTCTTGCATTCCTATACACTAAGAATGAATGATCAGAAAGAGAAATTAAGGAACGATCCCATTCACCATTGCAACAAAAAGAATAAAATACCGAGGAATAAACCTACCTAAGGAGGTAAAAGACCTGTACTCAGAAAACTGTAAGACACTGATGAAAGAAATCAAAGATGACACAAACAGATGGAGAGATATACCATGTTCTTTGATTGGGAGAATCAATATTGTGAAAATGACTATGCTACCCAAAGCAATCTACAGATTCACTACGATCCCTATCAAATTACCAGTGGCATTTTTTACAGAACTAGAACGAAAAATCTTAAAATTTGTATGGAGAACGAAAAGACCCCGAATAGCCAAAGCAATCTTGAGAAAGAAAAATGGATCTGGAGGAATCATACTCCCTGACTTCAGACTATACTACAACGCTACAGTAATCAAGACAGTATGGTACTGGCACAAAAACAGAAATATAGATCAATGGAACAGGATAGAAAGCCCAGAGATAAACCCATGCACATATGGTCAACTAATCTATGACAAAGGAGGCAAGGATATACAGTGGAGAAAAGACAGTCTCTTCAATAAGTGGTGCTGGGAAAACTGGACAGCTACATGTAAAAGAATGAAATTAGAACACTCCCTAACACCATACACAAAAATAAACTCAAAATGGATTAGAGACCTAAATGTAAGGCCAGACACTATAAAACTCTTAGAGGAAAACATAGGAAGAACACTCTTTGGCATAAATCACAGCAAGATTTTTTTTGATCCACCTCCTAGAGTAATGGAAACAAAAACAAAAATAAACAAATGGGACCTAATGGAACTTAAAAGCTTTTGCAAAGCAAATGAAACTACAAACAAAACGAAAAGACAACCCTCAGAATGAGAGAAAATATTTGCAAATGAATCAACGGACAAAGGATTAATCTCCAATATATATAAACAGCTCATGCAGCTCAATATTAAAAAAACAAACAACCCAATCAAAAAATGGCAGAAGACCTCAATAGACATTTCTCCAAAGAACACATACAGATGGCCAAGAAGCACATGAAAAGCTGCTCAGCATCACTGATTATTAGAGAAATGCAAATCAAAACTACAATGAGGTAACACTTCACACCAGTTAGAATGGGCATCATAAGAAAATGTACAAACAACAAATGCTGGAGAGGGTGTTGAGAAAAGGGAACCCTCTTGCACTGTTGGTGCGAATGTAAATTGATACAGCCACTATGGAGAACAGTATGGAGGTTCCTTAGAAAACTAAAAATAGACCTACCATACGACCCAGCAATCCCACTACTGGGCATATACCCAGAGAAAGCCATAATTCAAAAAGAGTCATGCACCCCAATGTTCATTGCAGCACTATTTACAATAGCCAGGTCATGGAAGCAACCTAAATGCCCATCGACAGACGAATGGATAAAGAAGAAGTGGTACATATATACAATGGAATATAACTCAGCTATAAAAAGGAACAAAATTGGGTCATTTGTAGAGACGTGGATGGATCTAGAGACTGTCATACAGTGTGAAGTAAGTCAGAAAGAGAAAAACAAATATCGTATATTAACGCATATATGTGGAACCTAGAAAAATGGTACAGATGAACCGGTTTGCAGGGCAGAAATAGAGACACAGATGTAGAGAACAAACGTATGGACACCAACAGGGGAAAGTGGCGGGGGGGGGGTGGGGGTGGGATGAATTGGGAGATTGGGATTGACATGTATACGCTAATATGTATAAAATAGATAACTAATAAGAACCTGCTGTATAAAAAAATAAATAAAATAAAATTCAAAATTCAAAAAAAACCCAGAAAAACAAATTGTGGCATATTCCAACAAAAAAATATATTACCCAACCATAAAAAGAAATGTACAACTGATGCACATAAAAACAGGGATGAACTTCAAAAACACGTTGAGTGAAAAAAAGTCATACATTGGAGTATATATTTTTATTACATTTATATTGTTATAAAGCAGACTAACAAATTTAAGTTAATCTCTCAATATTATGTGATAGAAATCATAAAGTGTTTGCCTTGCATTTGAGAGAATTGATGAGAAAGAGACTTTAGGAAATTTTCTAGGGTGATGGTAATAATCATTTCTTGTTTAGAATGATGATTTCACTTGTATATAAAACAGACAACACTCCTTGAACTGAAAACTTAAGGTCTGTGCATTTCATTTTATATCAATTACACTTTAATACTCTAGTCTTGCACGGGGATATTTGGACCGTACACATTGCCTCCGTCCTCTGCTGCATCCCTCTCACTCCCTGCCCTGTGGCTCCTCTGATATAAAGGGGGCGGGACACTGTTGGGACTTGCTCTGCTCTCAGCATGTGCAACCCAGGAGTGATTGCCGTTTGCATCATTGTCCATGGAGGGATGGAATTTCATTCTCCAGGCATAGAGATAAGAGATCTGGTCTGTTAGTGTCCTCAGAAGCTTCTGTTGGGATTGGGTGACTAACGCAGAAACTCACCCGTGTGTTGTTTTTTCCTGCTAGCTCTTTTACTTCACTCTCTGCATCCTTGCTTCCTTGCAGCACACTCCCAAATAAACTAACTGCATACAAGAATTTGACTCCTGCTCTGCTTGGGGAAAAGCCAGGCTAAGATGTCATTGTATTAAATGTATCTCTTAGTCCCTGGTAATATATATATATATATATATTTTCTTAATACTGATTCTTTCTTTAGCTATAGTATTTTCAATAAAGTGATTGCCCTCATAGTATAACATTTATGTAGAATAACTTGATTAAAACATTTTGTGTCTTTCAACATATATAATATTAACAGTTATAATCGCTAACAGTTTTTTAAAGGTCAGATTTAATTCAGCATGCTTTATATTTTAGCTTGTTAGAGTAACAGCAGAAATGTTTGTTCTTTCCAATGGTATTCCTTTGATACTGGCAAATATCCCATATATCACATTATTTTGTTCAGGTCCTGATTCATTATTATATATACCTTGAGTATTCCTTTCATATTTACATATTAAAGTCAATAATACAGTTTACATCTTCAGATTCCTTAGCTATAATATCTACCAATTTAAAACGCAAGAGTTTTAAAGTTAAAAGCTTCATGGCTAAAATTTACAAGAACACATTCAAATAATATTTAATTCCTTCAGGCCAGGCAGGTATGATGTCAATTTTGTGAAGTAGCTCAGTGTGCTTCCATTTTTGTCTCTTTATGAACATTTATTTCCCTAAAGATGTCACTTCTGCATTGAGAACAACTCCCATTCAGCTGGGCTTTATATTTCCTCACTGCTGTATATTCGAAAGAAGAAAGGTTCTGGAGTCTAAGAAAGAGAAATTGGTTCTCCGCCCCACCACCTGCCGGATATGCATCCGTTGAGTACATCTCAACTATTTTGCACTTTAGTTTCCTCATTGGGGCAGATTGAATTTCCCCCAAATGTCACAGCAATATTTCTGTTCTCTCATACTCTTCCAGAACTTTGCTACTCCCTATGAAGAGGTGAAGCCTCCTTTCCCCCTCCCCTTCTCCTGGTTGAACCCAGGCAGGCTTCTGACTTTTCCATTAAATAGAGCATGGTACGAATACAATACATGACTTGCACAGCTAGATTAGAAAGGGCAATATGACTTCCTCTTGGCTCTCTCTGTTTCTCTTGGAATGTTTGCCCTTGAAATCCAGCCATTATCCTGATAGGAAGCCCAGACTAGTTCACTTAGAGAGGTCAAATGGAGAGGCCCACAGGGAGAGGAACCCAGGCTCCTGGCCCACAGTCAACATTAACAGCCGGACACTGAGTGAATGAGCCTTCAGATGATTTGATGATTTTTTTTTTTTTTTTTTTGGCCGTTCTCTGCATTTTGCAGGATCTTAGTTCTCTAACCAGGGATTGAAACTAGGCCACCGCAGTGAAAGTGCCCAAGTCCTAATCACTGGACCCCACCAGGGAATTCGCAAGCCTTCCGATGATTCTAATTCCAGCCTTGGGTCTTCCACTGAGGCACACATAATGGAGCGGAGGAAGTTATCTCTGCTGTATCTTGTCTGAACTCCGGAACCACACAATCCATGAGCATAAGAAATGGTTACTTTATGACATTAAATTTGGGGATAGTTTGTTATGCAGCCACAGTAACTGGAAGAGATTTTGGCGCATGGAAATACCAAGGTGTCTGCCGTTACAAAACCTAAAAGTATGGCGTGGTTGGGAGCTAAGTGGCATCCCGAAGTTGGAAGGACCTTGGAGAGTCTGCCCTGTCTTTTCCTACTCACAGCCCAGAATAATAACCGAGAACTCACAAGAGTCCTGGTTGTGATCATGTCTTGAAGTGCTTCCTAACTTGGTGGTAGATCGGAAGATGGAAGTTTGGACGTTATGTAATGGTTACTGGGAAAACAGCATTCTCATTGACAGCATTAGTGCTAAGATCCCACTTTAATGTATTTCCCATTCCGCTGTTCCCTGACTTGTCTACTTTTGGTACTGAGTTATAGTTTCAACAAAGACAGGAGAAATTACATTAATGCTCTAAACTAATCCTTATTTTGAAAAAAATGAACATGATCTTTTGGATGTTTTCACAAATGAAAAGAGATCTCTCCCCATATGTGACGCTACCACATTCCCAATAAATATTTTCAACTCTTTAAAGTCCCTTTTGTTCACTTATCCTTTAAACACATCTACTTCAATCCCAGAGTTTATAGGAAGAAAATAGCTGACAGGGATATAATATAATTTATTACTTTTACCACTTTCTGCAGCTTTAAATATTTCATTTTTCTTTCTATCTAGGTAGTAACTCATCCTGACTGTTCCATCTTTGCAAGTTGAAGAAGCAATGGATACAAAATTCCCACAGACTCTCAGTTCCTGGATCCTAGCCTGGTGAAAAGGTTAGCTGAAAGGGACGTTATTATGATGCTAGCAATAATTCAAGTTTGTGAGCACTGTCTCTTTTTTTATTGCCCTCTTTTGTTTTGATTTCTTCCATCCTTTTCCCTGTCCCTGAAGTAAAAATGCAATTGCCAAACTGAGTACAGGTAAAGATAACATGGTTCAAGGAGCACCCAGATGATGCCTCCTGTCTTCCAAATAAACCAAACAACAATAGCCCAGAGAGATTTATCATTGCACTTGGTAAAAACCCCTTTGGCTTTCTTATTTATTTATTTATTTATTTACTTATTTATTTATATTATGGCTACCCCACCCCCTCACCCTCTTCTTTACATTTTGCGGCTGCTGGTTCCTGTTTATCATTTATTTAGGGGGTACATTTTCATCCATTCGAAAAAAGTGACACCACATCTGTTTCAAGTGACAGCTTCCAAATAGGCTAGTCTATCCTGATTAAATGCATAGGGAGTTTCTTTTCTTTTTCCTTAAAAAATAATTATTCAGATAGACTAGTGGGGAGGTGGACCTCGGAACATATTAGTCTTTTACTTGTCACAGTTAAAATTTAGTTAAGGTTCAAAGACTTATTGATTGGGGAGATTCTATATTTCTGAAAATCTTTGCTTAATTGTCTGAAAAGTGAGAGTTACATTTACCAAGGCAATCATTCAGTAAACAAAGGTCACAATGAGCTATTTGGTGGGTTATAATCTTACCCTTAAATAAAACATAAACAGATCATTGGTCAAGCTATGACCAATAATGTGTGAATAAGTCAAGTGAATATTAAAAATTAACAGGGTACAGATTTTGGCAAATATGTATTCTCATTCAAGCAGACTTGAAGAGCATAGTAGTAAAAATGGAGAGCATGGTAGCAATAATTGCTTATGCCTTTAAAAACTAAAATATAAGGACTTCCTCCTCATATGGAATTATATTAATTAGTTAACAATGCTGAGAAAATAAGATTAAAAAACAGTCTTACCTCTGTGCATTTAATGGTTAAACTTTTGTTTAAAAAATCAAAATTAAAAAATTGCAAATATCAGCTGAGAATGGGTACATCTTTCATGATGTCAGATGCTTCTACCTGGTTAGTCTCCTCTGTATCGGGAACAATAGTAATTTGGACAAAGGCAACTCTTTAGGGCCATCGACCTTCTTGTCTCTCCTTCATGCCTGAGGAGAATTGTGTAATCTGCATCACTGGATATATCAGTGGCATTGTTTTTTTGAATTGTTTGCATTTGTTTTTCCACCTTTAATAATTGGCTGTTACAACAGACAGTCCAAGATGTCCGTCTCAAGCCACTATCTGAAATGTCTAAAGACTCATGGAGTCATATTCAATTTAAAGACCTGTTTTCAAAAATGAGAAGAGAAGGAGAAAATGAAATTGGAATCAATGACAGTGGTCTTGCTTACACAGCTCCCATCCTGGTGCTGTGTGTGGGGCAGTGTGCACTACATTGCCCTTGGCAGCCCAGATCTCTGCACAGGCCCTGGTGGTGCTGCAGAATTGAGTGAGAGAAATAGATCTTTTGGTTCACACTTAGGCTTGGCTGGTATCTCCCAAACATGATCCTGTGGTAGGGTAGCTGAGCCCTCTGTTTGTACCAGCTTCAGACACACCCTGTTATCAAGTCTTCTCCATGAAATTCCAGAGCCTGTTAGAAAACCCAGATGGCTCTGCTCTCCTCACAGTGAGTTCTTCTCTGGGACCTTTACTGTTCTTTCCTGCCCCTAGATTTCAGTCATGGCCACCCCAAACCAGTCACCAAATCTCAGAGTCAGTTTTAAAGCTTCCTTCCCAGAAGGTCCCCTGAATCCAAAGAAAAACTACCTTGTACCTGCTGAGAGCTATGCCACCTAAGGACAGTTAGGAATGGTGACATTGGCTAAGCTACAGAAAAGTGACGCCTTACAGATTTACATTAATTAAAAAAGATCATTCAGCAGGTTTAGAATGAATCAAAAAAAATTTGCACACAAATGACCTTTTATCTATGATGCTAAACAGAGAGTCACTGGCAGGATTTTGAAGGCTCACCTTTACCAGGAGACCTACTTCATTGACCTGGTAAAGTTTTGGTTACATTATTTCATTTTACTGTCAAGAGCCCAAATATGTGATATAGACAGATGTTCCTCTTCGAATAGACTCCAACCTCACAAATTTAAAAAAAAAATCAATATATGAGATAGCGTATACAACTACAAATATAGTAAATACAGTGTGAACCAAATAGAAAAGTAAATCATTAGAAAAAGAAAATGGAAAAAAATACAATAAATGTTAGTAGCAACCACTTAGTTGTGAGATAATGCATTAATCCTCTTTATTATTATTCTCAGAAATGAATGTGTTTTAAATTAGAAAAATAATAATTTGGAAATCAACACTCAAAAGTATAATTGTGGTTTTTCTTTATTGTGGTGTTTTTGAAAGCAGAAGTAATATAAATCTCAAAAATAAGAAATTACATGGTCTAAAATATAGAACTCTAAGGTTTGTTATATTGCTCCCTGGTGTTACTTTTTTAGGAGCCTCTCTCTGCAAATAGATGAAAATTTTTACTTTAATGAGAAAAAGAAGGTAGTTGCCCTTCACATAGTTCTTCTCAAATATTCTTAGCTTGTATTTACCCTCAGATATGAATATGTCACCCATTAATTTATGTCAAACTTCTTAAATTTATATTTTCAGCCTATAAGTCTTTAGATGGAAATGTGTTCTCAGTTTTTTACTTGCAACTATGTGAAATTTTACAGACCCTAAAATTACCTCCTTTGCTGTGTCGCAAATGTTTTTAGTATTCTTGGCTTTGGAACCCTCCATAATGTTTTGTGTTGCTCTTATGATGTCACTTCGTCTTTGACTTTCCAAAATCATAGGTCTTGCTTTCATTTTTCAGTGCAATTTCCTATTGCTCAAATTCCTTCATAATTTTACTTGCCTTCTCTAGGACTGTTAAACCTCCCTAGTAGGAGTGCTGACCAGACCTGTGTAAGAAGTGTTTGTCCACTGTGTCTTTCTCATTTTTTTCAAATTTGGGTAAGAGAGTACATCTGGTATTATTTCTAATGCCTCTCTTAAAAATGCCTCAGTGAAAAAATTCAAGTTGATTTTTTCCCAGATGCTTCCTGTCCCATGAGAATCTACAAACCGAAGTGGCGGCCCATAATGCATTGCCTCGGCAGGTAGGCGGGTGGGGTGATCCAGGGCAGCTGCAGTGGCTCTGGGAGCTGGGGACTGAGTGCAGGTAATAGAAGCATCATTGTTCCTCAGAGCCTCTTCAAGTGTCTTCTGTCATTCCCTTGGTGTTGTTAGTCCATTTGCAGAGTGACATTGGTGTTAGAGCATGGCATTTAATAAAGAAATCGATCCTATATAGAAGCTTCATCTTCATGGACAAGATTAGAGAATACTAATCCAAGCAATAGGCATCTGGAGGATCTGTTGACATTGGCCCGGAGTATCAGCCAGAGGTGGAGAGGGAGCTTTTTTAAGCTTAAGCAGGTGTACAGTAAGGGAGACATGCCTACATTTCCTAACTTCGTATTTGAAGAAGACCCCAATTTTGAAATCGTGGAAAACCGCCTGTATTGAAGATATAATGTAGTTAATCTGGTAATTTGTCCAAGATAGGTTGTACAACTAATCAGAAGTATCAACTTAAACATACATTTCACGACTGTCAAATGCTCTTTTAATTCTGATTCCAAATAGATTACTGGGTCACACTGGGTGTAACAAAAAAAGTGAAAGAAAATAAAAGATTTATAGACGGGTTTTGACATCATAATTCTGCTTCCCAAATGCCCCCTTCTGCTTTCATTTTCTATCCAATTAAATAAACAATCTGGACAGGGCTTGAGAAAGTGAGAGAGACAGAAAAACAATCCAGGTAATTTCTGAGCAATTTCAAAATGTTAACAGTATTTTCCCATTGATAAACTGGTATTTTGCAGATGCTTAATTTCTAATTAGCACTGGTCCCCAATGGCTTTACCCAACCTATCGTTTATATGCCAACAAACAACTAAATGTGTCTAAATGTGTTTGTTGGCCTCAGTATTTTAGGTTATCCTGGAGTGGATAATTTTATGGAGAGATTAAGATTAAGAACTTCATATTTAATCATTTTATTTGGCATATATATATGTATATATATACAGTTGTTGCTGAACTGTAGCAAATGAATTAACTTTGTAAATTGAATTATCTTTTGATAAAGATAATCAGTTGATGCTAAAATCATTGGGTAAATGATGTTAGGATACTGCATATTCACTGGGTTTAAAAATATCACTCACAATTTTTTATGGAGATTTTTTTCTTTATTGAGAAATTTAAGACTTGGGTACATCAAATAAAACCAATTTCTGGGGATTTATTATAAATTGAATGGATACCTTTACAATGGACAGATCTTGTAGTGACACCTTAACCAAGTGATCAAATTTATCTTCACCAACAGGGAAATAAAACTTAAGTGCCATGTGATGTAAGGCAATACAAACAAACAAACAAAAAATACACAACATCCCCTATATGGTGTTTTCGTCAAAAAAAAAGTTAGTATAAATGTAGTCAGTCATGAGAAAACAGTCAAAGAGAACCAGACTATGGGAAAATCTGCATGAAAGTTGGCCTGAAGTCTTCAAAAAATTCATGTCATGTCTCAACACTGTGGAATAACATAGATATAGTTAAATTAATTTTAATGGTGTTTTCTTTGTACTGTGGGTTTGTAGGAAAATGTTCTTATTCTCAAGAAATGCATAATAAAGTATTTAGAGGTGAATTGTCATCATGTCTGCAAATTACTTCCAAATGGTTGGCCTCCACCATTAACAACAAAAGTATTAAAACATACAGAGAGAAGGAAAGCAATAATGGCAAAATATTCGTTATTAGTGAAAATAGTGAAGGGCAGATGAATGTTCATTGTGCTGTATTTCAACTTTGCATTTAGTAGATGCTGAATGATATCTCCTACCCATAGCTGAAAGATTTGAAAACAGATGAGCTGAAACCAGCTAAGGGACACTTAATTCCTTTCAGGGTTTCTCAGGGAGCTGTGTGTGCAATTCATTTACAGCCAGGTGTCTATTAATGGCTTCAGATTGTTTAGCGGGTAAGCACCAAATAGATATGGCAGTGAGACATCTGGGAGTGAAATTTGTAGCATATGTGACTATAAAACTATGAATATAAATGCACATGGGTGGATAAGAGAGAGAATATGTATGTATATATCAGTATATGATGTTTATAACCATAGTAAATTTAGAAAGAGCTATTTATAATTAAGGACATATTGAATAGCTTTAGATCATCTATAAGAATGTGCACATTCGTACCCGTTCATGATTTCCAAAGGCAGGGGAATGACAGGAAAATCAATACCACTCTAGTTGATTATAAGAGTCTGGAAAGATTAGCTTGAACGTTTTCACAGACTAAATGACAATATAGCAAATCAAAAACGCTGAGGTCAAATAAAAGGCAACCCTAATTCCCACACCTTTGTGAACAGTGCTGAGATCATTTCTCGGGCACGTCATAGAACCAGCAAACATGGATGCTTGCTTGCATATTTCACCTCTTTATGGCACAGGAAGCTCCTGTCCTATTTACCTCAATCCCTCTGTAAGACCAGCAAAAGAAATGGTTCTTTTATTTTCCAGTTCATTTCCTATTTCAATTTATTGTATAAGAAAAACCTTGATATTATGAAGTACCAGCACAAGAATTAAAATCAACTTGAAATTTCTTTGGATAAAGGAAGAGTGATTGCCTTGGCCATCTGTTAAATATTTTCGAATAGGTCTGTTAGATTATTAAATCTGCCCTTGTCTTTCCTTATAGCTTTATCAGCTTTAAAGGTCAATTGTGATGGTGTTTATTAAAGAAAAGGACAAGGGAATTTGCTTCACCTTTAAATCTTTCACATACTTTGCATTAAGCTATCTTCTCAAGACATATAACCCATTAAAGCAAATCTGGTTACAATTGTGGATTACAAAGCTTGTATAGTTTTTCTTCATTACAGAAGGATTTGTTTTCCTTTTAATTACTACAGGTTAAAGTATGAGTATAATTGAAAATTGAGAAAAATATTAAGTAGGTGTATCTTGAATCTGTTTCAATCACTAACCAGCAATGATATCCTTCCTTAAGCATCAGTTAGCCAAAAAGACACTTCAGAATTTTACAGATATTAAATATCACTCAATCAAGCCCAAACACAAACATAGAATATGCATCCTAATGAATGTTACCTTTCAAAGTGGAAAAATGAATCATTTTAATTTATTGAGTGCTTTGTATGTCCCAGGCTCAATACTATGCTTTTCTAAGTAAATTACTTCTAACCCAAAAGAAAACTCTAACATTTAGGTATATATTTCAGGTGGTTCAAAGCATTTCTGGAAATTATTTTGGGGGGGAATTAAGTTAGATACATTGGCAAAGGAGACTGAGAAACAATGCCCAGAGACATAGGCAAACGTCCAGGAGAAAGTGGCACGGTGAGAGTGAAAAACAGAGAAAGATTTCCAGAAGTCACGAATGCGAACTGGGTCAAATGCTGCTGAGAGAGTAAGATGATCCTGGCCTAGATCCACTGGACTTACTGTCATAAGCGTCATAGGTGGCCAATTTGGAGGAATGGTGAGGACAAGAGCCAGACTAGAGTTGCTTGAGGAGTGAAGAGACAGAGTTGGTTTCAATATTGAGAACTTCCTATCTTTCAGAACTGACAATGAAATGGACTACTTAGGAGATAATGTGTTTCCAGTCAACAGAAATGCTCAAGGTGATTTTCAGTTTTTAAGGATGTTATAACATGGATTTAAGCTCCTGTGGGGAGGTGAAAAAGGAGATGCTATTTTTAATATCTGAATTCTTTGGAGAAACGGCCACTTTATGCGAACTAGAGAAGACTTAGGGATTATGTTTATATTCCTATACATTTCCATCAGAACTTCTTGTTCTTTAAATACTAAATTAGCAGTTACAGATTAAGATTGAGATATACAGATTCTGAGAACCTCCTGTGAGTTTAAACAAACTAAACTCCTGGCTAATTAGAAGGCAAAAAGAATAAGAAATGTCTGAGAAATTATAACAGAAACATTATCCCTCAAAATTATTAGGAAAAATGAGATTTGGTTGAGAAGAGATATACTTCCAAATATTATATGGAATAACAGTGCCTTTAAAGGAAATAAAAATAAGAACAACGAAACAGAGAGAAAGAGGTAAAAAACTTCGGCTTGAAGAAATTAAGACATGTCAGTAAATAAATATAGTATTTGGAGTTACAAAATTAAACATATGTCTATATAATCAAAAGATGGGTTGTAACAACCCAAGGTGTTAAGGTCATTGAATAGCAAAGGTTTTAAGGCCATTCTGGACAACAGCACATCTCACAATAGGAGAGATCCTATTTGAAAACAAAATATTTGGAATCCCTTGTCCTAGGCTCCCCATAGCAAAGATAACACCTATTGCTAATAGGTATATGGTTACAAGATTAGCTAAAAATATTTATGAATATCTACTATGTCCTTGGCTTAATAGAGCCAGTGTTCTAATGCAAGAGATCAAAAACGCCAGATTATTAAGTAAAATGTATAGTATGCTAAAGAGTAATAAGCACCAAGAAGAAAAAAGTGAAACTAAATAAGATATGCAGTGTCAAGGGACAGGACCAACCATTCTCTCTTTATAAATAATTTCAGCGCCAAAAATGCCATGTATAGGGGCAGGTTGGACAGCTTTATCCAACAGTTTCTATTAGTCCTTCTGCAGACTTCCCCAATTAGAAACACAATAAATTTATTCAGATGTGCCCATTATGTAAGCCCAGCCTGATTCTCATTGTCAATTCCATACTTTCAACTACTTCACTACCCCTAATATCTTCCCATATAAAGAAATTTTGAAGCTGCTGATGAAGTGAGTGTGTATGAGAAGCCAAAATATAATGAAAATGTTGCTTGGTGAGCATATGTTTGGAACAAAGAGATCTGAGTGTATTAAATATTAATGAACAGCCTGAGTAGATCAGGCTAACATAACCAGATATACTCATTTCACAGTAGAAATAATCTTGTCAATGACACCATAATAAGATTAATCTTGACTTAGATTTTCTGTAACTGAGATAGTCCTCAGATGGGCACTATCGTCAATTCATTTCGAGCGTTTTTTCCATGCTTCCATCAGGCTGACCATCCCTGTTTTGATTAACAGTTTCTTCATTTACAAACAAGTAATAACTCTACTAAAGTTATTATGATGTCTCATTGTTCCAGGACACTTGGCTCAAACTGACTGTGCTTTGCTTTTACATTTTAATGGAGGGTAAATTGTTTTCTGTTCTCTAAGTTCTTGGGGAGCTGGATGATCTTCATGTACATACAAAAAGTTTAAGCTTATGATCTTTGGTCTCTCTGAGGTCTTTAGGAAGTTCTTCCTGTAATACCCAAAGAGTAATGCTGCAAGCTTCTGTCCCATAGATTTTGGAAGCCCATTCTTCTACCGAGTCCTCTCGAGAAACGACTACTGTGAACTCTCGAAGTCCATGATGGTGGTCAGTTGTCACTTTAGTCTCCTAATCTGTAAAAGCATTTAACTTTGAACCCTTGTAGATTAATTTTTCGATATTTCTGCCACTTGCTCTGCCAGAAATTGCTTTACTCCAGGTATGGACACAACTAGTCTCTTAATTGCCCAAAGCATAGCTTCCACTAAGCTATCTGTAAGACCACTTTAAAGGAGGCTGGGGAATAACCAAAGTAAAATATAGAGAGTGACTTCAACTGTTGGGATGTGTCTTCTGGGTCTAGCTAGGGCAGGAGGCAATCCTCCTAGCCACCACTTCAAACCTTCCTCCCTCCTTTCTTGCCTGAAATGATTGATATGAGACTAGCTATTTCCCCTCAGGGGGAATTACTGCAAAACAAAGAGTTTGGAGGTGGCTTTCAAATAGAAACACATGTATATTTTCCAATATCTGCCCTATTCTGTCTGAAATTACACCACACACCTGATGCCAACTCTTTAATACATTTTGTGCTATGCTAAGTCCCATAGAGCTTCTTTTTGCAATTTTCCTCCAAGATGAGATTTTAAAAGTTCAAGTCATCAGGATTTTACCTGCTATACTTCCCTTCTGATTCCACCACATAATTCTTCAGAACTGAGGGTATTTAAATATAAATTTCTTCTTCAGCCTCCGATGGTGTCACTTTCTTACAGCTGGCAGACTGCCAAGTTGCTCTGACCCCTTCTTGTTGTCAGTCTAAAAGTGGTGCGTGGTGTCAGCCTTCTACTAGCAAGAAGTTTGTCCCCTACCTATGACTATCTCCATCTCTCACTCTCTAAAGATTTCAATCCATGGCTCTAAGAATGAAGTTTATTTAAGGGGAGTCAAAAGGTATGAGGAAAACCATAGACAGCTGAAATGTCCGTATGTTCCATGCACCACTATCAAAACTGCATGGGTTATATGCCTGCAAGATAGAATATAATTTAATCTTTCTTTAAAAGGCAAGGCAAGGAAAATATTTTAATATCATTATACTTTACTGGTGGAAAAATCATGATTCCCTGAAATGTTACATAATGTTTTGTGTAAAATGGGGGAATTTACCAGAAAAGTACTATGGTAATTTGAAGGCTACATACTCATAGTTTCTTCTAATTCTAATTTGTCCTTTCCTGGTAGTCAGCAAGATCCTAATGCTTTGCTTGACTACTCAAAGAGGTGACTTCTTTTCACTAAATTAAATCAATTTCCATTTGCTCCTGGTCTAGGAAATTTTATTTTCTCTTTATTTAATTTTCAATTCATTCTTCCCAGAGCATAAATCGATGTCTTCCTTTGATTTCATGGCAGGTATTCCTATTTCTTTTGCATTATAGTAGAGTCAGGAAAAAAAATCATTATATTAAGCATCATTCCAAGCTCTGAAGCTATAGTGGTGCAAAGCAATCAATATCAGGACATTTCCAACTCTTACAGAAAATACCGAAACCTTAATATACAAGTAGAAGAATACTTTAGAAGCAATAATTAGAGAACCTTGGTAGGCTTACAATTTTAGTACAATATCATAGAGAAGACATAACATAAACCAAGAAGAAAATTATTCATGTCTTAAGTCTCAGAAAAACTTATGTCATAGGGATGATTTTATTAAGATTCTACTTTTCTTTTCCTGCATAATTCTACCTGCCTTGGTTTAGATTTGGAATTGGTACTGTATTCGTTTTCTAGGGCTGCCATTACAAAGTACCAGATGGGGTGGCTTAAACAACAGAAATTTGTTTTCTCACAATTCTGAAGGCTAGAAGTCCAAAGACCAAAGTGTAACGAGGGTTGGTTTCTTCAGAGCCCTCTCTCCTCGGCTTATAGACAACCATTTTCTCCTCCCTGTGTCTTTACAAGGTCTCCTCTCTGTGTATCTGTCTCCTAATATCTTCTTCTTATAAAGACACTAGTCATATTGGATTGGGTCCCACCCTAGAGTCCTCATTTAATCTAATTTCCACTGTAAATACTCTATCTTCAAATCGAGTCACATACTGAGAGACTGGGGGTTCAAACTTCAACATATGAATTTGGAGGTGAGGGTGCAATTCAGCCCATTAACAGGTACAATGATCCCTAGAGAGCATTTTGTGTGGCCCGGCAGAGATCACAGAGACATTTTGCTAGGAAGCCAAACACTGAAATGAGTTTCAGATTCATGTTTTGGACCTGATGAAAGGTAAATATATAGAAAATAGAAATGCATACTTGTAACCATATGTATCAAAACACTGGTGAATAAATGAAAACTTTAGTTTTAACCTTTTCCCATTATGTAGTATAAAGTGTTTTAACCCTCTGTCCATCCCCGTACTCTCTCATGCACTCACACTCCCCTTTCAACATTTGGAACTATTTGCATGGGCAGTATGAACATACAGCCTTGATGTTTGTTCTCTTATTAAAAAGAGTGGTTAATTTTTACTAATTCAGTCAATATCCTATCAATTCCAAGTATTCTCTTATCATTAATTTATAATCTTCATGGTACATAAATAAATTTTCATTCCTCTTAAAATTATTTACCTGATGCAAAAATCGTGGATTTAAAAGTACAGAATTTGTTTAAAATTATTATTTAGCATTGAACAACAGAGCTCATCATTAAATGGGATTTTAAAATCATAACTCATTTATGCCAGTTGATACATTCATAGAGTACTTAAAAAAAACTAGAGTAATGACTTCTTGTCAGAGTCTTGTGTCTGTGGGTATTATAAATCTGCAAGTTTAATCCAGGTGACAAGGAGTAGTGATGAGAAGGACAAAGAGGTAAGATGTTTCTTCTTGGTTTTTTTTGGCTGTGCGGCAGGTGGGATCTTAGTTCTCCGACCAGGGATTGAACCGAAACCCCTTGCACTGGAAGCACAGAGTCTCAACCACTGGACCACCAGGGAAGTCCCAAGAGGTAAGATGTTTAGACATGTACTTCAGTAGTTTCAAAACCTCTTTAAAAGTCCTCTCAAACAAATTTATAAGTGCAGTTTTTAACTGAGACCCTCTTAAAGAAATAGCAGTAAAGCACTTTATATTCAATGCAGTGAAATTAGTGGAAAGTGTAACAGTACAATGAATAATTGCTAAATTCCAATCTATTTAGGTGGAAAGTACGTTACATGTTTATATAATATCAAATATCCACATATTTAAGAAAATTCAATGATCACTTAATTAATGCTCAATAATTTAATTGTCACTCCAGGTTGGAACAGACTTACTGATATTTAGCATTACACAAAAATACAGATGATTGATATTTTCACTTTTTATCAGCAAATTCAGGCGCCCTTTAAACTCACTTTTTATTGTTTTTTCTGCAGTTGCCCTTAATTTTCTTTGTGCTTGGTTCTATTAACTTCAGACACTTGAAGTGGAAACACAAACTCACGTCTAAGGAAACCTCCAAGGTATTTGATTCTATGGTTTTACCAAAACATGAAAACCAAGGACAATTATGGCTTAATTCATTTCAATCATGGAGAGTACTTTTTATATTGTTGCTAATACTAAAAAAGTACAGTAATAGAAAACTTGCTTGTGAAGCACGCTTCTAAGATGCCAGGATATTTTAAAAGAAAGATAATTTCAATAGAACTTTAATTCAGATGAAGGACAGTGTCAGACTTTAAAGAACAGAAAGTAAATAGAGTAAACCAAATGGTTCTAAGCTTCTAAGTTTTCACAGCTCAGTTATTAGACCTGCTTGAATGAAAAAAACATGTCAGGTCAAGACATTTGTTTTATCCCAATTTATGTAGATGAGCACCTGGTAAACTAATAACAGTTTTACAGTGCAGATTTTTACAAATATTTCATTTAAAGGCTTTTTCAAAGTGTTATTTTTCAGTATTGTGTGAAAATCATATATATAAAATATATTTATCTTACATAAAGTATTTCATACATAAGATATATATATATACATGAGTATATATCTGCACATATATGTTAAAATATAATATACATAAATGAATATCTGTTTATATATATGTGTTCATACTCCTAAGCAATTTATAGTCTTGACACTTTTAACAAACCACAAATAATAGAGCTTATATAAAATGTAAGGTACCATATAGCTTCTCCTTTTAATTGTTCAATGTTTTTTAAAAAAGTACAATATTTGCTGAAAGTACATATTTCCTACAACCATAACAGTATCCAGAATATTGTTGTATACATATTAGATACATACAATATATGCCTGCTTATTAAATTAATTAATTAATTTATTTATTTATTAATTAACATCTTTATTGGAGTATAATTGCTTTACAACAGTGTGTTAGTTTCTGCTTTTTAACAAAGTGAATCAGCTATACATATACATATATCCCCATATCTCCTCCCTCTCGCGTCTCCCTCCCACCCTCCCTATCCCACCCCTCTAGGTGGTCACAAAGCACTGAGCTGATCTCCCTGTGCTATGTGGCTACTTCCGACTAGCTACCTATTTTACATTTGTTAGTATATATAAGTCCATGACACTCTCTCACTTCGTCCCAGCTTACCCTTCCCCCTCCCCATGTCCTCAAGTCCATTCTCTATGTCTGCATCTTTATTCTTGTCCTGCCCCTAGGTTCTTCAGAACCATTTTTTTTTAGATTCCATATATATGTGTTAGCATATGGTATTTGTTTTTCTCTTTCTGACTTACTTCACTCTGTATGACAGACTGTAAGTACATCCACCTCTCTACAAATAACTCAACTTCATTTCTTTTTATGGCAGAGTAATATTCCATTGTATATATGTGCCATATCTTCTTTACCCATTCATCTGTCGATGGACAGTTAGGTTGCTTCCATGTCCTGGCTATTGTAAACAGAGCTGCAATGAACATTGTGGTACATGACTCTTTTTGAATTATGGTTTTCTCAGGGTATATGCCCAGTAGTGGGATTGCTGCGTTGTATGGTAGTTCTATTTTTAATTTTTTAAGGAACCTCCGTACTGTTCTCCCTAGTGGCTGTATCAATTTACATTCCCACCAACAATGCAAGAGGGTTCCCTTTTCTCCACACCCTCTCCAGCATTTATTGTTTCTAGATTTTTTGATGATGGCTGACTGATGTGAGGTGATACCTCATTGTAGTTTTGATTTGCATTTCTCTAATGATTAGTGATGTTCAGCATGCTTTCATGTGTTTGTTGGCAATCTGTATATCTTCTTTGGAGAAATGTCTACTTGGGTCTTCTGCCCATTTTGGGATTGGGTTGTTTGTGCTTTTGGTATTCAGCTGCATGAGCTGCTTGTAAATTTTGGAGATTAATCCTTTGTCAGTTGCTTCATTTGCAAATATTTTCTCCCATTCTGTGGATTGTCTTTTCGTCTTGTTTATGGTTTCCTTTACTGTGCAAAATCTTTTAAGTTTCATTAGGTCCCATTTGTTTATTTTTGTTTTTATTTCCATTTCTCTAGGAGGTGGGTCAAAAAGGATCTTGCTGTGATTTATGTCATAGAGTGTTCTGCCTATGTTTTCCTCTAAGAATTTTATAGTGTCTGGCGTTACATTTAGGTCTTTAATCCATTTTGAGTTTATTTTTGTGTATGGTGTTAGGAATTGTTCTAATTTCATTCTTTTACATGTAGCTGTTCAGTTTTCCCAGCACCACTTATTGAAGAGGCTGTCTTTTCTCCGTTGTATATTCTTGCCTCCTTTATCAAAAATAAGGTGACCATATGTGCGTGGGTTTATCTCTGGGCTTTCTATCCTGTTCCATTGATCTATATTTCTGTTTTTGTGCCAGTACCATACTGTCTTGATTACTGTAGCTTTGTAGTATAGTCTGAAGTCTGGGAGCCTGATTCCGCCAGCTCCGTTTTTCTTTCTCAAGTTCGCTTTGGCTATTCGAGGTCTTTTGTGTTTCCATACAAATTTTAAATTTTGTTGTCCTAGTTCTGTGAAAAATGCTTTTGGTAGTTTGATAGGGATTGCATTGAATTTGTAGATTGCTTTGGGTAGTACAGTCATTTTCACAATGTTGATTCTTCCAATCCAAGAACATGGTATATCTCTCCATCTGTTGGTATCAACTTTAATTTCTTTCATCAGTATCTTATAGTTTTCTGCATACAGGTCTTTTGTCTCCTTCGGTAGGTTTATTCCTAGGTATTTTATTCTCTTTGTTGCAATGGTAAATGAGAGTGTTTCCTTAATTTCTTTTTCAGATTTTTCATCATTAGTGTATAGGAATGCAAGAGATTTCTGTGCATTAATTTTGTATCCTGCTACTTTACCAAATTCATTGATTAGCTCTAGTAGTGTTCTGGTACAGTGTTTAGGATTCTCTATGTATAGTATCGTCATCTGCAAACAGTAACAGCTTTACTTCTTGTTTTCTGATTTGGATTCCTTTTATTTCTTGTTTTTCTCTGATTGCTGTGGCTAAAACTTCCAAAACTATGTTGAATAATAGTGGTGAGAGTGGACAACCTTGTCTTGTTCCTGATCTTAGTGGAAATGCTTTCAGTTTTTCACCCTTGAGAATGATGTTGGCTGTGCGTTTGTTATATATGGCCTTTATTATGTTGAGGTAAGTTCCCTCTATGCCTACTTTCTGGAGGGTTTTTGTCATAAATGGGTGTTGAATTTTGTCGAAATCTTTTTCTGCATCTATTAAGATGATCATATGGTTTTTCTCCTTCAATTTGTTAATATGGTTTATCACATTGACTGATTTGCGTATTTTGAAGAATCCTTGCATTCCTGGGATAAACCCCACTTGATCATGTTGCATGATTCTTTTAATGTGCTGTTGGATTCTGTTTGCTAGTATTTGGTTGAGGATTTTTGCATCTATGTTCATCAGTGATATTAGCCTGTAGTTTTCTTTCTTTGTGACATCTTTGTCTGGTTTTGGTATCAGGGTGATGGTGGCCTCGTAGAATGAGTTGGGGAGTGTTCCTCCCTCTGCTATATTTTGGAAGAGTTTGAGAAGGATAGGTGTTATCTCTTCTCTAAATGTTTGATAGAATTCGCCTGTGAAGCCATCTGGTCCTGGGGTTTTGTTTGTTGGAAGATTTTTAATCACAGTTTCAATTTCAGTGCTTGTGATTGGCCTGTTTTTATTTTCTATTTCTTCCTGGTTCAGTCTCGGAAGGTTTTGCTTTTCTGAGAATTTGTCCATTTCTTCCAGGTTGTCCATTTTATTGTATTCCTGCTTATTAAATTTAATTTGAACTGATAGTACTTATATATTTTGTAAAATGACAGAAGATACATTATTGTGTGTGTGGGTTTTTTTTCCTTACAATTGTTTTGACAAAAAAACAAATCCTTAGATGAGGACCAAAAAAACAAGAAAGGACTTTATGTTTTATTTTATATAAATGGATGGAGCTGATTTAAGTTATTTTGTTTGTTTTTAGTAGAAATAAGGAGGACTCACTGAGGTCTATACTTTTTTTAAAGCTTTCTCATAAAAAATGTTAAAATGTGGAGTAGTATGTAATTATTGAACATAACGTAAAAGGCATTGTTCACGGTATTAAAAAACAAAACAAAATTCTGAACGAAAAATCAAGCAATTATATAATATACAATATAAATCATTCCTTTAAAAAATAAGAGCTGTGCCATGTAACAAATGAGCTTTGATATTACTAAAAAATAGACATTTTCAGAGTCTTCTTTTACAATTGTAATGCTAATAAATGATATTCTATTATTTTAATCTCTGTATCACATTCAAGAAACACAGTTCAACAGTTTAACAGCTAATTTCAAAATAAAGAAAATTCTTGAATTTCTCAAATGTACAGACCATGACAATATCAAAAGTTTCTTTGCCCATTTCCTGTTTCCCTCAAAAACCACAACTGGTTTGTGATTTTTACCATCAATCATCTATTTATTGGCTAGGAGTACACACCATCTTTCAAGACCTGCTCTGGAAAGTGAAATTCATACACTTTTCTTCTGCCTTTCTCAAAGGAATCTGTCCATCTATGCAAATGATGCTTTTTCTTTCTACCTTTACTCCTCTCTTCTTCTCTCCTCTAAATAAGGTCAAGAAATGAGATTGAGGGTGTATGGCCTGGAAAGGAGACAGGAAGGGTAATGGGACCCAAAAACGTAGCACATGAATAGGAATCCAATGAAAATATCTGCCCTTGTTGGGGGTCCTTCTTTTAAAAAGAGAAAACAACAACAACAACAACAGCAAAAAACTGAACTGGATATTTTTTTGAGAAACTGGCTTAAGAAATTCCCTATTGGCAACACCACCTGTCTTCAGATTACTCAAACTGATTAAGGAAAAGAAACAAATCAGGCCATCATTTCTTTATTATGACATATTTCTTCAGAGTCCAGACAACAGTTTGACTTTTTGACCTGGGTGATTTACTTTGTCAGAAAACTTCTCAAAGTAATCATGGGAGACTGGACACATTTCAGAGTGAGGGTTTTTTTGTTTTTGTTTGTTTGTTTTTTTATCTGATGAACAACTCTGAATATCTTTTTACTTCAATTGTATTTAGCCATCTTAGGTAAGGAAGAACTATGATTTTATCCTTCTGTCTCTGAAAATGAATAGATTATGACTTAGGCATAATGTCTTTGCTATAGGTGTTCTTGAATTTCTAAAATTCTCTGTTTATACTCAATATTTATTATTGATGATTATTTGAATAATTAGGATTATTGTGTTGCTACATTATAGTTTGAAATGTCAGGTCATAGTTTAAAAACCCTCTCCTATTTTGGTTGATCATCTAAAAGATTTTGGGACATTTCTGCTGTCCAAATACACAAAAACAGGATTGTGCAACAACCAAAATTGAAACGGCATTGCAGGTTGCATATGAACATAAGGAATCACTTACTGGAAACTCAATATCTGAATTCCAACTGATGGTTAAAATTAACTTACATGCACTTAACCAGTCCAAATTTTAATATTATTTCTTAAGAAGGAGAATCAAGAAGACTATGCTATGAGAAACATTACTTTTTAAAATAAGATATTTTAAAAAATCTTTTTAAAATAAAGGAAAATAGTAGTTTATGGTTCCATTAACTCCAGAATCTGACTGGATAAAATGGTCCCTTTCAACCAGATACATCCACATATGCCGAAGCTGCCTTTAAGATAATAGAGAAGATACCTAAATAGAGAAAGAGACTGATGTAATTCAGAGTTTGGCTTCTATTGCAAGTGGTGATAATCAAATGATATTTATAATTGTTTAACAATCTTATGTACTTAGAATAAATATTTGCTACAGTTTAAAGAGATAAAAACATTGCTCAGAATTTCAGTTCTTCTCTTTTGCACTGCATCTTTCTATGAGTTCCCTATCTCAATCTCCTAAGTCAGAGCAGAATTTTTAGTAGGTCTTTACATTTGTCCACTTAATCTAATATCAGAATGAATAGAGAATAACATTTATTCCAAAATGGATGGGGATAAAGAAAAAACAAAAAGAGTAACTTGATCTGGTAATATAACATATGTATTCTTTCTTCTCAATTAAAGACAAATGTTGGGCTGGAAATTAAGAAGCCACATATTATGGGTGAATGTGTTGCCTAGATAAATTATTCTGATTTAATTTTTACCTCCCTCCTCTTTTATAAAATGAATAAATTATTCAGACCAGCATACAAGGAGACAAACAAAACAAAACAGACCTGCGCTGTTTTGGATGCTATGTTTCTAGAGATGGTTCACGGCAGAGTGAGAGTTGAGGTTATTGAAAGAAGTTATATTCCATACATAATATATGACATAATGTGGGTAGGAAGTGACATTCGGGGCTACCTGTGATAAAAATGGGACTTCCTGGTCATGCTGTATTCTTGGCAAGAGAACCAGAAGTTCATTATCAGGCATTGTTTTCCATTTCAATAAAAATTTCAGAGTAATTTAGAACAAGTTCAATTGGAGTCCCCATTTTTAATAGCAGTGAAGTACTGAGTCTGTAGAGCAAGAAATGACCTAGGATACTCTTCTAAATATTGGTGATTCCATATTAAGGAGAACAATAATTAAAGTCTGATATATGAAATACAAGTTTTCCTTGAATATTGGTCTTACTATGTTAATAGCCATGATACTATTATTCCTGTCTACGTGGTCTTCATTATTTAAAAAGTCAGTTGAGGTTAGAGTTATGGGAATTTGCAAAACACCTAAGAGTAGGGAAAGGGATACCATTCAACATGCTG
Organism: Eubalaena glacialis; assembly: GCF_028564815.1. Classification (NCBI taxonomy): domain Eukaryota; kingdom Metazoa; phylum Chordata; class Mammalia; order Artiodactyla; family Balaenidae; genus Eubalaena; species Eubalaena glacialis. Next base: position 18,699,178 of record NC_083722.1, on the reverse strand, counting down.
CCACTTCATAAATCATTACTCTCCATATTAGGATTGAATCATGAAAGTCTGCCTGAAACCATATTGTGAAGCAGAAATTGTCTGTCTTTGGCTTCCTCTCATCCTCTCTTCTGTAATTCTGGATTTTATTTTCATCTACTAGACCCACAGACAACCAATGAGTCTCGTATTATTTTCTCATAATAAATAGCAGCAACGGAATCCCTTTTAAGGTCAGGCCTTCCCTGCAAAGTCACATTTCTAGAGAGAAGGTTATCTCATGTAGGTTTGGAGGGACAGCAATCTGAATGAATGAAAGGTTTTCATATAGTATGAGGGAGATTTCATGAAATAACGTTATCTTGGCCAGCATAAGTTCTAGCTAGGCCATGAGCAGGACAAATAAATAACACTAAATTATTCTCCCTGAAGGGCTAATTTACATTAGGTAAAATCAGATCAGACTTAGTTCCTTCTTTCCAAACAGCTTACACTTTCATCTTCGTTTCAACTTCACTTACCCCAAATGCAAATCAAGTCAAATCAAAACATTTTCAGAAACATATGTCAGCTCATGGCCTGAATGGACACTCGTTGTGGATTCATGCTACCCAAGAACCTCAACATGCATTTTAAATGCAGTGCCCTTTTGGTCAATTAAATCCCCCAAAGTTTGTCATAATGAACTAAAATGAAACAAAGTGATTTTTTCCTCCAGGGAGACACCAATCAAGCTGGGAATGTCGGTGATTTGGGCCACTCTTTAAAGTCCAGAGAGTGCTCTGGTTTTGGCATTAGGCACTAATTCAGTTTGTTTGACTGTTAGAGTTGATCCTCCAGGCATAAAAGGATGTTTAGTCATCAAACAAACAGGATTACTGTATCTTGGATTTCTGCCACTGGAAACCATTAGCGGGTGTGTAATGGGAGGAGGGAGCCGAGGTAAAGAGGGGGAAAGTCAAGTTATTATCCTTCAAAGACTCATTGCAATGAAATAGACTTCAACTCACTAATAGACTATGAATGCTAGTCCTTCTCTTTGTCCCCTCTCCATTCTACACAACTTTGGATTGTATAAAATTAGAAGAGGCCCTACACGTGTTCTATGCGGCTTCCCACCCGGCACAGAAAACTTCTCTACAAAATATTTATGACAAATGGTTATCACAGGCTCAAATTAAAACAGAAAATCAATCATATATTGAGGGAAAATTTGCTTTGCAGTATCTTCTACCTCTTGGAGATAGTTTGCCCACTGGAGCAATGAAGACCAACAAATCAAATCCTAATTTCTTTTTGACATGCCTGGCAGTAATGGAGGACGACAAGGACATCCTCTAAGTTTGCCTTTTCTAAGATGAACATGCACAGCTTTGTTATTTGCAGTTGTTTTGCATGAGCAAAATAGCTTAACGTCACATATCTGTGGGACAGACTGTATTTGGAAATCCACTGTCCTGGAGAGATATTCTCAAGCTTTGTGACTTATGAGGTCATCGAGAGGATTGTAGTAGAGTTTGAACCATGCTTACCGGTTTCAAAGTTAAGTGCTTCTACACTATTTCCTGTTCTCTTTAGCACACACAACCAAAAAAGAAATTAAGACTTTTCTGCAACAGTGTCTATAAAAGAAAAGAAAGCTACCAAAATAGATCATTAGTGAATGATTTAAGCGTTGAAATTCGTGATGTAGTTCCATTGCCCGACACTTCACAATCCTCTCTCTGGTCCCTCAGTATGTTTTTACTTTCATTTTAGCACATCCTTGATAGCAGTTACACTCTGAAGCCCTCTTCACTTGAAGTGATAATTATATGGTTTTCCAGACTTTAAATTAGAGGCCATGCAGAGAGGTACCAAGCTATGGATGTACAGCATGTTTGTTGCTTGATGTGAATTTGCAGGAATGGGAACAGCAAGACTGTGTTGTTATACCATCATATTAAATAATTAAAACTATTTCCCCCATACATACACCCCATTTTCTTTATGGTTAATAATTTAACAATGCACTTAGATACAGGCAAGGATATTGTTAGATAATGCCTGAAACTGGAAGTGGCCTCATCAGCCACCCAAGGCGAAGCATAATTGCCCTGTTTCTGTGTAGTATCAGATGGCAGACAATGTTATTACTTAAGTATTTTAATTTTTCTTTGGGTAGGGTAAAGAAATTAAATTCCAGCTCTCCGAGAGAGAATTTTCTCTCGTGGGTGGATGTGTCTAGGCAGGGATGGGGTTGCCATGTCGAGGAGACCTGGGTGTCTTGTTGGAAAAAGTGAGGGCTTGCATTTAGAAGACATGTATTCCTTTCTCCTGACACACAGAGAACTTTCTAAGTCCACATCTTCTAAGGAAAGCACAGCTCTCTCCTCGGTTCATTGAGAACGTACTTATGACAAAGAACTTGCAGAAAATTTGTAAAGCTGTTGCTTTAATTTTAATAGCAGAGAACTGTCTTCCTTCACGGGAAGGCAGAGAATATGAAGCATCTGACATTACCACAAGTCATGAAGACAAACAGATGCTCTTGGCGCATGGGGCATTTTTACCGGTCTTGCTGACATAAGCAGCCACGCCAGACATGTGACCTTTGCTAGGATGGCGGACTGTGTATCTCTTGTAAGGGACTCAGGACTGCAAGGGAACTGGCTGTGTCCCTTGCAATCCAGTCTCTCCTGGGGTAGCAACCAACTGCTCAGTTAAGACTGATAAAAGGACACACTGTCACATGGAACGTGTGTTAAATTCCCCTGTCCCCCTGACACTTTATAAGCATTTTTTTAAATTAAAAGTCATCATAATGGCGTGATTGGAGTTCAGTGTTGTTGTAGTGATGTTTTGTTGTTGTTGTTTGGTTGGTTTTTCTCTTTTCTTTTTATTTTTTGTAAATCACAGAATCACTTTGATTAAATTTCACTTTGGCTCACTGTTCTCATGACTAAGGCCAGATTACTAAACATAGTTTACAAGGTCTTTCATAATTACCTGCTCATGTCTGTAGTCTTATCTCTATCTATTCTCCATGCCCCCTGTGCAGACTTGCAGTTACTGGCGTGGCCATGACTTTCTCCCGTCAGGGCCTTTGCAGGTTTTGCCCAGAGGCTTAGAAGATACTTCCCATCACCACTCTCTTCCTTTTTCTTCTTTGATTGGCTTCTCCCCTTATAGGATTTAATTGCCTATATTTCCATATCTCTACTAGGCTGTGAGCACCATGAGGGCAGGGACAGTGTGTCTTCACCATTTCTCCCTTAATACCGAGCACTAATTATATAGGCAATCAATGGTTGTTAAATAAATGGATTATGGGACGTTATAAGACATTATAACTATCATCATGAAACATTAAAAGGAAAAGTCATGGGAAACTTAACATCACATGTATTACCAAGAAGTTTCAAAAGACTTTTTTTTTAATATCTTTATTGGAGTATAATTGCTTTACAATGTTGTGATAGTTTCTGCTGTACAATAAAGTGAATCAGCTGTACATATACATATATCCCCATATCCCTTCCCTCCTGCGTCTCCCTCCCGCCCTCCCTATCCCACCCCTCTAGTTCATCACAAAGCATCGAGCTGATCTCCCTGTGCTAGGCAACAGCTTCCCACTAGCTAGCTATTTTACATTTGGTAGTGTCAATGCCACTCTCTCACTTCGTCCCAGCTTCCCCTTCCCCCGCTGTGTCTGTAAGTCCGTTTTCTACGTCTGTGCATTCGAAAGACTTAATCCAATCCTCCTGCATGTACATCCAAGGGAGAAATTTCTTCCAGTTGTCAGTTCCAGAAAATACTTTAGGACTGAGAAGACTGATTTTCTTTCTTGTTTCTTCCTTTCTTTCTTTCATTTTGAATTAAATAATTTACTTATATGCACTAACTGTATATGTTTTTTTCTTTTTGTTGGCTGCTGCAAAGCGCAGACCCAAATTTGAGGCTGTGATCATTCACTAACATAATCCCTGGGTGTATTATATTTTAATTTCATCCTCATTTTCTCATCTTTTTTGGTTCTGAATATTTCTTCAGAATGTTTCTGTCATAAGCTCCCTCCATTTCTATTTTATTTGATTTTTTTTGTAGAACGAGACAAAGCATAAATTACTAAATTAATTTATTTTCATTTTCAAAGTCCTTAGAACTTTGTGCTATTGGAAATTAAGCCCTATATATTTTTCCCAATTATGCTATCAAAAAATTAAAAATTATACTAAAAGAATTCCTTTTTACATATAGGGAAACAAAGGCAGTGACAAAAAAATTTTCTTGGGTTGTATAAAAGGCCACTATAATCACCTGAATTAATTAAGCAGCTTCTCAAGTCAATACTGGAGTCCTTTTTACATTTAAAAATATAGTTTATGCCTTAAATAAGAAACAATTAGACTGAAAATTCAGATTGAGCTATTTGGTGTTACATGTTATCCTTAGAAAAATTCTAAGTGATGGATTTGGGCTAATAACTGTTGTTTTCCTAAAGAGGTGTCAAATGGCCCTATAATCATTTTTTCTGATCCTACTGTTGTAATAGATGATTTTGCTAATTGGTTTAAGCCTAGGTCTTAGTCACATGTAAGCTTAGAAATGTTCCATTGCTAACCATGTTTACTTAGCCTCAAAGAGCTCAGAGAAGATAAACCTTAAAACATTCACTGCTGGAGGGCCATCTTTTGCTACATTTTGCAGCCTGTGGTTTTTATACAGATATTCTGAGGATCCAATGGAAACAGAAGGGAAGCAAAAACCACATAGCAAATTATCTTTAGGCTACTTTGTATAATTTTATTATTTCAAAGTCTTCATTAAAAGGTATGAATTTTAATTGTGCTTCTTTCATTCTCATATTTTGGACAGCAGCAACTCGAATGGGAGAGGCAGGGATCATTTCATGGCTAGTGAAATGACCTCACTCTTTTCTTGTTCATAAAAATGCACGCCTATTTTTTTTGTTGAAAAAAATTTAAAAATAAAGCAGTTAAGCAAGCCAGAGGTCCTAACTCAATGGATATTAAACCTTGATTGACTATATATAGTCCTTCTAAGGGTACAAAGCAACAATACTGACGTTTCTTATGAGAACTGATTTAAAAAGCAATGCCATGGTTGGTTTTGTTTGTTTGTTTGTTCTTAGTCTCTACAGATAATTGAATTGCCATTTATAAAATCTTGATTCGCCACCTAGTATAGTGTTTGATCATGAAAGGCATTCAATGTAGCATACTTGATCAAAACAATCTATAGTAAAGACTACCCGTGAGTTCTCATTTCTGGTCTCTTTCTCTTTACTGGGCACAATTAGTGACCCTGCTCTTTGAACTGGATGCAGAGGGTGGATGGTATCTGTGTTGGCTTCTTGGAGAGAGGTCAGTTTATTATGTATACAGGAAGATAATGAATTTAATATGTGGTGTGACTTGAACGAATGACTTGGTAGGGTTAGGTCTGGCAGGCCCATGGGACTAGTATTAGCCAGATACGGGGAACCAAAAATGACGGACATAATTTTGGTCCAAGGTGGTTAATAGCTGGTATGCCACCTATACCGTTTGCTTACATTGTCATATCCATGCTGGAAGATGCATGTTGGATCAAAGCCTGAAATGGAGAAAAGCCCCTGCCAAATACATCAGATTTGTGTGAACCAGAAATAAACTTTCGGTACGGTAAGTGACTTACTGAGATTTAATTGTTATCCAGACTAATATATCACCGCTAAATCACATTATGGTCCAGACTTCTCAGTCTTGTAAACATGAACTCAGTTCTGAAAACTCAATTGTGTTCTAGTTTATTTCCACATCTTCTCTTTGGAGTGAATGAAGTGAACTAATGTTCTGCCTATCTTTCTTGTTTGCATAAACGTTGATCAATCTAAATACGTTTCATTAGCAGTTTTTTTAAAAAAGAGTATTAGATGAACTCTAAGGTGCCTTTAAATAGTAGGATTTTATAATGTTTTGGATGTAATTTAATTAATTTTCACCAAGATTAGTTGCTGGAATTTAAAGAGTATCTTAAAGATACCTAAATAGAAATTTGATAAATTGACATTTAATTCATAGGTTTCTTTGGGAAGACTGTTAAATAATACAGAAACAAATGTTTTGAATAAAAAAACAAACTATATAGTGGAACTTGTTCTAAACTTTGGGTATTGGGTATCAGTCTAAGGATGAACTTGTATATTACCACTTTTTTGTTTATGTAGTTATTTAGATTGAGTAAAGACAATGATGGCAATAAATAAAACTTCATCTTGGATTATAAGTAAAAATTAGCTGATATTTATTTATCTATACATTGATATTTATTGAACTAATTATGGCCACTCACAAAGCTATGTGCTGGAAATAGAGTTGAATAAGAGCTCATGTCCTCAAAGAATGCATGGTTACTATGGAAAGCAGATTAGACATGTAAACAACATGATTACAATACAGACTGAAAAGGAATGCTATAAGTGCATTCAATAAGCTAGGGGACCATGGTGTAGGAGTGGGGAGGTGATGTGAGCTAGGTAGGGGAAGGTTTTCATAGTAGGGGAGTACATTTTAAGTCTGTAAGAGATATAGAAATAGATCATTTTACCTTAGAATTTCTTTCCCTTTGAAGTAATTAAAATAACCAAAGTAAATAGTTTTACATGTACTAGACAATTACTTCAAATAAAGGAAAGGTTAAGATTATAAGAGAGAAAATGCCAAACTGACATGCAATTTGGTAAAATAATGGAAGAATAGAGGAGCATTCTTATAAAATCATTCACTTGAAAATGTGTCAGGAAGCACAAGATCATCTTTCACAGACAATGCATAAGAAAAGATAAATTACATATAGAAGATCTCTGTTGATTACAGACACATTGTTTTTTATCTATCAGCAAATATGAAGTCATTTTTTCCTACAAGTTCACTCTCCAAAACCCTGAAAGTCTGAATAATATCCAACACTTCTCCCATTGATGAAAAAATTTAATTTTAACTATGAAAAGCTAGACTGTAAGTGGAATGTTTTCCATCTAAAGTCTCTACGAAGGACTCCAGGCATGAGAACAAAAGGAAGGGAAAGGGATTAAAAATATATTCCAGTAATAACTGAAAAGGTTAAGGGGACAGAAGAGAGAAGAATGGTAAAATTTTCCCAGATGTTTTAAGGACAGATGATGAAGCATTGGTCAAAATTAAGAGTTTTGACTTGAGCCTCAGAAGCTAACACATGTAGAAATAGGGACTTAGCTTATGTTACAAATGCTAATTTTGGCAAATATATTTTGTAGGTAAGAAAACTAGAATAATGCATACAATGCAGACTGCATATGACATTCCTTTGTGCTCTCCTAAATTTTATAAATAATCTCAAGGATAGTTTCACCATTATTAGCCAGTGAGGGCAGAATGTCAAGAAAGAAAAAGGAGTAGCTTTATAATGAGGAATGGATATAATTAGAGTTATTATCACAGAGAAAATGAGGTAGAACAAGTTTAAAAGAATGAAAATGTGATCAAGGATCAGTTTAGAATACATTCTTATCTTACTGTAAATACCACACAATATACCTCTGAGAAATTTTAATCACACATTTAGATAGGCCCACATAAATTTTTTAAACAGCCATAATCCACTGCTGACCTCAAAATGCTCAAAACAGAGACCCAGATTTATCTCACTCAATCCTTGTACACAGGTAGGTGTTAATATTTGTGTCTAATTTTTCTCATTGATGGAATTAGAATGATAAACCACTTGTCCATTTTGCACAGTTAATAGTTGACAAAACAGGGATTCCAATTTTGATGTCCTTCCATGTAACTGGGCTTCTTTTCAAACAATTTCCTTTTATTGTAGAAGATTTAACACAATTCTTTCCCATCTTCCTAATCCTCTTCCAACCCTTCAGAATGAAATAAATTTCAATTTAGTAAAAATGTGTTGTCAAAAATATTTATAAGAAAAGGTTAAGGTGTTACAAAATCAAATATGATTATAGACTCCCACTTCCGTTCTGCTTGCTCAATAGAAATTGTTTTCATATCTTCACTCAATAAATCTACCTTTGTTTATGGGGGATAAAGGTGCATGCCCAAGTCACCCAAGAGTTACCTTGTATACAGAAGAGTTTAGAAAACATTCTGGTTGAGAGCCGGTAGTCTTCTCTACTAGGCAAATCCAAAGTGTCATTATTCACAAAACAGAATTCAGAAGGGGTCATGTGGGCAGAGTAAAATGATATCAGAACCAAAGTCTATCAGTGTGACTATATTGGTCCGGATTTTTTCTTTTGATTACCTGACTCACCATGTTTCATTGGCATTGGCGGCATGTAACCCAACCCAATCAAACAATGTTCATCCTGCCACAGAAAAGTGTCAAGGTAGATCCTGATAAGCTGGAAGAGTCTTGCACTGGAGTCAACCACAGAACGTGTTTCTTTAAGACATGGTTACTCAGGTCTTAATGACATTGAGGACATTGCCAAAATCTACTAAATATCCTGAAAGCATTTAGGTCCATTAGATCGTCTCATCATGTCACAGCATGCTTCATATAATACCGTTTTGTATTTATAGAGTGCTTTTGCTTGGGTTTTTTGTTTTTTGGTTGTTTTTTTTAAAATTTATTTATTATTTATTTTTGGCTGTATTGGGTCTTCGTTTCTGTGCGAGGGCTTTCTCTAGTTGCGGCAAGCGGGGGCCACTCTTCATCGCGATGCGCGGGCCTCTCACTATCGCGGCCTCTCTTGTTGCGGAGCACAGGCTCCAGACGCGCAGGCTCAGTAGTTGCGGCTCACGGGCCTAGTTGCTCCGCGGCACGTGGGATCTTCCCAGACCAGGGCTCGAACCCGTGTCCCCTGCATTGGCAGGCAGATTCTCAACCACTGCGCCACCAGGGAAGCCCTTTTGCTTGGGTTTTTATTAGTCATTTGTCACAAGAGTTCTGTGAGACTTGTCAGCCATCATCTTTCTATTTTTACAAGGCAGGGAGGCAACAGAGACAGGGATGCATTAAATGATTTGCTCCTGGGCTCCAAGTCCTTGCTGGCCTGTTACAGTACAGTGTCACTGCAATGGGATGGGGGTGGGGGTAATGCTGAACCCTGCTCCAATGTGCTTGCAGCCATTCTTCTGGATTACATATCTGTGTTCAGGGCAGATGAACTCACGTAACCAGGTGTTCAAAAAAAGGTTTTGTGAGGCCATTCTGCTGCTTCAAGTCAGTTAGAAAATTAAATGACAAAAATCTCTCCATCATGAGATTCAGAACTGATGTCAGACTTCCCAGGACAGTTGTTAAGTCTCTTAAGGTTAGTGGAGAAAAACAAGTGGAGAAGATTCCTGTGGGTCTGGAAGGCATTAGTGGTAAATCCTGAGTATATAGCTCATCTACACCACTTTCCCTTAATGAACATCTAATCCAGAAATACAACACAGTCCCTCCTGTCAGGATTGCACATCTGCTAGCCCCATCCCAGCAGGGGTTCCAGTTTTTTTGGAGGAGGACTGAAAGTCTCTGCAATATCCATTATGCCCTTGAAATCATGCATGGGCATTTGGAATAAATACAGCCTACTGACTTGGCTGAAATGAAAACCAATCTGGACTTTTAGCTCTCTCTAAAATATTTAAAAGCAAATCTAAAAAATATGTGTACATATATATATATTTTTTCTTATTATTGATAAGTCTTTATTGAGCTTAATTATTGTAAATGCAGTAAGGTAAGAATTATGAGAGTGAAAAGAGTTTGAGGTAAACAAGGCATCTTTATTATAAGGGAAATCCTAGTAGGAAAAGCAGATAAATGAAATGCAGGGATACCTCTTCCATGACAGTCAAGAGGACTCCCAACAATTTTCAGGTCCTGGTATTGATGCCTTTGTGGAACCCTCTTCCACAGTGAATAAGGCCAATCTGGGTAACTAATAAGATATTGCAGAAATGATGAGATGGGACCTCAGGCTAAACATAAAGGACATAGAGGCTTCTGCCTTTCTCTCATGTACCACTCACTCCAGGAACTCCAGCTGTCTTATAGGGGAGGTCCACACCATGAGGAACTGAGACCTCTTACTACTAACAAGCACCAACTCACCAGGCCTGGGAGTGAGCCACTTTGAAGCACATCTTCAGCCTCTGTCAACCCTTTAGATGACCACAGTCCCAGCTGACAGCTAAGCTAAAACCCTGAGCTGTTCCTGGATTCCTTCTGATACACAGAAACCGAACAAGACAATTGAAAAAGTTGATTTAAATGTCTATGCCTTAGGGTAATTTATTATGCAATAATAGATAACCAATATAACTTCTGTAATATAAATCAACATTGTCCACACTGTACTTCAGTCAAGAACAAGGCATAAGCTTTGAATTGCTTATGAGATTAGTGATGAATTTATTCTAAATTGTCTCATTGCTAGAAATTCAAATAGATAAGATGGTTGGGCAGGATTTAGGGTATAATCTATAGCCATACAGAGTAAAGTTGTCTACCCTTTAAAATACTTAAGTCTGCCTTAATTGTGCTCTCACCTACTCACAGAGTCTGGAATGTTGGTGTGGTTTTTCAAAAGTATTTGTTACTAATAGTTATGTTGAAGCTTATGAAAGTATTTAATTAGAGATAATTTAGCGTTATCTCCATAGCATAGTTCTTATTGACATCCATTATGAGTGGGAGAAAAAGGGAGAAGTTACTGCATGTGTTCAAGAAAATGATCAGCATTCCCAGGTGTACCCTTGCTAGTATGTCTGCTAGTAAATATCATAGTCCTGTGTGTCTCCATGGAAAAACAATTTGAAGTTAATCCACTCATAAAAACAGCAGATGAGTTATACCATTGAGTGGGTGTTTTGTGAGGAGTCTTTGATAACTTCATAAAGGAGGGTGAGGATTTCACGTGCGTTTACAAGAGAAAGGGAGGGGTTTGATGGCAAAACAACAAGACAGCTTGCCTAGAAATCTCAGATAATCAATTCAGTGTTCAGAAGTGGGATAGGGAAGCCAGTAGAGTGTGGGTGAGTTTGTCTTCCTCGAGGTGAGGAAGACGTGTTCCATACATGTTCACATGTAAGTAAAATAAAATGGGTGATGCAAAGCCTGGTGGAGCCAAGTGGAACTGAAGAAATTAAGCTGGAGGAGAAGGAAAGTGGAAACAGATGATTTCGTGTAAAGAAAGAACCAAAAATATGAGTTTAGGAGGAGGGGAGATGAAGTCTCAAAAAGCGATTAGCCCCTTAATATCCAGAAAAAAAGGAACAAATGTATGTAGGAGTCAAGCCATGATCACCTGGAAGAAGTAAGACAAAGAGACAAATGAGCCCCCTTCCTATCCAAAAGCTACTATTCTGCCTACTTCCTGATCCTGACCCTCGTACATTCACTTACCTCACTCAATAGTATATTCACTCAATTGATGAGGAAGAATAGAGTGTTTTCTATGTAGCTAGTGCTTGCAGGGAACCCAGGATACAGCCAGCAACAAGACAGACCTGTTTTTAAACCCTCTATGGATCGTCTTCCTCTAGTGGCCACTCTGCCTATCTTCAATCGCTACTTCACTACTAAGCCCTTAACTATAACTAAACAGCTCCCAATAAAAATGTAAATAGGTAGACATGGAATTCTTCCTTGACCCAATATTTCCGGGCAATCTTGCTCACTCCCTTCTCCATCTCGTGTGTCTGTTTAGAGTAGTGATACTTTCACCTCATTTAATTCCTCAATTTTAGGAATTATTGCATTGGAGCCACACTGGACCTCTTTAGAAAGTCATTAATAAATTCCTTCTTAATGCTCTATGACATTTAAAACAGTTTTCCACAGTCTCTTTTATTGGCCTCTATAACACCATTATTTCCTAATTCTCCTAATTCCTTGGTGCTCACCCAGTGTTTGACTTAGAATTCCATTCTATGTCCTCGTTCATTTCCACTCCAGATAAGATGTGATCTTAGCCACACACACCTTCTTCAACTACAATTCTGAATAATAGTCTTTTCAGAAAATATTCCCTGATTACCCATTGTGATTCATGCATGGTTCTAGATGCTGAGAATCCAGAAATAAATAAGCAAAGGCCTTGTCCTCGTGGATTTTACTTCTAGTAGGGGAAGACAGGAAATAATGTGTCAAGAGACCATATGTGCTGTGATGAAGTACTTCATGATCTCCACTCTCTTTCTCACATTTTTATTTCTCTCTTAAGCTCAAACTCTATCTTTCCAATTCTATTCAACATTCCCCTTTGTACTTAAACTCAACATAACACATACTGAATTCAGCATCAATTTGCTTCTGCTTTGCCATTCCCTAGGAAGTATTCTCTTTTTAGTTCTCATTCTCAATGAATTTAGCCATCATCTATCCAGTTGCTTCAATTTTTGGTATTGTCAGTGGTACTATTTTCTGAAACAGTAATAGTTGCATCCTTCCCTTGTGTAAATTTTCCTAGTAGCTCTCCGTGAGAATCCAGACTCTTTAGAATAGAGGTAAAAATCTTCCACGGTCTGTTGCCTGCCTCCTGTCCTTTCATGTACCTTCTAGCTTACCCTTTCTTGCCCTCATCCTTTGTGCTCAAACTCCTTTTGCTAATCATATTCTCTCTCATTCAATCCCTTCTCTATCTAGCCGACTCTAGTTTATCATTTCTCAAGATTTTGCTGCCCTGTAACATCCTCTTGGAAATATTTACTGTGCTTGCCTTCATGCTTGAGATTGGTGCCCTCAATGTCTCTTTATGTTCCCTTAACATTCCTTTGTCATTGACCATAACCACATTACAGTTGACCCTTGAACATCTGAGGCGGGTGGGGAGAGGGAAGGTTATGTGTGCCCTCCCTCTCGCCACTCCATGCAGTCAAAAATTGGAGTACAACTTATAGTTGGCCTTCCATATTCGTGGTTCCTCTGTATCCAGGGTTCAGCATCCAGGGATTAAACCAACCATAGATTGTGTAGTACTGTAGTACTTACTATTCAAAAAAATAGGCATATAAGTGGACCTGCACATTCAAACTCATGTCGCTCAAACATCAGCTTATATGGTAAATCATTACATTCCTTGTCTTTCTCACACATTCAACTGTGACTTCCTTAATGGCAAAGGCTGTTTTCCTATTTTCCCCCAAGTTTAGCCCAGTGCCACCCATAGAGGAAGCTTAATAAAGAATTTGCCATATGAATGGGTTCAGTGTGTTAGTCACAAATTTGACATGCCAGTCACTGAGCTGTACCTATCTTATGCTTATATTTCCACCTACTTACAGGAATTATCCTATTGGACTAATTTCATATATTGTTATTCATACACAGTCATGTTCTCTTCCGTGATTTTCAACGTGGTAAAGTGGTAACTTAGGGAGGTATGCTCTCCAACCCACTTGCTGGGTAAGGTGTTTTTGCTTATTCTTCAGTTTTACTTAAGAGCAGAGCTATTTGGATTCCATGTACAGCCATCTATTTTTAATCCCAAAGAAACTTATTAGAATATTGTAAATCATTCTTCAGCAACCATACCTGTCCTTCACATGCTGTGGTGTGAGCGTCTCTCATTCTGTTTGCCCAAACAAAAACAAAGCAACTGTTGTTCACATTTTCTCTCTGAGACCATCTGTCATCTCCCTCAAGCTAATTTACACTCTTTGTATTTATAGGATAAAGAAAGAGGAAGAGAGAGGTAAATTATAGAATTTTATTTAAGAGAAAGTACTCTTAAAAGTCTTCACTATTTACCCTATGCTCTAACATGTTTTGCATGTCCAGATACATTCGGGAGCATTTTTTTGCAACTACGATGCGATTCTTCTCATCAGCAGTTAAGCTGGGCTTAGTCCATCAGAAGCTCTACTCACAGGCAATGGTCACTGTGTCTGGTGGAGACACAGGGACCCAGGCACTGTCAGCTGTGGCTGAAGTGGATCTTGAACTGACTTTATATTCCAGGGCACGAAAAGGAGGGAACTTGTGGCACTTGGCAAGACTGAGTTTTGTTGAGACCTTTTTTTCCCTGCAGCGAGACAAAAGAAAGCAGTGTTCTTTGGAAGCCTCCTGAATGCTCACTCAAAGGCATACTGCTGCGCAGCTCTTTTGTAAATGCAGATAAACGGGGACTGATTATGTTCCAAGGTAGGAGGCTGCGTGGACTCCTGACCAGCCTGCGCCAACTTGGGGAGAATGATTAACCTGCCATATGCCACAGCCTGGAAAAAAAATGGCAGCGGAGATGGCAGTGAACCAAGTCATAAGAAGGTACAATAAGCCAAATAATAATACAAAAACTCACTACCACTTATTCATTTTTATTCATTCATCGAAATTTTTTTGAGTACTTACTTTATGCTGAGCACTGTTTCTAGGATGAATCAGTAAACAAAGCTGACAAAAAAAAATCTACTTTCATGATTTAACACTCAAGTGAGGGAAAATACAACAGATTATAAACATAATGAATCAATTATATAGTATGTTAGAGAGTATCAGGTATTACAGAAACAAATAGAACAGGATAAAGGGAATCAAGAGGGGTATGGGTGAGTGTGTCCTTTTAAATGGAGCTACACTGAGAAAGTGACAATTGAGCCAAGTGTTGAAGGAGGAGAGGAAGTGAACTATGTGGCTATTTGGAGGAAGATTATCTCATGGGGGCGGGGCGGGGAACAGAGAGTGCAAGGGCCATGAGGCAGAAGCATGGCTATAATGTTTATAAGAATCAAGAAGAACAGAGGGTGTCTGGAGTAGCTTGAGCCAGAAGAGTGTTGTAGGAAATGAAGATAAAGAAATAACAGACCAGGAATGAGAACAGATTGTATAGGATCTTGTGGGCCATTTTAAGGACTTTAGCTTTCACTCTAAAAGTAATGGGGGACTACTGAGGAATCTTGAGTGGCATGAGATGAAATGACTTAGGTTTTTACAGCAGCTGTGTGCTTGTCATGTTAAGAATAGTCTGTAGGAAGATTGTATTAGATCATAGTCACTAAGGCACTGAAAAACATGTTATCTCATTGAATCCTTTTAGCAAAATGGGTATTATTACCCATTTTATAGATGAGGAAAATGAAGTACAGAGAAGTGTAGTAGTTGAATAAGGCCACACAGCAGTAAATGATGGATCCAAGATTTAAACCATGAAGCAAGCAATAATGTGTATTACCCAAGCCCTATACCAACATTGATTCTGGTTTAATTGCACAATACTTGGGATTACTAATGTGTGTCAGGAAAGAGTCCATAGACTTTTGGGCATTACTACTTGAACTGATTTTCAGACCATATATGACTGATATGATTAAAAGCTTTGACCAAAATTGCTGGCCTTTTAATAGTTAATCAACTCATTTCCTATTTAAAGAAGAAAGCGTTCCCTGTCTCTCTTCACAGATGCATCTGCAGATTGCTTTGCACCTTTCCTGAGGATTCCTGTATCATTGAAGAAGTACAACCCTTGTTAGGTTACTGACACTTGCTGAGTATGTATCTTAGCAATTTCTCGATAATAACTCCATCCTTCTTCTAAAACATCCAGTATTTTTCCAAAGCAAAATTTAGAAAAAAAGTGATCCAACTGAATAATAGCAAATACCACAGTGATGGTCAGTGGTTTTCAGTGAAGATATCCCATTGAAATAAATCCTCTTGGTTCTTTCCTGCATCGATTTTAACATATAATATCTCTGCCTTTAGTAAAGAAACATACAGAAAGGCTTGTAGTATTAAAATCAATAAAGTTTAAAAATATGCAAAAATAACTGGAACATCAAAAGTTTGGTACCTACCCTCAAACCAAACAGTTGAAAAGAACTAATAGATTATGAGAGATTTCCACTTATTAACGCGAGTGATCCTGGATATTGGGATAAACATCAAAAAGCAAATGTAGGAACATCTCTTCTGCAAATTTAGGTGATAATAAATATTACAATTGCTTTAGGAGGCAATTTAGAGGATATTGTTAATTTGCCAAGTTATCTGATTATTTGATAGTGGACATTAGTTTTCAAACTGTTTAAATACCAGACTTCCTGAATATAATCACAGGTGGTGGAATATGACTTTCTTGTGTTAGATTTACCAGGGTTATTGTCTTGCCATTTATCCAGAAGTGAATGACTCAAAATGGAGACTCACACGATTCTTTTCAGGTAAAAGTCAAATGTCAAAGGTTGTTATGACATTCAAATTAACTGAATTTCAGAAATGTTAAAGCTTTGCTTAAGGGAAGAAAATCCAAAGTTTTTTTTTTTAAACCATATAAGACTCACAATCTATACCCACAAGTATCACTAGAAATGGTTTGCTTCTGTGAAGCATAAAAAAAGAAAGAATAGCATCCAAATATTTGGTCTCATATGGAGAACAACATTTGGATAATTGACTTATTAAGAAAATGAATCCAAATGTCTAGGTATAAAGAATAGTTCCTGTTCTTTGGTTAGAAAAATGGCTTTGAAGTCTTGAGGGAGAAGTTCTTCATGAGAAGAAATCTCATTAAACTTTCCGTGTGACCTATTTTAAGCTTGACTGGAAAATACATAATTGTTCCATTTGAAACCAGAAAGTAGAGCAAGTCAACATCCTTTATAGCCAAGTCAATATAGAAAGTGCCTGTTTATAGGTAGGTGCCATAATGGTCCATAGGAAAACTGACACTTTTCAACTTATAGCATCTGAATGGAAAAGCATTTGTATGTGAGATTGGTTAAATAGGTCTCATTACTTTATAGTCACACTCTTCCTGTGTTTGTGTGTCTATGCATTCCACTGAATTATTTTTACCAAATCATTTTATAAATTTCAAAAATCTGTATTTTGCCCTGATTCTGTCAATTTTCAGGGAAATTTTGTGTTGCTTTATTTATATTGCCCTCTGGAGATGGGTCTCAGCAGTTTATCCACCCCAAATTTATTGTTTATATTTCGTCCTTGTTTCTTATTGATTCAAAGCTACGTGCAGTTGTTTTTAGGTGTGCTTCTGTATTAAGACATGTGATCCATCTTTCAAAACCATTTTACAAAGACCAGTGTTGTTGGACTCCTGAGTTCTGATGGTATTTCCTCAACACAGAGACACTCACTAGCTATTTCAATTAATTGAAATTATGGTAACATTTCTTTCTTTGATCAAATTCCAATGTGAAGCCATAATGAGTGAGTGGCTAGTCTTTCAAGGACAGGGGTGACTAATTCATTTTATTATTCAGACATAGGTTTTAAACCTACAGAAATAAAATTGTTGTCTATGTTTCACTACACACACACCAAGTACACATATACATATACACATTCCCCTAGTCTAGGCATGTCCCATATGTAAGCGAATTAATTATATTTTAAAAAGGCATGTGTATGTGTGTGTGTGTTTATTCTCTCTATCTACATATGTGTGTGTCTATTATCTCTAATTATTTACGTATCTCTAATTTATCTTTGTATGTATTTGGACTATATAATCTTATCTATATCTAGATAGATAACTAGATATAGATAGATAGGTAGAGGGATAGATAAATTAGAGGTAGATAGACGATGTCTTTTTCCCTGAGAAGAAAGATATGGACTTTTAATACCATTGGAAATACACTTCTGGCCCCCTAAGTAAATGTGCTCATCTCATTTTACCTGTTGGATCCAGGCACCCGGTCACTAACACAAATCTATCCATCTCAAAGATGATGGTATAAAGTGTCCTTCAGAGGGAAAGACATATTTAAACACACATCACCTTATTTCTGTGGATTAGTTTCAATAGATTTAGCATTTGTCAACAACTTTCCTTCCTCCCTCTATTCCCATCTTATGACAATGTCCACGAATGACAATTTCCGCAAAAGGCATGGGGGTAGAAAGAAAAATAAAATCATATATTAATTTTACTACCTACACCTAGAAGCTCTAGTAAAGAGTAGAGTATAAAATGAAATATAGTTTCTCCATTAATTTTAATTACAGTTGGTTTGAGTTTTTACAAATAGTTCTCAAACTTTTGTTCCTTTTAATGCACATGTCTGAACAAGCTTACAAAACAAAGATCATTGGCAACCAGTTAGCTTTTAAACATGTAACCTCTAATTTTCTATAGTGTTAAACTATAGGAATTCAACTTATGTCCTGGCAATGTCCTTTTTTTTTTTTTAACATCATTATTGGAGTATACTTGCTTTACAATGGTGTGTTAGTTTCTGCTTTATAACAAAGTGAATCAGCTATACATATACATATATCCGCATATCTCCTCCCTCTTGCGTTTCCCTCCCATCCTCCCTATCCCACCCCTCTAGGTGGTCACAAAGCACTGAGGTGATCTCCCTGTGCTATGTGGCTGCTTCCCACTAGCTATCTGTTTTACATTTGGTAGTATATATAAGTCCATGCCACTCTCTCACTTCGTCCCAGCTTACCCTTCCCCCTCCCCGTGTCCTCAAGTCCATTCTCTACATCTGCGTCTTTATTCCTTTCTTGCCGCTAGGTTCTTCAGAACCATTTTTTTTTTTTTTTTTTTTTTTTTTAGATTCCATATATATGTGTTAGCATATGGTATTTGTTTTTCTCTTTCTGACTTACTTCTCTCTGTATGACAGACTCTAGGTCCATCCACCTCACTACAAATAACTCAATTTCGTTTCTTTTTATGGTTGAGTAATACTCCATTGTATATATGTGCCACATCTTCTTTATCCATTTGTCTGTCGATGGACACTTAGGTTGCTTCCATGTCCTGGCTATTGTAAATAGAGCTGCAATGAACATTGTGGTACATGACTCTTTTTAAATTATGGTTTTCTCAGGGTATATGCCCAGTAGTGGGATTGCTGGGTCATATGGTAGTTCTATTTTTAGTTTATTAAGGAACCTCCATACTGTTCTCCATAGTGGCTGTATCAATTTACATTCCCACCACCAGTGCAAGAAGGTTCCCTTTTCCCCATACCCTCTCCAGCATTTATTGTTTGTAGATTTTTTGATGATGGCCATTCTGACTGGTGTGAGGTGATACCTCATGGTAGTTTTGATTTGCATTTCTCTAATGATTAGTGATGTTGAGCATTCTTTCATGTGTTTGTTGGCAATCTGTATATCTTCTTTGGAGAAATGTCTATTTAGGTCTTTGGCCCACTTTTGGATTGGGTTGTTTGTGTTTTTTGTTATTGAGCTGCATGAGCTGCTTGTAAATTTTGTAGATTAATCCTTTGTCAATTGCTTCATTTGCAAATATTTTCTCCCATTCTGAGGGTTGTCTTTTCGTCTTGTTTATGGTTTCCTTTACTGTGCAAAAGCTTTTAAGTTTCATTAGGTCCCATTTGTTTATTTTTGTTTGTATTTCCATTTCTCTAGGAGGTGGATCAAAAAGGATCTTGCTGTGATTTATGTCATAGAGTGTTCTGCCTATGTTTTCTTCTAAGAGTTTTATAGTGTCTGGCCTTAAATTTAGGTCTTTAATCCATTTTGAGTTTATTTTTGTGTATGGTGTTAGGGAGTGTTCTAATTTCATTCCTTTTACGTGTAGCTGTCCAGTTTTCCCAGCACCACTTATTGAAGAGGCTGTCTTTTCTCCATTGTATATTCTTGCCTCCTTTATCAAAAATAAGGTGATCATATGTGTGTGGGATTATCTCTGGGCTTTCTATTCTGTTCCACTGATCTATATTTCTGTTTTTGTGCCAGTACCATACTGTCTTGATTACTGTAGTGTTGTAGTGTAGTCTGAATTCCAGGAGCCTGATTCCTCCAGCTCCGTTTTTCTTTCTGAAGATCTCTTTGGCTATTCGAGGTCTTTTGTGTTTCCATACAAATTGTGAAATTTTCTGTTCTAGTTCTGTGAAAAATGCCATTGGTAGTTTGATAGGGATTGCATTGATTCTATAGATTGCTTTGGGTAGTATAGTCATTTTCACAATGTTGATTCTTCCAATCCAAGAACATGGTATATCTCTCCATCTGTTTGTATCATCTTTAATTTCTTTCATCAGTGTCTTATAATTTTCTGCATACAGGTCTTTTGTCTCCTTAGGTAGGTTTATTCCTAGGTATTTTATTCTCTTTGTTGCAATGGTAAATGAGAGTGTTTCCTTAATTTCTCTTTCAGATTTTTCATCATTAGTGTATAGGAATGCAAGAGATTTCTGTGCATTAATTTTGTATCCTGCTACTTTACCAAATTCATTGATTAGCTCTAGTAGTGTCCTGGTACAGTGTTTAGGATTATCTGTGTATAGCATCATCATCTGCAAACAGTGACAGCTTTACTTCTTCTTTTCCGATTTGGATTCCTTTTATTTCTTTTTCTTCTCTGATTGCCATGGCTAAAACTTCCAAAACTATGTTGAATAATAGTGGTGAGAGTGGACAACCTTGTCTTGTTCCTGATCTTAGTGGAAATGCTTTCATTTTTTCACCATGGAGAACAATGTTGGCTGTGGGTTTGTTATATATGGCCTTTATTATGTTGAGGTAAGTTTCCTCTGTGCCTACTTTCTGGAGGGTTTTTGTCATAAATGGGTGTTGAATTTTGTCGAAAGCTTTTTCTGCATCTATTGAGTTGATCATATGGTTTTTCTCCTTCAATTTGTTAATATGGTGTATCACATTGATTGATTTGCATATATTGCAGAATCCTTGCATTCCTGGGATAAACTTCACTTGATCCTTGTGTTTGATCCTTTGAATGTGCTGTTGGATTGTGTTTGCTAGTATTTTGTTGAGGATTTTTGCATCTATGTTCATCAGTGATGTTGCCCTGTGGTTTTCTTTCTTTGTGACATCTTTGTCTGGTTTTGGTATCAGGGTGATGGTGGCCTCGTAGAATGAGTTGGGGAGTGTTCCTCCCTCTGCTATATTTTGGAAGAGTTTGAGAAGGATAGGTGTTAGCTCTTCTCTAAACTTTTGATAGAATTCGCCTGTGAAGCCATCTGGTCCTAAGCTTTTGTCTGTTGGAAGATTTTTAATCCCAGTTTCAATTTCAGTGCTTGTGATTAATCTGTTTATATTTTCTATTTTTCCTGGTTCAGTCTCGGAAGGTTGTGCTTTTCTAAGAATTTGTCCATTTCTTCCAGGTTGTCCATTTTATTGGCATATAGTTGCTTGTAGTAATCTCTCATGATCCTTTGTACTTCTGCAGTGTCAGTTGTTACTTCTCCTTTTTCAGTTTTAATCCTATTGATTGGAGTCGTCTCCCTTTTTTTCTTGATGAGTCTGGCTAATGTTTTTTCAATTTTGTTTATCTTCTCAAAGAACCAGCTTTTAGTTTTATTGATCTTTGCTATTGTTTCCTTCATTTCTTTTTCATTTTTTTCTGATCTGATCTTTATGATTTCTTTCCTTCTGCTAACTTTGGGGGGTTGTTTGTTCTTCTCTCTCTAATTGCCTTAGGTGTAAGGTTTGGTTGATTATTTGAGATGTTTCTTGTTTCTTGAGGTAGGATTGTATTGCTATAAACTTCCCTCTTAGAACTGCTTTTGCTGCATCCCATAGGTTTTCGGTCGTCGTGTTTTCATTGTCATTTGTTTCTAGGTATTTTTTGATTTCCTCTTTGATTTCTTCAGTGATCTGTTGGTTATTAAGTAGTTTAGCCTCCATGTGTTTGTATTTTTTACAGATTTTCCCCTGTAATTGATATCTATTCTCATAGCATTGTGGTCTGAAAAGATATTTGATATGATTTCAATTTTATTAAATTTACCAAGGCTTGATTTGTGACCCAAGATATGATCTATCGTGGAGAATGTTCCATGAGCACTTGAGCAGAAAGTGTATTCTGTTGTTTTTGGATGGAATGTCCTATAAATATCAATTAAGTGTATCCTGATTATTTTATCATTTAAAGCTTGTGTTTCCTCATTTATTTTCTTTTTGGATGATCTGTCCATTGGTGAAAGTAGGGTGTTAAAGTCACCTACTATGAGTGTGTTACTTTTGATTTCCCCTTTTATGGCTGTTAGCATTTGCCTTATGTATTGAGGTGCTCCTATGTTGCTATGTTGGGTGCATGAATATTTACAATTGTTATATCTTCTTCTTGGATTGATCCCTTGATCATGATGTAGTGTCCTTCTTTGTCTCTTGTAATGGTCTTTATTTTAAAGTCTATTTTGTCTGGTATGAAAATTGCTACTCCAACTTTCTTTTGATTTCCATTTGCCTGGAATATCTTTTTCCATCCCCTCACTTTCAGTCTGTATGTGTCCCTAGGTCTCAAGTGGGTCTCTAGTAGACAGCATATATACGGGTCTTGTTTTTGTATCCATTCAGCCAGTGTATGTCTTTTGGTGGGAGCATTTAATCCATTTACATTTAAGGTAATGATCGATATGTATATTCCTATTACCATTTTCTTAATTGTTTTGGTTTTGTTATTGTAGGTCTTTTCCTTCTGTTTTGTTTCCTGCCTAGAGAAGTTCCTTTAGCATTTGTTGTAAAGCTGGTTTGGTGGTGCTGAATTCTCTTAGCTTTTGCTTGTCTGTAAATATTTTAATTTTTCCATTGAATCTGAATGAGATCCTTGCTGGGTAGAGTAATCTTGGTTGTATGTTTTTCCCTTTCATCACTTTAAGTATGTCCTGGCACTCCCTTCAGGCTTGCAGAGTTTCTGCTGAAAGATCAGCTGTTAACCTTATGGGGATTCCCTTGTATGTTATTTTTTGTTTTTCCCTTGCTGCTTTTAATATTTTTTCTTTGTATTTAATTTTTGATAGTTTGATTAATATATGTCTTGGCATGTTTCTCCTTGGATTTATCCTGTACGGGACTCTCTGTGCTTCCTGGACTTGATTGACTATTTCCTTTCCCATATTAGGGAAGTTTTCAACTATAATCTCTTCAAATATTTTCTCAGTCCCTTTCTTTTTCTCTTCATCTTCTGGGACCCCTATGATTCGAATATTGGTGTGTTTAATGTTGTCCCAGTGGTCTCTAAGACTGTTCTCAATTCTTTTCATTCTTTTTTTCTTTATTCTGCTCTGCAGTAGTTATTTCCACTATTTTATCTTCCAGGTCACTTATCCGTTCTTCTGCCTCAGTTATTCTGCTATTGATCCCTTCTAGAGAATTTTTAATTTCATTTATTGTGTTGTGCATCATTTTTTGTTTGTTCTTTAGTTCTTCTATGTCCTTGTTAAACGTTTCTTGTATTTTCTCCATTCTATTTCCAAGATTTTGAATCATCTTTACTACCATTACTCTGAATTCTTTTTCAGGTAGACTGCCTATTTCCTCTTCATTTGTTTGGTCTGGTGGGTTTTTACCTTGCTCCTTCATCTGCTGTGTGTTTCTCTGTCTTCTCATTTTGCTTAACTCACTGTGTTTGGGGTCTCCTTTTTGCAGGCCTCAGGTTCGTAGTTCCCGTTGTTTCTGGTGTCTGCCCCCAGTGGCTAAGTTTTGTTCAGTGGGTTGTTTTGGCTTGCTGGTGGAGGGGACTAGTGCCTGTGTTCTGGTGGATGAGGCTGGATCTTGTGTTTTTAGTGGACAGGACTGCATCCAGTGGTGTGTTTTGGGGTGTCTGTGACCTTATTATGATTTTAGGCAGCATGTCTACTAAAGGGTGTGGTTGTGTTCCTGTCTTCCTAGTTGTTTGGCATAGGGCATCCAGCACTGTAGCTTGCTGGTCATTGAGTGGAGCTGGGTCTTAGTGTTGAGATGGACATCTCTGGGAGAGCTTTTGCCATTTGATATTACCTGGAGCCAGGAGATCTCTGATGGACCAGTGTCCTGAACTGGGCCCTCCCCCCTCAGAGGCACAGGCCTGACACCCGGCCAGAGCACCAAGACCCTATCAGCCACATGCCTCAGAACAAAAGGGAGAAAAAAAGGAAGGAAGAAAGAAAAAAATAAAATAAAGTTATTAAAATAAGAAATAAAAAATAAGTATTAAAAATTTAAAAAATTAAAACATAATAATGAAAGAAGAGAGCAGCCAAACCAAAAAACAAATCCACCAATGATGACAAGCACTAAAAACTATACTAAAAAAAAATTTAAAAAAAAACGGACTGACAGAAGCCTAGGATAAATGGTAAAAGCAAAGCTATACAGACAAAATTACCTACACACTCACAAAAAAAAGAAAAAGGAATAAAAAATATATATCTATATATAAAAAAAAGGAGGAAGAGAGCAACCAAATCAATAAGTAAATCTACCAAAGATAATAAACGCTAAATACTAAACTAAGATAAACATAAATCTAGAAACAAATTAGATGCAGAAATTAAACCCCAAGTCTACAGTTGCTCCCAAAGTCCACCTCCTCAATATTGGGATGATTCGTTGTCTATTCAGGCATTGCACAGATGCAGGGTACATCAAGTTGATTGTGGAGATTTAATCCGCTGCTCCTGAGGCTGCTGGGAGAGATTTCCCTTTCTCTTCTTTGTTCGCACTGCTCCCGGGGTTCAGCTTTGGATTTGGCCGGGCCTCTGCGTGTAGGTCGCCTGAGGGCGTCTGTTCCCTGCCCAGACAGGACGGGGTTAAAGGAGCAGCTGCTTTGGGGGCTCCGGCTCACTCAGGCCGGGGGGAGGGAGCAGTACGGATGCGGGGCGAGCCTGCGGCGGCAGAGGCCGCTGTGACGTTGCACCAGCCCGAGGCGCGCTGTGCGTTCTCCCGGGGAAGTTGTCCCCGGATCACGGGAGCCTGGCAGTGGCGGGCTGCACAGGCTCCCGGGAGGGGCGGTGTGGAGAGTGACCTGGGCTCGCACACAGGCTTCTTGGTGGCGGCAGCAGCAGCCTTAGCGTCTCATGCCCGTCTCTGGGGTCCGCGCTGATAGCCGCGGCTCGCGCCCGTCTCTGGAGCTCCTTTAGGCGGCGCTCTGAATCCCCTCTCCTCGCGCACCAGGAAACAAAGAGGCAAGAAAAAGTCCCTTTTCTCTTCGGCAGCTCCAGACTTTTTCCCGGACTCCCTCCCGGCTAGCCATGGCTCACTAGCCCCTTCAGGCTGTGTTCATGCCGCCAACCCCAGTCCTCTCCCTGCGATCCGACCGAAGCCCGAGCCTCAGCTCCCAGCCCCCGCCCGCCCCGGCGGGTGAGCAGACAAGCCTCTCGGGCTGGTGAGTGCTGGTCACCGCTCCTCTGTGCGGGAATCTCTCCGCTTTGCCCTCCGCACCCCTGTGGCTGCGCTCTCCTCCGTGGCTCCGAAGCTTCCCCCCTCTGCCACCCGCAGTCTCCACCCGCGAAGGGGCTTCCTAGTGTGTGGAAACCTTTCCTCCTTCACGGCTCCCTCCCACTGGTGCAGGTCCCGTCCCTATTCTTTCGACTCTGTTTTTTCTTTTTTCTTTTGCCCTACCCAGGTACGTGGGGAGTTTCTTGCCTTTTGGGAGGTCTGAGGTCTTCTGCCAGCGTTCAGTAGGTGTTCTGTAGGAGTTGTTCCACATGTAGATGTATTTCTGATGTGTTTGTGGGGAGGAAAGTGATCTCCACGTCTTACTCCGCCATCTTGAAGGTCGCTCCCTGACAATGTCCTTTCAACACTGTGATTATTAAACCACCTGATTTTCCTTTACAATTCCAATCTGAAAACAGCTGCATTTATTAAGTGTATTTGTCTCTAAACATGTGTACATGTGTTAGGGGATATGGGATGGGTATGAGGAATAAGAAGTATAGGCACTAAATAGCCCAATACACATGAAAACAGTAATAACAGAAAATATACTATTCCATAATCAGATTAAGTTTTGATGGATGTAAGCTGATGACCTTTTCGTAGAACAGCAGAAAATCATTTGTCCTGTTGGACTGTAATTGTGAAGACTGGCAGTCAAAGTGGGACACACAGAACCACATGAGGCACTGAGCCATTGGTTCATAATTCTATTTGCGTATAGCCAAGATTGCACTTATGAGCAAGAACAGATTTCCCTATCTATGCATGTCCCCGAAAACGCACTTTCCGCTGGTAGACAACAAACAACAGCTTCTGTTA
The DNA here is from genome assembly GCF_028564815.1 of Eubalaena glacialis. NCBI lineage: Eukaryota > Metazoa > Chordata > Mammalia > Artiodactyla > Balaenidae > Eubalaena > Eubalaena glacialis. The sequence goes on along the minus strand of NC_083722.1, from coordinate 18,673,294 downwards.
TAACAGACACTTTTGAGCTTTTATGAACACTTCTAATTATTTTTACTGTAAGGAAAGGTGAGTCTGAATACATAAATGATATGAAGAAACTGTGGGGAATGAACTATTTTCCTACTATTTCTATCTCAGTTGTATCAACATGCTCATATAGGAGGATATTAATGTATTTTCCATGAGTTACAACATTGTATTCACTCCATCTTCAGAAAAAAAATACAAAAAATTAGTTAGGAAGCAATGTTCTTGCCCATATGGAGATGAATTACTGAATTGGGCAGATTATGGAGGTAGGAAAAGGACAAAAACATTGTGGAAGATTTTTGACCAGACTTCCCACAATGAGAAAGCATTCTAAAGAAGAATAAGAACATTGTGAAGGGATTCAAAATGCAGAGTGTGCTAGTCACCTTCCCTGTGACTTTCTAGACATTTCTCTTTCAGTTCCCTCCCCTATTACAAAATGATGCTTAGGAGAAGAGAAGGAGAGCCACAGAAACCAGGGATTAAACAGAGTTTATTGGGACAGAGCCTCTTGTGTGAGTGTCAACAGCCTTTCTTCATGGCAGGCTTTACAGCAGCCCAGCTACACGTCCCTAGTTTGTCTGTAATAGCTCTTTTCCAGCACAGTTCCTCCTTTTTTATTTATACGCGAAGCCTTATGTCAGGAGCACCTATGGCCAAAGGACCTAGGAATTCATTTCAACCTGTCACGTTTTGCATTCTTTGACATCACATTTACAGTCCAAGGAAATCCATTTGCTTAACTGATTTTGGCATTCCTGCATGGAGGCACAGATTTGACAACAAACCAGATTTAGAAGCACCATTTTAAAACACTCTATATCTTGAAAAAAATATAAAAAGTGTGTGGTAAGAGGAATAACAGACTCTCCAAACATGTTCACTTCTAATCCATGGAACCCGTGCATATGATGGCAAAGAGACTTTGCAGATGTGATTAAGTGAAGAATCTTGAGATGGGGAGATTATCTTGCATTACCTGAGTATCCCCAATGTCTAATCACAGGAGTTCTTGAAAGTGGAGAACCTTTCCTGGCTGTGGTCAGAAGGACATGTAATCATGGAAGAATGGTCAAAGAGATATTATGTTTTTGGCCTTAAAGATGGAGAAATGGAGCCACAAAACAAGGAATGTGGGGGGCCCTCCTGGGTGGCAAGGAAATATATTCTCCCCTAAAGCCTCCAGGAAAGAACATAGCCCTGCTGACACCTTGATTTTCAACTAGCAAGACCCAAGTCACAGTTCTAACCTATAGAACTGTAAGATAGTCCATTTTTGTTGTTTTAAGCCACCAAAGTAATGATAATTTGTTGCATCACCAACAGAAAACTAATAGAGCATCCAATAAAATGACCTTCATATGTTATCAATGACAATTTCCAATGCCCTTCCATCAAGTCTTCTTTCATATATCTCCCTCCTGTTACATTCAGTGATGAAAAAATATCCCCACCTACCCACCTAACTTTCAGTCAGGGATTGTCCCATTTAAATTAGCCAGTGGATTTTTTTTTAACAGTACATCAGCTCCTGTTTTAAAGTTATAGCATTCTTCTTTCCCCAGATACTCCATCTCACTCCATCCCTTTTTAATGTTTCAGTCAGCACCAGTGATGGGAAGAGTAGTTGTCTCAAAAACTAAACTCAAATACTAACACTCACTTGAAAAGACACATACATTTCAAGTGCACATAGAATATTCTCTAGAATAAACCATATACTTGGCCATAAAACAAGTGCCAATCTATTTAATAATATGGTAGTTACACAAACACAAAAAATATGCTCTCTGATCAAAACAGAATTAGAAATCAATAACAGAAAAGATATATAGAAAATCATCTACTATTTGGTAATCAACTAATTCAATTTAAATAACCTATAAGACAAAGTAGAAATCACAGGGTAATTAAGAAAAAATTTGAACCAAATAAAAATAGAGACTGTCATACAGAGTGAAGTAAGTCAGAAAGAGAAAAACAAATATCGTATATTAACGCATATATGTGGAATCTACAAAAATGGTATAGATGATTTTATCCGCAAAGCAGAAATAGAGACACAGACATAGAGAACAAACATGTGGACACCAAGGCGGGAAAGGGAGGGTGGGATGAATTGGGAGATTGGGATTGACATATATACACTATTGATACTATGTATAAAATAGATAACTAATGAGAACTTACTGTATAGCTCAGGGAACTCTACTCAATGCTCTGTGGTGACCTAAATGGGAAGGAAATCCAAAAAAAGAGGGGAGAAATTTACATCGTCAAATGTTTCCTGAGAACAGAAAATAATGATCTGAAACTAATTACCTAAGAGACTACCTTAAGAAGGTAGAAATAAATGAACAAATTTAACTCAAAGCAAGCAGAATGGAGAAAATAATGAAGATTAAATGAGAAATTAATTAAATGAAAACTTCTGCTTTCTAGACTAAATAGAATAAATCAATGAGAGCAAAACTTATTTTTGAAAAAATCAGTGGAACTGATAAACTTCTGGCTAGACAAATCAAGAGAAAAAGAGAGAGGACAAAAATTACTAATATCAGAAATGAAATGAAGGGTATCACTATAGATTCTACAGACATTAAAAGGCAATAAAGGAATATTATGAACAACATTATGAACAATTGAGACAATAAATACAGTAATTTAGAAAAAATAGACAAATTCTGTAAAAGAAACAAGCTGTCAAATTTCATTCAAGAAGAAATAGATGATCTGAATAGTCCTATAGTTACTAAAGGAATATAATTCATAATCCAAACAAACCAATGCTGCCTACAAAAAATATGCAGGGGCAGCTGGCTTCACTAGTAATTCCTACCAAAAATTTAAGGGAGAAACAACACTACTTCTTTAATGCACTTTAATGCACTGTACTTCTAAACAAACTCTTTCCAAAAAAAATAATGGAAGAAAATAGAACACTTCTCAAATTATTTAATGAGACAGAATTATTCTGACAAAATCAAATACATTGCAATAAAACTACAGATATCTCTCAGAAATAAAGAAAAATATTTTAAGAAAATACAGTTAAGTTGCATGCAGAAGAATATAATAAAATGATAATATAAAATGATAATATAATACATCATATAATAAATCATATAATAAAATGATAATATAAAATGATCAGATGGAGTTTATCCCAGGAAAACAAAGTTTGTTCAATATTTGAAAAGTCAGCCAATGTAGTTCTCCATATCAATAGACTAAAAGTAAAAATCATATGATTATTTCAATAAATATGCAAAAAGCCTTGATAAAATTCAATATCTATACTAGGAGTAGGGAACTCCATCAACCTTATAAAGGGTATCTATGAAAAAAATCTACAGCTAACTCCATTCCCAAAGGTGATAAATTGTATGTTTTCCACCAACAATTGAGAAGAAGGCAGAGGTGTCCACTCCTACTATTTCTTTTTAACTTTGTACTGGGGGCCTAGCCAAGGCAATAAGGGAAGAAGATGAAATAAAAGGTATACATATTCTAAAGAGAAATAAAGCTGTATTTATTTGCAAAGAACCTAATCATCTACTAAATAAAAGCTACCAGAACTTATAAGTAAGTTTAGCTATGTCACAGGATATAAGCTCTCTATATAAAAATCAACTGCAGTTCTATTTACTAGCAATGAAAAATTGGAAACTAAAATTGAAAGCATTTATAATGGCATCACAACATGAAAATTTGGGGATACCTTTAAAAAATGTGTGATACATGAATCTTACAATTTTAAAGTATTGCTGAAAGAAATTAAAGAAGATTCAAACCATTAAAGACATAGACTGTGTTTACAGATTGGAAATCTCTATATTGCTAAGATGACAATTCTCCCCATGGTGATATTTATATTCAAAAAAATACCAATCAACATCGACACATAATTTTTGTATAATTAATTGACAATTTGATTCCTAAAATTACTTGATAATACAAAGAACATAGAAGAGCCAAAATAATTTTTAACAAGATCAATAAAATTAGATGTCTTGCACTACTTGATTTCAGGACTTATGATAAAGCTACTGTAATCAAGACCATATGGTATTGGCACAAGGATAGACACATAGATCAATGAAACCGAATAGTTCAAAAACAGACCCAACCATACATGGTCATTTGATTTTTGGCAATGTTGCCCAATAAATCAATAGAGAAAGAGTAGCTTTTCAACAAATGGTGATGGAACAATTTAATATTCACACTTACTTTATATTATATGCAAACAATTAAGTCAAAATGGATCATAAGAGTAAACATTAAATTCAAAACTATAAAACTTGGCATTTGGTTAGGCAAAATTTTCTTTTATAGCATAAATCAAAAGAGAGAAAATTTGATTTTATGTATAGTGTAGAGAGTTTCATTATTTCCATATTTCCAGCATTGAAGAAAGGACAAATAACCAAATTAATTAAGATTTTAGAGAATATTGCATTTCAAAATAACCACTCATTTGGGATTTAATCATCAATCTCATGGTCTTTTATTTATATTATAACTTCCTTCTCGACTAGATATAAACTCCTTGAGAGTCCTCTTTGATACATCTTACTGACATGATTTATTAGGTGAAGGAATGTATAAGTAGACTGCCTGGCATTTATCCATTTTTTTATTCCAGGATATCTCTCCGAAAAGAGTAGATCACTGAAAAGATAGGCAGATGGGGATGAAGGTCTTATCAACAGATAGGAGATGTTCTACCTCCTCTGCAACATTTTTTCCTTTTGAAACAGTGATGCTCTGGCACAAGCAATGCCCAAGTGATGCTTGGGCTCTGTCTGAACTACCTGGCTCCTTTGGCTTCAGCAACCCAGGATTATAAAAGATACTCAGAGGAATACTGAAACGTTTCAAGATGGTGATGGTGACTTGTCTTTTTGTTCATATGCATATTGATCTCTTATAATTTTCCTTCTTCTGATTTCTGTCATAGTCCTTTAACATTATCTTCAAATGCAAGTTGCTTACGTAGAGAAATTTTGTCAGAGATCTTAGGACTGACAAAATGTCTTTGTATTAGCAATTGACTATTAACTCTGGATTTTACAATGACAATGGAGAGAACACCCAGTTAGAAAAAAGAACTAGTATTTACTGAACTTCAGCTCCATGCAAAGCCATTTATAAGCTTTATCTTGCTGGTAAAATACTGAAGATTTAAGTATTATTTCAATTTTAAAGATGAGGCAATTGAGCCTCAGTAATATTAAGGGAACTTGACCAAACTCAAAAAGAAAATAGGCAGCAGAGTTTTTATTTAAACTAAGATCTGTCTGAGTTCAGAGCCTATGCTTCTTTTGCTACTTCACCCTACATCTGGGAGGATCAGGAACCTGGATTCTCTTCTCTGGCTCTGCCAAAGAATAGGGGCAAAGATGGTGTATTAGTCATCTATTACTGAAGAACCAATTACCCCTTAGCAGCTTAAAATAGTAGTAAATGTTGATCATCTCACATAGATGTTGTGGATGAGAAATTAGGGAGCTGCTGGGTTAAATAATACTCACGGGGTTTTCATTCATGGAGGTGACTCAGTGACAACACGGAGAGGCTAACTGAAGGAAGATTTATTACTTTGATTTCCCAAGAGAAGTGGAGTAAGTCATTCCATGCAGGGCCACATGGAGAAGCTCCAGATTTAGTCAGGAGGCAGTAGCAGGGCAAGGAGAAAGTATGGCATGAAGCCTTTATTGTATTTACTGTGGGAAAGGCAGGGGATATGTTTAGGATTGACTAGTAGAATAATGTCAGTGGGCTCTGGGCTGTAGAGGTAATCTCTAGTCATCTGGTACCTAGCCCTGGGTTGATTTAGGGCAGAGGAAATGTTGGCTTGGGGTTTGAGAGTTACATGAAGGAGGTAGTTAAGGGGGAGGGAATTAGGGGTATGGACTCAGGATTGCTTTGTTTGCATATGAAATGTGTTTGTGTTTGCAGGCATGTTGTTTAATATCACTAGGAATTAGCTAGTCTCTCCCCAGCCAACTAGGGCCCTCAAGATGCCAAAACATCATAAAATATGAAAAGCATGACTAATATAGCAGCCTAGCCTGGGTGGTTCTAGCTTAAGGTCTCTCATGAGGTTGAGCAGGGCTGCACACTTGACTGGCATTGGAGGATGCACTTCCAAGATGGTTCACTCACATGATACAGTTATTGGCAGGAGACCTCAGTTCTCTTCTGTATTAGTTTTCTATTGCTGTGTAACAAATTACTACAGACTTAATGGCTTAAATCAACACAAATTTATTATCTCATAGCTTCCATGGGTCAGGATTCAGGTTAGATTGGGTCCTCTGCTTAGTTTCTCTTCTGAAGCTGAAAATCAAGGTGTTGGCTGGGCTATGTTGTCATCTAGAGCTCAGGGTTTATCTCCAAGCACATCCAGGTTGTTTGCCAAATCGAGCTCCTATGGCTATAGAAATGAGGTTCCTGTCTTCTTGCTGGATGTCAGTCAGAGATCTCTCTGAGCTCCTAGAGGCTGTTCTCAGGTCCTAGCCACGTGGCCCTCTCACAACATGGCACTTACTTCTTCAAAGGCATCAGAAGAATCCCTCCACTGCCTGCTATGACAGGCTTAAATAACATGATATAATCATGGAAGTAACTACCCTTTCACCTTTTCCATATTACATTTGGTCATGAGAGTAATATCCAAACATATTTCTATGTCCTGCCCACGCTCAAGTGGAGGGGACCACACAGGATGTGTACACCGGGGGTGGGAAGCTTGGAGGCCATCTTGGAATTCCGCTCATCACATTCCATTGACTTTTCACTGACACAGACTAAGTGGCTGGCTTCTCCCAGAGCAAGCAATCCAGGAGAGTAAGCACAGAAGAAGTTTCACTGCCATTTATGACCTACTCTCCAAATTCCTGTACTGTTAGTTACTTCAGCCACATTCTATTCTTTTAGAAGGAAGTCACTAAGTTTGTCCTACTCTCAAATAACAGAACAATTAGGCTCCATCTCTTGAGGGAAGCTTACAAAAAGTAAATTATGGATGTACTTCAGAACCACCACAGATGGCACTTAACATTTTTAGCTCTTTGTCTCATCATTTATGAAATGAAGGGTTTAAACCAGTTGGTTACTAAGAGTCTTGAAGTATATGTGTATGCATGTTTATAGGTTTGCGTGTAAAGTAGCTTCATTCTTGTGCCTCCAGAAAGAATATTCATTGGTAAGGGAGTGACTCTTTCTAAGGAAAAATATATGTATTTTTAAATCAGTTGTCTTGAGTTCATATTAATGCTTTTTCCTTCAAAGTTAAGAATTTTTTTTCTCATTTCTGTAATTGAATTAACAGATAAGAACTCATATTAATGGTTTAAATGTGTGCATGTGGAGTGGGAAGGTTGTCACAACATACTTTGTGCCACATTTCAAACTGTCAAATTGTTGTTTCTCCTTTTTTTTGCGGGAAGAGTTTTATAAATGACTTTTTCTTCTGAAATAATTGGTAGTGTAAATTTTGTCTATCTTTGTGAAAGAAAATGGGAAAAGAGAAAAAAAAAATCCGTTCTAGTCATCCTGACTGCCCTAATGTACAGAGAAATGTAATAGTCCATGTCCAGTTTTCCCATCAAGAAATTTCTGTGGTTTATGGCATGTATTTCAGACCCATTACCTCATGGATTTAGTGGATCATGGATTAGCCAGCACATATTTCAGGAACATTACCTCATGAAGAAAACATCTTTATTATAAGACACCCATGTTTCTGAAACATAATCTGACTTTGTAGTGGCTCCATGAGGCTGCCTAGAAATATACATTAATAAAAAGCCTTAATCATTAAGACACCTGATCTTAGACAAAATAGTTTCTTATGGAGGGCCAAATGAGCTAATACTATTTCTCTCTGACATTGTGTGAAATTAAATGGTGCTATGCAATTCCAGAGTATATTTGCCAGAGGAAAATTTTCCATTGGAGAAAGCAATAGCCACTTTTTTTCTCCTTTGCAGAGTTTCTAAAGCAGCAGCAATCCAAAGTGAACCTCAGAGATTACGGTCTTCTCAAGAGTCCATCTAACTATTACTTGATTTTAGCATTGTTTATTAAATAAGTTTAAATTACCAAGGATTTCCAGGCTCTTACAGGCTAACCAAAATTAAAGGGTACAAATCCAGGCACTTCCTCAGGGTGCCACCATCTCAAGGATACTAAAAGTTATAGTGGCACAAAAATATCACAAGAAATATAATGCACTCAAGAAGAAATTTGGATGAAATATTCTGAAAATTTCACTTGAGGTAGAGGTAGAAGAGTTATAATCATGTTGCGATTATCTAATTTTTAAACAATTTACTATTTGCCAGGAACTGTACTAAATACTTTATTTACATTATCAAAATCTTCATCATCCTATGAAGAAACTACTATTGTTATGTGAAAGTGGGGAAAAAATAAAAATAAAAAGGTAGGTCTAGAGAAGTCAAGTAATTTGCCCAAGGTTACCTGGTGAGAAGTGGCAGAATTAAGGTATCACTCAGAGAAGGTTGACTCCAAAACCTCTACTTTTAAACATGGTACTAAGTCTGATGACTTCTATCAGCCAAAGCAAGTCATGGTCAAGATCAAAGACAATAGGGCAGGTAAGCCATGGCAAGGGTGGGGGAGCAAACAAAAGAATTGTGAACAAGCAATACCATTCACCATGGGTTTCATTAGCTTGCCCATGATGTTTAAGTGACTTTATGGGCCTTGCTTCCAGAACAGGCAGTCATTCTTCAAATGGCATATATTACCTATTTTCTCTTCCAACACTGTAATTTTTTGTTTACTAGGGCTTCTCTTATTCATTCATTCATTTAGTGGTTATTTAGTTGGTTCATACAAGATGTATTTCATCCATATGAAGCCATTGACTGCCAGTCGGGCAATCTCTATCTATTCTCTATCTATTTCTCCACCACACACACACACACACACACACACACACACACACACACAGACACACACACACACAATTCCTCTTCTTACTCTAATGATCCAGTGACTATTTGGGCAGAGTGTACAATCTTCTTCTAATGCTAAGGCTTTTAATCTTATCATTCAAAAGTTCAGAAAGTGAGGGCTTCTCTTTCCCGGAAGTAGGTCACACTAATGCCATCTTCTCTAAGAAATCTTCCTGCTCCTCCTGAGTTCTGATGAATTGCCCCAGGCCCTTGAGCAAACTCTCCCTTAGCCCTCATCATACTGTACCGCATTGGCTAATTTTCTCACCTGTATCCCCACCAAATTGTAAGTTCCCGAAGGGCAAGGACTTAATATATGCAGAATGTCTAGATTACTGTCCAGCACTCTTAAATAAATGTTAATTCTTCTTATTCTTGTTTCTTCACAGTTATATCCCTAGCACCTAGCACATTTTTCTAGCACAAAGTGTGCGCTCAACATTTGCTTGTTGAACTGTTTCCTTTTTGTGCCTTGAGACCAAGTGTGACTAATTTCCTTTTTTTAATGTGAAATCGGTGTTTTTATTTATTTATTGTCTTTTCCCCCCAGCCATATGAAGGTATAACTGACATATAACATTGTGTATATTTAAGGTATACTATGTGATGGTTTGATGCACATATATATTGTGAAATGATTGACACAATAAGGTTAGTTAACACAGCCATCATCTCACATAATTACAATTTCTAAGCAGGGTATAAGAACCAGCAGTTACTGATGGTCCACATTGGATCGGGACATCACATATTGTATTATATCACATTTACCAACCACAAAAATCATGCTGATAAGTTTCATACTTCACAAATCAGAGAATAATAACTTCTTCAGGATTTGACAGCCTTGGATTTGAACCAAGGTGTACCCCCTAAATCTGACCTTCTACCAAAGAGTCTACATATATATGATGGTTGTGAGAGTCAAGGCAGTTATAATAGTAAAAATAGGTGTGCACCACTCAAATTGGGAATGTGAAACAAAGCTTTTCTCCTTGTTTATGATATGTAGCCTGCAGGACTTTTATTTTCTCTCCTTTATAATATTGGCATACTCCTGATTTTAAAATCAATAATCATAGGTATGAACTCCAAAGTTATTTCCAACCCTAAGATTGGGTAATCCCCAAACACTACTTACCAGCCAGGAGCTTTGCCAATTTGATTTTCTAGTAAAGACAGAAAATTCTATTGCAAATTCATCCTGAGGTTTATAACCAGTAACTATTGGCAAGATTTAGGGAGACAAGCACATAAAATACATGCTCCGCAGCAAAGCACCCTCTTGAATTGCCTCCATATTTCCTAGCAAATGTACAGAGGGCTTTTATACCTGAAGCATATAAAACTGCGAGCCCAACTCATATGGTTCAGCACACCAGCACAACATATTTGCAATTTTCCATTGGATTAACATTCATTTTCAAGAATACAGAAAGAAAAATCTCTAATGCTTAGAGATTTTTTTTTAGTGTACTGATGAAATGAAATAAATATTTTAGCAATATCGCTGAAAAATAATCATAAATTAATTGTGAGGATTGTAGTTTAAAAACCTGCATTGTCTTCTTTTCTGAGAGAGAGAGAGTGGGGCAGAGAGACCAGGAGAGAAGGAAAAAGAAGGAAAGAGAACATAAACTTTGAGATTTGAGTTTCAAGCTTGGGCTGTAGTCATACAATCTCATGTATTATTTTTCCTTAGTAGAACCTTGATTATGTTTGAACAGATCTTTAATAGCTTATTCTTATGTTAAATAGGATTGTTTACATATGTTTTAGGTTATGTTCTTTTACCCCAAACACAAAATTACTTCTTCTACTAGAAAACTATGAATAACTTTAATGAAATGCTTCCTGCTGCAAAGATTTGAAGGTCCGACACTGAAGAAGCAGGGTTTCCCCTTTCCCATTGAAGTGACTTTTTCACTTCTTGGGCTCTCGAATGGATGTGGGGAGCATTGCGATAAATTCAGTCTTGCTACAGAGAGTCTACATGTATATGTAAACTTCCTCACCTTTCCTTCCAGAGGCCCCTGGAGCAGATGTTTGCTTATTGATTTATGCTCCATTATATTTAGCTGTCACTTCACCCAGAATCCTCTGGAGAAAAAGTGGCAGTGGTTTAATGAAATACATGAATACTGCAGTGATGGGCAGGAAGTGAAGGCTTGTTTGAATCTCAACCTGTTATCATAGAAACGTAAGGGTTTTTTTGTGTTAGGCATTACGTGAACAAAGTTGGAAAGTGGAATTAACGTTCAGAAGGGATTGTCTACGTGGATCCCTTCTGCCTCCCTCAACTCCCAATACACAGCCTTCCAGGGCACCCAGGAGGCCACAGACACCCACCGTGTTCTGACCCCCTTATGGAAACCTCTTCACAATTATGGCTTTCAAGTCAATCTGGGGTCTTGCTGCTTAAAAATGGTGGAAGCAAATTCTGTTGAGCGTTCAATGGCTTCATTTTCCCCTTGACCCTTACCCTCCTTCCAAGAAAGCCAGTGCCTTTTAGCAACCAGCATTACAGGAAAGCACAGGGCTGAGTTACTTCTGGAGAAGCAGCCAGTTACCCATGGGCCATGGTAGAAAGCGTCCTGTCCCAACCTGTCCTTCACTCAGAACCACTGGGTTTGTGGAGATTTATGAAGTATCGTTTCATTTCATTTTCCATTCCAGTGGTTCTTCTTATACAGTACAAATTCTCCCTGGGGTTAATTCTAATCTACCTGACCTTATAGAATAGGTTTCCCTTCTGATCGGAGAGACCCGGGCAGGATACAAATGCAGGCATTTGTTGTCTAGGAATTCTAGGTGAAAAAGAGAAAAAATAAAAGGGATAAAGGGAGTAAAAATGGGAGGCTGGGAGCACCGAAGACACAATGGAAATGACTGCGTAGGACAAGCTCTTTTCTGTGATGTTGTGTCTCCATTCAGTTGCTCCAAACTCTTAATTCTAATTACTCTTGAACATCTCCCTATATGTGGACCTCTGCTCTCCACACATAATAGCATCCAAGAAAAAGCCCAACCTTTCTCTTTAATTCTTTATCTCAATGAACAAATAAAACTTTACTTATTGTTCTGTTTCAGCATAAACTTTCTTTGCATTGTACAACATTATGTTAAACATTTATTGACATACATACTCACTTCATTTTCATATAGTCCTTGCACATAGGAAATATTCAGTCATTGTTAGTAAGACTGAATTACATTCGATTAAGCTTTGAAGCAATAATTCTTTTTTCCATGCAAACTCATCTCTTGGTTATGGAAACAAATAATTTCACGAGTCTGGGGGAGGCTCCTTGGGCTCCGAGTGGCCCAGTATGACACTGAGAACTCAAGGTCAGATCTGGGAAAGACTCTTCTTACCTTGAGATAGAGTAGGCATTCTGTAAACACTGTATCAGGACTTTAACAAATTGTTTGGCCTGGGCTGGTCACCCTCCTCAGCCATTGCCCTTCACTTTTGTCTCAGTTTTGTCCAGAAAGAAACATGCTTCCCAATATTCATTTTCATTCAGGTTGAATTCATTCAGTTTTGATTCTACAGTCATTTATTGAAAGTTTACTGTACTCCAAGCTTTTGCTAGACACTTCACTATGCTAAAGCAATTTAATGGGATTAGCAGATGCAAACTATTATATATAGAATGGATAAACAAGGAGGTCCTACTGTACAGCACAGGGAACTGTATTCAGTGTCCCGTGATAGACCATAATGGAAAACAATATGAAGAAGAATGTATACATATGTATAACTGAATCACTTGGCTGTGCAGCAGAAATTAACACAACATTGTAAATCAACTACACTTCAATAAAATAAATTTTAAAATAAAATAAAATAAAGCAATTTAATCTTCACAAAACCACTCTGAGATAGGTATTATTATACCATTTTACATCTGTGAATACTGGAGTTCAGAGAGGTTATATGAGTTGCTCAAAATTAAGCATCTAATAAGTGAACCAACTTCAAACTCACATCCAGATCTGCTGATACCATGTCCAACATTCTTTTTACTTTAAATCACAAGTACTCATCAAAACGGATCAAGTTGTGTCCAGTCTGATTTGAGTACTCCCACCTGCTTATCATTTTCCAAAATTTTGGCATTAATGGTTTGGACTAAATCTATCAGCTCAGATTTGAAGTGCTACTTACCACTCTCTGGACAAATCATTCTAACAAATGTGGTCTAGTTCAATGAATGGACTCCAACACCCTCTGTTTAAGTTCTGACTATGTTAAGGTGTATCCCTGTTGAAAAGAAATCACAATACACTCAAGACATCAAAATATTACTACAGTATAATACAATGTTTCAGGATACTTCTCTAAAAGAGAGAGGTACTGTGAGCCTGACTGAGGTAAGAGAAACATTTTATTTTATTTGAATCTATTTTTTAAGCTGATGTGTATGTCCTTGGAATGATGCCGATGTAGTGCTGTCTTTACCTGCCTTATTAAATACTGATACCAGCCCAAGCATATCTTTATGTTTGTTTCTTTTGGGAAAAAAAATAAACCTCTTTTCCTATATCATTTGCAAATAAATTTACTTGAGACAGGGCAGAAACCAGAGCTGACTCTTAGACTTTTGACCCCGCATGACAGAATAACACAGTATATTTAGTGAAGGAAATGGGTAGGGGAGCAGCAGTGGTAAAATACAGTGCTGACAGCTTGTCTTGATCAAGAATATTCTCCATGTGTGCCTTGCTGAAACGTTTCAAAGCGATTTTTTCCTCTATTCTGAAAGGTGTTAAGTATCTCAGAGTGCCAGAAACACATCATTCCCGGCCAATTCTAGTGAATTTTTTGCCAATATTGCATTTCTTCCTTCCTGCCTTTAAGGTATGAGGCTAACTGAGAGTTAAGGAAGTTACACATCTCAAGACGGAAAGCTTGTATTTTTTTTTTTTAACATAGTTTATACGCCTTTAACAATTGCAAGAGTTCCCCATATACCTCTGTTCCTCATTGTTCACTTGTGAAGACACGCCGCTATAACCTTTGGGAAGTGGTTTGGTCACAGACATGCCCTACACCCATTTGGTAGACAATCAGAAGTCAGTGTTTGTGTTCTGTAGCCATTACAATTCCCATGGGTGGTTATTTATAGGAGTACAATGGAAGAATTTCAGGTGTTCTGTGAACAAATTAGGGATGTGAAATTAGCATTCAGAGGGGATAAAGAAATGCAAGAAGAGACGCTGTATCCTCTCTCACTCCACACCTATTTCCAAAGCCCCAGAGAGTTCTGGGTTTTGAAAGATGAATAGGAGTTAATTAAGTTGAGAGGATGGAGTAGGGAAAAGTATAGAGAGGAAGCAAGAAAAGGCAGAATAAGACACAGAAAGGCTCTGAAACTCCCAGAACAAAGTAAACGTATGTCCTATGTGCAGCGACTTTGCCTAAGGTGAAAGAAAATTATACTATCCATGTTCCCTGTTACAACTGATCACCTTGCTTGACCTGCCTCTTCCTTCCAACCATGTTTCTTCAACAGTTTTTTGTTTTTGCTTTTGTGTTTGTTTGTTTGTTTTAGGAAAAGCTTCATGCTATGGCAAATAACACCCATCATGGTCTGCCTAGGTACAACCCTTTAGCCTCATCTGCTATCACCCGCTGTGTACTCCTTGCTCTCGGAATACTAAGTTACTTCCAGCCACTTCCTCCCAACTCCCACACAGGTACACACCATGCTGCTCTGTATGTTCATTCCTTTGCTCATGCTGTCCCCTTGCTGCATCAGCCTCTCTGTCTGGAAAAAGCCCTGTTGATTTTTCAAAGTCCTCCCCAGAGACCAAGTGCTCAGAGTAGTCTTTGGCAAACCTCAGAGTCTCAGACGTAATCTTTCCTGTTGATTGTGATTTTTACATATGCTTCTATTATTACAAATGCTTGTGAATATTGTGATTATAAACGTTTCCGTATCTTTTCTTGCACATGAGTGTGCACTTCTGTATGTCAGGGACCATGTTTGTTCACATGTTTACCCCTAGAGCCCAACATAGTCCTTGGTACAATAAAAATGTGGAACATTTTACCATCAACTTATATTAAGTAGATCTTTACTGGGGATAAATTTTAACTCTTGTGATCATATTTTTATGAAGATTTGGCTTCGACAGATTGTCACTGCACTTAGGATAAAGGGCCAAAGTCTCACTATCGTGCAAAGGTCTGCCTGATGGGTGACCTTCTCTCTGCTCCGTGGTCCTCACCGCGCTTGTTCTTCATCCATTTCCTCGGTTTAGTTAACGTCTATTCTTCCTTTAAAACTCATTAAATCACCACTTCCTCATTGATGCTTCCCCGCCATCCTCAAACAAGCCTATAACTTCTGGTACATACTTCTAAACACCCAGTAATTTTCCATAAACTACCCTATGTAGTATTATAGTTACAATTGAACATTTATTTGCATAATTATTTCATACGTTTACGTTTTCCTGACTATGGTCCATGAAGGTAAAAACCATGTTTTTCTTTCGTTTAAAAAATTATATTTTTTTAGAGCCTAGAACAATGCCTGGTACATAGTAGACACTCAATAAATATTTGTTGAATAAACAAATGATTGTTTTCATTTCCACATTTAAGTATCTTAACTAGTAAGTCAAGATGTATCCATTTTTTTCCTCTTTTGGGAAAATAATCTTCTACCCACTAGAAACTTCAGATATTAGTCAACTCAAAGGCAAGAGAATGAATCAAATGGTCTATCCAATTGTATTATTTATTATTTTAATCTGATTATTTTAAATGGGTTGTGGGGGCATATAATATGCAAATAAAAATGGCAGATGATAGAGATACAAAGGGTCAGGAAGGCCTGATTCCCATCTTCATGTTACCACAGTTTTATGGAGAGGCAGAAAACATACTGATTTAATCCCAATGCAATGAGGATTAAAATGCAGATCGTAAAAGATGTAACAGGGATACAGAGGAAGGGGCAACTCAGGGCACACCAGGCTTAATGAATTAATCTCATCACACTTCTTGTCCCGCTCATAGTGGTCACCAAAAGAAGCTCAGGACTGTAGATCACCCCTCATCCCCTGAAATCTAACCCTATTACTCCAAACTTAGCCTTTTCTGACCACTTCTTCTATCATTTCCCAAACTGTAAACTCAATTCACTGAGCTTCTGGAACCCTAAGTCAATCATGAGTAAAAATCCCATGTACCTTTTACCTCTTCTCTGAATATTCATTCCATCTTCTTGCTCTAACTGATACCTGCCTCTTTACAAAGCTACTTTCCCTACAACCTTTTCAAAGCTTCTCATGGTTTGTGTCCCATGCCACTCATACCTGTGGGGTCTACTGGTGGGATAGGTGTCTTCCTTGCTGCTTGTTGCCACTTTCAGACAATTTTCCCTCTCTCTTCTATGCAGTCACTCATCTTGGACTCTCCTGCCATCAGACAATACCCACCGTTCCCCTACTTTGCAGACATATACTCCCTCTCAAGTTACTACTCTTCAATCCTTGAAAAGTTTAGCTCCTTTCTCATTATCTTTATGTCCCACGTCTTGCCATCATACTTGGTGATTTAAATATCCACAGAGGTGACTCTTCTTTTAGGCTGGCCTTTCATTCTTTGACTTCCAAATATCTGTCCTTCACCCACTCCCATCCATGCAGTCTCATGATCTTGCCTTGACTTTGTTATTATGAATAATTGCAACTCCTTATAATCTCAATCATGAACATCCCACTCAGTACACATGTGGTGACAAACTGATGAGGAAGAAAGGAACAGGACTCTGTGTTCCCATAAGAAGGGTCCTAGGCCTCCATGACCTGTCAGGGAGGTTCACCCCAAGAACAGTCCATTTGAGCTGAAGGCTAAAGAATGTGTACGTGTTTATTAAGTAGAGAAGGAAAAAAAATCTATGTAGGGAAGTAAGGGAGAGGGGTTGCAGAGGGAACTCCCCAAGTAGAAGGAAGACTATGTGTCAAAGCCCTGGGGGTAAGAGAAAGCACATCTAAAGAGCAGCAAATAAAACAACAATAAACAAATAAAGAGTCGTGCAGTGTGCAGAGCTGAGATGCAAAGCCCTTGAGGGAAGGATTTTCACATCTAAGTTGCTCCTGGCAATAAATGCCTAATATTCCATTACCACCATCTTTTCTATCGGTATCGGGACCTCTGGCCTATTCCTGGATACAGCGACCATGAACTTGACCCAAGTCTCTGCTAGTTTATACAGTCATAAGACACCCCTTTCCTCAAATAAAACATTTTTAAGTTAGTATATTATGGATCATCCTCAACAGCTCTGTGCTGGGGTCACTTTCAACCTTGGGAATAGCCACCATAAGTTCTCACAAATGATCTTACCTGCTCATCTTACCTGATATCTTACCTTGGATATCAGGGCAGACAAATGATGGGTAGTAGGATGCTTCTGGCTCTACTCTCCCACTGTCCAGTGGAGGTTGGGCTTTGGAGAGTGGTAGACAGATGACAACAGGGAACACTGAGAGTATGTGACAGGACAGGGCACAGCCATGCCCCTGCAGGCACTAGTGAGTGTGTTTGAGCATCCTCTCACATATGTGTGCATGACCATGAGTGCCAGAGTGGGTTTATGCAGAAGAAGCTTCTCTCCTTCCCTTCCAGGACTTGGTTGGGAGGCTCAGAATCCCCATGTCACACAAATCACTCTATGTCTACAAGGCGAATGGCTCTCTCTTGTGCAGTAGACGCGGGGAACACCCGTTTGTTGTGGCCTGGACTTGACTCTGGTCTCTGTTTTCATTCTCTGCTTTCTGTACTGAAGCTCCCTTCGTTTTGGCTCTTTGATAACTGCTGCCTTGATTTCCTGCCTGTTAGCTCTTTAATTCACTTTTGATCACTCTCCTTCCAACTGTAGAAGTTTTTAACACCACCACCCGGCTAACTGATCCAAAACACAGTCCTTTGATCAGTCCTCCTCTTTGGGTGCCTGGCACACTAGGCTGAGTCATCTGTTTGACCAGAGAGACACCAATCAAGCAAATATATGTTCATTTTTATGCCAATGTGAATAGCTTTGATTTTATCCTTCTTTAAAGCTGATGGTTAATATGATGTTCGAAGACATTTAGTTTGGTGTATAAGAAGTATTGTAACACTGTATTTTGATCAGTGTTCTTCAAACTCTTTTTTACTTCCTAGATATACATGTATGCAGTACACGAATAAATTCCCAATGCCAGTTGCTGAAAATCATAAACTGCATTTTATGATTCCTTGAAAATGAAAAATGCACGGGTGTGTGAATGTTGCTAACCCATACTTCATCATTTTCAACAGTAAAGCTTTTGCTGCAGAAGTTTTTCCTAGGCAGATCGGTAGAGTTTTAACTTTCTATTCAAGAATATTGATTTAACAGAGGGGAAGAGAGGTTGGCATTTTTTGTCAGCTCTTTCCACTTGAAGACTGATCACTTATGGGCAGTGATCCCCCTGAGCCCAGCATGTCTGGACTTATTTATATAAGCAAACCCATTGTCAGAGGGTTGCAGCAGTAAATACAGTCTACTGTTTTGTTAATACAATTACTCTTGCCATCTCTACACAATCAAATTGAGCAGCAAGTTTAGATAATAACTGAAGTTCAAGAATATATCATTAAAAAGAATATGTATATGTGTATAACTGAATCACTTTGCTGTACACATGAAGCTAACACAACATTGTAAATCAGCTATACTTCAATAAAGAAAAAGAAAAAAAGGATCTATCCTTACAAAGGACTTTTACCTAAATTATATACGATAGTATCATTGATCAACTTCATCTAAATGTTTGTCAAGCTGTCCTTCACCTATTCTGATTTAAACTAAATGTGCTTTTAACAATATGTACCAGTCAGAGGTTCTAAAAAGAAAATTGACAGTCAGCATGAGAAAATGACTGTACTAAGATGTAAATCATACTATTTGATAATTTATGTTGTTTTGGTTTTCAGAAAAGAAATAATTTTAATGAAATATTCATAAAGATTTCCCAGTTGATTCTTTGGAAAATGATTTGTTTCCAGAGTATTTTTTTCTAGAGTTAAACCTATATACAATAAAGATTCAGGAAAGCAAACTAATATAACACACAATATGGAAAGGGACAAGTGTCTTAAAAATCCATTTGAATGGCTGAGTGATTCTGATAAGGCATACAAAGGGCTGCCAAATTTTTTTCTCTGTGTTCAGATTAAAAACAAGTTGGGAATGAACAATGGCTCACCATTTACCATGAAGTGTATCAAAACAATAAGAAACTGAGACAAGTAATGAAACATAATACTGCTTAATGTCACTTTCAGAAAAAAGATAAGCCACGTTGGGAATTTTGCTCCTTGCTTGTGTATATCATGTTATATCACACAGTAAGAAATCTGCTGTGAATGCAATAACAGAGAAAGGCCACTTAAACCTATCTATTGTTGTAGGCATGTAACAAATGAACCTTTATTGTATCCTCCCTTCAAGCTGGTCCAGGAATAATAGTATATACGAAGAGCGTGTCGATACTGATGGCACGTCATTTTTCTCCACTCGGAGTGGGAGAAGGGAAAATCTATTTCATAAATGTCTTTTAACAATATAGTAATTTTATATCATAAGCCTCTTAGGCCAGATTGTCCTAGCGTGACACAAATAGGAATTAGTTGGCAACTATCCTGTGAATTTTGATTTCACAAAAAGCTGATCTGGATTAATCAAGATAAAAAGTGAATTTGCCCTAAGAGAACTGAAGTCTAGGTAAATTTATGAAGAGAGTTATCTTTTCATTCTTTTGGTTCAGGCCAGGCTGTCCTTTGTGGAAGGAAGACGGCTTTCAACATGGCTTGGAATGAATATTTGAAATATGGGACTGATTATCTGTGTGGCCTTTGGCGAGTTATTTACTTCTTTGAGACTCAGTTTCCTCATGAATGAGGAAATAACTATCTTACAAGATTGTTGTGAAGCTCAGACATAACTTATGATATTAATTTATAAGTTAATATACTAAAGGCACAGAATATTTTGATCTAGTAGCAAGTAAATATGAGAGAGATGAAACAGATATAGATGATAGATAGATGAATACATAAAGGAATAGAATCCAGAGGCTGTAGCATTTTTGTTACTGAAATTTAAAATATTTGATTCAGTTTGGAATTTCAACCACAACTTACATACACAGCTCAAGGGTATGATTTTATTAATGTACACACGTATAGTTTTCCATTTCAAATTACCTACTCTTTCAACCCAGGTTTGCATGTGTGAGATATCCTTCCTGGAAAGCACACCTATATTTCAGGAAAGGTAAGAGGTGTTAAAGGCAGCCCTCCCTATGTTTCAATGAAAGGATAATTTTTAGCTAGTCATAACTCTGTTCAAAACCTGAGGATTAATGGGCAAAGCTGTCCAATGCAAGGTATGGCTTACAGTTTGCAGGCATTTGTGCAGTTAACTCCTCAAGATATTTTTTTTTTCTTATGACTTTATATTGATAGGGACTGGCTGAATGTCAGCAAGTTATGTGGCATCTACTGAGGCTGTGCAAACAGCCAAATTATCCATATTCATTATTTACACTTTAAATACCTTAAAAACTGACATTTGCATCAGTGTTTTTTCTCTGTCTTCCTTTCCCTTTATTTCTTTAACCTTCCTCGCTCCCCAATATCTCAAAACTAAAACATGGTAATGCTGTCCCTTATTACTTCTCCAAGGGACATCCAATCAACACATTTGAGCAGCAGGGACTCAGCCCAAATTCAGTACGTGGAATTTACCAACCAATGTGACCTTTGAAACCTGGACCAAGTTACTGCCATACTCAACACAATCAAATGGTTTCTTGAGCAGGAGTTCAGACTGTATTTGCATCTCACCACTGCATTTTCAGTCCAGTGGAAGGGCATAACTCCAAGGTCTTGCCCCTTTAGATTGTACAGACCCATGCTCATGGACCAGACCTTACCTAGGTAATAAATGTCTAACATGCTAAAGACGTGGGACTTCCCAACACAAAATGGTGAGTGCAGTGGACAAAACCAAAGTCCACACAGGGTTTCTTTAACTATATCCTGAATTTACTGCAAGGGAGGAAAGTAATGAGTAATTTGCAATGAAAAAAGGACATCCAGATTTTATCTTGGCCCTTCACTAATTTTTACTACTGTTCAATACATCTCTTCTGAAAACAAGGTGGGTTTTTGTTTAGCTGGTGGGATACATTCAGGAAATGCAAGCCCCCCTCTCAAGAAACATAGGATGCTTCTGAGTATAGACTTTACTCTGGAGCTTATGCAGATGCTAAATCTTAAATAACTACTTTAAGGCACTTTTATTTTATCAATCTGTCTTAGATTTAAATGCCAATACATTTTCATTATATGTTAAAGAAAACGAATGAAATTATATGAACACAAGTTTGCTATGTTTTTCTATGCTCCTGATAGTTTATGCCCCCAAATATTTTCCACATGAAAGAAACACTGACATCCTTCTTTACCTGAGAACATGTCATTGGATGAATTTGTGGAATTACTGAAAGTATACTGTTCACCAAATTTTACTGTTTGTTCTAGAATTTAAACTTTACAAATAGAAATGTAAATCTTGTACAAAAATTACTATTCAGAGTACAGATATGTGACTTTTGCCTCAACTCTATAATTGCCACTATTTCTTAGACTGTACATCAATATCACTTTAAACATTAGTTTTTGGATGTCCTTCATAAAGAGCATCACACATTTAAAAAATGATCTGCATCTTACATACACACTGAATATAGGTCAATAACGAGTTAAGGAGAATGGGAGAAATGTACACTATGTAATATCTGTAAATAGTTTTAGAAATGTCAACTCCTCTGGAGGTCATAAAAGAGAATAACATAGTCTAAGCCATTGGGCATAACTATATCTTTCTTTGGATATGGAGGGAAAAAAGCCCTGATCATGAATCTATTTGATTTTATAGAACACTCAAAAATTGTCTTGACTGCTGTAGAATTTTCAAAAGAAACTGACAATGGGTCTGCATTTGGATTTAAGAATGCTAGGATAGGTACTATCCTAGAATGCTAAAGAATGGTACCATCTAGGATGTTCTGACGTGGACTATAGAAAGATTACTTACTACTCAGTATGACATTCTATCTTACTTGATAAAGCCAGGTTTAATAAATTACTCATAGAACCATCCATGCCTTAATATTTGGTTAAACCCTCTCTGTTTAGAGAATCAGGAACATAGAGTTTGCTAAGCAATTTAATGAATGGTCCTCAATCATAAAAGGTCCAAATGTCACATCATCTCATGTGACATGACATGTCGGTCAACTGAAATGCAACTGGGAAGGCATTAGAGCTTTTTCAAAGATACTTAAAGAGCATTTTAATCTGTGTGGTAGTCTGGATGGGACTCCTGGGGAATCACTGGTGAAACAAACAAGAAAACCACAATGTAAAAGTGGATCAGCTATTTTTATCTCCACCAAAAATATTTATTTCTTTATAGTGCTCTTCCCATGAATCAAGTTATCGATCACTCGCTCACACAAAGATGACCTCTCTGGTAGCACTGCCTAGCACTTTAATTGAACACAGATGTTCACTTTTCCTTTCCTCTTGGTTTGTGTGTGTGTGTGTGTGTGTGTGTGTGTGTGTGTGTGTGTGTTGCTCCATAATTAATTCTGTGAGACTCTTGACCTTTTACTTCATGTATAAAAAAATTCACAACACATTTAATAAGATAGAAGTTTTTCACTTTTACAACAGTATTACTTGTTTGGAATCTCCCATACCCTCCTTGTCTACAGTATCATCTTTCTTTCCAATGCATTTTAAAGTCTGTAAATAAAAGGGAAACTCAATGTTCACAAAAGGGTCATTTTCAGGACGTATATAAATTTCCTCTTTTCTTTCACTTCGGGTATGTCATTTAGCAAGTGACTTGAGATTGGAAGATCTAGCTAAAATGCAACTCAGCTGTCCTAGTTTTGACACAAAGAAAGTACTGCAAAAGGGAAATCTATCTTATCTAAAGTTGAGGAGGCAAAGAAAAGTCTCTAAATTTATTTATAGATAATGGAATTCAATTTTCTGTGTGTGTATGTGCCATTTTGACTCTGTAGTAGGTAGAAGAATGCGCTTCTCCCCCTACAAAAGATGCTTATGTCCTATTCCCCAGAATCTACAGAAGACTTTTAAGGTTTCAAGTAGAATTAAGATTTCCAATCACTGACCTTGAGATGGGAGATAATCCTACATTATCCTGGTGGACCCAAGATAATCACAAGAGTACTTAACAGTGGAAGAGAGAGGCAGAAGAAGAGGTCAGAGTAATATGATGTGAGAAGAACCCAGCCCATTATTACTGGCATTGAAGGGGGCCAGAAGCCAAGGAATATGGGCAGCCTCCAGAAGGTGGAAGAAACCAGGAAATGGATTCTTCTCTAGAAACTCCAGAAAGGAATGCAGCCTTGATGATACCTTGATTTTAACCCTATGAGACTGATTTCAGACTTCTGACTTCCAGAACTATAAGTTAATAAATTCATATTGCTTTAAGCCACTAAGGTTGTGATCCCTCACAGCAGCAGCAGGAAAATAATACAGATTTCCAGTCATTCCATACTGTAATGTTTTTGTATAATTGTATCCTACTTTATTGGAACAGGGGGTCTCAAACACATTGTGGAGTGATATTGGGGTAATAGTGGAGAGAGAGGAAACAAAATCCTAAGTTAGCCCAGAAAATTTTCACGTCATTAAAGAACTGTCTCCCAAACTCTAATTCAAAAAAATACACACATCCCAATGTTCATTGCAGCACTATTTACAAAAGCCAAGACATGGAAGCAACCTAAACATCCATCGACAGAAGAATGGATAAAGAAGATGTGTATGTATATATATATCTATATATATATATAGAGAGAGATATATATAATGGAATATTACTCAGCCATTAAAAAAAGAATGAAATAATGCCATTTGCAGCAACATGGATGGACCTAGAGATTATCTAACTAAGTGAAGTAAGCCAGACAAAGACAAATATCATTTGATATGGCTTATATGTGGAATCTGCAAAAAAAGATGACATATATCGATTCACAGTACTATATATAAAATAGGTAATCAACAAGGACATACTGTACAGCACCAGAAACTATACACAATATTTTGTAATAACCTATAAGGGAAAAGAATCTGAAAAAGAATACATATATACATATATATATATAAAACTGAATCACTGTGCTGTACATCTGAAACTAACACAACGCTGTAAATCAACTATACTTCAACTAAATAAATAAATAAATAAGTTTTTTAAAAAAGAAGAGACACAGGTGAGATCTCTTGCTCTCTGTTGCCCATGTGAGGATACAACAAGAAGGCAACTGTCTATAAACCAAGAAGAAGGCCCTCACCAGAACGTTCCATTCGGTTCCCTGATCACAAACTTCCCAGTCTCCAGAACTGTAGAAATAAATTTCTGTTGTTTAAGCCAAAAAAAAAAAAAAACTGCCTCCTTGAAATTTTTCTACTTCTATGCCCTTTGCAATGTTAGCTATTGCAACAGATTGGTATCATATAAAATATGATCTAACTTTAGTACAATCTAAAAAAAAATTAGAGTCTCATTTCAAAGGTCTTATTTTAATAAGATTTTCTTTTTGCAAAATAGAAGAATGTACTTCAATATCCCATCTAACTAAAATAAGATTAAAAGCCATCCCAAACTCTTTGTTACAAATCCATCTACTGAATGTGCGTATGTGTGTGTATCATACAAATCTGCATTTATATGCCATAAGTCATTTTCCTTTTAACTCTCTCTCACATAAATTTCTTTACATTTTTATTTTAACCAATTTCTGAAACAGTAGAGATCACTCTGTTTCTATTTTCAAGTTAAAAGACTTTGTACTGGATTCTGCATATGATTTACTGCTTTTAGTTTAAATATATGAAGTCATAAGAGAGACGGTTTAGCCTCAAGATTTTGCATTTTAAGTCACTGATAATCTAAATTCTAGGAATGGAAGGGAATTCAGAATTCACTACCTTCTCTTTATGTAGACAACTACATTAATGTTCTAGACTGATAGTGTCTTTTTTTCCCTTTTGCCTTTTCCAATTCTCCTGGGAAGACATTTTCATAGCACACTAAAATAACATGAAATTATGTTTCAAATACATTACACTGTATTTTGTTATGTCTAACCTAAATCCCTCCTGATTCATTTCAAATTTGCTTCCTATTCTGGTGTTAATAGTAATATTAACCTCTCTGCATCTTCTGAATCGTCCTCCTTTACATACTCGAATTTTTTTTTGGTAATCACCATCCTCCAACAATAGTTTTGCCCTCTCCAGGCTTAACAGAGGCTAAAGTGCTTTCCTGAAAGATAAGGGAAAAAAATCAACAATTAATCACATTCATTTTTCTCCCTTGGTTGTACTCCATAGGTCAATCTTGGAACCAAAACAAGGTACTATACATTAATTCAATTGTGATCATTAATGAATTGAATGATATTAAGACATTCCAGTTAATGTCAAATTTCTTACATATCACTATATTAAACACTCATTGTCAAATTTCTTGTAATAACACCACGTTAAATTTACCTTAATTCATGGCCTCCAAAGCCTGGTGTTTTAATCACAATTAAAATCAAAGTTTATTTCTACCCCCAAATTCTGTAGTTTATTTGCCTTCTATTAAAGAAGTATCGTTATAGTCCAAAGACTACTAGACAGGGAAGAAGGAAACAAATTCTACACAAGACCCTTATCTTAGCTGGGCCTTAGTTTCTTCTGTAAAATTTAAAAATTTGAACTACATAGATTTATTGTCCCATGTTCTTCTAGCTCCTACCCCTTAGATATTTTTAGCTTAATTGATGTGCATTTGTGGGACTCATAGAACAAAAATATCCCATGGCTTGCTGTGAAGTGCTACTTGATTTTTTTCTCACACAGGAAATTTCTCTTGTCAGTTAAAACTAATGAAACTAGTGAAAGAATCCAAAAATCAATTGTTCTCTAAGCTATCATCTTCTAATGATTTGACAAAATTTTCCAATATGTTTTTAGAGGTGGTAGTTGAGGTAGCAAGCCCGTAATTTCCAAAGCTATTGTTCGGGTAACCTAGAGATAGATTTTATTTTATTTTTTTTTTTAATTTTTGTTTTATATTGGAGTATAGTTGAAAAACAATGTTGTGTTAGTTTCAGGTGTACAGCAAAGTGATTCAGTTATACATATGTGTGTATCTATTCTTTTTCACAGTAAACTCTGCTCAATACTCTATAATAAACTAAATGGGAAAATAATTTGAAAGAGATAGATTTTAGATGTGTTAGTTCTTATATGGGGATATTTATCTGAAGTTCCAGAAGTTGCTCAAGAAGATATGGAATGCATATGTACAAATGTCCTAATTGCAAAATTATCTATACTTACGAAAAAAAAATGGAAATCAACCTACTGTCAGATAAAGTGAAATACTAGGCAGGTACTCCTTAAAATAATTTTCAGCAACTCTTAGGAATAAGAAGATATATTTAAGATGCAATCTTAAAATGAACTAAAGTAAGATGGAAGTATCTAAATATTTTAACTGCGAATTTATAAACATATTAAATACAATTGCTGAATATGTAAAAAGAAAAAAAACTAATGAATTAAAGTGAAAAAAATAACACTTTTCTTATTGCAAATTTGTCTTTACTCATGCTATATATTTGAAATTATTGTAGCTTATATCCTGGAGATACCTAAACAAATTTCTGAAGAACTATAATGAGAAAATATTGCATAATATGAAAATAAGAAATCTCAGAAAATGTAGCTAAGCATACACAGCTTCTTCCTCTTCAGAATGCCCTCTTAGCTGTATTCTAGTTAGTAGAATACTTCTAAGTTTGGGGTTAATGAATATGTCATGAAATAATTTAAGTTCTATCCCTTTAATGTTTTTGATCATAATTTTTTCTTCCTTTTATATTCCTTTTATGTATATTTTGCAGTCTTTAGAGATGGGGATAGAATGGTAGTTTTCAAACAGTAGCTAATACAGGCTCTCAATTATAACCCAGAACACAATTCCCTTCAAGGAAAGTTGTCTCTCTCAGCAACTGCACTCTCTTTCAAAGAGAAGACCCTGAAGGCTGAATAGGTGTAATTGAAGAGGAATGAAATGTTTTTAACTATTAAAATTTATTTCTGGCTTACAAGATTTAATTAAATGTTTTTGCACCTCTTCAATAATTTGTTTCCAACATTCAGATTGTCAGCATTTATTCTACTAGCAATTGGCAGCCCAACTGTCCCAAGGTGGGCAAACCGAAAACTTGTATATTCTTCTAGGTATTGGAGAATCGAAATATAAAGAGAACACACACACACACACACACACACACAGAGCTTCCTTTGACCAATGGTGGCTGTATATCCTTTGTTCTCTTCTAATACCTGATATATTAAGAGCCTCTTTTTTTTGGGTGTGTTCTCAAATGCATTTGTCACAGAAAATTGGCCAATAAAATATATTAACATCCCTGTGATGAAGCAGCTACTGACAAATTCAGAAGACTTTCTTCCAGGAAATATAGTTGAGTAATTGAAAGATGTAATAATCTTTTCTCACTCCCAGTTTGCATGAAAATTGTTCCAGGAAAAATGGGTTCAGGTGTAATCATTCCTGTCAGAGTCTTCCCATGGGAAGTGCGGATTCTCAGTGACATTCTAATACGTGGGGGGACATGGAGATGGATCTCAGTCAGACCTTGAACTTCAAATTAGTGGACAATGGCTCTGTGGAGATACCAACTGATTTTCTCCCTACAGGAATATTGTGCAGGCTGACAGGCCAAAAGCATCCATTATTTTTAACTGGAGAGAAAAATGACACAGTTAGAGTGACATACCACATATCCATGGCGTAACTTTGTGATGGAGAGGAAACGTGCTAGCAAAGTGGACTTTCGTTTTGTATTCAGTTCCTTTTCACACCAATGGGAAGAGGTGAGGGGAGAAATGTCTAAATGTCAGACAGTAAGTGAGAAGGAGACTGCTGTTTTTCCACAGAGGTAATTAGGTGGACCTTTCTCAACCCTGGACCAGGGAGTGAAGGCGCCTTCCAGGCAACAGTGCCCTTTGTTCTGTTTTCAAGAGTTACAGACCAATGTATGTTCTCAAAAAAGGAACTTCCCCCTCTGTGGTTAAATATTTATCACAGCAAGAAGCTAGTAGTCGGACCAAGAACTTCCAATTAGCCACAACAGAGGGTTATAAGTGACTACAGAACAAGTATCAATATTGTAAAAGGGAGGAGCAGGTCAGAGCAGTGAGGTCGCAACTCTTTATTTCTCTCCATAAACCCATTACAAAGGATATTGTTTGTTGGTAAACATCAACACTCACTAATCTTCTGAACTATTAACAAGCTTTTGGTGGTGTGTGTCAATTAAAATATAACATGTATAAACTCTCTTGGTTTCCAGGTGGTCTTATGAGTAAAGTGCAAAAAAAAAAAAAAAAATTCCTTCTAAGATCAGACCGATCAATTTCAATGCTACAATATTTAGAGTTGTTCTTCACTAAGAAAAAAATTGGCTTAATTTCCAGGCAAAGATAAGCTCCTTGAAGGCAGGTGTTATACTTTTTTTATGGATTCCAACAAGTACTCAGTGCCCAGATGAATGAGAGTTTTAGACATAGGTATAATGACAACATTATAGTCAACCATCCTGAGTCAAAGAAAAGGCAATATTCATTTTCATGAAAACACCATCTTTACATTCTTCAAGGATACAAAAATAATATAAACAGGACAAAATGACCAGATAGTGCCCAGAAAAGAAAAGTACCGCACAACCACCCAGAAAAGAACTGGCAGTTTGGTAATATTACATTTCAGAGTTAGAGTACAACTGCATTTACATGATGGAAAGTCACTAAAAACTTATATTTTAAGGGAGAAATCCAGATGTTTCACACCCCACCTGTCAAAAGTTTTAGAATTTAATTTTACAGTATAATTGCTTGGTGCATGTAAGTAGGTCTATCTAGCATAAGTCACAGTGTATCATCATCCGTAAACATGAGAATAATATACCCTACCTCACAGAGATAGTCTAAATAATAAAGAAGATTATATGTGGTCACACTAGTACTGTGCCTGAAACATAGGCATTCAATGAATGTTCGTTTACTCCCTGTCCTCCTTCCCATAGCACAGATCTTCTTGCTTGGATGTTTCGTTTTACAAAACTATTTTTCTATAAAAATGAGTTACATTAATGATCTATTGATATTAGCCTGCCCTCTAACTGCCAAAAATCTGGCATGTCATCTTACACTGATTTGATAACTCAGCAAGTATTTTCTCAATTTTCTGGACTTTTCTATATAATATTGGGCCTAGCATGACCAATTCAGATATAAAAAGTCACATGTTAATAATAAAATGATGATAATAATAATATCTAACTCATCTAGTTTCAGGCCCCAGTTCCAAATAATGGCTGACACTAGAATTGTGTTCTTCATTCTATTTCCCCATGTTGTAGTTCAGGGTTAATTTTGTTAAGTCTCGGGAAACAGTGATATGTCACACAGAGAAAACATGAAGTCTTAAGGAAGTTTATTCTATTTATTTTCATTTTAGTATGCTTCTCACAAGTTAGATGGTAACTCCTGGCTATGTTGTCAAACTGTGCCCCTGCGTGAAAAATTTCAACTTGGAACTATTATGTCTATCTGGTTATTTATGTTAAAATAATCGAGTGTTATTTTATATATGTTACTAAATATGTAACTATCAGAATATATTAAATATATGTATTAAACATATTGCTAATTAACGCTAATCTATGCCAGTCAGTTATTAGTTATTCTTAGATGTTAGTGTTGTGTCTAAGGAATAGCCATTCCCTCAAGGTGAAGTCCCATGCACCAAGGGCAAAGGCTTCTCCAAAGTACAGACCAGTTTATATGACTCTTCTGTATCTGTTTACTAATAAATGTTACTACATTTGGTAAAATTTATAATAAGAGCTCCTTTTTTTAATAAGGTACTGCCCTCCTTTTAACTATGGAGTTTACCAACATCTACCAAAAACATCAGATAAAATTTTTTAAAAAATTGATATTGGCTAAGTAGTCAAATTGACTTAGGTTAGTGTACAACAGAGACAAAGATATATTTCCTACTTCTTTTGCTTTTCTTACTCATCAACATTTTTTCCTGTTTATTTTGTGGAAAGAGCAGCACACATATTACGGATGTGTTAGCATTTTTCCTGTTTAATTGACAACACAATGGTTAACACAGTTCCAACAAGCACCCCTGTTAACGTGCAGTTGGCAGTTTTGTTCATCAGCCAGTAAGTCAGTGAGTCAAGGAGGAGGCAGTGGAGCTTAACTGCTGCATTTGGTAAACAATTAGAGGAATAGTACATGTATTGTAGAATCTGAAATGTCTCTTGTTACCAGTCCTGTGTTCATGTGATTCTTGCCCTCGGCGCATGGAACTTCACCTTGAACAGTAGATGAGGCTGAAGTTGAGATGCCTTTCGAGAAAGAATGTACAATTTAAATAAATTTAAATAAAAATAGTCTTGAAGTCACAATGCATTCCACTTAACTCACAAGTCACTATTGATCCAAAAAAAAATTTATATACGTAGTATTTCATGGAGTGTATAAATTGAAACTGAACTCGACCTATTTATCATTACGAAATGCTGCAGGTTGGAATAAAGCTCTAATATTTCACCCGTTTCCTGGTTATTTGAAAATGTGAAGGATTTGTATGAGTTACAAGATGAGCTTTCAGGATCTTCACTTAGGAACGAACCACAGTGACTGTCAGATGATCATTTATACGGCCGCCCTCTCCTTCTGTTACTGCACTTGTCTGTTCTTTATAGTCATTGTATCTGAACAAAATGTTTAAGGTGGGTAGCATTGCTTGAATTTAGGGACGTCGTCAAAGTTATATGAACAAAAGAATAGCTGGAAGACCCTGATAGAACGTAAAATGTGGAATTTGTTGTGTGTGTATGCATTCTCTGAGTGGGTGGCCCCATAATAAGCCATGCAAGACCCGTGTTAAGCCGGCTCCCGGAGATCAATGCCATGACTGCAGTCATCCATCATCTCTAACTCAGGCAGGATGCAATCAATGGTAATCCATCTCTTTCCCATTGGATAATTGATTTTTTAAAAAATTTGTGGGATTGATCTTTTTTCATTTTAAGACACTGTCATTGCATAATACAGTAGTTTTAAGGATTGAGGGGAAAAGGGCTTAGTTGTTTCAGTAAAATTCTAATGGCACTAGGTTTAATCATACTCTCATTCATGATTAGCCCTGGGAAAAATTATGAAGCTTGCATCTTGGGTATTTTCCTGTGTTCCCATTTTGGCTACTTCTCCCTCTTATGAAACCATGCATAACCCCTTTTAGATGCTTACTAAGTGTTCCGTTTGTATCAATTAATTCACATTAAGTTATTTGCTATTAAAGATGTTCCCAATCCTGGCGACTCTCAATTTCCAGACCTGAAGCCTCTGATTTCTCTTTGCAAACTAATCTAGTCCTCAGCTAAAGACCCAAAGGGTACCTCCGCATAGACTGCCCTGCTCCCCACTTCTCCATTTTCTTTGGTACCGTACTCCACAAATTCCATGGCCCTCCACAGTCCTGACCTCAGATTTCTGCCTGCTTAATTTAGGTAGACTTAGCTTAGGTACCTTAGTTAGACTCCTGATTTCTGTGTGGGCCCCATCTTCTTGTGCCATGGTCAAGAAAGTTCCCCAAGACAGAAAGTCCTATATTAGTTAACTGTGTTTTTTGAAAAAAGATTTATAGCCATAGTAGCTACCATGAGGTATAAAACTTTCTGCAAGGACAATGGGCTTTGATTTCCTTTAGCAATAGGTTTTAAGGGAAAATCTTGTTACCATTTTGGGGATGGGGATATATATATATATATCTCAGATATACATATGGATAGATAGATTATATATCTCAGATCTCTCTCTATATATCTATCTATCTATCTATCTACCTATCTATCTATAAATATCTCAGATATCTAAATTGTAATATTCTATTTGTAAGTAATTAGTAAAGTAAGGATAATGCAAGTATATCGGTTAGGATATCTTGAATTATCTCAAAGGTATCTCCTTCCTTAGCATAAAACAAAAATCCTAATGGCTATGTTGATAATCAAGCTAAATTGTGTTGGCCAGGGATATCAGATTACCCACAATCATTTGGACCAACCAAGACAAACCTCTGGGGCTGAAGGGGGGCCTACTTCCTCTGAAATATAAGTACTCCCTGAATGAGAAATGACATCCGAAGGAGAGTTGAGGTACTGGACGTTGGCTTGGCAATAATGTTTAGTACAAAGTAGTGTGTATATCTTCACGCTGAAGAACTGAAGAAGTAGGAAGTGTTTTCCTGATCTAGAGATGAAGGAGCAAGCATATTATTGTTAGCTTATGTATTAAAAAAATAAGCATAATGGTACTTAACAGTAAATATCGCGTCATTAAATTGAATGCTTGAGTTGACATATATAAACACTCATTTACTACTACTATGAATCACAGAAGAGAAAGTAATTGTTAATTAAGATGACATTGTTATAGGTGTTACTGAATTCTTGCAAACATGTTTAATGCTTATATTATTATATAGACAATATAATGGCATTTATGCCCTTCTTGTTAGGAAATACATATTTTTTTCTTCTTCAAGAAATTACTACCCAAAATTGTGAACTCTACTTCCGTTTTAAACCTAGAAGTAGAACACAGATTTATTAGGTTGCAGAACAAGAGATAGACATAGAGTACTGAGGCAAGATGGATAAGATTTGCAGCATCAAGAAAAGAGACATGGAACTTATTCCTAAGGCACGAAGCAAAGCTGGCAGCCAACAAATTACAGACCATTCTAGAGAGAAAACATAACTTTCCGAGAGATGCAAAGGTGATACATAAAGTAAACTTTGAACGTACTCATTAGCAAAGATTAAGAGTTTGATGTAAATAGAGGAAGGATTGTGACCTGGAAAATTACAGGCCCCAAGGATAAGAACAAACTTGGATAAAATAGTCATAGTCTTGGGACCCCACTGTTGTTTGAACAAATGATTTCATTCTCAATGTGCTACTCATTAAAATTGAATTGAATTTGTACAGTTTTCTAAGGTACATTTGGCAAGATCGTTCCTAGATATGGGCATATGTAAATGTACTCAGTGGCAAAAGTCATCCATAAAGAATTTATTGAGCACCTATGAGCACACATCTCATGAGTACATTCAGTGGAGCCAATTATTGCATCCTAGAGGAATACCACCACTGCTAATATCTTACAAATACCTACTAGATTCATTTAGGTTAACAGTCACCCAGAAGGGTATGGATATTAACATTTCTTTTCATAAGACAAATTATTCCAAAGTAATTATATTTTTAACGTTCCATTTCTACCTTATTCTGAGTACATTCAAGTACCTGCAGGATGCTGGAGAGCTGTAAGACACTCTTTAGTATATTGAGGAACAGAGCAAGATGGTGTTGATAGGCTCAGAAGCCATTTCATTAATGCTGGATCTACTCCTCCTCCAGCTTTCAACCCCCCTCTTCCGAAGTATTTGTGGTCTTCCTGTGAGACTATCATAGTGTCTTTGTTTAGAAAACATTGTGTGTCATTTATTTCAATACTCAGATCTGCTTAGCTCTGCGGAAAATTCTCTAGGCACTCTCTAACTCCCTTCATAAATATTTAACATTAATTTTACCTCTATTCTCAAAAATTCTATGTTAGAATTCAGCAAAACCTAGCCTAAATTCTCCAGCTGCTGCCCTATACAGCTGCTTTAACCTCCATAGTTGTGTGATCATTTGAAATACAATCCTTGGGTTTCTGTTTCCTTTAGAAAGCAAAAATAATTTTACTAATTATCTTATAAGGCTGTTGTACAATTCAAAGAACTTAATGCATAGAGAATTCAGAATATTACCAGTCATGTAATAAATGCTCAACAGGGATTAATAAAGCAGTTATATTATTTATCATCCAAATGGAAATAACTTTGAGATTAAAGGGGTACAGTTCATAACATAGAGGGACAGCAGGTATAAACTGGAACCACGCAGAGCAAATGTGGATATATGGTCATCCTTTTTATTTGCTATACTTGTCTAAGAAATCATGTCCTTCAGTGTAGCATTTATGATTCAGCACTCCCAATTCAACTTGTTTGAATCTATCTAATACCTATTTTCTTTCCCAGTGTGAATGCCCGTGAATGGTAGTAATTCTGACTTGCTTGCCAGTAAATAGTCACCTACTACTTAATGAAACGCATATTATTCCTACAGTGGGAGACTTCAGACAGGAGATCACAGAGGTTTGAAGTAGCCATGGAAGAGATTGGGTATAGTCTGGGCCTCCAAGCCTGGATTTGAACATATTGAAACCCAGAATTTGAATTTATTGAAGGAAAAAAGAATTTGAACATATTGAAAGAAAAAAGAGGGCATTTCTAAGGAAACAATGCCTAGTAGTATGTACTGATAACAGTGCACATTGTATAATTACAGAGTAGACTGATAAAAGTAAGCTCTATGTTAGCAGGGGGATATGTTTTTCCAGGTAAGGTGAAGTTTGATTACAAAGGGACTTAGTAATGAAACAGAAAGTTTGGGATTTAGTGCAACAAGGAACATGTATTTTAGGTGTCTCGATCTGAAGAACCGCATCATGACTGTGTTCTAGAAAGTTGCAACACTCTGCAAGAAGACAATGATTGAAACAAGCAGTCTGTTTCTTATTAAAAAGGCATTTTGTTACCTCAAATCTGGAATCAAGGGTGCTGAAAATTATTCTTCTTTTGTGCATTTTCTCATAATCTACTTTCAATTAGTTTTTGCCCAATTATTTTCGGGTTATCCTTACTGCTTATTTTCTTTTTTTTTTTTTTTTTTTTTTTTTTTAAACATCTTTATTGAAGTATAATTGCTTTACAATGGTGTGCTAGCTTCTGCTTTACAACAAAGTGAATCAGTTCCACATATACATATGTTGCCATATCTCTTCCCTCTTGCATCTCCCTCCCTCCCACCCTCCCTATCCCACCCCTCTAGGTGGTCACAAAGCACCGAGCTGATCTCCCTGTGCTATGCGGCTGCTTCCCACTAGTTATCTATTTTACATTTGGTAGTGTATATATGTCCATGACACTCTCTCACCCTGTCACATCTCACCCCTCCCCCTCCCCATATCCTCAAGTCCATTCTCTAGTAGGTCTGTGTCTTTATTCCCATCTTGCCACTACGTTCTTCATGACCTCTTTTTTTTTTTTTCCCTTAGATTCCATATATATGTGTTAGCATACTGTATTTGTTTTTCTCTTTCTGACTTACTTCACTCTGTATGACAGACTCTAACTCCATCCACCTCATTACAAACACCTCCATTTCATTTCTTTTTATGGCTGAGTAATATTCCATTGTATATATGTGCCACATCTTCTTTATCCATTCATCCGATGATGGACACCTAGGTTGCTTCCATGTCCTGGCTATTGTAAACAGAGCTGCAATGAATATTTTGGTACATGACTCTTTCTGAATTATGGTTTTCTCAGGGTATATGCCCAGTAGTGGGATTGCTGGGTCATATGGTAGTTCTATTTTTAGTTTTTTAAGGAACCTCCATACTGTTCTCCATAGTGGCTGTATCAATTTACATTCCCACCAACAGTGCAAGAGTGTTCCCTTTTCTCCACACCCTCTCCAGCATTTATTGTTTCTAGATTTTTTGATGATGGCCATTCTGACCGGTGTGAGATGATACCTCATTGTAGTTTTGATTTGCATTTCTCTAATGATTAAAGATGTTGAGCATTCTTTCATGTGTCTGTTGGCAATCTGTATCTCTTCTTTGGAGAAATGTCTATTTAGGTCTTCTGCCCATTTTTGGATTGGGTTGTTTGTTTTTTTGTTATTGAGCTGCATGAGCTGCTTGTAAATCTTGGAGATTAATCCTTTGTCCGTTGCTTCATTTGCAAATATTTTCTCCCATTCTGAGGGTTGTCTTTGGGTCTTGTTTATGGTTTCCTTTGCTGTGCAAAAGCTTTTAAGTTTCATTAGGTCCCATTTGTTTATTTGTGTTTTTATTTCCATTTCTCTAGGACCTGGGTCAAAAAGGATCTTGCTGTGACTTATGTCATACAGTGTTCTGCCTATGTTTTCCTCTAAGAGTTTGATAGTGTCTGGCCTTACACTTAGGTCTTTAATCCATTTTGAGTTTATTTTTGTGTATGGTGTTAGGGAGTGTTCTAATTTCATACTTTTACATGTACCTGTCCAATTTTCCCAGCACCACTTATTGAAGAGGCTGTCTTTTCTCCACTGTATATGCTTGCCTCCTTTATCAAAGATAAGGTGACCATATGTGCGTGGGCTTATCTCTGGGCTTTCTATCCTGTTCCATTGATCTATATTTCTGTTTTTTTGCCAGTACCAAACTGTCTTGATTACTGTAGCTTTGTAATATAGTCTGAAGTCAGGGAGCCTGATTCCTCCAGCTCCATTTTTCGTTCTCAAGATTGCTTTGGCTATTCGGGGTCTTTTGTGTTTCCATACAAATTGTGAAATTTTTTGTTCTAGTTCTGTGAAAAATGCCAGTGGTAGTTTGATAGGGATTGCATTGAATCTGTAGATTGCTTTGGGTAGCAGAGTCATTTTCACAATGTTTATTCTTCCAATCCAAGAACATGGTATATCTCTCCATCTATTTGTATCATCTTTAATTTCTTTCATCAGTGTCCTATAATTTTCTGCATACAGGTTTTTTGTCTCCTTAGGTAGGTTTATTCCTAGGTATTTTATTCTTTTTGTTGCAATGGTAAACGGGAGTGTTTTCTTAATTTCACTCTTACTGCTTATTTTCATGTGTCCTGTTAACTGATACCGCACAAACTTTGTCCTTAGATTCTCAGCTCTGCACATTGATGTCAGGGAAGAGTGCTAGGAAACAAAAATGTTAATTTTATAAGTCCAGTGTAGCTATTTCTTCAATATTCAATTTAGGGAGAGAATTTTACACAAAAGTACTGTTTGAATATCCATCTGGTAAGTCTTTAGCATTATCTAATTTCTTTCCACTGTGTATGGCGCTGCTGAGACACCTCAGGGACTGTTTGTATAACATTGTTGCTACAGGCCATGGAAAATTCTGTGCACTGCTTTCCATACATGTTTGCTTACAGCTGGTTCTGGTTTGTGTGTTTTGGGGTTTTCCAATGCAATTACTGCCAACTTCATATATACCAAATGGATCTGCCTCTTTCTCTTTCAACTAAAGGCTTTTAAACCAGAGCTTTAAATGTGAATACACTGATGAAAAAAAAAAAAAAAATGCCCAGAGAGACTGAAGGAAACTCAGAAAGACATAGGGAACCTCAGAGTAATGTTTTCCCAAGCAGAAACTACCAATAATAATAATAATAATAATAATAATAAGGAAAAAAAAATTTCTTTTCCATGTTCAGGGTACTATTAGACTGTTTTTTGAGTACATGTACTTCCATCTCAAGTGTTTCATTGGAGGGAATAATTATTTCCCTTTTCTGCAGAAAGAACTCTCCCACCAGGAGCATGATGTATTCTGCCCCGACCTGACAGATCCATCCGGTTCTTACTAGATCAGTATGGGCCTCAGTCTTGCAGTCACGGTGGCTTTCGTTCGATCTCAGTAATTCTCAGATTGACTCCCCATAAATGCAGTGAGGAGGAGCCAATTATCCCACACAGCCACTGGCTTGTGATTACGTATACAGTTATTAGAAGAGAGGTGAGCAGCATGACCCCAGGGGTGGCACTAAAAGAAATGGCTTTTTTCATCATTATTGTCTCAATAAAATCAGATAGGACTCCATTAACTGGCTTTTGAAATGAAGGTTTATATCACTTTATGGAAAAGATGTGCAAAATGCATGGCCACTGACAGAGAAAGTCTATGCTTTCCATGTATGCTAGCACGATATTCCATACATGACTCTATTCTTCCCTAGGTTGAAGAGATTGCTGACAGCAAGTGCAATGCTACTCAAATGTATTGGCCCTTTCAATGCTTTTGAAAGAACACCTGCAGGCATAATGACAGATTTGTGCCTGGGACACATTCTGTACTGTTTTTCTTACATGCATGCATGTAGCACAAGCAAATGCTAAACAGTTACACATCACCAACCCAGTTAGTATGCCAATGATACTGTCTCTTAATAACTATATAGCAGGCATTAAACCTGCTCACCTCCAGATTTCCAAGTAAATATACCAATTGACTATAAAAATAGAAAGAAAAAAACTTTGAAAAGAAAAAAGAGAAATCCAAATGCCAAGAGTTTTAAAACATTTCTGCGGGATCCACATTGTTCAAGACAGTGTTGAATTGAGAAGTGGGCTGTGGCTCTTCTTATGGGAAGAACCTGTGTAGCAGGGAAGCGAGAGGAGGAAAACTGAGCAGAGTGCTACTGATATATCTGAACAATGATTTTTGAAGGCTTCAAGTGTAAGTATGCATGTGTGTGTGTGTGTGTGTGTGAGAGAGAGAGAGAGAGAGAGAGAGAGAGAGAGATGTCAGGAGAAGCTGTGTCCTGGGGACACGTGGAGGCGACCATTCTGAGGAAGAATATCTGGGTCCCATCAGGGACTCTGGAAACTAATTCTGGTTCTAGACTCATCAGGCCTGGGGGCTACAGAGGCACTTATCGCATGTTTACACCTGCCATGGCTCTTTATTCCAGGCAAACATAATGATTTTAGCAGGGCTGGCTGTGGATGAAGGAAGCCATGCCAGGGTAAGAAAGAAAAGAAAAAAAGACATGGCGCCAGTCCAGAGAAGAAACGTTTCCGCACAAGAAATAAAAATTGACAGCATGTGCTTTTCATTAGGCTCTCCCTCCCTCCCTCCCTGCCTCTCCACTTGCTGGATCACTGACCAGGTACAGGAAATACTGTGTTAATCCTAAACTTCACACTTCTCACATCACTTGGGACTGATTTAGGTTTTATGTAAAACCTAGCTCAAAACTGCATAAGAAAATAAAATAATTATTTTTGAAGTTGACTAAATACCGAATTCTGTGCATCTAAAAGCTTCTGAAGTTAACAAATATTAAGCTACTTGGAATCAGTGATAATTTTTAAAAATTAAAGTTACATTTCACTTACATACTTTCTCAAAAAATAAATTCCATACGGGTTAAGACATTAAATAC
The DNA here is from genome assembly GCF_028564815.1 of Eubalaena glacialis. Lineage (NCBI taxonomy): Eukaryota > Metazoa > Chordata > Mammalia > Artiodactyla > Balaenidae > Eubalaena > Eubalaena glacialis. Next base: position 18,633,932 of record NC_083722.1, on the reverse strand, counting down.
AGAAAAAACAATAAAACAGCAGGGGAAAATGGAGAGTAATATTTAATTTGGGGGAGGAAAAAATCCTTTGTAAATATGAAAGTGAAAGGGTAGACCAATTGGAAAATATTGGTAGATAATAACTACATAATTGTAAATACCATAAATCATACAATATCTTTCTCCAAACTAGGAAATATTTGCTCATATCTGAAGAAAAAAATAATCGATCCCTTCAATATATAAAGAACTGGTCCAAGGTGAAAAACAGGAAATGCATGAGAAGAAATACTAATGGCCTCTAAACACACACACACGTTCTCCTAACATGTAATTAAAGAACCACAAACTAGAAGTAAAAAGCAATATATTGTTTCTTAAAGTGGCAAAGATATTTCCTAAATTTCAGTAGGGTTGGGCAGAGTGGTAAAGGAGCACTTCTGATGGGTACCATTGGTATTATTCTATGGAAAACAATTTGATCCTATCATGGAGGTCATTACAAATGTGTACATCTAATCAGGTATGAGCACAAAATTTTTTGTAGCAGGACTTCACCAAGGCGTTGTTTATATATAGAAAATTTATACCAGATGCTAATGGTCAGAGATTTTCTATTAAACATTGGTCAAAAATCCATACAGAATATTTAATTATTAAGATCATTTCTTAACACAAGTTTTGATGGAATAAAATTATGCTCAAATTCTGAAATTAAAAAATCAGAATAAAAACATATAATTTTACACCAATTTTTTAAAAGATATGAAAAATAAAATTGCACAGACCTTGCAGGGAACTAGAATAGTACTTTGTGTTAGTAATGACGACATTATAGATTACTCCTTTGATGTTAGACATACTTATTGATTTATCCCTTCCTTATTTACATACACACTTGGGTTTATTGTCACTCAGAGTCTTTAGCACCATGATGTCCAGTGCACCAATGTGTCCATGAGCCACAGGTGGTCACTGAGCATTGTAACGGTGACTAGTCAGAAGGAGATGTGCTGTGACTTAAAAATATATGCCAATTCCAATGACAAAGCATAAAAAATGCAAAGTATCTCTTTCATAAAAGTTAATATTGACAATATTAAAATAACATTTTTTTTACATGGCAGCTTAAATAAAATACATGATTACAATGAACTTCAGCTTCTTATTTCTTCTTTCCATCTGGCCATCTGAAAATGTACGATGACTGGTGTGGCTTGCATTGTAATTCTAGTGGACGGCACTGTTGGAGAATTTGATGTTTCCTGCTCACCTTCCACCTCTATCCTATACCGTCTCCAATATGTTGGCATTCAAAGTAGCTTTCGCCTTAGGGCAGGCTCTGCAGCTAAGGAGATAGACACAGCGTGTTGGACAGGCAAGGGTTTTAAAATTAAAATTACTTTTGAGAAGTCGTTACCCACCCCGACCTCAGTATTAGGAAACGTTGCTTCACGGAGTTGCTCAAGAGAATGCCAAGTAGAAAATCCTGGAACAGAAGCATCACTCTGAATTTACCTCCACAGCGATTCATGACTTTATGAATTTTTATTTTTTAATATCTAACTTGTTGTCTGATGCTGGGCAAGTCATATGCCTCTGGGACTCAGGGTTTTTTGGGGTTTTTTTCCCCATCTCTAAAAAGAATTTTAAAAACTCTTCATTTGTAAAACAAAACAATGAAATTCACATAGTTGCTGTGAAAACTAAATGAGCAAATGAATGTGGATGCTTAAAAAGAGTGATTAGCATACAGTTAAAAAAATTTATCTTGTGCTACCTCTTAAATTTTATTAAATATACTGATATACGTTGGGAACAGACTGAACATATTAAATAAACTGATCAAAAGTTAAGAGTATATTTGTGGTATCAGAGAGACAGCCTAAGAGACGTTAACAGTTGCAGGCCAGGGAATTGGACTGCCCTAGTTCCGAAACCAGCTCTGGATCTTAACAGCTTTCATCTTGAGCAAGTTAGGTAAAGTCTGTGTTTCCTCTTCTGTGCGATGGAGTAATGCAACTCACAGGGGAGGTGGAAAAATGAAAAGAATAACTGCACTTAAAATGCTTAGGACAGTTCCTTGGACAGTTAAATAGTTTAACAATTGTTATCTATTATTATCACCATGATGGGGAAAGTTGCCAACAAATCCCCATACCTTCAGATAAAACAAACACAAAAATCACAAAATATTTGCAAATATCATATACTCTATGCCAAAAGTAAAATTCTTCTTGGGGATTAATGATCCGCATAGTGTTTCTGAAGGCAGGAAGATCAGTAGCCTAGAGCAGTATTTCTCATGGGTTACATTGTGCAGATAAATGCCCTGGGACCTTGTTAGAATGCAGACTCTGATTCAGTAAGTCTGGGTGGAGTCTGATTGAGATTCTGCATATTTAAATCAGCTCCCATGTGATGCTGAGGCTGCCTGTTTTCCCACTGCATTCAGAGTACCAGGGGCTAAAGCAATATTATCTGCTTTGACAGCAAGAGTAATTGAGGTGCAAGATCACAGAACCGATATCAACATAAGTGCATGAAAAAACAATCCTTTTTGTTTTTTACATTGACTATGAGCATAGGCATAGATTAGCTTCTTTCTCCTTTAATTGAATTCATCTCATTAAGTTAGACAGGGGTCAGGCAACATCCCCTTTATAGAGATTATGATTCTGAGCACAGACAATTTATGACAATTGCTCTGGGTTTCATGACAAATATAAAGAATAAGCAGGCCTTTCAAAATGTAGATTTCTAGAATAAACAATTGTCCTAACACTATATTTTGAATGGTTCCTTCTGTACTGAGGTTTTAATAGGTACTAGTTATTTGGTTAAGAAAATTCCCTTTTTTTTTTTTTTCAAATACATCTTTATTGGAGTATAATTGCTTCACAATACTGTGTTAGTTTCTGTTGCACAGCAAAGCGAATCAGCCATATGCATACACATGTCCCCATATCCCCTCCCTCTTGAGCCTCCCTCCCATCCTCCTTATCCCATCCCTTTAGGTCATCGCAAAACACCGAGCCCACCTCCTAAGCTGCTGCTTCCCACCAGCCAACTATTTTACATTCGGTAGTGTGTATAGGTCGATGCTACTCTCACTTCGCCCCAGCTTCCCCCTTCTACCCCATGTCCTCAAGTCCATTCTCTATGTCTACCTCTTTATTCCTGCCCTGCAACTAGGTTCATCAGTACCTTTTTTTTTTTTTTTTTAGATTCCATATATATGTGTTAGCATATGGTATTTGTTTTTCTCTTTCTGACTTACTTCACTCTGTATGACAGACTCTAGGTCCATCCACCTCATTACAAATAACTCAGTTTCGTTTCTTTTTATGGCTGAGTAATATTCCATTGTATATATGTGCCACATCTTCTTTATCCATTCATCTGTCGATGGACATTTAGGTTGGTTCCATGTCCTGGCTATTGTAAATAGAGCTGCAGTGAACACTGTGGTGTTAGTGTGCAAGTAATTCAAATTACAAATAAGTATTAGATAATATCAGAGGTTTTTTAAGCATCTCCTTTAATCTTTTAATATGGAGAGTATAGATTTTTCTAATGCTTAGCCTCCCTAGAATTCTTTGGAAAAACTCAACTTGTTCACAACGTACATACTGCTGAATTCACCTTGCCAGTATTTTGTTTGACCTGCAAAGTACTTTTTAAGTTTGATATCAAGGTTATAAAGGCCTTATAAAATTATTTGGAGGTATTTTTCACTCTCTGGATGAATCTGTACAGGATTACTCTACTGACTGTCATCTTTCTTGTCCTTTTCCCATGATAGGAATTTCTTCAGTGTCCTAGAATACTCTGAAGTTCACAGACTTTTGTTAAATTCTCTACTTTCAGAAAATTTGCATTTCTAATAAATTTCAGTTACTAGTATGTATCAGGTACAGTGAAACTTCATACCAAGGGTTGGCATGATCTCATGGACAATGAACACATATGAATGAACTTTTAGATAAATATACATTTTGTAAAGTAGTAAATTATAATCATATAGTTTTATTTCTCATTATTGCATTGATTTTAATACCTGCATGATTGGTCTGTGCCCTTGTGGATGTTACATGTCAGATCTCTTAAATATACCAGAGAAACCCTCACAGACGCAGAATCGTTGTATCTCAAAAGGATAAGGGAAGTCAGCTGCTGAAGGAAGAAATATCCCAGGATTCTAGGCTCCGGGACCTTTTATAACACTTATATTTGCCATTATTTATTAAATTGGCCATGTTCTACAGACTTCATGCTCATTAGCAATCTTATTTAATCCTCACAATAACCCTGAAAGAAATGATTGTCATTCTCATCCCACAACCTGAACTTCTGAACAGTAATTTCCTAGGATCAGGTAATGTATGAATGAAGGAGTCAGGTTTCCAACTCAGGTCTGGCTGACACCAAAATTCAGATACATTGCACGGTGGTGTTCTCGCCCTTATAATTTTAGTTTCCAATTCAGTGCAGACAGCAGTTCAGGATTCTCCCAGAAGCCCAGGAATCTCTATCTTGTCCCAGATTCTGGAGAAAAGGGTCATAAACTAGAATTTTTCATCAAGTCTCTTAATTCTTCATATCCATCTGTGCAGTCTCACAGTTCATCTTATAATTATTGTTTCTTGATCACTTTAAACCCACAAACAAACAAGTGAATAGATTGCTTAAAATCAGGTCAGTTTGCTCATTCACTAATTCAACTTCATGTTTGTTCATTTTGCACACATTTCTATCTAACAAATTCTCCATGTTTAAATCCTACAGTCTTCCCTCCTTTATCATACTTAAAATGTTGAAAGCTGAAAAATACATTTCTCTGAAATGAATAACAACTACATATAAAATGACTAAAGAAGTCGCGTTAGAGAACTAAAATAATTTCAATATGTAAAACTCATTTAGAATATATGTTTGATCAAAATGAAAAAAGATATTGGTTCTACCAAGAAAAATGGCTTTAAACACCACAAATATTTAACCTGCCTTCTCAGTATTGTGTTTTCTAATTTCAAACGCCACTGCATTTGTATTCCAGCTAATTTCCATACTATAAATGTCAGTCAACATAGGCAGATTATGCCTAAGAATGATTTAAAAAGAATCTTAACAACAGTAAAAGTCATGTCCGTATTATCATTATGCATCTGAGCCTCTGGATTGTAAATATTCCCTCTGAGCTAATATTTTAGAATTCAAGGTCATATACAGAAGATTTTTTTCCTTGCTAATTAGAAAATAGATTACTCCACTTGAAATTATGTAGGTGGAAATTCTTCCCTGAGGAATTTATCTCTTTCAGATGTGCTTGATCATGTTCAATATTTTTTTAACTATATTATATTTGCTTTTCCCCTCTCACCTACCAAATACGATGCATAGAATGCTTAAGGATTTGACTTATTATTCTGACATTAGTAATAAAGTTATATTAAAAAGAATGTACTAGAAGTCTTTCACCTGCATACAATTTTGCTTATTAGATTTGCTTGTTATTTCACTTGTCAAATTTCACAACGTCTAATGTTCCCTCTGTATATTTATAAAAATACTTTATTGCAGATGAGCCTAATCACTATGTAAATTAGGTAATTATTTGGTGAATATTAACGTTCTTTCCCATACAAAATAATACATATATTTTGAATCTTCTTTCCTTGCTTTTGGGAGAATATAGCAATTAAAATAGTTATTGAACCCTTATTTGCATGCAAATGAGGCAAGCACAGTAGCATATCAGGATGTGCAAAAGTATATTTAATTTTCAATTTCAAACGTATTTCTTATTATTTAGACTACATCATTTTCAATGCAGTTTTCTTCTGGCATGTTAGAATCATGTATCATAAAAAGCTTTTCTGGTAACTACTTGCTAGCATACATGGGCCTTTAATCTTTCTGGATTCTCCTACGGCAAGACAAAATAAATCTCCTTTAAAAGAGAGGAAAAAATCAACATGTTGCTGAATTATATGAATAATAGATGGCACACAGTAGGTATTTAACATTATATTGAATGGATGGTTTGAAAGGTAACTTAAAGTAATAATAAAGTAAGTATAAAGTAATTATAAAGAAATATGCTGATGTTTCTCCTACAAAACAATCATAAAAATATTGTTGAACATAGAACTGTATCTGAAAGAAAATAATAGATATGTTCCTGGGTAAACCGTGAGACCATCAAATAAGCTAAGACTTTTCTGGTAAAAATGAAAACTGATGTTACTGATATGTCTAAAAAATGTACATGATATAGAGACAATAAATAAGTGTTTAGATTCCAAATGTTATAACTGCATAGGAATGAAGGTAACTCTTGATAGTTAAAGAAAACAGTTATGACAGGAAATAAACAAAAGTAGTACAATAGTAAATGAGTGATGATTTGAGAAATGTTATACTTCAAGGTATAGTGAATATAAATATATTCAAGATGGGTATAATTTTTTGATCTAACTTTCCATAATTAGCTACTAAGGGAAAGTTTAGGGTGTGTCCTTCACTCTTTAAGGCTGATGGCGTGGAGTGAACACACCCACACACATTCTGTAGCCGTAAATCAGACATCAAAATCTGGCTATTGAAGTTCATTGTCTGGATTTAGCGCAATATTCCTTAGATTCTTAGACTGAGACAAAAGAGTAAGAGTTAATAAAAAATAAAAATATGTTTCAAACCATAATTTTTTTTTTGGAAATTGGGTGTGTGTTATGATTAACTGTCATTGTAATGGCAATTACTAAAAAGGATAAGAAATTATTTCCAATAATCGGTCATAGACGTGTCCTCTGTTTTGTGTCAAACTAAGCATCTTATTCATTCATTCATTCATTCATTCATTTTACCTCTTACATCATTCTCTGGTCCTCTTCTGTGAATGGAATGCTTTTCTCTGACTTAGCTACTTTGGTCCTCCATATGACCTTATTTCTGCACCCTTTCTTAATTTCTGTGGCCAATCAAAGCCTGATTGATACCCCTCCTGTTCAGGTTAAATGTGTCTGTCTTTCCACCAGCTTCTGGAAGGCAGGGTTAAATCCAAGCTCTGACTCGTTTTGCTCACCGTTATGTAACCAGAGCCTGGCATGCAGTCAGTGTTGATTGAATTAACTGCTGAATTTCAGTCTAAATCAATTGAAATCAGTTATGTATAAGTTTGGTTCAAGAGGTTAATAGTTGTGTGATCCTAGCTAAGTCATATAGCTACTTAATGTCTGTTTATTGCTTTGTAAATGATTATGAGGAGCAAGAAAAATGCACAACTGAGAACAATATGGAGATGTTATTTTAATCACGCAGTAATAATGCACAATGTAAAGGTTGTTATGAAAGTGATCAAATGCAACTTACTTATTTTCGGTTGGTCTGTTTGTTACATATTTTCCTTCTTTTTGCTGCAGTGAATTTGAAACAGAGCCAATACCGTGCTTTTAGCTCTGCATAGCTAGCAGAATGTTAGAGATGGTCATTAACATCAATGCAACCATACTTATTTCTTTCATGTATATAAGACTGTTTTACAGAAAAGATTCAACAAATTGATACTACTAGTGTGCTGGTACAAACAAAAAGTTTCATCTCCTAGATGGGATATTGCCCAACAGCTCACTCTATAAAACCACAGTTGATGGTCTAATTATTGTGGAAGGACCATGGACTTGTTAGACAAGTGCAAGGACAGCAGGGGATGCCTTGAAGCAGGATTCCCAAACTGAGAACCTGGAGAAGGACTGGTCTGTGCAAGAAAATGAAGTCTACGAAAGTTGAAGGTAATGAACATCTTCAAGACTGTTGTTGGGTCTATCCCCAAAACTTCAGTTTTTCAGTTATAAAATATGTTTGGGGAGTTTAGAGACAAGAAAGAAAGAGCTAACCTGGGGCAAACTGAAAGAATAGGGATGAAAAAGGAATGTTCTCTGAAACAACAAATGATAGCGGAAAATACCATATAGGAATGAAAATGATTTGGCCTGAATTGTGTCCCCCTCAAAATTCATATGTTGAAGCCCTAACCCCCAGTGTGACTGCACTTGGAGATAAGACCTTTAATGACGTAATTCAGGTTAAATGAGATCATAAGGATGGAGCTCTAATCCAATAGGATTGATATCCTTATAAGAAAAGGAAGAGACAGCAGGACTATGGCACACAGATGAAAGGCCACGTGAGGACACAGCAAGAAGGCAGCCGTCTAGAAGCCAGGAAGAGAGGCTTCACCAGAAACCAACCCTGCCAACATCTTGATCTTGAACTTCTAGCCTCCAGAACTTTGAGAAAATACATTTCTCTTGTTTAAACCACCCAGTCTGTGGTATTTTGTTATGGCAGCTGAAACAGTCTAATATAGAAAAATACAGTTTAATTTTTCTAAGTTTAAAAATGAAGAATTCATGTTTCTGGATAATGCACTAAGGATAACAACTTATTGTCAGGTGAAGGTAAGTAAATGAGGTAATACATTTCAAACCATTTTATACAACAGTAGAAAGAAAGAAAATATTGGCGTGCAAGAGGTTTCTCAAAATATTTTTTTTCTCAAAATATTGAGCAAAGACATTTTTTCTGTTTTTCTATAGTTTTCCCTGATCTTATATACAGCTCAGTCTTTTCACAAAGTTTTTAGAGCCCCAGGATGCACTAAGTTGGTAATCAACAGATCTCAGGTCCCGATTAGGCTATGACAGACAGAATCAGAGAGATCGCGGTCATATCATTTACCTTCTTGGGTCTCAGTTTCCTCATTTTGAAAGAAGTGGGATTAGATTAACATTACTAATGTGTGAATGAATTTTATTTCCACCTGACAACAACAAAAATCTGTAACATAGTATATATGAGGGAGGGTGGGCCGTGCAAAGTTGAATAGAATTCTCTATTGCAGAACTTCTCAAAGCATTTAAATGCTAATGTGCTCTACAAACCTCTAAGAAGAGGATACAGGATGCAGTATTCCTCAGTGTTCTTTTCTCGGACAACACTGGAAAGTGCTCACTAAGATCTATCCCAGGTCTCAAATTGTAAGGTCCTTTGACCATGGTTAGGTGCACATAAAAAACCTCCTTGCGGTTCTTTGGCTGCTCAATCTCTAAGAAAGAGGAAAAATGAAGGATCTTTTAGGAGGTTGACACCCCAGAAAATATATTTTAAGAAGATACAAGTATGCTGTACACCCCAGGGAATGTGTGATTTAAGGAAGAGTTGGTGGAGGATTTGAGATGTAGCCCCTATAACTCCAGACACTACTCTTTCCAATATCAAGAACTTTTCTGTTAGCCACGAGAAACGTCCCTATTTCAATTTATTAATTTTAACATTTCTTCTTTATAAATATATAATGTGCTATTTCTTTTTCTTCTGCTATTGTTGTTCTTTAGCATGGAATAATATATTCAGGTAGACAATGAAATGGACTCCAAGATTATTTGGAAGGAAATGCAAGAAACAGTGGGCAAGTGACAGTTTATAAATAGGACTTCATTCATCAGACAGCTGTGGTACAGCCGCAATCCCCAAGCATCATGAACAATGTTCTATTGGAAGAATGATTACTGGCTTGCATCATTATTCTCATCCTGGAGGTATAATACACAACAGTCAAGTGCTTCCTTAGGATTGATGCTGAGCAATATAATATAGCTCACTTCATTTAATCTACATTAAACGGTGCACAATTTACTAGGGTTTCTTATACTTTCTTTTCTTAGTCTTAGTAGAAATCACCTCAGACGGACTCATTGACTGTCGATCATAAATCAGCCCTTTATTGGTGAAGAGGTGAGGTGGGTTAACAATGGATTTACTTGTAAATTGAGAAGAGATAAATCTTTGCTCCCTCAAGGGTAGCAGTGTATTTATAGGTTGGAAGGCAGTACCACTTTTCAAAAAGTGCTTTATTGGAAGGTAAAGTCTTCAAGACCTTGGGTGTTTACGATCTCTGAAGCTTGTGTATCTGCAGAATTGTGGTAAAATACACTAATAAAATAAAATAGGATGTTGCTTTATATTTGCCTGTGTTACCACTTGAAGTACTTGTACAGGTAGAATAGAGGCTCCATAAAATAAACTCATAAGCTGAAACTTAATTCTTTGGGGAAATCTGCCACTTTTATTTACAGGTCTATAAGCCTAGCAGATAAAAATAACTAAGAGAGAATATTGCAAATATACTTTATATCACTCTGCAATCAGGGTCCCTGTATGATCTGTAAGCATTTCCATCCCATAAACTGTCTGGCAATCATTGTTGACTTGAATGTGTGAAATTACCTCTTCGTTGCAATGATCTAAACCTACTTAGAGGATAAGAGAAACATGGGATAGGCTGAGTCTTTAAGCTGGTTTATGATTATATTACGACACACTGAAATGTTCTTCTTGACCACAAAATGACAGAATAATTATTTTAGAAATTTGCAATATAGAAAGCAAATAAATTTGGGATCTCAAATAATGATAGAGATTTCAGAGCAATATTAAAGTCCACATTCCATTAAAAAAAAACGAACATGGAGAGTTTCTTCTAACAAGAATCAAGTACTTTAAACATTTTGAAAGAACTGACTAAATCAGTTTTTGGACATTCTGATCTATTTCCATTCCATCTAACTTAGCTTTTTGGATATCCTAAGGCATTTCTATTCCACCATAATGCATACAAACAAAAACAACTTTGGTAGAGTATCAAGAATGTGAATATTAACCGATCATTAAATATGTGATATGTTCTGCACAATACGCTATGCTGAGTCATTTATTCACATACTAATGAGATGAGCTGCGATATCAGGTGGAAGACTGACAACATGCTCCATGCTGGCAACTCTCTAGAGGGTCTACTTGACATCTCAAACTTATCATTTAGAGCCGACTTCCTGATGTACATACACTCTTGGTTACCTACTCCACCCACAGACTTCCCATCTCAGCTGATGGCAGTTCCATCTTTCTAGTTGTTCAGGCCAAATACCTTGAAGTTACTCTTGACGTTGCTTTTTCCCTCACACACGTATTCGATGTGTCAGCAAATTCTGGTTCATTTTTAAAACAGGATCATAATGTGCTGCCCCCTTGGTTCAGCCGCTGTCATCTCTTACCTTGACTAGCATGGCTTTCTTCTTGGACTCTTTGCCCTCCTCCCTCACCCACAGATAGAGTAACCCTTTCAACGCAACAGATGAAGTGATCTTTATAAAGCCTAAGTCAGCTCATATCTCTCCTCTGCTTAAATTACCCTGGTGACTCCCCATCTTACTCAGAAGAAGCAGCCAGTGAACTGTCACTTCTTTATCCCTCCGACCTCATCACCTACTACTCTTCCCTGGTCCCTCTGATCCAGTCACTCTGGTGTTCTTGTTCTATGTCATGTACTTTCTGGCATTTTGCACTAGCTTTTCCCTTTTCCCTCAAATATCTAAATGGTTAAATCCCTCAATCTTTGCTCAACTGTTACCTTCTTAATGTGGTCCATGCTGATAATCATATTTCAATTACTGCTTATCTTCATGCCAGATCTCTCATTTATTGCTCTTTTAATCTTTGCCTAATAATTACCACTTTCAAACATGTTATCCCCCTTTATTTATCATTTACTTATTATGTTTACTGTTCATTAGCTTTTTCTTCTCATTAGAACATAAGCCTCTTGAAGGCTCAGATTTCTTTTTCCCCCTCCGCAGGTTGGAGGAGCTTCACTTACTTGTGCTAAGTATTTAAAACTGCCCTTTGCATATGGTAGGGGTTCAGCATATTCTTATTGAAAGATAAAATGAATACTGAAACTATTTAAATCTAAGAGCTGTGCTCCAAAAACAATTGATTTTTTTTTTTACCACTATATTGCTATAACCAGGTTCAATCCAAAAAACGCCATATACCTCTAGAAGAAAAGTCAGAAGTTTGGATTTCTGAAGATGTTCACAAACATAGGCTCATAAAAATATTATAAAGGATCAAAAATTGATATGGTCTCATAAAGACAATGAAATCCCCAAAGGTGTGCACAGATCCATGTAATGTAATGGTGCAACCAGACGAGAGTTCACGTCTTCTGACTCCTGGTTCTTCTGACCATTCCATCACACTGGTGAGGTAGCGCTCACAATGTGGTTGTCCTGATCTGTGTTTCTGGGAGTTTTTGTGCAGGTCTGAACCTCAGTTGAGATTAGTTTCTAATCTACACCTCTTCCTAGAGCTCGATAATAACAAATAGCATTACACTCCACCCAAACCTTTTCAAGCCAGAAGTCCAGCTAATCCTGTTTTCTTCTTTTATCCATGTATGCTGTCCCCCCCAACCAAGAAAACATTTAAATGGTAAAAAAGTCCTATTAGTATTTTCTAAATTTTTCTTGATTGCACTCACCAATTCCACTCTCTTTGCTAGTTCCCTAATTCAGAAAAGAGGCATCTCTCTCCTAGCTTTCTGGAAAGAATACACATCCTTTTCTTCTTCCTTCCTGTTACAATAAAGGGGCCCATGTATTTTTCCAATCCAAGGTGACTTCCTCTGTGGACAACATGGATTCCACTCTTCCCTTCCTCTCAAGTACATTTTGCTGTGGTATATCCCTTCCTCTCTTTGGTATCCTCTTCCTCTCAACTGATCTTCCCCACTGGCTTTGAAACAGGTGTCAATCCCTTTTTTACTACAAACTAAAATAAAGTCAAATAACCACCTTTTTCTAAACTACCTCCTTTTCCATTTACTACCGTATCTCCTTTCTGGGAAAAGTTGTTATGCACCATCTATGTCTTCATTTTATCACTTTTTGCTCTTTTCTCAACCATCTCCAATCGGGCTTTTACCCTCATCACTTCTCCATATAGCTCCTGCTATATCATTACACAATTTATATGTCAAAATCAAACAGATATTCTCCATTTTTTAACTGACTGGATTTCTCTTCTTTAAAATTTTGTTAAATATTGAAGAAATAAAAAATATGTATTAATATGTATGAAAGATATTTAATAGCAATATACCCAACACAGAGTTTATGAAACACAATTCTACCATGGTATTTGAAGTCCCCATTGCTTCTCTCCTTAGATGTATTATCAAAAAAAAATTAAACAAAGCAGATAACCTAATAAATATGTTTTTATAAAGGCTTACTTTCACAGGTCAATTGTAAGGAATTTCTGATTTCTGGTGATTACGTTTTTCTACTAAGTAATCTTACAGTGTTCTTATTTTTAAGGTACTTGTATCAATAATATATTCATCCTGCTTTTTTTGAATTTATTAATACTTAGTGTTGCAAAAGCCTCAAAATATATTTTTTATTGACTGCTATTATGTGACTAGTATTTTAAAAAATCCATCTAGTTAACTTGCTTCAGCTGAGCTGAATGAACCTGTCCTCAGACTAGACGACAAATAAGAAGCTTCTTAACAAATGAATGAGGTGCTGCCCTCAGGAAGACAATTCCTATTCCTCCTATTTTAAAATACAGTTTTCTCTGATGAGACTAACATTCTAGCTTAATTTCATTTCAAAACCATTAACATTCTATTCTGTCTGTATGTTGTCAAACATCTGGGATGAAAACTGGGGGGAAAAACCTCATTCATAGTTTCCCCTTGAATCCAGAAAGAAGATTAGCACTTTAAAAATAAAATTGCCAAATAAAATTCACAACATTCAACCATATATTTGGCAGGGTTTGTAGACATTGCTGCCATGGAAATAAATAGCAAGACAATGCACAAAAAAATGTATGTAATTCCCTGTATTAATCAGCTTTTACTAGGTTATTCTATAGTAAAAAATGTTATTTCTGTGGTAATAAAGACCCTGAAAATTCAATACCGTACAACAACAATAGTTTATTTCTTGACCACAATATGTATTCATCATGGGTTAGCTGAGATTCTGCTCCCAAAATTCTTCATTCTTAATACATAAGGCTCAGCCTCTACCAAGTTATGTTGGCTTCACGGAAAAAAGAAAAGAAAAAAGAAGCAGCACACAATTGCTCTTAAGACTTTTGGTAGAAAGTGATATATGTCAGGTTCATTCACATTTCACTGGCCAAAGCCAGTCTGACATCCATGTCTCAGGGAGATATAATTCTCTCACAAGAAGGGAAAGAACGTAATGGGGAACAATAACAAAATCTGACACACGTCGCCCAGTGTAGAAGATTATGATTATTACTTCATGGACACAAAAAAATTTGAAGTCAGTTTTTTCCCTGGAGGCTGAATCAAAAAAGTGGGTTCAACTAGCAGTGCTGCTGGTAATATTTAGCTCATTTTTAATAAGTAATGTTTGTTTACTCTGTGCTGGGCACAGTGTTAGTGCATTCCATTTAGTATCAGTCCTGGTAAAATGATATTCCTATTTTTTGGTGAGGACACTGAGACTTTAAGACTTAATTTCCAAGTCAGTTGTCTAAGGAAATACAGAAAATAAATGATAGAGTCTGAGATTATACCCAGGCAGCCTATTTTTCTTAACCCATCTGAAACTTAGCAGGTCATAAAGACAAAAAAATAAAGGAATTGAACAAGGTGATTTCTAAGTTATCTTTGGTTCTAAAAATCTATATTGCTGTCACACTGATAATATATATTTCTTCTCAAAGGAATGAATTTGGAATTTACGGGGTAAATATATCTTTGACTAATTATAAAAACACAAGATATCTCTTCTGAATCTGCTCTGATGCCCAGAAATAAACTCAGTAGGCCTGGTGAGAAAACAGCAGTGATTTACCAAGTCTAGAGCATCTTTCATACATTTCACTCCCGGGCACATTTCTAGGCAAAAAAGAGGAACTAAATAAATCTTTATGGAATAGAATGAGAATATGAATTAATAAATGAATTCATGATGGAATGTATCCCTTTCATGTCCCAAATCTATTTCTTTAATTCAGTAGTTATTGGTAAACTAATCACTATTTAACAACTTCATTGTTTTTTCTGGTTTTAGGAGTCTTTATTATATTCAGCTTCCTAGGCCGAACTAATACTATTCAATGCCAAAATATGTTCAGAGAAGAAATGAATTATCAGATATGGGAGGTTTGCCAAATACATATATAATTACTCTTTCCTTATATCCAAATACATATATACCAATGTGCTATATTTAGTACCATAAAACACCAAAATATATTGAAGGATTAATAGGCATTAATAGCAATATCACCACAGTAGTTATTCTTTATCATTTTCTAGCAAATAACTGAGCACTAACAGGCTCAGAAATAAGTCTGAAAAAGAGAACCTTTCAGAAAAGTTATGCCCGAATAGCTGTAATTATTGGAAAACCAAGAGTCAGGTGACAGAAATGTATAAAAGTAAATTAAAAGCTTTATCTATAAGGAAGTTGGATATAAAACATATATAAAATTTAAAGAAATATCAATATAATTTCTTTAATATTTCATATAAATTATATTTTATATAAATGATATATATTTATACCTAATTTTTATATTTTATGTATCAAATCTGTATTACCTATAAGTATTATACATAGAAAAATATAAAATATACATAATAGGAAGAAACAAATGGAAAATGTAGTTAAAGAAATTATATCTATTTACAATAGCATCCAAGGATAACAAATATCTAGGAATCTAACAATTGTTTTGAAATGCTTCTACAAATAAAATAAAATATATTAAGATATATAGAGAGATAAATAATATTTAAGAAGAGGACAATGTGTTTAATAGTTTGGTCCTTCTGAAAGTCAATGAAATGCAAATCAAGACCAAAATGCAATGCCATTTTATGCCAATCCAACTGGTAAAAATTAAAAGTGTGACAATACAACCCTCAGTTAACATAATACTCAACTGTGAAAGCTGAAGCTTTTCTGAAGAACTGAATAGACATTTTTCCAAAGAAGACATACAGATGGCCAATAGGCACATGAAAAGATGTTCAGTATCGCTAATCATCAGAGAAATGCAAATCATAATCACAATGAGATATCACTTCACACCTGTCAGAATGGCTGTCATCAGAAAGTCTACAAATAACTAATGTTGGTGAGGGTGTGGGGAAAAGGGAACCTTTGTACACTGTTGGTGCTAAAGTAAATTGGTGCAGCCACTGTGGAAAACAGTATGCAGGTTCCCCAAAAGACTAAAAAGAGAACTATCATATGATCCAGCAATTCCACTCATGGGAACATATCCAAAGAAAACAAAAAACTAATTCAAAAAGGTACATGCACCCCAATGTTCGAAGCGGCATCATTTACGATAACCAAGATATGGAAGCAACCTAAGTGTCCATTGACAAATGGATAAAGAAGATGAAAAAGAATGAATTTCAGCCACTTATATATGCCACTGTGGTACATCTATGATATAGAATACTATTCACTAGTAAAAATGAATGGACTATTGATTGACACACACAACATCCTGGATGAATATCCAAATAATTATTTTGCATTAGAAGAGTCAATCTCAAAAAGTAATGGACAGTTTATGTACATAAAATCTTTTTTTTTAAACATTTTGTTGGAGTATAATGCTTTACAATGTTGTGTCAGTTTCTGCTGTATAACAAAGTGAAAAATATGTATACATATATCCCCATATCCCCTCCCTCTTGCATCTCCCTCCCACATTCCCTATCCCACCCCTCTAGGTGGTCACAAAGCACCGAGCTGATCTCCCTGTGTGACTGCTGCTTCCCACTAGCTGTCTATTTTACATTTGGTAGTATATATGTCAGTGCTACTCTCTCACTTTGTCCCTGCTTACACTTCCCCCTCCCTGTGTCCTCAAGTCCATTCTCTACATCTGTGTCTTTATTCCTGACCTGTCCCTAGGTTCATCAGAACCATTTTTTTTAAATTTTAGATTCCATATGTATGTGTTAGCATATGGTATTTGTTTTTCTCTTTCTGACGTCACTCTGTATGACAGACTCTAGGTCCATCCACCTCACTACAGATAACTCAATTTCATTTCTTTTTATGGTGGAGTAATATTCCATTGCTTATATGTGCCACATCTTCTTTATCCATTCATCTGTTGATGGACACTTAGGTGGCTTCCATGTCCTGGCTATTGTAAATAGTGCTGCAATGAGCACTGTGGTACATGTCTCTTTTGGAATTATGGTTTTCTTGGGGTATATGCCCAGTAGTGGTATTGCTGGGTCATATGGTAGTTCTATTTTTAGTTTTTTAAGGAACCTCCATACTGTTCTCCATAGTGGCTGTATCAATTTACATTCCCACCAACAGTGCAACAGGGTTCCCTTTTCTCCACACCCTCTCCAGCATTTATTGTTTGTAGATTTTTTGATGATGACCATTCTGACCAGTGTGAGGTGATACCTCATGGTAGTTTTGATTTGCATTTCTCTAATGATTAGTGATGTTGAACATTCTTTCATGCATTTGTTAGCAATCTGTATATCTTCTTTGGAGAAATGTCTATTTAGATCTTCTGCCCATTTTTGGATTGGTTTGTTTGTTTTTTGATATTGAGCTGCATGAGCTGCTTGTATATTTTGGAGATTAATCCTTTGTCAGTTGCTTCATTTGCAAATATTTTCTCCCATCCTGAGGGCTGTCTTTTCCTCTTGTTTATGGTTTCCTTTGCTGTGCAAAAGCTTTTAAGTTTCATTAGGTCCCATTTGTTTATTTTTGTTTTTATTTCCATTTCTCTAGGAAGTGGGTCAAAAAGGATCTAGCTGTGATTTATGTCAAAGAGTGTTCTTCCTACGTTTTCCTCTATGAGTTTTATAGTGTCTAGCCTTACATTTAGGTCTTTAATCCATTCTGAGTTTATTTTTGTGTATGTTGTTAGGAAGTGTTCTTATTTCATTCTATGTACATATAATCTTGAAATGAAAAAAATTACAGAAAGAGAAATGATTAGTGGGTTCCCGTGGTTAAAGAAGAGGCAGAAGAGAAATGGTTGTGGCTGTAAAAGGGCAAAATGAGGCTTCCTTGTACTGATGGAAATGTTCTGTATCTTAAGTATGTTAATATCTGTATCTTGGTTGTAATAGTGTGTTATAATTTTACAAAGTGTTACTGTTGAAGGAAATTAGGTAAAGGGTATAGAATATCTCTCTCTGTTATTTCTTATAAGTGCATGTAAACCTGCAACTATCTCAAAAATTTTAAAGTTTAATTTAAAACAACTGTATTCAAATTAAATAAAAAGTAAATGGTATAATTATTCCAATTAAAAGGAAGATATTGTTAGCTTAGATAATATAGTGAGACTCAACACATGGTACCTATAAGAAACCCAGTTTAAATATAAAGACAGAAATGAGTTAATGTTTTAAAATGGAAAAATGTATGCCATCCTAACTCTAATCAAAGAAAGCTGAAGGTGTTACATTAACATCAGACGAAGTAGACTTCAGAAAGAAGAATATTATCAGAAATAAATTCATTTCATAATGATCAAGAAGTCAGTTCATCAAGAAGACATAAAAGTTATCAATGCTTATGTAACTAATAACAGACCTTTAAATATGTAAAGCAAAAGCTGATAGAAATGCAAGGAGAAATAGAAAAATCCATAAATACAATAACATTACAATACACTTCTTTCAATAGGTGATTGAGCAAGTTGATAGAAAACCAGTAAGGATGTAGAAACTAGAACGATACTCTCAACCCAATTTACTTAATTATCAACCTTAGAATATTCTACTTGATGATAGAAAAATACACATTATTTTCAAGTGAACACTGAATATTTATCAAAAAGAACTTATCTTGGACCATAAAACACGTCTTAAAATATCTCACATGATTCGAATTATACAAAGTATTTTCGTTAACCACAGTGGAATCATATTAGAAATCAATAAGAGAAAGATAGTGAAACACTTCCTACATAATTAGAAACTAAACAATGCAGTTCTAAATAACTCATATGTCAAAGAAGAAATGAAAAGGGAAAGGAGAAAGTATTTTGAATTG